>NC_092498.1:49836096-51086096 GCF_047511675.1 Marmota flaviventris
GAGTTCCCCCAAAATATCTTGACAACAGAACAATTTTCTACTGGTTTTCTGTTATTCAAGTTTTTTTTCCATACCTATATTATTCTGCCTATTTTAAGCATGTATAACTGTCCTTTCACCTAGAACTATCCTTCTCCTGTTTTGGGGAGTTTACAAAAAGCAAACTACCTTTCCTAGATCTTTTGAGTCAGAGAATAAGTTTTTTTTTTTCGTTGTTGTTGTTGGGTTTATGTTTGTTTTGTTTTGGTACTGGGCATTGAACCAAGGGGCACTTAACCACTGAGCCACTCCCCCAATTCTTTTTAGCATCTTATTTAGAGACAGGGTCTCACTGAGTTGCTTAGGGCCTCACTAAGTTGCTGAGGCTGGCTTTGAACTCACAATCCTCCTGCCTCTGCCTCTTGAACCACTGAGATTACAGGTGTGTACCACCATGCCTGGCTTTTATTGTTAGTTTTGTTTTCACTTTCTTACATTATTGTATTTTCTCTAACCATATCCCATTTAATATCATGATGTTTAAAAGTTCCTGGTCATAATTTGAATGAAGAAACAAGAATTGCAGACCCTACAAGGAAAAAAAACAAATCAGTTCATTTGATTTATATTTAAATTTTTACTGTGAAAGCTACACATAATTTTTATTATTTAATTTCAAAATATAGTATCCTCATTGAAGTCACCAGTTTTCTGGAGGAAATATTACATTTGAATTTCCACATATTTTATAAGGGATATAAGTTTAGGTGAAGCTGTAATTTAATAAGATGGAGATTCTGGCTTTTTGTATTACTAGATTTCAGCATGTATCTAGAGTAAGAACCCAGCCCTGCTGTATTCTGATGGTGCTTTTGTGAGGAGAGAGCCTTCTTTTCTTCAATAAAGGTATAGCTGTGTACCTATGTGTACATAGGTACCTTTGTACCTATGACAAAGATATAATACATATACAAGTCCAGGGTGACTGGATATGAATTACATCCCCTGGAGCTGACAGTAACTTACATATATCCAGGCTCTGAGAAAGACCCCTTCACTTTATTTCCATGAACTTTTTCTAACTTTACTCAGCCAGCACAGAAATAAACTGCAGTAATCAGACCTGAATATTTGAATTCTTGCAATTGAGTCCCAGGTTTACTAAGATAAAATAATAATTTGGTCTTTTAGGTTTTTATGCCAACTTCATTACCTCTCAATGCCACTGCATTTTAGTATATAGTGAAATTCAATCTATTCCCAAGTTTTCCCTACTATCTTAATGATTGAATGTAACATTCCAACACTTCCTAGAACAATATGAGATGAAATGACATATTAATAGAAAAATAGAATTTCTTCAAATCACAATATTTTATTAGATTTTTTTGGATAAATCACATTATATGATGTAATAATGTGAAGATCCTATTTTAATTATAAGAGCCACATTCTTGATTAGTACTGAAAAGGGCAAGACAAAATAGATGATCAAGTATATTCTTGAAAGTTATTACAATTGAACTGTAACTAGAAATTAGGTGGGTTTATTTGGACATGGAGACAGGCATACACTTTTTTTTAATGCTAAATGAAATATATGACCTCTTATCGTGAAGCAAAAGGCCACCTCAGTAACTAATTCTGTACAACATATGATGAAATGGACCATTTTTTTTAACAAGTTAACAAAAAAAGATTGGTATTCAGAAAAAAAAAAACTATGGGAAGGAAATTTCAAATACGTATCTCAATCATAAGAAATGTACAAAATACTATATGGAATTCAGGGAAGAGAAAATAAAACTTATTTATGTGTATGGTGTGTGTGTGTGTGTAGTGGATATATATGTGATATAGTACTGATTAAGTTGGATCTTGAAATGTATGTTGATTTTTTAAATATTTACATTCTCTCCTCAACCTGCCTAATTTCTATTTTAAAAACATATGAAAGACTTTGAAGAAAGTCTATAGAATATTCTTCCTATTGTCAAATGTTCATTTTTTTAAAAAAAATTGATGAGTATGATGAACAATGATTATATATTTTTTTGTATTTGGGGACTGAGGTTAGGGTGAGCCTTTGAGATTATTAGTCTATTCACCTATTACGTTTTATTTTCTTACAAAATATGAAAACTAGGAGTGAGACTAAAATGAAACTTAGAAATCACTATATTCATAAATATTCATAAACAAAAAAAGATTGCTACATATTCATAAATATGTTCAGTTTCTGGTTTATTCTTAAATGAATACTAATTTTGAAAAGTAAAATTTAGTCCAGGACATATTACGAAGATGTTTGATAACCAAATTTCAACCTAATATCAAAACCAGGAAGTCACAAACTAAAATATTGTTAGTAAAGAAACAATAATTTAAAAGCAGGAGAAAAAGATACTCTTGAATCTAAATCAAGTACCCTAAAGTTCAAATGAATATAAATCTCAGTGGCTTTGTATCTTAAGTAATATATAGGTGAGGTAGCTGGTAAGGTTATATCCATGGCATGATTTTACATGGAGACAAACTAATGTACTGAAGATGAACCGCTCTGGAAAAAGCCATGCTGGAATATTAAAAGGATGGATGAGAAATGTACACAGATTAACCTGAAGTGAGATTTTTCTTTTTCTTAGAGCTTCAAGTGAAGAAACAGTGATCAAAGAATGTTACAGAGTCAAAAGTTCAGCTCCAGATAATCAATGATATCTTGAAATTTCACAGAATATTGAGTCCCTTTCTCTTTCAAAGCTACCTAAGAATCTGGATCCCCAATAATAATTTTCAGGAATTAAAATTTCCAGAGATATGTACAATATAACTTTATAAATGATAAAGTACTGCATTCTGCCAATGGTGTGATCATTTATTTAAAGAAAAAGAACAAAAACACTATACTGTTGTAACTGGGGAACAGGGAAGACTAATGTGAAGGTCAAAATAAAGTGATATCATCCACCTGCTGTCTAACCAGCCTTTGTTTTAGAGATGTTAGCAAGGGGACACCACAATAAATGGTTTTCATTGTTTCTTAATAGAATATAGCTTCTTTCTACCTTGATAAATTAGTTGGATATTCCAGATCAAATTTGAAGACTCCCTAATACCATTCTTCAGTCAAAAACCAAGAATATCATCTGAGCAGACAACACTTGTTTTAACAATGAACAATTCTTGATAGGAAGACAGTTTTTTTGGTCTAATATCTTCTTCTTGTTGAAGAAATCTTGCATGAAAATGTGCATACTTATAGGAATTTACTAGAGAAGGTATGTCACCTCTTTATTAAGACTTCTCACAGAATAGCATTAATTTTGGAAGTTCTTCAGAGACTAAGAATTAGTTCTCAGATTTACAAACTTAGAAATTTGATATTAAGAATATCAAGTTCAGGGGCTGGGGTTGTGGCTGGTTGGGGGGTAGTGGCTTGCCTAGCACATGTGAGGCACTGGGTTCCATCCTCAGCACCACATAAATATAAAATAAAGATATTGTATCCACCTATAATTAGAAAAAAACTAAAAAAAAGAATATCAAGTTCATATTGATATTAATAATATCAATGTCATATTGAGAATGAACTCTTCTTTTAGAATGTTCTAACAATAACCAGATAACCAAACTCATAGAAAATACAATCAAATGTTTATTATTTCCCAAAAGGAATAATCATGCAAATCAAATCAAAATTTTTTATGTAATTAATGCATTGGACACAGCCTTTTTAGAAAAAATCATTTTTTATCAGGAATTGGAATGGGCATAAAATGAGGGCAAAGGAAGTTCATTGGGAAACAGAACCAAAATCTCCTTTCAACCCAGAAAACTTCACTATTAAGGTAGAAAGGACAGAAAGCAATTTTGTTATTGAAAAAGCATTAGATGATGAACAGTGCATCAAAGGCAATCCACTGAAGAGACTACAAAAAGATTTTACCCTTTTAAAAGACAAGTAGATGCAATCTACTTCATACCTGTTCTCAAGGTGAAAACCTACTGTTCAAGTAAGAGAACTTAACACCATTTTTCACCTGTTTCATCTTCACTTGCTAATTGGGGTATGTGTTAGCTAATTAGCTTTACAGTTGTATGACAGGAGGTTGTTCTCTTACTTGCAAGGAGCTTCCAATGAAGTCAGGCTCTATCCTCCCATGAAAACTAGGAGACGATGGCACCATCTTCCGTGTTAGTTTCTTTCCAAAGAAATGGTTGCTAGATCCTTGAGAAAGTCATTCTTGAGCCATTAAACTCTCAAGAGCCTTATTTAACTTTTAAAAGATTTACATTTCAAAAAGAAGACTAAGAATTTACAGCTTTCTAAAGTGAGTGCTCTAAGAAAAGGGAAGGGTATAAGTCTCTTATTTTCAACCAGGAGAATTAAGTCTCTTTTTAAAATTTGTATTTGCTCTTAGGGTTGAGATATTCCAGTGTTTAATTTGCATGAGGCTTGCCTTGGCTGGATTCCTCTCTAGATGCTTGTTCACTTCCTACCTTAGTTTTTCAGTAGCCCCAAAACACCCCCATACTCATTTCTCCATTCATTAACACATTCAATCAGGTTCGATTAGCCAGGGGAGCCATTCAATCTCTTTGAGGCAAATTTGCTTACTGCTGCTTTATGCATTGATTTCAAAGTTTGTCACTTAAGGCAAACTCATTTCCCCATTTTCTGAGTTCTTGAGAAGCACTTCTTATAGTGCAACATAAAAGAATCTAACAACAGAGTTTACCTGAAGTAGCACATCCCTCAACCAGGCACTCAGCAACTACTGCTGATTGATTGAGAAACCTCATTAACTTTAAGAAAGCTGGGCATAGCCTTCATTCCAGTTCAACTGGTTTCTGTGTAAAGCTGCATATTGGCAATTAGAGGAATGGTTTCCATTTCCCTTTGCTGTTAAAGAAACTAGCAGAATTAAACAATCAATGACATTACCAAAATAATGACTACATCTAAAATGGAAACATTCCAATTGGCTTGTGAGTCATTATTCAACCCCTTGAGATTTCCTTGAGCTTATATAATCACTTTCCTGTGAAAATTTAGAACAGAAAGAAATTTGGTGGTTGAACACAGGCTAGTGACCTATTCAGCTTATCTTCCCCGTTTCTACATCCAACTACTTTATTGGCATGCTCATTGCTGTGGGTTCTGTTACTGTGTTTGGCACTGTGAGACAGTCAAATTAACATGCCCATAGGAAACCTTTGCCTTGATTCCCTGAGGGCTTAATTCATCCAAAATTACCTTTAGAGGCAGCTCTGCTGATCTATGTCCACTGACTTAAAGAACAATCAACAATCACATTCTCAGGAGTAACAAACTTTCAGTTCTTAAATTTTTTGTGTGTATCTGCCTCCAGATAAGTTTGTTGGAATTAACATGAAAAAAAAAAACAAGATAAATTAATATTTTAAAAGAGTTCCAAAATTAGTAAACAAATATGTTTATGCAAGACATTCTAGGAACACAGTTTTTACAAGACCTCTCCCACCTGCATTGATAAATCTAGAATTGGAACCAGTTTGTTCTTTTTTGATGTCAAGAATTTTTACTCTCCACCAGATAGTACATAACAGCTTATAAAAGTCACGACCCCTTAATATTATTCCTGCATGTCTACAGACTTGTCCTCATTTGCTATAAATGTGCCTAAGACTCAAACATGGCAAAGGTGTTTCAAAGGGAACAATTTTCCAGACACTAGGCAAGAATGCAAAGTGCTCCCTCTGTGGAGATTGCAAGAAGGCATGGTCTTAAAGTTGGAAAGACAAGGGACTCAGAATGATCCTAGCGAGACACCTGAGAACAAGTTCTTCCTTACCAAAATTTGTTATTTTCCCTACCAGATCTATAAGTGAGGGTAAATTATTGATTTCCTTGAGCTCTAATTTCCTCATTTTTCTTTATAGTTACTATATATAACACTGTTATATAGCTTATAAGAGTGTATAAGAACTCATGAAACAGCTGACGCATAGCAGAGTTCAATAAAAGGTGACTATCATAATTTTCCTATCAAAGATTCCATAGCATTCTGTTTAGAGACCACTGAAAAATTACAATTATAATTTGCTTGGCACTGTTCTCCTGGACTCTGATGACATAATTCTGTACCTGCTATTAGTGCAACATGTTTTCATAATGAGCTCTAATTTGTTCTTAACACATTATTGTTTCCTGCAAAAGCATCCAAATCATGAGTTAGTCAAATTTGAAAAACAATCTCATCAAAATATGTATCCATGATTCTATTAAAAATATTTCTTACATATCTGTCTTCTGATAGCAAAGCTTTCTTTTTACTCAAACATCTAATACCAGTCAAGATTATTTCCATGCACATATCTGAATAATAACCCTGAAGCATGATACAGTTAAAATAATTTCTTAAAGAGAAATAGCAAATGGATATTTTGCCTAATCAAGTATCTTAAAAGATCAAGAAGTATAAAATTTTAGTACTGATAGAAACCTGAAGCTTTCATTTTACTTGACCTCTCACTCCTTTCCTTCCATCTCACATTTTTAAAATGAGAAAATTGATGTTCAGAGATATTAAATAATTTTGACTTGATACAGCTAAGAAAGGAGCTCAGGTTTGCTCGCATTCTGTTATATTATGTTGTCATTTTCTTCATTATTTATTTGTACACCGAACTTCAAGGAAAGAATATAAGAACTGGCAAGTTTCAGAAGATCAAATCCTCACTCTCATCTTCCCAGACGTGTATAGATTTTGGAAAAATTAAATGGAGTGACTCTTTGTTGTGATGGCAAAAGGTGCGACTTATGCAGTTGAAGGATGGACATAAAGAATGTCCATGCACTTCTGTCTTTGTCAATGCTTTATTCACTCAAATCACTCAATACAATTTCACTCTATAGGTTCTTAATCAAGAAAATGACAATCCTTAATGCTAGGCACTGCAATAGACATAATCAATTCACAGCAAACAATTCTACATCAATTCTAAGCACTGCAAACACACTTAATCATGACAGGCTCATGACAGACATTCCCTTTGCATGCTAAGTTCAGGTGTCAGATCAAAAGTCTCAAGCCTTAGGCTTAAGTCCAGTAGATGCACACTCACTCAGGCCACAGTGATCAGGTCAGGAACCGAGGCAGGCTTCTCGTGGAATGGAGCTGATGGCCAGTTGTAGGGAGAAGTTGTGACTCTCTCCAGGGTCAAAATGTGGCTGTAGAGTTTGAGAGTGGTGAGGAAAATGCAGAGGATCAGGCAAACGATGTAAAATGTTGGGATGTCAGTCCAGGTCCTCAACAGGCTCTTATTGTGAGGGTATCATTGTCAACTGGCTGAATGTCTGTTCATTTTCTCCATTATTTATACCAAATTTGGGGGCTTTTGATCCACCTTTTAATCCTTATCAGCTGCTACGGGGTCTCTCAGTGATATCATTTACCCTGGGGTTAAACATCTGGTCTGGTGGTTCCCACTCTGATCTTTTTGCCTTTCCCTCTTAAGGAGTGAGGACAGCCTGCCAGAGACTTCACTCTGAGTTTATCAGGGTGGGGAGAAGTGACTTGTTTGTGCCTGAGGGCCATACTGGAGGGCTCCCTTAGGCTGCCTGGTGAGACTGCAGGTTTCAAACTGGAGTTTTTAAAATAGAGTTGCTTAGGCTCAGGCCTAAGGCCATCCTCACACTCAGGACCTGAGTTTTGCCTGTTTAGAATGGATTGCCCTTCTTGTGGTAACAGAACTGATGATTTCTTTGGGCATTTATTTCTCTTCAACTCTTTGTTCACATGATGGGATGGATGGACTATCTCCCCTTCTGGCTCCAGGGGTGGGTGACCCTGGCCTAGCCAATCAGAAGACCTTTGTAACAGTGATCAGTTCATCAATGGAAAGGTGACCCATTGTCCAGTATGATTCAGTTTGGGTCTTTGAAATTGTTGAAAACAAAAATATCCTTTGTGTTCTACTTCATCAGAAAAGATAAAGATTTGGAGCTTTTGGGAACATCACTAAGGAACCTTTGTGACTAGGGAGCTGACACAGGAAAATGAAGCAGTAGAGGGAGATCAAGTCCTAAAGACATCATTTGCTTAAAGTCCAACCCTATCCTTGGACTTTTCTATTGCAGGAGTCTATAAACCTCCCCCCACTTTTTGGCTTAAGGAGATTTGAATTGGGTTCATCACAAGTTTTGTGAAAGGACCCTTAATATAAAAAAAAAAAATGAGAGAGAAGAAATAAGACTTGAAGAAATAGAAAGGATTCAGGGGGGGTATTGTGAGGAATTGAATTAAATCACCCTCTTACCTCAGTCCTGGATAAGTCACAAAAACTCAAGTATGCTGACTGGATCAACTTCTTTTTCTGTGTTGAAGCATTAGGTCTTATTTGGGTAAAACTCACCTAATCTTTCCCTTGGTTCTTGAATTTATTTAATCGTATCCATTAGTTTTGAATAAATAGTTGAAATTTAAAGTCAAGGTCTGATTTGAGAATTTTACCCTTCCAAAGTGTATTTGTTTCTGATTGACCAAGAAAGGCATTGGCATTCTAAAGCTTTTGGAAAATAAGAATTAGCAAAGGGAAAAGAATGAAAATTAATAACACCATATCCTAGTAAAGTAATTGTTTTAATATCTACATTTATTAAAATTTCTATATAATAATTTTGATATAAGTGTATTATATAGAATATGTATCACATGGTTTTAATATGTTGAACATATCACATGGTTTTGCAAGATATTTTTTTCACTGAATAATTTGTTGCAAATCTTTGTCCATATTAAAAAAAATGTTCTAAAATAAAATTTTATCACTTAGGGCTTTTGTTAACAAGTAACAGAAACTGGCTCTAGTTATCCTAAACCAAAAAAGGAATTTATGTGAACAGTATAGTAAAACTCATATAAAATTAAGAAAATACAAAGAATAGTCTGAAGAACTCAAGAAGTCAACATTTTGCTTCATGAATTGAGGGAGAAGAATATAATAAAATGATTTTTTCAAGTTTGGATAAATAAATTCCACTATACGAACTTTCACCTTTCAGATTACATGCTCTGAAGATCTCATATGCCCATATATTTATCATTTGGCCAATGAAAGCTGGATTATATCAAGATTATATCCAGTGTTGGCAGGGATATTACCCCAAAGAAGAATCGGAATGCAACTATTAAAAAAAAAAAAAGGAAAAATAAATGCTGGGTATTGTATTTAATGGTATGTGATAACACAGGAAAACATACAAAACAGACCCACTATTATTAGACACATAAGTTGCCTCTGATATTTTATTATTGTAAGCAATTATGTGATTAAACCCCCTATAATTGTAAATGATTTTCTGGAAAAATGCAGAGAATAGTAATTGGGGTAAGTAGAAATACAGGGAATGACATAATTTGGAGGAAAAAACAATCCCCATATTTTAGAATGATTGTTATGTCATAATGCTGATAAACTTAACACAGTTTTATCTAATTATTTTTTCTACAAACAGGTTTTTAGTATCTTATCATGGGCCAGGTACTATTAGTAGAGCTGTATTGGAGACCAAAAGGAAAAACTTATTTCCTATTTTCAAAAAGTACATAAAATAGCCAGGCACAGTGAGGCACATCAGTAATCCCAATGACCCAGGAGGATGAGACAGGAGGATACCCTGTCTCAAAATAAAAACTGAAAAAGGGCCGGGATATGGCTCAGTGGTAGATCATCCCTGAGTTCAATCCCCAGTGTGGCAAAACAAAACAAAACAAAATCCCATTGGATATATGCATAGATAGATAGGTAGAAAGATACATTAGCTTCAAAAAAGACTCAGAAAGTATCATTTAGAAATGTAGAAAATATGCTGAATATTGGGATAAACTGTTTCTTTAGTCATTCATTCCTGAAATTGTATCAGTTATACTTGTTTTTCAACTTCTTATAATTCCCTTCCTCATTCTGATAATTTCACCTCCTATCATTTGTGTTTTCCAAGTATAAAGCAGAAAATCCATCATCTTACACTCCTGTACAAAAGGTTTTGACTTAGAGCTGCAGATATAGCTCAGTTGGTAGAGTGCTTGCCTCCTGTGCACACAGTCCTGGGTTTGATCTCCAGCACCATGGAACAACAAAAAGCACAAAAGGTTTTGACTTAGACTAGATTCTTCAATTAGATGTAACCATGTGGCTGCATTTGCACAAACCTATGAATGTCTTCTTAAATTTTGTTCTCTAGGCACCTCGCTTGCCCCACCATAGTACCGGATCTGGTCTCTCAGCTGATTACTATATTTGATGTAGTTCAGACTTAACACATTTCATAGATGTGAAACAATCCAACTGAAGAGGAGGCAGTAACATTATGAAAATACACCATAAAATTTTCCCTGTGTTTTCCAAAGGAATCAATGACCACTTCTGAGTATAAACTATGCATTGGGAAAAATAAATATCTAAACTTTGTGGGGAGAGATCATTAGCCATATCTAATTCATGGGGATCCAGAATTTCCTTTTTGTCAACTATTGGCGCAAGTCTGTCTCACAGTGAGTCCAGAGGTTTTTCCAAAAAAATAATGATTATTTTCCTAAGTGCTTATATGGATAATTCAGACATACTTAACAAAGGTAGACTTCTGATGTGAAGTCATTGCTCTCATAAGAAAAAATAAATAGAAGCCTCTAGAACTCCCTCAACTTAGTAAAATTCGAATCCAAATTCCAGGAGTATAATTCCCCTAGACCTAGACAAATAGAAGCCCTGCTCTGGGCCCTAAACACAGGGGCCACATATTGGGATGCCCTACTTGAAATTTTCATGGTGTTCTTCTGGTGTCAGTATTTAGCTAGGGCTTATAAATGCTGTATGGATAGCTAGCCCCATGTCTGAACAAGGTCATTTTGTGGACTCCATTTTCTATTTCTCTGTTTTGGTGTGTGCTCCAACCCTCTGCCTGCTACCAGATGCTCTGAGGAGATCCAGATTCACAGTCTGGTCCTTGGACAGGCCCTGATCAGAGAAAGATGGCATTATGAACCTACTCATTCCAACTTGCTGGTGTGATATTTCTTTCCTGGCATCCTCTTAGATTAGGTGGAGAGACTAGGGCTGACCTGCTGATTTTAGGTGAACTTGACTTTGTACAGAGGCCAAGTACAGGAGTGTGGACTACTGACAGTCTGATGGTTCTTGAGCTGTATATCTGTGTATCTGGCTTTCACCTCTTTGTGATGTGGTGGTAGTGCTGCCCTCAGGTGCAGTGAGAGCAGTGGTAGGAATCCCTTGTGCCACTGGCACTTGGGCAGTCACTCTGACCTCACCATGTGTTCTGTACCATGCATTGGGAAGTCAAGTCATCTGCCACAGGTGACTGCACCTGTTTCCTTTGAGCTTTTCCAAGAGGCCCTTTCAGTTGATGTCCTTTTTGACCCTAACCAATGTGGTAGGGTCATGTTCTGTGAGGTTAGTCTTAATCCATGCAACATGAAAGATGAGCAGTCATAGTGAAGATAGGAATATTCTTCTCCCTCTGCCCAAGGACTCTTCACCTATTTTCCCCATTGTGGGTGGTTTAAGAAAAGTAGGAGTGAATCAACATTGAAAGACAAAGTATTCCAGGAATGCTACTTATAGCCAGACTTCAGGAGAAGAAATTGTTGCTAAGATGTGTTGCTCTACGTTTAAGCTCTAAAATACTGCATAGTAAATTTAGCATGATCAGAAAGCAAATTGTTGTTTGCCTTTTCTCACGCACTCTGTTTAATTTTTGCCTTTGTGGTCATTATCAATGAAACACAATAATAGCAATCTTTGAGAAAATTATTGGGAGCCTGTCTTCAGGGATAGCAAAATAAATAATGCAATATCATATGTAGACATCACAATAAGAGATATTAGGGCATTGCAGAAACATGAAGATCTGTATCATTTTAATGTAATAAATTCTCAAGAGCTGTGACCTTGTGAATAATAAAGCATTGTTACTGTTACCTCATGGCAGGAGATATGAAATCAGACAAGAATAGGACATTTGACAATGAACATGAAAAGGGCCCTTTTGGAAAGGTTCCTAGGCTACAATAGGAACAAGACATCACCTGAACACTTCTGGTTGAATAATAAGAAATTAAGAACATCTTCTTTGTTGTGTTACTACACAGCACATGGATCCATAAATTTTTTAATAGATTTTTTAATCAAAATGTTTATATAGATGGGGCCCCTGCCAAAAAAAGTATTTTCCAAGGGCCCCAGACATTCTCAATGCCAGAATATCACGTATCCTCTAGTTCCCATTTTGAATCGCTTGGTATTTTTTGCATCAAGTCATTCATCTAGCATATCCAGCAATATGACTGGGCTAAAGCTAGTCATCAAAGCCCAAGGAAAGTTGGTGAAGACAAGCATTCCCAGTGTGCCCATGCTTATGTCACCATTGTTCCTTCAATTCATATAGTTAGTTGCATTGTGTCATGCATACAAGGCAAAGCCAGGCCAAGACAGAAAGATTTGGCTAGTATAGTAATAATGAGTCCTTTTTAGCTTTCCATAGATTGTTTCTTTCATAGACAGAAAAGGGAAGAGCAGCCAGAGGTACCAGCTACTTATAATCCTTGTTCCATATAATCAAAAGGATGATTGATGACTTCAATATGAGGTGTGGTACTCTATTCCTGAGGAAATTATTATAGATTACAGCAAAGGGGTTTTATATCTAGAAGCTAAACCCAGAGGGGCAGCATAGAAAATTATATTCTTCATTGGGAACTAGAAGTGATAAGAAACTGTCTCATGACAGTCTCCTTGGTAGATAGAAAAACAAGTGAGAAAAAGAATTAGCAGCTTCTCATTTAGCAGCTCCACACAAGCTTCCCAAACTCTCCTATTTCAGGAGGATTATAGGCATTCTGCCCAGATTCAGACTAGATGTGGTTCATGCCTGGCTCACATGACCTATGTGGATGAGTGCAAGGTTGTTAAATGCCAACCGAGAGCCATTCTCTTCTTGGGGTGCCACCTTGTGGCAAGATCCTTCCTTTGGTTCCTTTCCATCATTTTGGGAGAATTCCTTTGTCCTCAATGGATAGATGTCTATTATGAATTTAGATTTGCCTGCCTTGCCCACCATGCTGTCAGCAAAGTTATAGAGAAATTACATAATTAATTACATTGTAAGTATAATATCTATGATGGTAAAACAAAAACAAGAGAAGTATCCACTCATATTCTTTGAAAATTGCCTAAGATTGGCATTGTCTTCCATAAATATTTGAAAAATTTCACTACTGATGATTTTGCAGTTTTGGTTTTCTTTTTTTAAAAAATAATTAATTGAATTTCTTCAGATTTAAGATTTAGGAGTCTTATTTATTTATATTTTCTTTCTTGCATTAATTTTGGTATATTGTATTTCCCCAATAATTTGCCAATTGCTTTTAGTAGTCAAATCCACTAATTTAAAATTGTTTCTAATGTTCTTTTACATTTTAAATGCTAGTAGAATGCTTTTATTTTTGAGGTTGAAATTTTTATAATTACATATACATCTTGAATATAAATAATTAAAATATAAAATATTCTGTTGTACCCATTTTATGTTAATATATGTCCAGTGAGTTCTTCAGGACAGCTATTATGTTTTATTGTCATAAAATGTTATTTTACTTCTTTTTATAGATTTTAATTGTCTTTTGAAAAATTTCCAAGGCTTTGTCCATTATTCCAAAACTTCAATGTATATGAATGTTTTGAAACGTTGAATCTGACTCTATTTTCTTCAGTGTCCTTTTTATTATCATCATGCTGTTCCAAATCTTTGCATCTCTCATAATACTTTATTTTATGTTGGATATTGCATATAAAATAAGTATAGAGGCTGAATTTGATGTTGTGTTTTTCCTAGTCAGGTTTTGTTCTTTTGTTAGGGAGAAATAGTGAAGGGATGACAACCTCATTCTAATCAAAGATTAATTTGAGTTGCTCTTTATTTTAACTCAGTTAACTTCTGAATTGCCTGTTTTCTTGATCCTTTTCTGAGTTTTGTCTGAGAGCCTGGGAGTTCTCTGTGACCTCAGACACAGAACATGAAGATATAACTTGGCACCTCAGAAGTTCAACCTTAGATTTGTCTTTGTACTTGATGCAGATTCAAAGTATGAACGTTTTCTCAAGTCTGAGACTGGACATGTGTTTGATACAAACTCCTTTCCGTTGGCAAGACTTTGTTTCCTAAGCACTGCAAGATGATGAGAATTTCCTTACTGCTTCATAGAAGTTTCTGGCTTAGCCACACCCCATCCTCTTGTTTTTCACTAGCCCTCAGAAAATTCTCATAAAGAAAATTAAAAATGTATTTTGGGATCTTCTGAATTCTAATCCATCGTGCCAGCCCATGTAGACATTAAAAGCTACACTTGTGGGCTGGGGATGTAGTTCAATGGTAAAGCACTTGACTGTTATGCACGAGGCCCTGAGTTCAATGCCAGCACCCCCGCCCCCCAACACACACAATGCTACAGTTGCTTTATCTTCTAGTAGAGTCCCACTCCCCAGGCCATGTACAATTATATCAGTTATCTCTTAATATGTAACAATCCATTCAAAATTTAGTGTCTCAAAAAGCAACCAACAACCATTTATTTGACCATAATTCTCTGTGCCAGTGGTTTGTTGACTTACTGGCTAGGAGTCTCATGCCACTGTAGTCATCTCTTAGCTTGGGATTCTCATGCCTCTGTAAACATCTCTCAGCTCCACTGGGGCTGGATGATCTGAGAGGGCCTCATACACATGTTTGGTGCATGGTACTAGCTATGAAATTGAGCATCTCCATTATCCTCTACCTGTCCTATCATCATCTAGTAGGTTAGGCTGAACATCTTTACATGGCGGTCTCAGATCACTGTTGTAAGAAAAGACTTCTTGGGTCATAGGCTCCAGAATTCACAACTTCAGTTCTGAGACAACTTGTTGGTCAGAGTTAAGTCACAAAGCCAGTATATATCCAGGTATGTGGAAATAGACTTTACCTCTTGATGAGAAGGGGTGTCACTGTCACATTGCAAAAGGCATGCACACATGAACGGATGAATTATCACAGCCATTGTGCAAACAATCTTTGGCTCCTTCTCAGATTGGCAAATGCCTCCAGGGAAAAAAATGTCTGGTGTCAGTCTTCCAAGGAAGAGAACTTCTTTTTTCATAAATACTTTTTTATTCAATCTTTTTAGATATACAAGAAAGTAGAGTGTTTTTTGACATATTATACATAATGGAGTATGACTTATTCTAATTAGGATCCCGTTCTTGTGGTTGTACATGATATGGATTTCACTGGTTATGTATTCATATATAAACACAGGAAAGTTATGTCTGATTGATTATACAAAGTCTTTTATATTCATAGGAAAACCTTCCCTCATTCCCTTTTGTCTAATCCAATGAACTTCTATTCTCTAACCTCCCCAACATTATGGGTTAGCATTTGCATATCAGAGAAAACATTCAGCCTTTGGTTTTGGGGGACTAACTTAGCATAATAGTCTCCAGCTCCATGCATTTACTGGCAAATGTCATAATTTCATTCTTTTTTATGGCTGAGTAATATTCTACTAGGTATATATACTACCTTTTATTTACCCATTCATCTGCTGAAGGGACCTAGGTTGGTTCCATAGCTTAGCTATTGTGAATTGAGCTGCTATAAATACTGATGTGGTTGCATCCCTGTAGTATGTTGATTTTAAGTCCTTTGGGTATATACCAAGGAGTGGGATAACTGGGTCAAATGGTGGTTCCATTTCAAGTTTTCTGAGGAATCTCCACACTGCTTTTCAGAGTGGTTGCACCAATTTGTAGTTATACCAGCAATGTATGAGTGAACCGTTTTCCCCACATCCTCAGTTATTGCTACTTGTATCCTTGATAATAGCCACTCTGACTGGAGTGAAATGTAATATGAGTGTAGTTTTAAGTTACATTTCTCTAATTGCTAGAGATGTTGAACCTTTTTTAATTTACTTTTTTGTGGTGCTGGGGATTGGACCCAAGGATTTGTGCATGCAAGGTAAATACTCTATCAACTGAGCTATATCCCCAGCCCCATGTTGGACATTTTTACATATATTTGTGGACCATTCACATTTGTTCTGTGACATGCCCATGGTATTCTTAAAAGGATGTTCTTAAAGGCATTTTCTTGGTCTTTTCTTTTAGTTTTAGTGGCTGTTTGGCCCACAGCCATCTACAGCAGCCAGAACTATTATTATAGCAAGAGCTGCTTGCAGAACTGCAAATCTGAAATATTGCTTAATTGTTATTGTAAATTTATTTTTTAAATTTAATAAAAGAAATAAAATTTCTTAATTGATATAAGTCTCAGTGGACAGAAGATGTTAACATGCAAACACTGCCAAAATTCAATATGTTTGAATAAAAAGTGCACTAACAATTTCTTCATTTTTGTTCAACTAAAACAAAAAATTACTTCTAAATTCACAAACTTAATTATATTTAGTACTAAACAAAACTCATTAAAAGACTTTTTAAAATCTTTGGCAACACAGGCTGCCAAAATAGCAAATTTCCTCCAAATTAGTTAAGTAATCTAATGAGTGGTTCCCATGGTTTTTCTACAGTGTTATTCATTCACTTTTGCAACTATTTTTATACTGTATTTCACATAGAACATGGAATTAAGAAGTAAAATAAAATTACTTTTATCATGTTTGGTCATTATTAAGCCATTTTTCTTTCAGTTTCAAACATACTCTTTTGTATTCTGCTTTGCCTTCAGAGGGGATGGGATTCTGAACACCACATTTCTGCTTTGCCAGCTGCCTCTCTGGTAAACTTTGACAATAGAGCATTCTAAAGGAAGACTGGAGGCCCAGGAGAGGTAAAATGTATGTGCTTTTTACTGTTTTTCTTCCTGTGAATGACAACATTACCTGAACAATAATTTTTTTACCCTGGAAATGGCAGTGGGTAACAATAGCAAATGGTTCCAGCTTGTAGTTGTTTTCCCCCAATTCCTACAACTAGCCTCATTTTGCCTTTTCAGGGGGACCAGCACCAGTTGAGTGACATCATATCTTCAGATATCTTGAGTCCTAACACACTGAGTCCTTTCCTCTAGGATCATGAGTTCCAATCACAAGCCAGGAAATCCTTCCTTCAACTACTAGTTTCTAGTTTTCACATGTTCCTTCCCTCATTGCCTCAGCCCTGGGGTGATAGTTGCTTGCTGTAGTTACCACCTTTAGAAACTAGCATCCTTCTATGACTTTTTGATCCTTCCATACTTATTAAACCTACTAAACTAAATTCCTCCTATGATGTGATTTCTGCTTTCTGGACTAATGGAGCATTTTATAATTTATGTTTATTCTTTGCAGATATCTTAACAGAAATTTAAGGTAGATTAAGAAAATAGTAATAATAATGTGTCTTAAGACTGTTTTGTGCTGCTAGAACTGAATACCTAAGGCTGGATAATTTAGGATTAACAGAAATGTCTTTGGCTCACAGTTCATGAGAAGTCCATGATTGAGGGACTGCATCTAGAGAGGGCCCTGTTGCTGCATGATAACAGGAGGAGAAAACAGGAGGCTTAATTTAATTTTATGACAAATTGTTCCTGTAATAATTAATCAATCTATTTATGAAGGTGGATCCCCCCATGTCCTAATCACTTCTTAAAAGTTCCATCTCTCTTAAACAGGAAATATCACAACAGACACTACAGAAATACAAGAAGATAATTAGAAAACTAGTACTCCAATAAAATAGAAAATATTGAAGGCATTGACAAATTTTTAGAGTCATATGATTTGCCCAAATTGAATCAGGATGATATACACAATTTAAACAGATCAATTTCAAGTGAAGAAATACAAGATGCCATCAGAAGCCTACCAACCAAGAAAAGTGCAGGACCAGATGGATACACAGCCAAATTCTACAAGAACTTTAAAGAAGAGCTAATACCAATACCCTTGAATATATTTTTAGGAAATAGAAATAGAGGGAGAACTTCCAAACTCATTCTATAAGGCCAATGTCACCCTGATTCGAAAACCAGGCAAAGACACATCAAAGAAAGAAAACTTCAGACCAATATCTCTAATAAATATAGATGCAAAAATTTTCAATAAAATTTTGGCAAATTGAATACAAAAATATACCAAAAAGACAGTGCACCACAATCAAGTGGGGTTCATCCCAGGAATGCAAGGTTGGTTCAACATACAGAAATCAATAAATGTAATTCATCACATCAATAGACTTAAAGAACCATATGATCATCTTAATAAATGCAGAAAAAGCATTTGACAAATTACAGCACCCCTTCATGTTCAAAACACTAGAAAAACCATGGATAACGGAACATATCTCAACATTGTAAAAGCTATCTATGTTAAGGCCCAGGTCAACATCAATTCTAAATGGAGAAAAATTGAAAGCATTCCCTCTAAAAACTGGAACAAAACAGGGATGCCCTCTTTCACCACTGCTGTTTAGCATAGTTCTTGAAACACTGGCCAGAGGAATTAGATGAAAGAAATTAAAGTGATACAGATAGGAAAAGAAGAACTCAAATTAGCACTATTTGCTGATGATATGATTCGATACCTAGAAGACCCAAAAATTTCCACCAGAAAACTTCTAGAACTAATGATTTCAGCAAAGTAGCAAGATACAAAATCAACACCCATACATCAAAGGCATTTCTGTATATCAGTGACAAATCATCTGAAAGGGAAATGAGAAAAACTAACCCATTTAAAGTAGCCTCAAAAAAAAAAAAATAGAGTACGTGGGAATCAACCTAACAAAAGAGATGAAAAACCCCTACAATGAAAATTATAGAACCCTAAAGAAAGAAGTCAAAAAAGACCTTAGAAGATAAAAAGATCTTCCTTTTTCTTGGATAGGTAGAATTAATATTGTCAAAATGACCATACTACCCAAAGCACTATACACATTTAACGAAAGTCCAATCAAAATCCCAATGACAGGGGCTGGGGCTATGATTCAGCAGTAGAGCACTTGCCTGGCATGTGTGAGGCACTGGGTTTGATTCTCAGCACCATATATAAATAAATAAAATAAAGGTCATCTCTCTATCTCTCACCATGCACAAATCTCAACTCAAAGTAGATCTAGGACCTAGAAATTAAACCAGAGACCCCGTGTTTAATAGAAGAAAAAATAGGCCCCAGTCTCCATCATATCAGATTAGGCCCCTGCTTCCTTAATAAGACTCCTATAGCACAAGAATCAATAATAATAAAAAAATAATATTTTTTAAAAATCCCAATGACATTCCTCATAGAAATAGAAAAAGCAGTCATGAAATTCATCTGGAAAAATGAGAGATCCAGAATAACTAAAGCAATCCTTTGCAAGAAGAGTAAGCAGGTGGCATCACTATAGCAGACCTTAAACTATACTACAGAGCAATAGTAACAAAATAGCATGGTATTGGCACCAAAATAAATGGGTAGATGAATGGTACAGAATAGAGGACACAGAGACTAACACACATAATTACAGTTACCTTATATTTGACAAATGCACCAAAAACGTACACTGGAGAAAAGATAGCCTCTTCAACAATTGATGCTGGGAGAACTGGAAATTTACATACAACAAAATGAAATTAAACCTCTATCTCTCACCATGCACAAATCTCAACTCAAAGTAGATCCAGGACCTAGAAATTAAACCAGAGACCCCATGTCTAATAGAAGAAAAAATAGGCCCCAGTCTCCATCATATCAGATTAGGCCCCTACTTCCTTAATAAGACTCCTATAGCACAAGAATTAAAATCAAGAATTAATAAATAGGATGGATTCAAGCCAAAAAGCTTCTTTTCAGCAAAAGAAACAATCAGTGAGGTGGAGAGAGAGCCTACATCTTGGGGGCAAATTTTTACCACTTGTGCATCAGATAGAACACTAATTTCTAGGGTATATAAAGAACTCAAAAAGCTAAACACCAAAATACCAAATAACCCAATCAATTAATGGGCCAAGGAACTGAACAGACACTTCTCAGAAGATGATATACTATCAATCAACAAATATATGATAAAAATTTCAACATCTCTAGTTATTAGAGAAGTACAAATCAAAACTACTCTAAGACTTCATCTCATTCCACTCAGAATGGCAGCTATTAAGAACACAAACAACAATAAGTGTTGGTGAGGATGTGGGGGAAAAGGCACAGTCATACATGGCTGGTGGGACTGCAAATTGGTGCAGCCAATCTGGAAAGCAGTATGGAGATTCCTTGGAAAACTGGGAATGGAATCACCATTTGACCCAGCTATCCCACTCCTCAATCTATACCCAAAGGACTTAAAAACAGCATACTATAGGGACACAGCCACATCGATGTTATAAACAAATTATAGCAGCACAATTCACAATAGCTGAACTGTGGAAACAGCCTAGATGTCCTTCAGTAGATGAATGAATAAAGAAACTGTGGCATATATACACAATGGAATATTACTCAGCAATAAAAGAGAATAAAATCATGGCATTATCAGGTTAATGGATGGGGCTGGAGAATATAATGCTAAGTGAAGTTAGTTAATCCTCCCAAAACAAATGTGAAATGTTTTCTCTGATATAAGGATGCTGATTCATAGTGGGATTGGGAGGGGGGAGCATGGGAGGATTAGATGAACTCTAGATAGGGCACAGGGGTGGGAGGGGAAAGGAGAGGGAATTGGGGTAAGAAAGATGGTGGAATGAGATGGACATCATTACCCTAAGTACATGTATGAAGACACAAATAGTGTAAATATACTTTACCAGAGATATGAAAAATTGTGCTCTATATGTGTAATATTAATTATAATGCATTCTGATGTCATATGTAACAAATTAGAATTTAAAAAAAAAGTTCCATCTTTCAATACAACAGTGTTGAGATTAAGTTGTGGATAAAGTTTCCAACACACGAACTTTGGTGACACATTCAAAACATAGCTTATGGATTTCTCCTGGAATCCTGAGGGACGATGCACAGAGATTGGATTTATTAGTGGTGAAAACACCCCATGACTAAGGTTATGCCTTTTTGACTCTCTGGTACTACAGGGTCTCACATCTTTTCTGTCCTTTCCTCACCTCCTTTTTATTTCACTAGAACAATTTTCTCTGCCTTTCTATTGAAATACCCCATAGCTCCGAGGTTGTTTTTATTTCAAATGAAGTTCACAAGTCAAACAGAGTTCTAGTTCCAAACAGGAGGAAAGAGAGCGTGTTTTATTTGTACACGCCTGCTTCAGCCATTGCACATGCTATTGTGGGACTGTACTGCTCAGAAAAAGGACAATAGTCAGATGTGGAGGATTGTGCTGAATATATGGATGGCAGGATTTCTAATACATTTTCCAATTTCCTCTCATTTAAAAGGGATCAAAACTTATGAAGATGATTTGGAGGCTCTATTTAGGCATAATTTATTTGGGCATAATAATCATTGATTATATAACAAACTTTGTTTAGTACATGTTCACTGCACAAAAATTATAGATAAAAAATAAGAAATGAGATAAATGTCACACAAACACCCACCACGTGGCATATATCTCAAAGTTATATGTATGTTTATACTTAAATAGTCAAAATTCTTTACAAACTCAGGTTTTTCCCCTTAACAATAATTTTGAATAACTTTACATCCTAACAGACTTTTCAATAATATCACTTTAAAAGACTACTCAATAGCTTATGAAACACATTTATATATTTAACCAAATCTGAATTATTGACCATTGTTGAATTATTCTGAATTATCAGCCATATTTAGCTTTTAATTTGAAACTAAATTTTTGCACATACCATTAGTTCCTTCCTCAAAAGATTTTTTAGGACATGAATTTTTAAGTAAATAAATGTCTATTTCAAGTTATTAGGTACATATTTTTTAATTGCCAAAATATTGGATACATATTGCTCAATTGCCAGAAAGTCTATATCAATAAATATGCCCTCTAATAATATAAGGGGTTACAATTTTGTTTGTTGGTTGGTTTCTACACAGTGGTTGTTATCAAATTTTAACATAGGACACTTTGGAAAGTAAATGACCCCAGCATCATAAAGTCATTTTAATGTATATTTTATTTTTAAATATTTAGTCAGGCATTTAAAATTTTTGTTGGACATATTTTTTTCCTTTTCAAATTGTCCCATTCCTATAGAGTTGTTCTTTACCTGAGGGATTTTTAACAGCTGAAGAGAACGTATTCAATTTGAATTTTTAGTTGTACTGTTTGATCCTTAAGCCCATTAACTTTTAAAATTATCATTATATTTACTTTGTAAATACCATTGAGGTTTGAGCTAATTGCTTTCTCATTCTCAATCTCCTATTTTACTTTAAAATTCTTTTATCTCTGAAATAAGTGTTCATTAACTTATCAGGAATCCTATTTAACCTTCTGCGACTCTGTCTAAAGCTAAAACACAGTTCCTTTGATAAACAGCATTTAAAATAACAAATCTGTGAACAGAGGATTTGAATTAGTTATAAGGCTTATCTATGTGAGTCTCAATGAACTATATATTGATTAATTTGATTGCAAGATGTGTTAGTGACAAATAGACTTAAAATATTATTTATTTAAAGCATCACAGCTGAATTTTAACAGGAAATTACTAGAGACTAAATATTTAAAGAGTAGAAAGATTATGCAAGTATGAAATATTTGGGGGCACTTATACATCTTTACAGTTTAAATGTCACTGGCCTTCTCACTTAGAGCTGCAAATCCAGTAAATACCTTGTCCAACTTTTTAAACTAGAGGATTAAAAAAATGAGTAAAATCAAATCTAAAAAATATATAAAATAAACACTTAAAATTTTGAGAGTCAAGGAAACATTTTAAGTCTATCTGATTACTGGAAGATTAGTGCAAAGATATAATTCAAATGATTGTAGCGATTGGATTCTAAATTTTAGCATCACATTGCGTGATCTTAAATAATTTGAAACTCTTTTCCCATTTCTCAAGGACATATGGCTGAGATGTTATAAGTGATACAAAGAACTGGAAAATACTGTAGGCTTCTTTGGAAAATACCACTCTGAAACATTCTGATTCTTTTTTTATTATATATTTTCAAATTCTGTCGTGTGAAAACAAAAGAATCACCCATGTTAATGTTTAATATATAAAACATATTCTGACACTCTTTGGAAGAGAGAATTCTGGGTTTGTATAGTCAAAGACTCTGATTTCTTTCTTACAGGAATGGGATAGTCTAAAGAAACAACCTCAGTACTTAATAAGAATGAAAACCAGTCCAAGAACTCCTGAGGATGTGTTGGTTTAACAGAGACAAGTAGACATAAAACTCAGTGAACAAAGTACATTTCTCACGGAGGAATCTATATTAGTTAGAAATGTGGCCAATTGGCTAACATGTTATCAATAACCAAAGGTCTTTCTATCTTTAGATTAGGTGTTGGTTTTCTTTCTTAGGTTTCCTACCTCATGTCACAAATCACTACTACAGCTCAAGGTATTTCATCTGGCTTCTTGGAAGGAAGTGGAGGGATGGACACCACGAGTTCTATCTGTCTTTTCTCAGAAAAGCATAAACTTCCTAGGGCACCCCTCTTCTTCTTCACTCAGATTTCTGCTTTCATCTATTGTTTAGGACCAAGTCACGTGAATACAATTTGGTTCAAGGATGTATGGGAAGTGGGTTTCTACTTGAAAACCTTGGCATCATCAATATAATTAGGTATTCATTGGCAAAGAAGAAGGAGGGGGGGATAAGCAGTTGGATAGCATTTCATACTCTGAGGCATTTTAAAAAATTAAGTCCTCAGCGGAGGTCTTCAGATGACTGCTTAACAGAGAATTTTTTTCTCCATTTAGTTTTCACTAGTAAATATATAACTACTGAAACAAAAATTTTACAAAAATTGTAATATACTATGATCTTAAAGCAAAACTATTTTCAGAAGACAATAAGTTAACATTTTTAATATGTGATAGGCTCAAAATGAAAGTAAAAATTTGATGCAAGCCTCAAAATGCAAAACTATAATTACCAGGATTTTAAGGACATGTTTTAATGATGGATAGATTTATAGGAAGATGGGGTCTTTGAAACATACAGTAAACATAAGAATTATAAAAGATTTTTAAAGAAAACATTTATGTTTTCAAAGCTTTCTTAGTATTTTATTTAAGTATAAAATTTTGAACATAATGACTTTAGTTAAAATTTTTTATGTTTTAGTAATGAAACATAGTTTTATGATTTTTTTAAATTTGCAAACTAAAGAGTATTTTCAGGTATGGTACAAATGGAATTTTTCAGCTGAGGAAATTTGCAAATTATTTAATATGTCACTTCTTTAATTGTTAAAGATCACTTACCAAAAACCATACCACAACTCCTGCACTTACAGTCATCCAAATCTAATATCTGAGCTTACCATACTTTATTTTTTTTAATGTATTAGAGAAATTTTGGAAAATATGAACAGGCAGAGAGAAAACAAAAATCACTCTAATCCATTACATTGTATTTCTTTTTTTTTCTGTTGTTTTATTTATTTTTTAAAAAATGATAAATATGTAGATGCACGATTAGTTGAATACTATGTCCTAGGTCCTGTGTTAAATGCTAAACATTATTATTTCATATATACTTATGTAAGTATTATTTTCATTTATAGATAAGGAACTAAAAAGCAGAGAAGTTAATACTATCTTAGCTTGAGTTTCTGAGATTGGATTAGACATATGATAAACTTTTTTTGTGTGTGAAAGATAAAGAGGAGAGGAATGGAAGGAGGCAGGGAGAGCCTTCACACACTTGTGAACAGGGAGGGGTGGCAATTGCATTATTTTCAATAAACACACTCAGAAATTAAGAGGTTAGTTTCCAGATTTTTTTATTTGACCATTTGGATTCAGGGAGCACTAATGTTCCATGAATACCTATAATGGGTAAAATTTCTGTTGTTTTGGGTAAATCTAAAAATATATATGTGTGGTGCCCCCAGCCTTCAAGTTACTTTTAAAAGTTAAAGCAAGATATACCAAATGTGTTATAAACATTAATGTTAAAAATATTTCAATTCCCTAATGTAGAAATAGAACCTACATCATCCTGATTTAATAGATTAGACCCTTCCCTAACCTTTGATTTTAGCCATAGTAAGGAGTATAGATAAATGAAACTGTTTCTTCACATCTTTTGGACGTCAGTGATTCTCCATGCTGCTGGCCTAAAGACGGATTAAAAGACTTTCTCTAAAGTGCTTTGATTTGGAGTTAGTTTGGAGTAACATTGATAGTTTCTTTCCTGACATTACTTTGTGAAATTAGATTGGGACACACTTCTCCCTGAAGAGCTCTACATCCACAAATGTTTCCGATTATATGAAATCATTCAGAGTGTGAAGGGTCATCATGCAAAGAGGAGTATCCGACTATTCCCCATTGCCATGAATGACAGAATAACAACATATAAGTTTAAATTGAAGGAGAAGAAGGGATTTGGCTTACCTATGGGGAAGGTTTTATT
Organism: Marmota flaviventris; assembly: GCF_047511675.1. Taxonomy (NCBI): domain Eukaryota; kingdom Metazoa; phylum Chordata; class Mammalia; order Rodentia; family Sciuridae; genus Marmota; species Marmota flaviventris. The sequence goes on from NC_092498.1 coordinate 49,861,644, forward strand.
ATTTAAACCCATCTGTCTTAGAGTAGCATGAGCCTCCTGTAGTTAATAAAAAGAGCTAAAAGCTGCTCAGAAGTTACTGTGTGTCAGGCACAGTCTTAAGCCCTTTACCTGTGCTAACTCCCTGACTCTTTGCCATAGACCTATAAAACGGATTTTATTATCCTTACTTTACAGATAGAGGAGCTGAGGCACTGAGGATTTTTCTAAAATATAATAACACATAATAATGAAAGCTTAGATGGGATTAATTAACTGAACTTCATTTTTCACTGGTTAGTTAAAGATTATGCTTTTTCTTCCCAATAAGCATCCTCATTTCCTGTGTCATTTAGTCCTGCCTTGCTTTATTTTTCCAGCTACCATCTGCCACTGGGCTATGATCTCATTAGGTTCCCAAGCCCAGCTGAGTTGGGCCTTTTAATGGCTTCCATTCTATTAGCATCTGATGGTGTGGAAGTGATGAAGGTAGTGAATTACAGTTGCTTTGTGTAATGTCATCTCTGATAATATGTTTTCTTAATTTGATGTAATACATAACATCTAAAACTGCCTTTTTCTCCCTATTTAATTCTCATTCTGTAGGTTTCTTGGTTCTAAAGTGACTCTGATACTAAAGCAAAATATGGCCAGGTAAGGTTGTAAATAGTTTCAAGTGACTCTGGACAACACAAACCACAATAAAAAGAACAATTTCTTAATTTTCTCCATACCAAATTTCTCAAGCATGATCCTCTACCACTTTCGTTAGAACACAAAATGTTGTTTTTAAAAATAGAGGTACTGGCCTTCTTTTTGATCTACACAAAGTTATCTATGCACTGTGGATTGAAACCTGCATTTTAAATAAGCATTGCAGCTTAATTTTACTCACATTTGAGAAATGATGTGTTCTTTAGATAGCACCTATTTTACCAGAAGGAATTGTGAACAAGCACATCCTTCAGAAACTTTCTTTGGAAATGAGCATATATTTTAGGATAACACAGCTTATTCTAGGTGCAGAAAATTTACCAATATGGCTACCTGAGGATCCGGCCGTGGATAGGTACCCTGCATGAAGTAAACATAAGATATGCCATCTGATCCTGAGATAAGTTTGTGCAAAATTCAACCTAATTGAGATATTTCATATTAGATTGTCTTATCAATGTGAGATTCCCAATAAGAGATGGATTCCTATGCCACAGTTTGAAATATTCTAGATGAAAACTGGCTGACTTTTTGGTTCTTTGTAGAGCTTTATGCCATCCCTGCCCTGGAGGTGATGTACCTCTGAATAAGAGTATGGCTTCTAAGATGGGTTCCCAAGCTTTTTTACTTTCCAGGGCATCCTTAGAATAGGCTAATGTCATCTCATTGGGCTTGTTGTTTCCTTGCAACTGCAAAGAGGTTAGCAAGAAATACATTTAATTATTGCTATTCAGTTCCAGCAAATGGTGAGAGGTCATCAGTAATAGAAACAAAGAAATTTTCATTTTGTAAAAAATATCCAATTCACCATTATGTTTATTTCTATCTATCTAATTATGTTTATTTCTATCTTTTATAATAGTAAAAGAGGAAATACTGTAAAACCAGAAAACTAATTTATATAGAAAAACATCTTGAAATACTTGGCCATCTTACACTGAGCATTCTTATGGAATATTTGTTTGAAATTTTAAGTTTTTTTTTTTTTTTTTTTTTTTTAGGATGATGCACATAGGTGTGGGGTTTGGGTACTGATTAGTTGAATGTGATTCAGTAAATGCAATATTCATGTAGAAGAAGCTTGAGGAGTATTTCTCCCCTCCTCCCCTCTCTTAGAATTCATAAACAAAATGAGGGAAATTAATAAGCAAATTCCAAGTACGTTAAGGTTATACTGAGTGTTTAGATTGCAAATAAGAATAATGGAGTGGAAGGAAAATGTTCAAGAACTGTATGATTCACTTTAGTTGGAAGTCTCTAAAACTTTATTTAATTTCATAGTCCTCAATGAGAAAGAGAAAATAGCACTTATTAATTCTTTCTATATTTTTCCAAACCTAAGACTGATTTTTATATTTAAATGTGAGATTTATATGTATATGCCTTTGAAGATTCTGCTAATATGCATATACCTTGCTATTGAGCTAGATTCTTGAAAATTATGTTTCATAATTGAGGTTACTGAGTACATAGAATAATTTAGTGCCAAAGTCATGAAAAAAATGTATTGTTCAATCTTCACTAATCCAAAATGCATGACTATGCTCAAGTGCAGTAGGGCGCGTTTGGAATACAATTAAATTGAAAGCTGATGAAATTCACAAGGCAAATCAAGGTGAAGCAATCTGTATTTTCCTGAAATCTTCAGTTTTGTTTTTATTCCGCCTTTCTTTAACACTAAGCACAGTTTTAAAGATCTATTATTCTCATCAATCATTTCTTTCCAGGCACTCTGTGCTGGCCTGATGGGGAAACATCCCTGATTATGGTTTCTCATCTTTCTTCACTGCCTCCTGTTTCCCAACACCATAATCATAAGCCATCTGTTCTCCACAGAGGAACCTGCTCTTCACCCATCCACCTGCCCTCAGCCTCGTCCCCATGTCTGTATTTTCCACTGCTCTTTTCTGTATTTCCTCCATTACTTCCAGGCCTGCTGTATTCAAACACATAGAGGTACATCCTCTGCCCTGTGAGCACCCATCCTTTATGTCTTTCTTCTTATGTTTCATCTCAGTCAAAATATTTATATCTGCCATCTTTCCTGCCTTCTTCAAGTATATTATGGTTCTCTACTGTGGTTTCCATTATTTCCATTTTACTGAAATAATTCAAATTCAAAATTTACCAATGTAATCTAAATCAAAGGGTCTTTTCCTATCCCCCTTCCTCTGTTTGGTAGTGCTGTACACCTGCCCACCTTGTCACAACCACATGATTCCTGTTCCTCCATTTATCACTTTGTGTGCCCTGAAGGGACTTTATTTTTTTTTTAATTCTTTTAAGGCAATTGTGATAGTTTCTGGAGGACTGACTGTTTCCTTGGAATACTGATGATTTGTCATAGTTTCTCCTATCTTATGTTCAGATACTCCCTAATATATTACATCCATCTGATCTCTCTATTTCTGAAATTTCTATTTATGTTTGGAGCATACCACCTTGAAAGCACCCAACCTCCTGTGAAATTCTCCTTTATATCCTCCAGTAAAAATTCATTTTCCACCCTAAATTCAATTCAAAAAACCTAAATCTCATCCTACTCTCCATGTAGTCCATGCTGCTCACTTTTTCTCCAGTTCTATATGAAAGAAAACAGGATCCTTGCCTTCTAGGTTTGGTTTGTTTCACTTACCATAAGTGAAGAAAGATGAGAAACCATAATCAGGGATGTTTCCCCATCAGGCCATGGATTGTTTTCAGTTCCTAACTCCCCTCCCCCACAATGTTTTCCTGCTAGTTTAATTTAATGTATTATTTTCTTTGTGCTCGATTTCCATATTATTTGTGTCAATTAAAAAAAAAACGACAGTTGACAAAATAAAAACAAACACAGTTGACAAGATAAAAACAAACACAGTTGATAAGATAAAATCACCACAACAAAAATCTTGCCAGCTACTTTTCAGTTTAGGGAGAGATTATAAGTTTGTTTGGCACAGCTTTTATTTGCCCTGGGAAGAATGGTGTCAGAAACTTGTATTGGTTGTACTGATGTAATATAAGTAGGTATTCATTGCTCTAGGGAAAAAGTAATAATAACAGTTGAAAGTAGTCACCATTTCTATTATCCCTAATTTCAGAGAATAGGCCATTTGACAAGAAGAGTAAAAATATGATTAGAAGCTCATGTACCACTTGGGGCAAAGAGATCAAGATATCAAGCCTATATTTTGTGTTCTCAACATTATTACAACATCTCTGATTGATTAATTTGATTAATGTGACGCTGATTTAGGTTTTCTCTCAGATAAGGACATAGAGAGTCTAGCCACTTGGGTTTCCCTAGGACTGAAGACTTTCCAGGATGTAGGATGTTTAATGCTAAAACAAACAAACAAAAATCTTAGGCAAACTAAAATCAGTTGGTAATAATGTCATGGGATACTTATCAGGGGGAAGAGCAAATCTGGCCTATATTTTCCCCACATTTTTTTTTTCTTGGTGCATTATAGTTGTATACAACGGTGGGGTTTTAGTACATGAACGTAATACAGTAATAGAGTTTGGCCAATTTCACTCCATTGCAATTCCCCCTCCCTCTCCTATTCTTGCCCTCTGGATCCTTTCCTGTACTGATCTTTCTTTGATTTTCATGAGATCCCCTAAACCTTTCTTTTTGTTTTTCCTCTCCAGTTTCCACATATGAAAGAAAACAGGATCCTTGCCTTCTAGGTTTGTTTTTTTTCACTTACCATAATGCTCTCAAGTTCCGTTTATTTTCCTGAAAATGAATAATTTCATTTTTCTTTATGGCTGAGTAGAAGTCCATGAGGAGTGGTATAATTGGGTCATATGGTGGTTCCATGCCTAGCTTTTTGAGATACCTCATTACTTATTTCCATAGTGGAAATAGTTGTACTAGGGGTCCTGTTGTTTTCTTTTAGTATTTACAATTAATTAATGAACATATATAGGTCTGGAAACCAAGGAATGAAAGAAGGATGACTGTATTACTACCACTCACAAAGAAGGATGAGGGACTTTTTGTCTTCTGTCCCTATAATTCTGAACTCTACAAAGTTAGAGATCCTGGTCTCTGAAGAATACCTTCTCTTTCTAGAATCAACAACCAATTTTCCATCAAACTGTGATCTTGCTGACTGCCCTCATATTTGGATTACTTATATCTATGGACAAGTAGGAGACAAGGATAGTCAGCATCTTCATGGGGATAATTTTTACCAGTCAGAAGAAGGAACTAGAACTGCAGTTAAACAATAGAGGCAGGTAGGAATAATTGTGGAACTCAGGTGATGGACTTGGATGTCTCTTGACTAATTGTATCATGAATGGACAGCAGAACAATCTGTGCCTGAAAAGTATATGATGACTATTGGATCAGATCACTTGGGAATGAGGTTATAGATCACATTACCAGGTAAGTTAGGAAGAACTAACAAAATGATGGCTAATGATGAAAGGAATTTATAACACATAGTGGGGAAGAAGACAATGTGTACCAGTTGCAGAACTAAGACCAATTTCATAAATGGAGGCCAGAGCTCATCTCACTAGTAAGTATCCAGTCAGGGTGAGAGAGGTAAGAGAACCATGGGGGAGCTTCTCTTGAAGGTATTTGAAAAAGTAGATCGGCACAGTGTAAGGGTAGACTACTGTGGACATAAGGTGGACCACTGATCTCCAAGAAACAACCTTCCCAAAGGAGTGCAGTTAACTGACAACCTGCAGGATCCATCAGTCATATTGGAACCATGATCTTCCAGGGAATTCCCATTCAGCAACTGAGCATTCTGTGAATACTAGGGAATGACTATTTTGGCCTACTGTGAAACTTCTCTGTGGGCTATCTTTGGCTCAAGATTCTTATTGGGTTAACCTAGGCTTTTTCAAGTTGCCCAGTAGTCACCAATCTTCCTTCCTTGTCTCTCTTTTCAGACGTGTTAGGTCTGCATTGTGGTCTGAAAGCTTTTCCTAACTAATCTTGCTTTCCTCTAATCTTAATTTTTCTCAAGCAATACCTTTATTCATTCTTTTGTACTTCTAACCCTGTATTGGCATCTGCTTTCTTGATGATCAAAATTGACCAGTATCCCCAAAATTTTCTAAATCTACACCTGTTCTATTATATAACAAAAGCTCAAATTCTCCTGAACAGGATTAATAATCCATGTTAATGTCATAATCTGATTATTATTATTATTATTATTATTGCCTGCTGGTTCAGTTGTGTAACTGAAATATGTGACTGAAAATGCAAAGTGGCCTGCCACAGTTCAATGAGACAAGTGTGTACCCTTCTGACTCCATTTACTTCTTGGGAAATAAAACCACTAACCTACTGATTCCAAAGTTGTAGTGACAAAATGATGAGAACTTTTACTACAGAGTAATATTTTGGGTAAGAGTGAGAGGAACTACTCTTATTTTTATCCAGTGACTTCTGGACCCAGGATATTAGACATCTCATTGTGTTGGCACTGTCATTGAATCTTCAGAAGGCTATTATACCATAGTGTCAGGTTAGCTCAATGAATTTTATTGGTATATGCCCATTGATAAAGTTTGTGCTGAAATGAGTTCCTTGGGCAGAAACAGTGCTGTGTAGAATAACCTAATGACAAATAGGATTTTTTAAAAAATAAAGCAAAAATGGTATTTTTCTTGGAAGTGTAGAAAGAAAATGCATATACAGAATAGTGTTTTTTTGCTAGAACAAAATGCTTCTCATTCCATAGAGGAATGTTGGTTTCTTATGTAGGCAGGCTGGAAACTCAGAAACGTGAAGCCTTCGTAAGTGGAAGTACACAAAAGTTGGTGAAAATAAAATCTCCATCCTTACTGCTCATTACCCATGAGCACCCTGCCAAGTATGGAGTGTCTGTGGACAGAGGGTGACTGGCATCCACAGAATGGTTATATGGTCTATTTGCCTATTTAGTTCTTTTTTTGTTGATGTTACTTACTAGTGAGTGTTTATTTATTTATAAATATTTTTTAGTTGTTGATGAATCTTTATTTATTTATTTATTTATTTATATGTGGTGCTAAGATTCGAACCCAGTGCCTCACACATTAGGCAAGGGCTCTATCACTGAGCTACAACGCTAGCCCATTAGTGAGTATTTATATGTTATAAATATGCTTAAAATCTGTGTCCATTCACAGTGGCCACATATCTTATTCCCAAAATTTCTTGGCATAAATATTCTAATTTTTGTTCCTTCCAAATTTTGACATCTAGCCAAAGCATTACCATTGCCCTTGAATCAATTTAGGTTTAAACATTAGAAAAATTTTTCAGGCAAAATTAAAAATCAGAAGCCCTATTCCTCATCTGCCTATTTAAAAAAAAACAAAAAAAAAAACAACAACAACAGGGATTGAACCCAGGAGTGATTAACCACTAAGCTACATCCCTAGCCTTTTTATTATATTTTATGTAGAGACAGGGACTTGCTGAGTTGCTCAAGGCTAAATTGCTGAGGCTTGTTTTGAACTCAAAATGCCTCTGGAGGACTGGGATTACAGGCTTGTGCCACCATGCCTGGTTTATTTATGTCCTGCCTATTGAGTGCATTTCATTTGCCAGTGTCCTTCACGGTTACCCCTGATGTAGGGTTGTAGTATTACACATCTGTATTTTCAGGTGGGGCAGGAGGTTGTGCAGAAATATCTTCATAATTTTTTTCTTCATCATTCAACTGGTCATAGTGAATTTCTCACAAGATGATTTATAGATTGAAAAAAGAGGAGAAGTAGCTCTAGTAGGAGTTATGAGTCTGAATCATTTGCTTTTTTTTTTTTTTTTCTGCCTGAGGACCTGCTCAATTTTGATGTCATTTATAGTACTTTTTCCTAATGAGGGATTATTGCTTTGCCCACACAACTTCACATCTTGGGAGTTAGACAACTCTCAGTTCATCATAAGCATCTCAGACAGTATAGGCTAATGGTCACACATTCAACCTATATGGTTTCACTGACAATATGAAAAGGACACTTCTGCTGTGGTTTACCTGTAAGAGCTGGCCTAAGATTCCATACACCATCCTTTTCTGACACAGGAACTTTGAACACTGCTGGATTTACTGAGTCATATTACCCAAGAGGTAGAGCAGCATGCACAGAAGCCTGGAACTGTTGCAGAGCTATCTTTTACTTTGGGTCCTCTCAGAAATGACAGCTTTACATGCTTCTCAGGAAATGGTCTTGAGATAAACTATGTGACGCTTCTAGATGACAAAGAAGCCACAGGGACTCTCTCACAACGGTAAAGAAGCTTTTCATTTTAAGGGCTATTTATACAACATACCCCAGAACACTAGATGCCTAGAAATGTCACTGAGTTTTCCAATCTCTGAATTTTAGTGGGAGTCCCTTCCCACCTTCTGACGCACATGTGCCATCATCAAGGTTTCTATTTCTGCTTACCAGCTCATCAGGAAGGTACGATCAGTGTAACATCATTGTAATAGCCGAGCCTCATATCTATGGGATGGAGAGGTCATCATAGTGACTGAAAACTAAAATATGACCATGTATGTTGTTTTAATCAGCTTTTTCGCCACTGTGACTTAAAGACCTAACTAGAACAACTGTAGAGGAGAAAAAGTTTATTTGAGGGCTCACGGTTTCAGAGGTCTTAGTCCATAGAAATGCCAGCTCCATTTCTTGGGGCTTGAGATGAGGCAGAATATCAAGCAGAGAGGGAGGCTGCGCTCTCCAGATACAAAATATATACCCCATAGCCATGCCCCCAATTAACCACTTCCTCCAGCCATACCCCACCTGCCTCCAATTACCAACAGTTAATTCCATCAGGGATTAATTCACTGATTAGGTCAAGGCTAAGACCCAATCACTTCTCCTCTGAACCTTCTTGCATTGTCTCACATGTGAGCTTTTGGGGGAACAACTTACATCCAAACCATAACATAAGTCATTTTTCTTTTAGTGTAAAACCTAAGGTAACCAATTTAACAAAGTAAAAGGTTCATTTTGGCTCACAGTTTTTGAGGTTCTGGTCCAGGATTGGATGGACTTATTGCTTTTAGGTCTTTGATGGGGGAAGCACATAATATAGCAAAATTCTTTACCTCATGACTGGGAAGTGAGAGAAAGAGGAAGGGAGTGGGTTCCATTATCCACTTTAAGGTCACACCCCCAGTGACCTGAAAACCTCTGAGTAGACCTCTTATAGGTTCTTCTACTTTCCAAGAGTGCTACACTGGAGACCAAGCCTTGACCACATGGACCTTTGAGAGATACTTTAGATCCAAATTATAGTAATGACAGAAGAATGCAGAGTTGAAAGTAAACCATTCCTGGTGATCTTTGCCAGAAAATAAGGGGAAAACTGTTTGCCCACTCAGTAGCCCTTCTCTAGAATAGTCACTGAAATTGGATTCACAATCCATTTATATTTATCATAATTCAGAGCCATTCCACTTCTAGAGGATTCTAATTGGCCTTTCTTAATCTAATAGCCCTCACTTCATGGACTGAGGATTCTGCCAATTGTTATATATGTCTATTTCAAATCTACTTTCTGGACTGGAGAAATTACTATAGGATAGGTAGAAGACATAATAGAGCCACTATCAGACACACATGAACCAAAACTTTATCCCTTGACTTCTGTAAGCCTTCCATAGTGTGAATTTTTGCCCCCCAAACTAGATTTGGTTTAGAGCCAGAGTCCAACAATTCCTTCAAAGCCTGGATGTTTCTGTCCCCCCCCACCCCCACCAGGGCATATTAACTTTGCTCAAAATCCATAGCCCTTCTGAGGAAAGCTAGGAAGAAGTATTATGAGATGTATTTTGGTAATGTAAGAAGATTCCTCCCCGAGAAAATCCAGCCCTTCTTGCATTTAGGGGATTTGTGTCTGTAAACTGGCTCAAGTCTTGCAATTTGAGGAGCCAGGACTCTACTGAGGTGGCATAAGTTGAATTTCTGTTCATTGTTGTGAGAGCTGTTCTGATTATTCAAATAAAATACTACTTTTATAGGCTATTCATATATTTCAGACCTAAGATCACCATAATCAATAAGATTATACTGTTCACACTAATCTGTTTTCCATTATGATAACTTAACTTTGACTTTGGAAAGAAGACCTGAAAATTGGCTTTTAGTACAATGAGATTGTATCATCCCACATTGAATTCAGGTAACAAATTATAACAGTAGCATTTTCCATTGTTATTCCTGGCCTCTAAAGAATAGTTATTAGAGGTCTGCAGAGATGTTGGCATGTTCCTCATAGTGTACTTCTCAAAGCCTTGATAAAGGAGATGTACTCTGGACCTTCCTTGAGTGCATAATTAGAAGATGGGTAAAGAGGTCATACATACTGAAGTCACAACAGTCCCATTTTCCTAAACACTTGATAACTTTTGCCACAGAATTTCAAGGTAACTGTCTGAGTTTCTAGAGTCATAGACCATCTTTGGTTCCAAATTCAGTTCAAGCAGTCAAAACCACAGAATCACTTCAAGCTACTTCAGTTACCATATTAAATAAAGAACTTATGGTTAATTTTGCCATATCACCAGATTTGTCCTTGTATCTAACTGATTTGTCCTTCTCTTCTGATACTAAAACCTTAGAATCCATTACAATGAACATCCTTAGGTTTTAGTTGATTTGTAGTGGCATAACCTTGCAATTAGCATGTGTACTACTTGCTCCCAGGTCATATTTAGTGCCCAATTCTCTAGATTCTTAGATAGTTATAGGTCAGGAGTAAAATTTCCCTGCAAAGCAGTTATTGTGGAAAGGTCATTACGGTTTCTTTAGGCAAGAGAAGTCTGATCTCCTTAGTTCTATGGCAAAGGCAGCACAGTAGAATTGGGTGATTCAAGGCCTCTGGCTTCTCTGGAACATGCTCAGATGCTCTCATTATGATTAACATGGGTCTCGATTTTTCCCACAAATCAATTCTGTACCTTAACATAAGAGAATATGTGACTCTAAATTCTATGTAAATTATAATTTAGCTACCTGCAGGAGTAGCTAGGGTTGGTTTTAGGGCATCTTTAAAAAAGTCTGAACCCTTCAGCTATAGGACATAAGGATTTTTGTTTGTTTGTTTGTTTTTACCAAGAAATGCAGGGATTCATTCCCTAGGCTTAAGCTGGGAATTTAAAGCTATAAACTCAAATTATTTTCTTTTTTCAGGTTTAATAGTGTACAACTAATCCCTGTCTAAAGATAGTTTACTTTTGATTTGTCAACCTTAATATGGTGCGAAAGAATATCCATGTAATTATTCCATTTTTGCTTTTAGTAATATCAAATAAATTACACAAGATTTTCAACATGTTATATAATCAGCATTGTGTTAGATTACTTTGCCCAACTCTAGACCAGTGTATATGTTATAGCATAGTTGAGGTGGGCCAAGCTAAACATGAAGTTAGTTTAGGTATGTCACATACATTTTTGACTTAAACATATCTTCCAGTTATTGGAAAATGGATTTAATAGGGTGTCATCCCACTACATGTCCATGAACTTAGAAGCACGAACCAGCCCCCACATTGATTTTAAGTAAGATTTCCATTAAAAACCTGGCTTCCTATAGACACTTGACTCCAGATGATAAAAGTGAACCTTTTTCTCACCGCAATCAAAATTACATGACCAAGTATGAGTATGAAATGAACTCTGTCAGAAAACAAAGGTAGTGTTGATGGGAGAGGGTAGGAATAAAAAAAAAAATCCAGCCACCCTGTTGAATATACGATCCAAAGTTAAATATAAGATCCTTATTTATAAGATTCTTCCATGAGAAGAATACGACTAGTATGAGGTAGGCTAGACTCTAGGAGAGAGGGAAAAGATAGAAGGACAAGGGAGAAGAGAATATAAGGAAGCAATGTGCTTAAATGATTGAGAAAAAAGAGAACAATAAGAAGACAAAATTGCCAAGTAACTAGTCTGGAAGCAAAGACATATGCTCTGTCTAGTGTCTCCCCGCCCCCAACCCCGACAATGCCTCAGATTTAATTATCAGAAGCAAACTAAATGGAAAGCTTACACTAGAGAAGAATTACATTTCAGCACCTCCCTCTGTTTTGTTTAGAGCTGTACTTAATAACAATTAAGCTGACAACCTCATGTCCACTAATGTTTAGGTACAGATAGAAAGAATTATTCACATTTAAAAGATGTTCTAAGATTTGAAAGAGAAATGGTGTTTGGTCATATATGTTTGGATAAAAACTTATTCTATCCTGAAATAAAACTGAATTTTTATATTCTGGTACCATTTGAGCAATCAGTAATCATATTACTTTATTTTGTTAATCATTGTTTTCTCTCTATTTTCACTTTTATATTGGGATGGCATCTATGTTAATTTCTGGGAGGGATCCCACTAAACCGTCTGTCACATGTCACAAGATTTCTAAATACCAAAAGTCACGAAGTTGTTTTCTCATTGACAATCTGATGAATATCACTTAAGACTTATATCTAGGACAGATTTCAGGGATTTATCATAACTCGAATTATAAGACACTGGGGGCCTCCTACAAAATATCCCAGGATTGACAAATGCTAATCAAGCCTCCTGCCACTCCCAAAACTTTGAGCAGTTGCTATGGAATCTTAGACTAGAGCTTTCTCAAATATTGAGTAGACTTAAATTGGATGAGCTGAGTAACAGAAGCATCTGGCTTTAACTTTTGTTTTTCTGAAGTTTTACCAGAGGGATTTTTATAATGACTCCGTTTAACCTCATTTTCATTTGTCAGTGTCAGTCTCTTCTGTAGGAGTCTGAAGTTTACCTTCTGTGACCTGCTGGTTGTTAGGCAAAGCTAAAAATATAAGAATACCTTTCAGATTTTCAAGAAATAAACCATAAACATGTGCTCTTAAAAATTCTGAAATTCCCATCTTGCTCAACACACTCACCCAGATCAATTCAGTGCCATTATAAAGTTTTTTAAGCTTTAATATGTTGCCACTTCAAACATTCTTTGCCATACTTTTATATCGTGGACAACTGTAAAGGGACTTGAATATCACAAACCCAAAGGGTTTTTGTTTAATTTGGTAGGCAATGGAACAGTAATGTGTCATAATGTACTGTAATGATAAAATTATATGAAAGATAATTTTATCTTTTCTGTGGATTGAGAAATTCCTTGGAGCTTTAAAAAGACTTTAATTTGTCCATCAACATCCATTCTTTTCTTGTATAGCACTGGAATTTTCAATGAACCACATGATGACCAGTTTCTATTATGCTTAAATGTGGCCATATAAATTAGTCCTTTTGAAGATATATCATTTAAAAGAAAAGAGTTGTATTTCCTTTGGCCTCTTCCTTTATCCTGTTGCCTAGGATGCAGACAGGGTGCTGAGGTATCTTTGAACCTGTAACTGCTACAGAAATGCAAGAAGAGCAATGAGAAAAATTGGAACTTCTTGGACCACTTGTAACATGACCACTACTATCATACAGTTATAGTTTGGATCTGAATGATCCTCCAAAGGCCTGTGTGTTAAAGGCTTAGTCCACAGGTTGGTGCTATTGGAATGTGGTGAAATCTCTGAGGTTGAAGCCTTGTGGGTCATCTTCAGGTCACTGGGGACACTCTCTTTGAGAGGATGGTAGAACTCCAGAACCTCCTGTTTCTCTCTCTCTGTTTTTTTGTTTGTTTGTTGTTGTTGTTTTTGCTTCTTGGCCATAGAGCAAGGGTTTTGTTCTGTCACACTCTCCTTACCATGATGGGATGCCTCACCATTGGCTGCTTCTCCACAGGCCCAAGGGCAATGGGGCCAATTGACCATGGACTTATATCCCCCAAACTGTGAGCTCACATAAACATTTTCTCTTTGTAATTTGGTATATCTCAGGGTTTTTTATTATTGGTATTATTTATTTTTTATTCTTTATCTTATGTACTTGCTATAATAGAAAACTAACACTGATATCTGAGCCATTTTTCAATTTTATTACAAGGAATAGCAGCTGAATTTATATCATAACTAATTAAATCTGGCTTTAAACATGTAAATAACTTTTCTTTAGCATAGAAGTTCCCCTGAGAAGAATAATATAATATAGAAATAGGATATCTTTAATAAAAAAAAGATCTCTGATGGTATTTCCTTTCCCTATTTTAACGTGGTGGACCTCAGTTTGATGAATATGACAATGTAGAGTGTTCACTCATTTTGTTCAGTTTTCCAAGTTTTCTGTGTGTTATTCCTGATAACAATAACCACAGATATGATAAACAGATCTGCCGTGTATAATTTCCTCATATACTGTTTCCCCAAATTCCTCAGTCTCATTCTACCTTCATACTTGCTATAATCCATGTCTACTTTTAATATTATTTTTCCAATATTTTTTTAAATTGACTTCATATGGCTCATTTAAATAGACACTGGTATGACTTGGAGTAGATAGTACTTTCCAAAATAAATGCATTGAAACACACACACACACACATACATACACACACACACACTCACACACAAAATTAAACCACAACAAAATGTTTATTGTCTGGAAAATACCCCAAGCCTAAGACCTTATCTTTACTTATTTAAAGAGATCAGTTAAATTAGAGGTTTGTTTAAAACAACACTAGCAAGAAATAAAGACTTTATTTTTGGCATAATCAGTTGAGAGGAAAAATATTTCTATGTGATTAAACATCATGTACTGCTGCATGAACCCTAAATTAATTTAGGAATGCCTAGAAAATGCTTCTCTTTGATTTTTTTCAATATATAAGAGAGTAAGGGTCAGAAAAACTGTTGGTGGTAGGGTAGAGTGTCAGCTATATTCCAGCTCCAGTAGGTAGTATAGTTTTTCTGCTCCTATATAGTCCATCTTCCTGAAAGTGGATGGGAAGAGAGACAAATACCTCAATGAGCAGTTCTTGCTAGGTGTTACAATTTCTAAAGTTTTTGCTTTTGAATAGATATTAAATAATTTTAAAATGTAACTTCAGCCAACTGATTTGTGATCCTGAGGGTTAAAAACACATCATCATAGCATAAGGCTGAAATGAATATCAGGAGCAAACTGGTTAAGCTTGAATGGACATTTAACCTTGGACATGCAAATAATAAGAATCATTAAAGAACAAGATGAAAAGAGAGTGGGTCATTTTACAAGCAAATCCCTATTTCTTTAATCTGAATTATTTCTGATTACAGAGCGCTTTGCAAACCTTTGAGTATTTCCTGTTTGGAAACTGTAAGAACAAAATGATGTGTTTCTGTTGAATGGTGTGTAAATGCACTGCCTACAAAAGTGAAGGCATAAGAGGGCTGTCCATATAAAAGAACATAGTGTGGGCAGATGTTATTGGAGCTTCCCAACAGGGCTTC
The DNA here is from genome assembly GCF_047511675.1 of Marmota flaviventris. Lineage (NCBI taxonomy): Eukaryota > Metazoa > Chordata > Mammalia > Rodentia > Sciuridae > Marmota > Marmota flaviventris. The sequence goes on from NC_092498.1 coordinate 49,876,659, forward strand.
TTTTATACACTAGATCATGAAGAATAGGCTGATAATTTATTGGTGTACATTTGTCATTAACAGAAACCTCTGAGTGGTTTAAGATATATAGTACATCATGTAAATGTTTCTACTTATAATTGAAACTCCTGCATTCTCTCTCTCTCTCTCTCTCTCTCTCTCTCTCTCTCTCTCTCTGTCTCTCTCTCTCTCTCTCTCTCACACACACACACACACACACACACACACACACCAAAAAACAAAAACAAAACAAAAGAAAACCCACCACCACCACCACCACAAAAAACCCTGGTACTTTTTCCCATAGTGCTTTCCAAAGAAGTTTAATTTGTTCAGGTGGAAAACTTTTCTTCTCTTTCATTCTAAAATTCATATGGATTTGCAGAGCACCATGATGCATTCCCTCTTTAAAGATTAGACTCTGTGCCAGACAGCTGCATATTCATCATAATATATTTATTTTACTCTTAACTCACATGTATACCTCATTGGCCATCCATAAGGGTTGCCAAGTCATTGAGCTCTTACCAATGAAATGTAGGAGAAGAGGGTTATCCACCTTTTTCAGTTGGTCCCTAAGAGTCAACTCAGTGATCCTCCCTGCTTTCCTTCTTTCCCTGCCAGTCAAGTGGGTTCAGAAAACTCAATCTGATGACTAGAAGATTACAGAACTACAGAATGTAGAGTCTCTGTCTAGAATAACTTTGTGGAACAAATCTTCCCTTTTCTTCCACTGACTAGATTTACATTATGCTAATCCACTGATATTTTGAGGCTATCCCTATGCAGTGTGATATGATGAGAGGTATCAGTGGCATGATAATTTTAAGCTGAAACAGAACTAGAGACTACCTAAGTCAGGCATGTACCTGACAGATCTTCATGCAATCCCTGCAATACATAACCACCTTCTTGCTGCACACAAAAAGAATATCAGAGAGCAGTACCCTCTATTGTCTGCTTCAGCACTTTAGGACCAACATATTCTCCCCAGAATAAATTCTCAAGAATTCAAGAAAAAAGGCAAAAGTCTTAATAAAAGAACCTAAAATCTATTAAACAAATGAAAAACAATCAAGACAGAGAGTTTAAATGATTTGCTTAAAAGCACTTATTTACGTAATCACTAAATCAGGACTCTAAATCCTCTAGCACATGGTCCAGGTGATTTGTGTTCACAGTCATTAGAAGCAGCTCTCTTCTGAAGTATATTAAGATGATTATGAGTCACAGAATTGAAGGAACTATTTTTTGACTATAGGCAAGTGAATACTATGGTTGATTAAAACTGGTTTGAAATCCTAAAATACTTCTCCATTGAGAAGGAAAGAGCCTCTTCTTGAAATGGGTTATCCCTTTGTTAGTTGCTTGACCAATAGACTGTAGCCAAGGAGACTTCTAAGATTAGGTCTTAAAAATCCTCCAAGCTGCCCCTACCTTCTTTTGGAATGCTCTGTCTGGGAACTCTGGTTCTCTATAAGCAGTTTGTCTGCCCTGGGACTGTCAACTGACATGGTCTTGTATAGACTCTCTAGTCAATCATACCTTCATTACAAGCTTTCCAGACATTTGACTGAAGCCGTTTTGGACTCCCCAGTTCAGTTGAAAGCTACAAGTTTACCTCAGTTGGAGTCACATAGGGTAGAATTCTCCAGTGGATCCTCGCTTGAACCTTTGACCCAGGAAATCATGTGATAGGATAAAACTGGTGGTTATATGAAGCAACGAAGTTTTGTGTAATTGTTTCACAGTATGACAGATAAATATTCTCTACTGTATGGTGTAGTAGTTAAAGCATGCAAAGGAGTCAGGCTGCATAGTTTCAAATCCTAGTTCCACCATTTATTAGTTGTATGATCTTAAACAAATTTCTTAACTATTGTGCGTCTCAGTTGCCAGCTTGTAAAATTTGGATAAAAATAATATCTACCCAATAGGATAACTATGGTTGACAAAAATTAATTTATATGGAATGTTTCCAACACAAAGAAAAAAAATGATTTATGTCTGAGGTGTAATACAATGAATATACATTGTAGGCATATATTGAAATGTCACACCATGACCCATAAATATGTGCAATTACTATGTCAATTATATTTTTTGAGATTCCAATTTTATAGTGGGGATTAAGGGAACTGACATACTCTTAGAACGCTGTCTGACATAGTAAATAATATATAATAATTAAATAATATTAAATAATTAACTTAATTCTTTATTCATTAGTTGCTCACCATAATCCTTCCTTCCTCTGGTTGCTTCAGTAGGCTGCAAATGTATTAGTTTACCAACTATAACAACTTGGCTAAGTTAGAACTTCTTTTCCCAGAATCTCTTTTTGTATGGTTTTAGGTTGAAGCTGGACAGAAGTAGAACTTCTGCAGTGTTTGAAAGGCAAGAGGGAAGCAGCAGGCATTTCTTTATGTATCAGTTTCCTCAGGAAAAAGATTTCCACAAACTTAATGACTCAAAATGTATTTTTTTCATATTCTGGAGGTCAGAAATTCAAAATCAGTTTGAGCAAAATTGGTGTATCAACAGGACCATGTACCCTCTGGAGGCTCTTCGCCTTACCTCTTCTAGCTGCAGAATACAGCAGTCCTTCATCTCTGAAGTCCTCAAGCTGCTGTGGTGTCAGAGAGCTTGTGGTTGGCAGGTAGACATCTCTCACTCTCTAGTGTTAGCTTAAATTACAGTAACAATTTGGCCAGGCAACCTCAGAATCTTGGGTCCTCCACATTATGAGAAGTATAGGGCCAAGAGTGATGTAGGGGATAATTATGATCATGTTCTGTAGATCAGATATTGGGTGCTATCAATGTTTGTTTGAAGAGGTATGTTGATTTAAAACTACTTCAGTAATGCAGAGAACAAAGGAAAAAGCATAAAGATTACCTTGCCCCCACAACTCAGAAAAAAATCATTTTAACCTCAGGTGCATGTCACTCAAAATAATGAATAGGTAACTAGAAAAAAGATGAATAAACAAAAGGATAAATTCATAAATGTGCAAAAGTAATTTTATTTACCTGAAGGGCAAGTAGGCTTGGAATAAAACTTGTGTTTATATATTTTTAAGTTCAGAACTTTTTAGAATTTCACTGACTTCTGGCTATGAATATTTTCTCCCATTTTTAATGACTTTTTCCCTGTGGAATAACAGAAGAACTTTCTCTTGATCTTTGAAATAACAAAGTTTAGCTAGAATACGTTTACACAGATAATTCTACATTTATTTTTCTTGTTTTGCAGGGTGCCCATTTGACTTACATATTTGGGTATTTTCTTTAGGAAATTCTTTTTTAGACCTCACGGTATACCTAGATTGGTTTGCCATTGCTCTTCATATACATTGTGTTTTAGTTAATTATTTTAATCCCCTTTTCGACTTGTGCATTTGTTGACATTATTATTATCTCTTTCTCTACATATTAATAGACTTTTAACCATATCAATTCTGTTCACTGCTGATTCTAAAATTTGGCTAGTTCCAAAATTTCATGCTATTTCTTTAACCATTTATATAGTTGTCTTGTCATCTTCCCCTTGAGTTCATGGCTTAGTTGGATTCTTATTCATAGTCTACTCTTCCATGACTGAATGCACTTTGGGAAAATTTTCTTTATCTTCAATAATATCTTCTTCTACATAGAGTTCTTTATTTGTCATTTCATGCTTTGTTCTTTTCTTCTCTTCTTCCTTCTCTCCCTCTAATATGTTTAATCTATTCTTTCTTAGTTGATTTTTGTGTCCCCTTTCATCCCCAGCTTGCTCATGTTTAAATGGGCAGCTTTATCAGACAGTCTCAATACTTAGGTAGTTGAGTTCTTTTTGGCAGTCTTAGCATTTGATATATGACTGGTTTAACTTCAAAGACCAGAAACTGTGTTTTATCCCCCTTTCTGAAGTTTGAAGTATGTGTGAGAACTGGAGCTTTAGTAGCCTTCTTCATAGAATGGAACGTCAAATTCTTGTTAATATTGTGTTAATGTTTCTCTCCATCCTTCATGAGATCTGTATTATCTTGTCCAAGGCATGTTGCATTTTTAAGAGGCAATGAGTTCAGGCTTTAGATTGTTCCCCTACTTAGTAATAAAACCCTGAATAAAGGTAATGTATAATAATATTTTCTGCCTCTGCTGAGCTTCTAATAGCCTTAAGAAAATCGGATGGGCTTCTACTCTCAATGATTTTCCCTCTCCTCCTCCCTTGCTGCTGCCTACTCACCTTATAATATGTTTCTCTCAACATTGACGGTATCAGTGAGGATTCTTAACATTTAGTCAATTTACTTTTTTCCTTCAATAACACTCCTTGGGAGTTTGAAGTGAGATAGAAAACCACCAGAATTTTCAGCTTTTCTCTTTGGTTGCAACAGATGTATCATTTTTAAATTTTTTATTAAATTTACATCTGGAAACAGGAGACCCTATGATCCAGTTTTGTGTTGACATCTTTAAAAAGGCTTTAAAAAAACACTTTTGAATAGTGTGATAAATCTGGAACCGATTTAGAAGAAAACAATCAAGATGATAAAGTGATTGAAAATCTTGACAGTTAAGAAACACTTAAAATTGTAATTAAGGATTAGAGATCCATACTTACAGAAGGCTCAGAGTTATAATCAGCAATTATTAAAACTTCCCTTTTAAAGCAATGAATAGTTTTAGTATGTGTGATCCCAGAGAGAGAAGAAATATTCATGAATTGTGGGTTCAAATCACAGGGGAACAGATTTCATATGGATACAGTGAAGAAACTTCAGAATTAAGAGCAGATCTGCTTACAGATTTTTGTTCATATTTTTCATCTCCTCAAGACCTTCTTTCCCTGTGAGATCTGTGCAAGACACTGCATTCATTCCCCAAGGGAATTCTCCAGATCTTTCTATTATCATTTTGATATGCCCCACATCTATTCTCCCTTTACACTGTTGAACTATCACAGCATACACAAAGGCAAGAGTTTGTAATCAATTGCATTTTTCTCACCTATTATATTTGATTCATTTTAAGGACTTGATACAGAGTCTTGAACAAAGAGTAGATATTCAACAATTTTGACTGAGGGAATATATTTTTTAAATAAATCTACTCTTTACAAAACATTGAGTCAGTTTACCTTACCACAGTTGGTTCTATTAATAGAAATTAAGATTACTGATAGCTTCATTCTATACCTTATGTGTTTTAGTTCATAAAGAGAAGACTTGAATATATTCTCTCTTACCTAAAATTTTATGCTTGAGAAATTTCTCAGACAGTGGAGTACATAACAATCAAAATCTGTGGGATATGATCCTTAAATTTAAAAAATAAGCTGTAGAGTATAATATTGAATTCCAATAAATGTTTGGCAGTATCATAACCCTTAGTTTTTGGTATTCCAAAATATTGCAAATCTCATATTTCCTTAAATTTAGAAGCTTTTAACATCCACTATAAAGAACATATTTAAAAAAACAACATAAATGCCTTTCTGGCTCACTTCCAATAATGAAAACTCGTATAATTAATGAAGTTTTCATTATTTAAATAAATCATTATGCTGAAACCATTTATCTGAACTAGTAGCTACATATTAAAATTGAATTATTTAAAGTTGTAAGTGGGCAATATTTGAGAATTTATATATGTTATAAGTTTAATTGTTACAACCATATTTCTAAAACAATGCACTCAGCTCTGATTTCACTTCCTAACTGGTATACCATTTGATAATATTGGGGAAAACATCTTTATAATGGATTCTCATACTTCTGATATCAATACTAAAATCACTGAATATATATTTTAATGATCCAGTTTATACATTTTTTGTTGGTTTTCTATTCACTGGAAATACTATTACCTACCTTGAAATGGTATGATTAATCTCATATTTCTCTATTGATCCCCAACCTTGGTGCTTCAAGCTCAGGTCTGATTGCCCACAAGGATCATTGGATATTATTTGTAGAAATTCCTCTCCTCCTCCTCCTCTCCCTTTCCCTTCTTCTCCTCCTCCTTTTCTCCTTTTTTTCCCCTTTTCTTATCCAACTCTTTTCTCCTCCTCTTCTTCCTTCTCCTCTCCATTTGGTCCTGTTTTTGCAAAGGAGGGGAGGAACAGAATTGAAAAAAATACCCTAAGTGTTCTGTTTATTTCTATGAAGTTTTTCATCTTATTTAAAAACTATTCTTCCACTGTGTTCTATGGTCCTGTAGATCTCTTGCTATTAGGGAAATACAATAAGAGCTAAAGAAAGTAAAAGAATTGAATGGAATTAAGAAGAGTAGAAGGATAAATATGACAAGTTTGAAGATGGAGAAAGAAAATTTGGATTGGGATTACAAGGACAATAGTTTTGTTCTAAATGAGATCTATGTGCTCTGATAAAATATAGGTGGAAGAATCAGAATGATTCTTCTCCATCTCATCCCTGGTTTTTGCAGGTTTTGTTTAGTATGTTCATTTCTTATTATGTTCAGATTTCTCTCTTTTCCTCTATCTTCCCTCCCCTCTTCTTTCTTTTCTTCTTTTTTCCTTTCTTCCTCCTTCCCTCCCTCCTTTCCTCTCTTTCTCTCTCTCCTCCCCTCCCTATGCTGCCCCTCCTCAGTGTTGGGAATTAAACCCAGGGTGTTACACATGTTAGCTAAGCATTCTATCACTGAGCTACCCCAGCCCCTTATTTCTTTTTTCTTTATTTTATAAAATTGAAAAATTATAATGCACTATCATGAAATAAATATGAAGGAAAATAAATCATAAAGAAAAAAGTAAAACACCCACATCCAAATACCAAAACCAGATCATCTTCCTCCAAATGTTCTGAAAAATCCAAGTTTGCTGTAAGCAAATCTTCCATGCTGACACCACGCCATAGCCCCCTCCTACATCATGCCCATTAGTTATGTCTACAGACCAGGGTAATGTAATATAAACCTATTTTTTGTTATTGTTCTTTTTATTTGCTTTCATACCTTAAGAATAAATCTTGACTACAGATTTTTATTATTCACTGCTTTACAAGATAGAATTTAATATTCTTTTTTTAATGTAACCAGATATCTAATATTTGCATTTCCCTCCTCTGAATAGTGAGTAAAGTGTTAGTAAGTTAAAAGTGTTTTTCTTAATTTAAGTTAGTGTTTTTCAAAATTTCTTTGTGTTCCAAAATTGGCTAATCCAGTTTAAATTAGTAGCTGCCTGTCCCCCGTCCCTTCCTCCTTCCTCCTCCCCACTCCTTCCCCTTCACTTTCCCTTCCTATCCTGGGTTAATTTTTCCTTGGCCCTATAGAGACTTTCCCAATCTCTCAGTATAAAGAAAGCAGGCAGGAGTTATTTCCTGAGGGAGAGATTGCATTACTTCTAGTGTTTACACACGAAGACCTTATCCTGCATAAAAACAGAAGCTGTGCTCTGTTTCAGTACAAGAAAATTCTCATGTGCTTAGGGTAGTTTAACCAAACAATTGACTGAAACATATTTTTTCAGCTGGGAATGAACACTTTACTCATGACTCTGACCTAAGCTTATACTTATTTCTTCCCTCCTACCTATCCTACCACCATGTAGATGAGGAAAGGGGACTATGGAATCTTTTATTCTGCTAAGCATTCAAATATGAAAAATAATTTATAAAGCATAGGCCTGAAATGTTAATAATGACTTATATATGTAACTGAAGCAAAATTTAAAGTGGTGAACTGTGACAGTTGAGTGAGGCATGGAGCAAGATTAGAAAATGCTGTTGTATTAATAGTATTCCTGCTACAATTTGAGAAAGCAAATTCTAGCTGGAGAATAAAATCCAAACACCAGAGCAGAAGCCAATCTCAGCTTTCACATATAAAATATTTATGTTTAAGTGAAAAGTAAATCTTTACCTGCCCCTTCCTCCTTGCTTTCCCTGTCTCTTCAAGGTTTTAGCATGAAATGACCCTTTCTTCTAAGAATGAAAGGACTAACAGTCTACAAAAATCTTGTACTTCTCATATGTTTTTTTTTTTTTTTAATGACTGGCCGTGCAGGACCCTTAGATTCCTAGGATTATGTTTCAAGTAAATCAACCTGTCACCTGGGCAACACTGTAGAGGGCCTGAGCTGTGATCTTGCAGGGTGAACAATGGCATTCAATGTCACACCTGGCCTTAACCAAAGACAATAAAGCTTCTGTCCCTCCCCTGGAGGACATTAGCTCAGAATGTGACAAAAACAACCTGGGAAAGTGCATTTCACTGATATATTGAGTCACTATTTAAAATAATGAGCAATGAGGATCTGAACTTTGTATCTCTTGGTTGGGGAGTGGGAGGATAGAACAGGTAGACAGAACTGGGCAGATTTAGGAGTTAGCATAAGAAAGGGGCAAAAACTTAATCAGATATACAGAGGATTTTTAGAAATCAAGGAAAGCTGAAATATACAGGCCAGTTTATTTTTCAGAGAATACTTGTGTTCAGGAATAATCAAGAATTCAGAATGAATTGAACTATTGTAGAGGAGCTAATTGTTTTGACTCGTTATAAGAGCAGAAGAAAAATGAAAATATTCAGAGGACTGGAGATGAGCAGAAGGGAATGCAGAGCTCAGGAGAGCCTGGGAATAAAACCTGGTCAAGGAAGCTTTCTTTCTTTTGTTATTTTTGTCTTTTTAAAAAATTTCTTTTGATTATGTAAGCAATGTGTATTCATTGTTGACCATTGGAAAATAGAGATATGTATAGCAACAAAAATGAAAATTGCTTGCAGCCTACCATTAGGATGACATAATACTGTGAACTTTGGGTGCAAATTTTTCTTAACCATTTTTCTTCAGCTTTTATATCTGGAAATGTGTTTTTAGTTTTTATTCAAGCCATATATTTACACACACACACACACACACACACGTGTGTGTGTGTAAAATAAGAGAAAAAGTTCTGCAAAGTTTGTTAGGAAATAATGATACTTTTGAGGCTTATTGGATTATTTTGACATTTATATCCATAATTCTAAGTAACATGCTTATTTTGTATTTTCAGAAAGTTTCAGTTTGGGGCTGGGATTGTAGCTCAGTGATGGAGTGCTTGCCTTGCATGCATGAGGCACTGGGTTTGGTCCTTAGCACCACATAAAAATAAATGAATGAATGAATGAATGAATGAATAAATAAAATAAAGATATTGTGTCCATCTACAACTAAAAACTACTTTAAAAAGTTTTAGTTTTAGGCATAGTTTTTGACTTAGAAAGATGAAGATTTAGCTGTTACTATAGGTTTAAAAGAGTTAATGTCATGACTTTTGTGAAATTTTACAATGAACATGTCAAACTTGTTGGTTTAAAACAAAATTCAGTTTATTATTTTTAATGATTCCATGGTTGACTGGAAAACTTCTGGGATCTTACAGAACAAGAATTAAGGAAAACTTGAGAGACTGTGGGAGGCCAAGCTTATGGGTGACTGAGTTACACTCCCCAGCTGGGTACTGGGGTGCTCAGTCACAGAAATGGGTGTGTCTTGCTACAGCCCCATGGGTGAAGCTATGCTCACCTGTTCCTTTGTAATATAACCCCTTGCCCTGTTTAGGATAGAATCTTCCATGGAAGTGCCTTGTGTGTGTCCCCTCCTCTTACTGTGCCCTTGGGTGTGGCCTACCCAGGTGTCAGTCAACCTGCTGACAGTGGACATCATGAAGATAGACTCAGCCCCCTGAAACCTGACCCCTTGCCTCATTTGAATAGCTTCTCCTCAATAAAAGGGGTCAGCACGTGTGCTCTCGCTCTCTCTCTTTCTGCGGACCCTTAAGGTCAGAGGAGCCGTCACAGCAACCCCAAAGAAAAAGGTATTTGTATCTCTTGTGTGGTTATTTCGTGCAGCCCAGTTAGCCCAGTTTAACTAGAGTGACCCCTGAGCCTTTTAGTCGTGAGAACAAAAACCCGGCAAGAGACTAGTAATATACTCCTGCAAAGGGTTGCATAGGGTGTGAGCTCAAAAAACTGTGTCAACTCTGAAATTCTTTAAAGTCTTTTTTTCTATAAAGTTACTATTTCCTGTGTTCTTATTTCTTTGTTCTTCCTGTTAGGAACTTTGCTCAAATATCTGGAGTTCCTTCAAATATCTAGAGATGTTTGAAAGTATTAAAGGATAAAACACTAGAAGGTTGATCAGAAGCTCTGTGCACAGTTTGGGGCTTCTCAAATATGGGATTCACTGCAGGGAGATCTGGCTGGGCCATTTGTTTCGGAAATGCATAATGATCAAATTCTCCGGGAAACGTTTTTTACTCTCCTGTCTAGAAGATATAAACTTATCTGCTGGGGTTCTTTATGCTGGGTCCTGATAGAAGGCAGTTTTTAGTACTCCATCTAGCATAGCGGAGATGATACTCCTTTTGAGCTGTGTTAGCATCTCCCATTTCATAAACTCTTCAGATTTAGCAAAGGCAGGAAGACTGTGGATTCCATTGCTTAAGCATACTTTAGCAAAATCTCTTTTGGTGTAATTGGTTAGTTTCTTGGTTTTTCACATTGCCAGTTTAAATTCAGCTTTCTCAGTAATGCTGTGTCGGTTACTAAACATCTTTCCAGCTTTCAAAACCTTGGTTTTTACTATCTCCTCTCCCTTTGACTTTATTTTTATGGGTTTATGCTCCTTACCCTTATCCCTACTCTTTTATCATTATTTTATTGTGGTTTCAGGAGGAAGTGATGACTACTAAGGTCATTCCATTTCAACCAGAATTCTTTCCTTTATGAATACTACACTTATATACTAGATATTTATTCACTATGCTTGTTCTCCCCTGGTGGTTTCTGCATAGACTTGGCCATGTGAAGTGCTAGCCATTACAATGACCCTTCTGTGAATCATCATGCCATCATATTGGTAACATCAACTAAGGAAACTGTAGGCAACATGATGCCATATTTTGTGCCACTGTCCTGGCTCCATTTGATTGAAATTGTCATGAACATCTGACTTAAAGGAATCAAGTGTATGGGCTAAGTCATGGCCTTTGAAATGGCCACATATGAGAGTTCTGTCTTGTATGGCTGTTTCAAATTGAATAGTAACTGCTGTTTTCTGAAGTGAGTTGATAGTAGACAAGCACATATAGAAAGACCAAAGAATCTGTTATTCATGGACACAGGAGCATTAAATTTAGAGATTAGCCCAGTTAACATCATTCTCAGAGCACAGGGGCAGGGACCAAGGCATGACTGCTGATGAATGGGAGCAAAAAAAGTGGGGTCACTGGAATTTTCTCTGTATATTCCAGTGCTCTGTGAGGTACTATGGGATAGTTAATACTGTTCACTGTTTTCTTTCTTTCTAAACACTTCTTCCAAATACTGGTTCTACATATGCAGTTCATGGTCAAGAAATAAAAATAAGTTTCACATTATATATCAGTCAACCTGAACAATCATAGTGCATATTTGGAATACAAATGAAATCCAATTTATTTTTGACATTGGAAAATATTTTTCTAGGAAAGTTAGTGAATGAGTGTGTTAGTTAGCTTTTTCTTTTTCTTTTTTTCTTTCTTTTTTTTTTTTTGTGTGTGTGCTGACCCAAATACCTGTCAGAAACAACTTAGAGTTAGGAAGAGGTTTATTTTAGTTTAGAGGTCTTTGTTTATGGTTGGCCAGCTTCAAGGCAGAAACATCATGGTGAAAGGGGAGCAGGAGGCAGAGGAGCCAGGGACAAGACAACCCTTCAAGGGCATCCCCTCAGTGACCTACGTCCTCTAACTAGGTTCTACCCTCTACCTCCCATTAATTCATTCAGTTGTCAGTGGAGTAATCCAGCAAATAAATTAATACACTAATCAGGTCAGAGCCTTCATGGGCCAATCATTGTCTAAAAGCCCCACCTCTGAACCTTGATACTTTGGAGATTATGGTTTGAACACACAAGCTTTTGAGTGATATTCCAAATCCATGCCATAAAAAAAAAAAAAGATATCTTGTCCACATATTCTTTTTCCTTCAAGACTATGTTTGATTTTTCCATTAGTTATATGCATACATAAAATGATAACTTTCAAACAAAGGTATATACCCCCTTCCAAAAATCCTTTAAGATATCAGACATATCAAATTAAAAATAATTGGTTGGGAATCAGTGAGAAACTGTGACGTTCTTAAAGGAATAATAAAAAAATGACATCTTTGACTAAAAATTAAATTAACTGGGAATATAAATACCAGAGATGATAGAAAAATGTTTAAAATTCTTACTATACAAAGAGTTCTTCAAAATCAATAAAGAACACTAATAGCCAAATAAAAAAATAGACTAATAAAAAGGCTATTTGAACTGTATGTATAATTAGCAAGCGAACACTTTTTTAAAACAGTATTCATTTCATTTTAGCAAGAAAAAATGCTTATTAAACATTAATAGGATATCATATTTCATCTATCAGAATAGTGAACACATTAAAAAAAGATAGTTCTCAATTGGGGAAGAATTGGTGAAACAGGCCATGTGTACACTGTTTATGAAACTGTGAATACATATAATCATTCTGGAAGGCAAATTGGTAGTAGGTATAAAGAACTTTAATGAAATTGTTGCCTTTTGACTTTATAACTATAATTTCTATTAATTTACCTTCTTGACTAATCAGAAATACATACAAAGGTTTATGTAAAAAATCTGTTTCTTTTTAACATTTTTAATTAAATAAAAAATAAAAGGTAACCCAAATACCAACAATTAGGCAATATGATCTTTATACCATATTTATGCCAAATTTATGATAGATTACTATGCATTTGTAGTATAATGAGTAAGACTGCTGAAAATGGTCTTAGAAAGTTATTTTGGTTTGTCCAAACTAACCAGCATGTAGCTGGGATTTCCATTCTCCTAGAAGGAGGGGCTGCAGCCAACAGCATGTTTCCCCAGCAGTGGTGGCTTTTTCCACTGGCAGCCAGAACTGCAATTTCCCATGCTCTTCAGGTGACAAGGTACCCGGCCCTATCCTCCTCAGACAAGGCTGTGAACGGCTGGTAAGCATCATGTTCATACTCACACTAACAAATCTGCTTTCTCAGGCTTATGCTATGAAAAGGACTTCAGAGAGGAACAGATTTCATTGAAATGCAAACCTACTCTAGGTATTGGCCTCTGCAGGACTCTTTGAGGACTCATGGAGGATCAAGTGCCCTGTTCCTTTTCTCTGCTTGCTGACATATAGCCCATGCAACTTTCTACTTTACCAGTAGCCTATTTCTTTGCCCATATTCTGTGATTTTGTGAAACTTGTCCAGAAACTTGGTTCACAGTGAGGACAAAGGAGGGTACAAGAAGTCCACATAGTGTAATAGTAATCATAAAATATAATCACTGTTAGCATTTTAATGACATGAAAAGTGTTTACAATGCTATGAAAGATAAAAACACATACAAAACTCTAAAACTTTTTATTTGATATGAAATAAATTTTTTAAAACCTAAAAGTACATTCATCCTTTTCCCACTTAACAACAATAAAGGAATAAGTGAAGTATTAGGCCCAAAAGGGTAAGGTGGAAGTTTTAATGGGGAATACTATAATTTAGCTGCAGAACAACAAGAGTCATAGCCATTTTCTAAATAAACTGAAAGTAAAATAAGCACTTAATTATAATTAGAGTTTCTAAGTGAATTTTCTTATTAAAAATGTAATTAGAGTAATTAAGTTTTTAAAAGGTATGTAAAACAAAAAAATGTTCTGGATAAAAGTACTGTTTTGTTTAGCCCTCTAGCTAAATGCATTCTAAAAGTATATATATTTTTTCTAGCTGTAAAAGGAAGCAAAAAAGAAAATACTGAAAGTATTTCTCACTAGCTCTCTCCAATGTATACAGAGTCCAAAGCTACCAGGAGACAAAACAGTTAAGACAGGGAAACTTGTGCTCAGCATTCTCTGAGAGATTGAGTGACCCCTTTGAGGTAGATGGAGTGGGAAATTAGTTATCATGACAATAAGAGGGAGAAGGCAAAGGAGATGAAGTGCAAAGGAGATGAATCCTAGAGGATCCTGAGCCACATTTGTGCCCTGCACTTCCATTCTTATCCTAAGGCATTTTACTGGATGTGTAGACCTGTAAATGTCCAGGAGCCCAGAGTGATTGAACTGAGTTGTGGTTTGCTGACTGTTGGAGGTGAAGAGCAAGCATTTAGAATGGCACACTGACTGCTTCTTTTTGCACTGAGGATAAGGGCTGGTTCTATGCCTTCCTCTGAGAACAGACATTTACCTAGTGGTCAATATAGGTCCAGTCGGGGTTTCATCTCACTGTGATGTCATAAATTATTTTCAATTGTGGGTATAAATAATTATAAGGTAATTTTTTTTTAAAGAGAGAGGGAGAGAGAGAGAATTGTAATATTTATTTATTTATTTTTTAGTTTTCAGCAGACACAACATCTTTGTTTGTATGTGGTGCTGAGGATCGAACCCATGCCACAAGCATGCCAGGCGAGGGCGCTACCGCTTGAGCCACATCCCCAGCCCAGGTAATTTTTTAATATTTATTTTTTTAGTTATAACGGGACATAATATCTTTATTTTATTTATTTGTTTTTATGTGGTGCTGAGGATCGAATCGAGGGCCTCACACATGCTAGAGGAGCTCTCTACTGATGAGCTACAATTCCAGCCCCATAAGGTAATATTTAAGAAACTCAGGGCTGGGGTTATGGCTCAGCAGTAGAGCGCTCGCCTCGCACATGCAAGGCCCTGGGTTCGATCCTCAGCACCACATAAAAATAAATAAATAAACAAATAAATAAATAAATAAAATAAAGTTATTAAAAAAAAGAAAGAAACTAAAACTTTATATGAATATTTACCAAGTAAGAGATTGCTGTGTGTAAATGTAACAAGAATCCTTTTTGTGGAACAGGGGTCCACTTTATGATCTGAATATAAAACTTGCTTGAGCGCTGGTGGCTTATTTTAAAACTGACATTTTTCTTTTTTTCCTTTTCTTTCTTCTTTGTGAGAAATAGAAAGTCTGGTGGCCCATTTTCAGGTACAATATTTAGCCTTAGATGTAAAACTACTTGTAATGTAAGAAAAACAGAGGGAACACAGAGTGGAAAGTTACAAGCAGTTAACTCACACCATAGAACAATAGCCTGTGGATGTGGCAGATTCAAAGTCCATGTGCCCAAACTGGCCCTTGAAAAACAGGAAGTGAGGAAATGGTCTGTCTGACCAACAGAGATAGAAATCTCTCTATTAAGAAAACAGTAACTTAGGTAAAGAAGTAAGAACTATGTATGTGCCAGAAGGCACTGAATTCAAAAAGACTTTCCCACCACAAAAGAACAAAGGGAAGTGGGAACAACTAAAAGTATGTTTCTTTAAACAACCCAATAGGAGACAGTAAAACCCAGGAGATATTTGGGAAATATTGTGCCCCCCATAGTACTCAGCCAAGGAGGAACATGGGGAAGGAGGACCTTGCCTGCTAGCAGATAAAATGCTGATTGTAACTGCTCTGGGTGTGCCTGCTCACCCAGATACTCAACTTGTGAGACCATCATTAAAACCTTGCTTTCTGTATACCATTGTCTCTCAGTCCATTCTTTAGATTTGGAGTTATGTTTCTCACACTCTTTTCCTTCTTTCCTTTCCTAACTGTGAAAAACAAAATGAATATCCTTTTTTTTTTGTCCTAAGCCAAAGTATCTGTCCTTCCATTTACTGCCCACATGAACAAAGAAACTCCAGACCTGGAAATGAGAAAACATTTCTCTTAAGGATAAAGTCGAACATTAATTACATCTGCTGACAATACCTGAAAAACAGCCCTTGTGTTCTGTTATGGTTTGGATGTGGTGTCCCCCAAAAGCTCCATGTAAGAAGGTTCAGAGAAGAAATGATTGGGTTAGGAGAGCCTTAACCCAAAGAGTGAATTCATCACAAGATGGGTAAATGAATTGGTAGGGTGTGGCTGGAGGAGGTGGGAATTGAGGTGTGGCTTTGGTGTATATATTTGCATCTGAGGAGTAGAGTCTCTCTCTTTCTCTCCTCTCTCTCTGTCTCTCTCCTCTCTCTCTCTCTCTCTCTCTCTCTCTCTCTGCTTTCTGATCACTGTGATGTGAGCTGTTTCCCTTTGTCACACTCTCCTGCCATGATCTTCCTCACCTTGAGTCCCTAGGAATGGAGCTGGCCTTCTCTGGACTAAGACCTCTGAAACCATGAGCCCTCAAACAAACCTTTCCTCCTTTAGAGTTGTTCTGGTCAGATCTTTTAGTCACAGAAGCAAAAAAGCTGACTAAAACAAGGGCTCCATATGGTTCAATCCCCATCGGAAGTCAGATTTTCTGTTTTGTTTTTGTGTGGTAATAGGGATTGAACCCAGGGGTGCTTAACCACTGAGCCACATCCCCAGCCCTTTCTTATATTTCATTTAGAGACAGGGTCTGGCTGAGTTACTTAGAGCCTTGCTAAGTTGCTGAGGCTGGCTTTGAACTCATGAACCTCAGCCTCCTGAGCCGCAAGGATTACAGGCATGGGCCACCATGTCCAGCAGAAAGTCAGTTTCAAAGAATAGTGGCTTAAGAAGACTAAACCTATTAAAAACGCATCCCTAATCTTTGCCATATTTCTTGAAGGTTGTAAAATGGGTCTAACCGGTAACCAACAACAGTCATAAATTCCTTCATTTCCTTCTGATTTCTTGTATATTTGAACTAGGATTGAATGAAGAAATAGGTAGAAAGGAGATATAAAGGAAGGACAGCAAGTACGATTTTAATAAAAATTTTGCATATATTTTCAGGCTTGTCATTCTCCAAGCCAGTCTTTCTTCTAGGCCTGGTATTCCAAAATTCCTAAGGAATCTCTAAATCTACCTGTGTATTCCTTCATATCTTTCTATACTCACCCTTCATCAAGGTTTCTTTAAATGATAACAATAATGATTATTATTATGTTGGAGATCAAACCCAGGGCCTCATGCATGATTGGCAAGTATTCTACCACTGACATACATCCCTAGACCACCAAATTTCCTTTAAATATGGAGCTGGGAATCCCAAAATACGTCTCTCACTCTCACCATGGTCCACATTCTCCCGTGAGTCTGTATTTCTTGCTTTTCCCCCAAAGTCATCTCTCTCTGAAATTGTCCTCTGTCTCCATTGAAATGTATCTATTTCCTTAAATTAACCTCTGCCTAGGCTTATAACTGGTGCACACTGAAATTCTTTTCTGTCACATATGCAAAGAACCCTACTGGCCCTCAGTGGAATTTCCCCTTCTGTCTGGGAACTCCTGGGCCCTTTCTTAGGAGACACCTCTTCTCCTGTGGCACTCTGAAGTCTCACATGTGCCACACCTTCCCATTTCTCCTCAAGCCCCAACAAGAGCCACTTTTCCTCCTCCCTCTCCTTCTCCCTATTTCCTAGCTGTTCACCATATGGAGATGAATGTTCTCAATGCTTTTCTCCTTCTGCCTTTGTGGCACACTCATGTATAATAACTATCATTTCTATTAAATACACATAGTCAAAATAGTAAAGAGAAACAAATGAAAATCTTCACAGTGGTTAACTTTTGGCTTTAATTTTTAAGCTATCTTAAATTTTCATAATTTTTCTAAAATAACCATGTATAATTTTACTTTTTTATAACTTAAGTGTCAAAATAATCAATTTGTGGTCATAGCACAAACTTAAAAAGAAACAAGAAATATAGTGAGGAGTAAATTTTCTCACTCTTGCTTCAATCCTTTACCTTTCATTTCTTTTAGAGAACAATCTCTGCTCTCTTCCAGAGATAGTTTCTTCATAATCCATGATAAACTTATAAAGCCTTAATTAAACACATGAGAAAATATTCTAAACACTCATTCAACTAGATTTTTTTTCATTTAGATGATCTTGGAGATCATTCCTATCATATATTCATGCATCAAAACCACATACTTTTTCTTACTATAGACTTATAATAGTTGCATTTTCCCCCTTCACTGCAGGGGATTGACCCTAGGGCCTTACCCATGCCAGTCAAGCGCTTGTTGACTGAGCTGTTCCCTGAGCTCTGTCATAAGTTTCCTTATCTGGAGGGCTACTTTTATTAATCTTCCGAATCTCAGAATTTTTTAAACTTATATTTACATATTAATTTTAGAAAATGATTTTTCTAGTTTAAAAATGTTGAGCCAGATATGGTGGTGCACACCTGTAATCCCAGCAGTTTGGGAGTCTGAGGCAGGAGGATCACAGGTTCAAAGCCAACTTGAGCTACTTAGTGAGGCCCTAAGCAACTTAGTGAGACCCTGTCTTAAAATAAAAAAATGAAAAAGGGATATGCTTCATTAGTTAATCACCTTTGGGTTCAATCCATGGTATCAAAAACAAAACAAAACATTAAAGAGCAGTTTTAAGGACAGATTATTACTGTTAGGTAAGAGTCAGTCATGAGCAGGTGGGTAGAGGAAGAATAATAAAGGGCACTAACTTTCAGACAATATAAATTTAAGAGTCCAAGTTACAGGACTGGGAATAGCAGAAGACTTTATCAAAGCAGATAAGCACTGGAAAAATGGGAACTGATACATCAAATCTCTGCCAGACATGGTTAATAATACCCCTTTCAGAGAACTATTGTTTCAAGACCATGTCTAAGCTATCTCCTGTGACCAGGTCATCACAAACCCCCTTATGAAAAGGTGATCATGGAAACCATATCACAGCTGCCCCTTGTGATCAGGCCATTGTGACACACACACACACACACACACACACACACACACACACACAAAGCCAAATAGGGGTGTATGAGAAACTAAGGTAAAAACAAAGGAACCTAAAGCCCTTAAAAAACAAGGAGTCTGTGAGAACTTTGCCGAGTGCCTGGGTTGGGTGCTTTTCTCAGTCATCTCACTTTCTCTAATAAATCTCCTGCTTGTTACTCTGTGCAACTTGCTTGAAATCCTTCCTACAGGACGGTAAGAACTGTACACTGCAGAGCCTCATGGTTGCTTTGGATCCAGGAGGCTCCTCTACAACAATTACATTTATTGATTCAAGGAGAATTGTATGACTCACTTTGTCCAAGACTAAAAAGTACCATTTTTTTTTCAAGTCTTATTTTGTGTGCTTCAGTAGCATTTTAAAGATTACTCATACTTATATTGCCCATTTCCTGTCAAATTATTCCTAGAACTATTAAATGTTATTGTTATTACTATATGTTTGTTATTTTCTTTCATTAAATTCCAATTTTTCTAACTGTTGCTAGTTTGTATAAAGGTTATTTATTAGTATGCCTTTTTTTAACCCATTGACTGGACTTTATTCAATCATCATGATATATTTTTAGTTGACATCCAGATTTATAATATCATCTGCAAATAATAATGACTTTGACCTTTTTCCTAATGTCTATATTTCTGGTTTATATACTTACAGATTTTGGTAGAATTTCCTCGTGTAAATGTTTTGTTATAAGAAATAGCAAAGCAAATATTTTTTCTATATCTTCTATGGAGTTGGATCCATGTGGGTTTTCTCTCTCTCTCCTCATGTTTGGAACATAAGTCAGTGCCTAAAAGGCTTATTGTTTCTGACGGTAAACCAAGAAGGACTCCCGTTAGGTGGGGGTAGGAGGAGGGAAACTTTCCTTATGTCCCGTCTTTCAGTGGAGATCAAAGCAGAAATACCCTGGTTATGAAGAAAAGTTATGTAATTATAAAACATCTGAAGAAACCCATATGAGCAGTTGCCATGCAATCAATCTTGTATATATTTTCCCCTGCCTGTAGGCACAGAGAAGCCCTCCATTTTCCCTGGCCTGTTGCCACTGAGGGAACCCATCAGTAATAATATGTCCAAACCCTCTCCATCAAGTTCTACAAGTTCTTTCATTGGGATTGGAAAACAGTATGCTGGGGCCTTGCAGTCCTAGGTTGAACACCTTATATTAGCATTACCAATACCAATGTAAATTTTCACAAAAACACACACAGAAAATTATCTTTCATTAAATTTCAAATGCTTCTACAAAGACTAGTGGCTGGTTATATTTTAATATTTTTTTCTGAATCTATAATGATTTTTCAATTTTTATTGAAAATTTATGTGTGCCTTTTACCATTTCTATTGATTTACTTACTTCACTATGCTTGTATTTTATTTAATTATTTTTTTATGCAAGCTTTTTAAACATTTTAATTTTTTAAAAAATTTCAGGCTATTAATGCATGGGTTTTGCTTTTATTTTATTGATCTTCCCACTGTAATTTCCTCAAGAGTTTATTCTCTTTTTAATCTCATGAGTTAGATAATTTATATGCTGATATTATTTATTGTTTATTAATGTGGCTATTTACATTTTGAGTCCTTCTTGTGCACTTCAGTTATATCCCTGGTGTTATGGTTCAGACCTAAGATGTCTCCCAAAAGCTCATGTATGAGACAATGCAAGAATGTTCAGAGGTGAACTGATCAGATTATAAGGGTCATGGTCCAATCAGCAGTGGAATTCACTGATATTTATTAACTGGATGCTAACCACAGTCAGGCAGGGTGTAGCTTGAGGAGGTAGGTCACTGGGGGTGTGCCTTTTGGGTTTATATTTTGTCCCTGGTGAGTGGAGCTCTCTCAGTTTCCTTGGTTTTTTTCATGTCCTGAGCTGCTTTCTTCCACAGTGCCCTTCTGCCATGATGTTCTGCCTTACCTCATGCTAGAGTAATGAAATCATTTGACCATAGACTGAACCTCTGAAACCATGAGCCAACATAAACTTTTTCTCTAAATTGTTCTTGTCAGATATTTTGATTGCAGTAATGAAGAGCTAACTGAAACACCTGGCTTCTGTTGTTTATTACTTTATTATTATTTTCTCCATTGTTGTGGGATTTTAGTTTTCTTTTTTTACTTAAAAATTGTTGAAGACATTAATAAAATTTGCCATTTTCTTTTCTGGTTTTGATATTAGTTTCTTGTGTTAACTAGATAAGAGAATGCTGTATATGCTATTTTTTTTCTTAAAATTTGCAAAAGATTTATTTTCATTTCCTAATGGTCACTTTTTTACAAATGATACATGGAAACTTGAAAAGAAGGTTTGTTTTATTTTCTGGGTACAGATTTAGACACAAAGTGATCAGATCTATTTTATATTATCTAGTCGTCTTATACCTGTACTATTTTTTAATCTATTGAATTAATCATTAAATTACGTAAATTACAGACTTCTGCAAAAATGCTTCTCCTTTTAACTTTAATGAGTTAAATTTACATGTTTAACTTTTATGAGTTAAATTTACATGTTTTTTTTTATTTTAGCATATAAATATGTATTATTTTATTGTCCAATCTGAGAAACATTTTTCTTTTAGTAGGTATTTATTTAAATTTATCAATGTAACTAACATGTGACTTGATTTCTGATATGTCTTGCTCAAACAATACATTTTAGTATTTCTTTTGTTTTTCATTACTCTATTTGCTTATAAATGTATTTATAGTTTGGTCATTGGGA
Source organism: Marmota flaviventris (assembly GCF_047511675.1). Classification (NCBI taxonomy): domain Eukaryota; kingdom Metazoa; phylum Chordata; class Mammalia; order Rodentia; family Sciuridae; genus Marmota; species Marmota flaviventris. Next base: position 49,898,122 of record NC_092498.1, read on the forward strand.
AAGTGTTTTAGTCAGCTTTTTTGCTTCTGTGACAAAAAGACCTGACAAGAACAATTAGAGGAGAGGAAGCTTATTTGGGGTTCACAATGTCCAAGGTCTCAATTTGTAGACAGCTGACTCCACAGCTCTGTATCCTATTGAGGCAGAACACACAGCAGAAGTGGGTGACAAAGGAAAGCAGCTCAGAACATGGCAATCAGTAGGGACAAAATATAAACCCAAATGGTATACCCCAATAACCCACCTCCTCCAGTCACATCCTATCTGCCTACAGTTACTACCAGTTAATCAGTGAATTAATCCAATGATTAGGTTAAGGCTGTCATAACCCAATCATTTTACCTCTGAAAATTCTTGCATCATCTAATGTATAAATCTTCCGGGGACACCTCATATCTAAACCATAACAGAAAGCTTGTAATCTATACATAGTTATGCTAGTGATTACATTTGTGCTGTGAGCCATAGCTAAGTAGGAATGACGCATGGCATTTTGGGTTGAAAGGTGACCCTGCTCAGGGATTAGGGTGGTTTAGGGCGGATCCTCCTGGGATTAGGGCGTATCCTGCTGCCTCAGGCGCCCGCTCCTTTGGAGTTCCCCTTGAGTTCTTGCGGGGGTTCTGAGAGAATTGGTAAGCAGAGCCCAGTGGAGGGAGTGTATTCCCAAGTAGTGTGTGCAGAGTGTCAGTGAGAGTTCGGGAATAAAGAGTTGCTGTTGAATCTATAAGGCTGTGTGGTGGCTCAGTTATTTTGTGCCCAGACAGACTGTGGCACATTTATAACTAACTGAATAATTCAATTTTCTTGCTACACCATTCCCTCTGGAAAAATGTTAATTATGCTCTTGTTTCTATATTATCATAGTTTAAAACATGTATTCATTGTTTAGTTATTAGTGTCTGGTTGTTTTAGTTTCAGACTTACATTTTAGGGGATTCAATTGTTCTAATTTCCAGTTACTTTCTTTTTTGCATGAAATTTGCTGAAATGTGACTCAGTGTTGAGAGTTTTCTGTTTATTTTCACATATATCTGAGTATTTTTTTATTCTGTGGTTTCAGATTTCTCTGATTTCAGAATTGGTTTCTTAATTATGTCTTTGAGTATTATAATAATATCAACATATAAACTACCGTCTACTTCAAGAAATGGAATGTTGCCAATATGCCAAAGGTCTCCTACTTCTCCAAAAGTACCCACTAACCTTGTTTAAATTATTCTTTTTCATTTCACTTTGCTCTTATCTCAATTCTGTTTGCCATATTTTTTTGTTTGTATTAAGCATTTTCTTTCATTGACTTATTGTTTTATAGAGAGGATATTTTCATAGTTTTCTTTGAAATTTGGAAGTATCATTGGTCATAAGTTTAATATACATTGAGACATTTGCTAAAATATAATCTTTATTGGCATTCATTCTTTTCTGTCTTTATGTGCTTTTCATATGCTACGTTTTGATTTTAAATCAATCATTATTCATTATTGAATATGGTGGGTTCCACCTGGATGAACTATTTATACAGTGAATTGGTTATGAGAAAAGCCAGTGTAGCTCTCATCTAGCAAAAGTTCTACCTAGCTTGTACCATAGGATAGAGGAAGAAGACCTGGGGAGGGAGAAGTAAAGGGTAAGGGAGGTATTGGGGAAGGAAACTGAGCAAATTATATTTATCTATTTTTATGCACATATGGAAATGTAACAGTGAATCCCACTATTATGTATAATTACAATTCACCAAAAAGAAGAAAAGAGAAAAAAGCATAAATTACATGTTATTGATTTTGTGACTCTGTGTATGAGCTTATTTAGTCTTTTCTTTTAGTTAAATTGAAAGAGATCAGATATTTAGTGATATTCATTGGGGAGGCTTCTACCAGTAGCTCATGAACTCAAATTTCATTGTCTTAAGGATTATTTTTGAAGCACACTATAATTTGAACTCTGTGGTATATAGGTGTTATTTCTTGATATTCAGTGTCAGCTTAGTTGAATTCTCATTGCATTTTATAAACTTTATTTAACTGTATATTTTCAAGTTATAGCTGTATTCTGCTTTCATCAATAATGGGGAGGCTCAATGTCAACTTGTCATTCTCTTGATGTTCTGGGATAGTTTAATAGCAGGGAAGTAGTAGTTTTAGTCAGTCTTCTAAACAAATGGATATTTAAAAAAAAATTTCCTCCCCTGAATAAAATAAGCAGGAAAAACTTTAATTGCTTGTTACTCTTTTGACCTTTACTTACATTACAGACTTCTTTGTTGAGGGGGAAATTGTAGTTTATATCCCACAGGCTGAGAAACCCATAGACCTTGCTTAAAAATGCATTCTGGGCTGTGAGTATTGCTCAGTTATGGAGTACTTCTCTAGAAAAGAGGAGGCCCTAGGTTCAATACCCAGCACTGCAAAACAGAACAAAACAATACAACTGTGCATTCTAAGAAAATTCTCCTGGATATTCTGATTTGCTGGGCTGGAACAGATCCCAGGAATCTGCATTTTTAATAAAAAGTCAGATGATTCTTGTGTTAAAGGAAGTCTAGAGAACACTGTTACAAGGTTGGACCTTACTAGCAATGATAATAATGGTAGGCTTTTAATCTGGCATTTAAAAATTACAGAAAAGCAAGGTGTGCTGTGCTCTTCCGGCATAATTTTGTAGATGCTCCTTATTTCTTGTTCACAAAGATTTTTGCCTCTGGTAAGGAAATAGAAATGTTTGGCTTGAATCTTTGCCATCACTTCAGTTCTTTGGCTGTTGGCTGCTTGACACATTTGACTTAGGTGCCCTGAGTCCCTATAGGGGCCAGTTCTTCTTTATAATACCCATCTTTTAACCTTCTTGCAAAAAAACATTTAGGTCTAACCTCCTCCACTCTTCGCATTTATTCATTTCCTTCTTTGTGACTACTATGCAGTATCTAAGAATCTGTAAATTCTATAAAGAATTTTATGTATAATAAACTTCTATCAGCACATATACAAAGCAAAAAAAAAGTTTCATGGATGTTTGGGGTAGAATAAATACCTTAAAACTAAGGAGGAAGAAGATTCCATATGGTGGTTTTTCTTTTGTTGAACCCAGAGGCACTTAACTGCTGAGCCACGTCCTCATACCTTTTTATTTTGAGATAGAATCTCACTGAGTTGCTTAGGGCCTCTCTAAGTTGCTGAGGCTGGCTTTGAACTTGTAATCCTCCTGCTTCAGCCTCCCAGTTGCTGGGATTACTGGTATGCACCACCATGCCCAGCTCCATATGATGTTTTCAGCCAGGATTAGGAAATAGATGTGTTATTTGAAAGCATTCTGAATATCAGAGTATAATTTTTATTTGTTCAATGAAAAAAATATTTCTAAGTCTTCCACGATTTCAGCAAAAAATAAGAGTAAAAAAAAAGGTAAAAGTATAAAAGACATTTCTTGATTGGTGGGGATATGCAGAGACATACTGATTTTTAACTAGAAATGATCTCCTCCTGGAGGGAATATTAAATTTTAACCAGAGAGGACTGGGCTTGAAGATTTTAAGACTAAGATAGATGTCTTCTAATATTCCCTTCAACATTAAGATTCTGTGAGTTTTCAAACATTCAGAATTTCTTGTTCTAAATGTATTATTCTAATCACTTTTCTCCCACATTTTTCCTTCTCCCACATGTACTTCAGATGGTTGTATATACAGTGTTAAGAGGGTGGGGATCCCTTAGGGTGCTGTTTGCTCCTAGAAAACTGGAAAAAAAAATGCTCCCTCTCCACAAAAAAGAGCTGGATAATAAATGACAAAAATCATACCTTTTCTTGAACTCATCAGAGGGCTAAGAACATACAGCAACCAAGAAGTCTGAAACAAGAAATGATCAAACTCCTACAAGGAGTGAAGAATTGCATGAAATTGAAAACCTATGTTAGAGAAAGGGAAGAAGAGGAGCCAGCTGCCACTTACACCCTGACAGAGGAATGGTATGGCTGGCTGTCTTTAGGCAGAAATGTTGTTGACCTCAGCCTCTGCTCTTCTACTTAAAATGTCAGGCATTCAACCAGTTTCTTACTTCAGACACAAAAAAAGAAAACTTACAAGAGACAAAAAAATAATTAACCATATATTGGAAGTATTAGGGCATGTTTAAAATAAGCTCTCATTTTAGAATAGTTTTGGATTTATGGAAGAGTTGCAAAGATAACACCAAAAGTACTAATGTTTATTTTCTCCTACTTTAATTAGGCTACTACAGTTATATATGTTAGATTTGTTCCAACTAAGGATGCAACATTGCTATGATACTATTAACCTCTGATATTTATTCAGATGTCACTAATTTTTCCCTAGGATCCCTTTGCTGTTCTGGGATCCTCTCCAACGTGTCACATTACATTTGGTCAGCATACTTTTTATGCTCCCCTGGACTGTGATGCCTTCTCATATTTTCTCTTACATAGGACAGTTTTGAGAAGTAGTATTCAGATGTTTTGTAGTGTATCCCTCAAATTTTAGTTTGTTGTACATTTCTTTTTTCATGGCTAGACTGTTTTGGGAAGGAAGATGGCAGAAGTAGAGTGTCATCTTATTATGTTTGGATTAGAATAAATACTTTCAAATTAAGGAGGGAAAAGTTGCACAAGAAGTTGCATCCCAACTGCCCCAGGAGTGTCAAATGCCTCTCTTTCAAAATTAAATATCTCTTACACAGCCAGCATCCCACATTTTCACCTCCTCCATCTGTGACTACAGGGGTACCTCTGTTTGGTTGACCCTGGATCACCACCTACAGACGTAGCTGCTCAGGCTGCTCTATGCCTGGAAAATGTCATGATTCACTTTGCAGTCTCCACTGGAGGCTCACAGGAATACAGCAAAATAGGGAGCAGAGCATGGCATCCCAGATGAGGTTAATCTTGATGTTGTGGTTTAGATATGAGGTGTCCCCCAAAAGCTCATGTGTGAGACAATGCAAGAAAGTTTAGAGGTGAAGTGATTGGGTTCTGAGAGCCTAAGCCTAATCAGTGCATTAATGAATTTAAATGAATTAACTGGGTGGTAGCTGTGGTCAGGTAGGTTTTGGCTGGGAGGAGATGGGTCATTGGGAGAGTGCTTTGGGGGTTTATACTTCGTCCTTGAGCCCAGCTGTCTTTCTCTGCTTCCTGGTGTCATATCCTGAGAGGTTTTCTTCTGCCAGAATGCTCTGCTTCACTTTGGGCACAGATGGAGTCAGCCATCTATGTCCTGAGACCTCTGAAACCTTTAGCATCAAGTACATTTTTCCACCTATAAAATTGTTCTTGTCAGGTCTTTTGGTCACAACAACAAAAAAGGTGACTAAAACACTTGATCACTTGCCCACGTAATATTTGCCAGGATTCTCCACTGAAAAGCTAGTTTTTTCCCCTCCCTTTTCACATTCAGCTTTCTGGAATAAAGTCACAGGGTACTTCCATAATGAAAAGGTGGAGAGCTAAGTTCCATTTTTAAAACAGGGGAATTCCTATGTAATTTTTTTCTTCACTGTTTTATACTATGACACTGTTGAAATTAGCTAGTTTCTTAGTCCATAGTCTCTTGAAACAAACTTGAGGAGATTTTTGCTCAAGTATATATTGTGGAGATATTCTCTGGAGGAAATGAGGGAGGAATGCTGGATGGGGCAAGGGGACAAAAAGATAGACAAGAAAGTGTCTTAACAGGAGAACAGTCTCAGACTGAACTCAGGGAGTATTCTGAGTATAAATTGCACTATAGAGTTAGTCTGTCCCAAAGGGGTTGGACTTTTATATGCACCCATATCATCTAGACATGAGCTGCAGACTGCAGTACTGTGGGCTTGGAATAATCTCCCAGTTGTGGCTATTCTTGCTGGCAAAACTCTAAAGAAAGGGGCACCTTTCCTTAGAGCTGTTAGCAGGCAACACTGACTATAGCCAGGAAATAAATGCATTTATTTGGTAAAGTAGATCAAGGAAGGAAATGAGGTCCATCAACTGTAGTTAGTAGTCTCTTCTTCACCATTAAATTTAATTTTTTTCCCTCCATCGAAATACAATGCAAACAGCATGACAGGGTTGTAGTACAGCCTGTACTGTCAAGCTTACTAGGGTGTTACAGCCGAAATTAGTATAGTTCAGGATCCTTGAATTTTAAAAATGCCAAGGTAGCCATGGTAAATACTCTTGTTTCTTTTAGATTTTGGAGGGATTATTAATTATTTGTGCATTTTCATGATCTATTTTCATATCTATTTTTGGTTAAAAAATAACTTTTTTGTGATACCCATTTTTTAAATTATTGACCAATGGTGATAGACACACGAGGTACAGTAGAATCTGTCGGGTATAGATTCTCTGTATTTGTGTAAGAAAGTTGGGAGAGATTGCTCTTTTTCCCATTATACTTCTCTTTTGCTTCATTCCTCTAAGCCTCTAGTGGAAGCTGGAAAGTGAATCATGACATTCTCCAGACACATAGTGAAGCTCTGAGCAGCTAAGTCTGCTGGTGTGATCCTGTGTTGGCCAACCAGAGGTACGTCTGGAGTCACAGAAGAGGACTTGATCAATGTGGGATGCTGGCTGTGTAAGAGATATTTGATTTCGAGACAGAGGCATTTGATGCTCCTGAAGCATCTGTGAAGCCAATTCTGTTTGACTGTTCCCTAAGGTCAAGGAATTCAAGTGGCAGGTGGTGTTGAGGGAGCAACCCTGTAGTGTGGTTAGGCAATCCTTCTGGTTGGCTTTCTTCTGCCTAGTTTCCTAGTATTCCCTGAAATGTTATATGCTTTCTAAAAACTTGTAAACCTTCTGTCCTCCAACCAACTAAACTGTATTTCATTGCCTACAACTAAGAATGGTGACCTAAATGGTGACAGTAATAATTCTAATTATTGGTAGAATTATTTTCAAAATAATATCTCAATGAAGTGACCACATTCTAGGTTCTGCTCCTGAGTTTCATGGGCCTGAAAATCCCTTCCCATCAAGTTCTCCAAGGTGATCATCTTGAAAAATAGCACTTATACCCCTGAAACTGAAGCTGAGAAAAAATGAGCCTGAGGATGGTATGGATTCATTACATGATTCCGATGTTAGGGTAGTTTCTACTGAATTGTGAGTTACAGGATCGCAAGTCTGGGTCAAGAAAACTGGGTCTGAGGATGCAAATGGTAGAAATGAACTTCCTAGGTACCGATATGTCAATGTATATCAAGGATCAAAACATGATAAGGATAGAGATACAGAGTGAATGTAGCTTTGTGGTGTTGCTTTTCTGTTTTTCACAGGATGCTTTTGGGGTGGTAGCAAAGGTGATAGGACAGACTGTGTGGGTTTTTAGTGATCAGTCCCAATATCCTGAACCTGGACCCTGAAAGTTTTGCTGTGCCATCCTCGTGTATGTGTTTTGACAGGCACCCTGCACTTTCCTGTACCCATATTTTAGGACAGAGAAATTTTTCCAGAGGCATGAATAGTCAACTCATGATCAGATGAGCGAGTAAACATAAACGCTGAAAGAATTCATGCAACCTGGTGACATATCTGTTTGATAACAGCTTGGAGGACATGTCAATAGGACTAGAAAGCTTCAAAGTCAATTGACCAAACAGCCTTCCTTATAACTTGGATGAATATAATGAAGTTCAAATTTATTATCTCTTTGTTTGTTGTGAATTTTTTTCCTTTTTGAGTCCTGTCTTACCTCTTTTTCTATGTGATATATTACAATTTGGATTCTCCTTGGCTCAGATCCTGAAATTCAGTTCGATTACCTTCTAGTCACCCACTTTCTGGTTAATTCTTAGATTGTTTCATTTAGGGCAGAAGTAGGGAGGGAATTTGATTTTTTGATTTACGCTTCAGAAGACAATCTTATTTCCAAGTTCTTGGAGTGAGCCTCATTCAAACCCTCAAGTACTGACATCCCCCATCTGCCAATATCCTCAAGAAATAGCTACCTACACAGTCTATCTTTAGGGCTGAAGAAGGAAACTTGTGAAAATTATCTTTGCTCTAATTTTAAACTTAAATTTGAAGAACTACTTTCCCCTGCAAATCTGAATGATTATTCTCAGCCATTTTTGAGTGCACTTTGTCTGTGTGTCAGTGATTTATATCCAGCATATTTAAAAAATAAAAGTTCATTTATTTATTTAAAAATCAAGCATTTGGATTAAACTTAAAGAAAAAAATTTAGAATAAATAATGTAGCCTATCATTTTATATGAATTTTGTCCTAAAAATTTTGAAGAAACTTGGCTTTGAAATTTTGTTTAATGCAAGTATTGCTTTGTCATCAAAACTAGCATGAAGTCAATTCACACTTAAGATACATTTTATTAAAACAGAAGAAATCATCTCAAAGGGATGTTGTTTTAGGAGTATGAGAACATGGCAAGTGGATAGTTATTTGTATTGCCCCAATTCTCTCCTTTAATATGCATTTCTGGAACAAAAGTACATCTTAATGATTTTTAAAGATTGGTTTACCATTGCAGTTACATTGCAAATGTTTTATTGCTACAATGCTATGCATACTGTTGTCCTTTGTAGACTTTTTTCCTCTCTCTTTTTCTCTTTTTAAATCAATAGGACCAATTTTGAAAACAACTTTCCATAATTTGTAATATAAATACAAGAGCAATAAGAAAAAACATCATTAATAAAGACTAAAAACAAATATCAGAATGGAAGGAGAATGGAACCCTAAGTGAAGGGCTTTCCTCTAACATGGAGAGGTTTTTTAAAAAATATTTATTTTTTAGTTTTAGGTGTACACAATATCTTTACTTTACATTTATGTGGTGCTGAGAATTGAACCCAGTGCCTCCTGCATGCTAGGCAAGCGCTCTACCACTGAGCCACAACCCCAGCCCCATAGCATGGAGAGTTTTCATGTTCACACCCAATATTTCATGTTGCACAATCAAAATTCAGGTGGAGGAGTTATGATGGCCACTATGGAAAAACTAAAGGTCATCTGAGGTAAGCCTTTCCCTTGGCTTTTGGTTTAGCTCAGTTTTAGTCAGCTTTTTCATGACTGTGACCAAAATTCCTGACAATAAGAATTTAGAGGAGGGGAAGTGTATTTGTGGTTCAGGGTTTCAGAGGTCTCAGTCCATAGATGGCTGACTCCATTGCTTTGGATCCAAGATGAGCCAGCACATCATGGGGAAAGGGCTAAGCAAAGGAGAGCTGCTTAACTCACGGTGGAATCAGGAAGCAGAGAGAGAAGGGGAATGGGTCGCAGGAAAAATATAGCTTTCCATGGCATGCCCCCTTGACCCACCTCCTCCAACCATGAGCCATCTGCCTACAGTTGCCACCCAGTCTATTCAAACTAGAATGAACTGATTAGGTTATAGCTTTCATAATTTAATCATTTCACCTCTGGAGATTCCTGCATTAACAGAAGCTCTAGGGAACATACATTGTATGCAAACCATAACAAACTCCTTATGAAAAAAGGAAATTATCTTGGGATCCTGTTATAACTACTTATATAATATACGATACCTGACAAGCAATCTCAGAGAAAACAAAAAGGCCTTTCACATCTTACTGACTTTTATGTCTCTTGTAATAAATTTATTGAACAGACCGGGTTCAGAAGAAACATTTTTTTTTTCCTCCAGCCTTTGCCTTTAAACATAATATTATTCCTAAGACTGTCCTTTCTCAACCCTTCATGGTATTATAGATCCCATGGGTTTCTAAGAAAGTCTTCCTTTTCAGATGTAAAGACTTTAATCAAAACGTTAATCTCAAATCCAATTAAAAACTTCTTTTTTTCCTATCTTTGACCTGCTATAGAGGTTGAGAACAAGGAGAGAAGGAAATTATTTCACTTCCCCACCATATCCTCCTCTTCTCATTCTTTAAGTGATCACAAGTTGAAGAGGGCAGGAGATATTAAAAGTAAAAAGTCTAACATCTTATTTGGCGTGATTGTACTATGGCATCTGTGCCCTCTGTCAGGGAAGGGATCCAAACACAGATTGTTTCCTGTACTTTAGAAACCTGGAAAGATTTCTTCACATCATTACTCCTTGGTAAATGAGAGACATTCATCTGTAAATGCCTCTCAGCTCTGGCCCGCTATGGAACCCCCATTGCCTCTTTGTACCCAGGTCTTCTCAAAATCAGAAGAACTGATCTTAGTGGACTGACCATGGATAATATAACTGTCATTGGAAGTCCTTATTTCTCAGAAGGAGCACATATTGTTCAAGCTGCCATGATGTTCTAAGTAGTACACATTAGGGCAAGAGTAAACCTTTATGGGATAAATAAAACCTTTGGTAATCTCAAACTCTAGATTTCAGAATTGTTATTCATCATTCCATTGTCATCACTGAACAGTAATTGAACTTTTTGTGTGAGGAAAACTGTATTATAAAGGCAGAGGTGGGGCTGGGGATGTGGCTCAAGTGGTAGCTTGCTCACCTAGCGCATGAGACACTGGGTTGGATTCTCAGCACCACTTTATTTTATATGTAAAATAAAGATATTGGGTCTACCTTAAAAAAACTAAAAAATAAATATATTTTTAAAAGAGGTAAAAGAAGAAGTTTAATAATGAGGGAGAGTTTATATTTGGTGCCAAGTAAGCAAAAGGAGGCAGCAGATGTATCAGAAAGGGGAGCAACTTCGGGGAGCAAAAGTCCATGGCAAGTTTAGCATCTGTGCATGCAGCTGGAGAGGCGCTAGGTCTTAGAAGGAGGATACTAAGGCAAAGTCCTTAACAAGGGAATACAGAAAAAAGAAAGGCAAATGACACTAGCAAATATGAGGGGCATTTTTCCCAGGCCTGAATACCTCCTATGCAAATGCTTGTATCTTATGCATGGGCATTCAGGAAGCAGTGAGGAAATTTCATATAAATACTTGGAGAGTCATTCAGAGGCAGGCCTTAAAAAATCTTGAATACTAGGCTCGGAAAGATGCAAAAAGGTACAGTTGACGTTTTTGACCTTGTGTGTGTTGCATAGTAGGAACAGGGGTGGGGAAGAGAGAATATCAAGCATTGAATAAAATCTGTATTGTGTCTAATTGGGAAAAAACTGTATTCCAGGCACTATTAGGAATTCACAGGTGGTGCCAGTCTCCTCGGTGTCACAGGCATTCATTAGGATCTTGGGCATTGTGTGAAAGGTAGAATATTTACTTTCCATTTGCTAATGATCTGGTGTGAATTGGTATACACATTCAGGTACCAGGCTGCTGCACTCAATGTGTTACTCTTAAATTAACTGCTACTACCCCTGGGCTTCTATTTATTTGTTCCCCAAATCCAGAAACATAACTTTTTAAATCTTCTCTCCATTTGTTGTGAGTTATCATTCAGCACACTGTATGTGAATAATGAACACTATATAGGGAAGAATATTTATAAGTTGGACAATGCAGGTGCATCAGCCTCTTAGTGCCTTAATCATGTATCTAACTTAAGATCTCTCTTAAGATCCAAAAATTTCCTTGTTTTTAGTCACAACTTCTCAATTATTCTTTCTAATGTATCTTCTTTTTATATTCCAACTTTTGTTTTTCCAAATTAAAACTCTGCTCCTTTAAAGTTTATCTCTTGGTCTCTTTTCTTTTCTGCTGGCTTTTGGTTTGGTGCTCATTAGCAGTATGAATTTAGGTAAATCATTTGATCTTCTTAGGTCTGTTTTTCAGTTAGGTTGGATTGAGTAATCTTGACCTGTCTTTAGTTTAAAATGAAATAATGTATGTAAAGTCTTTTCATGAACCAGTGGGTACCACAGATATGTAGGGTAGCTTTCATTTGTTTCTATTTTATTTTTTTCTGATTTCTGGATCCCTTTGATTGCTTCTAATACCCCCATCTCATGCATGTCAAGGGTAACTTTTCCATTACACTTTATTCAAAAGAAGATAGCAAGAGTATGAAAAGTATGTAACAGCTTCTGAAATAGTATCTGGGTGTGTGACAGGAGTGGGGTCGGGTGGGGGAAGGTATTCTTTTCTTGCCTGTTCTCTATTTATATACATATGGAAATAACAGTTTCTATTTTTTTCCTGCTGAGATTTGAGAGGATTCAAGAATTCTCTGGACATGGTACAAATGACACATTTAAATGGTTATTGCCTTACCCATTCCAACAGGATTCTGAGTCCTTGGAACCCACCTCTATCAGCCTCCAAAGCATTTCTGGGAGTCCCTGGTCAGCTATTATAATGTCAATAACTACCTCCCCTGCCATTTTCCACTCAGTCTCACTTCAGGTAGTTATGAGTTTACTCCCCAAACATTACAGCATCCACCAGTCTCCATCTCACCTTTGGCTGCAGTTGAACCACTGAAGCCCAGGTGATGCCAGGGGTGTGTAGACTGCTGCTACAAGTGGGGCAGTATGCTTACTTGCCATGCTGTGCAGGAATGCTGTGGAGAGATGCTAAATGGCACAAAAGTCTTGGGTGAACGTAGTCTTTCAGTTTTTTTTTTTTTTTATCATACTCACATTTTCATATGAACTTAGTATAGAGAGAAATCTGAGTGATAGACCCAAAGTTGAATCAGAATATCCACTCCTTTTCAGGGACCTTTCTTTCACAGTCAAACTTGAGATACTTGCTTTCTTTTTATTGCAGGATGATTTGCTTTGTAGAGGTGTTTCTTTAGTCTTCTAACAGTAAAGCAAGAAGTTCAGTTCATTACTCATATCCAACCTGCATTAAACGTGGAAAATTTATATTCTCCATCCCTGGCACCAGAATGTTATAAGAAATATAATTGTCTTTAGGAAAAATACCTTGATGAGTGCCTGGAGTAGATAGAAGTTGAGATTCAAAGGCAGGGGGTTGAGCGTGACCAAGATACTTCATTGCTTGTGGGTGAGGGAGAAAAGCAGAGAAATAAGGTAGAAAATGAGATGGGGAGGTTAGATTAGACCCTGCAGAGGAAAGGAGTATCAGAGAAACCTATTGGGTCATGGAGGTAGAAATGACTTTTAAACAACAGTAATTTATTATAAGTATTGTATAATGGATTACTGTGTAATTCTTTTTTTTTTTTTCATTTGGGGAGGACATTGGACTGTTATGTAGCACAGAATAAAAGAGTATAGAAAGTCTAAGCCAACATCAGAAGTAAGAGAAGCAAGAGTGGTTCCCAGCCATTTGGGTTATGTATGTTAAATAATAAAGTTATGTTTCAATATGGGGATCTTTCCAAAAAGTTTATTCCTACTTATAGTATGATGGAGAGACAAGAATCAAGCCAATGTAAAACCACGTTATTGACAAAATTAAATCATCAACATTTATTGATGTATTAAGGATGAGCTAGATTGGCTAAGTAGCCTGCAGTTCTGGGGAACAGTGAAATGAATGTCTTGACAAATGAAATGAATTAAATTTTGACTGAAAGTTTTAAAGGATTGAAGGCACAGCATTTGGAAGAGAAGCAGATAAGGAAGGTGATTTGTATTAGTGGATAAAGGTTCAGAAACAGAGGAGGCGAGAGGGAGAGGGAAAGGAGAGGGAGGGGAGAGAGAGAAGAGAGAAGAGAGAAGATACAGAGCAGGTGCACAAGGGCAATGGCTAGACTTTTCCTTGATTGAAATTAGAAAATGAATTAAAGGCTTATTTGGGAAGCATTCAGGGTATGGGAAATATATTCTTGGGATGAAAATATTCCTGTTAGTTTGTGAAGAAATCGGCAATTATGACAAGGATAAAATGATGGTTGCACAACATGGTTGGGACTGGCATGCATAGAATTTACTGTGTTTAAGATTCCAGATATGACATAGACTAAGAAGAGATGGGGCAGTCATGAGAATGTTGGGATCAACCTGGGGATTGTGGACGCAAAAAGAAAGGAGTGGAACAGAACAGAGAATGAATTTTTTATTTAGAGACAAATGGCTGGGGATGACAGAGAATGAGAGAAAGGCTTACATTCATGGTGGACTGCAATCACACAGGAGATTATCAAGAGCAATGTGGGCTACCAATATTGACTGGATCAAGGCAAACTCCCATTTTCCCTGAGGTCAGTACCTGGCTTCTCAGGTAGCCTCTGGGCCCAAGCACTTCATCTTTAGGACCCTTTTCAATGTAGGGCTGCTCAGCATCAGTGAAGTAGAATGAATAGAAATTAGAGCATAGATGATGGCTTCCCAGAGCCAGTACAAAGATCCATTACCAGATACTGTACTTACAAATTGGATTACTAAGATCAGAAAATAAGAGGTGAATACTATGAAGAATGTAGCAAGAGACTTCAGGGCAGTACGGTGAGCTTGCGTGCTCGAGTTGCAGTGGCCAGAGTTATGTTGTTGCATCTGCTCCCTGTGCCGGATCAGTGAGGCCATAACTAAGACCATTGAGGCCAGGAACAGGAGGAAGGGAACAAGCAGCACACCAATTGTTTCAGCTTTGAAAAAATACTGCTCAAACAGGTGAAATCTCTCAGTCCAAGTGCTGTTTCCGGATAAATGCTTCATGGTGATTAATTGCATCTGTTTTTGATTCCTAATAACTGAAGGGATGAATGCTACACAGGAAAGTATCAGAGTACCCAGCAACAACCAGGGAACCAATCTCAAAATTCTCCACCTCAGCCAGAGGAAGATTGGATGGGTGAAGGAAGCGATCTTGACACAGTAGAAGGCAGCAAGCAAGCTGGTTAACCAGAATGTAAGAATATTAGTGAACTCCCAGATGATTGCTATGTTCCAAAATGTGTAATTATAGTTAAAATAGGAGCCAAAATTGTTCAACACTGATGTCCACTGCAGACAGAAATGGCAGATGCCCAGGCTGATGAGGATCATTTCCACTGATGACAATCTTTTGACCTGCATCCACTTTCTGCCCAGCACTGCAACCATGAAGCTGCTTTGTGCAATTGTGGTCAAGGACTCAAGCACATAGATGATGATGAAGAAGATAGTCAGTTGGATGAGTATCATGCTTCTTTTTTGAAGTATCTTTCTGGACAAAGACTCAAAAGCTTTGTGCGAATTTCTAGGTAGAAAACAGGTTTCACTCCAGTACTGCCTGGTATAAAAAAAACACATCCCTCTGGATGCAAATTCACCCCAGATCATTTTTAAGTTTGTCATTTTCCTACCTACAGGATTTGTTTATGCTTTGCTTGCTGGTTTGTTCCTACATCTGGAGGCAGGGAAATGTTTTTTGAATGTGGATTCCTGCTCCTAAGATGATTTGATTATTGCCATGAAGGCATATCTATTTCATAACCATGCTGTTTATTTCCTCTTTATCTGTCTGAGGTGCCCTAAGATGATTTCCCCAGATTTTTTAAATGGTATCTTCATGAGTTTAGCCTACAATTTAAGCCACAGGAAAGAGAAATACTTCACTGTTCATTCATGGCCTGGATGATGCTTCCATTCTACTGAATGCTGTACCAGTGCTAACTTCAGAAGCCCTATCTACCAACTTACTCAACTGTAAGAGTAAATAAAAATTATAATGAAGTCTTTCCTCTGAGATTCCACCCACAAAATTGCTGGAATACAGTGCAGACCAATCTTGCAATTGTCTGCTGAATTTCATAACTTGGAGAAATCAAACCACAGAGACATCACTGCACATTTTCTTGAACTCCCTCCAATCAATATGCAGTATCCTTAGCTATTGTTCTGCCAATTCCAGTGCCTTGAGCATAAGCTTGCTATATTTTTGGAAATGGTTCTTCTCCTACTAACATCACTCTTTCTTCCTCCTCCTTTCATGGTTGGGTTCTTTTTGTCACTCCTCCTAGATGAAAGAGAGCACTTTTGCCACGAGTAAAGCACATTACTCCTAAATATGTGAGAATTATTTAATAGCTATAGAAGTAGGCTAGAGAAGGAATATCTTTTCCCTGGTTATGGATAACTATGTTAGGTAGGCACCAAATATGTAATTAGTATCTTCAGAAATGAGAGGTTACTTCCAACAATTATTGGTTGGTGAGTGAAGTCATAGACCCTATGTATGATACTCCAAGTCTGTGTGGATATTTCATCATTCAAGAAAGAGAAGACAGAAGTAATCCAACATGAAGCTTAGAATTTTTTAACATAAAGCCAAAAAGACCCCTGAACTCATGATACAAAAGACAATAGTTAAGGTTGGGGATGTAGCTCAGTTGGTAGAGTGTTTGCCTTGCATGTAAAAGGCCCTGGGTTCAATCCCCAGCACCACAAAAATTAAAATAAAAAAGACAATAGCTTAAAGAATTATTCCAGAGAATCAATTGAAATTAGAAAGCATCTGCTTTACATTCTCAGTAAAATAATAAATAAATAAATAAATAAATAAATAAATAAATAAAAGACAAAGCAGTCTGTGATTAAAAGATGAATTGGTTGAGTTGCATCCAGAAATAAGGAAGGAGAGATGAGATGTTCAGTGTTGATTAGTACAAATGCAGTGGCAGCATTAGCATCTGCCTTGTGTCCTCTTCACACCAAGCACATTGCTTCTTAGTTACACCGTCTCATTCTGAGTAACCTTAGCATGATTGTGATGCTCCAAGCCTCTGTCTGAATCATAGTCACCAGGCATGCTACAGCCCTCAGGGCTGGGTATCGGCCATAACAGTTTGACTAAGAGTAAGTCTCTGCTGAAAGCAGCCCTCATAGTGTGGCCTATAGGTGGAGAGATGGCCTGGCACTACTCTCCTTTGCAGGGGCACTTGATAGTGGCCAACTATTTAACCCAGATACTCTTTTGGTAGAGTTTGAATGTGAGACACAGAAAGTGAGTTCACAGACTGGTGTTTCATAGGGGAGGAGTTCAAATACTGGATTTTGTATTGTGTATGCATCTTAATACTCCAGAATAATCTTTGGGATCTCTGCCCTGCAATGTCCCCAACTCTGGCTTGCCCTCTTCCACTCTCCTTTAGCTCCTATCCTTGGTCCTTTCCCTTATCAGGTTGGGCATGGTTGCTCATGGTTGCTCATGAACCAGTGTTTGGTCAGGCACTGTTCTGGTGACTGGTGTCCAAATACAATCTGCAGTCAGACTGAAACTGTGGGAACTCAAGGCATTTTTGCCAAAAAGATGGGAAGGCAGGCTGTGTGCTGTCTCCATTCTGTCATTTCTCCAGTTCTTTTTCTTTCTTTCTTCCTAAAAAAAAAAAAAAAAAACTGGTTTTATTTTTTTTTTATTATTTCTTACATACATCACAATAGAGGAGTGTATTACATTCATAATTTGTTGATGCACCTTTATTTTATTTATTTATATGCGGTGCTGAGAATTGAACCCAGTGCCTCACACATGCTCGGCAAGTGCCCTACCACTGAGTCACAACCCCAGCCCCTCCAGTTCTCTTTTTCAGACTTAAGCAAAAGCCCAGCGGTTTGTTTGATAATTTGATGTTCAACTGGAAAAATAATGTCAGTATCTCCTGAGAGGCATTATAATTGTCACTGTTAGAAGTTTTGCCTTTCCTCCTTCTCAGATTCCCTGGGAATATTGCTAACCTGCTTTAATATTTTATTCCCCTTGAGGGAAGCTTAGTGATTTTTTTATTTGCAAATTTTGATAAGAATAACTTACCTAAATCTGGATTTCACAACTAGTAAGCAAATATTACACATATAAACATGCATACCCAAACACATACACATGTAGTTCTTGGAACTAATCATTATATGAGTCTCTCTCTCTCTCTCTCTCTACACACACACACACACACACACACACACACACATTTCATCAAAAGCAAGGAAAATTAGCCAAAGGGTAAGAAATAATAGCAATAATTTTACAAAGAGATGGTTACCCTTACTAGCAATCAGAAAAACACAAACAGTCCATCACAATGAAAACGCAAAATAAGACGTGGAGAATGTCAATTCTAAAAGAAGACATCAGGAAAACAGAAGGCTTTATGCACTGCCAGAGGGAATATAAATTAATAAAGTTCCATTGATAAACAGCATAGTCATTTTAACAAAAAAATATAGATCATATTCCACAGTCATTACTTTTAGGTATACACTATATATTATAGGGAGACTTTTACACTGTTACACATATCAACAAAGGAGAAGTTTATGATTCTATTCGTTTCAGAATTGTTCATAAGACCAAAGGCCTGTAAACTACATAAAGGGACAACAGTTGAGCAATGAGCTGTGGTGTATTCATATGGTAGCATACAACAGACATTTGTTTGCTTTTGCAAAAGTTAATTTACTACATGTTCTCCACTGGCAGAACATGCCTCTTGCCGAAGAGGTTTAAATGCCAGATTCTTAGTTTAATGCTTCCCTTGAATATTTGTTTTGGGCATGAAGATCAATTCTGGGCACTGGGAATAGAGGAGAAGCCTGTGAAAAATATTTCTCTCTGATAATCATAGAAGAGAAATTTCACAAGGAGAAATCCTTTTCTCTTTTCATCCTGCATGTTATCCAGTAGTGTGTATGATGTTGGGAGCCGTGGCAGCCTTTCTGTGACCCTGTGAGGAAGCGAGGAGACATGCAAGGAACACAGAGTCTCAAATTGTTGTGTGTTTAATAATACTAGACCAAACTACCTCTAAAATACTTTTTTTGTGTGTGAGCAAAACATATTCTAACAGTTTAAGCCACCTAGAGACCTTGGGATTGAGCATGGGGGATAATGCCAAGGACAGGAGGAGAAAGTGTCTTAGGCTGTAGTATTTTTTATCTTGCTGAGAGTATTCCCCACCGGAATTCATGAGAAGTCAAACTAGTCTGGGGGGAATCCACATCACCATGGTTTGGTTGCTCCCAGCAAGTTAAAACCGCAGAACAAGAAATAGGACATTAAACAGCTGCCCTTGGAGAAAGGAGATCTTAGAGGAGCCCTGGCTTTTAGGCAGAGAGAGGTCAGAGTAAGTTTTGCCAGCAAGAGATAGAACAATCACTTTTTCATGTGATTTTTTTTTTTGGTTCAACTTATGGAATTTTCAGGAAAAGATGCCAACTCTGGCAAATGCAAGGACAACTGAATTTCTCATCAAACTGTAAAATAAAGCACCTCTGGGTCTGGTTCTTGTAAGAGGAGCAATTGAGAAACAGTCTCAGGAGCTGACTTGAAAAGAAGAGAAAATCAGGTGTGGCCCTTGTGGGGAAGCTCAAACCATCCTAAGTCTAGAATATATAATAGAACATATATTTGAAACTCTTGAACACAGGGCAAAAAGTTCTCTTTTACATGTGTTAACCTGTTTTAGAGCTTGAAAAAAAATTCCACAAATTGTTATGGTATAGATTTTTCAAAGGTTAATACTAGTTCAAGTAAGTCATAAGGAGAATAATTTCTAGCAAAACTGTACTTGAAAATATTACCTTCACTAGAGACATGAGCTTTATCCCCCGCCACACACACATACTACCAAAATCTAGTTTTAATGGGGGGATAGAACTAGAGAAAATAGAAGATAGAAATGCAAGCAAGAGGAACAGAATTAAGAGGAAGCATCAGTTCAGATGTAGAGGGACTAAAGGCAACACATTATCTCAGCCTCCATAACTGAAACCTTAAGTGAAATCTAGGGTACAGGATATGTAGTCTTTGCCTTTAGGCAGAAGGGTCTTTCAGGAGCTCCTGGGAGGAGGGACTGAATGAATTGCCTGTTTTCCTAAAAAAGCTATGTCCTTGTGGGTAGGCATAGGATTCCTGGGGGAAAAAACACTGATTCAGAAATGGAGAATGTCTTAGAAGAAAACTGAAGCTGGAAATTTCACACATCTTCTCAATTATCTTTATATTCCTAATGCTACATAATCCTTTGTCTTCAGATTTTGTATTGACCTGGCTGGCACCCAGAAACGTACCTGACTACATTAGGAAAAATGAGGCCCAATATGGAAAACTGTAACTGTAAGGGAAAGTGAGAGGCTTTCCCCCATATTTAAGTACATGTTTTCATTTTACATATATGAAAGTGAAAAAAAAAAATCCCCTGAAGAGATTTTCGACCCTTGATTAGTTCTTAGCCCAGAAAAATTCACCCTTATCACTCATATAGCAATTAAAATATTTGCTTAAGCTTAGTGGATGATGACAGTAATGGCTTTCTTTCACTGGTGACATTGACAATTAGGCCTATTTTGTGGTTTGAAAGTTCTTTAAATGCTACATAAATGGTGGATTTATAGGTCCCTTGATTCAGCAAGAACAGCAATATAGCAGGTAGAAGGTACCTGCAAAATGCCTGTTGAATGAATGAGTATAGGAGAAAAGACAAGAGAACTATGTCTATTACCATTTTATGAGTGCAAAGGCCTGGAAAGTCATGACATCAATATCCTAACATAACAGAGAAATATACATTGCTATTTTACGTGATTATATTCCTTTATCATCCCAGCAACTGAAATTGGCAACAGTGCCAAAATATAAGTGTGCCCAAATCAGCACTCACTTTTTTAGGGAAAAACTTGCTTCCTGGGCCATTTCATTTGAACAGATGCATTGAAGGTCAATGAGAGAAATAGTGTCTCATTCTTATGAATCACATATGATATTGAGGGAGGAGTGTCACCCTGACATGCACTGCTGTCAGTATGCATTGCCAAATAGCGCTTAGAACTATGGGACTGACAAAGTTGATACAATCTGAATCCAGTCATGCTCAGTCACGCCCCCATCTCATGCTTACTTACACTCTTATAGTTAAATAATGGTCCCTCAAAATTTCCACATCCTGTTCCCCGGGGAGGATGTTGTTTTATGTGACAAAGGGACTTTGCAGATGTGAACTCTTAAGAGTTCATACATTTGTGTGAAACACATGTTTCATACATGTGTGTTGTTTTAAGCTATTAAGTTGAGGTTAATGGTTTATTAATGCAGCAATAGGAAAACAATACAAATACCCAAATTACAAGAGCCAACTATCCAAACTTGTAGTATTACTTGATTTGTAGTTTATGTGTATCTATACTTGGTTACTATGGAAATAAAGAGTGTATATGTAGGAAAATGTCAACAGGCAGAAGAGAGAAAGGCTACATAAAGATAGGCAGGCTATTTAGGAACTACTTGTTACACACATGAATGTCTCATAAGAGAACTGCAATCACTGGAGCTGAACTCAGGAGTCAACTGGGAGTTTAAAAACATCGGAGGTCTCGGTTTCATCTCTAACATTTTGGTTTGTCTGCGGTGCAGCTGGGAGTTTGGATTTTAAAAATCGGCTCACCTGATTCTAAAGGGCAGCTCTGTTTGTGACTCCATTGCTTCAGGTCACTTCTATGGAGAAAATAACTTCCACAGGCAGTGAGAATAACAAAACTACAAAATATGTTATTTTTACCTTGCAAATGAGCTATAGAATAAAATGAGTTCTTAATTTTATAAATCTTTAGCAGCTGCAAGATTTAAAGGAACGTCTAATTCTCCAGAGAAAATTATATATGTATGTAAAATTTATAAAACTTATATATATTTTATAAATTTTGTGTGCATATATATATATGTATATATTTTATTCACACTATGAAGAT
Source organism: Marmota flaviventris (assembly GCF_047511675.1). NCBI lineage: Eukaryota > Metazoa > Chordata > Mammalia > Rodentia > Sciuridae > Marmota > Marmota flaviventris. Next base: position 49,919,577 of record NC_092498.1, read on the forward strand.
GCTCCTCTTTAAATCAGTTTTGTCCCTATGGTTTTGTGTGATTTTCCATTCACACAATGAAAAAAAATGAAAATTTTACTGGAGCTTTCTTAATCTCCAATTTTTTGCATATACATCAGGTTCTTTTGCTATCCCCCAGAATTCTGTTGCATTGATTATGATGGCAAAGCTACAGCATTGCTGTGATTACAAATGAATTGTTTAGTGTTTTGTGCTTCTATCATTTCAAATTTTTCACCACTCCACGTGTGTTTTTGTTCTATAAGCATTAGGGCCCACACATTATACAAATATAGAGCCATGACTTTTAACTGAAGACTTCTCTGATGGTCTTATGAAAATTTGCACTCCCTATATCTCTTTTAGCTCCCCTGTGTTATATAAATCCAGAGATAATTCATCTTTGGAGGTAACTTAAATCTACTCTTGTTCCTACATATAGTAGGCCAAGCTGCTTTTCAGTCTGACTCAGTCTCATTTTTCCTGGTATATATTTTTGTTCTGTGGGAGAAGATCATATCTATCCTGTAAGACTATAGGAAAAACTATTTCATCTTCGCCCCAGACTGAACAGCACATGCTGTTTACCTGCCTTTCCCTTCATAAATCCCCTTCTCCCATAGGCCTCCCATGAACTTTTGTGCTTTTGACCCTTTTAAAAGCAAACCCAGATTGATAAGGAAGGAAGGAAGGAAGGAAGGAAGGAAGGAAGGAGGGAAGGAAGGAAGGAAGGGCAAAACAAGAAACAAAACAGTGGATTCAGACGTTTCCCAATCAGCCAAACATATTGTCTTCCCTGAGTTACTAGCATTCAATAACCGTCAGAACTGATCTTTTTCATGTGGAAACAAATCCCAAAGGGTCTTCCTCTTAAAAGAATATCTACTAGTAGCTAGAAGTAAAGGCGGTTCAAGCATTCTCTCTCCTACTTCTGATTCTGCCACCAACCTGTTTGGCCTGAAGGAAGCATTTTTCTCCTGGCTCTTTATCTCATTCATCATAGCACTAATTTGTTTTGTCACTACTTTATTGAATGCACACATTACTGAAACCCTGGAAGTTTGTACCCAATCAACTAGCAAATTGCCAATTATAAAAATACAAGAACCAGAATTTAATACTAAAATAAAGTTACCCAAAGGCCTCAGTATATGACCAAAAGTAGTTAAAGAGTACCACGACCATCAACAACCAAACAGCAGTATTCAGGTGACATATATAACTTCTTAGAAGCTACCTGTATTTTCGCCATTCTTACCAGGCACTATTGCTGATGCCTGAAAACCTCTGGACACACAAGGTGCAGGACTTTTGGTGATCTGTGATATGGTGGCATAGAAAGACTCTTCATTTCCTGTTGTAGTCAGTGGCAAAATATCAAAGCTAAACATGCACTCTATTGCATTAGAGATCCTTTGTTTAACTGCTTCCCTCTCCCTAGGACACATTTAAAGTCCATGAGGGGGCTGGGGTTGTGGCTCAGCAATAGAGGGCTTGCCTAGCACTTGTGAGGCCCTGAATTCAATCCTTGGCACTGCATATGAATAAAATAAAATAAAGGTATTTTAAAAAAAAGTCCATAAGGCTGGGAGGAGTTCAGGCACAATCCCTACCCTTAGACATACTCCTCTTGTGTCATGTCTAAAGTAGGGGTATTATGGATTGACAGTTTAATATCACCTGGAAAACGGTTAAAAATGTACTTTGGGCCCTATCCCAGAATTTCTGATTCAGAAAGTCTGGGGATAGGATCCAATAATCTGAATTTTAACAAGCCTTCTTGATCATTTTGATGCTTGATAAAGTTTGAAAACCATCATTTCTGGTTCCTTGTACCTTTGGGGATGCACCACCACTCCTTCCACATTGAAGCTACTCATAGCCACTGCTCAAGACGCTCCTGCTATAAATAGATTGGTGGACTCCAATGAAAGGCACAAATTTGACTCAGGCTGAGACTCCCTCAAACATGCAAAAAAAAAAAAAAAAAAAAAAGTGAGTGCTTAAAAAATATATGGTGATGACCCATTATGAAAAAATTTCTTCTAATTATTTTGACAGTTTTGAAGATTGACTACATAGTTTTGAGAGAGGTTTTAGAATAAAACCTTACTTAATAATAGGTGGTAAATGAGAATTAGAGGTATCTGTGTTATAGAAGAGTTGTGAGGAACCTCTACTTGGTTATCTTCTGTATCTTCTCAGCTATCAGATAAATGACTATTCAGCTCTGGGTGTGAAGTGTAATGGATGCCTTGCATACCTCTGTGCCACCTGAAGGATTTGTATGGAAAACAGAAAAAGGAGGAATAAAAATGACAATAAGCATACACAATAAGATGAAGAAAAGGGAAGAAATTAAAAAATAAGAGAAATAGAGAGTTTCCAAGCCTCCTACGACCACCCCCCCACCTCCCCACCACCACCATCCCAATATGCAGAACTGTTCAGAAGCTGCCTCTGTGCTTTTTTGCAGAGGCAAACAATGTTGCTACACTTTGGATATGAAATTCCCCCCAAAGCACCTGTGTTAATTCAGGATCATTCAGAGATAGAATGATTACCTTATAAGATCTGCAAATATAATCAGTCCATCCTAGTTTGAATGGAGCAACTGGGTGGGAACTCTAGAAAGGTGGGGTGTGACTGGAGGATATAAGTCTCTTGGTGCATGCCCTGGAAGGATTCATCTTTCCTAAGGCCCCTTATCTTTCTCTTTGCTTCCTAGCCATCATAAGTGGAACAGCACTCTTCCTCCAGGAACTTCTGCTATGATGTTCTGCCTTATCTTGGACCCAGAGCAATAGAGTGAATGGATCCAACCCGAGAACTGTACCTCTGAAACTGTGAGCACAAATAAACTTTCCCTCCTCTAACTTGTTCTTATCATGTATTTTGGTCACAGCAATGAAAAGCTGGCTAATATAAATGTCATTCTGGAATTAATCCCCAGAAATAATGGAGTTCGGAAATAGTTTTCAAGGATAAAGATACAAAGCACATGCCACTCCCAACACTCTGAACTTAATGCCTAAATACAAAAAAAGAGGAATGTGTTAATAACTTCTCAGAAAGGAAAAAAATGAATATCAGTAGGATAACAGTCAAAGGTGCAAATTGCCTTTAACCAAGTCATAGCTGATAAATGGTTGCCACTTCTTTTTTCAAAAATTCTAAGGCTGGTAATTTTGAGGTGAGTGTCCAATTTGATACAATATCTTTATATGAAGGTATTTCACCTCATTATATGAATTAAAGACAGTAAAAAACAATACTCCATTGCTCTGACCAGGGAATGTGCATTAGATGAAAGCTTGTCAGTAGGTTTAGAACTTCCTTATATTCGTCTTTCCACAAAAATAATTATGAGAAAATTATAAAATGCAAATTCAAGAGACACAATTTTTTTTAAAAAAAATCTGTTCTTATGGAAAGACTAAATTTTAGGTTTAAACAGAGGACTCATACAAACAGCTTTACTGGAAGCAAAGAGGATCCTGTACCTATTATTCCAACTGCACAAACAAGTAAAGGAAACAAATACAATTTAGAAGGTCACAGTTTAATTCCTAAGAGAAAGAGTTTCCTCCAGAAAGATAAAAACCATGATAGTTGTAAATGTGTTCATTCAATTATTCAGCAAATATTTATTAAGTATCAATGATTAGATTATGAGAGCTGTAACCTAATTCGTCCATCCTAGTTTGAATGGACTAACTGGGTGGTAACTGTAGGAAGGTGGGTGGCTGGAGGTGGGTCACTATTATGAGTCAAGCTCTCTTCTGGCCTTAGGAAAAAGGAAGGAGGAATTTATATGTATTAAGTTAGAGATTCCTGTATTAGGCATATCATTTTGAAGAAAATGTGTAGGCAGTTGAGCATATTATCTAGAGATGAAGGACAAGGGATGAAATGAAGGTACATTTTAGGACTCCTTAGCATCTGTAGATGTTAACATTATGGGATTAGATGATATTAACTAGTGAATGAGTATAGATAAGAGCTTTGAGGACTGAGCCCCGGGTACTCCAGGCTTTATCTATCACATTGATGAGGAACCAGCAAAGGAGACCAATAAGGCAGAATTCAAGCAGGTAAAGAAGAAAGTGTCTCAAAGACGTCAGAGGTATCAACTCTATGAACTATGATTGATTGATAAAGTCAGGTGACCATTTAGAATTGACCACCAGATTTTAGTAACATTGGAGTTATTGGTAATCATGTGTTATGAACCAAATTGTGTCCCCCAAAATTTGCGTTGAAGTCCTAACTTCCCAGTATCTTAGAGTGTTACTGTATTTGTAGATAAGGTCTTGGAAGAGGTAATTAAATTTAAAATGTGCCCATTAATGTAGACCCTAATCCATTATAACTAGTGTCCTTATAAGTAGAACAGTTTGGAATACAGGTATGTGCTCATACAGAAAAAAATAAGTCATCAGGAGATAGCCATATACAAAACATGAGAAAATAATCTATGGAATCTTGTTAAGGTAGTCAGACTAAAATAATGCACCATGTTAAAAGGTATTTTGGAAGAATTCTGGTGAATTCTGATAGGAATAATAGTTTTATTGACCCAGGAGAGAATTTAAGAAGAGGAGCTAGACAGCAAGTACAGAAAACAAGATATATTGATGATTTTCAAAAAGGGAATGGGAAGCATATGTTTTTAAAAGAGAAATAACAGCATATTTGTGTGTCTTGGGATTGATCTAGATATAGTGAGCGTGGGTGAAGGATTGATGATATAATGGGAGATGGGGAGAAAGATTGACTTTAACATTGAGTAGACAAGAGAAGGTGGAATTCTGTCAGGTGGAGGCGTTGATATTGTATGAATGTTTTTTTCCTAGTAGTGAGGGGAAGACGTGTACATACACATGACTGCCTGTGGAAGTTTCTTTCCTATTGCTTCTATTTAATCAGTAAAGTAGGAAGCAAGATCCCATTAACTGAGAACAAGGAAGGGATAGAAATGTTGGTGTTTTGAAGAGAGAGACGAATTTGTGCAGGGGGTGTTTAGGAGTCAGGGACATCTGGGGTTGAGCTTGGAGGTACTCTAGAGGGCAGCATTTACATAGACTAGTCAGCAAGGGAGCTGTGGTGGTTTTGCCTACGCAAACATGCTGCTTAGATTTCCTGCTATGGAAAAGGTACCTGAGTGAGCCTCCACCTTCTGCTTTTCTGGATCCACAACCACATTTGTGCCAAGAGCCACATTTCCTATGGGTTGCTGTCACTCAGTGACTAGGCACAGGTGGTATAAAGAGGAGGAGTGATGCTTGCTCATTCCAGAGATGGGGGACTCTTCAAATGTGACTTTGGCTCCAGGAGATTATTGTTAGCCTGACCAACCATTCTTGGAACTGTACTTGGTTTAAGAATCTTTCTACATAATCCTCTTTCTTCCTTCTTCACTGTATAGAGGGTAGGTCTGCATCTTAGTCTGGATTGTATCTCTGTCTTCTCTAGCTTTTTCTGCTTTGCATACATTTTCAAAGTCTGAACAACATAAGTGGTACCAGGATTAGTTTGAGAAACAGATGATAAGATGGAGTTTGTGACTATTTTCTCATATCCCAGGAGTCAATAAGGACATCAACCTGAGTGTTATTTGATGCATAAGTCATACCTAACACAATATGGTGGCCTCTTTGCTAAGATTTCACTGGGAACAAACTGTCCTTGCAGTTGCAGTGATTCAGTCATTTGAAAAATATGGAGGAAGAAATACTAAGACATTGGAGTTGGCTGGTTACTACTAAGTCATATTGACATCTGAGAGAAATAAGAAGAAATTGAGGACCACTGGCAGTTAAGGTCAAGTGTAAGAGACAGAAGAACATTTGTTACCTTATAATGAGGCCCTTATCTCATATAGTAGAAAAGCAAAGAGAAGATACAACCAAACAGTAAAATGAGGATATGAATGAGTATGGCACAGACCCTGAGTTATCTAAATGTCTAACCAATGTGGGGCTGTTAGGGTGAAGTCAGGGTCCTGAGTGGAAAACTTGGAACATGGAATGGGGAGATCTGAATGTTTGTTCCTAAGGTTTTGGGTTATGTAGACACCACTGAACTTTCAGAACTTTCAGAGGTATCCCACCATTCTCAGTAAGAGGTAGATATCTCCCATCCTGGGAGACACAAAAGAGTATTGTCCCTGAAAAGCAAAAGATACAACCCTCAGGACCTGCCTTATCTCCTCCCATGGAGGACAGGCTGATAACAAAGATTAAGTCCTAGCAGGAGCTAGATGGAGACATAGTGATCTTGATCAAAGAGGAAAAAGGTCAAACATAAAAAGAAGTGCAAGAATTGATTAGATGGATTTATAGCAGATGAGATCTGTGAATGAAATATTAATAAACTTGAGTAAATAACAATAAAACTATTTGAAACATAACTAAGTAAATAAAATCTAGGGGAGAAAAGAGCATAGAGATGCAGAACAACTTTAAGTAGGCTAATATATGTGTATTTGGAGTCCCTGAATGAGAAAAAATGAGGGAAGAGGAAGAGAGAAAAGATTTGAAGATACTGAAAAAAGAAAGGTAGATTAGTAGACACACGGATAAATAAACTACACTACATCCATACAATGGAATATTATTTAGCACTAAAAAAAGAGTTAATATATCGAGGCATGAAAAGACATGGAAGAACCCTAAATGCATATTTCTAAATAAAAGAAGCCAATCTGAAAAAATGTGTATGGTATGATTCCAACTGTGTGACATTCTGAGAAGAGGGAAAAAGAAAAAAGGACTATGGGAACAGTAAAAATGTTGGTGGTTATCAGTGGCTGGGGAAGCACAGAGGATTTGGGGGGCAGTGAAACTGTTCTATATGATACTATATTGGTGGATAGATGTCATTAAACATTTGTCAAAACCCATAATATGTGCAACACTCAGAGTAAACCAAAGGTAACCTATGGCTTTTGGGTGATAAGAAAGTTTGAATGTCAATTAATCACCCGTAACAAATTCCAGTGTAGGATGCTGATGGGGGTGGGGGTGGGGTATGCATGTGTAAAGATAGGGTTTATCAGAATTCAAAATAATCACTGTTCCATTTTTCCATAAACCTAAAACAACTCTAAAATATTTTTTTAAATAATGGTAGGAAAAAATTTCCAAATTTCATGCAAATTATAAATTCATGAATCTGAAGAGCCCAATGAACACAAGAAGCATAATAAAACTGGGTAGAATTATATCAAAGCCTATTATAATCAAATTGCTTGAAGGCAGTGATAAAGAGAAAATCTGAAAAATAACCAAAGAGAAAAATTGTGCTCTATATGTGTAATAAGAATTGTAATGCATTCTTCTGTCAATAAAAGAAAAAGAAAAAAAAATAGCCAGAGAAAAAAGATGCATTAATACTGAGGAAGAAAAATATAAGAATGGCAGTGGACTTCTTGTAGAAAATAATGTACTGCCTGACCCATATATATAAAATCCTACCCAGCACAGCATTTATCCAGGTGACTCCTTTCACAGAAAAGGATGCACAAAAATGGACTATGACCATGGTATATACTGATCATCTATCACAACATTCAGAAGGAATAGGCTTCTAAAAACACTGCTGGTGTTTCAGCTCAGAGGCAAGAATTTGAAAGGATGGAATGCTATTCCTCAAGATGTAGCATATACACTCAGCTAGATATTTCTCTATGGCACTATTGCACAAATAGGGAAAATCACACGGGTCTGGAAGCCAGTAATTGAAGAAGTAGTCTTATCAGTGTTGTTCTCAGAAACCTTCAGGGGATGTGTTTCATATACCTGTAGCTCTGGGTTCTTTAGGGTGTGAGTCCTGGTCCCAATGGAAGCAAGTTCTTGCAAGTGAAATTAATATGAGTCCCATTGAACTGTAATATGTGGCTACCACCAAGGCTCTTTGGACTCTGTGTCCCAAGAACCAACAGCTGTTGGATCATCTCATGGCCACAGTAATTGGCCATGATTATCAGGATGAGTTAAGGCTAAGTTTATACAGTGTGACTGGAAGAAATATGTAGAGAAGCCCAGTTGCAGATTAGAACTCCTTACAGAAGTTCAAAGACTATAATGAGCATAGATAGTAAAATTAAGACTATGAATAACCTTCAAATACTTATTGTGATTGCACACATTTTTTGTGGGGGGGGGAGGGAATAAGATATTACTTATTTCTTAGGGAAGACATTGAATCAAAGAGAAATTGTTTGATTACCTAGAGTCTTAAGGCATCTATCAACCAAAGGAACAATAAAGGAAAAACTTTGTGTTAATTAATACTAAGCTTAACTTGTTTAGAGAATGTTTATTTGTTGATACACCACTAAAAACTGGTGCATGAAGCAAGATTTATTTGTAACAATTGAGCTTTCTTTTTGGTTTGGTACTTGTTAGGCATATAATTTTTTTCCTCTTGTTTTAGCCTGGAGTTGAATAAGCTTAAGAGATGGATGGCTTTCACGTTTTTCCTTGGATCCTCTACATATTTAAAAACAATTTATTATGAGAAAAGTCATACTTGGTCAGGGGATGCAACTGAGTGGTAGAACACTTGTTTAGCATAAAGGAGGCCTTAAGTTCAATCCCCAGCAACACACACACACACAATACACACACACACACACTCATATTAAGAGATCTCATATGTTTTAATATTTTTCCACCTAGAGGAAAAAAAGTATTTTCTTCATTTTCTGTTCTAGGACAAGCTTATGATGGGTTTAAGTGTTTCCTATACTGTATGAAAATCTAGCTATACTCTGTGTTCTTTATGATGGCCCCTTCCAGACTGTTTGTACAGAAGTGGTTGCCTACTTATCAATACAACCCAAAGATTTAGAAACAGAATACGTATTTAATATTTTATACAGTTGATTCAGAATCAGCACACTCAACCACAATTAGTCTTGGTCTGACTTGTCTGGAAGAAACAGAAGAAATCTGTATTACTCTGTGTGAATAAAAGAAAATATCAACAATAATCAAATCTAACAGATAAAATGCTTGCTATGTGCCAGGCACATGGCATTTTTCAATATTGTCAGTATCTCCATATCATCGGTGAAGAAGCTGAGAGGTGGAGCTGGGGTTCTGGCTTTAGAGCCTCTGCCTTTCCTGTTACACCCCGTGACCTGCATACATTCAGAACAGAACAGAATGGTATTGATTCATTGGAATACACATTCTGCCAAAAACACCTTCTTAAAAACAAGGAAGTGATGTAACAAAAGAGAACATTAAAAATAATTAAATCTTAGCAATGTAAATTCTTTCTGTTGTTGTTTTGGACTCTAAACAAAAATAAATGCTTCTTTTCTGTGCAAAGTTTTATTAGGAAATGTACATGGTAAAAACAACAAGAAATGTGCTATTTTATCAAATTAATAGAAGCAAAGACTTTATAAAACTTTTAATACAGTTTTGACCACAAAAATTTTATAACTGCAACTTGCAACCTTTGGTTTACTAGTAAATACAATATTTAACAAGTATGCTAACAAAGACAAAACAAGTAGAACACATAGTCTTTGGTAATAGCATATTTTGACTATCAGTCTGGTTGCATAAATCTTTGCTTATTTTGTATTCTTTCTTGTTTTCATATATATGTATATTTGCAACATAATCTCATACCTTCGTTTAATCTCTTTTTGGAGAAACAAGTAAGTGATATAACAAAAGGGAACATTAAAAATAGTTCTCTATTCTCCTCTCACTCCAGACCCAGGCAACCACTATTTTATTTTCTATCTCTATGATTTTGACTCCATTAACTATCTCCATATAAGTGGAATCATAAATTGTGTTTTTGTGATGCTTATTTCATTTGGCATAAAGTTCTCAAAATTTATTCATTAATCTATTTCTGGAGAAAGAGATTTGGTTTAAAAAGACTCAGAATTACTTAGATTTTATCATATATGTGGAAACTTTATGTTAATACATACTGTCTGCTAGTTTCAATATCCTTCCATTTTTCATGATGAAATCTGTTATTTTGGGAATGATTCGTCAGCTTATTTATCTCCTTTGGCATGTAGGTAAACAGGGAAATGTTTAACAGCATAAATAAAGAAGAATAAGGAAACATGACTTAGATGAATTATCAGACTTTTAGTTTTTAATGAAATCTTTATTTCTATGTTAGCATATGCAAGGTTTCTGAAGATTCACTATCCAGGGTCTTCGGGTCTGGTTTGGCCTGTAGCATCTTCTTTTATAATACTGCACAACTCAAGTAAAGGAGAAGGAGAAGGGAAACAGAAAGATTGAGCACAAAGGCCTCAATTAATGGATTTTCAATGGAATATTATAAAATTTTACTTGTCTTGAAAAGGGGGAAATCAGGAACAGGAGACAGCTGAAGTTATTTAGGTTAGTAATATGGTATATAGGATAAAAAAGAGTATACACATTTTATGCAGCAGCTAATGTTTTGTTTTATAATCACTTAACTTTCCTTCCTGAGAGTCTCTTGTATTAGTAAGAAAAGGATTTCCATTTGTATTCAACTTTGTAAAAAATTTTTTTGTTTGTTTTTTTTTTGTGTGGCATGATATATATACCTTAAAACTTAATGTACTACTCATTTTTGAGGTATAATTTAGTGGTATCAAGTACATTCAGAATGTGCAACCATCTTCATCATCAGTTTCCATAACTCTTTCCACTTGTAAAACTGGAACTCTAAACCTATTAAACAATAGCTCTTCATTCTCCTCTCACTCTAGACCCAGGCAACCACTATTTTATTTTCTGTCTGTATGATTTTGACTCCTTTAACTATCTCCATATAAGTGGAATCATAAATTGTGTTTTTATGATGCTTATTTCATTTGGCATAAAGTTCTCAAAATATATTCATGTTGTAAAAAGTTAGAATTTACTTCCTTTTTAAGGATAAATAGCATTCCATTGTGCATGTGTTTATACATGCATACACAGACATCTCTCACATTGTGCTTATCAGTTGATCATTTAATTGACGCACATAACTTCCAAGTTTTAGCTATGATAAATAATGCTGCTATAGACATGGGTGTACAAATATCTCTTTGTGACCCTTGCTTTCAATTGTTTGGCTATACACCCATAATTGGCAGCACTATATATTAGGGTAACCCAATTTTTAATTTCCTGATGGACTAACATATCATTTTTCCCATAATGGCTGTAATATTTTACATTCCTATCAACAGAGCACAAAGGCTCCAATTCATATTCTTGTCAACATTTATTATTTAATATTTTTATAGTAGCCATACTAATGGATACAATGTGCTACCTTATTGTAGTTTGGTGTGCATTTCCCTAAAGCTTAGTGGAACATATTTTCATGTGTTTATTAGCCATTTATATATTATTGCAGAAATATCTAAATCCTTTGCCTGTTTTTTCCTTAGGTTGTAATTTTTTATTGAGTTAGGAGTTCTCTGTGTATTTTGGATGTTAATCCTCTATCAGATATATAATTTGCAAATATTTCCCCCCATTCTATGGGTTGTCTTTTTACTGTTAATATTGTCTTTGACATGTTTAAAATTTTTATGAACTCCAATTTATTTAATTTTTCTTTTCTTAATGTGTTTTTTGTGTCATACTCAAAAGTAATTTCCAAATGAATGTCATGAAACCTTTGTCCTAGGTTTCCTTTCAAGAGTTTTATAGCTTTAGGTCTTACATTTAATTTTTTGATCCACTTTGGATTGAAGTATGGTGTTTGACAAGGGTCCAACTTCATTCTTTTGCATATTCATGTCTAGTTTTTGCAGCACCACTTGTTGAAAAGGCTGCCCTCTCCCCATTGCATATTCTTGGCACTCTTGTCAAAATCACTTGACCACACAGGAGAGGGTTATTTCTAGTCTCTCTATTCTATTCCTCTTGTCTATATTTCTTATTATCTTTAGGCCAGTTCCATATTGTTTTGATTACTGTAGGTTTGTATCAATTTTTTAAATCAGGAAGTGTGAGTCCTCCAATTTTGTTTTTCAAGGTTGTTTTAGTGATTTGGGGCATCCCTTGAAGATTTCATATGAATTTTAGGGTGGATTATCTATGTCTGCAAAAAAAAATTTGGGGATTTGATAAGATTTGCATTGACTCTATAGGTCATTATGGGTCCTATTGACAAGTTAACAATATTAAGTCTTCTGATCTATGAACAAGTGTTGCTTTCATTTACTTGGGTATTTTTTAAGTTTCTTTCAGCAATATTGCCATTTCCATTGTACAAATCTTTTACCTCCTTGGTTAAATTAAATATTTTACTTTTTAAAAAACAATACCTTTATTTCATTTTTACATGGTGCTGAGGATTGAACCTAGTGCCTCACACATGCCAGGCAAGCTCTTTACCTCTGAGCCACCACCCCAGCCCCTTTACTTTTTGGTGTCATTGTAAATGGAATTATTTTCATTTTCTTTTCAAATTGTTTATTATTAATATAGTATAAAAGTACAAATGATTTTTGTATGTTAACTTTGTTTATTGCTGCTTTGCTAAAGTCGCCAGTGTTAGTGATACTTGGATAGAATCTTTAGAGATTTTTAACATATATGATCATAATGTTTGTCAACAGAGGTAAGTATAACTTGTCCTTTCCAATTGGACACCTTTTATGTCTTTTTCTATTCTAATTGCTCTGGTTAGAGCTTCCCAGCCCTCTGTTGATTTAAAGTGGTTAATGTGAGCATCTTCACCTTACTCCTGAACTTACAGGAAAACTAAGTTTGATTTGTGAGTATTTTTGTCGAGAATTTTTGCATTGGTGTTCACAAAGGATATTGACCTGAAGTTTTCTTTTCTTACAGTGTCTTTTTTCTGGCTTTGGTCTCATGGAATCAGGCAGTGTTTCCTTATCTTCAGATTTTTAGGAAAATTTGAAAATAACTGGTCTTAGTACTTGTAATGTTTAATATGAATTATCAACTTGATTGGATTAAGAGATGCTAATGATTAAGAGGCTTCTTGGTGTGCCAATGAGGGTGTGTCTAGGAATGATTGGCATGTGGGATAGCTAACTGAAGTGGAGACCCTCCCTAAGTGTGGGCAGCCCTATCCAACAGGATGATGGCTTGGATGGAATAAAATTTGGAATAACAAGGAAGCAGCAGCAGATACAACCTTGTTTCTTCTTGAACAGGTTCTTGATTGCTGCTGTGATTGAGGATTTCAGACTCTCACTTCTTTATTCTTCCAAAGAGGATTCTGCCAGTGATTCTCATGGAGTTTCCAGAATACTTCAATCTTGCACTAGGGTAGCACCACTGATCCCTCTTATTCTGGGACTTCAGCCTCTTAGACTGTGCAGCTACTGATTTTTCTAGCTCTGCAGCCAATGGACTACCATTGTGGACTATTCAGCTTCTGGTCACATAAGCCAACCTAATAAACTCCCTTTTTATAATTTTACTTCCTGTTGATTCTGTTCCTCTAGAGAATCCTGACTAATATAGTACTTTAAATATAGACATCACCCATGAAGTTTTTCTTTACCAGGTGATTTAAAAACAAAACAAAACAAAACCCCCGATTTATAGCCATATTTAGATTTTTGTTTTCTTTGTAATTTAACCTTGGTCTGTTTTATGTTTCTAGGACTTGATCCATTTTATCTAGATTGTCAAATGTGTTGGCATACAGTTGTTCACAGAATTCTGTTTTAATCCTCATATCTGTAAATGATAATAATGCCCCCATTTTCATTTCTAATTTTAGCAATTTGAGTCTTCTCTCTCTCTCTCTCTCTCTCTCTCTCTCTCTCTCTCTCTCTCTAAGTTCATATAGGAAAAGGTCTGTCAATTTTGTTCATTGTTTCAAAGAACCAATTTTTGGCTGATTTTCTTTATTATCTTTCTTTTCACTCTTTTATCTTTGCTCTGATCTTCATTATTTTCTTTCTCCTAACTTTGATTTAGTTTATTCTTCATTTTCTAGTTCCCTAAGTTGTAAAGTTAATTATTGATTTGAGATCTTCTTGCTTTTAATATGCATTTAGTACATTTGGTGTGTTGTATTTTCATTTTCTTTTATCTCTTAAGTATTTTCCAGTTTCTCTTGTGATGTTGTCTTTGACAAAAAAGGCAAAAGTCTGTTGTTGAATATCCCAATTTTTTGAATTTTCCCGCTTTACTTCTGTTACTGATTTCTGACTTCATACAGTTGTGGTCAGAACAGCTGCTTTGTATGGTATCTTTTAAAGCTCATTAGGACTTATATCATGTCCTAACATTCTCTGTTCTGGAAAATACCACATGCATTTGAAAAGAATGTCTGTGGTGTGGTTATTGGTGGGTGGAACACTCTGCATATGTCTATTAGACCTAGTTAGTTAATTGTATTTACATTCTCTGTTTCTTTAGTTACTTCTGGTATTCCATGCATTATTGGTACTGGAACATAGAATTCTCTGGCTATTATTATAGAACTTTCTGTCCTTTCAGTTCTGTCACTTTCTGATTCATATATTTTGATGATGAGTCACTAAGTAGATTAAAGCTTATAATTGCATGTTCTTTCTATATTGAAACTTGTATTAATATTTTTATAAACTCTTGACTTATAGTCTATATTGTCTAGTATTAGTCTGTCTCTCGCTTTCTCTCCCTCTTTTACTATTTGCTTGGAATAGTTTTTCCCTATCTTCTCACATTCAATCTATTTGTGTCTTTGAATCTGAAGCAATCTCTTGTAGATGGCATATAGTTGAAGAATGTGTTCTTATCCATTCTGTCAGTATTATGGTTTAGATCTGAGATGTCTCCCAAAAGTTCATGTGTTGAAGGCTTGGTTCCAATGCAGCAATGTTCAGAGATGAATTTTCTGGACTATGAGTTCTCTGACCTCTTCGGGGGATTATCCCACTGATGGATTCATGACTTAATGGAGTATTGGGAGGTGGTGGAAGCTTTTAAGGAGGTGGAATGTAGTTAAAGGAAGTAGGTCACTAGGGGCATTCCCTTAAAGGGTATATTTTGTCCCTAGGTCCTTCCTCTCTCCCTCTTTGTTCTTCTTGGATGCCAAGAAATAAGCAAGTGTGTTCCACCACATGTCCCCAGTATAATGTCCTGCCCTACCGCATACCCAAAGTCAGTGACCATGGACTGAAAACTCTGAAACCATGAGCAAAAATAGATCTTTTCTCCTTTGAGTTGAATTTTTCAGGTATTTTGTCATAGTAATAGAATACTAACACATTCTCTTGATTAGAGAGTTTAATCCAAGATTTCATATTTTAAGTAACTAGTGGTAAGGGTGGGTTTTTGTAATTTTACTGTTTCTTTTCTACATGCCTCATTGCATTTTTGTCTCTCATTTCCTTCATTATTATCATTTTTGTATGTGTTTAGCTGATTTTTTTTAGTAAAATATTAAAATTTCTTTAAGATTTCCTTAGGTTTAGATTTCCACCTCCCAATACTCTATTCTGTGCATTGTTACGAGAATTGCATTTATCACCTATAGTTATATCACTTTGATTTGAATTTATACCAGCTTAACTTAAACAACACTAAAAAGCTCTGTTTCATTGCAGCTCTGTCTCCACCCATATTGGTTGTTGATGTCACAAAATTACAACTTTTGTATTATGTGCTCAAAAATATAAATTCATAATATTTAAATAGTTGTAAGATTATGTAGAATGCAAAATATGGAATTACTAGCTAACATTAGAATAATACTAGGTTTTAGAGAAGTAATTTAAAAATTTCATTAGTCTCTTTAATAATGTTGAAAAAATAAAAAAGTAAAGCTACAAAGCACTATTACAATAATACTAGATTTTGTAATTGCTCATTTATTTACCTTTATTGAGATTTTGATTTCTTCATAGAGTTTTGAGTTACTATCTAGGTTCCTTTCATTTCACCCTGTAGGACTCCCATAAGCATTTTAGGGAAATGGTGAAAAACATCAACAACACAACAACAAGAAAACAACAACAACAAAAAAAACAAACCCTTAGTCTTTATCTTGAAATGTCTTAATTTCTCCCTATTTTGAGAGGGAGTTCTACAGATGTAAGATTCTTAGTTGACAAGTTCTGTTTTGGTCTGTTTTCTTCTTCAGGTACTTGGAACATATTGTCACTGCTTTCTGGCCTCTACAATTTCTGATTAGAAATCTGCTGATAATGCCTTTGAGGATCCCTAGATGTGATGAGTTGCTCAGCTTTGAGATTACCAGACGTAGGATTGTTGAGCTTCTTGGATGGTTTATACTCACAGCTTTCATCAAATTCAGGGAGTTTGGGGCAATTATTTCCTCAATATTATCTCTGCTCTTCTCTTATTCTTCTACTTCTGGAAGTTCCACAAAATGAATTGATCCCCAATGGTGACCCCAAGATCCATAAGGCTCTTTATAATTTTCTTCATTTTTTTCTTATATTCCTTCACCTAACAGTTTTCATATCTTCTCTCAAAGTTCACTAGTTCTTTCTCTCACCTGCTTAAATCTGCCTTTGAATATTTCTAGTGATTTTAAAATTTCAGTTATAATTCCTTTCAGCTCTAGAATCCTTTTGGGTTCATTTTGGGTTTTCTATCTCTTTCCTGTTTCTATTATGTTTATACTTTGTTTTCTTGAATTTCTTCACATCTTCCTCTAGTTCTTCGAGTATTTTCAATTTAGTTGTTTTAAAGTCTTTGTCTAATATATCTGAATACATCAGATCTTTTTTAGGGGCTGTTTAGTTTTCTCCCCTTTAATGTGGATGTATTTTGAGATTTTGTTGTACACTTTTTTTTTTTTGAAAACGGAACAGTTTAATCTACTATTGTGATAGCTCTGGTAATCAGATTTAAGAGTTTTCTAGGGTTTCCCAGGTTTCATTATTATTTTTGTTTATTTATTTATTGTGTTTGTTTTAATTGTTGTAGGCTATTTCAGTGCTAAAGATCAACCTGAGGTGTAAACTTAAGCTCTTATTAGGTCTCTTTGTTTTTTCTTGAACATTCACAGTTATTTTATTTCTTTCTTTCTTTTTTTTTTTTTTTTTTTTTTTTTTGTGTGTGTGTGTTTGGTACCTGGGACTGAACCTAGGGGTACTTCACCACTGAGCCACATCCCCAGCCCTTTTTTAAAATTTTTTATTTTAAGACAGGGAATCACTAAGTTGTCTAGGGCCTTGCTAAGTTTCTGAGGTTAGCTTTGAACTTGCAATCCTCCTGCCTCAGACTCCTGAGCTGTTGGGATTATAAGGCATGTGCCACCTTGCCAGGCTGCAGAGTTGATTTTTAATATTCGCTTCTTTATCTGGCTGCCAAAAGGGACAAAAATGAAGGAATAAGGTGGAAAAAGTGCATTGATCTTTTAAGGTCTTCCCCCACCCCCAGTCATTCAGCAGGAATGGGAAGGGCTTGGAGGGAGGTGCAACAGCACTGGCTATCTGTGCCTCTTTGGCTGCACCTCTGCATTCAGAAGCAGAAATCAGTAATTAGAGCACATCTCATGAATATTTGGATGACAGGTTCCTCCCCGCCCCACCCAACCTGGCTCCTACAAGATATTTGCAAGCAGTTCCAGGAACAGGTGCACAGTGCCTGCCATGTGGCTGAGTGGTGGGGGGTGAGTAGCTGCTACTGTGCTGAGAGCTAAAATAGTCAGAAATTAGCCACGGTTTATCATGCAAGACTTCTCTTGGAAGTTGCAAGCCTTTGATAGACTCTATCATTTCAAAATATTTACACCAGGCAGATTCTGCCAATGCAATTGTTGTCTATGTTGAAGGACAGATTCCTGGTATTTCCTATGCTCCCATCTGCCCAGAATCCTCTGTCAGAATTGGATTTTCCTCAGGAACTGATAAGCAAATTACAAGTGAGCCCCTCATATTGATGGACAACATTGGATGTGGGTTAATGGTAGACGGGAATAACAGGGTAGAGATACTAATGATGCTAATGCAGGAGGGCAAAAAAGATTATTAAAATCTCTGAGTCTTACCTGAAGACACGAATAACACATCCTTGGTTCAATAAAAATTTGAGATCCAAATTCAATCGGTTTTTCTTTGCTCGCCATCCACTCTTGTTATAAAAATCTTACTGGACCCCTTCTATAATTAAACCCCAGTGCAAGAGGAACATTTAGTGTTATAACCACTACTCCACCCCCATTCTAAGTGAGGATACCCTGGCTAAGGACAGGAACCTTTCATAAAACCAGAAGTGACAGACAGGAGGAAATGGAAGCTGGGGCTTCTCCCTCCCACTTTGTTCTTTGGAACAAAATGAATCCATTTTTCTCTCAAAAATCTGAGTTTAATGCATATTCAATTTTGTGGTGAATATTCAACTGGACTGAGTGAAATAAACTGTTTCAACTGCATGTTCCTCCAACTATCTCATCTGAAAGCACTACATAGTGGTTTTTTTAATAATATTCCACTTTCTTATATTTGAGCCTCCCAGATGTATTAGCACCTTATTCTACAATAGAAAGGCACCAATCTTGCTCCTCCTGCAGTCATCCTGGAGCAAGTGTCCACCATCCTCATTTCAAGAGAAGTGCAGTAGCCTTTCTACTATCTCTCTGTTTTTTTTTTTTTTTTTTTTTAACTTCCCATCTTCTAAAGGCCTACAAGGTCTGATAAAATCTTTCTCCCAGGAGGCTGGGGATATAGCTCAGTTGGTAGAGTGCCTGCCTAGCATTCACAAGGCCCTGAGTTCAGTCCCCAGCACTGTCAAAAAACAACTTTATTCCCTAAACCTGTTATACTCCACCCTTAGGGTCTCCTGTAGTCTTTAAATTTACTCTTCCCAGTCTCTTAACCCCCGTCCATCCAATATTTATTTATTGCATCAATTCCCACTGTTTGCTCAAATATCACTTTCACAGGAGGCTTTATATTTTCACCTTATTTAGGACTGCGTTTTGTACCTATTCATGTCCACCTCAACTGATTTACTTTTTCCTCTTTCCTTTTTGTTCATGGCTGTTTTTGCCACTTGCTAATACACATTACACTAAATTATTCATTTAGTGCCTCCTATGGGCACCAGAATATATGTGTCACATGGGCAGGAATTTTGTTGTGTGCACTACTGTATTTACTGTGCCCACAGAGTATCTGGATAATAAGAAGAGCTTGGCAAATATTTTATTGAATAATTTATTGAATTTTGCTACTGGTATTCTAAGTTTTTTTTTTTTAAGGCCAAAGTTCTTGAAAATATTTGCTCATTAAAACCAAAGAGACCAGACCAGAAAGTGTGGATAGAAGATTAAAAATCTATCTGTTTTGAGGAAATGATTCAATGTGAATGTTATAATAAAAAGAAAACAGAGGGATCTTTTTGTGGAAAAATCCAGGGTCTGTGTGAACACAGCTAACAGTTGCCACTGGTGGCTGTTTGACCTTGTGTCTGGAGAATACACTCCTTCATCACTTCTTGGAGTGATAGTTTAAGGTTCAATTTAACCCAAAAGATAAGTCTGTAAAAAGTGTCTGGAGGGTAACATGTAGTGATGGTGAGGAAAATAGAATACTTGAGAAAAATGTCAGTTGGGAATAATGACTCTGTGATTATGAAATATGATAATAAACAATATGCTGTTACTTTGAATATCCTCAAAGATTAAACTTGTACAGGATGTTCTTCTTTTCTTTTTCTGTTGTCATGTGCTAAAGTAGCATATTTTTCTGTGTTACCTTGGAAAGCAATGTCCTGACTGCAGAATGAGTTTCAGGGAGGGCTACTCACTTCTCTGTATCCTCACTCATCTCATCTCCCCTAGGAGATGGGTTCCCTAACCCTGCCTTCAGTAATCCTCCAGCCTCACCCATTTTCCTTGTTCCTTTCCATGTATGGAGCCTCCCTTTCCTCTGGGGACTTCTTTATTTCGTCCTTCAGTGGAAATTTTGACCTGCCCCCTTCACCACTATATTCTTGGAGGAGCTTTCTTTCTGTGCCTTACCTCCCATGTCTAGTTCAGGATCACTCGCCTCTTTTGGGCTGGATACCAAAATTTTTCCCCCTTTTATTGCATTTCACTTATATTTCTTTTTCTACTCTCAATTCCTCAACCAACAGGAGTGCCTTACCTGAACCTCTGTGAAGGAGGATAGTCATGGTTCCCAGGACTCCCTTTCAGCTCAGGCAGGTTGAATGGACTCTCCTTGTTGAGGCTGTGCCCTTCATTTGCCCCCTCGTCTCGTTTGACTCGACTTACTTTGGGATTACTTTTACATTTTGTCTTCTTCCCTATAAACATTATTTCTCTTCATCTCCTTAGGCTTTTAATATCCTCATATGTTCTTACATTCCAAGATAATAAAATCAAAGCAAATAAACGGAATCGGAACCAAAATCGCATCACACACTGTTAATTTTTGCGTCTTTTATTTAGCCTCTAACCTTTAATGCAAGACTCCTGGGTATAAACTCATCCAACATTTATGGTTTCTATTTATGTTTGCACTTTGTAAGCTATGTGTTCCTTCACCTTTTGCTTAAAGCTACTCACTGGAACCACTCATCAGCAACCTTCTTCTAGTCTCCTTTTCTTCTTCTCCTCATTATTTAGTGAGCACTTATTTTATATAAGAGACTATATCAGGCAGTGTAGAGGAAGGATGAATACTGAACAGGCAAACCCTACATTGCTTCTAAGTGGGAATGATAGTTACTAGTATTGATTGGAAACAGGTAGAAAAAAAAACATACTTGGAAGTAAAAATATATGGTAAGTAGATTAAGTACTATATATAAAAGAGCATGAAAGACAAATGATAAGAATATTAAGTGAAGAATGATGTTTTACAGTGAGAACAGAAACTCTCTGTTGGCATGAATTGGGTTAGAATCCTGGCTTTACCTATCTCCAAAATTTGGGTCAAGATGTGTAAAGTTCATTTTCTGTTGCTATAATGAAGTGCCCGAGGCTAAGTAACATAAAGAAAAGAAGTTTGTTTAGCTCATAGTTTTGGAGGCCAGAAGTCCAAACAGAATGGCATGCACTGGTCCTGGTGAGAATCACTTGCTGCATCATATGGCAGATGTGCATGCAAGAGGCAGTAGTCACATGGAACAAGGGTGTGAGGAGGGTTCTTTCCCAACAAGAGCTCTTACAAAAGCTAACTCAGGATCCTACAGACCTACCTGAATACTTCTGAAGGCAGTGTCCCCAGTGACCCAACCAACTGTCACTAGGCCCCACTTCTTAAAGGACCCACCACCTCTCACACTGCCACAATGGAAAATGAGGTTTCAATAAGCCACACACAAAACATGCCCAGTGCTTACCTTGCCCAGTTTTCTACGTTTGGGGATATAACCACCACAAAAATTTAGCTTGAGGATTAAAAAACTGTCCATTTAAAAAATATCCCATTGCCTAATACTTAATAAATTATTAGTAAATATCAACAGTGATCAAATTTTCCACAGAAAATGCAAGTGATACTATGAGAGATGAGAAGGGGGAAGGATTAACTGATAAAATTTTGCAAATATCCCTTGAAAGAAAAGAATATCAGAAAAAGGATTTTTTTGATGTTGTAGTACTTTTTTGTTCTATAGAGCCTACTCTATTACTTTTCTTATTCTTTTAGAAATTTGTGATAGATTCTGCTAGTTGCTCATAATATTTTTCCTCCATCTTTTTCAGTAACAAAACTTTGATTTTTAGTTGATCATCTTATAGCCAATATATGACTACAATTTCCAGACTCCTTTGCAACTCTATGTGATCTTATAACCAAATTCTGGTCAATGAGATGAAAGCAGACATAATGAATGGAACTACACTTTTGTTGCCTGGAATGTGGATATGAGAGCTGGAGCCTTAGCAACCATATTGGATCATGAGTCAGAGTGTCAAGAATTCAGTCACAGAAAGGCACAAAGAGCATGAAGACAATGGGTCTGCCATCACTACCATGGACTGCCTACTTTTAGATTCTTTTTATGAGGAAAAGGATCTATTTTACTTAAGGCTATTATTTTTATTGTTGTTGCCATTGTTTGATGCAGCTGTTCTAATGCTATCTGACACAGAATAATTTTCAATTACCTTTCTTTGATATTTAACTTCAATTTTCTCTACTTTACTTATATACTTGTCTTACGATTTCCCAAATAGCACTCATAAACAGAAACCAGCACTCCAAAATAGTTGAAATACATTTTTCATTTTCAAAATATTTTCTATTGATTAATGATGTAATATTTTATTCACTTGGCAGCATAGCTTGTTACTTTATTATATTTGTTTGTTCACTATCCTGGTAGTAATAAAAAGCAAAGAAAGAATAGTTTTGCTAGATGGGAAGGCAGAAAAGTAGATAACTAATCACACACTGGAGAGGAAGAAAAAGAAAAAGGCTTGATAAGAGTTTAAACTGTTTCTTTCCTCCAGGAGTAACTTGGAAAGTAACTTAGTTGTGCTAAGGTGGCCTTGATATCATGAGAGGTAAAGAGTTATTGGGAAAGTGGGGTTTGTGTTCAGAGGCTTCAATTACAATGTGGGAAGAATGTGATTGTAGTGGGTAAGTAAGAGGCCAGTGTAGATGAGGCACAGCAATCAAGATTTAATAAGCCTGGGTCACAAAAGCAGAGGAGTCATTGAGGCTGAATTAAGAGGATGAACAACACAGACCTGTCACCATGGAAACACAATAAACCAAAGATAATTCTAAACTTCTGATCAGTTTGTGTTTAGCATTAAATTCCATTTGGAAAAGAAAGAAAACAAAGAGCCCAAAGTAGCCAGTGTGTATTTCACAAAACTTCTTTAAGCCAAATAAGCAGAGAGAGAGGTGGAATGTCTTCCATAACTAAAGGCAGCTTCATATGCCACAACTTGTCTATTAGACACAGGAATGGTTCCTCATAGAAGAAGCAATAAGAGGAGCAAAAGTTTTCATTCTTCTAAGATATGATAGAAAATTAAAATTACTAAAGGCACATGACCATATGTGTGAAACGATTATAGAAATAAACTAATATGGGCATTGATAGAGCATTTAGTCCATCTTACACTGAAAGGGGAGGAGCCATGATGTTACCTCAGCTCTCAGCTTATTTCTGTTTCACCAATTAACAACCATTGGTTGGCATCTCCTAGTGCATGAGACTGTAGTTAGCAACTGCAACCCAGCTGAGATTCAGCTCTTTGGAGGGCAAATGTTACAGGCAGAAAGCAGGTGAAGACACCCTTGGGAGCCGAATGCATGTCCTTGAAGTTTGATCCTGGAGCTCATCCATCTGCATAAGGAAAATTTTTCACACTCTCACTCACAAAACATTTATGCTTATGTTATATATGACATAGTTAAATAGTTAAATTTGAATTTCTGGTTACTAAGCACCTGCCAGATTAGAAGCAAAAATCTAACAAGAGAGGAATGAAGCCACTATAAAAGGACATTGGCTGATGTGGATGTTAAGTGTGACTATCAAGCACATGAGTGACAAGTAATAAGAGACAGAAGGACATATGTTAAAAAATGATCATGAAATCTTTGTGGAAAATAGTTTATGGATATTTATATTAGGAATAGATGGCCCCGTTTAACTCTTCAGCCATGAAAGTATCATATTATATAATTGAGAATAATTGATGATAACTAATACTTATTGAGTGCTTACTATCATCTAGACACAGGGCACACATTTTAAACTCAAATATCTCATTTAACTCTTGAAATGACTATGTGTTATACATATTATTGCTGTCATTTCACACACGAGAAAAATATCAGACAATTTAATCAATTTGCTGTATGTCAGTAAGCTTCAGGGAACTGAAGTATGGAAACTGATCTCTAGAATTGCTTTTTCAAATATCTTTATATCATCTGTCATTACTTTACTCTATACTGCATCTCAAAGAAAAATAATTGTCTTTCAACAGATTTTTGAACTAGAAGGGAAGTGAGCTAATCTCACAATATACCAAGAAGTAAGTACATGCAGACCTTAGATAGATTTATGTGCATAATTTCATTTTCTAGCCCAGTTTTAGTAGTGGAATCCCATTAGTTACTCTATTCAACTTCCAAAGAAAACAAGTCTTAACTCAAAATATCATTATTTGCTGACGACATGATTCTATATTTAAGAGGATCCAAAAAATTTCACCAGGGGGCTGGGGTTGGGGGCTGGGGTTGTGGCTCAGGGGTGGAGTGGTCACCTGGTACGTGGGAGGCCCTTGATTTGATCCTCAGAACCATATATAAATAAATAAAATAAAGGTATTGTGTCCACCTACAACTAAAAAAAAATTAAAAATTCCACCAGAAAACTTGTAGAATTAATAAATGAATTCAGCAAAGTAGAAGGATATAAAATCAATACCCATAAATCAAATGCATTTCTATACGTCAGTGATGAATCCTCTGAAAGAGATATTAGGAAAACTACCCCATTCACAGTAGCTTCAAAAAGAAAAAGAAAAAGAAAACTTGGGAATCAATTTAACAAAAGAGGTGAAAGCTCTCTAAAATGAAAACTACAGAACACTAAAGAAAGAAATCGAAGAAGACCTTAGAAGATGGAAAGATCTCCCATGCTCTTGGATAGGCAGAATCAATATTGTAAAAATGGCCATACTAACCAAAGCACTAAACAGATTCAATATGATTCTGATCAAAATCCCAATGTCATTCCTTATAGAAATAGAAAAGGCAATTATGAAATTCATCTGGAAAAATAAGAGACCCCAAATAGCCAAAGCAATCCTTAGCAAGAAGAGTGAAGCAGGTGGCATCACTTAACCAGACCTTAAACCATACTACAAAGCATGATATTGGCACCAAAATAGACATGTAGACCAATGGTACAGAATAGAAGACACAGAGGCAAACCCACATAAATACAATTATCTCATATTAGACAAAGGCATCAAAAACATACATTGAAGAAAAGATAGCCGTTTCAATAAATGGTGCTCAGAAAACTGGAGATCAATATGCAGCAAAATGAAACTAAACCCCTATCTCTCTCATGCACAAAACTCAACTCAAAGTGGATCAAGGACTTAGGAATTAGACCAGAGACCCTATGCCTAATAGAAGAAAAAGTAGGCCCAAATCTTCATCATGTCAGATTAGGCCCCGACCTCCTTAACAAGACTCCTAAAGCGCAGGAAATAAAATTAAGAACGAATAAATGGGATGGATTAAAACTAAAATGTTTCTTATCAGCAAAAGAAACAATCAGTGAGGTGAAGAGATAGCTTACATTTTGAGAGTGAATTTTTGCCACATGCACGTGAGAACACTAATCTCCAGGATATATAAAGAACTCAAAAAACTTAACACTAAAAAAACCAAACAACCCAATCAATAAATGAGCTAAGGAGATGATCTGACACTTCTCAGAAGAAGATATACAATCAGTCAACAAATATATGAAAAAATATTCAGCATCTGTAGTAATTAGATTTCACCTCACTCCAGTCAGAATGGCAGTCAAGAATACAAGAAACAATAAGTGTTGGTGAGAATATGGGGGAAAAGGCACACTCATACATTGCTGGTGGGACTGCAAATTGGTGAAACCAATCTAGAAAGCAGTGTGGCGATTACTTAGAAAACTTGGAATGGAACCACCATTTGACCCAGCTATCGCAGTCCTCAGTCTATACCCTAAAGAATTAAAAACAGCATACTTAGAGTGATACAGCCACTTCAATGTTTATAGCAGCACAATTCACAATTGCTAAACTGTGGATGCAACCTAGATGTCCAATAGATGAATGGATAAAGAAACTGTGGTACAGATACACAATGGAATATTACTCAGGATTAAGAGAGAAAATTATGGCATTTGCAGGTAAATGGATGGAGTTGGAGAATGTCGTGCTAAGTGAAATAAGCCAATCTCAAAAAACAGGGGCCGAATGTTCTCTCTGATAAGTGGATGCTAGTCTGTATGGGGGGGTGCTGTTATGGGATGAGTGGAGGTAATTTGAGTGGGGCAAACAGGTCGGGGAAGGGGGCAAAGGGGTAGGAAAGATGATGGAATGAGATGGACATCATTACCCTAGGTACGTGTATGATTGCAAAAATGGTGTGAGTCTACCTCATGCACAACCAGAGAAGTGAACAATTTTTCCCCATTTATGTACAATGAATTGAAGAGCTTTCTATGTCATGTACAACTGATTAGAACTAATAAAAAAATAGAAATCTCTATTCCATGGAGTCTTTTTGTAAAGGGCAAGAGGGAAATAAAGAAGTGGATAAGACATTAAAAAAAAAAAGAAATCAAATCTTATGTAAGTTTCACTTTTCACAGTCCCAGAACTTTAAATTGTGGAGTGGAGTTGGAATTTCAAGCTATTTATAGCGCATGGTGTCTCAGGCAGGATAGAGGAACATGGTCTATGAGATTGTTTGTGTTCTTGAAGATCTTTGGAAGAATTCCCCTTATTAGATTTTGAAAAAGGTCTGATTAATAGATTTCCCTCCTCCCAGAAATATGAAATTAACAAAAATATGTTAATTAAATCAGTTATGTCAAAATTTATGCATGCTTCTGAGAGTGATAAATTGCAACATATTGCAACAAGAGTCAAGATAATTTTTTCTAAATTCCTTTGAGAATCCTCACCTTTTCTAGAAATTATCATCACTTACTTCCTAATGTCACAATTCAAGAAGACAATGGGACAAAGTAAATGGCTTGTATAAACTGTCCCTCTGTGTATCAAAAAAGGAAATGGAATTCTGATTAGCTGTTGTGACTGCCTATCACTTCTCTCTCAGTGGAAATTACATTTCCCATTTGAATAGTCACATGATTGTATCTACAGATGTTGACTGTATTGGCCTCTGTAGAGCACACAAGAATAGCTTTACAGATATCTACCACAGGAAGTGTCATTGGCCCAGTGTCCCAGATGCTACTGCACATTAAAATCTATCATTGTACTTGCACCGAAGCCAGTGTCCCATGGAAAGGTCCATGCCACTGATAGTGAGGTTCGGTTACTAAGGCATACCTTTTTTTTCTTTTTTCTTTTTTTTTTTTAGTTGTAGATGGACACACTCTATTTATTTATTTATTTTTATGTGGTGCTGAGTTTTGAACCCAGGGCCTCACACATGCAAGGCAAGTGATCTACCATTGAGCTACAACCCCAGTCCCTAAGGCATACCTTTTTAAGGGTACATGTGACTCCTTTACTGGTCAAGTTTGACCTGACAGATTTGCAAACGTGCCCAAACTGCAGCTTCCTCTCCCTCTGTTTTATTCTTACGGTGAGGTTTGCATCATGTTCCAGTGCTCTGCCATTCCTCTGCTCTTTCCCTGGTTCCTGTCACATGACATGTTCCTTAAATATCCCTTGCTTGTCTAATCTCCCTTTTGTGTCTCTTAGGGAAGCCTGACTAGAAAATAATAGAAGTGCAGCAGATTAGACAATGGAGAATGTAAGGGAAGCGAGGTGGGATAAGCAAAAGAAAGGCAGTGGAATGAATCTGACATAATTTTCCCATGAACATATATGAAAACAACACAGTGAATCCCACCACCAAGTACATCCATAAGAATGGGACTCTAACTAGAATAAGTAATATACCATGCTTGTATAATTATATCAAAATGGATTCTGCTTTCATATATAACTAAAAAAAAACCCCAAAAAATAAAAAAAGAAAAAAGAAAAGAAAGTAGAATCATGAACGGACTGAAAAAAAAAAAAACAAACAAACAAACAAAAACAAAAGCTAGAAACTGGAGGTTTGGAATTGCACCCACCATCCAGCAGATGAAAAGATGTCTTGATTGGTAGATAGGACATACATAGTCCTTGTATGGTGGTTCAGTTCCTAAATTTTCGCTGGTGATAACCCATATAAAGGTATTGGTGGACTGCTTTGGCACATATGACGATGCAAACATTGAAACATGGGGACAATAATGCCTACATAGACAGCAGAATTGGGTGATTACTGCCAAGCTGTATTAACACCTGGGGCTGAGAGCTGTTAACAAGCAACTAAGTAGCCAAGTGGCAGTTTTTAAAGAGTCACTCATTCTTTGTGGTGGAAGATCAGACAAAATCAAATGGCAGGTAAAGACCTAATTGTGAGTAGCAGAGCCTGGTCAAGATGTTTGTTTGAACTGTCAACCAAGGCACTTTTGTTATGTGAAACTCTGATAGAAAAATCCTGAGACTGCAAACTAGGAGAAAGACCAGTTGGATGCTGCTGACAACACTGACTGTATAAACCTCTCCATATCCTCTACATTTGCAGAGGTAGCTCACCATTCCAGAGGAAGGGTTAGGACTTCTGCTCTTCTTGAAAATACTGTAGAATCCTTCTGTTTGCTCTGGACACGAGGCAATAGTTGCCCCCTAGAAGCTTTACTCCATCTTATTTCTGGTTGCCAGGTTGATGATTAGGGTTAAGTCCCAGCATAACCTGGCTGGAGCACATTAGACTGAAAAAGGAAGGAAGCAGGTTAAACACTTAAAGCAGAGTTTCTCATGCATGGCACTATTGAGACTTTAGAGTGGATGTGTGTGTGTGTGTGTGTGTGCACATGTGCATGCAAGCTGTTCTGTGTATTTCAGGAGGTTTAGTGTCATCCTTGGCCTCTCCTCACCAGATAACAGTAATATTCCCCTTGCTTGTGACGACAAAAATATTTTTATATGTTGCCAACTGTTCTTTAGGGGGAATGCCTGCAGTTGATAATTACTAACTATAGAACAAGAACTAGTGGGTATCTTTCCTATTAGTGTTCTAAAGTTTTCATAGCAGCAAGAGTTAAGAAACATACTCTTAAGATTAGATTTGGGTGGTGCCTGATCAGGGAGCTAGTTTGTAAAGCTTGGGGCATGAACTTACATGCTACCTGGAAGATGAGAGAAGAAGCGATTAAAAGATAGAGCCGAAGGGCATGGGCATGATAGAATGAATATATTCTGTGTAGCCAGAATACCCCCAAAGAGTATTATCACCCCCAAAAGAGTCCAAAGAAGACACCATTTACTAAAGTTACCAGGAATATGTGAGTGAAACGGGCACCAGCATCACTGGAAAGTGGTATGGGGCCAGGGATGACAGTGGGAGAGGCCACCACAGACTCAGGGTTATGGCCATCTGTGCGAATGATGGGGGCCCCAGCAACAAAGGACATGTTGTGTTGCTTAACAATCAGAAGGCAGGAGGCTGCAGTAATCACTATGACCCCCCAAATACCATCAAGTGTAGATGATCAATAAGATCTAGTACTCCTAAAGGCAAATAAATGGAAAACCAACAAAAGTGCTATAGAAACCCTATATTCTATACTTAGGAATATTGTCCTAGCCCATTTACTTGGTGACATGGAAGATTGCTATCTGAGTGTGGTGGACAGCAGGAAGAGATTTTAGTAAATGTATATAGTAACAATTCTTAAAACATGGCCAATGCCTGAACATCTGGAAGGGGAAAATGACAGGAAAATAGGAGATAAGAAGTCCAGGGTACAGACGTGTGTAGCAACATGTGAGTTTACAAAATGTAAAGATTTTCATATACATGTTAATGCCCCCCAGAAATCATCCATCATGGGAGAAGTACTGAATGACCAAGTATAAAAAAATAACTTGACCAATTGAGGTTAGCTAGTCTTCATTGTTAGACAATGTTACGGTTTGGATCTGAGGGTTATCCCAAAGCTCCAGTGTTAATGCAGGGATGTTCTGATATGAAATGGTCGGGTTTTGAGAGCCATAAACTAATGGGTTCATCTTTCTTTGAATAAATTAACTAAGTGGTGACTCTAGGAGGGTGGGGTGTGGCTGTAGGAGGTAGGTCACTGGGGGCATGCAGTGGAAGGATTTATCATCCCTGTGGCCTCTTCCCCTTTCTCTCTCTGCTTGCTGATCCTGCCCTAAGCCGAGCAGCTTTCCTTTGGGCCCAAAGGAATGGAACTGGCTGAGCCTGAACTGAACCTCTGAAATCACGAGCCAAAATAAACTTTCCCTCCTCTAAGTTGTTCTTGTCAGTATATTGGTAACAGCAACAGAAAGTTGATTAACACAGCCAGCCTAGGACATTTATGATGAGAAGATGAATAGAATAGTCAAGGAGGCAGAGGAAGAGGCAAGAACGCAGCCCAAGTCAATGCTGATTTAGTTATTGCTGTTTTTGACTGTCCAGTTAATCAGCAATAAAACAAACACTGAGACATTAATAAAGCAATATTCTTTGAGAAGACTAACTACAAAATTCGTGGTAGGTGGACCTAATTGGCCCTTTTCCATCCTGGAAGGACAGCTGGTCATCCTCACAGAGATGATAGCTATTCCTTGATAAAGGTTTGTCTTTCCTGCCTGAAGCACTTCAGCCAGCATGATTATCTAGAAGCCTGTGGAGTGCCAGGTCCAGCACATTCTCCCAAGGAGGGACATCCTAGAGACTTTTCTGCATTTCATATTTTCAGGTTTAAGAAGAAAAACTCATTAGAATAAGGAAAATAATAGAATAATACTTGCTACAAGGAATCTACGGGTCCCCTGCTATGACTTGAGTTCCTTAGACAAGTCATTTACCCCTCTGGCCTTTAGTTTAGTTTTTCTATCCTTTGATGAAGGGCAGGAGAGAAATAGTGAGACTTCAAATGTCTAAGTGAATCTTCATGTGTTTTAGAGAAAAGAGAGCTTGTATTTCAGTCTGACACTCTTTTGGCAATTAGGGAATAAGTGATGCCAGTGCTAGACATGGCCAGGCACAGTCTCTTCTGAAGATCTGTGGAAATTTATCTAAGAGAAGATAGAAATCAAAGGACAATGGACTTTAAAATACATGCAGAGCCATCACTGAGTTGGGATCTGGAGAACATGACCAAACATCAGGGATGATGCCACCCATAGAGAGGGCAAATGCTTTGAAGTAAAGGGAAGAAATTATTGGTTCCATAGTTGTAAGGACAACCTAAACTAATAGTGGAATAGGCTATCATATGTAGGGTAGGATGCTACCTGACATCAAAGTTCCAGAGAAATCCAGGCACCCTTTGGCTGATGTGTTGTAGGAAAGAATTTTGGAAGGAATGAGAGACTGTGCTACAAGACTTTTCTAATTTCAATTTCAAGAGTCTATCAATAGTCAGAACAATAATATTTCATAAATGAAGATAAACAGTTAAAGTTTATTTTATTATCAATTTATAGAATGACAGTTTGGAGAGTATAGTCAGTTGATACCTCCTTAGTGTGTTACTTTGATTAACTCAGCTAGAGTCTAAAAGTTTCCTTGACTATAGCTATTAGTTATCTCATTCTTGAGTTTCTTTTGGTGTCAAATTAGAAAATAAACATGCAAAGTCTGCATATTAAACCCATTAGCATCATTTAAAGGCTTGGACAATCATGAATTTGCTGTTATTATGCTTATCATAGCCTTTTTTACTGATCATGTCATAGAGACTTTCTCCATTCTCATTTCTATTCTAAAAGGATCATTCATCCCTGTTTTAAAATTTTAAAATGAGACTAGCTGCAGATTAGATTATTCGACATAACTAAACATGGAATAAGACACAGAATTTCTTCTCAGCCTAGAAATGAAGATGATCTTTTCAGGTAGAGGAGACATTGCTGTGAGCTTCTTTGCTTCAACTTACTGTGCTTGAAATTGGTGTTCAAGGTTACTGATATCTGATGTGTAATTTGATAGCAAATGGGTGAAAGCTGAGAAATGACAGAAAGAAGTAATGAGGCTGAAACTAAGGTGTAATTCACAGGGACAAGGCAGGGAGTATTTGTAAATTGCACAAAATGGGCTGGCTCCTGAGTAATCCTGACTGAGTGCACTAACTTACTTGATGAGCAATTATACAGTGGGGGAATCACCTAATTTGACATAGATTTTATCAGACTAAGCTGTCTCTTAATATGTCTCTCGGAAAGGTCATATTTTCAATTTCCTCAGTGGGTGAAGGAAAAATTGCCTTTCATTAACTTTAGACATTTTTCTCTTTACTTTGTGTGAAAGACTGAAAGTTTGAGAATAAAAGTAAAAGACACAGTGTATATTTCCCAGCTGTCAGAAGTAGGAGAAGAAAATAGAAGATAGAAAGAACAGATGAATCCAAGAATGCTGATCCAGATCCTGCCAAAATGACATATAATATATATATATATACATATATATATATATATATATTCAGATATCTATCTATCTATCTATCTATCAATCAAGTCTGAGTTACCTGAGCTGCCAAGAATATTTGCTACTTGGAAGAATGCAATAATCATTATCAAAGAGCTATAAAAACCATAGAATGTGACTTACCCAATCAATCACTGAGATGTGGTCAGCTCAGAGATGTCTGGGATATGTTATCTCTGAGTTGAGGGAACACAAACGAATACATGGAACAGCTCTGTTTCCTAAGCTGTTCTGATTCTTGATAGATAAAATTGCCTTTCTTAAGAAACAAAAATAACTCTCACTAGGGAGGTTAATGGAAAATAAAATTCTTGAAGGTTTTGTGTGGGATTATTTTCATAACATTGTCATAGCACTTACAATTTCCACTAAGTATTAATTTAAAAGGTAAATAGAATGGTAATTGCAAAGGAAACGCATGAATCACAGAAGGAGAAATGTTGAAAGGAGTCAGGTGATTGGTGGGAATGATGTTTTTAAAGCAGGACTGTCAAAAGTTGATCCGTTTACATAATAATCATGATCATAATAAATTGCTTTTACATAATGGGTGTTTTCTTAGGCAAAGAATATAAAAAGTTTTTCTGGAATAGAATGCAATACTTAGCAAATTTTGTCATTGCACTAACATTTGGTGTGAGAATGTCAAATTATAAACGAAGACAATTTACTTACAAAGCATGTTTATTGGCAAATGAACACACACACACACACAAATGCAAGAGAGAGAGAGAGAGAGAGAGAGAGAGAGAGAGAGAGAGAGGGAGGAAATAAAGAGGATCACTTAGGAAAGATGTTGCATCTATAAAGGGTGTTTTTCCCCTAAAATCAATGGCTGCAAGCAACAATTCTCTAATTCTATTTCTCTTAACTCTCTCTTGTTTACTTCCATGTGTACAGACAAGCTTCTGAAAAAAAAAATGGGGAAAATATTGTAGCTCTAGTCTAAACCAGACGTGGAGAATGCCCTAGTTTTGTTTCTCATTTTCTTTCTTCTTTTTTAAAAAGATCTTTATAGTTATACATTGTAGTTGGGTTCATCCTGACAAACTCATACATGTATGAAATTCCATTTCAGCTCATGATCCCCCTCCTTTTCTTTGCAGTCCTCCCTCCTCTCTTCCATCCTGCCTCCTCTACTGTACTAGTCTTCTTTTTGCTTGTCTATTATTTTATATTTGATTGCTTCTTTCTACCTACCCATGAAGGTGAAGTTTCCTGTTGTATCTTTATATGTGCATATAACATGATTTTTAAAGAATTCATTCTGCATTCTCTCCCCTTTCCCATATCTCCATTCTGTGTCTCTTAATCTCCTTCTTCTACCCTACTGATTTTCCCTTTATGTTGTCTTTCCTTCCCACCCACTTTCCTTTATTTTACTGTAGCTTCTGTGTTTGAGAAAAAAACATTCAACCTTTTAGTTCCTGAATTTGGCTTATTTTGCCTAGCATGATAGTCTCCTTTTCTATTCACTTATAAGAAAATATTATAATTTCATTCTTCTTTATGGCTGAGTACAACTCCATTGTTTATATATACCACAATTTCTTATTCTGTTCATTTATTGATGTCCATCTGGGTTGAGTCCATAATTTAACTATTGTGAATTGTGCTGCTATAAATATTGAAATGGCTGTATCAATGTAGTATGGTGATTTTAGATCTTTTAGGAAAATACCAAGGAGTAGGATAGCTGCGTCATATGATGGCTCCATCCCTAGTGTTTTGAGGAATCACCATGCTGCTTTCCAGAGTGGTTGTACTAGTCTGTAGTCACACTAACAGTGTATAAATGTACCTATCCCCCCAGGTCCTAGCCAGTATTTATTTAAGTTTGTATTCTTGATCATTACCATTCTGGCTGGAGATAAATGAAATCATAGTGTAGTTTTGATTTCCATTTCCCCAATTGCTAGATATGTTGAACATTTTTTTTCATATATTTCATGGACTTTTGTGTTTCTTCTTTTGAGAAGTTTCTGTTTAGTTCTTTTTCCCCTTTGTTGATTGATCTGTTTGTGTGTGTGTGTGTGTGTGTGTGTGCCTGGGTGTGTTAAGTTTTTTTGACTTCTTGGATATTAATTCCCTATTAGAGGAGTAACTGGCCAAGATTTTCTCCCATTCTGCAGGTTCTCTCTTCATGCTCATAATTGTTCCCTTTGCTCTTCAGAAGCTTTTTAGTTTGATGGCATTCCACTTATTGATTCTTGGTTTTATTTATTGTATTTTGAGAGTCTTGTTAAGGAAGTTGGTGCCAGCTCCTAAATGATGGAATGTTGACCCTGTGTTTTCTTTTAGCAGTTGTAAAGTTTCTAGTCTAAATCTTTGAATCATTTCAATTTGAGTTCTGTTTCTCATTTTCTTAATCCTTATATTATTATGACTTCAAGCTTTGATTTGTTTAAAGACCATTTCTGGCTAGACCAAGATATTTAAGTCATTAGCTAGAAAGGAGCTCTAATCTCAGAGGTAGCCCATCAATGTGGTTGTTACCATACACCTAAAGGTTAATACTACTGATATGTGACAAATCAAAAAGAAACCAGGTCCTGGGGCTGTGAAGAGGATGAAACAATATAACATTTTCATTTCTCCTTCACAAGAAATTTATACTTGTAAAACACTATGTCTCTCTGAATCAATCTCTTTATCATCTATCATCTATACACATATACACATTTTGTTACATTGATACTTATACTTCCCTAAAATGTATAGAAGTATAAAAAGGAGACATTAATAAATAAGGATAATCTATGGCCCAAAATTTATGACTTGGATCATTGGAAATTTTAAAAAAATATTATTTTATTTTGATCAATGGATTTATTCTTGACCACATCTAGAAATGAATTTAGGTTTATTATGAGAAATGAAACAAATTCAAAATAATGAATTTAGAAGCAAATGGAGCCACATGGGTGGTTGGAATTTCAGTTTGTACATCAACTTGCCCTTCAGCTAAGTACAGAGGCAGCCTCCTATGGGACACCTCATTTCTCTACTCTCCTGCCTTTCTCTTCCTACAGATTCTCTTTGGTCTTCTCTAGCCTTCTGCCACCACCACAGGGTCCAATTCAGTACTGGAGACAAGTTTCAAGGTTCCTGAGATTGACAGGAATTGACAGTTCCCATGGCCAGGTGAGTCCTCACCATCCCACTCTCCTTGCTGTGCCTTTCTTTGAATCAGTGCAAAATGGGCCATCTAACACACGTGCTTAGATGCATCTCAGGAGAAGGTGTTATGAAACCTATAAAATCTCTCTTACCAAAGGCCCCTCCTTATCACGAGATAAAGAACATACAGAAATAAAGAAGGGAGAAAGAATGGAGAAGCTATCTAATCACCCTTTCTCCTGTCATCCTCTCATCCCCAACCTATTTGATTAGCTTCTGTTTGTAGGGATTTTGTGCTGTTGTCCTAATATTGGCTTTTGCATGATTGTCTTTGGAGTTTAGACTTTTTTATATCAACATGGACATTAACTGTTGTAATTTCCTGTACTTCCTAAAGGGTGAAGGAACTGGGCCTATGTATTATTAAACATATCCTGTCAATTCATTCAAAATCAGTCAGTCTTGTTCCTTATTATCATGACAAAAGCCTTGATCTTGTAAGATCTGGCTTCTAGTTTTATTTTCACTGCATACCTTTCTTGGTATTTCTGTTGCATCTTCTACTGATCTCACAAGGATGTTGTGAAGATCAAATGAGATAATGTAGGAAAAAATGCTTTGAAAAGTGCATAAAAATTATGTAATTGTAGAGTAGCATGTCCTCAAAATAAGCCTTCAAATGATGTTTCCTCTTTTTAATCTATGTAGGTTGAGCACCAGGGACTACTGGTAATGTAACCAGTATTTAGTACCTTCTTTTCTATTTTGAACAAAACTTTGATAGCAATATGCTTAACCAAAAAAAAAAAAAAAAAAAAAAAAAAAAAAAAAAATCACATCTTAGGCTCCTTTGAAGGTAAAGGAGGCCATCAATCACATTTTTGACTAATGAGAAACAGTTAAAAAATATTGGGTAAGATCTCTGGAAATTCTTGAAGGAAGGACTAAACTCAATTAACAAATGACTATTGTCTTGCTCTTCCTCCTTCTTCACGGAATGTGGATGTCTTGGCTAAAGGCCACAAGGTGACCTTGTGGTGACCTTAAGTTTAGAAACTGTCAGAAAGAATAGTCTAGTAGAAAGGTTTGAGATGCCTGAGTTATTGATCACATCTGGAGTTTATGGATTAAGCCCTGGAATATCTAACTCCAAATCTGTTATATCACATAGGAGGGAAAAATCCCTATTTTATTTAATCTACTTTTTCACATCTTTGATATTTACAGTCAGGGCAGTTGCTAACTAAACCAAGATAACTATAATATCTACTGCTTGATTTTAAGAGTGTGTGTGTGTGTGTGTGTGTGTGTGTGTGTGTGTTCGTGTGTGAATAAACCACAGTGAATTTCACCTTTATGCATACCTATAAAACACTAGTTAAAGAAAGAAGGAAGACCAGTGAAGTAGGGGAAAGGGACCAATAAAGGGAGGAGTATGGGTAGGGAAAGATGAAGTACTGGGGAGTACTGTATTCCATATTTATATGAATATGGCAGAATAAATCCCAATATTATGTATAGCTATAGTGCCCTACTAAAAACAAATAAAGTACTCATCTATCCAATAGAAATATTTGTTATTTATACTGGCATTTCATATGTACATATAAGTCTTACTGACATGTCTGTGCAGGGACTCTAACAAATGGATATGGAAAGACTACTAATAATGGCATATAGTAAATAATACAGGCACAAAAAATATATATATACTATGTTGCCAATTGAATCTGCATTTATGGTAAAAGCACAATATTTATCTAAAAAAATATGAGAAACTGGTAAATGTATTGGCTTCAAGAAAGGGTCTGCTAACCTGGGAAGAGAAAGAGGATTTAAATTTACCTTTCACTGTTTATACATTTATACTTTTGAATAATCTATCAAGTGCATAAGTATCTTGTTTACTAAACACATTATCAGGAGAAATAAATTTTAATGAAATCCTGATCTTATATCAAAAGAAATGAAGTTGATATGTCAATAACAAGGATTCAGCAAGTCAGTTTTGCTAAGCTACCCAAAATTTTTATGGAAAAGAATAAGTCTTACAAAATTGAAATCTGAACAGCTACTAGTTGGGGACAATGGTCTTATATAAGCAGGATGTACATATGATCAGTCAGTATGTTTTTTGTTTTGTTTTAGTGCATTTTAGTGTATTTTACCCACTGTAGTTTCTTAGATATGGCAGGAAGTCAAAATATATTTATTGTTTGTGTAGGAAAAACATTAGTAAAGGAGTTTAGCACTTTTATTAATTCCTACATCTAGCTTTGCGGAATCAAAGTGTAGAATTTATTTCAGCACCTGCAAATAAAAACTTAGCATGTGCCATCTTCTTTAGCAATGGAGGGATTGTAGAGAGTTATTAGCTATTAACTGGATTTATTGAGTGTACTCCTCAAATAGGCCTCAAGATATATTCATAAAACTGTGAAATAAAGATGGAATTGTTGATGTTAAGGTTTATAATGAAAGTGATCTAGAGGCAATTCATATAGCATGTCTTCAATATAATCACACCTGTACACCTTACTGCTACTCATCTAGTTTAGGAAGAGAAATGGTCTTTTTACCTTACCATGCTTATCTTCCTTAATATCCTGTAATTACTCTTCATCCTGTATAGCTATTTATAGTGATACAGTGGAAAAATTGAAAGGTCTTAACATAAATACTGAAGGAATGAATGTGTAGGGGCTGCCCTTGTAGGTACTAAGGCTCAAATAAACCCTTTGGAGTACACTGGAGGGCATAGATTTGCATGAGTGGTTTTCTTAGTGGCTTTTCTTTTCTAGCTATAGGGAAAGAAGAAATAAATGCCAAAAGAGCTGAAGTAGGAAGGAGAACAAAAGGAGGTAGTAGAGGGAGTGGTGTGATGTATCTCCTATCAAACCTTCTATAGGAAAAATGAATATGCGCAACAGAGGGGGTAATCCATTTTCGGGAAGGTCTTGTGAAGTGATGCAGCTACAGCCCTGTGAAAACATTAGAGTCCCAGAGTCCCAGGAAGACCCCGAAGGGAAGAGAATATTGCAGTGGCGATTTAGTGCAGAATTGGAATTGTGGGAGAATGTAAGGGAGATTTGTGTGACTCCTTCTTCCTCCCAAAACCAATGATAGAACTCTATACAGTCTGAAGTTTTGGTTGATGGATGGGGCAAGAAATGATATGAGCTTATTAGCATTACCCTGTCCCTACTAAAATCATAGGTGGAGTGTTCATAAATAAGTGAGGATAATACATACTCAAACTTACATGAATGAATTCAGTAAGGAAATAAAATCATGTATATATATATTTGTGTCATATTAACTTTTTCTGAATTAAATATTAGCTTGATATTTGGCATGAAATCAGGATGGGCCTTGTATTATTTGATCAAATGTTAAAGTTCACAGTGAATAAATATCATCTCTGCAACTAAACTTCCTGGTATTTTCCTACTAAGAGTGTTCTTATGCTTACAAGAACAGATGTAGAGATAAGAAAATCTTGGATTTTTTTCTACACCCTCCTATTAAAGAACTCTAAACCTAGAATGTACTTATGCACTTCTATCTCTGTGTGTATGTGTGTGTCTATGCCTTCATCTTCAAAGTGGGAATATATATTATTTATGATAAGTGCTGAGGTCTTGGGTAAAATCCTCTTCACAATGTGAAAGGACTTACTTTCAAAGCAACCCTGTATTGTTTTTATTTTTCTTATTTAACCATCAGGAATTCAATGTTTGCTTGAATCATCAAAAAAATTTATTTCAGAACGCAACTGACATTTTCTCATATTAAAAAAATAAATCCTTGAGTTGACAGACATCCAACTGTAGGAGGTAAGGCTTGAGCTGACAGTTGCTTCCTTGCACAGGCTTTTAATTACAGAGTCAGCATGCAAGCTTCAGAAGCCCCCAGGAGTCAGTAGCTAGCATTGATTGGTGTGCAATCCATTACTAGAACTCTAACAGGAAGAAGTGTGGCAATTAAGTGTGGGTTTCAGTGGGAACACAGACTGTATATCTGCTTGAGGATCATGAGTCTTCATTTTATATAAGAAAAAAAAAAGACTATAATTTCTTCTATTTAACTTTATTAGAAAATGCAGTTTCCCATAATTTAAATTGCATAATAATTGAGAGTTAGAATATATTAACTAAAATATTTAAGTGATTTAGTTATCTAGACTGCAACTCTTAAATGAA
Organism: Marmota flaviventris; assembly: GCF_047511675.1. Taxonomy (NCBI): domain Eukaryota; kingdom Metazoa; phylum Chordata; class Mammalia; order Rodentia; family Sciuridae; genus Marmota; species Marmota flaviventris. The sequence goes on from NC_092498.1 coordinate 49,959,042, forward strand.
TATTAGATCTTTTCCTGTATCTTAAGCACAGTATTCTGAATGAAATACAAACATCTCTCATTTAGCCTGGTACTAGTGGTCAGTTTCAATTCTTACAGGTTGACTATGAACAGACAAGTCGATTTTTCCCTATCTTTGCATCTTTTGTCAGCTGCTGTTTCTCAAGAGCAGCTTGTCCACCATGGTCCTTTGGGTCTCTGAAAGGCTGTTTTATGTAGTCCAGGTTACATAAATGGCCAATTTTATTAAATCAAAAAAAATACTTCCTCATCATTTTAAGTCAGTGAATTTTAATCTGAGACTCAAAAGAAGGTTTCTTCCTCTATGAACTCAAGCATTTTATTATTGCCATTTTTCTAGTCTCCAAAATATGTGCAGAACATCTATTATATGCTAGATGACAGGCAGTTTGACAGAAATGTGTCCTTTACATGAGCAAAGTGCTACTGAACTCAAATACTTTGGGAAGGAGGGAGCATGGGTTCCTATGTTTTCCCTCAGACTTTCCCTGTCCCCAGAAACAGTCAAGAACTCTTGCTTTTTAAGGCATCCTACATTAGCAGAGAACTGTACATAATCTCTCCAGACTTACACTTCTAGAATCAGAAGCATAGAGTTTTCTGTGTATGTCACCATTTTCAAGCCTTAGACCCTCCTGGGCAAATTCCTGAGCTAGCTAAAGAATTTATTCATATCTACATCTAAACAAGTTCTCTGGGAGCTTCCCCTCTAAAGTAAATTTCTGTTTGCATATCTCATATGCTGGCTCAAAAGCAAAGGTCCCATGAATTTGTGTACACCCAATTTAAAAAAAATAGGAATTACAAACATATTATAGGTGATAAAGGACTTTCACACCATCGGTTAGACCTAAATCATGCCTACAAATAAATTCCTTTGTCTTGTAGTTTCCCCAACTCTTCAGTTTTCCCTTTTGGGAAGAATAATTTGGTTCTAATCTTGATTCTTTTTAGAAGCCTTACTACAGCTCAGTTAAATTAAAATTCTAGACTCCTCCTCTTTTAATATTAAAACAGCAAACAAGCCTTCCCCGGTGACAGTAATGTACAGCTAGGGTGAACATCTCTGAATTAGACTGATTTAAAGGCACAATAAATTGGCACTGCTTTTTTGAAGGTCCATTCAAACCACCATCTGATATCTTATTTTATCTAATTTCTGAGATTATTTCACTGAAATAGAAAGTTGGAATCTATCTGATTGCAAATCATCTTTGGGAAATTGGTAAACCAAAGGAAACATATCAGAGATGCATTTTTTCTTCAAATCATGCAAACATAGACTGCAGAATGTGAAAAGGGTTCATAGTATGACTTTTCAATAACGTCTATTAATCTTAGCCTTATATTTTACTATCAAAATTTGTCATTTAAATTCCATTTGTCAACAATAATATTTTTGGGAGTCTATCCATATTTAATATAAAGATGAAAAATGTTTATAAGTCTATTTTGAATTATACTTCAAAAGGAGAAAAATTTTCCTAAAAATAATCTGAACAGAAAAGACAATACAAGATACTAAAAATGTATGCTCTGTAGAGGAAAGTGGGTGAGCTACTTTCTACTTATTTTGACTTTTTTCTTCACAAAGTCTTCATATAATAAAAGGGGCAATTTATAAAAAAATTCTGGAAATAAGAAAGTTACATTAGTTCCTTTTGACAAATATAAAAACTTTGAATGAAAGTCTTATACCTTTCTCCTCCAGGATGCCTAGAATTCCTCAAAGAATAAAATTTCAAAATAGTTGGAATTGAGGGAAAATTACTTTCCAGATTTTTAACAGAAGTCTATACTATGTTTACCTTTAAATAAATAAATAAAATACATTATGAAACAGGATTATTTTGAGTATAGTTCATTTACATTTTGGTCAAATTTTTGGAATTATTCTAGATAAAACTAAAATGGCTCACACAATTAAAAAAAATGACTAGAGACTGAAGATGTCCCAGATTTTTTTTTTCAGGTTAACAATAGTGTCTTGAAATTTTTATGACTACATGGCAGAGATGCTCAGGTGAACTGGGTGATGAGTATTTTTACTGCAGATAGATGTGGAAGGGCGAAGTTTCAGGATAGCATCACAGACAGGTGAGCAGCTATCCTTTTGCCAGGACCTCTAGCCAATCATTATCTGTTTTACAGAAATGTGGCACAAGGTGGTTGATAACCTGCCAGGGAGTGGAAAGCCAGGAATCTCAGATCCTGCCCTTGTGACCCCTGAACTACCCTGCTTCTCTGAGAACCAGGATCAGATAACCAGGAGCCCACAGGAAGCCTAGAAAACCCAAGTTGGGAAAAGAACTTTATCAAACTATGAAACTTTGGAACTTAACTGGTGTTTGGATTTACTGAATAACCTACTAAATTCCTGAAATTATGAACTGCAAAACAAAAAACAAAAAAAGACAAAGAAGAAAAGATATTTGTTTATAAATATGCTGTTATACAACACAGTTGGGAGAGGAGAAAATCCTCTTAGGACCCTTCAGAGTGGCATGGAGCTGGAGGAAGCCATTGGGTTTCTCCACATTGCCTGAAAGGGAAGCAAGAAACCCGACAGCTGAATGGGCCTGGCTAAAAATTCTTCATACATTCAAGCTGGACAATCCCAAGGCAGCTGTTTTCATTTTGTTTGTTATTTATTTTTGAGAAAACAAGTCTAATTTTTGACCAGGTGTGTCCAATAGTGGAAAGCTAAGGGGAAAGAGAAATATCTAAACGGATCTCTGCAGCGTATTGATTTTTCTGATGTCCCAAGTGACCCCGGTCACTTAATAAGATCTGTGATTGTGGTTGCAGTCCTGAAATTCTGATTGTCTCATTGTCCCTTTAATGTCTCATTTTCTAGAATGCTTGATTTAAGATTTTTAAAAGAATGGATAATAATAATAAACAGATTATAAATAGATTATAAATCCATCTGAAATAAGAATCACAGCTGCTGTGAGAACATATCACCTGGAACTTGAAGTATTAGACTGAGAGTGGGAGAGGAAATCAGCACTCTTATGGTCCATAGAACATTGTCACACCCGGGTTTGATTCTCAGCACCACATTAAAAAAAAAGGCATTGTGTTGTGTCCATCTACAAAAAAGATTCTCTCTCTCTTTCTAAAAAAAAAAATCCTCAATCCTTTAATGCCTTGAGTAATCTTCAAACCTCTTCACAGACCTTTCATGTCAATCTCTTCTTTGTTTTTATTATCTTAGCTCCCCCTGTTTTCAAATGCATGCTGGAGTCTCTTTTGAAATGCCTTATGACATTGGTTCTCTTTTGGTTAAAGACTTACCTTTCACTGTGGGTTCTATTCCTGAAGGGTAGCTGGGGCAGCCTAGCATTGAACCATACTTTCATATGTCCAGAAATGAGACATTTCCTGGTCTCTGGCTGACAGCCTCCTCATTTCTTCCAAAATACATATAAAAGCCATATTTTAAAATTTCCAGTCTAGACTTTTGTTAATCTTTAACCACACGGCAGAATTAGATTTAGGCAGTATTATGAGATATCCAGAAGGAGAGAGTGTAAGAAATTGTACTTCAAACTCACAGGCTGGAAATGAGTTTTTATCTTGCCTTCTCAGATGCCCAGTGCATTTAAAAATCAGAGCCTTCTTGGAAAGGGAGTCAAGGTGTCTGACACTCATAATTAGATTGGTGCCTTATCAGTAGCTGAGACAGGTCCCTTGGAGACTGGTCTGCCAAGATCAAGTACGTTTTAGTAGCACTGCTGGAAGTGGTTTGCCTCCAGGAATTTCACAAGTATCATTGATTTAGAGATGAGGGAGGAAGACATTATTTTATAGTTAGAAACTATATGGAGTTGCAGCAAGGTCTGCAGACCTTGGGAGCCACACAGAGACTTAGGTTCCTGGGATATTTAGCAGGGTCTGGCAGTAGAAAATACTTCCACCTCAATTTTTGTAGAATACTAATTAATCACAGAAATAGAATAAAACAAGCTGTAGAGCTTCTGGGTTCACATGTTTAAATCCTACCTGCATGTAAAGATGAAGGCCCATATGTGGCCCATCCACTTATGTATTTAGGCTTATGGGATATGGACTGGGGCCAAATCAGTGAAGTGTTGTCTTAACTGTATTAAGTGAATGCAGTACTCAAAGATAACCCAGAATTAAACATATGAACTTCAAGTAATAATAATTACTGGGAAGAAATTAAAACAGCAATGTAATTGAGAATGCAGGAAGTGAACTTGGGCCACTTAGGCAAGACCTTACAGACAATATTTCAGCTTACATTTGGATGATAAGAGTCCAAACAAACAAGTGTTTGGGTGACATACATGTGAAAAAAGTCTTAGGTAGCATTGACTTTTTTCAAAACTGAAAGAAGGTACTGAGGAAAAAGTAGTGAATGACAGAGTTGAGGAGTAGAGCCTGAAGAGGTAGGAGAAGCCAAAGCATATAAAACACAATACAGCTTGAGTTTTCACTTATCAGAAACTTGTGGGACCAAAAATGTTTCAGATTTTGTAGTTTTACAATTTTGGGAATATTTTCATAGGCTTTATTGGTTGAACATCCGCAATTAAAAAATCTAGCCAATCCCTAAAAAACAAATGCCAAGTGTCTTTTTTGATATAAGGGGGGCGACTCAAAACAGAGCAGGGAGGAAGAGCAAGAGAAGAAGATTACCATTAAACAGGGATGGGAGGTGGGAGGGAATGAGAGAGAGAAGGGGAATTGCACGGAAGATGGAAGGAGACCCGCATTGTTATATAAAATTACATGTAAGATGGTGTGAGGGGGAAGGAAAAAAAAAGAGAGAAATGCGTTACAGTAGATGGGGTAGAGAGAGGTGATGGGAGGGGAGGGGGGAATAGGAAGGGTAGCAGAATACAACAGACACTAGTATGGCAGTATGTATAAACGTGGCTGTATAACCAATGTGATCCTGCAATCTGTACATGTGGAAAAATAAGAATTCATACCCCATTTGAATCAAATGTATGATATGTCAAGATCATTGTAATGTTTTGAGCAACTAATAAGAAAATTAAAAAAAAATCTGAGCCCCCAAAATACTCCCAAACCTTTTGGTGCACTTTGGACTATTTTGGGTTTGGGATGTTTGGATCAGTGATGCTTGACCTGTACATTGATTCTATTCGCTCAGTTACTAGGAGATACTTGAGAATTTTAAACAAATGTGTCATATTTCTTTATTTGTAATTTATAAAGTTTTAATTATCATCCAGAAATGTTAGATAGGTTAGAAATAGTGAAATCAAGGAGATGGTCTTTGGAGTTTGAGACCCACCAAATTAGAGTAACTTAGGAAAGACTTTAGGTGTTTTATATATATGCTTACTCCACCCCCTCCAATGTCAAAGTGAGCTCACTCAAATTCAAGGCAATCAGACTAGAATGGAACTGTCTACTAGAAAAAAACGGCAGTACAATCCACAGGGAGGAAACAAAATCCACAGTCTTAAGGGCACAACCTCACTGACCTACTTCTTCCACCTGCCCATAGTTACAACCCAGTAATCCAAAATATTAATCCATCAAATAGATTAGTCCACTGATGATATTATAGCTTTAATAATCTAATCATTTTATCTTGGAACATTCTTGCATTGTCTATCAAATGAGCATATTGGGGATATCTCATATCCAAACCATAACAATATCCTGGAGTTAGTAATTTGCCAAACCATGAGATATTCAAGAAATCACCATTTCAGGGCTTGCTGACCCTGGCAAGATGACATATTTATACTTTTACATGGTTAAATTATGCATGAATAACTTTTTTCTGGAAATATTTTTTTTTCAGATTTGTTTTCATCTCCACACTATGACTTGATCTGAACAGAGTCTATATCTAGCAATACATGTATTTAAAAAGGACATTGCATGTCTGCCACTGTAGTATTTAGAACTCTGTAACAAAGTTAGGAAAAAAAAAAAAAAAAAAAAAAAAAAAAAAAAAAATATATATATATATATATATATATATATATATATATATATATATATATATATATATATATAATTTACTTCCAAAGAACAATGAAAGATGCTTTTGTTGTGGTCTTTTAAATTCTACTACAAAAATTAAGAAAAGAGAAAGAAAAATAAAAGACTTACGTAAATAATAAATAAAAAAAATTACAAGACTTCCATGTAAATTTGAATGGGAGAAGTGAGTAAGTTAACTTTCTCTTATGTTCCTACCTATCCACTGAAAAGACTAAGGGAATAACAAATAATATTTAAATGTATAATTTAAATTTAGAAACCAGGAAGAGTTATCAATCATGTGGCAGAAGCATCAAAGAAATTCTGATGGATTTATATGCTACAGAAAGTCACTCATACTTTTTGAGTAACCTAATATACTCCAATTTTTAACCTAATTAGCCAAATCTCAACATTAAATAATCAGTACTCAATTCTTATATTCAACCAAGGTCCAAGATTAATTATATCAAACAGGAAATTTGGACATTATTAATGTCAATTAGAATGAAATAAGATGTGGAAAAGTACCTGAAGAAAAACTCTGTTGAAAATCCTCTTAGAAAATAAGGGCAAGGGCAACATTACACTTATTTTTTAAATGTTTTTTTAGATATTAATGAACTTTTATTTTTTTCATTTATATGTATGTGGTGCTGAGAATCAAACTCAGTGCCTCACACATGCTAAGCAAGTGCTCTACCACTGAGCCACAACCCCAGCCCAACATTACACTTATTATGCAGAGAAAAATTTTGTTTTCTCAGATGATAAAAAAGATGGCCTATCAAGAAGAAACAGAAGGAATATTTATAAAATATTTGTTTTATGGTCTCAAAACAAAGCAAACCTTCATAAACTTTCCAAAATAATAGATAAAAGAATTGAGGATAATACAATAAACTGAAAGGAAAATGTTATTCAATGACAGCCAAACAGAAACAAAACCAAACCTGCAATCTGCATGTAGAAACAAACATCCCAAAATATATCCAGTAGGGAGATTCCTGAAGAAGCTAAAAATAGAACTACCATATACCAGCTACACTATTCTGTTTTTTTACCAAAAATAATTTTAAGTCAGGATACTTTAATGATACATACAGCACAATTCACAATAGCCAAGCTATGGAACCAGCCTAGATGCTCATCAGCATAGATATCCATCAGATGAAGGGATAAAGAAAATATATATACACAATGGAGTTTTATTTAGCCATGAAGAAAAATGAAATCATGTCATTCGTGGAAAAATGGATAGAACTGAAGAGCATCAAGCAAAGCAAAATAAGCCAGACTCAGAAAGACAAGTACCACACATTGTCTTTCATATGTGAAAGCTAGAGAAGGGAAATAAAAAGGGATTCCATGATGTGAAAGAGAGACTATTAGTATAGAAGAAGGGGAGTAGGGGTAAAAAGAGGGGAGGTTAAGGGGTATAACGAGGAATGAATTTGATTAAACAATGTTGTAAGCATGTATGAATATACTCCAATGTAACTCACCATTCTATATAACTAATATACACAATTTTTTTAAAAAGGAAAACACATGAGTATACTAAGAAATCACATATCTTATAAACAAATCTGTTCTTTGAGTGATTGACATTGAGCAATCCATAGAAAACTAGCTATTGGGGGAATGTTTTAGCTTAGAGGTGAGGTAATTTTTGATGACCTCCAGCAGGAGCTGGAGGGAACAAAAAATGTTAAGGGGAACAATTTGTGTAGGTATGGGTGAGGAATCCCAACAAGGCCTGGTGGGTGAGTATTCGCAAGTAAAGATCACACTATTGTACAGCGAGCTTCCTTCTAATTTATTCTTTGCTTGTAGGATGCTAAGTAGGATACAAAATATTCAGAGGAATTTACACCTGAAAAATTGTTCTTCAAATAGAAACCCTTATTTGTTAGAACAGGTGTTACAATTGCAGGGATAAAAGTTGATTTTCATTCAGAAGCAATTCATTTCAGTTTTCCCGAACCAACTTGAAATCTGATTCAAAATGTAATAAATTTTTATTTATGTGATGACTTCTGGCTTCTCGTGCCTAAAGAAACAGAACTCAAAAATACGTTTTAAGAAAAAGATGTTAAATAAGCTTCTCAGTTTCCCAGAAAATAATTAAATAAGTACCAGAGATTGAGGTGGAGTAGGGTTCATCTGGGAATGAAAACTAGTCTTTGATTTTTGATAAGAAAATGTATTCTGAGATGTGAGCATGCAGGGAACAAACTATTAACTCTACAAGTACATTTCATTAAAAAGGAGAAAAGTTTCTAAGGATTACTCCTCTACATTTGAGGATAAAGCAAAGCCCAGAAAACTATGTGGTACTTGATTTCATTTGCAAATGAGATTTGTGCTTTAATCACAATAGTCATTAAGGCTCCTAGGAGTATCCTGATATCATGGGGTTCTCAGTGTGTTAGCCTGAGTGTAGTCTGCCTTCCGGGGAAACTCCCCCTAGTGAGGTCTTCTGTTGCTAAACCTTCTTGAATAGAGTTAGAATAAATCTACTTTTCCCCAAATTTTGTTTCACAGGAAATAATACTCTGGGGAGACTCTTGTTCAGCAGTAATTAAAATAGACCTATGACCTACCACTCTTGACAGTCCCCTCAAGCTTGCTGAATAGGTTTCTTCCTGACTCAGGGTCTTCACCTCCTTGTTCTTACAGCATTTATATTAGAGAATGAGCTCCTTCTTTTTCAGCTCTATTCAGTTGAAATTCTTTTTAAAAGCCTCTTGCCAACTTTATAAACCAAGAATAGACCCGGGACCCATCTTTCTGATATGCAGTCATCAAGGTGGGTAAACTTCCTCTCTTCCAAGCTCTTTGTTTGGGAAGGATAGGAGCCTAACTTCCATGGGTGCCTGTTAGCAAACACTGAAGGCCCAATCATCCAGAAAAACATTTGCTGTCTCAGGTATAACTCAGTAGGCTCCACATATTGCACTCATCACCTCCCTCCTCAGTGTCCTCAGGTACTCCTCCAGGAATTCACCTCAGTGCATAAAAGCTCCTCTCCCATCTGTTTCCATGGAACCAAAGTCCAACACATTTCTGGTGTTTCTCATTTGTTGCAATAGCATTGATACTTGCTATTTATTTCCCACACCTGTTTGACTTTGGCTGGTGTCATTTTTAATCTTTGAAGCTCATGGACTGTATGTTTGTGCCCCGCCTCCCCATGCTTATGCTGAAACCCTGACTCTCAATGGATGTTATTAGGAGGTGACCAATTTGGGAGGATATTAGACTTGGAAGAGATCAGGTGGGTGGTGCCTCCATGATGAGAGTAGTGTTTTTATAAGAGGAGAAAGAGACTAGAATATTCCCCCTTTCATCTCTGCTCCTGCGTCTCTCTGATGTGCCAAGGAAGGCCCTGTGATAATGGAGAAGAGGGCTTTTACGTGGAATCTGAGTGAGACAGACACTCTGATGAAAATGTCTGTGGTGGATGTAAAAGAATCTTATGGGATGTTGTAAGTCCTATAGTCCTATAGGAACTCACAGTACAAGTGTGACTGGAAGGCTTTTTAGTGGACGGTAGGGGCAGGTGGGGGTGAGAAGAAAATTTATTTGGAGGTAGTGGTGGATCTCTGTTGTTTTCTTCATACATTTGTTCTCAATGAAATTAACAGAATGAAACTATGAGTGACATATCATAATTTGTGCAGCTCTTTTATCACAGATAGTTTTACAGTTTCTGGTGTTAATGGTGCCTTCTGTTTTGTTTTCTATCAGGACCATTATTGACTGAAGAGAAAGAACACATCCAACTGATTACAGAGAGAGAGAGAGAGAGAGAGAGAGAGAGAGAGAGAGAGAGAGAAACCAAGGGGGGAAATTCCTGCACTTACCTTAATTATTTCTAACTTAATGTAGTGACCCAAAGGTGTGTTATTTTGAGGGACATCACTGAACTTAAAAAAGACTGTACCCATTTGGAGTCTATCCATTATGAACTGAGCTCTTTAATGTTTTGCTAAAACTAAATTAAAAGAGTCTGAAAATATTAAATACATCATTAAACTTCTTTCCTTAAGACTTTTACAAAATTGCTGTTTGTCTTATAAACAATCTCCAGTAGAAAACAATTACACCAAAGATAAGAATTTGGTTGGCTTGGTAGTGGTGGCAGGCAGTGGGTTGGAATTTGGAACAATAAAAAGAAAACCAAAGTAAGATTTTAATCATCTGTCATTGGTTGGGCTGTCCTCCATCTCTTAGAAATGATAATACTTGTTGGTGGGAATGTAAATTGATATAACTACTATAGAAATCGGTATAGAGTTTCCCGAAAAACTAAAAATAAAACTACCACATGACTCAACTAAACCACTCCTTAGTATTTTCTGAAAGAATTAAAATCAGCATACTATAGTGATACAGGTACAGTCAGCACAGTTTACAACAGCCAAGTTATGGAATCAGTCCAAGTGCCCTTCAATGGACAAATGATAAAGACAATGTGGCACATGTACACAATGGAGTTTTATTCATCCAAAAAGAAGAATCATTTTTGGGAAAGTGGATGGAACTGGAGACCAAAATAAGCCAGGTTCAAAAAGACAAGTACTGTATGTTTTCTGTCCTGTATGGAAGCTAAAGGAAGAAAGGACATTGTGTAAGTGGAAAGATAGAGGAAGGGAATCAAGGGGAGGGCACAGGAGAGGGGAAGGGAAGGTATTGAGGAGTGAAATTGATCAAATAACATTATATACATGTAAGAATATATCACAAGGAAACCTAGTATTCTGTATAAATAATATGCACCAATTAAAGGTATGATAATAGCATAATTTAATACCAGAATATCAATATCACCAATAACAGCAAGTTATCTGCAGTTCTAAGTAATGTTGAAGTCAGTCTTGGTGATGAAGTACTTTCTGAATTGTGGGAAGAATGTAGGTGGTTATGGGGTAGGGGTTGTTTCTGTGAGAGATGGAGGTCTTGTTTATGACAAAAACAAATTCTGGTAACTAAGACAAAGCATTTTCTTTAAGTCAGCAGCAAAGCAAAAACCAGATGCAAGCTGATCTTTTGCAGAACTTAAAGGTGTCAGAGCCTGTAACTGTTTTGAAGTATTTTATCTTGAACTCACTAAGAGTTTTTTTTTTTGGCCACCTGGCTTGAAGTATTTGTTTTAGCTTTTGGAAGTTCCAAGGATATCAAAGCTCTAAATCATATTGCACATTGAACCCAATTCCTACTCCACTCAGGGTCAAAAGTCTTTCACAAACATGTATTGTCTTGGAGAAAGACCTGACCCAGGAGTTCCACAGGAGGAGATTCAATGACCTCTTCGAAGTCACAAAGCTGGTAGTTTCCTGATGTAAGGTTTACTCCTAGAAAGGAAGACAAATCCTTCTTGGTCACTTTTAGGTGTGGAAGAGGGTGTTTACCCTGGCAGCACAGATAACTGAGACCTGGTTCCTCTCACTAAGTAAAAATTTGAGATTTAAAGTTTTTTACCCTTCTTCCTGAGAAGTACATCTCCTGTGTAGGTGGGAAGGCTCTCTCAGAAACTAGAGAAATATTGTTTTATCTCTGGGTTGCATCATTTCTAGAAGGAGAGGAAGTAGAAGAAAGAACTAGGTTAGGTACATAATGTCAGTTTACATCACCTAGTGATATATTTATGGATCCAAAATTATATAACCACCACTCCTTGATTTGTGTGTTCCCTGAAGAATCAGATAAAACTTGTGCTGCTATTCAAGTACATTCTCTGAAAACCTTGCTATGTCACAAAACTAGTCATTTCTCTAATTTTTATAACTTTGTTTTGGCAAGGAAACTGTGGAACAGGTTATTTTGATTTTTTAATTATTTGGATAATGTCTATATACATGAACTGACATAAAATTATATATATATACATATTTTTGCTACTGTGGATTGAACCCAAAAGCACTTAACCACTGAGCCACATCCCTAGCCCTTTTTTGTATTTTATTTAGAGACAGGGTCTCACTGAGTTCCTTAGGGCCTTGCCAAATTGCTGAGGCTGGCTTTGAAATTGTGATCCTCCTGCTTCAGCCTCACAAGCCACTGGGATTACAAGCTAAAATAAATTTTGATTTTGTCAAAGAATTAGATAATAGTGTTAGCAATACTATTAGAACTTACCCTATAATTCTGTATTCTGATTATTCTTCCTGTAGAGCAGATAGGTACGTTCTGCATTGGCAGCAAGCCGCACTGCCACCAGACAGGTTTGTCAGGTAAAGTAGGTGACACTGTGGTAAATGAGTCACCATGAATTCCAGTGGTTTATTACAGTGAAGTAACATGTTTCATGTTCTATATCAGAGTCACTCAAGGGTCCTGGTTAGGGGGAGAACTGACACTTCAACACAGACTTCAGGGTGCTGTGGCAGAGGAAAGGAAAGAGTGGGGAATTGCATGGTGGGTTTTCACTGCCTGAACCTGGAGGCATCTCATGCCTTTTCTCTTCGTATTTCTTCGACCTGGACTAATCACATGGGCCTACCTCACTAAGAAACCTCCCAGAAACTGTAGTTCCCACATGTCCAAGAGGGGAAGAAGAACTGGGTATGTAGCAATGATTTCAGCACAGTTGTGACACTTTATAGCACATATATGGGATCTGAAAGTAAGAAAGATGAACAAAATGCATGAACTTATAAACTAGATAAAAGAGAATGCAACTGGCTACTCAGTACTGACTATAATTCCATCAAGACTAAGATATGTGGTCATCAGTCTGTCTTTCCATATTCATTAATTATATTGATCATTGATAATATTTGTATTCATTGATTATGTATCAACATAATCAATGAACTGTTTATTTACATGCTCAAATGTAGTTCTACCAGATTTGAGAGTAAAGAAGATGAATTAATTATTGTGACTAGTGCCCTCAAAAAATATATACTTTTATACTATATCTGGATTTATGATGTCATAATAATATTTTCAGAATTGCTGCAAAATAGTTTGTTTTTGTTATTTTTCTCTTTTGCAGTCCTAGGGATCGAACCTAGAGCCTTGCACATGGTAGTCAAGCGTTTGGCCACTGAACTATATCCCCAGCTCTATAGTTTGCTTTTAAATATTAATTCTAAGGTTTAATGGAGTTGTTTAGTTATTAATTAATAAAATCCTACACAAAATTAATTTATTAGGGATTCTAAATCATTAAACCATTACAATCTTTTTTGAAAGTTTTCCTTAAAGCAGGAAAACATCTTTACTTATCCAAGTAAAGTTTTCAAATGTGTATTAAAGTTAGATTCCTTTCTTTGCTAAGGATTAGATGCCTACAATTTAATAGCATGTTAAAAAGTGGGAAGTGTTTTCTTGCCTGAGAGAAAGTCATCTGACTTTTATAAGTGGAAGAAAGGAAGAGACTATCAACTGTCACATGATGGTTCAGCAGAAGATTCCATCAATAGTTTTTCTTTTGTAAAGATCATAGTTAAGAGCACTTAATCTACCTGTTTTTCTGAAATAATAAGACAAGGGCAGTTATGTTGTCACCTGTTTCTAGAGCATTGTCCCAGGATTAACAAGGTAGCATTAGTAAATTGCTTTAAGACTCCCAGATGAAGAGACTTGAGTAGGAAAGTAATTTTCTAGATGCTGATAACAATATACCCTCCATATACTCATGTGTACACATGGGTCATAATGTGTCATAACAAATTCTGCATGTGCCTGTGTTATCTGGAACAGAGTTTCTTAGCTTGACCTCTACTAGCATTTTAGGTCAGGCAACTCTGTTGCACGAGCTGTCCTGTATATTGAAATTTTTAGCAGCATCTCTGGTCTTTATACACTAGATGCCTATGGCAACTCTTCCTCCAGCTGTGACAATAAGAAATTGCCAAATGTCTCTTAGAGGTTAAAAATCATCCCTGGTGTGGAACAACTGATTTAGAGGTTAACATCAGTGTGTCAGAGTTAAAAATAAGAAAGAAAATTCATAGATTAGGCTAAAGTAAAACTTTTAAATTAAAAAAGAATAAAGATATGTTATTTTTAATCAGTTATTTAAAAGGACACACTTTGGTGAGCAGGTGGGGGAGGGCAGTGTCCTCATAGACTGATCCTTAAATTTATAAAGAAGAAAAACAAAAAGAACAAAAAGTAAATAAGACAATAGTGAACAAAATTGGTAGGGGAATTATTCTTTCAATACATTTTGTTATATTAATTTTTAAAAATAGTTTTAATATTTTTAAGCCAATGTAATGTTGGTATATGAACAGAAAAACAGACTAATTAAGACTGATAGTGAACCTAGAAACATACACAAACATGAGATTGTCTTAGTATTTGTGGGATTTGGAGCAAGCATACAAATGGGAGCCCACATATGGTGGTGCACAGAAAGCAAGCCTGTAACCTCCACTAGCAGGACTTAGTTCAAACCTGGTCTCATATAAACACGTGTGGCAGCCTATTAATATATTAGGCTAGGGCCTATATATCCAAGTTCTTTCCACATGCACCTCAAAGCAGCTTTCATTGGATCAGTCCTTGCACTTAGTAGTAAACCTATCAGTGGTATGGTCTGCTCTCAGGGGAAGTAGGTTGTATGGGTCTTGTAAATAGGCAAAAGACCATGAAACACTAATTATGAATCTATCAGATTAACCAAGATTATAAGAAAATAAAAAAAATGTCAACTGTTGCAAAAATTGAAAGTAAATGGAGATTTTTTAGTAATTTTGATGGGAGAAGATATCCATGTAACTACTTTGATGAGTTTATTGGCAATAGGTAAGAAAGATAACACTGTGCATGTAGCACTGGATATCTACTACACAGAAAACTCTCACATGGCTGCACCGGAAGTCATGGATCACTTTTCATTGCAGTATCATTTGCAAAAATAAGGAAACATTGGGAATGATCTCAATGTATATCAGTGGGTGCTATGGTTTTTAATGTGTATCCTAAAAAAGCATGTGTTGAAAATGTAATCCCCAATGCACAGTGTTGGGAG
This sequence comes from Marmota flaviventris, assembly GCF_047511675.1. NCBI lineage: Eukaryota > Metazoa > Chordata > Mammalia > Rodentia > Sciuridae > Marmota > Marmota flaviventris. The sequence continues at coordinate 49,974,051 of NC_092498.1, forward strand.
GTGAAACCTAATGACAGGTGAATAGTCTCTGAGGGCTCTTCCTCCATGAATAGCTTAATACTGTTATCACATAAGTGGGTTTATCTTTGTGAGTGGGTTCCTCATAAAGGGACAAGTTCAACCTCCTATTTTCTTTTCTCTTTTTATCTCAAGGAATCACAGAGCAAAAGGGCCCTCACCAGACACTTGTACCTTGATACTGGGCTTTTCAACTTCTAGAACTGTGAGCTAATAAACTTATATTCATTATAAATAAATTAGTCTCAGGTATTTTATTACAGCAGCACAAAACAGAGTAAAACAGTTGGGAAGTATAAATTCTTTATAGCATATACTAACAGTGAAAATTTCTATATCCACTACAAATGAATGAAAGATATACATTTGCATGATGTATATCGAAAATATAAAGAGAAACCATAAACTGAAGATACACATATATGAAAGATCAATTTTAACTCATTTGGTCCATGGTACAGCACTTGCCAAGAGGCCTTGGGTTCCATCCCAAACATCAAATATTTTTTAAAAATAAAATCATTTTAAACTAGTTATAAAAACAGAGCCCTAAATTTTTAATCAGAAAATTTGTGTTAATTGTAATAATAATAATAATAGAAAAGGCAAAAAGTGGTTTATTAAATTATTTTTGGTAATTTATAACACTTTCACTGACTAAATTTTCATTTTTTGGACATATGCAAAAGTATGCAGCTTTTTGTGGAAAAAATGATGTAATTTCAAAGTCTATATTTCTTAAATATATGAATATTTTATTTTCAGAAAAACTATTTGTCATGCAGCATTTTACCTGAATGCAATCAGACTTCATTTTTTCATTTCTATATCTCCTTTTCTATACACATTTTCTAGAAAAGAATAAGCATTTCAAAATAGCTAAACAAAAAAAATACATACTACATCTCAGTCACTATAATATAAAATGCCTAAAAGCCGGCTGCTATGCCCTGGTAGCTATAATGTAATATTCTCTTGGTGATATTAATACTATTCTCATGTTTTAGACTATTTAACTATTTTTGGTAAAACTGATCAATTTTTTAAATATTATATTTTCATTTAAACATAACATTTCAAAACATTTTGTTATATAGCCACCTTTGCTTTCTGCAATTATTTATTTTCTGTATGAGAGACTGACATTATTTATAATTAACTAAATATATTGTATATTTAATATATTTGATCTGTAGCTTTCAGCTGGGGGATACTTTTGCCCTCAAGGAGACATTTGGCAATGTTCAGAGATTTCTTTTTTCCATCATTATAATTGTCGGGAGTTGCTCTGGCATTTGCAGGGTAGAGGCCAGGGATACTGCTAAGCATTCTACAATTCATAGACCAGACACCTCACAAACAAGACTTATTGATACTGAAATGTCAATAGTGCTCCTTTTGGAAAACCTGGATCTACAATGAAGCAGGAGGGAAAAGGAAACAATCAAAGATTAACTAGTAAGCTAGTTTTTCCAAATGAACAAATGCATGACAGAAATCAGAATCTCCAGGAATAGCATATTTCAATGCATATTAAAAGGCTTGTACATTTTATTTGCTTGTTTTACTTTTCAGTAAGGAAATGTAAGCAGGGCAGATCCTGGCTAAGGGCAAACCCTCATATGCACTGTTCAGGAAGGAGGTTTCAACAAGAATAGAGAAGAGAAAGAGTAAGCTTAAATAAGTTGGATCAAAAGAGTGTTAAAACTTGAAACTCTTGTTTCTGTGATGTTTAGATACCCGGTGGAGCCAAAAAAAAAAAAAAAAGTTGAATACAGAGTGCATTTGTAAACAATTGTCTCTTGGAAATCTTAGTTGGCAGGAAGATATAATAAAGCCAGATACTGCCTCTACAGCATATATGAGGACTGTGCATGAGCTTTACCCTAGTCTATTTAAATACTAATATAACCATTAAATAAACATGTGGAGGCAGTGACTAGAGCTTTTGTAAACAGCATCAAATGAATGGAGAAAAAATAGTAAAAGGAATTGCAAGAATCATCTAATCTTATACAGTTCATGGCAAGAATTAAGTGCATTAGAGGCCAAATAATAAATTACATTTGGCTGGTTTTGCATATTTTTCCATAGCCTATGCAAATAATAACTGAAATTATGCTAATCTAATGTGTTGTGGCAATCTTAACTTAATCTTAACCATAGGGCAAGAGGAAAATGCAGAAAACTTGTTTATTGCTAAACTAGCTAATACTGACTCTGAACTAAAACTAATTTTCCATCTGAAACAAATTGGTGAGAATAACATCAAATACATCTCACTCTTGAAAAAAAAATTAAAATGTGGTTTATAACTACTTTGAAATAAAATATCCACATCCAAACTCTGTGAGTCCATGTATATAAATCCCCTAAAACTGTGCCTGACACACAGCAGACACTCAGGATGTGTGAGCTGCTGTTTTTTTTTCAGTCTAGGTTCCTATATAGCTTTGAATCCAACAAATATCTTTCAACTAACCAAATAAAGAAAGCCTAAGTTCAGTGTTCTCAGTCCACAAGTTTCCAGATTACCGATTCTGAATACCAGTGGGAAATCCATCTAATTGTAAGAGAAATTTACAAAAACACAGGATTGCCATTTTCTGTGTCCAGCATTGTTTTTCAGGGTCAGAAAAAGAACAAGTAATCTGGATAGGAGCAGAAATCTGAGTAATAAAAGTCGGTGACACATGCCATTTCACAGCAAGAACAGATGGGATAACAGTTTTGAAACACGTTGAAACAAGTGAGGGAGACCTGTAGGGAGGATGGCAAATACAGAATCCCACAGAAAGAGTAGTTGGGCTTAAAATTATTTATCCTAAGATGATACGTAAAACCAGCATGGGACCTATAAAAATAAAACTGTAACATCTTACTAAAGGACATAAAATGAGATTTGAACTATGCAGTATAAAAGAACCACAAATTAGTTAATTGTTGTGAGCACAGTTGATGTTACTGGCAAATAATATATACAACCTGTGTAACATACAAAACATCATCATATAAATCACATTGAATTAAATGTATTAGAAATGTTTAAAACTCTCTAAATGTATAGAGGTGTTTTGAAATATCTTTTTGTCAATAACTTCTAACTTTATTGAACTGTGGTCAGAAGACACTGTCTAGCAACGATTTGTTGTTAATTCATTAAACTTGTTTCTTGAACAGGCTAGTGGTCAATTTGTAAAAAAGCAGAGAGGCAATGTCAAAAATATAACAGCTAGTTAATATAGCATGGATCATATTAAAAATTTTATTCCAAAAATGTGAACATTAAGGTAAAACCCATTCATAAAATAATTAAAAATGAATTGATTTATAACACTAAAGCAGAATAAAAATTGAAATCTACTTACTAACAAAAAATTCTAGCTGGAAAGAGAAATGGGGGAACAGATAGATAAGTGACAGAGCAAGTAGAATGAAATGTTAAGGGTAAATTATAGGTATGGGTACACCTAGGTTGTACCTAGGTACACTTAGGATAGTTAATGAAAATTATTTCAATTTTGCTTATGTTTGAGAACTTTCATTGTAAAATATTAAGAAAAAAATCTGTATATCTACATAATTAATTTCTATTAAGCCTTAGAAGAAAAACAATCCATATTTCATATAAATGAAAAGATATTCAAGTCACATAATGCTTTTAACTAAATTGAATAAGGACAAAAAATTGTAGTCTAATCTCATATATGAACAATTACAAAACATAAAAGATTACTTGTTGACTTTGGAGGCATGGAACTGTTTCTTAAATAAGTTGCATTGGGCAAAGACACAAATGTTAAAGGGAAAGACTAAACATTTTATTATGTTAAGATAAAAAATTTAGTTCAAAGAAAATCTATTATGAAAGTATGAAAAAAAATTAAAAAGCAGGCTGTTTCACCAGAAAAAGGATATTTATTTAAAGAATGACTATAAAAGAATAAAAAGAAATAATAGAAAAATAAGGAGATTTATTTAGAGACAATTCAAAGAATATGGATCTCTAGTGGCTAATAAAGATATGGAAAGTGTCAGCCTCATGACTTGTCATGGAAATGTTGACGTGATAGCAAGATAAATTTCTATGAGCATGCCAAGGATTATAATATCTAACAAGAAGATTGGCCAACAGAAACTTTAATGTATTACTGTCAGGAGTATAAATGGATGCAAATTCTACTGAAAGCAATTGGGCAATGACTTTTAAAATTTGGAATGCCCAAATTTTAGATAGTACTGAACAACTGAACAACTTAGGTTGCATTACTCTTCCTAGCATACATGTGCACAAGGAATTATGCACTGGATGTTACTAGGAAAAAAAAAATAGAAAAAATTCAGTTATTCATTATTAGGGAAATGGATAAAAGTGGTCTTTAAAATTAAAATTTAAGGCGAGGTGCAGTGGTGCATGCCTGTAATCCCAGCAGCTTAGAAGGCTGAAACAGGAGGATTACCAGTTCAAAGCCAGCCTCAGCAAAAGTGAGGCACTGAGCAACTCAGCAAGACCCTGTCTCTAAACAAAATACAAAATAGGGCTGGGGATGTGGCTCAGTGGTTGAGTGCCTGAATTCAATCCCTGGTACCCCACCCAAAAAATTTAACTTAATACTATATAACAATTAAAATTAATAAATTAAATCTAAATATATTGGCATGGTTATAAGAAAAATCAACTGTGAAAATATACCCACAGAAGTATGAGTTATATAAAACTTTTAAAACATTTTAAAATATTAACATATGGTATTATGTTAAAACACTCTAAAATAATGCCCCATATTGTTAATACATATATATAAATGTAGAAAATAAAGAAAATGTGGGTGCATGGGAATAATACATATTATTCACATATTCACACTACTGATTCCTTCTAGGAAAAGAGGTGGTAGTAATTATTTGAGGTAGTAATTAGAAAATAAAGAAAATGTGGGTGCATGGGAATAATACATAGCAAATTCACACTACTGATTCCTTCTAGGAAAAGAGGTGGTAGTAATTATTTGAGGGGTTTTAATTGTTATGTGGGATATTTATTTTGGGAAAAAAATAATGAAACAGATACTATAAATTTTATTGTTGTAAGAAATGTGCACAGTGGGCCCATATTATGGTGGAAACCTAGGTGTTATTATTTTCTGTATTTTTATATATTTTAAGTATTTCATAAGTAAAATTTTAAGAATCAAAAGAATTTATTTTCATGGAATATGTTCAGAACACTCTGAAATGCATTCTCTAGATAAAATGTTTAAAGTCAAGCCAGTCAATGGGATAGATTCTCAGAAGATGGCAGAGAGATGGGTGACTTTCCTGGTTGTTCCATGGCGTGAACCAAGAAAAGCAGATAGGCAGCTTTTTAGCAAGGTGGGTGAATGATCAAGAATTAGGAGGGACTTCACTGTAATTTAATACTGGACACTCAAAACAGATAAGGGATTCAGGAGATCTTAAAATTCCACAGCCATAGCAGCAGCTGGAGTCACAAACCAGAACAATGCCTCCATGAACACAGCAAAGCAATAAAGAAATTAAAGGAACCCCATTCTCAGGAAGACTGAGATATGTTGGGGTACAGAGTATAGAGATCAGAGTCACTGCCTCATAAAACCAGTAAGCAGTGCTGCACAGGATCCATGTGCAATAAAGAAGCCCCATCTTTCCCTGTAATATGTGTGGACTACAGTGGAAGGAACCATTTTGTAGCTGTCACATGGGGGCTGACATCTAGGGAAGCTGGTTATTGGAAGACCTAAATGTGACTTGAAAAACAAGCCAGGAAAAGCCAGGCTGTGTGATGGAGAGTGTGCCCAAGTAACCAGGACAAAATCAAGCATGGAGGGGGTTTACACAGGGGAATACTGGTCACAGAAATCCACCTGGACTCCCCTCTTCCAATTTCACTGTTCATGGGACTGGCTGGGAGAGAAGCACCTGACCAGGAATTCAAAAGGGCAGATATGGGAGACATTGGGTTTGGAACTGAATCAGAAACCAGAAATCATGGGGTCTACAGGCAAAATAGTGCACTAACAACTGGCTCCTACACCATTCAAATGTAATACAAAGGAGATTCCTGAGGCACACTCTTTCAGTGTGTACTGGAAATTGCTGGGTCCTGGGGGTATGTTGACTTAAAATCTCCAGAACAATTGGCACCCAGCAAAGAAACCAGAGCATACCTGGGCTTACACCTCACCTCCAAGAGTTCCACCTCCAGGACTGACCCTCTCAGGCTAGCAACCCCACTCATCCTGAGGGTGGAGCTTGCATCATATACCAAACAACCCCACCTACCTCTTGAGAAGGGAAGCTGAGAGACTTTTGAACTTTAATGGAAATAAGTGTTCAATTTTTCAAGGTTTTTTTTTCTTTTTTCTTTCTCTCACATTTCTACTATTTTTGAAACCACATATTTTTCATTTATTTGTATATTGAGAACTAGAATTTCTGAGTAGAAGTTACAGGTTTTTTTGTGTATTCTTTTATTTTAATTTTTCTCTATTTTTAATTAAAAAATTACATTATATGTATTTTTCCTCTCACCTACTTCCCTAGATTCTCTTTCTTTCTTCTGCTAACAGCCGACCTCTGTTAATCTCTTTCACCCTTCTTATAGTTTTTTAGTCCTGTCTTCTCTCCTCCTTTCTCATAAGCATCAAATCCTACTCCACTTCTGTTCTCTCTTTGCCCACAATTTGAAATTGAAAACTCTTTTGAAAATCCACTGTTTATATTGTAGACAATAATTAGACACATCTTTCCTGTGTATTGCAACAACACTATAGATGTCTTAATAGGAGCAATTTGATTTAAGGCTGTATATTGTTTGCATTTGATGCTGCTATTATTTGTCTTTCCTTATAATAGAGGTACTGGAAACCTTCAGGAACACTATAAGTCTACAAGTTATAAAGTGAACTGCCTCAGATCCATACTGCTATATGGGTAGACACACAAACAACATGAAAAAAAAAAAAAAAAAAACAAGGAAAAAATCGCCCCAAACAAACCTTGATGCTCCAATAATAGAACTCATTGACAACACAGTAGAAGAAATGACAGAGAACGAGGTTAGAATGCACATAGTTAGACTGATTTTGACATTAAAAATGATTTAAGGAGTGAAATCAGAGATAAAATTCAAGAGGTGAAAGGTTACTTCAATAGACAGAGGTTTTAAAAAAAAATCAAGCAGAAATCCTTGAAATGAATAAATCAATAAACCAAATTAAAAATTCAATAGAAATCACCACTAACAGACTAGACTATTTGGAAGACAAAATCTCAAGCAATGAAGACAAAATATATAATCTTGAAAATAAAGTTGACCATGAAGAAATGATGTTAAAAACCATGATCAGCCATGATCTTGTTATTTTTTAGTGTTGAGTAATATTAACCATTGCGTATAAATGCCACATTACATTGGGTACAGAGAAGTGATTGGAGGGGAGGGGAGGTGAAGGGGGGTTAGGAAGGACAGCAGAATAAAATAGACATTATTATTGCTGTATGTATATGTGTGACTGTATGACCAGTATGATTCTGCAACCTCTACACTCAGAAAAATGAGAAATTATACCCTATCTGATTCAAATGTATGATATGTCAAGATCATTGTACTGTCATGTGTAACTAATAAAAACAAATTTAAAAAAAAGAAACCATTGAACAGAACTTCCAAAAACTATGAGATAACATGAAAAGACCAAATTTAAGGTTTATCATGATAGATGAAGGCACAGAGGTACAAACTAAAGGAATGTACAATCTTTTCAATGAAATAATACCAGAAAATTTCCCAAACCTAAAGAATGAAATAGAAAACCAAATACTACAGGCTTACAGGGTCCCAAATGTACAAAATTACAAGAGACTCACACCAAGGCATATCCTAATGAAAAATGCCTAGTGTACAGAATAAGGATAGAATTTTAAAGGCTGTGAGAGAAAAATATCAGATTACATTTAGGGGGAGACCAATTTGGATCTCAGCTGATTTCTCTACTCAGACCCTCAAAGCTAGGAGGTCTTGGAATAATATATACCAAGCTCTGAAAGAAAATAGATGCCAACCAAGAACTATATATCTAGCAAAACTAGGCTTTAGATTTGAAGATGAAATAAATACCTTCCAAGATAAACAAAAGTTAAAAGAATTCACAACTAGAAAATCTATAGTACAGAAAATTCTTAACAAAATATTACATGAAGATGAAATAAAGAAAAGAAAATGTGAAAACTAGCAAAGGGAGGAACTACATGAAAGGAATGGTCAAAGGAGAAACTAATTCAAATTAAAAACCAGAAATAAACCAAATTGACTGGGAATACAAATCATATCTCAATAATAATCTTGAATGTAAATGTCCTAAACTGATCAATCAAAAGATACAGAATGGCAGATTGGATTAAAAAACAATATCCAACAATGTTCTCTCTCCAAGGGACTCACCTCCTAGTCAAAGACATCCACAGACTGAAGGTGAAGGATGGGAAAAGACATATCACTCATAAGGATTGCATAAACAAGCAGGGGTTTCTATCATCATATCATATAAAGTTAACTTCAAGCAAAAGTTAATTAGAAGGGACAAAGAAGGACGTTTCATTCTGCTTAAGGGAATTATACATCAGCAAGACATAAAAATCATAAATATTTATGCCTCAAACAATGGAGCATCTATGTACATCAAACAAATCCTTCTCCATTTCAAGAATCAAATAGAACACAGGACAATAATACTGGGTGACATAAAACACCTCCCTCACCACTGAATAGATCCTCCAAACAAAAACTAAACAAAGAAACTATAGATATAAATAATACAATCAATAATTTAGACTTAACAGACACATATAGAATATTGCATCCATCAATGAGCAAATACACTTTCTTTTCAGCAGCACAGGGAACTCTCTAAAAAAATTAGACCATATCTTATGCCACAAAGCAACTTTTAGCAAATACAAAAAACAAAACAAAACAAAACAAAAAAACCAAAACCCAGAGATAATACCTGCATTCTATCAGATCATAATGGAATAAAATTAGAAACCAATGATAAAATTAAAAACAGAAGCTACTCTAACAACTGAAGACTAATAATACAATACTGAATGACCAATGGGTAGCAGAAGAAATCAGGGAAGAAATAAAGGAATACTTAGAAATAGGGCTGAGGTTGTGGCTCAGTGCTACAGCACTTGCCTAGCATGCATGAAGACCTTGGTTCAATCCTCAGCACCACATAAAGATAAATAAATAAAGATATTGTGTCCATCTACAACTAAAATATATATTTTAAAAAAGAATACTTAGAAATAATGGAAATAGCGACACACCATATCAAAGTCTTTGAGACACCATGAAGGCAGTGCTAAGAGGAAAGTTCATTGCTTTGAGCTTATTCTTTAAAAGAATAGAAAGTCAACAAATAAATAACCTAACATTACATCTCAAAGCCCTAGAAAAAGAAGAACAAATCAACACTAAAAGCAGTAGAAGACAAGAAATAATTGAAATAATTAAAACCAGTGGAAGACAGAAGCTAAAATCAATGAAATTTAAACAAAAAAATTTCAAAAAATTTACAAAACAAAAAGTTGGCTCTTTGAAAAAATAAATGAAATTTGTAAATTCTTAGCCACACTAATGAAGAAAAAGAGAAAAAACTCAAATTTCTAAAATTTATGATAGAAAAGAAAATATGATGACACACACTACTGAAACAGAGGATAATTAAAAACTTTTGAAAATTTACACTCCAATAAAATAGAAAATCTTGAAGACATTGATAAATTTCTAGAGACATATGACCTACCCAAACTGAATCAGGACATACACAATTTGAATGGATCAATCTGAAGCAATGAAATAGAAGATGCCATCAAAACCCTTCCAACTAAGAAAAGCCCAGAACCAGACAGATTCGCAGCTGAGTTCTACATTACTTTCAAAGACGAATTAGTACCAATACTTCTCATATTATACCATGAAATAGAAAAGGAAGGAACCCTTCAAAATTCATTCTCTGAAGCTAGTATTACTCTGATAGCAATACCAAACAAAGACACATCAAGGAAAGAAAATTCAGACCATAAATACAAAAATTCTGGCAAATCACATACAAAAACATATTAAAAAATACTGCACCAGGATCAAGTGGGGTTCATCTTAAGGATACAAGTTTGGTTCATCATATGGAAATCAATAAATGTAATTCATCACAACAGTAGACTTAAAGACAAGAATCATATGATCATCTCAATAGATGCAGAAAAATAATTTGACAAAATACAGCACAGCTTCATGTTCAAAACACTAGAAAAACTAGGGATAGTAGGAACAAACCTCAACATTATAAAATCAATCTATGCTATAACCAAAGCCAACATCATTCTAAATGGAGAAACACTGAAGCATTCTCTCTAGGAACTGGAATAAGACAAGGATGCCCTCTTTCACCACTTTTATTCAACATTGTCCTTGAAATTCTTTCCAGAACAATTAGACAGAAGAAAGAAATTAAAGGGATACTAATAGTAAAAGAATTTAAAATATCAGTATTTGCCAACAACATGATTCTATATTTAGAAGATCCAAAAATTCCATCAGAAAACTTCTAGAACTAATAAATGAATTCAACAAATTAGCAGGATATAAAATTAACCCCCATAAATCAAATGCATTCCTATATATCAGTGATGAATCAACTAAAAGAGAACTATTCCATTCATGATAGCCTTAAAAAATGGGTAATAAATCTAACAAAAGACGTAAAAAACTTCTACAATGAAAACTACAGAACACTAAAGAAAGAAAAACAACAATTTGTTCACATCTTCTTTAAAATCAACTGACCTGTAAGCTCTTTATAATTAAATACCTTTATTCATTTATATTCATTCATAAAGTAAAAATATGGACTAAATGGCTTTCTCAGTAGACCAATGGCAATTTTTATTACTTTTTCCTTCTAGTGATAGAAGTATGTCATTATAGTGGTGCATTTTCATAAAGAACTAGAGCCCATCAGAGCCTTGTTTTAAATAATGCTTTGCACAGTGGATGGAATCAGCCTGTGACTAATCCAAACCTCAGTATGAGAAAGAATAGCTGATCATCCAACTCTCTTGAGAATTCTTAAACACATTCTTGAAGGAATTCAGAGCAATAATTGAAAGGCTGAGAGCACTATTAAATCATCATTTTTTTTCCTAAGAGAATTAAAAGAGGGATTAGAAAATGTCAACAAATAATTTTTGGAAAAATCTCCTAATTCACAAACTGACATTACTTTATGGAGAAGACTTAGAAAAATAATGCTGGTAATATCTACTTAGTAATTCAGATACTGTCACTTTGCCTCTTAGGAGGCACTTAATCAGACTCTGATGAAAATGAACACTATGAAAATTCTTTGCGAACATATGATTATGGTATGATACATTTTTCAATCCACACACTGACATTCTAAGTGTTTTTAAAAGGTGCTACATCAGCCATTTAGATAATAGGAATGAAAAATAGATGAACTGTGAAGAATAAATTAGGGACATAAAAATGAGAATCAATATCACTCCTGCACAAAACTTATTGCTCCTCCCCACAAAACTTTTCCTACATCAATAATGTAAAACAACACTGACCCTAAAGAGATGTTCAGGACACGCCTGGTCAACATGTGATCAGAAACACTTTAAGAATTTGATTAGATCTGAGTTCTTAAAAGAGCCCTTCTCAGTGAAAAGTAAACACAGAGGATAATAATTTGTGATTATTAATTAAGTGAGTAAAGTTAAATAAGACTGATCACCCAGGAAATTTTCTGCAGACCTTCAAGCTGTGTAAAATTCCTTTATTTTTTTCCCCTTTGATATAGACAAAATTAAAGGTTACATTAAATGTTTGCAGTCTTAGAATCTTTAAGGAGATTAGACACTGTTGCTTCAGGAAGAACTGGAAGTAACATTTTAAATACAATCAGTTATAATTTCTCTTTTTGTGTCTTGTCTGGCCACTCAAAAACATTTTTTAAGTTAAATATATTATTTCAATATAATTATAGATTCACATGCAGTTGTAGGAAATAATACAGGGGGATCTGTATCATGTGCCCAATTCCTGTAAGGGTAAAGTCTTGTAAAACCATAACAAACTATCCCAACCAGGATATCAACATTGAGACACAGATGAAGCAGAAGGGTCCCACCACCACAAAGAGCCCTGTTTCCTTTCTATAGCCATACCCACTGTATTCTGTCCACACCCTCCTGACAACCACTAGTTTGCTTTTCCATTTTTTTATAACTGGAATCATATAGTATGTAACCTTGAAAGATAGATTTTTTTTATTCATCATAATTATCTAGAGATGCATCCAAGTTTTTACGTGTACTGATAGCATGCTCTTTTTTAAAAACTTAAAATTTTTTTTTAGTTGTAAATGCACACAATACCTTTATTTTATTAGTTTATGTAGTGCTGAGGATCAAACATACTGCCCCACGCATGCAAAGCAAGTGCTCTACCATTGAGCCACAACCCCAACCCAATAGTATGCTCTTTTGAAATGTGGAGTCTTATTCCATGGTGTGGATGTACCAAGTTCTTCTTAACTATTGACACATTAAGGGAATTCAGATTGTTTACAATTTTTAATTTTTTTTAATAAGCTGTGATAAATATTCATATGTAATTTTTGTATCAACAAAAAATTTCATTTCTCAGGAGTACAATTCCTGGGTCAAATGGTGGTTTCACTTCTAGAAACTACCAATAGGCTTCCCAGAATGGGTGTAACTTTCCTACTCTCACTCACACTGAGTAATTTTCTCTTCATCCTTGACAGCCCTTAGTGTTCTCATAGTTTCTTATTTTAGCCATTCTGATAAGTGAGTAGGAATATCTCACTGTGGTTTTAATTTGTATTTCCATAATGGTTGATATCAAACACCTTTTCGTGTTTATTTGACATCTGTATTTCCTTCTTGGTGAAATATCTCTTCATGTCTTTTGCTCATTTTCTAATTGGATTATTTGCTGAAATCTTATAGTTCTTTATATATCATAGATATTGATCTACGTCAAATATGTGGTTTGAAATTATTTTCTCCCATCCAGTAACTTGTCTTTTTATTTTCTTGACAAGGTCTTTTGATAAGGAAGTTTTTAATTTTGACGATGTCCAGCTTAATTTTTTCTTCCATGGACTGTGCTTTGATTGTCAAATCTAAAACTCTTAGCCAAGTCCTATATCCTAATGATTTTTTTCCAATTTTTTTCCCTAAAAGTGTAATTTTATATTTTACATCCAAGCCCATGTATTTTTTTGTTTGTGTCATGTGAGTTGAAGTTCTTTTTTTCTTTTTATACTTTTAACTATACATGCCCACTTACTTCAGCACTGTTTGTTGAAAAGGTCATCTTTCTGACATTAAAGTGCTTTTCTACCTTCCTCAAGAATCAATTAAGCATAATTATGCAGGACTATTTCTGGGTTATTCTGTCATTGATGTATGTGTCTGTGCCTTCCCCAATACCATGCAGGCTTGATTACTATAGCTTTATAGTCTTTAAGGTAGGCAGACTCTTCATTGCTGGCTCTGTCTGAATTTAGTCTATTCTCAACTTACTTGAGAGTTTTTATTGTGTTTCTAGAACCACCTTCATGACTGTTTCAGTATTGGCAACATTTGGAGAATAGATTCAGAGAGGGTTTACTAAGATACAACAGTAAATTACAGCAACTTGCTGTGTAGTTATTATCTCTGCTTTCCATGTAAGTTTTTCCAGGAGATACACAGTATTTTAGATTGTTATTTAAAAATTCTCTTTCTTAAAATTTGCGTTATGAAACTGTGGTATATATACCCTATGGAATATTACTCAGCATTAAAAGAGAATAAAATTATGGCATTTGCAGGTAAATGGATGGAGTTGGAGAATATCATGCTAAATAAGCCAATCCCCCCCAAAACAAAACAGAATATTCTCTCTGATAAGTGGATGCTGAACCACAATGGGTGGGGTGGGGAGGGGTGCATGGGAAAAATGGAGGAACTTTGATTGGGCAAAGGGGAGGGAAGAGAGGGGTGGGAGGATGGGGGCAGGAAAGATGGTGGAATGAGATGGACATCATTACCCTAGGTACATGTATGACTGCACATGTAGTGCGGCTCTATAGATGATGGAATTAGTAGACAAGAATATCAAAACAAACATTAAAATAGTATTGTATGTATTCAAGAATGCAGACTACAAAAAGAACTTGCTAATTAGGGTCATGAAAAATACATAAAAACTAAAATCCAATTTCCTTTTTCTTTAGTACTGGGGATTGACCTCAGAGATACTCACCACTGAACCACATCCCCATCCCTATTTTGTATTTTATTTAGAAACAGGGTCTCACCAAGTTGCTTAGTGTCTTGCTGTTGCTGAGGCTGGCTTTGAACTTGTGATCCTCCTGTCTCAGCCTATGGAGCTGCTGGGATTACAGGTGTGAGTTACATGCCTGGCTCAATTTCTAAAGTTGAACATTTCTTTACAAGTAAGAGCAAAGTAGACACTATGAAATTATTGAACTTAAAGAAAAGTAATAAAAGCTATCTAAATTGAACATTTTGATAATTTTGATAGAAAATGACTGAGGAAAAAAAAATGCCCCACAAACAGGTACAATGTTCTTTGGGACAACTTCAGATAGCAAATATGTGTATAATTGTAGTAGTCCCTGAAGGAAAGTGGGTGGAGAGAGAATGTTTTAAGGAATAATGGATGAAGTGTTCTTCCAAATATGATTTTTAAAAATCTGTAAGTACATTACATTGAAGTTTAATGAATCTCAAACACATAGAAACAAAGAAAATTACATCAAGCTACCTCCCAAATAAATTGCTCAAAATTAGTAATGAAAGATGAATTGAAAAAGTGTCAGAGGAAAAAAAAGAGATTATATATAATATATATATATATATATATATATATATATATATATATATATATATATATAATATATATAAATGTGTGTGTGTGTGTGTATGAACAAAACAAGGCATAAAAACACTTTTCTTAAATCTAGGAGACTAAGGACAAACATCTTTAAATTCCATGAGATAAAAACATTGCCTGTGTGGAGTTTTATTTTCAATGAAAATATCTTTTAAAAATAAAGGCAAAATTGAGATTGTTTTCAAACCTAAAAATGTAAAAGAATAAGAATTTTACAAAGTGGACATATAAATTATAAGACAGTAGAAAGGAATGAAGAAAGAGTGAATTAAGCAAGACTTTTAAATATTTTTTGTGTTTTAAAATCATTGTAAAAGATAATTGAGTAAGGCACAAAATAATAGCACAGTATTTTGGGTTTATGATATATGTAGGGATAAAATCTGTGAGAATAGCACAAAGTTGTGAGGGGAGATATGCAGAATAATATTATAAAAATCTTATGCATGAAGTAGTCTAATATCACTTAAAGAAAACTGTGATAATTTAAAGTTGCATACTACAACCCATAAATAACCACAAGAAGCAAATAAGTCAACAAGTGAAATAAGATAAATAATAAAACAGTCAATTCAAAAGAAGGTAATATTAAAGGGAAATGATATAACAAATAGTGACATGTTCCTTAGCCACTGAGCCACATAGCCAGCCCACTAAACCCTGGTGAGAAATATTGTGGAGGGGTGCAACTGGTGGCCTGGGAAGGCTGGAGCATGGGTAGTGAGGAGAGGCCACAGCTGTGCCAGAGTCAACCATGACACATAGGTCTGAAGCATAGCAAGTCAGGGCTCAGGCAAGCCAGGGCATGCCTTTCTGTCATTCTCTGGTGTTGGCCTAGCCCATGAGCTATGGGAAAATGGAAGTGGGGGCATACAAGAAAATGCAGACTCAAGGGCTAATCAATAGTGTTTGTACTTTCCAACACATGATTAGCATAAACTTGGACCAATAGTGTAGATGAAACCAGATTTACAGAGGTAGTTAGTGTCGTTAGGTAAATCTGGTCTAATATTGAGAATGAAGGCCATATTGAGAATGGAGTCCAGGAAAAGGGGAATTGAAAATGTCCCCAAGGCCCAGAGCCCATCCCAAGGAAATGTTAATAAAGCAGCTCCCAGAAAACATGGAGATGCTAATCTAAAAGTCCTTCCTGCCCAGATTACTTCTTCAGCCCACCTGTTCCCCATCCTTTGAGCCTTCCCACCTACATTCCATCACTGCAAAATAACAGAACTAAGGACAGGAATGTGACAGGAATGCAGGAAAGGTGAATGAATACTTTAACTATAAAAAGGGGAAGACATCGCCCTTCCATGGATTCCACCTCTTGGGTCTCCTTCTTCCTCCAGGGAGAAGTCTTTCCTGCTGTCCTTTAATAAAGCTTCAACTTTCCACTCTAAACTTGCCTCCACGTGCTTCTCTGGTGTTATACTTTAGCATTGGGGAAGCAAGGACTCCTCATCGGTAAACAGCATAACATTGATACTTTCCAAGACCTAATTAGCATAAATTTGGACCAATAATGTTGACCCAAGCTATATAAACCCCTAGACTAACACTTAAGCATCCTGGCTGCAATGTAAAATTTCTTAAAATTCTAGCAAACGTAACATAGCATTGTATGAGAAATATTCATAGTTCAAAGTATCATGCCCAGAGTTATTTTAGTTCAATATAATTCAGAATATTAATAAACAAGATAAAGAACTATAACATTATCTCACAAGGTAAAAAAGAAACATTTGACAAACTCTCACATCCATTTCTGATGAGAACCCTCAGCAAGCTAACAATTGAATACATTCTTCAATCTGATAAACAGCCTATATGAAAGTTCTGCTGCTAACATTCATAATTAATAGTAAAAATGCTTTGCCACTGAAAGAAAAAAACATAGATATTGTAATGTTAGAATAAAAAATAAAAGTATCCAGATTGGAAAGAAATAATCACTAACTTATTCATAGCAACCTCATTACTTATATAGAGGATCATATGAAACTTAGATAAAAATCAACTAGATCTAATAAGTAATCTAGATCTAATAAGTAAATTTATTGAGGGTGCAGGACTCAAAGTGAATTAATATAAATGTATTTCTAAATTCTAGAAATAATCAAGCATATATTGAAGCTCAAATAGCATTTATAATAGATTGAACAATAAAATGTAATAGCATCAAAAATGAAATACATAGGGATAAATATGTTTAGATGCAGAAAACTATATAACCGTTCTCAGAGAAATGGAATATCTAAACATACAGCAAGATGTGGTATGGTTTGTGGATCAGGAGACTCAGTTTTTTATATGATGTCAATAATCCCCAACTTGATTTTTATTGATTATGACTAGAGTTCATTAGGTTTCTATTCTGGTCTCAAATATTTTTACATCTGCAATATAGTTTACTTTAGATTTTCTATAATAGTAAAAATCTATAAATTCTCTCAAGAAGTGTGAAGTAAGAAGGAACCCTGGAAATCTGTCTCAAGACCCAACATCTAATATATAAAATTTGTTAGCAGAAGTGAAGTCTTTCTTCAGAGTAAAAGCAGATTTCAAGGCAGTCATGTTAAAGTTGATCAAAAAGCCTTTCTTAGGGGCAGCTTTACCTTCTCTCCAAGCTGCTTCCAACAAAATTCTCTCCACCCTCTTTCGGGATGACTTGAAAGAACATTGCATGGACAATAATTTGAAAAGCATTGCATGGATAATAAGACTTGAACTTCATATTCAAACTTTATTTTAAAATGTATTCCTAGGAGAGGTAGAAAAACAGCTATTTGTAATTTCTTTATGTAGGAGGGTTATAAGAAGCCATTATCCTTAGACACAGATTCTGAAACAGACATCTAATTCTTCTGAAGAGTACAACACATTTGCAGGTCTTCAAAAAAGACAATGTGTCAAGAAAGAAGATGAGCTAAATAAAAAATAGTAGAATAAGGCAATTAGAGTAAATAAGAAAAATAATGGAGCGTAGAGCAAAATGGCAGCCCAGTAAGATCTTCTGGCAACAGTCTCCCCATAGACACTACAAGTCAAACAGTTATTCATGCATCCAGCTGTCAGTTCCAGAGCTAAGGAAATCAGGTGAGAGATGGGAGTACCTGTTTTTAGTAGAGCAAAACCATAAGATACATTACATTATCCCTCTCTGAACTCTAAGTAGCTGGAATGAAAAGAAATGCCTTCTACTCAGGGGAAGAGAAAGAATGAAATCCTGGCCTTAGACTTGAAACTCAATATCAGACTTGCTTTGGTTGAAACCTAGTGCTGGGCAAAGCCCAAGACTCCCTATAGCCAGGCTAATACTTGTGGATTGAGCTATTAGAATTGTGCTAGGTAGGCCAGGTGACAAATAGACTGTTTTTATCACCCCTGATCCCACCCGGGCAGTAGAACTAGAAGCAGGACTCCACCCACTGAGGAGCAGGGCACAAAAACTAGCAGAGAGCTTTTCTTAGAGCCCTGTGCCGAGTGTGCCATGGCAAAACCAAGTACCTCTAGAAATTAACGGTCCTGTACACAAGTCAGAGCTCAGAGGAAGAGCCTCTAGTCCAGATCCAGCATCCGTCAGAGACTTGAATTTCAGATTTATCAGTCCTAGTTTGACGTGGGCCTGGGAAATATCCACCATTCTCCTGAGGTCCCTAAGGCTGGGACTCAGATACAACCCAGTTTAGCACTGTTATGGTTTGGATGTGAGGTGTCCTGCAAAAGCTCACATGTGAGACAATGCAAGAAGATTCAGAGGAGAAATGATTGTGTTGTGAGAGTCTTAATCCTGTCAGTGAATTAATCCCATGGTAGGGGTTACCTGAGTGGTAACTGAAGTGGTAGGGTGTGGCTGGAGGAGGTGGGAATTAGGGGCGTGGCTTTGGAGTGTAGATTTGTATTTGGCAGGTAGAGTCTCTCTCCTTCTCCATTTGATTACCATGCGAGCTGCTTCTCTCTGCCTACTCTTCCACCATGATATTCAGCCTCACCTTGAGCCATGAGGAATGTACTTGACTGTCTATGGACTAAGACCTCTGAAACCATGAGCCCTCAAATAAACCTTTCCTCCTTCATCGTTGTTCTGGTCAGGTCCTTTAGTCACAGCAGCAGAAAAGCTGACTAAAACAAGTACCAACTTTGTCACCCAAGGGAGTATCTGCACCACCCTAACCCCAACTTTAGGCAGCACAGCTATGAAGGCCAATGCTCACAGCTGGAGCTATAGAACTACCCTGGCAGAGAACTATACCACAGGGGAATAAACTCGTGTGTTTAGCCTACTTCACTGCTAGCTGTGGCATGGACCTTTCTGCATCCCTGAGTCCATACAGGTCCTTGCAGCTATGAGAATCCGACACAGCCCAGCTTAGCATCAGTCCGGGTGGACAACAGGGTGTCTTCACCAATACTACCTTAATTTGGGGAAGCATAGTATGGTGCAAGGCCCCACTCACTGAATGCAAAAAGCAGAAATTTTACCCTAGGTTTTATATTGGGCTAGTAAAACCCAATATTGGGTAGATCCTAACAACTCCAGGTCAGCAAGTGGATGGAAATTCTGGAACTGTTCCAGTGCCAGGGGAAGACATCTAGCTCCAGTCTATCAGATTTCTATTCTAGTTAGCATCACATATGGCTAGATGCAGCTGTTTTAAGTTGTGAGTCCACTTTAGCAATTGTCTGTCCACAGATGTGTGAGCCTTGGTCCCAACACAACCTTATGCTATTTTAGTGTGCTATGAGTTCAGGGTGTAAAAATAGGTTGGTGGTTTGGTAGTCACACATATATCATAGGCATCTGGTGCTAGCCCATCCATGGTGACTGTCCAGAGCTGGGAAAAATCCTGCAGTGTCTGTTCTTAGCCAATAACTGTGGATAGGCATCTGGTCTTGTGTGGCATTCAGGCAGAGGTCTGTAGGGACAGGCTATTTTCCCTAAGTACTCCCTGTTTCTTTCTGCATAGAGCACCAACAAAGTATTTGGGATAAACTTGGTCTTGGATTACTCTCTAGTACTGAAACAGAAGCAATATATTAACAGCAGACTCCTAGAAAATCTGAACCTAGGAAACATCTAGTATTGAAACAGTAGAAATGACTATAGGCTCAGAGAAAATGAGCATCCTGCTTAGAATTTCTGGGAAGACAGGCACAGACAAAAGCAGATTAGGAAGACTAGAATAAATACATTCAATGCTCAGATTACAATGCAAAACAAAATCAAGAGCTTTAGGAAATTACGTAATCACCTAGTACTCAAAATAAGGTGCCAGAAACTAAGCAGGCAGTAATCAATATGGGACAATTCTCAGGCAGAGAATTTAAGGTAGTTGTTTTAAGGAAACTCAATGAAGAGAGAAATATTTCAATATTCTAATAGAAAATCTTATCAATGACATATAAACAATTTTAAAAAACAAGCAGAAATTCTTGACCTGAAAAACACATTTAGAGAAATTAAACATGAACTTGGAGGTATTACTAACAGGCTAGATGGAACAAGAAATAATGAACTCAAAGACAGCTTATTTGAAAATGCATAGTTGGAGGGGAAAATAATGAAGAATGAAGAAAGCTTATAGAAACTTTGGGACAGGATTAAAAGAGCAAATATTTGGTTTATTCATTTGAAGAGAAACTGGAAAATGCCAGAGGGGCAAAATACCTTATTTTGTCAGTTTTTCCATCACTGTAATCAAAATACCAGAAAAGAACATGTTAGAGGATAATTTATTTGGTGCTCATGGTTCCAGAGGTCTCTGTCTGTAGATTGCTGGTTCCATTGCCCAAGGTGAGTTGGCTCATCATCTGGGAAGTGTCCAGCAGAGGAAAGCTGCCTAGTTTGTGGAGAGGTCAGAAGAGAGAGAGAGAGAGAGAGAGAGAGAGAGAGAGAGAGAGAGAGAGAGAGAGAGAAAGAGAGAGAGAGAGCGCGCTTGCAAAAGAGCAAGGGAGCTCCTGGGTAGGGAGAGGAGGACTGCTGGGTGTGCCTCCAGTGACCCACCTCCCCAGCCTGCTCTGCCTGCCTTACAACCCATGCAGTCCATTTAAACTAGGATTAACTGATTACAGCTCTCACAATCCAATTATTTCACTAGTGAATATCTCTGTATTAACAGGAGATTTGGGGGGACACCTCACATCCAAACCATAACACAAAGATATGATAGAAAACTTCCTAAACCTAGAGAAAAATGAATAAATCCAGCTGCAGGAAAGGCAAAGTTACCAGTCACATGGAAAATAGAAAGAAGACTCTCAAGGGTCTGAGAGAAAAGAATAAACACATAGGGGTGTCCCAATTTGACTGACAGCTGACTTCTCAATGAAAACCTTACAGGTCAGTATAGAGTGGCATGAGATTTTCATAGTACTGAGGAAAACAAAATAATAAAAAACTATTGTCAACCAAGGATTCTGTACTTGTAAAGTTATCCTTTAGAAATGAAAGAGGGATAAATTTTCCTAAACAAAGGCTGAGATAATACATCTCCATCAAACCTGTTCTACAATAAATGCTAAAAAAAAAAAACTTCCTCAAACTGAAAAAAAGAGATGTTAGTGAATAAGAAGAAGACATATGAAGGTATAAAACTTACTCAGAGTATTTATATAACAAATTTAGAATGTTCTAAATGCATGGATGATTCAACATATGCAAATTAATAAATACAATACACCATCTCAACAGAATGAAGGATAAAAACCATATGATCATCCCAATTGATGCAGAATAGTCTTTCAGTAAAATTTAACATCTTTTTAAGATAAAAATACTGAACAACTTAGGCTTACAAGAAATGTACCTCATCTTAATAAAAGGATTTATAATAAGCCGACAGCTAACATTATATTGAATAAGAAAAAGCAGAAAACTTTCTTTCTAAGATCTGGAATATAACAGAGATGTTCACTTTCATCACTTTTATTCAGTACAGTGCTGGGAGTCCTAATCAGAACAATTTGGAAAGATAGAGAAATAAAGGGTATCCACGTTAGAAACGAAGAAGTCAAATTGTCACTATTTGTAGCTGACACAATATTATACAAAGGAAACTCCCAAAACTTCACCAAAAGTTATTAGAACTAATAAACAGATTCAGCAAAGGCACAAAAATGCAAAATTAGGATGTTGTTATATGTTGATAGTGAATTATACAAGTACAAAATGAAAGCAATTCCATTTACAATAGCTGCAAAAAAATCTAGGACTTTAACCAAAGATGTGGAAAAATCTGTACAATGAAAATTATAAAATGTTGGTAAAAGATATTGAAAAGGACACAACAAATGAGAAGACATTCCCCATTTGTGGGTAGGAAGAATCAATATTCTTAAAATGTTCATTCTACCCAGGGTGATTTACAGATTCAATGCAATTTCTATCAAAATGTCAATGGTATTCTTCACAGAACTAGAAAAAACAATCCTAAAATTTATACGGAAGTACTAATTGCCCTGAATAGGCAAAATCATTTTGAGCAAAAAAGAACAAAGCAAGAGGCATTATGCGATCTGGCTTCAAAACATGCTATAAACTATAGTAAGAAAAAGTAGAACAGTATTGGCATAAACACAGACCTAAAGACCAAAGGAATAGAACAGGGAGCCTAGAAGTTAACCCATGCATCTATAGCCAACTCAGTTTCCACAAAGGTGCCGAAAACATTATTAGAGAAAGGAGTCTGTTTGATAAATGAGGTTGAGAAAATTGGATGTCTACATGCAAAAGAATGAAGCTAGTTACAAAGATCAGCTTGAAATGGATTAAAGATTTAAATGAAAAACCTGACACTATGAAACTACTAGAAGAAAACATAGGGGAAATGCTTCAGGACATTGGAATAGTAGAAAAATGTTTTGGAAAAGATCCCCAAGGTCCAGCAAATTAAAGCAAAAATAGACAAATGGTATTACATAAAACTAAAAAGTTTCTGCATAGAAAAGGAAATACTCAACAGAGTGCAGAGACAAACTACAGAACAGTAGAATATATTTGCAATGTATACATCTGACAAGGAGTTGCAATCAGAACACATAAGACACTCCAAAAACTCAATAGCAAAAACCAAGTACCCTGGTTAAAAAAATGGGTACTAGATCTAAATAGACATTTCTCAAAAGAAGACATACAAATGGCCAACAGCTACATTAAAAAATGTTCAACATCACTAATCATCAGGGAAATGCAAATCAAGAACACAATGATATATTATTTCATCCCAGAGGGAAAGGGAGAGAAAAGGGAAATTGCATGGAAATGGAAGGAGACCCTCATTGTTATACAAAATTACATATAAGAGGTTGTGAGGGGAATGGGAAAAAAACAAGGAGAGAAATGAATTACAGTAGTTGGGGTAGAGAGAGAAGAAGAGGGGAGGGGAGGGGGGATAGTAGAGGATAGGAAAGGTAGCAGAGTACAACAGTTACTAGTAAGGCATTATGTAAAAATGTGGATGTGTAACGGATGTGATTCTGCAATCTGTATTTGGGGTAAAAATGGGAGTTCATAACCCACTTGAATCTAATGTATGAAATATGATATGTCAAGAGCTTTGTAATGTTTTGAACAACCAATAAAAAAAAAAAGAAATACAGGCTGTAGTGCTTTAAGGGTAGAGCCATATTACATGTAACCTACCTCAAATGGTTCAGAGGAAAATTGTGTACATGTGTGTAAAAGTGGGGGGGTGGGAAAGAGAATAAATTATAAATGAAATGAAAAAAAAATGACTAACATCAGAAAGACTAAAAGAGAAAAAAATAATGTTTACAAGGATGTGGCAGAAATCCTTGCACACTATTGTGGGGAATGTAAATTAGTAGAGCTATTGTGGAAAGCAGGTTCCTGAAAAAATTAAAAATCGAACTGCCACATGTTCCAGCAATATTATTATTGGGTATATATCCAAAGGAAATGAGATGGGTATGTTGAAGAGAAATCAGAAATCCCATGTTCATTGTAACAATATTCACAATAGCCAAGAAGTGGAGACAATTTAAGTGTCTATTATCTAATCAATAAATCAAGAAAATGTGGTATACACAATGAAATACTATTCTGTGATAAAAATGAAATGAAATTCTACATTTGTGACAACACAGTTAGAACAGAGATCATTATTTTAAATGAAGGAAGTCAGGCAAAGAAAGACACATACCACATAATCTCATATATGGAATATGAAAAAGTTGATCTTATAAAAGTTGAGAAAAGAATGGTTTTACCAGATGCTGGGCATAGCATGTGGGGGGATAGGGACATATTGATAAATGGGTACTAAATTTCAGTTAGGTAGTAGCAAGCAGCTCTGAGGTAGTATTGCACAATATGGTAATTACATATTATGGTTTGAATCTGGAATGTCCCCCAAGAGTTCATGTAGTAGGAAATGCACCTGTGTTCACGAATACAATGATTGGATTGTGAGGAATCCAACCTCATCAATGGATTAATCCACTTGGTAAAGTAATAATTTGAATGGACTACTAGGTGGTAGCCATAGGCAAACAGGTGGTATATGGCTGGAAGAAGTAGGTCACTGGAGACATGGCCTTGGGTTCTCTATCTGTCCCTACCCACTTGCTCACCTGCTTTCTTTCTGTTTCCTGACTGCCATGAGCTGAGGTGCTTTTCTCTACCATGCCTATGGTGTTTCTGCAGTGGAGTTGGCCAACCATAGACTAAATCCTCTGAAACTGTAGTCCAGAATAAATCCTTGGTCCTTAAGTTGTTTTTGTCAGGTATTTTGGTCACAGTGACAAAAGCACTACAGATTAACGATTTTATACTGCACTCTTCAAAAAGCTAGTAGAAAGGATTTTGAGTTTTTAAATGGTAAACATTGGAGAAGTTATGTTTAATATGTTTAACCTGATTTAAGTCTTATTCAATGTATACATGTATCAAACATTCCATGGTATTCCATCAGTATTTATAATGTTTATTTTTGTATTTTAGTTAAACATAAAAAAATGAAAAAATAGAAATATTGGCTAGCACATCAATTTTCTTTGAATAAGGAAAGGATGTGAAACATTTCTGATATTTTGATAATCTTCGAGACATATTTGTTATACAACAATAACTACAAAGGCACAGAATTGACTCAGTGGCCTTGTCAGGCTTGCTGCTGAGGAGAGGTGAGGTCCAAGGGCTAGTTCAGCACAGTGGGTGTAAGGAACTACAGCTGCTCAGATTCATCTATGACCCTACAGGTAACACTCCAGGGACCTCTAACAACATGGGGGATTTTGAACTATCTAAAAATCCCTGAAGTGAAAACTAATGATGAAGATCATTTAATGGAGAGGCTCATTCTAAATCAACATGTTGCATTGTTCCAATAAGACAGTGAGCTTTTTCTTCAGCATTATACCCAGAGTCTAAATTTTCCTCCATTTTTTGTATGTTGAATCCTGTAAATGGAAATTTACTTTGTAAATACACACTGTTTGCTCTTTTACTTCCAATGTTCTCTCAACCAAGGATTGGTTGTGTAAAAATTGAATAATCCTCTGAAAATTTCTGCTTGGGGGTTATAAACTATGAATAACCTTTCTGACTTAACAAGATTTTCTTTTTGTGCTTTCAATTAGATTCTGGCTAACAGTCTTCTGAAGAAGGAGTTTAACCAAGCCCTATTGATTATGTGTGAACATTTACTTCTGAGTGTTGTGCTGAGGAATAATACTAGTTTCTAGTATTTAGTTTTACTATGATTAGTCACTGCTCAAAGTGCTGTATGTTTATAAATTCATTTAATCCTCATGATAGTAGGGAAATAGTCTTATACTATTAGTAGCTCATTTAAGAAAATTTCAGTGGAAATGTGTGTCTCAGAGGAGGCTACATTGAGTGAGTGCTAATCGCAAAGACTAGACCCAGTGAGAGCTATGTTGGACCCACAGAACCTAGATTAAAACTGCAAGAAAAAGGAAATTAAAGAGAAGCAAAAAACTAAGTTGACTAAGTTAAACTCTGAAATCATGATTAAAACACTGAAATGACTAAATTGACTTTGATTTGGTTAGATTAATTGTTCTACAATAAGAAAACTTAAAGCTTGAGAATTAAATTATACCAAGCACATGCAAGCAGAAGGCTGTAAAATTATACCATATGCACTTAAATTTTAATACACAGTAACGATGACTGTGTATGGTATTTACTTTTTGTGGTGGGCAAGATAGGGTGGAATACTGGGTAGGGAAGATATTATTATAGTCTTCAATATAACCAATGTGATAAATGAGGCTGGGAAAAGTTATTAACTCAATGTTTTACTGCTAATAAATGATGGAGTTTGAACTTGAGTCCATGTCTTCCAGATCCAATTCTGCATACTTTCATTTGAACCACATTTATTTCTATTATGTGATGGTGAGCCCTACCAAAAAAAATTAAAGGAGGGCAGCTTCTACTCTAAGTAAGAAAGAGGAACTATTAATTTGTTAACATTTTAACACTCATTTCATGGTTATTACTTTGGATTTTATCTCCTTTGTATATTTTCTTAAAAAGTATTTCTCAGTGATGATGCATAGATTCTCAAAAGCTTCTTCTTTTTTTTTTTGTCACTAGGGATTGAACCCCAGGGCACTTAAGCACTGAGCCACATCCCCAGACCTTTTTATGTTTTATTTTGAGACAGGGTCTTGCTAAGTTGTTTAGGGCCTCACTAAATTGCTGAGGCTGGCTTTGAACTCATGATTCTTCTGTCTCAGCGTCCTGAGTTGCTGGGATTATAGGTGCATACCACCACATCTGTCTAAAAGTTTTTTTAAAAAAATTTGGAGACATAAAAGACAAATTGGGAAACAACTATATATATATATAATTCTATTTTTATTTCCACCTTCTAGCAAAATGTGGAGGAAGGACTTGAGCTAAAAGTCTAGAGACAGAAGCAGAGAATATGTTATCTGAAAGGATATTAGACTACTTATTGTCTACTGGAAGGGTTATCATGACAAAAATTTTACTAGAACTTCTGGTGTTATGCCTTCAGATCAGGGAAAAGGGGGAAAATATTTGAAGTTGTTCTTTAGTACTGTTTGGGCTATTCTGGGTCCTTTCTTTTTAAAAATATTTCAAACAACTTGTCACATTCAAATCTACCTTCCAAATCAGGAGGGGTTTTGATTGCAATTACTTTGAATTGACAGATAATTGGAGGGAATTAATACTTGTACAATTAGAGTCTCCTTATCTCTAAATATATCAATTTTTGCTGACATTGTTAGATTTAATCCTAGGCATGATAGTACCTTTTCCTTTTAAATTCTTAATTTTCTACTAATTTGTTACTATGGTATGGGAATATAATTAATTTTTGTATAGTGATTTTGTATACAGATACTTCATCAAAACAGTAATTTTGGCTTTCTCTGTAGAAAACCATATCACATGTAAGAAATAATTGTTTCCTAATTTACACTCTAATTATTTTGCCTCTTCTTTTGCTTTACTTCATTTCTGAGCGTTTCTGGTTCAGTGGAAGAGGTGTTAGCAGGCATTTTTTAAAATTCTTCATGATAAAGGAAAAGCTTTAATCCTAACCCCAATTTTAAATGTTAATCTTACTTTATTCTGGATTTGAAAATTAACTTTGAACTGGTGGATACACTATTAAGTTTGATGTTTATTACAGGTTATGTGTTATACTCTTTCTGTTATTGTTGTTAGTCTTTGGTAGTTTCCTTTCAAATGATTTTTAAATTGTAAATTGATTTTTAGATCCACTGAACATTTTTTTCTTCCTGTATTGAAATAATTGTCAGATTTTCTTATCACTATGTTAATGTGAAGAATCCCATTAAATTACTTTTCAATATAAAACTTTCAATTGACTGATAATATGCATAACATTTATGGAATTTCAACATTAAACTCAAATTGAATTAGCACACACATAAGATATTATGTTTTCACATTCAGTTTCATAATTCCTATTTTTAAAGATTCTTTAAAAATATATTTGGGGGCTGGGATATAACTCAGTGGTAGAACACTTGCATAGCATGCACAAGGCCCCGGGTTGCATCCCTAGCACCACTATCATCACCATCACCACCACCAACAACAAAATCAAACAGGAGAAAAAATTAGTCCATAATTTCCCCATCTTTTACCATTATTGTCTGGCTTTGATAGCAAGGTTATACTAGTCTCATCAAATTAATTGGGGAGTTTTTTATCTTTTCTGGTCTCTGAAACAGTTTACACAGAATTAAAATTCTGTTCTAAAAGATTCACAAAATTGGCTGATAAATTTGTCTAGTTTTATTATTTTATGAGTCTTACTTAAAATATCACATGAAACTTAAACTTAGCAATTTTTGAGTGCCCAGTTGATAGCATATTCCTTTTGCTAGATATTTGAGAATAGTTTTAGAATAAAGTTTCAGGTTATGTTTTTCTCACTTATGGGTATTTACACTTATGACTTTAGACCTATGAATCTCCAAGAGAGATTTTGCCCACATTGGCCAAAACATAGAAATCCCCTCCAGAAGGTGAGTTTTTTTCTCGCCCCTATCTCATACTTTGAGAATACAGTCCTTGGGATCTTAACTCTGTGTACCCCCTCTACTCCTATGTTTGTAAATCTTTGGATTCTTGCTTATGCTTTCTTTGATGATGTCCATTGTTTTCTTACAGACACAGAGATATATATTATACAATAATTTCTATTATTTGGCCTCAAGATTTCCCAGACAGACAAAGACTCTCGTCTTTGGAAAAAAAACCTTTGAATTTCTGTCTTGGTTACATGCTATTTTTATTGTTTACTCCAGATTACTCAGGTTTGTCTCTGCAGTGGGGGCCTATGTTTGATATTTGCATTTCCAGAACTTACTAGGAAATTTTTACTGAATTAAAGTGCTTCACTTGGGAATGACATGGCTAATGCTGCCCTGGAGTAACAATTTTAACTATTTCCCTTTTTAGATTATGTTTGAATAATAAAACTGAAACCATGTGTTCACTTTTACTCTTTCATTCCTTCGAACAACACACTCCCTACTAAAAATAAGAAAAAAAAAATCTAATTTGGTAAAATCTACATACTCGAGTAAAAGCAACTCATTAAAGAAACCAATATAATTTTGGAACAAAGCTGTTACACAAAGCTTCTTATGGAATATTTGGCTGTGGCTGACATATAAAAATGTATTTAATAATAATCTTTTCCACATAATAAGACACGGTGCCCATATCAGGACTGAAAAGGTGCCATGATATGGTTTTGTCAATTGTTGCCAATAGTGCTATTTGGTAGTATTGGTTAAAAGTGTGCTTCACTACCTCCCAGACTAAAAAGGAGAGAACAAAGACAGGGATACTAAGGAAGGTGAAAGTACTGCACACATTTGAGTGAGAGGAGCTGTGAACCTAGAGAAGTCAACAGGAATGGCAGCTGCTGGGGTAAGTGAAAGGTACACATGCCAGAGGAGGCTTCCAGGAGTCTGCACAAATAGACAGAGAATAGGCAGTTAGTGAAATTGCTACTATTATCTAGACAAGATCCAATCCTAAGTAAGACACTGGAATTTAAAGTGACAAAGATTTCTAGTTAACCTTTAAGTGATGTTCAAGATAATAACAAAAACACTATCTACTGTGGAGTGGGAGGACAGAGATTTGTTTGATCATCTGTTTTGGACTGCCTTTTAGAAACTTTCAGAGACAGTATGTAACCCTCAAACTAAAAGAGCTTGAGAACTTTGATGTAAATGAGACGAATGTGGAATGCAGAAGTCATTTTCGAAATATCAGCCAAACACGAAGATGTGACAGGAGAATGTAGTCCTCAATTAGACAATTTTGACTTAAGTATTACCTTTCTTGTATTTAGCTGACAGCTGTTGGAAATAATTCATTAAAATTATTCAAGCTGAAATGTTTGTATTATTTTCTTGAGACCCAAACTTACTATAATTTGAAAAGTCATTTTATTTTTTGCACAGTGAAAATGTATCCATCAAAGAATATAATTCAGCTATAATAAATTGAATGACTAGAAAAGACCAGAAAAATGATCAGTACTATGGATCATAAATATATGTGTAGCATATAATAGGAAAGAAACAAGCAAACAGAAAGAACAAATAATTTTCACAAAATACCAATATTATATTTTAAGATTTAGAAGCACAAATTTTTTTTGAAAAAAAAAATTTATTTTGTATTGACTAATAAAGAGAAATAATAAACATGGAAAATGTATCATATGTTGTTTAAAAAGAAATATTTTAAAAACTATGTTGAATTTCAAAAATAATTTTATTTCAAACAGTCCAAACTAGTTCTTTAACATCTATAAAGGTGCCTATGAATATGAAAAATAGAAAAGGTGCTTTTGACCTTGTCTTCTATTTTATTTTTAGCATGAGAATTGTGTGATCTAACATCTCCATATTTTCCTAATTGTGCACATTGTTTTGTTTTGATTGCTATTTCATTTGCTGTAGTCCAATTTTTTAATGCCAATAGACCTTACGTTTTTTATGTCTTCTTTATTTTTTTGTCTGAGTATTCAGGGTTTTTCCCTTTATTTTCCTTTTGGTGTATTCATAAATATTTTATTTTTCTCTTTTAAATATGTCATTTTAATTTTTCATTTTCCCTCTGATATCTCCTTTCAATTTTGATATAATGAATTACATGACATTTTTCTCATTTCATATACACAGTGATAATTGATTTAGATTTCTATATTTCCTATTTTAACACAACATTTCTAAAATAAGATAAAAACGTATGCATGTTGTATACATGCATAAATGTATTAATAGTTTTATAATGTTTAGGTTTCCTTTCTTACTATGCTGTGCTAGTTAGTGAAAATCTTAAAAGTTTTATACATAGCTATCCAAAATGCTTTCTAAGTGCAAAGATCATAATAAAGTATGAAATATTAATTTATAAAGAGGGTCAAATAGAAATTAATCTTTATGAGTTTTCTGTTATTTAGTGGATTCAGCTTATAATTTTGGAATTATGTACTACTTCAAATTTCTATTTTCATATGATATATATATATATATATATATATATATATATATATATATTAAAATTTATCCAATTGGATTTTTTTAAGTGAGGAATTTTCATTTTGATTAAACTTTTCTCTACACACCAGATGGCCCTGGCTTTTTGTTTTTCAGCAAATTTCCTTGAAAAATGGTACAGAAATGATTTATCTAAGTACCTAATTAACTGTTATGCTTTATTTTCTGTTTTTAGTTTGATGGGAAATTTCTGAAATAATACATTGATGTTTGAAATGTTATACTGAACGTTAACTGTAAGATGAAGCAAATGACCTACCCTCTTAAAGGTCAAGCTATAAATTATTCTTATGATGAAGCAAGATCAGATAGCCTACGAGCAAAATCTCAACCCCAGGGTTCTTGATGAAGCACGCAGACACTCTGGTTGCATCTCAAAAGCAACATGAACTTCAAGTTATGACAGCAGGCTTTGAGTATTCATTGAAATAGTAGTGGCTACACTATGAATGATTTAAATGAGTCCTTAGTTATACAACCGCATCTTATAGTGGATTCTTAATGGTTCTTCAAAGTTGCCAAGAAATGGTAAGAAATTTTGTGCTTGTCATGGCATGGTGTCATTAACAATTGCAGGAGCCCAAGAAGGGTAAGTGTTGAGGTCAAACATGGGTTCAATCCAGGTGAACATGCCGAGCATCACCACTGCAACACCCAAAATATTAACGCCAAGTCCAGCTTTAACCTTGAACAGAAAAGAGCACAAGTCATTCAGAATAGAGAAACAAAACAAAACAAAAAAACCCTTGAAAAAATCTGACCGGGCATATTAAATCAGAATTCAAGTTTTGTGGTTTTATATTTCAGTGGATGAGTTTCAGGACACCACATGATAACTATCTTTCATGTTCACTTAATTATTTTTATTAATTTACTCAGAAACATTCTGTAATTGGAATTTTAGAATGTATCTGTATCTGTACTCATTTTTCTTAGTGTTCCCATTTTTCTCTCTTACATCATAATTATTGTGTCCATTAAACAATTTCACTTATCTTCATTAAAATAGAGATTGCCCAACTTCTGCTCTTGATCTGTCTTTGTTAGTACAGTGTTACCAGACCATAACTATGCACATTTGCTTGCATATTGTCTCTGGCTGCTTTCATGATCTAATGGCAGAATTGAATATTTGTAAGAACAGACAGTATGGCCCACAAAGCCTCACATATTACAGAGAATGTTTGTTCACTCCTGAATTTTCTGCATAAAACATGGATCCCCAAAGTAAAAGAGGGACGCTTATCAATGACTATTATTGAGGTCTCCTTCTCTCTCCATCTAAGCCACTAATTTATTTCAGAATCTTATTTTTATTAATCTCGGCACACAAACACATACACACAGCATCACATATATTGTATGAAGCACCTTTTTTTACTAGAAAGATATTATGTGACTTCTGCATAGAAATATTTCCAGAAGTTTTACATTGCAGGGATTTAGAGACAGCAATCTGGGTCGAAGGAAGGGATCAGGGACTTACCTTGGAAATGGATTTGAATAACAAGCTCACCAACGGACATTGGTTATACTCTTGTTTATATAGATTTGAAAGTTGGTGATGAAAATTGAATATTCTAGAATATTCTCAAATAAGTTCTTAACTGACACTAGTTTTGCATTTGGCAGAAATGTGCATATTTTATCACTTAAATTTACGATTTTACTTGCTCATGAATTAGAACAAGAAAGATGCCTTTTTATCTGTCAGTCACTAAACCCAATGTCTTATTTAGGAAAAATGTTGTTGCATCAATATTCGTGATAGAAACCCAGTTAGTGGATGGTGTTAACCCTATTTTTTCCTTTTGCCTTGGTCGAGGTGGATTCTGATTTTGACACGTGAAGTTTAAGTTGTGTTAAGCAATTTTGTTTTTCTCCTTTCCCCCCAACCACTCCTGATGTATTCCTTATATCTTTATTTGCAAGTACCAATTCTAATGCCATGTTCACTACTGATGATCACTGTTAAAAACAAGTTCCTAATCAGTCTTGTGTACACCTTCGGAAGCAGAACTTAGACCACGCTTTTCCTGATGGTTGATTAGTGTTTAAAAGTAGAGCTTATTCAAGATATTACATGCACATAATAATGTGTATTGGATATGGTAGCATTTTTTTTTAGCTAACTCACCATGTCTATGACTTTCAGATGGCCATATGAGAAAACAATGGCATTGGGTGGATTTGCTACTGGTAGAAGGAATGCAAATGAAGTACACAGAGTAGAAGGCAGCAAAATATGAAGAGGGTTCACATGAATGGCTTCAGACTATTTTGAAAGATAAAAAGGTAAAAAGAGTTAAAGGAAAATTTTGAGAGTGGGCACCATGCATCAAAACAAGCACATTTATTATAATCAGCTTTCCCAGAAGGAAGTTGAAACCTGAAGGCATAAAATTATACACATAAATGATTATTTAAATATTATAGTCCAGTTAATTTAGAAAATAAGATATCATTTATTCCAGACACTAAATAAAAATATCAACCTTATATTATTATATAGTGCTAGCTACTGTGTTAATTGTTTTCATATACAATATAGTTATACATAATATATAATATAATAAATGAATGCACTTGCATATATATTTAAAATTTTTATGAGATGGCAACTATATCCCCAAATAACACATGAATACACTGAAGTCCAGAGAGGCTACAGCAACTTCTCTAAACATGCATCTAGTGAGCAGAAGAGGTTTGGTAAGGTCTCAGGTTCCTCTGACTCCAAAGCTTCTAATTATACCACAAACTTTATTGCTTCTGTGAACAATATTCTGGAAGGAGAACTGTCAACATGAGATGTTTAAATCCTAAAGTTGCCAGGAAACACTGAGTCCCCCTTATAGCTGGAAAGGATTGAGAATGGCTCTCTCATTTATGTGTAAATGAAAACAAATCCTGGTCAGAAAGAAGATAAATGGTTCACTTAAAATTATGCTATTTGAACATGGAAAATAGTTCTCTTGAGTCAAGGTCACCGAAGGAAGCATTAATACAAAGTCCCTATAAATTACTTCTAGGAGGCCTACTTAGGTCAACAAAGATTCCACACCACAATATTCAAATAAGCAGTCCAATGAACACTACTTTTTGAAAGAAGAGAACATAAATGGGATAAATAAGATACTCACCAGTGGAGCTAATATTGGGAAGAGGATGGTGATGGTAGCTGGGTTACTGGCTACCTCGGTTAAAGATGTGACCATCAAAGAAGATATAAGAATTATTAGCCATACTGGTAATGAACCTAGAGGAGATAATTTATTTCCTATCCACTTAGATAGTCCTGATACCTATAAGACAAATTTGCAATATTTATTCATTAATAATTCATTTTAATTGGACAGAATTTACACACATGTAAAGCATTATTGGCTGAGAACTTAGTTTCCAAAATATAATTTTTAATTCTGTAACATTTTTTATGGTATGGCACCTCTGGATGGCTTTGATGTGGAGGACTGATAAGTCTTATTTCAACATTATCAACATGCTTGAGAAAGTTTAAATTATCTTCCCACTTTGTTTTAATTACATTTTAATTTTATATACTAATATATGTGGGTATTTTCATAACTCACTTAGTACTATGTGATTTTAAGAAAAGAACAGTCCCTCTAGCTCATCTCTCCCTATTCCTAAATTGTGTTAGAGGCAGCAACATTCAATTCTTATTGGCTATTTATAGCTACATTTAGAGACTAGTATAGTTATCCTTCAAAGTAATATTCTAATTATGCATTTTTTCCTAATTTTCAAAAGTAGACATTATTTACTGACTTTCTAATATATTACATGAGGATTTAATTTTCTTACACCATCCACCGTACATATATTGTCTCTTCATTCCTCCACAATCATACATCAATAATTCTTGTTAAATCATGATTTAATGCTTACCAGTATGATTGTACAAATACTTTTCCTAGCTGAGCCACTTGGCATTCTAGGATAATATTTACTTTTCTTTGATTGTTTTCCCAGGAAATAATGCTTCATTCTTTTGTTTGCTTAGTTTTCCAAGTATCTATCACCAATGCATTATATTCTCCAATAAAACTGGAAAATTCTCCCCCAAATAGTTACTTTTATGAGATAATTTTTTGTTGTTGTTGTTTTTTCTCTTCCCATGTCCTCTCATGGAGATATCATTCTGTAATATTCCCTCCTCCTACTCCATCTGGACTAGATGGTCTTTAAATCTACACAAATAATATTCTAGGACTCCCATTTGCTCCTATGTGTTCCCTTCTCTCCCCAGCTATGGGAATCTTTCCTTATTTATGTGTTATGCTGGGGGCAAACAGCCTTCTATTACTTCTTGAGAACTGGTGCATAGAAGGTAAATTTTGGGGAGTCTTTATACACCTGAAAACCTTTTTAATTTTATTTTTATATCATTTTGATAGTTCAGCATTTGTAAAATTTGAGATTTGAAATAACTGACATGCTGTGTATTTAAATTATTGGACCTTTTCTTGCAGATTTCAGTTGGGCTCTTCAGCCTAATCACATATGTCCAAAAGACTGGCTGCACCCAGATTAGCAGATATATTATCCTGTTTGTCTTTTCTAAATGGAATGGAAAACGCACTTTGTGAGACAATTTCAATGGGCTACTACATAATATGCTTATGACAAACTAGGATTGGCATCAGAAATGCATGAAGTATGAGCAGCATACTCTCAGTTCAAAAACTGGCACAATATCACAGATGTGGGTACCAGATATCCCTTGTTATTTGTGGTTTTTATTTATATTTTTGTTTGTTTTTGTCTATGACTTTTAGATGAAAAAATATTACTCTTCATGTGACAAAAATTCATCCTAGAGCACACAGACTTTAAAAATGGGTTTTATCTATGTGCAATTAGATATGGAAAAGATGACACCATCTTTATCTCCAGGGTTTCTGAAATTCTAAATGAAGCACTTTGATATTGGGCTCTTAATAGCTCTCTCAGTATAGAATCTCTATATCTTTATCTCTGAGAAATTTCTTATATTATTTTTTTTTGTGGGGGGAATGTTCTTCCTCTTAATTTTTCTCTCTTTCTGACATTTCTATTGATTTGCTACATTTTTTATTGGTTTACATTGGTTTATATATTTTTTAATTGATGCTCTGCTATTCGTTTTTTGTTTGTTTGTTTTTTGTGGTGCTGGGGATTGAACCCAGGGTCTTGTGCGTGTGAAGCAAGCACTCTGCCAATGGAGCTATATCCCCAGCCTGAATGATGCTCCAATATTCTTATCTCTCATTTTGAACATTTCCTTTCTTTTACTTTTTTATTGTATTTCTGGTGTATGTTCAAATTTCATTTTTTAACACTGCTACCATTTTTTTTTAAAATTTTTTGCTGTTATATTTCTCATCTTTAAGGAGCTCTTTTTCGTTTTATGCCAATTCCTTAAAAAAAATAATGTTCTTTTTCAGTTTCACATCTTTAATGTTTCCAGCATCTCTTAGAGGCATCAGGAGCAAATGTGTGTGTGTGTGTGTGTGTGTATAGCTTCACACATTTATTTTTCTTGATTTTTTCTGTTTCTTTTTTTCTTTGTTTTCACATTTTATCTTTTGTTTCTGGTTAATGTGTCAGTGCACATTAGTGTAGTGATTCTTGACTACCATTCATTTTAAGAGAGAGAATAAATTGGTGATTGGAAGCTCTTTTTGCCAGGCAAGAACAGCTGAAAGAAAAACTTTATCATAGGCAACTGAGCCTGAGTCATTATCTCATTGGTAGAAGAATAATTTTCAGTAAGCAGGGAGACAGAACAGCAGCCTGGATATTCAGGACTAGGGAAAGATCCGAGAGGCTCAGAGCCCCTTTTAGACTTTAAAGTCATCCTCAGTATAATAAATAAACAAATGAACAAATAACAAATAAATCAATAATTATTAATTAATTAATTAATAATAAAAATGTGAAAATAAAATAAAACCATCCTCAGTATTGAGCTCTGGCTTTTACCTCAGTTTTCACCTCCGCTTTCAGTGTTATCTGCAGCCAGCTCTTTCTGGCTCTTCCAGGATCTCATGGATAAAGCCCCTTGTTTCCCTTTACTCTTGTCTTTGTCGGCCTGCAAATTTCATCTTTCATTTCCTTCTACTTGGACAGTGTCAAATGTCCTCAAATGTCCTCTTTCCATCTTCTAAACTTTCCATCATATCTTGTCTGTTACTGACCCAGTCATATAGATGGTTTTTGTCTTTTTGAATTAATGCCTTTTTGTTCTGTTCTTTCCAGTTTGGAGGAGATGTGAGAAAACAGTGTTTTAATCTTCCATGTTTATTTTGGGGAAAACTTTTGAGGAACATGTGAAAAGGGAAGAGTATGAGTTATTCCTGCATAAGAATTTGAAAGTGTCTACTAGTTTGTAAGAAGTCATGTTAAAACAAATCAAGGGAGCCAGGCTTGGTGGTGCCCACCTGTAATCCCAGAGACTCTAGAGAATGAGGCAGGAGGATTGGAAGTTTGAGGTCAGCCTGGGCTATGTAGTGAGAACTTGTCTCAAAATAAAAACAATAAAAAATAAGACTGGGTATGTAGCTCAGACAATCCCCAGTACTAAAGAAAAAAAAATTCAAGGGGCATTTAAGAGAGATATATAGCAGCAAAACCAATGTTGTAGTCATTCTGTCTCCCTGTTTTCAACTAGAAGGGTTTTTTGGCTCTGGATGATTGCCAAACTACTTAGAATTTTGAAGAAAAAATTTTAAAAATTAACTGTTCCCAAATTGTTTGTAAAACCAGTGTCTACAGGCATATGCCTACGGCCATATTTTTGGCTTAAATCTGGCCACTTAAGGATAGGGTTATTCTGGGTATTCTTGTAGGAATTTGATTCTGGATATTAGGATTTTTATAGCAAATTAGACCTCCCTCCATGCTTCCCTAAGTCTCCTGCTGAGAGAGCCTAGTGCATCAGACTAAATCCACACCTTTCTACTTCAGATTTTTTTGCTTAAGGGTCTAGTTTATACTTTCAAGGCTATTTTAATATAGGATCCAGTCTGGACATATTCTGGGGAGGAGAGGTGAGCAAAAGATGTATCAATGTCAGATTTTCCCATTCTGATTTCCTCACAGTTCAAATGGGCAGACATAGGAATGGATATTATTTATTCTGAGAATTCAGAGCTCATTATTGTTGAAATAGTAGAAAAGTACAATCGTCTCATATTTCTACCATTTCTTTTTGAGTCATATAT
This sequence comes from Marmota flaviventris, assembly GCF_047511675.1. Taxonomy (NCBI): domain Eukaryota; kingdom Metazoa; phylum Chordata; class Mammalia; order Rodentia; family Sciuridae; genus Marmota; species Marmota flaviventris. Next base: position 50,012,400 of record NC_092498.1, read on the forward strand.
GAGAGAAGCCATGTCTAGACCTAAAACAATTTTGTAAAATGCATTCAGAATTGAGACAATTTCCAAGAATTTTATCTTTGACTAAATCCTTTCTAAAAATTCAGTATCTAAATACTATGCAGAAAATTGACAAAAAACCAAACCAAACCAAACAAACAAACAAACAAAAAAAAAACTTAGAAGCAATGAACAGACTCCCAATAGGTTACCAAGGAGAGAAGAGAGAACTATTTGTTTTGAGAAATATAAAAAGTTAACCTCTTAGAAATCCAAAGGCTTGACCTTCCTGTCACCCCATTTCCTTCAATTTGATGATTGAGAAAGGAAATGGAGCCACCATAAGCTTTGAGTATTGCACAAAAGTCTATGAAATCCAGACATAAGTAGTTTTTAAGTAGTAAAACATTTCTAAGAAATTTTTAGAGAAGAGATTTTTCTTCCAGCCACCTTACCAATGACCAGGGCAATTAAAAGGGACCAGCACTGCTTTATAATGTCTGGATAGGTCAAAGCAACAGCTGAGTGTCTTCCCCATGGTGTTTTGATTTCTTTCTAAGGCTTGACATAATAGAATATTAGATACCTGCATGAAATTCTCTCTGGGCTTCAGTCAATAAACACTTATTATATAATTTGATACTAATTTTATTTCTAATTCTACTTTTTTGACAATAGGACCATGACATATTGAAATCCAAGAACTACTCAAATTTATCATGAAATAAGGTAAAAGTATAAACAAACAAAAGTATGTTTCACAAGGTATCATTTTAAATATCATTTTATGTATTTTTTCTTACCAAGCTAGTCTTCTAATATTATTGTATGGATTAAGAATTTTAGTCTCCTTTGAATGATCTTTTTTGACATAGTAGAACACCATAAAAACTGTTTTATGCTTGTAGCCTATAAAAAATATTGAACTCTGAACTCACTTCATCAGTGTGGTACACTCACTGCATGGTTACTGAAATCTGCATCATTAAAATGATATAGTAATGCTGAATATGTCAAAAGTTTGAATGTTTCTGTGTTCTTCTTTTGAACAGTCTAGTTAATTGTTAAATATCTTACAGAGTATTACCTCACAGCCATCTGCCAGGGCAAACCCTCCACCAACAAGAATGGCTATATCCCAAGGCATGAATGACTGGAATTCTTTCCAAGTAATCAGTGGAGAGTAACCAAAAGCAACTGAAAAAAAAAAAGCTACAGTTAAATAGTGCTTAGAATGTACCACTATTCCCTGTTTTTTTTCAGTATTCTACATAGTCATCTAACAGGAAATTTGTAAAATTTCTATATTGTTTTGAAAAAGAAGATAGAACTTGTACTCGATTTTTGTTATTACTAAAATTTCTATAACTTGGAAAAAATCCTTTGGCAATATTTTGAAATACATTTAAGTAGATTATAACACTGTCACTTATAATGCTATTCATTCATTCATTCATTCATTCAACCATTCCACTACTCCTACTAATAACACAGTGAATTAGACTAGACATTTCTTTGTTATGTAGAATATTAACTTTTCATTGGCTCTAGTAGAATCACTGTACAATTTTAATTATTCTTCACTAAAATTTATTTGGGTACTTCATTATTTTTTAAGTCAGGAGAATCATGACAAATTCGTCAGGATTCCATTTTATAGGTAATCCAAAGCTCAGATTAAAAAATTAAAATTGTATTTGTGAAAATGAAAGCAATTATCACAAAGATATCTCCTGATATTTGGGTTCTGAGCTTTCCATTTATTTGTTGATAAGTAAGTTCATTTAGGAGCAAATTATCATTTAACATCTGTGTGTAAGAGGCAGCCTTCCGTATGATGAGATTATAAGATTGCTTTTCAACCTCCTTTTTATCTCCTTCCCCTAAATTGGAACCAAACCAACCTTCACTGATGACTGAAATTTTGCTACAGAATTCCTTAATTGGATTAAGGCCATATACTCTTTCAAAATGAAACATCTCTGAAATGACCTCTTACTTAAATTTAACAGAATATATCTTATCTGCCATTTTAAAACAAAGTGTAAAAAAATTTATCAGTGAGAAAAATGTGTTAAATGATGAGGGTGCCATGAAGGGTGGATAGGGACAGCTTTTTGAGAGAAGGATTCAGATCTAGGAACCAGGGAAGCTAGAGCTTACCACATTGGTCCCTCAGTGTTTGTCCTTGTTGGTATTTAGGGCTTTGATTGCCATGCTTAGAGTCTTCAGGATCTCACAAGAATCAATGCTAAATATTCCACTATTCCTTAACACACAACAAGAATAATCCTAATCTCAAGTGAATAGCAAAATGCATTATTTATTTCTACATAATGCTTTTCACACATATCATGTCCTGAATATCTGATACATTAATTGTTTATGGAAAGTGATGCAAAGAGTCAGATGGGTCAATCCCATGGCACAAAACACAGTTTCTTTCCAGTAAAAACAAACAACAAACAAAACAATAAAAACTGTACATATCTACGACTCTATTTCCAAACTTACAAATTATGTGTTATGTGTCAACTCATTGACAATATAGGACTCTGACTACTTAAAACATGCTGTGTTACTATAAAGTACAGACACGAATGAATCCTAGGTCTAAGAAGTGCACCTGTGAGAGAGTGTGTGCCCATGTAAATGCACATGCCTGTTTTTCCATGGGTTGTAAATACAGTAAATGCTCCCACTGAATACCAGTCCTTTTGAATGAATACCATCCCTAGGTTATGGCTATGTGGGATTGAGTTTCTTTTCTTCCATAAGTACTGTGAGGATGTAAATGCTCTTTCTCTTGAAATTCACATCACATTTTCATATCCTCAGCATTTACTATCAAGTTCTCATTAGAAAGCAATGACTTCCAAGTTTTTGTCTCTGTTTGCTGATATTAAGATTAATTCTGATTATGACAGGGAAGTTGGTTTATTATAGGTCATGTAGTATTGTTCATACATAGAAAAACCCTTACTATGGTTCATAAGAAAGCCTATTGTTAACTTCTGCATGTTAGGTGATCTCTCTTGTTGGTGTAGGACAAGTGCTGGCTAGATAGACGATACAGTGTGTAAATAGGGCATGCTAAGCCAGGAGTTGAGTCAGCACGGACATTCCTTCTGTTCTAAGTGCTAACTGAAACTGATGGAATTTTGTAATTTTTTGCTCTTTTGTCAAATTCAATTAAAGTTAGTTATAAATGGTACTTAACCAGTTTCTCCTGTAGGTGTAGTTTTCGTCAGTGTTTTAGCTGGAATTATAAAAAAAAGGAGTCCTACAATTAAGGCAACAGTTGAATCTGTAACAAAACCAGGATTCCTGAAAAAAAAATTGTTCATTAAAAAATGGCATTAAGAACTAGTGAGTTAAAACATCAATTGATTATGCCAATAGTACTTATTTAACAGGTGGCATAGCTTATTTACTCCATATAATCTGCTCTAAAGTCTATGGATTTCCAACCAGATGACACAACTCCGTAGAACCCATCATCAGAACACATTCCCATTGCTTTCATACAGTTCTTCTTATTTTCAATATCACATTTACAGATGCTGACATAATAGGTCAACTGGCCAAATTTCCCTTCTAGGTAAGCTTGCAGATTTGGGAATCAATTTCTTGTTTGATTTGTTTCTTTTAATTATATTTGCAGAAAATTGAGGTTGAAACAATTGATGTAATGGGCAAAAGCCCATAACATCCTTCTCTTGAACTGTGACAAAACATAATAATGATAGAGTCTTCTCAAATTCTTCTATAAACCATGAAAAGGAACTGATCTGTTTTCTTAGATATAACACCTGCTTCTGCAGTTTTATGTCCTAGTCATGTCAGACAAATAAAACCAACACATTTAATTCTTTGCACTCCATGAAACTCAGTCAAGAATATTAATTCCTGGGATGGTTTATGAGATGCTCATAAATTATCACTGTACAAATTAAGAGTGACTCAGGAACAGATGGGGGTCTTAGAATCACCAGGCCATTCCAGCAAATAAGACAGGTTCCCCAAAGCCTCAACAGTTAAAAAGCACCTGGAAACCAGAAATAAATGAAACAGGGCATAGATAATTAGAATATAGTTTCAAAAGTCAGTAATATTAACTGAGTGCATTTTCATAGCCTGAAAAGAAATGCATATACCATAAGGATTAATTTTCTATACTGTAACTCAGTAATTTTTATATTTTAAAAGCTTTTCAACTCTCGTAATTTGCTTGAAAGATCTGAATAATTAAAGAAATGCAGCATCTTTCCCAATCTAACAACAAAAAAATTTAACAGGGTCTGTTTTCCTTAGACTTATTTTCTTTCATTTTGAATCAAAGCCTATCACAGCATAATTTGTTCTATAAACTTGATCAACACTAATAATTTACTTTCTTATTTTTTATTTTAGTTATAATTTTTAGTTGAATTTTTGCCAACTTGGGCAAGGCATCATGTAACTGCAGTTTGCTTTATATGAAAAGACACATTGAATTCTGTCCAGGTTCAAACAGATGGAATGAAAACATTAGGTGGTAGCTATAAATCTTAATATATCATGCTAGGTTAGAAATTCTAAATGTCTAAAACCTCTAAGTAACAAATGTATTCAACAGAAAATATATTTCAAATAAAATCAAATCATAAATATTGAATAATTTATTTTTGAAAGACTTTTAGAACTATTATTATTTGATTATGACTTTTATTTTTAGCTCATTATGAATTAGGTTGTCTCAATATTATAAAATATTAAGCTTATACACATTTCATTTGCTTTGTGTCTGACAATTAGATTTATATTTTTCATCCTCTCTCAAACCTTTGTTCTCTTTCCTATTGTTTTTTTTTCCTCCAAATTCTAGGTGACAGGAGCACCTGCCCATAACAAATGCACTGTTTTCCTGCTACAAACAAAGCATCTCCTGAATTACATTATCATTCCCTAAGGAGTAACACTTAGAAACTGATTAAACTGAATTTCCTATTGGGATTTTTGCCTGGTTTTTAATAGCTATTGTCTGGTTTCATTTAGTTCTTACATACTAGTATTAAGAGAAAGATTTCCCCTACCTTGGATGATAGGAGTTAGATTTTTGAAAGTTTATGTTGGTCTATATTCTATTACAAAACCACAAAGTGCTAATCAACTATTTAATAATAACTTTCTTTGAATAATTAGATGTTACTTTTTGTTGAAACCTCTCAAACTGAAAAGCATTACTCCTAAGGGAAGCCCATCTTTTATAAAATGCTACCATGTCATATTGCTTGACTTGTGGGGTCAGTAGAAATTTGGATTCAGACTTTGCACCTTTTAGATAATGGTGGCAATAGCTCTAAACCAGAAGGCTCTGAGTCAGAGATAGAAGAGTTTCTTTATTCCATGTGGCCAGCATACATCTGACTCAAAACAATTTTGGTTTCTGTCTCCAAACTATATGGATTATTGCTGGGGATTGTAAAACAAGAAGTCCAAGTCAGAAATCTCCTGAATTTAGGAATGAGAGTACTCCATTGAAAGGTACATTGGAAACACAAATCTCAAAACCAAATTATTCATATTGACATGTAGGATGGAAAAATCTTGTTATAATTTCCCCCTTCACTTCACATGACTCAGCAATGACTCTGGTATACAAGACTCCGAGAGATAAAATTAACTCTGCCAGGCTTCTAGTATTAGCTTTTAAAATCAGTCTTATTACTAATTCAGGAAATTCTTATCTTTGAAATGGAGGTTGAGCTGAATTTGTAGTGAACTAGTCCCACAATATATGTACATGGAAAGAATGACAAGCTCAATCAATAGACTTCCATAGAGGGAAGGAATATCATAATAATAGTAAGTTGGATAAATTTATGTCAGATTATTCACAGGCATTGAGTGGCATTTCTTTCATGTAATAAGCATTTGTATAGCATTTTCTACAGGAAAAGGAGCAGCACTCTTCTGAGTGATATTACTGTCTGCATTTTAAAGATGAAGATGAAGAGGCAGTTCAGTGACTTGCCTAGAGTAAGTGGAAGAGCCCAGGAGTGGAACCCAGGCAGTGTGTCTCTGACGTCCCTACTCCTGACCTCTACAGACTGCAGCTTTTCTGCAGATGATATTTCCAATTTTGTAAGGAGGATATAGCCTTGCTTAATGTTCCCTGGTGTTCTATTATAGGATAGTATGGTTATCCTTTCTTAACCTTAGGTTTTATTTCTTAAAATTATTTTTTTCCTGAAAAGATTAGAAATAAAAAAATATATATATCTTTTCAAAAGAAAGAAAGAAAAGAATCTCATACTATCTTTTCAAGATACAGGAATTACGTAGGAGAGAAGTTCAGTATAAGACAGGGAAGTTCTGACAAGCCTAGCATGTAATACTTACTCTGAAAAAAGTTCAGACCAACCAGAGACAAAGCCAGGATCTCGGCTAAACCATAAAAGGGCCATTATAATGAAGAGAATCAAGGTCACGATTTCTTGATACCTGTGGAAAGACTCCAGTCATTTCTTTGTTTCTCTGTCAGGATATTTGTGAAAACTCTCTGAGCTATTGTCAAGAATAATTTTAGCAGAGCACTAAACTCTGTAAGAACTGGATATGTCGATGATTTGAGAGCATCATACAGTTGGATAAAGCTCTCCCCCCTTGGTGGGCTCTCTCAGCTTCTTGTCCTTCTATACTGGAAAATTCTAGTTCAACAGTGGCATGTATTTTATCATGTTTATCATAAAATTTAGCAAATTTCGTGTGTGAATCAAATATTACACCTTGTGGACAATGATGTGCTTATTTTATTTGCTTTTAAACAACTACTTGCAATCCGTGTGTGTGTGTGTGTGTGTGTGTGTGTGTGTGTGTAGCTTACCTCATCGGGCCAAGTTTTTTGTATTCTTGCTTGATCACCTCAGCACAAGCTTTTTCTTTCACAGTTTTGGTTTTGCCACATTTGAACAACTCCTTAAAACTGAAAAAGAAGTAAAGACTCTTAAGCAAAGGGTTCTTTCACCACTGCCCTCCTTTACAGACGACATTTTTGTGATAACCTTTTATGATATGAAACTCACTGCTAAGAACAGAAATCTCTGCTTTCCAAATATTCCTCCCCTCTCTTTTTGATTGTCTTCTCTGTTTTTACTTGGTTGACTCACTTCTCAATGCTTAATTATTGTTGCATATTTTCCATGATGTCTTCCACCAATCTCATAATTTTCCAAGTCCTTTGGTGTCATTGGAATTTTTCCATGTGCCACTCATCCCTGTCTAAAACTTTTTTATATGCTCCATCATTATATTACGTTTAAAAACATATTTATTATAAATCTTGTTTGATATACACATGTAAGTTTTATCCCAGTAGTTAGATAAATAAATAATTTGAGGACAGGGACAGTGACAGTGTCATACATGTTTTCTTTGGCCCCATATCTCTTACCACTGACATACACAGTAAATACCTGACTCATCAACTCAACAGTACCTTTGGCAAATTTATGAGACAGTGGGTGTCAGGTCCATCAATTTTCACAAAATGCTCAATTTGAGTTTTTACACTAGAACAGGAAAGGCACATAGATAGATCCTGGTCAGAATTTAAACTAGATCTATTCTCAAAAGTAAAACCAACAATATTGATTTTTTCTCTAAGTTTCTGCACACTTCTGTCCTAACAGCACCTAGTAGATCTTCCAATTTATTTCCAGGAGTAACTGCTACTCTTTATTGCTTTTAGTTACTTATTTTCTTGACCATGGTTCCCTGTGACATAATTTTTCTGTCATAAATTCCAGGGTTTTCAAAACTTTAAAGAGTTTTTGTGGAACACTGCTCTATATGGATTTCTTTTTTTCTTTTGGTTAGTTTGTTTTTATAAATCCCCCCAGAGGCAGAAGAAAAATGGGGGAGATGGCTAAATTCTTAGAGATTATCTCTTAGAATATTCTTAGGTAGCTTAGTTTAAGTTACATGTAGATAGAGAAAGTGGACACATTTTCTTCTGTAGACTTTTGGGTTACACATATGTACTTATGAGAGACCAAGTAGAAAGACTAGGATTATGAGATGGTAGTTTTCTCACCAATGTACATGATGATTTAATCTATTTTTCCCCCACACATTTGCACTATTCAGCCTTGTTTGGGGTGTGATTCCCTTTGAAGGAGCAGAATTTCCTCAATTCTTAAGCTATCTGTTCTGTACATTTATAATTATCCTCATGGGTAAACCCTAACCCATGAAAATAATTAGATGGATATTGTTGTTGTCCTATCAATGAGGGAATAATCATATTTTACAGTTTCAATTATGTTATTGAACAGTGCTAATCTCCGGACAATATGCCTTTTTCACAACATAAGTAGCACTATTATGAGAAACGAATCCATGAGCCACCTTGAGAATACTCACTGGAAAAGTATAGCTAATGAAAAAGATAACCTCTCTTAGAAGCTGCTCTCCACCCAGTGCACTACATATATACTCGGTCCCCTTGGTTGCAGATAGTAAATAGTTAAGTCAAAGCCAATTGGCTTTTCTACAAATGAAGGTTAGTTCCTTCATGAAGGAAATGATGAAGCATGTGCCAATGCATCAACCCCAACCTCTCCATTTAAATCAGTTCCAAGGCCCTGATAGATGAGCTACACTTCCCAAGTATAATGGAACATTTATAATGGGTGAATTAACTATGTTAACAGTCAACACACTAATCAGAATGTATGGTAGCCTGCCAGGGGAGGGGCTCATAATTTCTGTTGATTTAAAACCTCTGGAGGTAAACATCCTGGCAGACCGAAAAGGACACTGAAAAATTAGCCAGAACATGAAGCTGTGCTGTGTGTAACCAGTAGTGGACAGAAAGGGGACTGTTCAAACCTGCCACTCATCATGATTTATGGGTTTTGCCTAATGTATGCACTTCACAGGATTTTTTTTTCTTCCTTTATCTTACTTATTTCTCTTTTCTGAGTTGTATTAAAATAATGATAGTGGTTGCACATATATTTTGTAAAGTCTTTATATGTAGCAACAGAGCAAAACAGCTGGGGGCCTGTGACCAGATCTTTTCTCCATTGGCGCTGGACTCCTGTCCCCTTGTCTGACATTGCTACCTATACAATTGGGGAGCCCCAAAAGCTTGGGTTTCCTGGGAGGGGCACAGAGCATCAGCTGGCCTCTCCCCACTGATGCCCACCTGCTGAAGTCAGTGACATCCCACACATTTGCTTCAGCGGGAGGACTGCCACATGCTGCTCCCACAATCTGGACAGAATTATTTTTGTTAAATCATTCGTAACATCTTTCCACTACTAAAACCATTGGGCAGTTCTGGAGAAAAATCAGGAAGAATTGAGAGAGGAGCATGTCAGTCCTTATGTTACTAGGCTTGGAAAACGTGGGCATAGGCAGGAAACCACACCCACCATACTATTTTGCTTTTCAGAAGAAGTACAAATAGCTGACTTCAGCCTCATTGTCTATGTGAATAATATGCTGTTTTATTTATAGGTCCTGGAAATTATTTAAATAAAACTCCACAAAAATGAATTTGAATTATTCTCTTTTTCTCTTTTTTTTTTTTTTCTCTTTTTGGAGTATTACTAAATGAATTGAAAACATAGGCTGGATTTTAGGTTTTCCTGAGAAGCCCTTCTTAATTTTCAGTGTCAGCTGTCATCTAAGTCGTATAACTCATTGCTGCTTATGAGATTTAATCCTAGCCAAAATTATATATATACATTTTATTGGCATCAGCAATTCTTTATTGATCAGTGTATCTTATCTCGGGTACTATGTATTCGACTTGTACCCTTGTGTGTTAGAATCACAGTGTTGGAATCCATCTTTGTGAATTCTAACTTTTTACAGTTGAAGAACTGAGACTTGGGACTGGGTCAGGACTTGCAAAGATCACTCATCTGGCCTCTGAGAGGCCACAGTGTTATCCCTGTTTGCCCAATCCCTGAGATAATAGAGAATATTTTTAGATATTCAATTTACTTTATATGTTAGAGCCTGTTTCAATTTTGGTTCTAGCAAAAAGCAGGAAGCCCTGTGTGCTTTGTTTGAAAGTAATTTATAACCCAAAGCCTCTCCCAACTGATGCCTACCTGCTGAAGTCAATGACATTGAGTCAAGTAGAAGGCCAAAACTTCTAAAAACTCCACTTTGACATGTTGGATTGAGTCCTCTTCATAATGGGTTCCTTATACCCTTCTGGCTTATGCATATTGTAGTGAATTAGGACTCAAAGAACACCTGGATGGATTTGCCTTATAGACTCTTTTCCACAGCCAACATTGCTTAAATAAGATTCTAGCTTACCTTTAAAATTTATTCATGCATATCAGTTTTGTGGGTAATAAAAAGATGGAAAAGCACCAGACAACTCGGAACCTGGACACCTTTATTTATTTTATTAACATAAAAAGTTGACTTATGGGGCTGGGGTTGTAGCTTAGTGGTTGAGTGTTTGTCTCGCATGTGTGAGTCACTGAGTTCAATCTTCAGCACCACATAAAATAAATAAATAAAGCAAAGATATTGTGTCCACCTACAAGTAAAAAAAAAGTTGACTTACTTGAATCCCAGGAAAAGCCACTGAAGCCAGATCCAGGACAAGAGTAGAAGAATAATAGCAATTGGGAAGGAAAACAAAAACCATGATCCAAAGTTGAGGCAATCACAATCAGGATAGCGTCTGTATGGAAATACAGAGAAGCATTCAGAAGAGGCATGAGTGAAATCCCTTCCGATAGTCACTGGGAAGCAGTGGTCCACATTTCTTGTGCTGCTGGACAAGAAGGCAGTTCCGCCATGTATTTACCATTAAGCACAGTAGTTAGTTGTACTCCTTGTCTCCTTTCTTAATTTCGCAAATTTGTATTTATTGCTGCATCCCAGAAAAGCAAGAGTGGGTATGTTTTGATCTCTTTTCCCTTTGTTCAATCTGTAGCACTGTACTGACATTCATTAAATGCATAAGAAATGGGTGTGCACGGGGAGGGTGTGTTTTTGTTGTTGTTGTTGTTGTTGTTACTACTCAAATCAGAATAGAAGTAAAGAAAGACACATTATCAGACTTGGGAACTGGTGAAAATTAACAGAAGTATCTGTTACCATTTCACTTTGGAAGAGGGTTTCCTTTATTCTTAGGCGGGGGCTCTGATCTATCCTGTACTGCCTCTCATGGCTGTTTGCTTTTCCCTGATTCTTCTGTCCCAAACCACAGTCATCCTAGAGCCTCAGTAGCCCTTTCTTCCTAGATCCAGATGATGCTTTGGAGCTCAGTCAAATGAAATAAATCTGGGCCAGATGAGAACAGTAAAAATGTTCTTGGGAAAGCATCAACATCTTCTTTATTTCTTCTAGTTGCTATCAACTTTTTAACTCACGTAATAGCAAAACAACAGTTTCTTTGCTGACCTCACACTCATTATTTAAAAATGTGGTCTAAATACCAATAAATTCTCATCTAGTTATCTATTTTACAAATACAGAAAAACAACAGGAAATTTAAGAAATTGTCTCTTTAACATTTTTTTAAAGCAACAACACAGAGTTGGAAATCTGAACAATATGGAAAATATACATAAGTAATAAAAATATCACTAACATGCTTTAATATTTTTTAAATCACTAAGTACAGAAAACTTTATATAAATATATATTTTCAGTTTAGTTCTATTTAAGTTACACCTTTCATTTTATTACTTACAAAGACCATATAAATAAATGCAGTGTTTCATATTACATTTATGTATCAAATCTATGTACTTTAGAAAGTTCCTTATACTTTATGAGGGTTTCTAAGTGATGAACAACTTAAAAACTCATAGTAGGTATTCAAAATTAAAGATTTCTAAAGTTTTCTGCAATTTTTGTTGAGCTTATAAAAAGTTACTAATCTTTCTGAGGCCCTTGAGTTATCTTTATCAACTTGAGGATAATTTTTTATCTATGTTGTAGTGATCGGATCCAAGGATTAGTTTATTTTTTGAAACTATAAAATGATAAATGATAAAAAGAAATGTTAGAAAATACATAGAATTAGATGAATGCTTTATTATGTTCAGAAGGCTCTTGAAAATTGCTCATTTTTGAAAAAACTTTTTCTTTAGTTGGAAAACAAAATATGGGGAAAAGGCTTAAACTGATTTTCCATCAATTTTATTAGACTTGGATTACAAGATGTCCTTTGTGATTCTGTTCAGCCTAGAGATACTTGGAAATACTACATCGTTTCAGTTCAGAACAAGGCCTCATTTTTCACTTTCTATACATCATACCTGTATTGCTCTCCCACCTGCTGGACAGAACCGTGCAAATATGTTTAGCAAATATGGGTTCTTCAGAATTTTTGCGTGAATGAATAGTTTAAGAATAAGAAAGCTTGAAAGAGATAAACTTTTTTTTTCCTTGAGAAGTAAGGAAATATATAAACAGCCACACAGAATTGTGACCTTTTGATCATAGTCTTAACACATACTTAGAATGAATATTCTGAATTACATTCTCTTTGCTCTGATGGCCTTTTCTCATGTTTTCTTATATTCTACAAGTGAATTGACTGCAAATACGTGCCTAAAGCAACATTGATCTTTTCTATCATAAGTTATGTTAAGAAAGTCAATTCTGATAAAGTTCTTTTCATTTACCCAACACTGTGTTGGGTGTCTACTCATGTTTGATCCAGGAGTATTTATGATAGGTACTCTTCTAACTATTGAGGATCCAATAGTAAATGAGATGGATGTGGTCCAGATTCTCAAGAACCTTATACTAAAATAATGTGTGCAGAAAATAAACAGAGAAGCAAATTCTGAAAAAGAAAATTAAACCGAATAATGTAATAAAAAGCTATTAGAAGAAAGAAGAGAATTTACATAGTACGATCAGAGAAGGTGAAACTCAAGATGAGATATAAATTGTAAGAAGGAGAAAGGAAAAACAAGGATTGGTAAGAATGTGGATAAAATGAAACCATTGCACATTGTTACCTTGTAAATTATATGTACAGCATTATGGAAAGCACTGGATGCTCCTAAAAATTAAGAAAAAAAATACTTCCATATGATCCAGAAAACCCACTCCTGTGTGTGTGTGTGTATTTCCAAATGAAATGAAATGATTATGTTGAGGAGATATCTGCTCTCCTATGCTTATTCCAACAGTATTCACAATAGCCAAGAAACAGATACAACCTAATGGTCCACCAACTGATGAATGGGTCAAGAAATGTAGTACACATACACAAAATGGAATGTTATTCAATTGTATAAAAGATGAAGTCATGTAATTTTTGTTAACATGAATGGAACTGGAAGATGTGCATTGTGTAAATTAAGCTAGGGATAGACAAATGCCACATGATGTCATTCAGGTGGAATCTAAATAAAGTTCATGTCATTGATGTTGAGAGCAAAATGATCATAATCAGAGGCTGGGGACAATTGTCTGGAAGGCAGGATGGAAAAGGTTAATCACTGAGTACCAAGCTACAGTTGGGTAGGAGAAATAAAATCTCGTGTTCCATTGTACAGTAGGATCACTATAGATGATAATGCACTAAATGTTTCAAAAAAGCTAAAAGATAGGATTTTGAATGTTCACTATGAAGAAATGATGGTTGTTTGAAGAGATATAGATGCTTAAAGCCCTTATTTGAATATTATCCAGTGTATTTTGAAATAGCACCTGTTACCACATAAAGATGTACAAGTTTTATGTGTTAGCTTAAGAAGTTTGGTGGTGAAGATGAAGAGAAGGCAATAGTTTTTAGATACATTTGGAATAAAATTTGAGAAATGGAGGAAAAAGGTCACATATTGAAATGGTGAAATCTGGGTCAAGACAGGTGGGCAGAGGACTAGGAAAAGGAGTGACGGCTGCTCAAAATTTCCTCTGGGAATGTTAATTTGAGATGGCTTTAGTTTACTAAGTGATCATTTTGGATATTCAGCTAGATAAGTGACTCTAGAATTCAGAGGAAAAAGTAGGGATAGAGATATGAAATTGGCAATCATCAGTGTATAGGTGGTATTATAAAGATATGGAAATGGGTATGATACAGTGAGCTTTGGTGTATGCTGAGTTGTCAAGGAAAGGCAGAGGTTTAGGAATGAGCAGATGAGCTAAGCACATTTAATTCTGATGAAAATCCTGTGATCAGGGCATTATGTTTCCATTTTACACAGGAAGAAATCAAATCCCAAGGGGTTAAGTGAAGCGCTCAAGGTCACAGATCGTGCAGTTAAGGTGGATTTTTCAACCTGTGAGGGAGTTTTATTTTAAAACACAACCGCCTCTTTTAATTAAAGCACTGAAAAGATTGAAATTTCCATATATATTATGGAGTACCCATAGCCAGAATGCAACTTTAAGTTTCTAAGGAAATTTAAAAACAAACTGTAGAAATGACTGCACCATAACCCAGAGGCATGCTTTGACCTAAAGCATATGTGTGCTTAAATTTTGATACCTAGGAAGATAACATTGTCATTGCAGTTCTTATGATCAATGAAATACCCAGAAATACCAATGAAACACAAAGAAATGGCTATGAAAGTATGGATGTAGTCATGGAAATTTACAACCCTGTAACAGATTTTGGCCATTAAGCCCCATAATAAGCTAGTGTCTACACTGATTATAGTTCCATTGATTAATGACTGTTTTGATTATTTCTGAGACAAAGCCACTTTTTTGTTTTGGATTTGTCTGCTTCCAGAGGGTTTTTTTTAAAATATTAATTGCTCATTATTCAGAAGCCAGGCTTAGATTTTTAACAGCGATAACAGAAGTAGGAGCAGCAGCAATAACAGTAGCTACCATTGCTGACAAGTTGTCCTGTGTGCCAGGCTCTCTATTACAGTTGCATGTGCACTATGTCTTTAAATCCTTACAATAAGAAGTTTTAGTTTGCCCTCATTTTACACAGGAGGAAACTGACCTTCACAAGGTACAGCTAATATACAGCAGGCTTGAAATCTGAGCCAAAGTTTAAATACAAACTCTATAATGTCCAAATGTCTTCTACAGTATTTTCCAGAGAAATTATTTCTGAAAAATTTAAGTTTATGAAGGAAAAATCCTGGTAACCTTTGAATATGGCTATTGTTAAGTAATTGGATTACCTCCTCCCTTTATTTAGCAAAGAGTAGAGAGTGGGCAGATGGGCTTTGAATTAGGGCAAGCATAATGGGTTTCCTTTAGCACTCCTACATTATGAACCTATGGTATAATCCTCCACATACCTGTGGCTCTGCTTTCCACAATTTCAATTATCCATGGTCAATAATGAACCAAAAATATTAATATTTTTTTTTACTCTTTCAGGACAGAAATTACATTCATCCAATTTTTATTATAGTAGTGATAGTACTGTTACAATGGCCCTATTTTGTTATTTGTTCATGTTGTCAATCTCCTATTGTGCTAAATTTATAATTTAAATTTATCATAAGCATTTTTGAATAGAAAAAAAAAACATTATCTGTATGGTTTGGTACTATCTGGAGTTTGGGGCATCCACTGAGAGTTTTGGAACATACCCCTTGTGCATAAAGGGGGATTATTATTATTTAACACATAGTAATCATGACTGTGCTAATAGTTGGTAACACAACTTTCTTCTAAGCTGCATTCTATACCCATGATTTCACAAATGGCAACTATAAACTGAATAACATACTTTGATAACCTGTAAGCTATGAAATATTACTTGCTATAGTCTTCCATTCTTTATCCAATAGATCTCTTCTTGTGTGTATTCAATTATAGAAGTTGTACTTGTTGGATAATACTGGTGCATTGGAACTTCTGTACCATGAAAGTAGTTATTGTCCATAATAATATATTGTTCTTCCTAAGTTTATTCTGATAGAAAAGTGTTATTCAATTGCTTAGATAATTTCCAAGTACAATCAGTACTTTGTGTATTCCCTGTATGTCTTGATAGAGTTCATTTCAACCAGTATTTATTGATCACCTGCTGTACCCTTTGTGTGCTAACAGGAGAAGACAATGATGCATTCAGCTTTTATAAGGTTGTCATTATCAAGGAAGATGGTGGTGTTCATGAGACAAGTTTATAGAGACGTAAATATAGATTATGATAAGAGGAGAGAGGACTAGTGGCTAAAGAGTAATTGCACAAAGTTTCAAATGGTATGATAACCATACAATGAAAGAGATATGTTAACACAATTGACTGGTCTTTCAAGCATCAGAGCAGGAAGAAATGGGCTAATTACAGCATAGCACTTATTAATAACAGTGTTAGGAAAGGAGCAGATTCGGGTAGATAATTGACCAAGCAGGATTTTCCTAATGAAAGAGCCAGTAAAGGGGCTGGGGATGTGGCTCAAGTGGTAGCGTGCTCGCCTGGCATTCGTGCGGCCTGGGTTCGATCGATCCTCAGCACCACATACAAATAAGGATGTTCTGTCCGCCGAAAACTAAAAAATAAATACTAAAATTCTCTCTCTTTTAAAAAAAAAAAGAAAGAGCCAATAAAAACCTATAATATTACAACAGGAGTGAGTAGGATAAAGAATATTTCTAAGGATTTGTCAAGGTGAATAGTGAACTAATTACAGGGGAGCTTAGGACTTTCAGAATTTAGGTGCCACAGATATTAGATTATAAGATTAAGAATGACTTTAAATAATGAAAATGTTCTGTATACTTCAAAAAAGCCAGGAAAATGAATTTTAAGGTTTTCCCCACAAATAAATGATAGACATTTGAGGACATATAGTTGCTTATCCTAATTTGAATGTTACATAAGTATATACGGGTATCAAACATTACATGGTACTCCATAAATATGCAAATTTTGTGTCAACTTTTAAAAAAGGAATAAAAGAGGCATTTCGTGTGTCTCTACCTCCCAGGCCCTTGGATGACTTGTAACCATCACTTAAAATATAAGCCTCAGCATCCTCATGTGTAGAGTGAGGGTGTCTATATAGGATTTAAAATTTCTGCTTTCTCTTGTTCTCCTCATTCTTCCTGTTATCACCAAGGAGAAAATATCCTTCTTTCCCAAGACTAATATTTCCATCTTTGTTTTTAAGTCTACTCAGTTCCCACCTGTTCCCATCTGATTCTGTATTCTGACAAATATGCTTTGTTCTGTTTTTTTGCTTTTTCCTTCAAAACTTTATGTATCTATTTTTAGTTTTCTTCCCCTAATGTAAACCCAAACTGACCTCCCACCCTTGTTCTAAAAGAACACTTTGCCTTTGGTCATGCTCTTCATGTTCTGTTCTTTGTCAAACTTGAAAGAGTCACTTAACTTGTTGGCTTCTCCTCTCCACTACATACTCACTCCTTCTTCAGCTCATCTGAATTGTACACCCACTGCCTACTATTCCACTGAACCTGCTCACACTGTGGAGGACAACCGAGAGAACTGAAAGTTTTTTCAGTTCTCCTCTATCACCATAATGGCCCAAATTCTTTCTCCATTTTGAAAATGATCTCCCCTTTCTGCTTTCAAATCACTGCATGCTCCTAAGTCTCCTCCTACATGATTAACTTTTCTCACCTTCTTTCTTATCAATGTTTTTTCCTAAGAGTCTGACTGGAGTCTTTTAACTCACCCACCCCCATGTGACCATTCTAAGAATTTCATGTTTGTTTTTATAGATAAGATTTCAAGGGAAGGCCTGGGAAGCCAAGCAAAATGTAGCAGGGTTGAAATCCCCACAGGTGATTCATGAAGCTGTAAGAAGGAAGCCAAAGCTGCAGTGGAGACACCCTGGATTAAGAAATGCTAGTAACATGGTATGTCTGCTGAGGAAAGCAGTTGGCTGCAGACAGAACCAGTCTAAGAGAGAGGCTATGTTGGCTATAAGCGACAAGGCCATAAGGTCAAGGCTGTCCAATTCCTTTGGAAATTGTATCTCAAGGCCATGTGCCACACACACATACTAGACATGGAGCTATAAGACTTGTTTGACCATCTGGGTTCTAGTTTTGATTTCTATGCCCCTATTTCTCCCTTTTGGAATGGGTATGTTTATTCTGTGCCATTTTGGTTTTGGATGTATGTAACTTGTTTTATTTTTATGTAACTTTTTATTTTGACAGAGGCTTACAATGAAGAGTTTACCCAGAGTCTCAGATGAAATTTTGGAGACGGAATAAGTGCATGTTTCATCATGAGATGGACATGAGTTTTTGGGATCAGGGGTGGAATGTTATGTTTTGCCCCCCCCAAATTTGTGTGTGAGACAAGCAGTGAGGGTGTCTATATAGGATTTAAAATTTTTGCTTTCTCTTGTTCAGAGGTGAGATGATTAGATTATGAAAGCTGTTACCTAACTGATGGATTAATCCATTTGCTGGATTAATAATTGAGAGGAACACTGTACTCTGTGTCAACTATAAACAGTTAAGTTGTGGCTAAAGGAAGTAGGTCACTGGGGGCATGCCTTTGAGGTTTCTGTTTTGTCCCTGGTGCCTAACTTGCTCTCTCTGCTTGCTAGCTGCCTTGAGCTGAGCAGAGCAGCTTTCCTTCACCACATCCTTCTGCCATGATGTTCTGCCTCATCTCAGGCCCAGAATAGGTTGGCTGACCATGAACTGAACTTTTGAAACCATGACCATAAAATAAACTTTTCTTCCTCTAAGTTGTTCTCGTCAGATACTTAAATCACAGTGGTGAAAAACTGACTACCATACCCCCAATTTATAACTAACTCAAGTAATGTGTTTACAAATGTCTGCTAAAAATCTCCTTGTGGATATGCCATGTCAGTGTGTCCAGATTAAATTTATTAATTTCTCCAGCGAGACTGACTCTCCCCATTTTTCTCTAGAAGTTTATGTGATTTCTCTAGAAGTTCTCTATCTGGCAGTCATATAAACAAACATCTAGCCCTCCCTCCCTCTAAAGGACTCACTCTTAATGACTAACGACCTTGTGATTATGCAGTGTCTTGAATCTAAATCTTCCTGTCACTTCACAACTAGCCTTTCATCATTTGTCAGTACTTTGGTAATAGACTCCTAATTGGTTTCCTATCTCCAGACTCCTGGAATACCAATCAATCTGAATACTGCTACACCAAACTGTGTAAAACATACACAGACTATTCACCCTTTACAAAAAAAAAAAAAAAAAAAAAAAAAAAAAAACCAACCAAACAAAAAAACCCCAACTGTTTCAGGTGTTTGGTACTTTGATTTTATGAATTATTTGCTCTCATTTTCTTTATGAACATTCACCACTTAAAATTGTTACAAAGCATCTTAAGATTGTTACAAACTGTGTGGACAGATTTTTTTTTTCTAGTAATCAAAGATATTGTACATAACTGAAGTCTTCTTTTATGACACATTTTAGGTATCTTAGGGGAAAAATAACTTTTTAAGGAGGCAGTTTTGGAAGTCTGACTGACCTTGGTTTGGTCCTCAAACTGCTAAACTGAATTTCAATGTTCTCAACACTAGTAATAATAATAACCAGCATTTGTTGAGCACATGTACACACTCTGTGCCAGCACTGCTTGAAGTGCTATTGATTTTGAATAAAACTCAAAGCAGGGGGAGTGGTGGTGGGGCGGGGGGGGGGGAGAGATCAAACTGTTTTCCTGCTATTTCTGAAAAGATAGTGAATTCAGAAAGCTTACATAATTTGTCCAAAGTTACCTAGCTGGTGAGTGGAAGAGCTGGGATTTGAACCCAGTCATTTTAAACCCAGAGCCTAAGATTTTAATCACCCTTATACACCTCTTTCATAAAAAAATGTGTATTTTGCACATGTGTACAAAATGATAATTGGTTTTGCTCCAAAAGATGGCAAGCAGTGTCAAAAGGAAAAGGTGACATTATCAGAGTGCATTTGTAAATAAAGGCAATTTTTTTCCAGCTCCAAACACCTGAACAAATAATATAATTTGGGGGATAGTTTTAAGCTTCTATAGCATTTCCAACAAAATTGAGTACACACTGTTCCATTGTTACTTTGGGATTCTGTTGTATTGTGTAAGGTCAGCATTTAAGAAAATGTTCATTAAATACCAAGTTTGTTTAATCATATCAATTGCATTTTTCAATATGGTTATTCTCACTTCCCATCTATACTGGTATTTTCTACCAAAAGGAGATACTTTGATTTTTCTCCTAATTCTTTGAGCTTTCTCCTAGTTATTACTGTCACATAATTCCTAAGGTAAAGATAACATTTTGAAGAAAAAAACACCAAATTTCACAATATATTTTAAATATTTTGTAAATTTAAAGGAATTTTTGTCAATTTTCTATGATTAGGCGAATTGCAACAGTTAGGAAAAATAGTTAGCAAAACATTTTGTTCAAAATACTGCAATGCTCTTAATCTTTTACTGCAAATGGATTAATGCATTCAAAGAGTTAAGAGGAAAAATAAGATGAGAGAAAAAGTTGGTTGATTCATTGTGCAGAAATAGTCTAAATCCTCAGTTCTCTAACTCCAACAAGGATAAAACAATTAGAATTTGGTCTAAATGTTAGAAAATAGACTTTGCCGAGAGGGTTGACCCTTTCAAGATGTGAAATCTCTTTACTTGGGGAATTCATGATCAAGGATATCAGTTTAGATCTCAGGAAGGGATCAGGTCCACCTCCTGTCTAGGGTATATATTGAATATATCTTCTCTGATACTGTGAATTTCATGTTTTCCACTTATAAACCAAATGCTTTTGAAAGACTCCTTCCTAATGTGGTTGAATGGTCATAAAACAATTAGTATACATGGAGATATGGACAATACTGAATCTAAACATCTTTACCTCTGTTCTTTGTACATAATCTTTCATAGAATGCAGATTGGCATTCTTTGAGTCTTGCCTTTTTGGAGAAAATATGTATGCACAACATATTGCAAATAATTTCAGAGAGTTTGTAGAGTCTGTTGGCTCTGTTTCCTAGAGTACAGCTTTCTTGGTTCTGAATCTTATTTTTTCCGTGAAAAGACTAAATCCTGTTTCTGGACTTCCTCAGTGCTGTTAACTTTCTTAGAACTTCGACAATTGTATGCCCTCTTAGTACTTAAAATAAACCTTGGCTGTAGAATCAATCTGGGCTCCTTTATAAAAGCATGGGCTTCCAAACTATTGTTTCATTGGTTCTTACTGCCCAATCTTCTAAATATTTTATTTCAAAAGCCAGGCCTTTTGTAATCATTACCTCTGTTCACCATTCATCACTTAAGTTCAGTCCCCAGAGCCTACATAAATTGTCCCATGCAAATGATTTTTTTTAACTTTTGCTAATTACCATTTGCAGAATTATTTGCCATGAAAAAATGTACCCACCAGAGCGGTCAGCCAAGAGTTATTTCTTCTCAGCTGACCTGAGGAATCTGCAGGCATAATTTAATTCCCCAGATCCTGCATATTTAACTGCCAATCCAGAGGGAGATCTCTAGACCTATGACTGTCCTGATAGGAAAAAAAGGCAAGTTAATTCAGCTTAGCATCTCTGTCCATGGATTCTCTGAACCAGGTGAGAATAGGTTTTATAGTTTGTGTGTTGTCTATTTGTTAAATTACCAATTTAACAATTTTACTCACGTGTTGAAATGCTCAGTGAAGATCAAGTTTGTGGAGGTACCAGTAGTTGTTGTCAATCCACCAATGGTAGAAGAGTAAGCAATAGACAAACACATAAGTTTACACATCATGTGATCCTTCTTTGACCGATATTTTGCTCCTGTGATTGAGTTCTGTTCAAATAGAAAATGTACTATGAGAACAGCTCCCTTTGAGGTCATAACAAGAAGTAATAACATTTTTTTAATGAAATGACTGTGTCTTGATCCCGTTTAATTAATATCTTTGATATCATTTGGACATGGGACCTGTTGAGAATAATTATAGTTAGATGAGATCAAGAGGATGGGCCCTGGCCTGGTCCTTTTAAGAGGCAGCAGAGATTTCTCTCTCTCTCTCTCTCTCTCTCTCTCTTCCCCCCCCCCATGTAAAGATAAAGTGAGAAGTTGTCTATCTGCAACTCCAGGAGAGAGAGCTCACCAGACACTAACCCTGCCAGATCTTTATTTTGTATTCCCAATTTCTAGTACTGTGAGAAATAATTTTTTGCTCATTAAGCCATCCAGTCTTTGATATTTTGTTATGTCAGCTTGAGCTAATAATGTATATATCTTTACATCCATAAAGTGACCCCTGAAAATATTTGACAGACATAACTGTATTCCCTAATCCTTCATTTTTATGTCTGATTCAAATGATCCTTCATCTCTTTCCTTTTAACCATGAATTTTCACCACTTTTATGCTATTGTGGGTCAGTAAATTTCTCATGGTTATCAAAATTCTCAAACTCTTTTTTGGGAGTTTCCCCACCTTGGTGCTTTAATGGCTGATCTCCAAAAGATATCACTATCACTCCAGAAACTGAATACTTTTGATGTCATGTCTTCTTTGCTTCCCATTATTTCTTTCTTTCCTATATCACACAAAAATAAAATTCCTTTTCTTTAAGGATCATGTAATTTGGATACCTCTTTCCTCATTTATTTGACTACAATATTCTGATCTTTTAGGCACTGGGAGCTATCTTACATTACATTTTCACCTAACACATAATTATCTTCCCTACTTTATATCCCCATCAGCATCTGGATGACTATCACATTCATGAATAACCCTTAAAATATCCTAGCTTCACATATTTTTCATCTCATTTTTCAAAGACCTGCAATTCTGCTTTGTCTCAGTTACCCTTTCCTATAGTTACACCTTGGATAGTGCATGTCTTCAACTGGTTCCACCAGGAGATCCCTATTCCACATTTAAGTGTGTTGTTTAGGACTCCCTCGGGTGCAAGCCATACCAACTTCATTCATGTTCTCACCCATGGCCCACTGTGTTGCTTTGATTCTTGTGGCCCTATGTTGAAATGTAGGGCAAAATCAATAACTTTTCTGGTTATTTCATTCAACAATTTTTCAGTCAATTTAGTCAAAAAAGTAGCATCATTTCAGTAGTTTAGATGAACAAAGCCCCATTTAAAAACAAAGTCCCCCCAAACTAATCTAAGATTTCATCTCATGCCAGTCAGAATGGCAGTTATCAAAAATACAAACAACAATAAGTGTTGGCAAGGATGTGGGGGGAAAGGCACACTCATACATTGCTGGTGGGACTGCAAATTGGTGCAACCAATCTGGAAAGCAGTATGGAGACTCCTTAGAAAAATTGGAATGGAACCACCTTTTGACCCAGCTATCCCGCTTCAGGGTCTATACCAAAGGACTTAAAATCAGCATATAATAAGTAACACAGCCACATCAATGCTTACAGCAGCTTAATTCCATTGACCCCTTTTGAGTCTAGGGGGCAGACATCAACCTGGAAGCAACCTAGATGCTCTTTAATAGATGAATGGATAGAGAAACTGTGGTACATGTACACAATGAAATACTACTCAGCATTAAAAGAGAATAAAATTATGTCATTTGCACATAAGTGGATGGAGTTGGAGAATACCTTGCTAAGCAAAGTAACCCAATCCCAGAAAACCACAGGCCGAATGTTCACTCTGATAAGTGGATGCCAATCCATAATGGGGATGTCATGGGAAAAATGGAGAAACTGTGATTAGGCAAAGGGAGAGGAGGAGAGGGAGCATGGGGGCCAGAAAGATGGTGAAGTGTGATGGACATTATTACCCTATGTACCTGTATGACTGCCCATAGTGTACACATAGTGTATGATGCTACATCATATACAACCAGAGAAATGAAACATTGTGCTGCAATGTGTACAGTGAATCAAAAAGCATTATGCTGTCATATATGCCCAATTAGAATAAACAAATTTTTAAAACATTAAAAATAAATAAAAAACAAAAGCCCCAATTTAGGTAAACCTTCTCTCCTTCCCTGGGTCAACCCTAAATGAAAGCTCACAGATAAAAGAAAACTGGGGAGCTGGGTTTTTGGTGTCTTTCTTCTGACTTCCACCACTTGCTGGATTCAGTTCTAAATCTTCTGCATTTAGAGTGGCCGTGATAGGCAGGATGAGGAGAGGGCGGTACTTTAAGGTCTTATTTGAGTGGTATATGAGTTAAGATACAGCTTTAGTCTTTAGTGCTCTCCAGGCTTGGGGGATGTTCAAAATGACTCCATCTCATGAGCACTGTTACAAGTTTTTAAGAGGCTCTTATCACCAGATATAACTGGTGCCGGGGATGTGACTTGTGAGAGAGTGCTTGCCTTGCCTGCATGAAGTCCTGGGTTTTAACCCCAACACTGCCACCCCTCAACACACACCAGGAAAAAAAAAGAAAAAGAAAGAATATCAAATTGTTCCTTTTTCTTTGTGGCTAATGGATCTCTTTTTATCCTGTCACCAAACCCTTTTGGAAGACTTTGCCTTTTTAAATGACACCAAATACCATTTTTCCTCCAAGTTCCTTATAATTGGTCCAGGAGAAACTGACATATCTGTTCTGTCATCAGTGAAAATATAGCTAAAACTCTACTAGGTAAGGAGAGTCAACTGTGACCTTTTATTTTCAAATTTTCCAAGAGTGTATTAAACACAAATCCATTGACCCCTTCTGAGTCTAGGGGCAGACATCAAGTTCTCAAGGAGGTGTTTTCTCTGACTCTATATCACCAGGCTAAGTGTGAGATTTTTCCCTTTCCTGTTTCTTGATGATATGGAGGTCAGAGATAGGGAAGTACTCCAAAATTCTCCATCAATAGCCTTCTTCATTTTTAACTCTCAGGTTAAGAGTATAAAACTCTTTTTTTATTTTTCTTTTTGTTTTCTTGTTCTCAAGTCTTATGTATTTGGAATGTGGGAACATAATGTGCATGCTTGATATTGTAATGACTCATTTAACTACTCCATTCACTAAGAAATCAGCTGATTTACCACAGTTTCTTCTTTTTTCTTCATGTTGAATTACTACCATGCTTACAGTTCTCCAATACCACTGGCAAATTTAGTCACAAAAGCTTCTAGTTATTCCCACCCAATGGATTGGTTCGCTCCTTTTTAAACTTCCCTCCATATTCAGCTTAGATTCCATGGTAAGCCAGTTAAGTAACCTTCTTTTAAAAATTCTAAACTTTGCTTTAACTTCCTTTGAACAGAAGTTATTTATCAAAACTCCAACTTTTGTTCTCTCTACATCATGTCTGCCACTGAAGAGCTAACCATTATTGGTGAAAATTGTTCATATAGTACAGCAGACTGCATTTCATATATTCATGATCATACATGTCTACTGCTATATCACACTGACCCTCATCTACTGTGTTTCTCTAAGTTACTTGTCTCCACCGGGAAATTTAAAAACTCTTCTGTTCTCTTATCAATTCTCTTAATGCTCTTTCTTACTCTTCCCAAGTAGCTTTGCCACCTACTTTCACAGAGTAAACAGAAACCAGCAGACAATGGTATTGCCTAGAAGTGTAGAGAACTACCTGCTTCTGCCTCACCTCTCCTCCTTCTCTACAAACATACTGGTGTAAATGTCTCTCCTCCAAACCATCTCTTGGGTCATCTTAGAAACCTTCCTCTATAGACTATTGGAATTTTTATCAACATTTAATAATTTTCAAGACATCTTTACAAAAGAGCATAAAAGAAGTCCTTCTTAACTTATTCTCAATTAAATACTGCCCTACCTCATCTCCATTTTCACAGCCAAATCACTAAGGTCCACATTCATTGACTTCATTTCTTTAACCTTTTCAATCTGTCTCTCTATTCCACCCAAAATATGCTTCCTATGATCATCAGTAAGCTCAACATTGCTAAACTCTGTAGATACTTTTCAGGATCATCTTTGCATATCTCTCAATAGCTTCTTCCTACTGAAATCTTTGGGTTTCTGTGAAATCTCACTCAACTGGTTTTTGTTCTGTATCTCTGATTATTACTTTGTCTCCTTTGACAATTCCTTTTTCTTTATCCTTCCTTAAAACTGTTTTCAGAAACCTGTTATAGTAATTTGTCTCTTCTCACTTTAGTATTTTTACTTTAAAAATCATATTTTCATTGATTTAGTGATATACCAGACCATCAAATCTGTCTTTAGCCCAAACTCCTTCTAGACCCGTATATCCAGTTGACTGTTCAACATAATTTGAATGTCTTTATTGAAACTCCAATTCAAAAGTGTTCAAAACCATACTCATGAATTGCTTCCTCAAACCCAGTTCTTCGAATTTAGCCAATGGTATCACCACCACCATAGTAACAAGCATTTACACTGTTCTTAGCATGCTATAAACACTGGTCTATATTAAAATCAGATAAACATTTCAATTCTTACAACACACTGAAGTGGGTAATATCAGTACACCTCGTTACAAATGACAAGAGGCACAGAGAAGTTGAATTAATTGCCCAGGGTCGCAGTGCCTAAAATGGCAGGCTTGGACCCGGAAACCATGTAGTCTTGCTTTGGAGTCCACACTTTCAGCCACTGTGACGCATTTCTTGTTCTCCTTAAAAACATTCACTTCCTCATCACACTGGTTTCTGTCAATTTTATCTGCATAAATATGCAGGGACTCTGTCTAGTTTTCTCTATTTCTACTGCTGCCAGACCTAGGTTACTCAAGTAAGGTCTTTATGAGACTTCTTGCATGAATCTTTACCTATTTCAGACCTGCTCCACATACTGCAACCTTACAAAAATCCATAATGTCTTTAAGAAATTTATGAACACTTGTTGTTTTGTGCATGTGTGTATGTGGGTGTTAATATGTAATTTAATATGTACTTTAAATACATTTTAAGGCTGTAATGTGAAGAAAAGGTCTGAAGTGGGCAAGAATTGGGACAAGGAAACCCATAAGGAGGAGGTTATCACACTAACCCAGACCACATTCTCTCTCTTCAGCCATTTATCAGTTAAGAAGTTGTTTCTGTATCTTGGCTATGGAGAATAATACTGTAAAGAATGTGAAGTGCAGATATTTCTTTGCAATACTGCTTTAATTTCTCTTGGATATCCAGAAGTGGTATTGCTGGACCATATGGTAATACTATTTTTAATATTTTGAGGAAGATTTATAGCATTTTTCATAATGACTACACCAATTTACATGCCTGCCAAAGGAGTGAAGGGTTCTCTTTTCTGGAGGATGAACAGAATCACTGCTCTGCTCCATACAGATAAGCATGTGTCTGCAACATTTCCACAGTAAAATCTTTTGGCAAAATCATGATAAGGAAAAAATTACTACTCCCTAAAAGTCATCATGGGTGTGGGAATGGCATTTAGCATTACAGGGTATGGTACTTTGGATTGTAATTTACTTTTTAATTAACTTAAAGGTCAGCCCCCAAAGGTATCTACTCTTCATCCAAAAGGAATAAATTTACTAATGTCTACATTTGCCTTATATTTTCTACATGGGAATGATTTATATTTGCCATGTGATACAAATTTCCATTAAAAACTTGCAAAGCTGATATGTAAATAGAATGGCAAAATAAGTTTAAAAATTTTTTATGAGTGATACAATATGACAAATGAAATTTAGCACTTACACATTAAATATTTAGCTATAGGAAAGACATCAATCACAAATCAGAAAGTGATACATAATTTGAACATTATTGAATTGATAAGAAAGGACATTTAAAAGGTAATGTGTATATAATTTCTCATTGACATATTATAACTTATAAAAATACAGTAAAGAAAAATTGAATTTAATATAAAAGCATAGCTGCAAATATTTGCATGCATACACACAAAAAACATGATTAAAATGACAGATACAAAACAAATCAAAACATAAAATAATTAATTCTTTTTGAATTTACCATACTTTTTTCTATACAAACATCTTTAATACATGATTAATGCACATTAATGCTACTGCACATGAATTGATGTTTATGCAAATATGTATGATTAAGGCAGGCATTAAAATGTAGAGTAAATTCAAATTCCATAGTAAATGGAAACATTAAAAGATAATAATGCAAATTTAGGGTTAAGAGGAGGTTTTTTGAGGTGGAATCGGAGATGAACAGTTTAATATGTTGGCAATAAACACAAGCCTCTTACATTTGAATTTATTACTATATTTGCCAAGGACATGTGATTGCTGAGCTGAACTAGTTGAAGAGATGACAATGAAGCAAGGGGTAAAGATGAGAATAGCAGTAAAGAGCAACAAGCCAAAAAATACAGCTTTCAGGAAAGCCTGAGATGAGCCACTATTTGAGTAACTAGTGATGCAGAAATTATGAAAAAAAAAAAAGAGAGATAAGATTTTACAGCAAATTAGTCTTTAGTCTTCTGCTCGGACAGGGGTTTTGCCCTATCCCAAGAACAGGTTGGAATAAATTATTTGGAGTAGAAACTTAGACCCTGACCCCTAGAACACATGTAGGCAGACACCAGGAAATAAAATAGTCACTACATCTCTTGGGAAGTAGAGAAGGAATCTGTTTTGCACCTGTGTATGTGTGTGTGTGTGTTGGTGTGTGTGTGTGTATGTATGCATTTTATCCTAGAAGGACATTGTCATAGGTATATTATGAAAGGAAAAGTGTTCATGCAATCTGTAAGGAGACTTTTGAGAAATTAAATATACAGAATATAATTTTTTAAAGATAAAAAATATATCCACATACTAGAAATAAGGCTAAAACGAAACATATATGTCAAAATATTTCCAATAGTTATTTCTTTTCTTTTCTTCTTCTTTTTTTTTTTTTTTTGGTACTGGGGATTGAACCCAGGGATTCTTACCCACCGAGCAACATCCTCAGCCCTTTTTAAATATTTTATTTAGAGACAGGGTCTCACTGAGTTGCTAAATACCTCATTAAATTGCTGAGACTGGCTTTGAACTTGCAATCTACTTGTCTCAGCTTCCTGAGCCCCTGGGATTATAGACCTGTGCTACCGCACTGGGCTCCAATAGTTATTTCTTAATCATGCAATGGGTATTTGATCTTGATCTATTTTTTTTATCTTGTACAACCATAAAAAAAGCATTTATCAACATGTAAAAGAATCATAGACTTTACAGTAGATAGGTATTTAGAGAAGACCTGGTACAAAAAACTAAGTTTTCAGGAGAATAATATGAGACTAGTTATAGCACATTTGAAGCCAAAGTTCCTGTTTATGAGTTCCCTCTCAGTGATTTTTCTCTGCTACTATTTGCCTTCTAGAAGACTCTTTACTTATGTAAGTTTCAAACTCTACTTGTAAGACTTTGCATGTAACCACATTTTATACTTATTTACCACAATTGTAACCTACTATGTTTTAATTCAATTCCAATACCGCCACTCTTTAATTCTTCCGTGTAAATATGCGACATCCAAGACTTTTCAAGTATGCTTTCCACATTTTCCAAGTAACTGAAAATATTTCGACTAGGACATGACCAAATGCAGATCCTATGACATCATCACACAGATATGTCAGAACAGAAATCCCGCAGGCCCAATTATAACTCACTTTTGCCACCTGGTGGCCATAATTACAGATTTTAGTGGCAAGTTACACATTTCCAACCTTGGTGCTAAAAATGCACATGTGAATCAGCATGGGCAAAATAAGTGGTCTCCATGGGGCTATAAAATATAATTCTCTGGGGGTGAGTGTAATATGAAAACATTAAGGCTTCTAGTTATAGTTTAAATAATTATGAAGGAATAATTGGAAAAGACATAAGTTCCTGCTAACTATTTTCTCCTTGCCAAAATTAGCTTCTTGATATTTTTGGATATTTATTTGCATTTACTTTAATAGTATTCACATGTGACATATCTTCATTTCTCAGTTGCAGCATAACAATTAATTTTCCACTATCTTAGATGGTGAGAATTTACATTTTTTCAGAGCTTCCTTCACTGAATGAATTTTTATAAGTCCATCTTCTGAACATTATAGCAGTATCATGATTTTTGCTTACAGCAGAGTACAGTGCTTCAGTGTGTTGTCTAGAGTGCTATTAAAATCCACAAGTAATATTGTTTGTGCTTGTTTGTGTAAATTTTCCTGTTCTCTCCCTCACTTCCTTAGTTTTTTAAGTGCATACCACTAGATCAGTCCCAGACATTCCCCTGCTGTTTAGATTTCTCTGAAAGCAGTCAGGTGATAGGATACTTTAACCACCTCAAATAGTCTATAAATTTCATTGACTGGGCAACATTCCTTCCACAGTTTCCATGCATTGCCTAAAGTTTGTCATTTCTCCCTCTTGCCACCCCCGAGAATAACAAAAACCTACATAGATGGTAGCTACTTTAGCTGCATATTGATTATAGGCTGGAAATAAATGTAACTCAGGATTTTAAAGGCTTTTTTTTTCCTATTGTCTCTGATTTTCCAGTATTGGGCAGACAAGTTTTCAGCCATTTGTATTTTTAATCTTTTTAAAGGAATCAGTTTTTTTCCCCTCTTTAAAGTTTTTAGGATCCTCTCTCTACCCATAGTATTCTGAAAGTTCAAAGTTCAATTACACCTTCCCCTGTGTGAGTCCATTTCAGGCATGCTGTAGACACCCAGTAGGCCTTTAATGATAAAATTTGTATTCTTTATAGTGGAAAATTTCATGCATTTTCAATCTATCTTCTATTTTCTCTGTTCTTTACCTAAAACTCCTATTATTCTCTTAATCTTATTTCTCCCTATTTTGTCTACTGAATTTTCCATTTATGATTTTTACATCTTGACTTTTTTATATTTCTATATTTTGTTATTTATTTTATATTTTTGTCTTCTTGTTTCTTTTGTAGAATGCTACTTGTATTTTATGATAGCAATTTCTTTGTTTACTTCTCTGCATAGAATAATATTTTCTTTTCTCAAGTGTTCATCTTCTTGCATAGATTTCCTGCAAGTAGTTGTTTCCTTTTTGTTTTTTTGGGACTCTATCTTTCATGCCTGAGGCTTTTTTCAGGTATCCAATAATTTTCGCCCATATTTAAGGCAGTGAAAAGTTGCTTTGAGACACTGCACATGTGTTTTGGGATTTGTTGGCTATAAACTTCACTGTGGTATTGTCTGAATGGACTGTTTTTTGAAAAATTCTAATGTCAGTATATTGTTTTTATTATTTCTCTGGTGCTGAGTGCATTCCCCAGGGAAGACTCTTTTGGTCTGCTGCCTGCCGACACCTTGAGGGCATTGACCTGCTACCAGGAGTAGTGGAGTAGAAGATAGGGTTCATGACATTCAGCAAATGAGCCCTCACTCAGAGCCCCATGTGTTATTGTGACATCCTTCCTGGACCTAGAACGCTGTCTGGTTCTCCTTACCCTTTTTTGTCATGTCTAAAGATTAGACTTCTGTTTGGTGGAGGAGGAGAAGTGGTATCCATGTGGAATTTAGGAAGACATGTAGGAATTTAACTACTTCATAAGCAAATTTTGAAAACTTTGAAATAAGCTTCTATGTAAACTGGATTATTTATTGGGTTTCTTTACTATTGATCTAGTATTTATGTTCCTGGATAACTGAATATTTTTTTCCACCCATATTTTTACTTTTTAATTTCCAAAATGATTTCGTTGCCATTCTCTTCTCTTGATATTTATATAATTGTGACTGTGACTTAAAACAGTCTATTTGTTCTTATATTAATGGAGACTCAGAATAAAGTGGAGGTAAATGGGCCTGTTTAATTAACCATCTTAATGGAAAATGCAACATGTATATTTTTATTTTAAAAACAAGAAGTTGACTAAATCTTTACTAATAATTAATGCACAGATTGACCTTGGTGTCTTTATGGTAGGTTCATATGTTGGTGGATGATGTAAAGAATAAAGGGAGGAATACATAGAGCTCCATAGTGCACAGATATTGAGACATTGGGGTCCTGTCTCCCTTGTTTGCAATATTGAATTTCCATGTGCTCAGTTAAGTGGATATCAGATTATGTTAATTACTTCTAATTAAATCAGTCTTCCCATAAAATGCATAAGGCTTGCAAATAATTTCTATAAGGATATACTTTCTCTGACAAAACCACAGAATGAAATTACTACATAACTGAAGTGTGAGAAAACCTAAGAGACGATTCTTCCTTACTCTTGTGTGAGCTCTTTGTGAAGATCCAGTGGAGATCTGTTCAGTAATAACCTGAACAACACAGAGGAGCTGTAATAAAATTTAAATGATCAAGGACACTCTTTGGGATAGGATTTACATCTATTTTATCTTGACTTTTTTATATTTGTATATCATGTTATTTATTTTATATTTTATATTTTTAGTTATTTTAGTTATTAAAGAACTATGTGACATATGGTGAATTGGGATATCAGCTTATATAGTAAGAGTAGGATAAACTAAGATATTTAAAATTTAGCATTCAAGGCATAAAAACTCTTCATAAAAAGTATCATTTCTTTCAGCAGTGATGAAAAATCATTAAATCAAGGATTGATTTACAAAATGGTATTACCCTAAATGTTAATTATTTAGAAGCTTCCTTTGCAGTTTCTTGACTAACCTCTCTCGTGCGCGCGCACACACACACACACACACACACACACACACAAACACATTCCAAAAAAACCTTGTTATTTCTATAGTGGTAAAACTGACTGAAACGGTTTAATATAGACAATATAGCAGATTTGTTGATTCATCATACGACAAATCAAATTCCTTGTTAAACAAAATGTTATTTAAAACATTAAAATAATTTCCTAAAATGCATCACCGAACTAATACAAAAGTAAGGAATCTGTATTGACTACAAATAAAGTACAACTAGGCAATTTAAAATAAAGGAATGATAAGTCAGGTTTACATGTGAGGGCTTAAGTTTATATTGTTGAAAAAAAAAATTCAATGGAAGATAATGCCCAAGGTCAACTGAGTGGGGAGGAATCATATGGGAAAACATTCACAAAGCTGCCATCCCTTGTAGAAATAGAGAGCAAGAAAATGCCAGACTGAGTTAAGGGAAAATATGAAGTCCTCTGAAAATTCCTAAATATGGGCATGGCTTTTATCATAAAGTGGCATCACTTGTGTCTTCAAAGAAAAAAATAATAATATAATTCAAACTTTTATAAGCAGTTGCAATCCCAAACTTCAATAATTTCCATAGAAATTAAAAAAAAAAACCTAGCATTTCAACTAGCACAAAACATTCAAGAAAATAAGACAACAAAATGAAAACTATAAGAAAATAAAAATGGCCAAAGAGAGAAACCAATGAGGACACTGGGTTGCTAAAGTTACTAGATGCAGAATATAAGTAAATAAATCTATTACTAATTAATTTGGAGAAGGGATTGAAAATATTAGCATAGAGAAAGAGATTGTGAAATAATCAAGCACATCTTAAAAAGAGGCAAATGGAATTTAAACACTTAGTGAATACTCAAAATAAAATAGAAATAGCTTCAGAGAGAATTACTGAACTGAAGATAAATCTAAGTTATTAACCATAATTCAATCCAGCAAGACAAGGAGAAGGAAAATAAAAAGAGATGTCAGTAATCTTAGAAGATAAAGTGAGAAAGCTTAATATGGATTTAATTGGAAACTAGAGGGAAGGAATAAGGAAAACCAGGAAATTGAATATTGAAAAATGACACTTGAGACTTCTTAAGAATTATTGGAAGAGATCAATAAACAGAGTCAGAAGGAATGTATTTTTAGGTATGTCAAAATGAAATTCTAGAGCACACACATAACTCTTTAATCAATGAGAAAAGATTGCTTACAAAGGAGTAGTTCTTTAACTGATAGCTTGCTGATTTTTCACAGGAGAAAAAAAGCCAATGGAAATATATCTCAATGTAGAAAGAAAATATTAGGCAACCTAGCACTTCATAACCACACAAAAAAATTTTTGAAAACCATAAAGACCTTTCTATTAGACAAAAACTTAAGAGTTTAACACCAAAAGACACTCTCTGAAGTACATTCTGACTCTTGGACAAGATTTGTAAGATTAATAAAATAAAAATATTTTTGGAAAGATTACTTGAGTAAAATGTTTAGAAGCACAAGTAAAAATAATATACAAGTACTAAATATATTAAATAAATAAGTATATATAAGAAATAACCAGGTATTTTGCATGAATTCCTAGAAAATTGCAACTAATTCAAACAGAAGTAGAAAATCTGAATATTCCTAAAACCAGATGAATAATAAAATAAATTATAACTATATATGCTCTGTACTTTCATCTTTGCTGGTTCCGTTAGCTGTAATACTAAATAGTTGGAGAGAGAGAGCACACACATCTTGTACCAAATGGTTCAATAATAAGGATTGTAAAGTACAAACAGAAAGAGTCATGGTATTCCAGATTATGGAGCCACCATAACAGCCTATTTCTAGCTATTTGACATTCTTGATCTTTGCGGTATTTGTTGCCATGGTAAAATCTACACCCTTAATAACAAACCAAAAAAAAAAAAAAAAAATCAAGCAAGAGAATAATTAATGCAAAATTTTGGACGGTGGCTATCTTTGCAAGGATGTGGAGGTGATTGTGTGTGGAAGGAAATGGAATCAGATAAAGGCTCGTGGAGATTTCTAGAAATTGTTATGTTCTATTTCTTAAACTGAATTGTGGTACATAACCATTTAATTCACTATGCTTTTTAAAAATACTGTTATATTTTACAATGTGCATAGTTATGAAATATTTCATAATAAAAATACATAAAAATTTGGGAACTAAATAAATATATTCCTTTAAAAAAACACCTCTGGAAGATGCATAGGAACACACTGGTGAGGTTTTCAAGAAATGGCATAAAGTATTCAAACTATGTAAGGTGGGATGTTTATAGTATAGATAAATTAAAGTATGAATGCTTCCAACATGCTTAT
The DNA here is from genome assembly GCF_047511675.1 of Marmota flaviventris. NCBI lineage: Eukaryota > Metazoa > Chordata > Mammalia > Rodentia > Sciuridae > Marmota > Marmota flaviventris. The sequence goes on from NC_092498.1 coordinate 50,047,218, forward strand.
GCTATTGGCTAGATAATATTTCAACAACATAGAATGTGAAGAACTACATTTTTGTAATTCATAAAACTAAAGATACATGAGAGAAAAAATATTATCAACAGTCAATAATTTCTTTAATAAAAATTGTTGTAGTAACACAATGAAGTATTGCCATCAATGGAATTAGGACTTTGACTTCAGTCAAAATAGGAATTTGAAGAGAGGTCTCATCTGTGAACTGCTGCTGTGCTTCCTGAAAGTGTTGGGGAGTCTTCTTCCCTTTCTGGATTATCTCTTCTATAAATACTGTCTCTGAACAACAGGATTTAGATGAGTAAAAGAGGACATCTAAAGAGTGTCAAGTGAAGACTGAGTGGCACTAACACTGACTTTGTCACTGAATTTTACCCAATCTAGGAAAAAGGAAGAGTAATCAGGAAAAAAAAATTGCCTATAGTACCTCTGTAATCCAAGCTAAAATATTTTTTTTCATATTTGTTCTAAGGGTCTGATGTTCTACAATTGCTGTCTCCTTATTTGGTGAAACTAATGTCTCTCATTCTTAATATTAAGAAACATGCTCACTGCTGTACTTACCAGACCCTTTGAATTCTTGCAATAAGCATTTTCACTCCCAAATAAACAACACTTAATTTAAAACAAGCTGAAATTTGTTGTAAGAATTTTTTTCTTTGAACTTTTCCCTTTGAGGAACAGCAAATTATATTAAATGAATGAAAAAATAATTATCTCAGATTTTTCATTAAAAGCATACTGATTTTCCAGGTTGTTTCATTTGAAGATGCCTGGAGGTTTAGACATAGAGCTAGAGTAAAATTCTGAGATGTCTTTTTGAATAATACTAAGACTTATTTGTGAGGGAAAGTACTAGTAACTCGATTCCTTTTTTTGTAACTGCTAATTGATTTTTGATACCTAGAGCTCATTTCTCATGGAAACAATATGAATGATGGTTGATCTAGCTGCCTATTGGAACCTAACAAATAGATTCCCCCAGGTACAGTTAGTGTCCTATTGAGGTCATCCTTTCCTTTCCCAGTTCCTTTTCCTCTCTAAAAACATTTCAGCTATGTTCAGAGAGTAATATAGGATTGATGGACAATGCATCTATAGCTACCCACCACTTTTATTTTAGATACCAGTAGGGAGTCCTGTTAATGTTCATGCATGTCCTGCAGTGAGAGAAGTTGGTGGATCCTGGAAAATATCTCTTTTTATGTACAGCATAGGAATGTAATTCTTAGATAAGAATGCTTATAAATCACTTCCAGGAATCTGAGGGACTACTGAATATCTATAATCTTCAACAGTAACACATGATCATTACCACCTTTAGCAGTAAAAGTGGCAGCAAATTATCACCTCTATCATCTACATGAGAACTCTGTAGTTCTATTGACAAGAATTTTCAGGGAGACAAATTTTAGCTCCAAACCATTTTTTATCTTTCTACCTACAATGAAATTAATTGTGGCTCATGCCATAATTTTATCTTTAAACCTTTATCTATTTACTTCTTTTCTTATTTTATATATATATATATATATATATATATATATATATATATATATATATATATATAGATGTGTATATGTATGTATGTATATACATATATATGTATATCTGTATATATACATATATATCTTGCATGGTTAATTGCAATTTGAGAAAATACCTAAAATTATTGACTTACTAAGCAATTATTTACTAAAAGTTTATTTATGTCATGTACTTTTCCAGGTATTTGAGATACATAATAAATAAACAAATTCTCTATCACTATAAATCTTGTGTTTTGGTGAAGAAAACAGTAAATTAAAAAATAAATAAAAATTAAGCAAATTATACATTTTATAAGAAGGGGATAGATACATGCTTTAGAAAAAGAAGGGAGTCAGAGGATTAGGAGGAGGGGTGTCAAATATAGCAACTACAGTGAGACAGGGAAGCACTTGAGCAAATGTTAAATGTATATACTTTTCACCAATATTATTGTTATTATAGACTTAAAATTTATTTCGGAGCAATTCTTAATTTTTTTGAAATTATTAGGAACTTCCTATTTACTACATACCAAATTTCATATGGATCAGTGTGTATACTATTGTCCTTGGAAGGAAATATAGCTTTAAAAAATGAAGTAAGATTACTGGTCATCTTGGGTTTCTTTAATTGGATTTGTTCAAGGATTTGGATTAAAGAAATATTCTTAATTTTGTACTAAACAAATAGGGATTCAATGAATAATTATAGTTTTCATTAGAAATCAAATTCATCTTTTTTGGAAGGAACATGGCAAAATGGTGCAAATTATTTTAAAAAAATAAATCTAAGCTTTACATATTGTCTCATTGTTGAAATATACTTTAAATCACTCACCCCCAACAGGAAGTAATATTTAGATCTTCTTTGGCCTATAGGTCAAGTTCAAAGTGAAACTACAGAGGTTTTATTTTGCTAACCTACTACTCCAAGATGACAGAAGACCAAACATATAAATGTAAATGTCCCTTATATTTTATAGTTAGATAAATTGCAGTTTCTTCCATATAATCTCATAGTGTTCAATTACCTAGTAAACCTGGCAGAGAACAGGTGCAGTTCATTATCATCACAACATGACCATATATGTTTATTTCTAAAAGAGAGTTATAATTGCTAAGAAATCAAGACATATCTTAAAGTACTATATATAAAATAGTCCTTTTGTGCAAGTTCTTAAAACCAGTTTTCTAAGAGCAAAAAAAAAAGTCCTTTAATTTTCCTTTTATATAAAGCTTAATTTTTAAATACTGGGTACTAGAAAAACTGTAGGATCAGCATTTAGTTTTGGTTTCCACTCCTTAACTTGGATATCAAATCTTCATTACCTAAAATGCACCCAAATTATCTTACCATTCTCCATGGAAAAGTTAGTCTCCATTAGAACAATGGAGGCATCTCCAACACCTTTCTCTTTCTCATCCCCAGTGCCTGATTAATCAAAAAGCTCAGGAGCTCATATCCCCTTGCCATGAACAGTGTTAGCAGAGTGAGATTCCCAAAGGCAGATGTTGTATGCTGCCCACCATCTCTCAGGCTCTCTATTTCCCATCAAATGAACTGTAAAACTTCTTTGCATTGCATGAAGAGCGATCCTTAATCTAGCCAATCTAATTAACCACTGGACTCAACACAGCAGCTAATCACCTCTAGTACCCCTGTAGAAGAGGTGTCTGGAAAGCCAACTGTCTACAGAGTTGGGTCTTTGAATGAGGTGTACCCTCTGATTAGAATGTCAATTCCTTTCCTCATGTTTTGCATTCACTTAATCATTCATTGGTAAATATCTATTGAGTACCTTCTCTGTGTCAGGCAATAGAATATGCTAGGGTCTACCACAGTGCAAAGTAGCCATGTGCCTGTTCTCATGAGGTTTTCATTCCTCCGCTTGCACACACTATCATCTTCTCAGACCCCGGGTCTTCACAGTGTGCTCAGATTGAACTGATTCTCCTGCTTCTGACAAGCTTGGCCTCTGTGCAAGCCTCTATTTTGGTATTTATGTCAGACTTGTTTTGGAAGCCCATATTTGCCACTAGATCCTTAGCTGCTTACAATAGAGTGGGCCTTTTCATCAGCAAACCATCCTACAATTCTCTGGACAGAATTGAGTATGAAATCACATTTAAAGGACTTTGACTCAAAGTTTAAGTGTCCTGCCAGAAAACTAGCTTTCTAAAGGTGACCACAAGAAAGTTACAGAGTGCATAAATATTCTTTCTGGTCAGGCTTGCCAATTTTCAGGATAGTTTTTGAAGTGCACTTCCAATGCGTTCTTTTGAGACATACCTGGATGACTATTGATTTTTTAATTATTTAAAAGAATTACTTCTATCCCTAATTATAACAATGTTTTAATAAGTACATTTGCAATTTGCCTCTTTAAAAATCCTTAATCTACATGTAACTAATGGCTTAAAACTAATCTGTGTGTGTATTTTCTCTTTATATAGAAATTGCTCTTTCCTTGAAGATTCCTGTAAACTAGGAGAGTGTTTGTTTGTTTTTGTTTTTGTTTTTTCCCTATTGAGCTGCATGATAATGCATGATAACCTGAGGATGAAACATATACCCCACTCTTCTATTGCTAATGCCATGGTTACCGTAGGACTATTTCTATGCAGGATTATTTTACAGTGGTCTCAAGATATACTGCTCCCAGTGCAACCTAGTATCCTACTTTCATATTGATTTATTCTGGGAAAGAAATTCTATGGGATAGTTTACAAAGATTGCCTTCCTTCCTTTAATATCTAGAATGGGTATGACTCTTTCACCTTTATTTGACAGAAAAAACTCATGAGTTCTGTGTTGAATTTTTTAGTGGCAATGGAGACACTAAAACTATGTGATCATTTATAATTATATGAACAGAAGTGCTCAAAGTTCATAACCTGGAACAATGAGAATGCTCCTTATGAAAATCAGGTTATTGGGTCAACAATATTTTCATAAGAAAATGAAACAAATTCTGAGACTAGAATTTTATTTCTTAACTACATTGCTAACTGCCATCATTTTGATTCTAGTAGAAAGGGAAAATAATGATGCTAATTTTCAGAGCCTAAAGTGTATGATGATTTCAGTCTATCCTTGAAGCCTTACCAAACCATCAGATCACACTTTGATTTAGTCAGGCAAAGTATTTTTTGGGCAAAGAAGCAAGTGCCATGTTTTAAAATACATATTTTATACAACTACAGCTCTAATGTAATTTCATATATAATTATTTAGAAAGAACCAAAATTCATATACCTTTTCCATATCCATCTTGCTTGAAACTTTCTCTGCATCATTACTGTATCTGAAAAATAAATTGGCCCTGTTTATAATCTTATTAAAATATAATTTGGAAAATCCTAATCAAAATGTCAATGTTCTTTACTTTGGTTTTGTTTTCTCTTTCTTCTTATTTGTTTCTTGTCCAATAACAGTTTCTGCAAAACATTAAGTAAAAGGAAAACAATTTAAATGAGGGTTTATCATTGGGTTTTCAAGTGCGTGTGTGCGCGTGTGTGTGTATGAGAAAATGGAATTATTACTAGAAATTACAAATGAAAAAATTCACTTTATATTGATATAGCATTCATCTTAAAAAAGTATTTTAGAAACACAAACATTCCCTACATTTTTCATTGCATAAAAGCAGTTCATCAGAGCCAGAAATAGCCACAGTCATATTTGCTGTTGTATACAAATAGAATGTAGGAATTAAAGACTGCCAATATTGAGCAGTAAAGTAATTTTAGGAAAGGAAAAAAATTAACCTGGAAGTCTCCTGAGAGAGACATAACAATGTTTCATTGGATTGACTGGAGAGTAGAAAAGGCATTCTTCCTCTTTTTGCCAGAAAGTAGTAATTCAACAAATAGTTTAAGGTAAAATATTTGCATAATGTAATTTCTTTGTAGAGATATTAGGGACTATAGAAGGAGGAAGATTAAATTCACACTGTGCATATATGGATAGTTAATTCAAAATATAACCCATGATTCTTGAATGTATGCCTGTTGCCCAAATGACTAGACCCCACTGAAGCCATATCAACATGATACCATCAACTTCCAGGACACGGTTGGCAGATTCATTGTAATAAGTCATCTGAGTGGCCTCGGCCTCTGCTTCAGCCCTGATGATCTGCTGTGCCACAGCTTCCACGATGGGCATCACCATGGCAGTAGTAGAGGTGTTGCTAAGCCACATGGATAGGAGGGCAGTGCTGCTCATGAATCCCAGGGTCAGCCTGCAAGGAGAGAGTGTCACATGGATCTCAGCTCGGTCTCCAGAGGCTCTTAGTTAATTGTAAAAGAGAGTAGTTGCTTGTGAGTTAGGAGTTAAATTTTTCAAAACATGGAAAGTTAAGGTTCCTCCCAGAGGGTGAATGCTGAGTACAGTCATACATAGGTAGAAATCAAAGTAACATATGTAAGAATGGAGTTTTCAAGGGATCTATCTCCTAGGGAACTATAAAAATTCTTTCTCTGAAAAACAGAAAAAAAAAATCACTAAACTTACACCAAACTGCAAGTTGGTATGTGCCTAACAGCTTGTAATTTTACACTAATACATGAATACTCTTTTCAGATGACATCTTCAGATACAAGTAAGATGGAATTGCAATCAACTTTTGAATTTAGGGCCCCTTAATTTTTATCTTTTGGGCATATATCTTTTTATTAGTATGTGTGCCAAGGGGATACAAGAACAAGGAGAGAGATATTTATACAACGTCTCTTTCCTTGTTACTCTTCTGGTTCAATAATATATGATAGAGAAAATAGTTAAGTCACTTGCTAAAATGAGGTTGCAGAATTTTCTGTAGATTCTGTTACTTAGCTTTCCTGAATTGGCATTCCTTCCTGTTGTCAGGAACAGACTTTATTATATTCTCTTTTAGAGTAGTTGATTTTTAAATATAACATACCTAAGACTTTAGGATTTTAAACCATCACACTTGGGAAAAAACATGATCTCCTTTGAGTAGGAAGCCTTAAAAATTCATTCAGAACCCGTTTATAATGTTCTCTGACTTTCTTTTAAAATAGATTTACAAGAACAATTAGGTGCTATACCTCCGACTCAGGTATAATGAATGTTTTCTGTGTTTCTATTTATTTTACTTTATCAAAGAAAAAGTGAAAAAAACTTTTAGAAATATACTTAAATAAGAAATGATTAAAAAACAATAGAAGTACTTTTAATTCATGTATCTATTAGATGTGCAATCTTCCTATTTAAAAAAAAAAAAAAAAGGTTGATGTGAGGAATAGCTTCTGGTGAAAACACCTTAAATTGAAAAGCCACTTAGTGACATAATGGACAGGACTTTTGTCCTATTGTGCAGTACATTTTACCCAGCTCTAGGGCAATGACCAGAAAAGATGCACTTCTATAGTACCTAAGAGGTATGGACCACCATTTCATATATATGTATATGTTATACAATTTTAAGTAACTTTTTCCAAATTGTTTGATATGAGTCATATATATACACACACATATACATTACATATACATATACATATGTATATCCATTGTATTTAGCAAAACAATTTGTTTCATAAATAATAAACACACATGCAGCTATGCCCTTGAAGGAATTATACAACTGAAGTCAATAAAACTTTCTTATTTTCCAAAGAAAGATGAAAAGGAAAAATATCACCTAAGGCTTTCAAGCAAAATATCACTATGCAAATGATTCTGACACTGGAAATTTTCTTTCATTTATGTTCATGTGCTTAACAGGAGATGGAATAAAATCAAAATAGCTAATTCATTTAATAAAAAAAAACAGTCATTTCAGTGAGGCTAAAATCAGTCAAAGGAGTGATTTTGCATTCTATAGATGGATGTTCTTAATTGATTGTTTCACTTTACAATAGTTGATTTTAAAAGAAAAAATGTTCACCTTGGAATTTTTCAGCACACATTTGTATTTTGTCAGTAATGTCTTTGTCTTTGGTTTATAACATCCTCCCTGTTGATAAAAGATGCTCTTGAACAAGTTCTGAATGTGTAATCACAAATAAACAAGATAGGAATAAAATCTCCTCTGAAGTCTATCAATCTTGCCTGTTGAAGTTCAAGGCTTCTCTCATCTTTGACTCCAATGGTGCATTAAGGTGAGAGAGTCGTGTGCATTTATCCCAAGCTCACTGTAATTAGACCTGCAGTGACAGGAGAGTTGTTGTTTTCTTCCCCTCCTACAACTCAAGCACACTTTATATCACTTTTATATTTGCAGAGGAAAAAAACCCATAAGCGAGACTGGATGTGCATTACTTATTTGGTCATCTGCATGAAATGGTCTGTTCAGAATGTTGAACTGGAAGGAGTAAACACGGTACTTACCGTGCTGGGTTCACACCCACCATCATCACCATCCTCAGAGCAATCCTCTTGTGCAAATTCCATTTTTCTATTGACGTTGCTAAACAGATGACTCCAATTAGCAGCAGGTGAAAGTCTTTGAAATAAGCAGATGCCACCTGAAATTACAATTAAATTCATGATTATTAATATTGGTGGGGGGAAAAATAACATTCCACAAGAAAGCCATTGTTGGGCTGCTCCTTTGACCTTCAAATAATAGTTTTCTATTTTGTTGAGACATGTCCATGTGTTTGAATACAAATGTAAATATCTTCTACATTCTTACCCATTAATAATTCTGTCAAGAAAAATATACAGAAAAAAAAGCATATGCAAGTGCTTCTGTTTATTTCTCCATCTACAATCTGGAGTTACTTTTTTATGTTTATAGTATAGTGACAATGACTAAGACTTGGGAAAGTCCTGAATCAAGCTCCCACCTACATATCCCTGAATCACCACCAAACTGCAAATATCTTCTTATGTTTGCTTGGTACTGGGGATGCTTTACCACATCCCTAGTCAGGTTTTATTTATTTATTTATTTTTGGGAGATAGTTCCTCACTAAGTTGCTGAGACTGGCCTCTAATTTGGGATCCTCTTGCCTCAGCCTCCCTAGGTGCTGGGATTACAGTCATGTATCCCCATGCCCAGTTCCAAATGTCCTCACCATCACCCACTATGTCATAACTACAGAGTCCTTCCTTCATATTATGAACGATTTGAACTTCAAAATTATTCATTACAAAACAAACACCCTGAAATGAAGGCCAATATTTTAAGATACTCTCAGGTAACATCATTCAGAGTTTAGCAATATCTGCAGACTCTTTGAGAAACCATTTGTGGCAATGCCCCCAAACACATTAGGTATATGATTTTTTTTTCAAGAATTGTGTTTTAAAAAAATACAGAATTTTAACAAACCACAGTTTTCTTTTCTGTAGACCTTTCAATGAATGGGCTATTGTATGACACATAGTTTTTTGAACTTATTTAATTATAATAAATTTATTTTAAAACTTTTAGTTGAAGAAACTCAAGGGGCTGGTGTTCAAAAGAACTGATTTCAAGAGATGCTTGGCAGCACTGAAGCACAAAGCTATGCTGAAAGAAGAGGATTGCTAGAGAAAAGAACCCTTAAAAAATTTAATGATGTCTAGTAGAGGAAATGAGAGAGTTCTAATGATAGAAACCACAAAGGAAAATCAATTTTGATGTTAATTTTGCTATTTTTAATTGTATCTGTATAGCTGACTTGGTTTCAACCAAGAGCAAAAATTGCTGATTACTCTTTAGAATTTAAAATAGACAAGTGGACATATTCTTTACATTTTATGGAATGTCAATTTTGATGTTTTTCAAACTATATATATACTTTGAAAATATATGTATATATATACACACATATACATACATATACATTTACATTTTATAGTAACTGGGTAATAGAAAACACATAATTATATTTAACTTTCATATTATTTATTTATTACTTTAACATTAAAAATGTATTTGCCAGGCAACAAAAAATGTAAAAGCATAGGATACAGAAATAAATGCTAGAAAACAGGGATGGAACTGGAGGAAATTAAGTGAAATAAGTCAGGCACAGCTCAGTGCCTGTAATCCCAGTGAGTAGGGAGGCTGAGGCAGGTGGATCTTGAATTCAAAGCCAGGCTCAGCAACTTGGTGAGGCCCTGTCTCAGAATAAAGATAAAAAAAGGTTGGAGATGAAGCTCAGTGTTTAAGCACTTCTGGGCTCAATCCCTGGTACAAAAAAATAAAATAAAATAAAAATTGTCAGGCACAGAAAGACAAAATTCACAAGTGCTCACTCAAGTGGAAATTAAGAATATTGATTTCATAGATGTAGAGAAGAACAGTGGTCACTAGAGTTAGGAAGGCAGTGGAGAGGCAAGTTAATTAACAGGTACTAAGTACAATTAGAGATGGAGAAATATGTTCTATAAGTTTTAATGCTCTATAGCACCACAGGCTACCTATAGTTCACAAGGATTTATTCCATATTTTATGAATAACTAGAAGAAAGGAATTAGAAGTTTCCAAACACAAAGAAATGATAACTATTTAAGCAGATAAAAATGTGCATTATCCTGATTTGGTCATTACACATACATGTGTTGAAATATCAGGCAATTCTATAAATACATACAATATTATGTCTATTAAAAACAAGGAAATTTTCCTAAAGGGCTTTTCTCAACTTGCACTTCTTCAAGCTCAACTATGCCTTTTTAAATATAATCCATTTTCTTTCCAAGCCCTTTTCTTTTCTCCTTAACATATTGCATTATGGAAATCTTATTTGCTGACTTGCCCACTACCTGTCTTCCCTATTTTACTATATGTTCCTTGGGAAACAAAACTCTGTTTTGCTAACCATCACATACTGGTCACCTAGCACAGTTCTAGCACAGAATAGGAATTCAGTAAATAATGCTAACAAATTAGGGAGAGAGGGCAGGAGAGAGACGAGGACTAATCTATGGTCTCAGAGAGCCTAGATCCTGATTGTCCATGTCTGTCCCAGGCTTCTATCCTCCCAGCCCTCTCTACCCTTTTCTTTCCATAAGTATTTCCATTTATTAATTTACTCTGGTTTCTAGACTTGCTGACCTATTCTATTCCTTGCTAACCTGGTTCATTCTGTCCCTTTGAGCTTTTCTTCTTGGTCTACTTTGAATTAGCTTTCATCTGCCCTTCTCATAAATGCTGCTATTCTACAAGATTCTTTATAGTCTTCTAGTTTTATGCATTTTATTACCAAGCCTTAGATTCAATTCTGTCTCTGACTAAAATAATGTCTTGCACATGTACAGTAGGCATTCAATTAATATCTGTTAAATGGATTTGAGGATACCACAATCTTTATATCCTGGCAGGTAAGTCTTCTGAGTTCCAAAATGATAAGTCCATCTAGATACTTCCAGTTGAATTTCCCCAAAATATCTAAATACTGAACATATTCAAAGTGATACTTTTTATTCCCCCCCCCCATCGTTCAAACATGTTCTTTCTCTCCTGCCCCTTTTGTAGTGATAACACTTCCATTTGCTCAGTTGCCTAAATCAGAAACTTCAGGGTCACTCGTGATTCCCTTTTTACGTGAAATATGTATGTATTCATCACCAGGTTCAATTATTTCTAGGTCCTTCATATCTTTAAAAATTTGTTCAACTTTCTCTAAAAACATATTACTTCATTATTAATATCCTCATCATTTCTCACCTTGCTGTTACATGATCTGTCCTTTTCTAATCCACCCCAGACCACTGTCACCATCACTTTTCTAAAGGAAAAATCTAAACACATGATTGACCTTCCTATACTTTTTAGTAAATTCCTTGGCTTCTAAAACCAAATCCAGTATTTTTAACATGTCCTACAAAAACCACCCAAATGTGGTCCCACTTGCTCCTTCCAGCGTGTTCTCTATTTCACCTGATTTAGTTTATATAGTTCCCCAAACAGCAATGGCTTAATATTAGCTTGTAATTTAACCTGAATGAGCCTTCCCCCTGTCTTGGCTACGCCTAATCTTCCTTTATGGATGAAATCAGATGTCAGTTCTTCCAAGACTCAGCTTCTTTGAGACTCTACATTTGTCTGGATAGTATTCCCTTGGTCATAACACATTTTAATCTATATGGTGATGATTTACTAATTTAACCATTCCTTCATTGGACTACATTAGTCTGAAGGAAGAATGTATGTTTTCTTGATTATTGTATTTATGGACATAGCACATGTCTGGCACATGCTGTCATTAAATAGATGCTTAATTAATACACTTCACAACTTAAGACATATGTTATTAGACAGGAAAAGCAAGTTAATAAACAGAGCAAGGAAATATCATAGGTGCATGAGAGATATCTCTCCAGGGCATGGTTGAGCATCAGAATAAGTGGAGTAAATAAACACTTTTTCCTAGGGAACTGAAAAGTCTTTTACCAAGGCCTGATACTCAAGATTACTTTTGAAAGACGAAGAGATATTCCTCTGCCTTTATCTCTTTTGAAATTTGTTCATGTAAATAAGCCCCACTGACTGGTATGGTCTGAATATTGGTTAGTATCCCCCACTACCAATTCACATGTTGTAACCCAATGTGAACCTAACCTTGGCTCCACTCTTATAAAAGAGGGTTGTGGGTGCTCCTTGCACCATTCACCACAAGATGATGCAGCAATAAGGCAATGCCTTTGAAGCAGAAAGTGAATTCTTACCGCACACCAAATCTACTGGGACCTTGATCTTGGACTTCCCAGCTTCAACAAATTTTTGTTGTTTAAAATACCTAGTTTAATGTAGTTCGTTTTAGCAGTCTGAATGGACCAATGACACTGGCTTTATTTTAGCAATAGTCAGAATTTAATGAAAGAATAAATGAAGAATCACTTTTTTATTTTTAATTTTTTTAGTTGTAGTTGGACACAATACCTTTATTTTATTTATTTTTATGAGGTGCTGAAGATCGAACTCGGCACCTCACATGTGCTAGGCAAGTGCTCCACTTGTTGAGCCTCAACCTTGTTGAAACACAAGCCAGCCCCTGAAGAATCACTTTTAAAAATACAAAGGAACACTGAGAAGCAAACCACTACCGTAGTCCCTCCTTCTCTATAGTTTCACTTACTGTAATTTCAGAAAGTATTGTCAACTGTAATATTAAATGGAAAATTTCAGATATAAATAATTCATAATTTTAAAGTTGCACACTATTCTGAGTTGTTTGATGAAATCTCATACTGTCTAACTCTATTTTGCCCAGAATTTAAACCATTAATTTATCCAGTGTATCCATGCCTTATACATTACCTGAATGTTAGTCACTTGGTAGCTTTCTCAATTACTAGATCAACTGTTATGATGTTAGTGTGATTCTGTTCCAGTAATCCTTCTGTTACTTAATTATTGCCCCAAAGCATGAGTGTACTGCATGCTCCAGGGCATAAAACATGGAAGAACAGTTTAACTTTGGAACTATGTGGCAACAATATAGAGCACATAAGGAAAAAACATATATATATATATATATATATATATATATATATATATATATATATGTTTTATATATATATATATATATGTTTTATATATATATAGCATATATATATATAGCATATATATATATATATACACACATATACTATATATATAAGGACATAAGGAAAAAAATATATATGTGATATATATATGTATATATATATTTATATATATAATATAAAATTACATATTGGTTTCACTACTATCTGCAATTTCAGGCATTTATTGCAAATCTTGGATATATTCCCAGCAGATAAGGGGTAACTACTGCATCAGTAAGTGATTAAACATAGGACTAACTACTTAAGGGCCATGTGATAGTCCTCTGGTGTTTTGGTCATATTGTTTTGCTGCTGTAACTAAAAGACCTGATAAGCACAATTGTAGAAAAGGAAAAGTTCATTTGAGGGCTCACAGTTTCAGAGATTTTAGTCCATAGAAGACCTGCTCCACTCCTTAGGGCTAGTTGTGAGGCAGAACATCATGGCGGAAGAGTGTGGCAGAGGGAAGCCCCTCATATAATGATCAGAAAGCAGAGAGAGCAGTCTCCACTTGCCAGATACAAATATATATTCTAAAGCCCAATTCCCACTTCCTCCAGCCACACCCTACCACTTCCATTACCACTCAGTTAATCCCTATCAGGGGATTAATTCACTGATTGTGTTAAGACTCGCACAACCCAATCATTTCTCCTCTAATCTTGCATTGCCTCACAACTTGAGCTTTTGGGGGACACCTCCCATCTAAACCATAACATCTGGTAATCTATTTAGCCTATATGAGAATGATCAGACATTGTAAAATGTCCAGAATTTAATGAAAGAATAAATGCAGAATCACTTTTTTATTTTTATTTTTAGTTTTAGTTGGACACAATACCTTTGTTTTATTTATTTATTTTTATGAGGTGCTGAGGATTGAACCCAGTGCATCATGTGTGCTAGGTGAGTGCTCCACCATTGAGCCACAAGCCAGACCCCACAGATAGTAAATATTTTAGATTTTATGGTTTCTATTGCAATTAATCCATTTTGTCATATAACAGAAAAGAGCCAAAGACAATAAATAAGTGGTCTTGAATGTGTTTAATAAACTATTTTTTCTTAAATTAAAATTAGGCATCAGGCTTGATTTGGTCCTCAGGCCTATATTTTTCCAATCCCTTGATAGACCATGCAAACAAATATAACCTATAAACCAAATGAAATCAGTAGTTAAGTCTAAGGAAGAATATTCTCTTTTCCATTGTATTAACCATTCTTTTTAGTTTTCAACAGAGTCAGAATATTTGAGAAAGAACATAAACTACAGACAGATGTGTGTGTTTGTGTTTTCCAAGAGTTAATAAGAAGAAGATGCTGTTGATTCATAAATGACACTGATAAATAAAACTATTTTGGGGGCAAAATTGACATGTCAAGTAAAATACATGATATTTGAAATCTATTTGCAAGATTGACATAGTTATATTTCTATCCCCAAATGGTATTTTATAAAACAAACATGGACTTTTGCAATCATAGCACCTGGGTTCTCTTAGTCACATAATTTATCAGTTCAGCAACCTTTGTACAAATCAATAAGTTGTAAACATTAAATAGCATCTTATATCAAGTTAGTGAATTAAAAGAAATGATATTTTCTTAAAAGTGTTTTGTTATAATGCATGTGATTATAAAGTCTATTTTAAGTATTTACTTATGTTGTTTTTCTAAATCCAGTGATCAGATTTCTATTTTTCATATAAACTGACTTATCAGCACATTTATTTTTTTTTGTTTTTGTTTTTTCATTTAGTTGCTTTATTTCTCTTTTTTTTAAATTTTTTATTGTTGGTTGTTCAAAACATTACATATTTCTTATCAGCACATTTAACAAGCAGGATAATTACTTCCTCCTTAAGAATGTACTTCAAAAAAGAAAAAAAAGAATGTACTTCACTTGGATTCCAGGGCCCCACACTTCCTGTTTTTTTTTTCTCCTACCTCAATAACCTCTCTTCTCATTTCCTTGGCTAGTACTTTGTCTTCTCACTACTTATTAAAGTTGTATTCACCCAGAACTGTTTTTTCTCCTCTTCAGTTTTCTACCTTCACTCTATAAAAGGCCTTAAGTCTTAGGGCTTTAAATGCCATCTATATACTGATGATTGTCAGATCTAATATGTACAGATTAGTTCTCCCTCATGAACTCTGTACTATAGATGAGATATATCCACAAGTTTACTCAATAGCTTCACTTAGATATCCAACAAATATTTCAAATTTATGTGTATAGCACTTTTCCAGGAGTCAGTTCTTCTATAATAAGTCTGCTGCACTCTTTCCCATTTCAATTAAAGGTAACTTTATTTTTCCAGGTGGCAGGTAAAAAACACTAGGAGGCATTCTTGAATCTCTTCTTTAATCTTATGCCATGTCCAATCAATCAGAAAAGTCTATTGGTTTTGCCTTCAAAATTTATCAGTAATAGAGACAATATCTCTATTACTACCCTTAGTCTGAATTACCATGGTCTCTTACATAGATCACAATAACCTACTATTTGTCTCCTTCCTTCTACCTTGTTTCTTAATACAGAAGCTTAAGGTATTTTTTTTTAAATCAAAGTCAGAAGAGATTTAACCCAGTGAATTAGAGGAAGGCTGCATTTCCAGTTGTTCCAGGGCTCGGGATTCAAGAAGCAGGAGCACTGCTTCTTAGTGAAGTACTGGCAATCTACTGGGACACTACAAGTTCACAGGGCAGAGATTCTGCTGCTGAATCAAACTCAGTCAAGTGATAGTGCCCTTTGTTCCACACAAAAACTAACCATGCTCAAACTTCAATGATACTTGAATGCAAAGAATAAAACAGACAAAATTCCCCACATAATGACCAAGCCCCAGGTAGAAACAGCTATTTAGGGGTAGGTCGTCAGGACCCACTTATGGGATCTAATCCTACAGGAAAAAACAAAGAGAATTAACACCAAAAATGTTGACACCCAAGTTGTGGTTTGGATATGACATATCCCCCTTAAAAGCTCATGTGTGAGACAATGCAAGAAGATTTAGAGGTGAAATGATTGGGTTATGAGAGCCTTAACCTAATCAGTGCATTAATCCACTGATAGAAATTACTGGGTCTTAACTGTAAGCAGGAAGAATGTGATTGAAGGAGGTAGATCATTGGGGGAATGCCTTTAAGGAATATATTTTGTTGTGGTGAGGAGAGCGTTCTCTCTCTCCCTTTCTCTCTCTACCCACCCCATTTCCGGTGCCATGTCCTCAACTGCTTTCCTCTACCACATTCTTCCATCATGCTGTTCTGCTTCACCTTGGGCCCCAAAGAATGGAGTCAGCTGTCCAAGAACTAAGACTTCTGAAATCATGAGCCCCCAGATAAACTTTTCCTTTTCTAATTATTCTTGTCAGGTCTTTTGGTCACAGAAACAAAAAAAGCAAAAGAGAAACAAGACCAAACTGACCATTAGAAATAAATTAATTCAAAATGGCAGAAATGAACACACCTCTGTCTATAATAAACAAACATTAATGAATGGTTTCACCTCTCCAACTGAAAGACAGAGGCTGGCAGAATGGATTAAAAAACAAGATCAAACTATGCTCTTTGTAAGAGACTCACCTTATAGGCAAAGACTGCCACAGGCTGAGAGTGAAAAGATAGAAATTTATATATCATGTAAATGGAGGTTAAACACAAGGAGTAGCTATTGTTATATCCAACAAAGCAGAACTCAGGCCAAAATTAATCAGAAGAGATAAAAAAAGGTCATGTCATAGTCTAAGGAAAAAATAATCCAACAAGAAGTTGTAACAATCATAATTATGCCCCAAACATTGGCATACCTAACCACGAAAAAGGCGCCACTTGAACTAAAGCTTCAGATAGACTAGTACAATAATACTGGATGATTTCCTTTTTAAAATATTTATTTATTTATTTTTAGGTGTAGATGGACACAACACAATGCCTTTATTTTTATGTGGTGCTGAGGATCGAACCCGGGTCCCACCCATGCTAGGGGAGTGCTCTACCACTGAGCCACAATCCCAGCCCAATACTGGATGATTTCAAAACACATTTTTCACCATCAGATAGGTAATTCAGACATAAAATCAGTAAAGACTTTTCAGATATGAAAATATTATAAATAAAATGTACTTAACAGGCATCTATAGAATATTTTATTCAACAGCTGAATATACTTTCTTCTTTGCTAAGAAGAGTTTTACCAAAAATGGAACTTTTACCAAAATAGATTATATTTTAGTCTACAAAACAACTTTTATAAAATACAAAATAATAATATAATTCCTTGTATCTTATCAGATCATAATGAAAAGAAATTAGAGATCAGCATCAAAAAACTCCACAGAAACTATATAACTATATGGAGATTGAACAATATACTTTTAAATGATGAATGGGTAATAGAAGAAATCAGGGGAGAAATTTAAAATTTTTAGAATCAAATGGGAATAGAGATACACCAGTAACTCTTAGGTACTATGAAGGCCATTCTAAGAGGAAATTTTATATATTTGTGAGTGTCTACATAAAAAATCAGAAAGATTCCAAATACACAACCTAATGATGCAATTCAAGATAATTGAAAAAGAAACATAAAACAATTACAAAACCAGTTTGAAGGAAGAAAATAACTAAAATCAGAGTCAAAATCAATGCAATTGAGAACTTAATAACAATAATACAAAGGATCAGTGAAATGAAGGGTTGGCTCTTTGAAAAGATAAACAAGATTGATAAGCCCTTATTCAAAATAACAGGGGTGGCGGGGGTGGCAGAGAGAGAGAGAGATAAGCCTGAAGTTAGTATAATTAGAGATGAAGAAGAAGAAATCACCACAGACATCACAGAAATGCAGAGGATCATTAGGCACTACTTTGAAAATTTGTACTCCAATAAATTGCAAAACTTAAAAGAAATGGGTAAATCGCTTTCCATAGATATGACCTGTCCTGCCTAAATTGACACAAGAGGATGTAGAAAATCTAAACAGACCAATAACTAGCATTGAGATGGAAGCAATAATAAAAAGGCTTCCAACAAAGAAAAACCTAGACCAGATTGATTGTCAACCGATTTTTACAATTTCTGATGTCTATAAGAGCTTTAAAGAAGAGCTAATTTCAATGTTCCTCAAATTATTTCATGAAATAGAAAGGGGTAAAACACTTCCAAATTCATTCTATGAAGCCAGCATCACCTAGATACAAAAACCAGTTAAGGACACATCAAGTAAAGAAAACCACAGACCAATATCCCTGATGAAATTAGATGTCAAAATTCTTAATAAAATATTAGCAAATTATATTCAACAAAATATTAAGATTGTACATCATGATAGAGTTCATATTTTTGTAGGGTTGCCAGGATGGTTTAACATACACAAATCGATAAATCTAATTCACCACATGAAGACAATTAAAGACAATATGTGATTCTGCAATCTGTATTTGGCGTAAAAATGGGAGTTCATAACCCACTTGAATCTAATGTATGAAATATGATATGTCAAGAGTTTTGTAATGTTTTGAACAACCAATAAAAAAGTAATAATAATAAATAAAAAATCACATAGTTATCTCAATAGATGCAGAGAATACATCAACAAAATTCAGCATTTATTAATTATAAAAACACTGAAGAAATGAGTAATAAAAGGAGCTTACATCAATGTTCTAAAGGCTATCTATTATAAACCCAAAGCTGACATCATAGTGAATGAGGGAAATCTAAAGACAAGGATGTCCACTCTCACAACTCCTATTCAATATAGTACTATAAATTATAGCCAGAGCAATTAGACACAAAAAGGAAATAAAATGATAAAAATAGGAAAGGAAGAAGTCAACTTATCACTGTTTACAGGCGATATGATCCTATACTAAGACAATCCAAAAAGCTCCACCAGAAGACTGCTATAACTAATAAAAAACAGATTTATCAAAATAGAATATTACACAATAAACATCAAAAATTCAAATATCTTTTCTAAACACCAATAAATCTGCTGAGAAAAAAATTAGGAAAACAATCCTATTCATAAAAGCCTCAAAAATATAACTAAGAATAAATCTTACCAAGGAGGTGAAAAGTTTGAAGAATGAAATAGAAAAAGACACAAGAAGATGGAAAAACCTCCAACGTTCATAGATAGGCAGGATTAATATTGTTTAAATGGCTATACTGCCAAAAGCAACATGCAGATTCAATGCAGTCCCTACCAATGTACCAAACATTCCACACAGAACTAGAAAAAAAAAGTCCTAAAATTCATTGGAAAGTATAAAAGTCCCAGAATAACCAAAGCAATTCTAAGCAAAAAAAAAAAAAAAAAAAAAAAAAAATCAATGCTAGAAATATCACAATACCTAACTTCAAATTTCACTATAGACCTAAAGTAACAAAAACTTCATGGTAGTGTTATAAAACAAACACACTGACCGATAGAACAGAATACAAGACACAAAAAGAAACTCTCCAGATACAGTCATCTGAACCTAGACAATAGGGCCAAAATCATACTCTACAAAAAAAGGCAGCACTTTTAACAAATGGTGCTTGGAAAACTGTTATCCATACGTAGAATGACACTAAATCCTCATCTCTCACCCTGCACAAAAATCGACTCAATATTGATCAAACACCTAGAAATTAGAACAGAAACTGTACAACTCCTGGAAGAAAATGTAAGGTCAACACTCCAATATATAGGTACAGGTAATAACTTTTTCAAGAGGACTCCTAAAGCTCAGGAAATAATATCAAGAATTGAGAAATGGGATGACATCAAATTAAAAAGCTTCTGCATAGCAAAGAAAACAATTGAAAATGTAAAGAAATGTGGGAGAAAATCTTTGCTAGTTACTCTTCTTTTGATATAGGGATTGAACCCAGGGTCACTTAATCAGTAACTCACATCCCCAGCCCTTTTTGTTTGTTTATTTTTATCTTTAGACTGGGTTTTGCTATGATGTTGCTCAGGGCATTATTAACTTGCTTAAATCTGGCTTTAAACTTGTGATCAGGATGATATAACCCTATCATATCTTCAGGCCTCAGCCCCCTGAGCCTCCAAGATTACAGGTGTACCTGGCTGCTAGCTACTTTTCTAATAGAGGATTAATGTCTAGAATACATAAAGAACTCAACAACTGTAACACTAAAAACCAAAGAGCCCAATTAATCAGTGGGCAAATGAACTAACAAAAGAAAAAAATACACGTGGCCAACAAATATATGAAAAAAAAAAAGTTCAACATGGTTAGCAATTAAGGAAATGCAAATCAAAGCTACAATGAAATTAGCTCCGGTCAGAATGGCAGTCATCAAGAATACAAACAATAATAAATCCTAAAGAAGATGTAGGAAAAAAAAGGAACACTTACACATTTTGGAGGGAATATATATTAGTACAACCACTATGGAACTCAGTATTCAATTTCCTCAGAAGACTGGGAATAGGGTTGTGGCTGTAACTCAGTGGTAGAGCACCTGCCTCACATGTATGAGGCACTGGGTCGATACTCAGAACCACTAAAAATAAATAAAGATATTTTTAAAAAAGACTGGGAATAGAAACACCAATACGACCCAGATATATCACTCCTCATTATTAACTCTAAAGAATTAAGGTCGTTATACCCTAGCCATACATGCATACCCAAGTTTATAGAGGCACAACTCACGCAATTGCCAAACTATGAAACCAGCCTAGGTGTCTGTCAATGGATGAATTAATTAAGAAAATGTGATGCATATACACAATGGAGTTTTATTCAACCATAAAGAAGAATGAAATTTTGCCATTTGCAGGAAACCGAATGGAACTTAAGAACATTATGTTAAGTGAAACAAACTAAACTCAGAAAGTCAAGGGTCGTATGTTTTCACTCAGAGGTGAAAGCTACTGAAGAAAAAGGAAAAAGGAAGATGGGGGATCTCATGAACACTGAAGGGAGATAAGTAGAAGAGAGAAAAGGGACCAGATGGAAGGGTGAGAGGAGGGAAAGGGAAATACTGAGAAATGACAATGGCCAAATTATTGTGTGCATGTATGAATATTTAACAATAAATCCCACACTATGTGTAATTATTATGCAACAATAATAAATATGAGGAAAAAAATCAAAGTCTGAGTAATCATGTCATTTTTCTCTCAAACTCCCCTGAAGGTTTCACTTCATTAAGAGGTAAAACCTAACAGTGACTTCCTTTGGCCCTATTTGGTCCAGTCCCTCCTCACATTACCTCCTTGACATCTTCTCTCATTCCTACCTTTACTCATTCTGCTTCAGTCATACTGCAGACTTGGACCTGCCTGAAGGCCTTTAAAAGCCCTGGATGTTCCCCCTTCTGCAGTGGTCATTCTCCAGATACTCAAATGGCTAACCTCCTCATCTCCAGCAAATCTTTGTCCTGTATCACCATCTCCATGAGATCCACCCCAGCCAATATAAAATGGCTATTCTCTCTGTTCTTCAGTAACATTTTGCATTTTTACTTAGCATTAATTACCTTTGTAACTCAATATTTAATTAATCTATTAATCAGATATTTTGTTTTCTCTTTTTGTTCCCCTAAAAAGTTAGGGATCTTTTGTCTGTTTCTACATGTTGATGTTTTTTCCAAGTGCCTGGAAATTTCTACCACATAAATATTTACTAAGTAAATATGTAACATAACATTTATATGTATATCATTATTTATATTTACATATACAAATGTGTACATATTTCACATTTATATATACAATTTATCTATAAACATATTTTCAATAATAATAATAATAATAATATTGATACTTCTTATGGAATATCAAATTGGGCACACCACAAATGCTTTGAATTTCAGGTTTAATTCAACAGATATGAGAAGAGTTCAGTATTGGTCAATATTCTTCAACTAAAGTGATGTGCTCAATGAGATATAAGTGTTTAACATTGGCTTGCTAAATCGGTAAACTAGGGTTAGAAATATGGTGGCCAAAGAGAGAGGTATTTAGGGCTCTGAACTTAGAGGAGGACAGTAATGACACATTGTCCTACTCAATGACAGGTTTGATATTCAAAGATGCTGAAATAGGATGCAATGATAGTTCAATACTCTCAAAACTGAATATTAAAACTGTTAATAATGCTTGTGATATTGTTTGTATCATTGTTTCCCATCAATTTAAAACAACAGTTGAGAATGATACAACCATGGGGTATCATTGTTTCACCTCTGTTACAAAAATGGTGAAGTTGTGTTGCTTTATCATGTCCCACTTTTAGATGATTAAAATGACATGTTAAGGGTTGTACAAGTAATTAGAACAAATATTGAGTTTTAAGCTAAGGCCTTTAAACTGAATCTCTAGCTCTTCCCAGAATATCCTGAAGCTTTGGTCAACTATTAATGAATTAACGTCATTTACCCTGTCTTGAAAAAGGATCACAAGACTGAAGAACTGCCTTCTCCACTAAAATTCCTAACTGTTTTGACCACTGTTAAGCTTTCTAGGTACAGAAAGTCACATAAAGTTTAAAACAAACTTAGGCTGAAATATCAGAGTGGAGATGATAATTTTCTTTTGCAGCAATCTGAATGTTTCTGGAGTGATCTATTCATTTTTTTTCTCCAGTATCTAAATATTTGCTAATATATATTGAACACTTATTTAAAAAAAAAAAAAACCTTCACATTTATTAACTAATTTAAGTCTGAAGTATGGTTGACAAACTAGAGTTAGTTCTGGGAAGTAAAAAAGATGGTGGTGATTTAGTTGGGGGTGTTCGATTTGAGGATGGAAGTTGTAGTCTAGAAATCTTAAAGACTAGAGGTGGAATGTATAGAGGAAATCATACTAATTTTAAAAATCTAAGCAATACTGTCATGCAAACAAAAGATAAGGTTTATTTGTAAAATCTTAGATGGCACATAATTTAACAAATGAAAATGACTAAATTTCAGACTTGAGATCAATAAAGCTACATTGTTTCAAAGTTAAAATTATTTTAAAATGATATGATTATTAAAAGTGATATGGGTTAGTTGAGGCCCATGACTCAGAAAACTTTTAAAAACTGAAGGATCTATAAGAGATATTGTGGAAGAGATCCCCGCCACAGGTTCTAGTGGATCCAGAATTCTCTCCCAAATTTAAGATTCTGGGACTGTTAAGTTAGTATGAGGCTGGCTGGCATCTTGGGCAGGTTTCCTCAGCTATAGAGATATAATTAATATTGGTACCTGTAAGTTTGAAGTCTGTGTCCTCTGCATACCACAAAGAGGCAGCACATTGGAACATTTAAGACACTTGATTTTTTTTTTTTTTATCTGATTCTATGGTAGCAGAATGTCAATGTGGGGATAAGAGAAACTGAAGTACAGTCCTAGCCATGCTGTCCTCCTAACCACTGTTAATTAGAAAGAAAAGAGCCATGGTTAGAAGGAGGGATAAACACAGTAAGAAAAGAAGAGCAGGAAGGATAAGAAATGCAAAATGATTTGGAGTCAAAAATGGAGAAAAATGACAAGACAATCAAGAAGGGAACAGATTGTCTCTCCAGAAAAACTGTAATCAGGGTTAGTTAAAAAGAAAATCTTCACCCACATTAAACACAAGCGAGCCTCAAGAGAGCAGTGTTGAACCCAGGAAGAAGACAGAAGTCCAAAGGTGATAAATTGCACTGACTGGCAACTTGAACTTGACCTTTTTCCTGAGAACGTTTCAGCTGTGGTTTATTTTTATTTTTTTGTGGTTCTGAGATTGAACCCAGGGCCTTGTGCATGCGAGGCAAGCTCTCAACCAACTGAGCTGTATCCTCAGCCCTCATCTGTGGTTTACACAGTTGTTTGCTTGGTGTCAGAAGACTGCATGGAGATAGATATTCTGGTTTCAGTGCATTTCATGCTTTTAATGTAAAACTGAATCCATTTTCTTCAGATGGGTACCCTTAGATTGTATAAAGGTAAGAAACAGCTCTCAGCATGAGTAAACTCTTCTCAGCAAGAACAAAATACAAATAAATACACATGAAAGTTGATTTGCCTTTATCTTTTGAAATGGCAGTTTTCAGAGAAAGAAAATTAGGAAGCTTTTTCTTCATTAAAAACAAAAATTATTCTCCAACACGGTGAGACCAAATTCTGGTGAATAGAACAACTAACTCCTGCAGGATGTGAATGAATTGCCCCTTTTGTTGGGAGGGAGGCACCAACGATAGATGTCCTAAAGAGAAGATGAGACTTACAATTTTCCTACAGATACATGTGATTCCAGAATTTGAAACTTATGTTTGTTCCCTAGGGAGGGACACATAGGCAGAATTCCAGAGGAAAGGAACAACTGGAAGTTTGAAGGGACTTACAGGGAAACTTTCTCAATAGAATTACTGCTCCCTTTAAAAGCAGCTTTTCTAAAAAATAAGCACAAAATAAGGAATCTAATCATGACAACATTTGCAGAAGAACTTACGTGTGTAGAACGCATGATCCCAAACATGGGGAACATTAAACCAGGCAGCAAAGCTGTGACTGACAGAGGTAGAGCTTCTGTGATCCAAAATATGGCTACAACGAAGAGTACGTAGGCACATTCTGCTTCCTGGAAAGAACAGAGGCAAAACCCAAGGTGAAATCACCAGCCTAGAGAAATCATCATTCAAACCAAAACCATTCATTCTGGATGGAGCCAAATCACAGAAAAAGTAAGACTCTCGGAAGATCTCTGCATCTTAGAGTTGTCAGAAAATAATTTTTAGGGGTTCCAAGGGACAACATTTAATATACATGAAAAACCAAAGACAGAAAAAATAACCCTCATTTCTTTCATTTTTCCATAAGAACAGAACACCATCTAGTTAATTTTCTGGGTTCATGTTTGTGCATTTGGATGTTTGTATTCACCTTCCTTTGGCCTCTAAAATGCATTCCCAATGCTGCTGAGCAATAGCCAGGTAATAGCCTTTCCCTTGGGGCAGGACACTTGCCTCTTAATTGCTTGCCTGGTTCCTGCTCAGATAGGACTGATGTACCCCTACCCCTTGCCCTTTCTAACTAAAATAGGGAAAACATCCTAGGGGAATTTTTTGCTGTACTTGATCTCAAAGGAAGAACGATGATAATGAATGGTGATATGGATAAGCCTGAAACCATCTTCTAAGTGACATGAACCTGGAGGTAAAGAACTTTCTATTCTGCTTTTTGAGAAAGACACCCAAGATCCTAGAGAGACTCAACAGGAATGTGACTTAATAGAATCGGTTGCTTTGGTTGGTATATAACTGTAAGTTTCTGTTTTAGGGCACTGATAAGAAGTGGTTAAAATTCATCGTCATGTTTGACTTAAATAATTTTGATAAACAATCACTTGGAATGTACTAAGGGATCCATAAAAGCTGATATCTACTATATGGCTTTGTTTTGCTCTCACACTGCTTGCTCTCTGAAAATTCTGAGTTGCATTTGAAAAATTTACAAAAAAAAATGTTACATGGGTTTAATGAGGTCTTTTATTTAAAGCTTATACAATTTCTAGCTCTGATGCCCTCTGTTTCACCTACCTCAGTCTGAGTCCTTTGGGCTTGGTGTTAATTCCCCTAGCATTCCTACACTTCCAGTGGGTTTCTAAGAGATTCTTAATAAGCCAGGATTGTGTCATATCTTTATTGTGTTATCTTTTTAAAGGAAGAATAAAAGTGTTTTGATGTTGACAGTTTCTTACAGAGTCAGCGTCTATTGTCTTGACAAACAATAAAACAGCAAAGCAACACTGAGCCTTGACTGTGTCTTCCTAAGATGCTCTCAAAAGAATTTGTGAATGCTAGTTTGATTTTAAATGCCTGTGTAGAAGAAAGGCTGTGCATTTTCTTGTAATGAGAACTCATAGATAACCCAAAATTTGTTCTTACAACTTTGTTTTCTATCATACTTGCAAAGAACTTGGATTTCAAAGATAAAATGGACCCTTTTATTGTCTTGCTCCCTCATTACAATGAACCAGCCTCCTGGTACTACTTATTCCCCTGTTATTTTATTTATTAAATCTGTACCTCCACCTCCATCCAATTCCTGCACCCTGAGCAAGGCTGTTCTGAAATGGGATCATTCTGCAAGGATCCATTTTGACTTTGTCATTCCCTTACATACAGCCAGATTAAGGACTAACCACACCACTCACTCTCTGGAACACCAATCTCTACAGGGTTGCCATAATATCAGAGAAATAAACAGAATACATAAGACTAGCTAATTCTGATCCCACGTATAACCGCTACAATAGGGGTTGAAACTTCGTGTCAACCTGAGTTTCCTTCAGCAAGGCAGTCCTCAAATGCTCCCATGGGACAGCTTAATGACAGAATAAAAGCAAAATTAAAATCATTAAATTATTAGCTATCCTGGACTACTTTAGATTTTAGCTAGCACAGAGCTGACATAAAAACATAGTCTGTGACTTTCAGTTGTTTTTGAAAACAATTCAAAATCCTCATCTTGCATTCAGTCTCCTCTACTCTAACAAGACTTATATCAATACTTACCAACACCAACCCTCTATTTCTAAGGAGCTTTCTTTTTTTTCCCTATGCTTATATTTTTTATTAATTTTCTTACTTATATATGATAGCAGAATGCATTACAATTCTTACTACAAATACAGAGCACAAATTTTTCATATCTCTGGTTGTATACAAAGTATATTCACACCAATTCATGTCTTCATACATGTACTTTGAATAATAATGTCCATCACATTCCACCATCACTTCTAACCCCCTGCCGTTTCTCTTCTCCTCCCACCCCTCTGCCCTATCTAGAGTTCCTCTATGCCTCCCATGGTCCCCGCTCCTACCCCACTATGAATCAGCCTCCTTATATCACAGAAGACATTCAGCAGTTGGGTTCTTGGGTTTGGCTAACTTCACTTAGCATTGTCTTCTCTAACTCCATGAATTTACTGGCAAATGCCATGATTTTATTCTCTTTTATTGCTGAGTAATATTCAATTGTGTATATATGCCATATTTTTGATCCATTCATCTATTGAAGGGTATCTAAGTTGGTTCCAGAGTTTAGCTATTGTGAATTGTGCTGCTATAAACATGGATGTGGCTGTGTCCCTGTAGTATGCTGTTTTTAAGTCCTTTGGGAATATACTGAGGAGAGGGATAGTTGGGTCAAATGGTGGTTCCATTCCCAATTTTCCAAGGAATCTCCATACTGCTTTCCATATTGGCTGCACCAATTTGCAGTCCCACCAGCAGTGTGTTAATGTACCTTTCCCCCTCATCCTCGTCAACACTTATTGTTTTTTTTTAAATATAGCTTTATTTTGTTTATTTATTTTTATGCGGTGCTGAGGATCGAAAACAGGATCTCACACGTGCAATGCGAGTGCTCTACCGCTGGGCCACAACTCCAGCCCCTACTTATTGTTGTTTGTATTCCTAATAGCTGCCATTCTGACTGGAGTGAGATGAAATATTAGAGTAGTTTTGATTTGCTTTGCATTTCTCTAATTGCTAGTGACGATGAACATTTTTTTCATATATTTGTTGATTGATTGTATAGCATCTTCTGAGAAGTGTCTGTTCAGGTCCTTGGCCCATTTATTGATTGGGTTAATTTTTATTTATTTATTTATTTATTTTTGTGTGTGTGTTTAGCTTTTCGAGTTCTTTACACACCTTTTTTATACTTGGGTTCTGATCCCTGCTGTTTGTCATGCGCACTTTGAACTCTAATTTAAATGTTCAACTATATAGTAAGCCTCCAGATTCCCTTTTGTGCTAGTTTCTGCCAGTTTCTGCCCATATTCTAAACCCTTTCACCTTGTCTTACTATTTGGATAAAGTAGTTGTAAATATAGCAAGAAAATTATATTTGTTTGGCTCAGAATGTTTTATTTGTATATGTGTGTATGTATTTACAAACCAGTACATTTTACATTAAGAATAAAGTGAATTTATGGCTTCTTTTTAGAAATGGAGAGATTCAGTTAACACCAAGATCATCTTCTTCCATGGTGGCAATTCTCCAGATCCAAGGAGAGCAGCAGTGTTCTCCAGTTTTACAGAGCAGCACCAAGCCACTTCATACATTCTCTTCCCTTCTTGGCTTTTGTCAGCACGGGAGTGAAATCTCTGCTCTTCCTGTCAAACCTTACTTCACCATCCCAGAATCAACACTTATTGCTCACTAGGTACCTTGTGTAACGCTTATGTGTTTCATGAATCAGCAACATCAGCCTGATCCAGGAGCTTGACAAATACAGGGTATCAGGCCCTTTCCTACAAGTATGGAACCAAGATCAGCATGTCAACTCCCAATGTGATTTTTATCTATGTTAAAGTTTGAGAAGCACAGGGCTACATGCTTATCTAGTCTTCCCTCTTATCTTTAATTCTGGGTCCAGAATCTTGCTTCCAGGTAGTACCCTTCTTCCCAGGCTGAATATCTAGATTTATATAACCCATTTGGAAAATGTGTCCATCTTTCAACATGCAGCTCAGATTTATGCCTGTCTGTAGAGCTTCCCCTAGGCATAGGTGCACATTTTATATCTTTACATATAAGTTCTAGGAGACTATAATGGCATCTGGCTAAAGCACTGTATTTACATCATCCTAGAATTGTGGGAATTACTCCATTTTTCCATATCTGAAGGAAACTGAATGTCTAAGAAAGGAGGAAAGCAGAGTTACCTGGGAGTACTCTATTTTAAAAAAATTAACACATAAATTCTATGCATTCATTATGTCCATGATGTTTTGAAGTATATTTCTTTATGTAGATGTGTGTGTGTGTGTGTGTGTGTGTGTGTAGTGGAATGGCTAAATATAGCTAAATAATATATGCATTACCTCACATTATTATCATTTCTGTGGTGAGATCACTTTACTTATGCTGTCATAACATTTTTCAAAAATACAGCATATTATTAACAGTAGCCAATATATTGCACAATAGATCTACTGACCTTATTCCTCCTATCTTTTGAGCAACATTGTCTCAACCCCCTACAACAACCACCCCAGTCTCCGGTAGCCATTATATTCTCTACTTCTATGAGAGATCAACTTTTTTTAGATTCCATATATGAGTGAGATCATGCAGTGTTGGTCTTTTTTCATTGTTAAATCAAATACATTTAACATAATTTCCTCCAGATCCATCCAGATTTTCATAAATAAGAGGATTTAATTCCCTTTTGTAAATGGATGTATTTTATTGCATATATAAACCATATTTTCTTTTTTAAGTATATTTTTAGTTATAGTTGGGCACAATACCTTTATTTTATTCATTTATTTTTATGCGGTGCTGAGGATCTAACCCAGCTCCTCGAATGTGCTAGGCAAGCGCTCTACCACTGAGCCACAATCCCAGCCCAAGAATCATATTTTCTTTATCTTTTTATTCATTGAATATTAGGTTGATTACTAATCTTGCATATTGTGCTGTAATAAATAAGAGAATGCAAATAGCTTTTCTATAAACTAGTTCCATTTCCTTTGGATATATACCCAGTGCTAAGATTACTGCATCATTTTGTAGTCCTGTTTTTAATTTGTTGAGTAACCTTCATAGTGTTTTCTCTGGTGGCTGCACTAAGTCATATTTCCACCAATAGTGTGCAAGAGTTCCCTAATCTCTACATCCTCACCAGAGCTTGTTATCTTTTGTCTTTTTGATAATAGTCTAAAAGAAGTGAAATGATGTCTCACTGTGGTTTTAACTTGCATTTCCCTAATGATTAGTAGTACTGAGCATTTTTAGTATATCTTTTGGCCATATGTATGTCTTCTTTTGAGAACTGTCCATTCAGGCTCTTTGCCCTGATTTCTTTATTTTCTTACTATTGGATCTTTTGAACTCTTTAAATACTTTGGATATCAACTCCTTACAAATAATAATAAGCCCTAATTAATAATGAGCTTAGGATAATAAACCCTGGTTATTGGGTCATTTTTTTCTTACTAATAAGTTGTTTGAGCTCATATGAATTTTGAATATTAAAGCTTTATAAGATGCGTAGTTTGCAAATATTCTCTCCCATTAATTAGGCTGTCTTTTCACTCTATGGATTGTTTCCTTTGTTGTGCAGAATCTTTTTAATTTGATACAATCCCATTTGCCTATTTTTGCTATTGTTTCCTATGCTTTTTGTCCAAAAAAACATTGACAATTCCAATGTCTTGAAGCATTTGTCTTATGTTTTCTTCTAGTATTTAAATAGTTTCAAGTATTTTTAAGTCTTTAATCCATTTTTAATCGACTTTTGTGCATGATGTGAGATAAAGGTCTAATTTTACTCTTCTGCATGTGGATATCCAGTTTTTCCAATACTATTTATTGAAGAGACTATCATTTCCCATGTGGGTTCGGCACCTTGGTTGAAAATAAATTTTGTTGTAAATGCAGGGGTTTATTTCTGGGTCTCTTTTTCATTCCATTGCTCTATGTGTATGTTTTTATGCCAGTATCATGCTGTTTGGGTTGCTAAAGCTTTATAGTATATTTTGAAGTCAGATAGTATGATGTCTCTAGCTTTGTTCTTTTTGCTGAAGATTACATTGGCTATTCAGGGTCTTTTAGGGATACATATAAGTTTTAGAATTGTTTGAGTGCTCTTTAATGAGCAGGATGATCATCTGCCCCAGTTTTCTCAGGACAGTGCTAGTTTATACCTGTTGTAGAGGTGACTCTTATTAGCATCCCCTTTCATTCTCAAAAGTTTCCCTCTTTAGCTGATAAATTATGCACACATTCTATTGATGGGTCTATCCCGGGAATTCCTCCTTTTTCCAGTTCCCTTTCTTTCTTCTTTAAAAAAAAAAAAAAATTCTTGTTACTGTTGTCATGGACCTTTATTTTATTATTTATTTATATGGGGGTGCTGAGAATCAAACCCAGTGCCTCACACATGCTAGGAAAGCACTCTACCACTGAGCTACAACCCCAGTACCCAGTTCCCTTTCTTTATTCTGTGATTTTCCTTGGAGTTGGGGGCAAGAAAGCATCTTTTCTCTTCAATATTCCTTAGGCATTCAATAACATAAGACTAATCCAAGAATAATCCCAAACATTTTCTTAAGATAATATAAAAATAAAATTTATGGGGTTATTGGTATGCTTTGAAATAAAAAAGATCTCTGAATGTTTTTTTCCAGGAATAAGAAAAGTACAAAATACAGAGGAGAGCAAACATTTTATCTTTTTCTGTTATGAGGGTAAACAGATTCTTCTGATGAAGAAGAAAACTCAGAAGTTATCTATGTTACAACTCAGAAAGGGTCCTGGCAATTCAATTCATAGAATCATCTTTGAGGTAGAAAATACAATGGCTCCATTTTGTCATTAGAAATTCATAGGTTTATCCATTATCTCAAGCTCCATCATCCTTTTTTTCCTGTTGATCTCTTCTAGAGTTTGGAGGGTTTTTGTTTCTTTGTTTTTACTTCTCTCTCTTTCTTTACCTTTTTAAGAGGCCCCTTACTCCCAGATCAGAAACACCACACACTAATGCCAATGCCCATTACCAGCACCCCTACTACCACAAAAGAGCAATGAGAAAGTACTGAAATGTGTACACTTAGAAATGGTTAAAATGCTAAATTTTATGTCACATGTATTTTCCCACAATAATGGCTCCCAGCAAATAAAAATTAAGGGGGGGGGGGGGAAGAACAATGAGAAAATACTGAAGCAGCAATACAAGAACCAATTGTCAAATAAAAGAGAAAGTGAATCTTTTATCCCCCTGCTCAACTCAAGTCTAGTGGAAGTCACTGATACAGCTGATGTCATTATTATAATTAACTCTGCAACCTGAACGAGTACACATTTTAATCAAATTCTGTCCCAGAGATAGCAAAGTACTTTAGTATTATGAATTCTTGAACTGAGTGGCAGAAACAAAAGTAATGTCTGCTTTCATCTTGTGAAGAAATACACATAAATGAAAATGATTTGGAATTCTTACCAAAAAAAAAAAAATTTAAATCATAATTCCTTTTCAAAATCCTATATATGAAACAAACAAGAGCAGGAATAGAAGGAAGAGGAGGAGAAAGAGGACAAAGGAAAATCTTTAGGAAACTTGTTCAAAAATAAAAATGACCATTGTCTGTCTGCTCAAAACCCTCTATAAACCTTAGCCGTTCCAAAATTTTACATCAAGAAGTTCAGCAGACAAACCACGTTCAGCCAGGCACAGGCAGCTGTGTGGAATACAGATGTCACAGATTCCATTAACTCACAGACAGGGCAATGCCACTTAACCCCTGTTGCCTGCTCTGGGTGTGCTCTGGCCCTCCCTGGCCTTTTCACAGCCGTCTCCATCCTTCCTACTGCAAGGAGCTTCTGCCACAGTAAGAGTGATAATCAGTCACAGGAAGGTCCTGTTACTTTACATTAAAATATCAAAGAAGTCAAAGGTTTCTAGCTGTAAGTTTCAACAGAGTTTTAAAACTTACAAAACATTAAAAACAGATAGAAAGTGATATGTATTTGTATACCTTATCATAGTTAACAAACATTGACATTTCTCCACATTAGCTTGAATTTTTCAAAATAAACAAAACATTTCAGTGAAAGAAGACTGATGAGTGCCACCTCCTCATGACCTTCTCCTCTGGGCATGCCAATGTCAATCACTGTGTGGAAGGTAGATTTTGTATCCTTTCTGTCCATGCTTGTGTTATTTTGGTACATGTAGAGATTAATATCTTAATAAGCAACATATGGCTTTAGAATTAATGATAATATGATATACTTATTTTGATATAATCTTAAAATACATTTTATATATTTATTTTGATTTAATATTTAGATATCATTTTGTAACTTTGTTTCTTTTTATTCATTTATTTGGCTCAAATGCATTCATGTTGATAAATGTGTAACTATTGTCAATTCATTTTAAGTGGATATAGCATACCTTTTTATGACTATATTAGGCATTTATTTGCTTGTGTTTCTGCTGGTGACTGTTTGCCACCCCTCCCCAATTTTTCAAAAAAGTTGTTCTGAGCATCTTAGTGCTTAGCTCCACATGGATATAGGAAAGAGATATTCTATGCTGGCATAGAAAGCAAATAGCAAAATTTAGTGGTGGAAGCATCCATTTGAACTTTCCTAGTCATTGCCCATTTTCTGTCCAAGAGAGTTGTACTAATTTATATCAGCACTAATGATATGAAAAGGTCCTCCCTCCTCTCCTGTTTCTACTCTTTAAAAATCATTTATTGTAATATTATCACATTTAAATTTCTGTAGCTCTTCAATAAGATTTGAATCTGTATGACAAGTTGCTTATCTTACATTTCTATGAAACTTGCCCTGTTAGTTTTAAGCTTTTATTCTTTTTTTTTTTTAACAATTAAGATCAAACTTTTATGTTGGAAATGCCTTCTTGACCTTCAGTCCTTGGCCTACTTTTACAGTCATGCCCCAGTATATTAGTCTGTTTTACATTGCTATAACGAAATATTGAAGATGGGGAGGTATATGTTGCCCAGAGTTTTGGAGGCTGAAAGTCCAAGATGAATTGGGCCCTTTTCTTTGGCTCCTAATGTCGGCCTCATGGTGAATGGCATCCGAATAGGGAGTACATGCGAGAGGGGTCACATGGTGAAACAGGAAGCCAGAGACCAGGAAGGGATCACTCTTGCTCTTTTTATAATAATCCACTCTCATGGGAACTAATTGGATTCTCAGAAGAATACTTTAGTCCCCTTTCGAAAGCAGCACCTGCAATGACCTAATTACATCCTACTAAGCCCCATGTCTTAAAGGTTCCATAACCTTTAAATATCATTACACTGGGGACCAAGCTTCCACCACATGAACCCTTCAGGTTATACCCAAACCATATCCAAATCATAGCACATGCTAGCCTAACTTCCTTCATCATTGGCAAGTCTGTTGCGAATCCACAGCTGAGCCTCCCTCTCATTATCTCCCCTAATTACTCAACAGGACACTTGACCCACTATATCTTTTTCTGTGAACTACAGAGTTAAATTCCCATCATATTGTTCTGAGGACGGTATCAATTCCCATCTTACTCTCAATAGACTATTCTCTTCTACTGGTTAACTTAATGCTGATTGAAGCCTCTAGACTGGCTTGATGGGCACCTCTCACCCAACCATTCCAGAGGGATCATGGTGGTCCTTTTCCAGTAATTCCCCTTTACCCCTGTCTATGGTCTACTTATCTCCCCACTGGATTCCCTTATATGCACCTTAGTATGGCTGGAGATCCCACTAGTATTCCAGGTTCACACCTCCTCCACCTCCCTCAACAAGTGTGGGGAAGGACAATTGAGGCAGCTATTTTGGTGCAGTAGATGTTTCTTATGTGGGAAAAAGTCAACATCAGCTACAGGAGGCCCAATTAGTCATGGCCAAGGAACTATATTACCAGCTACAATTGAGAACCAATGGTCTTGAGACTCTTGCTGCCTCCCTTGACTGTTGGGGCCATGGTCTTAAACAATACCATTGCTCTCAACTATCTTTTGGCTTCCCAGGAAAGAGTTTGTTCCCTGGTCAATAAATTCTGTAGATGATGGGTAGATGATGTTCATTAGATAGCTCACGTGCTCTGTGACTTTAAACATACGCAGACCAATATTACTCAGAGCATTACCCACATCCAAGAAATTCCTCTGTCCTTTGATTATTCTTCTGGTTGACTTCCACAGCCTTCAGGATACTTAACTCTCCTTATTTAACTCTCCATGGCCTTCCATTGTTCTTCTTTGCATTCCTTTGGATTTGACTCCTCCTCATCCTCCTTCAGAAGATCTACTTGTTAACATCTGACTGACCATGGGGTTCACTTTCAAGCCTGGCACTCTTTAGATTATTATTATTATTTTTTAAATTTTTTATTGTTGGCTGTTCAAAACATTACATAGTTCTTGATATATCATATTTCACACTTTGATTCAAGTGGGTTATGAGCTCCCATTTTTACCCCATATACAGATTACAGAATTACATCAGTTACACATCCATTGATTTACATATTGCCATACTAGTGTCTGTTGTGTTCTGCTGCCTTTCCTATCCTCTACTATCCCCCCTCCCCTCCCCTCCCATCCCCTCTTCTCTCTCTGCCCCCTCTACTGGCATTCATTTGTCCCCCTTGTATTATTTTTCCCTTTCCCCTCACTTCCTCTTGTATGTACTTTTGTATAACTCTGAGGGTCTCCTTCCATTTCCATGCAATTTCCCTTCCCTCTCCCTTTCCCTCCCACCTCTCATCCCTGTTTAATGTTAATCTTCTTCTCATGCTCTTCGACCCTACTCTGTTCTTAGTTACTCTCCTTATATCAAAGAAGACATTTGGCATTTGTTTTTTAGGGATTGGCTAGCTTCACTTAGCATAATCTGCTCTAATGCCATCCATTTCCCTGTAAATTCTATGATTTTGTCATTTTTTAATGCAGAGTAATACTCCATTGTGTATAAATGCCACATTTTTTTTTTATCCATTCATCTATTGAAGGGCATCTAGGTTGGTTCCACAGTCTTGCTATTGTGAATTGTGCTGCTATGAACATCGATGTAGCAATGTCCCTGTAGCATGCTCTTTTTAGGTCTTTAGGGAATAGACCGAGAAGGGGAATAGCTGGGTCAAATGGTGGCTCCATTCCCAGCTTTCCAAGAAATCTCCATACTGCTTTCCAAATTGGCTGCACCAATTTGCAGTCCCACCAGCAATGTACAAGTGTACCCTTTTCCCCACATCCTCGCCAGCACTTGTTGTTGTTTGACTTCCTAATGGCTGCCAATCTTACTGGAGTGAGATGGTATCTTAGGGTGGTTTTGATTTGCATTTCTCTGACTGCTAGAGATGGTGAGCATTTTTTCATGTACTTGTTGATTGATTGTATGTCCTCCTCTGAGAAGTGTCTGTTCAGGTCCTTGGCCCATTTGTTGATTGGGTTGTTTGTTCTCTTATTGTCTAATTTTTTGAGTTCTTTGTATACTCTGGATATTAGGGCTCTATCTGAAGTGTGAGGAGTAAAGATTTGTTCCCAGGATGTAGGCTCTCTATTTACCTCTCTTATTGTTTCTTTTGCTGAGAAAAAACTTTTTAGTTTGAGTAAGTCCCATTTGTTGATTCTAGTTATTAACTTTTGTGCTATGGGTGTCCTATTGAGGAATTTGGAGCCCGACCCCACAGTATGTAGATCGTAGCCAACTTTTTCTTCTATCAGACGGCGTGTCTCTGATTTGATATCAAGCTCCTTGATCCATTTTGAATTAACTTTTGTGCATGGCGAGAGAAAGGGATTCAGTTTCATTTTGTTGCATATGGATTTCCAGTTTTCCTGGCACCATTTGTTGAAGATGCTATCCTTCCTCCATTGCATGCTTTTAGACCCTTTATCAAATATAAGGTAGTTGTAGTTTTGTGGATTGGTTTCTGTGTCCTCTATTCTGTACCATTGGTCCACCTGCCTGTTTTGGTACTGTTTTTGTTACTATTGCTCTGTAGTATAGTTTGAAGTCTGGTATCGCTATACTGCCTGATTCACACTTCCTGCTTAGCATTGTTTTTGCTATTCTGGGTCTTTTATTTTTCCATATGAATTTCATGATTGCTTTCTCTATTTCTACAAGAAATGCTGTTGGGATTTTGATTGGCATTGCATTAAACCTATAGAGAACTTTTGGTAATATCGCCATTTTGATGATGTTAGTTCTGCCTATCCATGAACAGGGTATATTTTTCCATCTTCTAAGATCTTCTTCTATTTCTCTCTTTAGGGTTCTGTAGTTTTCATTGTATAAGTCTTTCACCTCTTTTGTTAGGTTGATACCCAAGTATTTTATTTTTTTGAAGATATTGTGAATGGAGTGGTTGTCCTCATTTCCATTTCAGAGGATTTGTCGCTGATATACAGGAATGCCTTTGATTTATGCGTGTTGATTTTATATCCTGCCACTTTGCTGAATTCATTTATTAGCTCTAATAGTTTCTTTGTAGACCCTTTTGGGTCTGCTAGGTATAGAATCATGTCATCTGCAAATAGTGATAATTTAAGTTCTTCTTTTCCTATTTTGATGCCTTTAATTTCTTTCGTCTGTCTAATTGCTCTGGCCAGTGTTTCGAGAACTATGTTGAACAGAAGTGGAGAGAGAGGGCATCCCTGTCTTGTTCCAGATTTTAGAGGGAATGCCTTCAGTTTTTCTCCATTCAGAATGATGCTAGCCTGAGGCTTAGCATAGATTGCTTTTACAATATTGAGGTATGTTCCTGTTATCCCTAGTTTTTCTAGAGTTTTGAACATAAAGGGATGCTGTACTTTGTCGAATGCTTTTTCCGCATCTATCGAGATGATCATATGGTTCTTATTTTTAAGTCTATTGATGTGGTGAATAACATTTATTGATTTCCGTATATTGAACCAGCCTTGCATCCCAGGGATGAATCCTACTTGATCATGGTGCACAATTTTTTTGATATGTTTTTGTATCCGATTCGCCAGAATTTTATTGAGGATTTTTGCATCTAGGTTCATTAGAGATATTGGTCTGTAGTTTTCTTTCTTTGAAGTGTCTTTGTCTGGTTTAGGTATCAGGGTGATGTTGGCCTCGTAGAATGAATTTGGAAGTTCTCCCTCTTTTTCTATTTCCTGAAGTAGCTTGAAAAGTATTGGTATTAGTTCCTCTTTAAAGGTTTTGTAAAACTCTGCTGTATACCCATCCGGTCCTGGGCTTTTCTTAGTTGGTAGTCTTTTGATGGTTTCTTCTATTTCCTCAATTGATATTGGTCTGTTTAGGTTGTCTATATCCTCCTGACTCAATCTGGGCAGATCATATGACTTAAGAAATTTATCGATGGTTTCACTATCTTCTAATTTATTGGAGTATAAGGATTCAAAATAATTTTTGATTATCTTCTGTATATCTGAGGTGTCTGTTGTGATATTGCCTTTTTCATCCCGTATGCTAGTAATTTGAGTTCTCTCTCTTCTTCTCTTCGCTAGCATGGCTAAGGGTCTGTCGATTTTGTTTATTTTTTCAAAGAACCAACTTTTAGTTTTGTCAATTTTTTCAATTGTTTCTTTTGTTTCGATTTCATTAATTTCAGCTCTGATTTTAATTATTTCTTGCCTTCTACTTCTTTTGCTGTTGTTTTGCTCTTCTTTTTCTAGGATTTTGAGATGAAGTATGAGATCATTTATTTGTTGTTTTTTTCTTTTTTTAAGGAATGAACTCCAAGCAATGAATTTTCCTCTTAGAACTGCTTTCAATGTGTCCCATAGATTCCGATATGTTGTGTCTGTGTTTTCATTAATCTCTAAGAATTTTTTAATTTCCTCCTTGATGTCTTCTATAACCCATTGATCATTCAGTAACCTATTGTTCATTCTCCAAGTGATGTATTCTTTTTCCTTCCTTCTTTTATCGTTGATTTTCAGTTCCATTCCATTATGATCAGATAGGATGCATGGTATTATCTCTACTCCTTTGTATTGTCTAAGAGTTTCCCTGTGACATAATATATGATCTATTTTTGAGAAGGATCCATGTGCTGCTGAGAAAAAAAGTGTAACTGCTTGATGTTGGATGGTATATTCTATATATGTCAATTAAGTCTAGGTTATTAATTGTGTTATTGAGTTCTATAGTTTCCTTATTCAACTTTTGTTTGGAAGATCTGTCCAGTGGCGAGAGAGGTGTGTTGAAGTCTCCCATGATTATTGTATGGTGGTCTATTAGACTCTTGAACTTGAGAAGAGTTTGTTTGATGAACATAGCTGCACCATTGTTTGGGGCATATATATTTATGATTGTTATGTCTTGTTGGTGTATGGTTCCCTTAAGCAGTATGTAGTGTCCCTCTTTATCCCTTTTGATTAACTTTGGCCTGAAATCTATTTTATTTGATATGAGTATGGACACTCCTGCTTGTTTCCGAAGTCCATATGAGTGATATGATTTTTCCCAACCTTTCACCTTCAGCCTATGTATGTCTTTTCCTATCAAATGCGTCTCCTGTAGGCAGCATATTGTTGGGTCTTGTTTTGTGATCAATTCTACTAGCCTGTGTCTCTTGATTGGTGAGTTTAAGCCATTAACATTTAGGGTTATTATTGAGATATGGGTTGTTCTTCCAGCCATATTTGTTTATTTATGTTACTAAACATGGTTTGTTTTCCTCTTTGATTATTTTCCCCCCCTTTACTGTCCTACCTCCCACTGTTGGTTTTCATTGTTATTTTCCATTTCCTGTTCCTGTAATGTTTTGCCAAGGATGTTTAGAAGAGATGGTTTTCTAGCTGCAAATTCTTTTAACTTTTGTTTATCGTGGAAGGTTTTAATTTCATCTTCCATCCTGAAGCTTAATTTCGCTGGAAACACAATTCTTGGTTGGAACCCATTCTTTAGATTATTGACCACTACAGTGTCAGGGTACTGAGTGTAGTATAACACAAGAGACTCTAAAATTAATGGTAGACATAAGGCCAATTTAGGCATCTTGCAAGCTGATATTTTGTGCGACTTGCCAGTGTAGTGGAACCTAGACCAGAGCTTTTCAATCCTGACTCTGTAGTTTTCAAGAGACAAGGCCACCTCAGCACAGGTTAGAACAAACTTTTCTCTTACAAGAATAACTTAAACTTCCTTTATGAAACTGGAAACTGATCCAGGCTGAACTGATGTATAAAGAAGGGGTAAAAATTTCCCAGATTAAAAATGATCCTCTTGGTCAGTGGTCATCTGTGTCTGGCCCATGCTATGGCCTGCTGCTGCCATTCAACCCATTCATACGTGAATGCTATCAGAAGAAACTGCTGGACATTCATTGATATCTCAGATTCATCTTTGTTGAGTATTGAACCAAAATAGAGAAGTTGCCCCAGGGTAAACTGGTTAACTAGAACCACATGGAACCCCAAACACAGCACATCTGTTTTTTTTTTTAATTAACTCTCACAGCTACTATTTTAATTTCTAACTCTTTTTATAGTCATCTATTCTTGCTTTATTCTTCCATTTTTAAAACATTATTTTTGTGGGGTTTTTTTCCTTTCCTCATTTACTGATTTCCCTGTTATTTACTTGGAATTTCTTAATTGTCCTATTATATCTTAAAATTTTATTTTTGGATTTATCCTGGGTGGAAGTTGTTTTATTTGGGGGCTTTCACTTTCTGTACTCATCCTTCTTTATCCAGAAGTTTTACAGTTGCCTCCAATCAGTCCTTAGTTCTCAGTCCAGACTGGGTTTCCTTTCCAGCTGGGGTTCCCTTCCTGCCAAGCAACCTAGACACAGGTCTCTGTCTGGGACAGGCTGGGGTGAGGCCCCTTCTGGCTGGGTGGCCAGTTTGTCTGCTTCTCATGAACTGCCGTAGGCTGTGCTTATCCTACTCTTTTTTTTTTTTTCTTTTACAGCTTCAAGAAAACCATTCTCTAGTTTGGCACTGAATTGATTCTGACCCCAGAATGATTTGGAGCAACTTTATACCACAGGTTCTCACTTTCTCATCTGTGTTCTACTATTTTGTTTCATCACATGTCTTGATCCCAATAGAAAACACTGTATCATCCTAGGTGCAAGATTCTGTAATATACGAACCTCTTTCTCTTTGCTTTGTTCCTCTTCTTTTTCTGTCCCCTCCTCACCTGGCACCAGATACCTTAACCCTCACTCTAGTGGGCAGGTTGGCTTTCCATTTTTCCCAGAGCTGACATCTTTCTTTCCAATAAACAGAACTGCAGCTAAAACGTTTACTCACAGATATGAATTCCCATAGCTGTCATGCTCCCACTTCCCAGGGCCCCATTTAACTAGGTCTTAGTTATGTCTTGTCTTAACTACCTCAACTAACTGGAGCCAGGGGACTTCCTGAAGACATAGGAAAGGCAAATAAAGTCCTGACTAGAAAATTGGGGTAATAACTTTATTTTTTTTCCTCTCACAAATTTCAGACTGTAAAATTATCTTGGGAAATGAGGCTGATTGTATTTAAATATCACTTTGATTTTCTTTTAAATTATAGCCTCAGATGGAATTAAAATATAAATTCTGCTTTAAAAAATATTTTTTTTCTTCCTTTTCCCTATTTCTTAATGATGCACTTACTAATATCTGGGAGAAATTTGGCTGATGAATTAGTACTTATGTGGGTACAATCTCCTCTCAGCACAGCTTGAGAAAAGCAGGACCAATCACAAGTCTCAATCACTGCAATTGATTTTCTAAAGGGAACACAAAGCAGTTAAGAAACCAGGAAAACCATGCATTCTAAGTCTCTGTGTTACAAGAAAAACACTATTATTATCTAACAGAGCCTGTGAAAGGCTTTACACAGTTCATGATATACTTACCCCTACGGTGGTAGTGATTTCTCAAGATTCAATCCATACTAATTATAAAGCTTAAAATGCTGAAATGTCCTCATCTTGGGACATGGAGAGTGTGAAGGAGCTCAACTACAAAGTCAAAGAAAAATAGCTAGTATTTTTTTGTTGTTGTTGTTTATTTTTATACAAATGGGGTAGCAGA
The DNA here is from genome assembly GCF_047511675.1 of Marmota flaviventris. Lineage (NCBI taxonomy): Eukaryota > Metazoa > Chordata > Mammalia > Rodentia > Sciuridae > Marmota > Marmota flaviventris. The sequence continues at coordinate 50,088,764 of NC_092498.1, forward strand.
AAAGAAGGTGGCCCCACTATGCCAATCACCTGTTTTACACTCAACTTCTGCACCTACCCAACACCAGCTGTGGTTTTTAAACCCACACACAGTGGAGCTAGAAATAACCATAGAGATCATCTAGTTCTCCAAACTGATAGTGTGTTTGGTGGGACCAAAATGAAGTCTATTAATTAATTTTCAAATCATCTAGGAACTTTTCTAAACATGCAGTTTCCTGTGCTTCCAATCCAGAGTTTGAAATTTTACACAAATACCTCAGGTAAGTCTGGGACAGTTGATATACAGATATTTGAGATTTAAATGGCAGCCTTGTTCATTAAAAGGATGAGGAAATGGGCACCAGGGGTATGTCAGAATTACCTGGAAAACTCAAGAATATGCTAATATTCTGAATATTCATAATAAGGTAAGTCAAGACAGGTGGGGCTATGGTGTGGTGAGACTCCCTCAGTCTCTTGGCCATCATGATCAAGTTTACTCTGTACTCCAGTCTGAGAGAGGCTTCATCTCAATGTGTGTTTTGTGATTGCAAATGCAGGAACAAGGTAGTAGGGCAAACTGAGCATGACTCTTAAAAATCTGAAATGAACAGATCAGATCACTGTGAAAGAGCAATGTCATTGATGGGCTTGGGAGTCAGACAGACTTGTGTTCAGATGAGACCAGGTGTTTTCAGGGTAGTATGGCCACAGACCAGACTTATGTTCAAATGTTCTTGCTGCCTTTATGGACTGTGGGGCTTTGGGTAAATTTCTCAACATAATTGTTGAACTGTAAAATAGATATAATAGTGACTATTTCTAATAGTTGTTATGAGGATAATTGTGACCATTCACATTTATTATTGTTGCCAAACAAGGTAAAAAAAAATAAGCCCATAATGGGAGAAAAATTAAGCTTTGTGAAAGAGACACCTCCTCATTACATCTACATTCTTGTTCTGCCTCTGGGTCACTCTTCAATCTGTTAGAAGCTTTTTCCTTTCATCACCTTCTTTCTCCTACATCCTATCCTTCCCATAAGTTCGGGAGATAGTTTGGTGCTTGGAGAGACAGAAATTGTAAAATATGCTCCATGCCCTTTAGTTATTTGCCATTTGGAGGGGGAGGCAAACGTAACAGCCAATTGGAATGCATACCATATCGAAAGGTGATGTAGCCACCATGCGGTGAGACCTGGAGGAATCATTCTCAGTTCACATCACAGCCTGAAACTTCCCAAGAAGGACAGGGCAAATGGAGAGAGAATTCTAGCAGGAAGACACACATGAGCAAAAGCAGAAGGTAGAAATAGTTGTGGGCATGCTAGGAACTGCAAATGCTAACATGGAAACTTGAGCATGGGGGTTTGAGGGAAGTTGTTAGAATGAATAACAAAACCTCAAATATCCATTAGTGTATACATGCTTCCTGTAGATATTTTTTCCTCTGATGGTGAAAGAAAGTCATCAAATAAGTTTAACCAGAGATACAATAGGACCAGGTTGGCATTTTGAAAGTAATACTCTGGCAGGAGACTTTGAAGGGGAGAGTGTGCAATGTGATGCATGAAAAAAAGAGATGCAGAAATCCTCCAGGAGGGCAGGGCCAATAGGAAGGAAGAGTAGGGAGCAGATGGGGCAGAGAGGAGATTTAGGAGGATTCAGAAGCAGGAGATAAAGCATGATCTGAGTGATGGGACTAATGGATGTTGGGAGTGACACACAGGTTTCAGGCCTGAGAACAGGGTGAAGGAAGCAGCTGTCTCTGGAACACCTGCAGGTTAAGGGCCAGTGGGATTGTGAATGGTTGGGGGAATGGAGGAGCTGGTGAGAGATGAGTCTATTCACCTGTCAATTACACATTCACAGCACAAATTATTTTTTTAATCATTTGGCAAGTGTTTATATATCGCCTTATTTTCTCATTAATGTTTGTGATTGTATATGTCGACTTTTCAGCAATTCTACAAGCTACTTAAAGGCAGAAATATTAATTTAAATTTTTGCTTATATCACACCGCTAACTGACCCAACAGTTGGAGATCAAAGTTTATGTAAAATATTCATGATATTAAAAAATATCAAATTTGGATATCCTGGTTTTGTTCATCTGTCACATCATTATTAGCATGATGTTTTTCCTGGGTTTTTCCCCACATCATTTCCATGTTCTTTAGTGTCTAAAATGTCCACTTCCTTTAAGTTTATAGCATAATGTCCTTTGTCTTAAATCCATACATTTTAAATGAACATTTAAAACAATCTTAGTTGTTCTAGTAACATATGTAATTGTTCAATTTGGCACTTTAAAAGCTCTTTATGATTTCCTGTAATTTCCCCCCTTCCTCCCCTTTCACTTAGTCTTTTTTATAGTTCTCTCCCACTCATTTTCATTTTCTTTAACAGCCCTCCTAACCTCCCTCCTTCCCCTGCTAGTAGATCCTTTGTCCCTTTAAGGTTTATATTTCCTTATAATCATTATATTTCGCTCATCTATCAATTTTTTTTTTAATTTAGCACTAAGACTCATTATATGCCAATCGAAAGTCACAATGCCTCAAGTGACCACATCATGAAGGAGATTCAGGCAGCACAGATTCAGGGCAGAAATGGAGCTGGCCCTCTCAGCCAAGTCCACACTCCTGGCTCCTGCTGTCTCAGGCACTGATGCCCTTCCATGTCCCCTCTCTCATTCTTGAATTCTTCTCTCTTTAAGTCTTTCTAGGTTATAAAATATTTTCTACAGAAAGCCAGAAGAAGTACCTGAGAAAAAAACAGAAATCTTTCCTGAATTTTACAACCCATCAACTAGAGAATACTGCTTGTCTTTTCCTTGTAGCAAGGAGTCCTAATTAGTAGATAAACTGAATGGAGTGAGGCATAACTAGAAGACAGGCACTCTACAAATACAATATGTCATTCAATTTTCTCCTTACTTCTCATCTTTTTGTTTCAGGAATAGAAATATAGAGAAAAACCAAGCTCTGGAAAAATAAGTAATAAAATAGTACTAAAATTTACAAAATGATAGAAATAGTCATAGAAGATCACAGTTGTGTAGGGAACCTCATTATAACTATGGCATGTAACTGAGACTGGTTTTTACAACTTATTGTGAAATACTTAAGGACTTTCCTTTCCAAAATGAGAAAGTTCAGTGTAAATATTTCATTTAAATAAACAAATAGGAGTTATATTATAAGCTTGTTTACTGATCATTAACTACTAATAGGGGAAGAACTGGGTACTTTTATCTTTAGGTGACAATTGTAAAATATTTGTGGTGCATCAGTATAAATAAATAAGGAAACAAAAGTTCTTTAGGAAAGGTAAATCCATGCCAGTGCAATAGGAATGCCCTTGTTACTACCATGGAAGCTGAAAAGACACACATATTCAGTTGTAATTAAGATTGCTGGCTCTGGTCAGACAGATGTTGATTGAAAACTTCTGCATAGCCAACTTACATGATTTTGTCTCTTTTTCTAATTAGCACATTTTGGATCATAATAATAATACAGAATTCATAAAGATTAAATTTGTGCTTCTATTTGACTTATGTCCACAAGCTCCTGGGGTGAAACATGTTCTCCTTTGCCAGAAAATATCATTCCCATGAAAACACTGAAAAACACAGTCCCAAGGTCCCTGCCAGCTAGAGAAATTAGTATACTAGCCCAATAGCACAGGTATGAAGTTAAGTGGTATCATATCTTGATGCACCGACATGCCCGGCTTGTATAGCTGGGACTCTGGGACAATGAGCAGTTGTCACATTTCTGAGTAGTCCCTTGCTTCAGTTTTCAAAGAACTCTCTCCAGTGATTAGAGTCACTACAATGCTCTAGCTTAAAGACTTTGATTGGCATCATGTCAATTGAGGAAGTGGCTAAGATAGATCTCCTGCTGTTCTGCCTGTCAGGAACTCTATGATAAAGAGAACTACCTGAGTTGCTGATAAATGATTAAAAAACCACTGAGAGTAAATCTTCAAAAACAAAATATATAGAAAAGTCTAAAACAAAATCACTGTTAATCCATGACTTCTGAGTTCTGACAAAACCCAAGTTTAAAACCATTTTCTATAGCATCTTGATGGCCTTTACTGAGGCCTTCCAATGTGAAATAAGAATGATAGCACATAGGTAATCACTTGTTGGTTTTCAGTGAAGGGTAAATAAGACAATTTGGGCAACTTGGTTGTCAGAATGTCTGAACAGAAGTGTGCTCTTTTGCAAAGCCAGTCCTTTCTCCTTCCTTTTCAACATTACCTTGAAAATCTTCCCAGGGTCTCTACTAATGACACACTTTTGACAGGAGGTGGAATTAAGGTAGGAGAACCATCTATAAAAATTACTCAATGGCCAGTAAGTAGGAAAATAAAAATATCAGTCAATAATTCATTGTTCATTGGTTCTGTATTATGTAGATTTATCGTGGGTTTGAAAGACAATCTTGGCTTTTGCTTTGTTCAAATTCTTCATGTTACAATGTCTCTACAAACAGATTTCTCTAGTTAGTAACCTAAAAGTTAATAGTAAATTGCTTTGCATCCAAGTCAAAGTAAACCTCTACTTAAATTTCATACGTTTAAAAGGTCCAAATACCCTGGAAAAGATGTACTGCTTTCATTGTAGGAAAGAGTTAAAATGATATTCTTTAAGTTTAAATAGCAGCTGATGGAATGATTAAATATGTATTTAAAGTGGCCAAAAAATGAAATCATATTATCATACTGGGAAAAACTCCTATTAACATCCACTGAGTTTTAACAAATGAGTTGATTAGAAGGAAAGAAAAGAGGAGCATGTTCACAAATGCATCTTAATGCTCCTGGGATTGCACAGACCTAATGTATTTTTGCCATAGCATCTTGGAACAAAGAAATCACTGGCTGCATTTCTTAGCAATGGTGTACTTTCCAGCTAACAAATCATACACTCAAACCATTGCTTTTTATTTATTTACTTGTTCTCTGTTTCAATGAATTTACATTTATTTTTTTTAAAATTATGGGTGATAGAGTGTCATGTGTTCATATGTCAAAGGAGAAGCACAGTTAATGTGCCATCATGATCTAAATTTGCCTTGATTATTTAATTTCCTGTGTTCTCTGCCGAGCAAAGACCTTATGCCTGGACTAATGCAGAAATATTCAACTATAGCAGGGGGCCAGGTATGAACCAAGATGTAATCATGATAGGATTCATGATTCATTCATTTCCCCAGGTCTGGGGAAAACCATGGGACCCTGGTGGGGTGGAATAGAAAGGGAAGGCATCATGCCTATTAGATGGAATATCAAGTTCTCTGTGGAGTGAAGGGGGAATTCAGACTATAGCCCTGGGTTGGTGCCTCTGTTTTGCCATATGCTGTGGCTGCCAGTATACACTGGGACCTATTCTCAGGAAAAGGGATCTCCCCTTGGGGTGCTGCAGCTGGTAGGTTGTCTCCTTTCAGGCAACCTCCCACTGTGAAGCAGGGGCTAGTCCCTTTGCTAGCATTGCAGGTGGAATAGACCTTAGCAGAGTCTAAAAGATCTTTCTATAACTTCACAAGGATTTCCCTTAGAGATTCCCAGATAGGTGCCAAAGACTTCTGACAGAGGTAGGAGGGCCCATGGTATTACAATTAATATGATTGTATTTTGTTAACCTTGAATAAGGCTTGCTAGAGAAGAACAACAGCAATGTTCTCTTCCACTAAGAGAAGTGAATGTGCATCGTGGCATGGTGGGAATTGCCCCAGCTGTGGAGTCAACCACTGGGAGGCCCAGGATGCTGCACTTACTGAGAGCCAGAAGCTGCTTCAAGTAAGTGCTTGATGAACATTTACCATATGATCCTCACAGTAAGCCTGCCATCATTCCAACTTACATATGATAAAACAAAACAGAAGAACAGAGAAACCATGGAACTTATTCCTGTCACACAGCATGCAAGTGCTAAATCTGGGACCTGAAGCAAAGATGCTGGCTCCAAAGCCTGTTTTATTGCCACCAGGTGACACTTGTGGCTGGCATAGAGAAGGTGCTCACTCACTAAGTTTTTTTTTTTTTTTTTTTTTTATTCAAATCACTTCACCATGAGATTAAAATGCATTGAGTTTATTATTCTGGACTTAGTACACTGATTATTTTCTAAAGCAAACAGAAAAATGTTTCCAAGAGCAGTAATAATGAAATAAAATCCAAAATTACCATAACACGATACAATGATTTATTAAAGTTTCTGATTAGACAAGGAAAATTACTTCATGCTTTCACTATCTCCTTATGCCACAAGGAAACTAAATTTCCAGGATGTTCTATGACCTGCACCAAGCTACAGAACTGAACTCTGAGATTCCCCATCATTCCTCTCGCTCTCTACTCCAGTGTCACATTGCTGGGATATTTCCTGGGGGTGGGTAACTTGAACCAGGAGATCTCAAGGGTTGAACTTCATCTGTTTTTCTTGTCATCTAGTTGACAGAGAAAAATTCCAATTGACTGGGATATTCAATGACTCTGGTTAATCATACTGAGAATCAACTAACATTAACCATTAAAAAGGAGGAAAATGACCAAACACAATGAAAAACCATCCTGACTTCAAGCATAAAGTATCACCACTCATTCCGCTCTGTGCCAAGCAAATAAGCAACCGGAATAAAGGACAATTAATATAAATCAGGAAACCCACCAGTAGTCTCCAGGTTTACCTACCTTAGCGTGGAGGACGAGAGGAAGCGGGAGTAAAACCAGCACACTGAACACCACAAGGAGAAATTGTCGATAAGCCAAAATATAACTGAGGAGTTTCATTGTCTGGAGCAGGTGGGTTGGAAAGCATCTTCCTCAAATTAAGGCAGGTGTTAAATAACCAACCTGGATTAATATTTTTCCAGCACACCACCTTCATTCACTGCCCTAGTCAGACTAACATTAGTTAAAATTAAATCTCCTTTTTTATTGTTTTACTATCACAATTAAAATAGAGAGATAAGCCCAATAGCGTTTGCAAGAAATCAAAAGGAATACTGTTTTTTCCTTTCTTTCTTCGTACAAGTTAACTCTAGAATGAGAAGCCCAGGGAAGGCAGAATGGTGAAGTTGGCTGCCTTTGCCCACACTGCATCCCGTCCCCTCTGCCCTTTTGATGTCTCAATGTCTCCTAACAGGAGTTATCACCGCACTGTGGTGGTGTATGAGCCCGTCTCCACAGGAGTCTCCAGTGTCCTTTCTACGAAAGTCTATTATCTATTTCTGAATTGAAATGGCAACTCCAGTAGTAAGTATCTCAGTGTATGCCAGTGGAAAAAGGAGAGTTTTGGGTGTTGAGGAATTTTCCAGGTGCTTTGCAGATTGTGTACTGAGGCAGCCTTCTGCAAAAATAATGGCAGAATCACTGTGTATCTACGTGAAGATGAAGGGGACAGCCTCGGGAGGAGAGAGAAAGGAGGGTGGGTAGGATTGGGGTGCAAATGATGAAAGCCTGTTATATGCATTTACAAATATGACACAATGAAGCCTCCTCATCTATATAATTAATACAAACTAATAAACAAATTGATGGCAAATTTCCTCTCTAGGTTGAATGCAAAGTTTGTATCTCTTAGAGCCTATTGTCATTCTGATAGGAAACCAAAAGTAACCATAAAATCTTACACAAGCTTTCTGCTTTTAGACCTTCATAGGCTTGAATTGTTACACACTGCTGATGTTGACCTTGTAATTATCAGGAAATCTGCACAGAGAAGAGGCGCTAGGATTATCCAAGGTGTATATTGTGTGTGTGTGCAAATATACACACACTAACATTAGTTAAAATGTGAGCATGTGTGAAGATGGGAGCTGTTCCAAACTATATTTTGAAACTCCTTAGAGATAGGGACTCTAGTTAGTTTCTCATTGTGATGTGAATTAATTATGCATTAAACCTCTACTAAGTAACTACTATGCACTCAGCCTTGGATATAAAGAAAACACACTCCAAGCCCTCCTCTAATTTATCATTAGTTTTTCTTGACACAAATAACCTTAGTCCTATGTAATCTATGACTAGCATTTAGACCTTATTTCTAATTCTACACTAATGTAACTCTGATTTCTTTTCCTGTCAAGGAAATAATTTCCTTTACCAGCACTCACCATATTAATATAAACGAAACAGCATTTTTCTTTCTTAAAAAAAATATAAATTTCTAGACAAATTACATGCAGTGGTTCAGGAAAATCAGACTAGTAAACAGAAAAATAACTTTCCAAATCAGAAAGGTGTATTATATCACAGATTTCTCAGATGAAAGAAAAGACATTTACTAGTAATAAATAGTGAGCAATAATAAATAAATAGTAACAATATAATGTTTAAAAAACACATTAGAAGAACTGAATTGCTAAAATGAGTCGTGATACTTATTTTTTTTTTCCATTATCACCCTGTCTTGTTCATTGCATGCGTTTTTTTGGTCTATATTTTGAAGAAACCACTTCTGTTCTCAGATTTCTTTAGGCCACCTGGTGAGACCTTTTGAACCTCACTTTCTTAGATGATTTTACCTAGTGAGATGACACCAAAAAATAAAAAGGCATCTGTGTGACATTTAAGGGAAATGAAGGCCCATACATACATGCAGGGAACTGTAGCACTTAAACCAGGCAGAGGCTAAAGGAAAAGCACTTGCCATTTATTAGCGCCTCTGTTCTGTGCCTCTCTTCTGGTGCCCATTTCTCACTAGAGGAAGACTCAGGACCCTCCTATGGAGACTGAAGCTAAATTACTAGCTTGATCTTCCATGGCTATCCATGATTACAAAATGGTTCTACCTTCTGTTTAATGTCCAGCCATTCTCTTGTCCCTCAGTGATTTTCTTCTCTCTGCTGTCACAGAGAGAAAAGCACTAACACAATAATTCCATTAAATATGAGTGATCAATATGAGTTGGATGTCTGCAACACTAACCAGGGAATAAAACTCCAGGAGATCTTGGGGCTTCTTGGGCACATGTCTTCAGGCTTCCTTTAAATTGAGTCATGTGATTGGTCAGTTCCAGGCCAAATCCAGATCAGATACAATTGTCAATCTTTACCTGTTCTTTCTACAGAAAACATGAATCTCTTAATATATCAAATTGTGCTATGTTTAATCCAAATTAAACCACACCATTGCACGATCATGGATTACACCATTTAAAACATGTTCTTTACAAATATATATATATAAAAACAGGGTGTTGGCACATGTCTGTAATCCCATCTACTCAGGAGGCTGAGGCAGGAGGATTGCAAGTTCAAGGCCAGCCTCGGCAACTTAACAAGACCCTGCCTACAAAATAAAATTATATATATATATATATATATATATATATATATATATATATACATACACACACACACACACACACACACACACACGTATATATATGTTGCTGGGACTGTAGCTCAGTGGTGAAGCACTTGCCTAGCTTGCACAACACCCTAGGCTCAATCACCAATACTGCAAAAAGAAAATAAAGAATTATAAATACTGTTGATATATTTATTATTATTTGCTCTGTGCCAGAAAGTTTACATTTGCCACCTCATTTAATATTCAAAACCCAATATAAGTTCTATATATCTGTATTATTACTATTTATATTTTGTCCATTTGGAAAAAAAAATTCAAAGAGGTCGAGTAAAATATTCCAACTACTAATTAGCATATTGATTTGAATACAGTTATTTCTGGTTCCTAAAGCAATAGTTTTTGTACTATGTTATGTGTCTACAATAATGCCTACTCATTTGACATTAAACTCTAATCATCAAATCTGGAATTTGTATGTAGGCACCTCGTTGATAAATTTAGGGATGCAGATCTGAGGTTTTCCATTGAGCATTATGAATGGACATAAATTGTATGAAACTCTGGTTAAGGCACAAAGGAAAGAAGAGTTCCTTATCTTTATTAAAGAAGCTGGATCATCTTCTGTGCTTGCGCAGACAACCAGCATATGGGGAATGGAATTCCCCATTCCACATTCTTTTCTCAGAACCATTTCTGGTTGTTTCTTTCTTGTGTCATATTTATTCTCAAATTTGTGATTTTCTTCAAGCGTCTCCCTCTTCCAAGAATACAATTCCCTTCTCTGTCTCATCCTTGAAGTTTGATTTTCCAGGCTCATCTCAAATCTGCTGCTCTCTATAAACCATCCTGACAATTCCATTCTTTGCCCAAGTTCCTAGTCCCTGACTTTGCATGTACCCACCCAGGGTGTCCTTGGTCCAACTGCATCTGAATATCCTAGAATGCTGGACAAAAATGCAGATACTTGCTGAATAGGATCAAAATGAGGCTTGGGAATCTTCATGTTTAGTTGGCTCCTACCTAATATCTATGTACACTTAAACTTGAGAATCATTGATTTTGTGTCTATAAGATACATTTTTGCCTGGAAGTAGAATGACTTACATTATTTACTATTTTAATAATTCATGTAAATCTTAAATCCTTAATAAGATTGTTAATTCTTTGAGTGCAGAGGCTATTCATTTACTTCTTTTGCATCCTAGTATCCTTAGAAAAGTTCTGGGTAACAGTAAATACTTAGTGGATAGTTTCTCTAAACTTACCCATGAGTATAAATACATGGAAACCAATTAGCTTCATTGCTTAAATGGTATGTTTTACAAGAAAAAATCTATCAATAGAATGCTTAGGTTTGCAAAAAGATATAGCTTCACAGCAGGGAACATTTGCAGCATTGCAAATATCCCCATACATCCTGAGGTTAAAAAAAAATTGTGTATACTCAGTATACACTTTTTTTTTGGAGGGGGTACCAGGGATTGAACTTAGGGGCATTCAACCACTGAGCCACATTCCAGCCCTATTTTGTACTTTATTTACAAACAGGGTTTCACTGAGTTGCTTAGTGCCTCGCTTTTGCTAAGGCTATCTTTGAACTCATAATCCTCCTGTCTCAGCCTCCCCAGCCCCTGGAATTACAGGTATGAGCCACCATGCCAGGCTTACACTTTTATTAGGAGGAAAAAAAAAAAACACAACAAAAGTCAACATGATTATCTTGTTGGTAGAAACAACTGGGTGTATTCAAGTATAAAAGGACAATGTATTTGCTTCTATCATGTATTCCCATGTTCTTTCTTAGAGCATTTGGAGTTTGAAGTACATGCCAGTTATAGTTAATTGTCATTGTTGAGACTATTGGTCAAGGAATGCAAACTAAGATTTCTCCTGACATTCACTGGTTGTTAAGTCTTAACTAACTCCTAATTCTGAAACTCACTATTGGTGAATTTCTATTTATATACTCTAGATTAATAAATTTCAAAGACTTTAGGCAATATATAGCAGAGTACCATTTCTGGCCTGAGCCCTCAGTGTTTTTCAGATACCATTCAAATCAAGAAGATTTATTTTCGCCTGACTAGCATCTAGTAACCATTTGCTTGGGCTCTTTTTAATGTTCTCAATTTCTTCATGTTCATTCATCTCTCTATTCTTGAAAGAGCTGATTAACCCTCTCAAAGAAAAGAAAACATAGAGATAAATTGTATGTCGTGAAATTTTCCAGGCCCAGGTCAATTAGCTATTAGTTTTTCTTTTCATTTCCTAAAATAAAACCTAGTTACCTAAGGTAGCATAATCTACCCTGGAGTCTCTAAATTCAGACACAAGTCCCCAAATACTTAAATGGGCATCATTTATTAACCATGGCTTCAATAATCATTCTTCCAGTGTCATAAAGTCAATGACTGACTGAATAGATAAAGATTGAACTGTGTCCTCAGAGGCCAGGGCTTGTTCTTCTGTGAACCGAGAAGCCAGAAGCAAAGCAAATTCCAAAAGAGGAGGAGGAGGGCCCAGCTCTTGAAAAGACAGCACTGCCAGAGTCTCTGCACTTGAACCAAAGCACGGCAGGTCACCAGGGCAGGGAAGAATGGTTTCTCTGGCCCACTTCTGGGTTCATTTTTAACTTGGGTCCTCTAGGAGATGAAAGGCAGATATTCAGGGATGGAAAAGAGTGAGGTGAAGATGTGTAGAGAAAAGGAAGAAGAGAAGGAACATTCCAGAACATTAGTACACTGTTAGAAGAGGGAATAAACAATATGCTAGTTTATAAACCCATTGCGTTAGAGAGTAAGTAAAAATAAGTGTATACATAATTTATAGAGGGTCATATTTTCTCCCTGGGGTCTCTGGTTTTATGACTTGCAGATGAACACAATTAATTATTACTTACCTAAGTCTGTAGTGTTGCTATTTAATAATGCCAATGGGTCATACCTAAAATCTTTGAAGAATTAAGATCATCTATAGAGCTAACTTGACATGAAACAGGAGATGTCAACCTTGCTAACGGTTTAGTATTACAAAAGGCTATTTTCTCCCAAAGAGTATGCATGGTAAAGCAAAATGACCTCTGACCTCTATTATAATAAATATCAAATTCTTTAATAAATTAGATGAGAGAGAATGGTTACTGTCTGTGGTCTGATGATGTGCTTATTTCTACTTATTATGGTCAGATTTATTTCCTGGTATAGGAAAAAAAATTGCCTATTTGTGTTCAACCAACTTTTTTTTTTTTTTTTGGTACCAAAGATTGAATCCAGGAGCACTTAACACCAAGTCACATTCCAAGTCATTTTTCAATATATATATTTTATTTTATTTTGAGACAGAGTCTTGCTAAGTTGCTTAGGGCCTGGTTAAGTTGCTGAAGCTGGTTTTGAACTTGCAGACCTTCTGCCTCAGCCTTCTGAGCCACTGGGATTGAAGGTGTGCACCACCAGCGTGCCCGCCTTCAATTGACTTTTTAATATTGAACTTTTACAATTACCCAGTTTGCTTTTCTTTTTGTGAGGAATAACATACTGTAAACATTTTGGGGTAGGTACTTTTTCATATAGTAGGAGTTTAATAACATCTTACATATAAGTAAATGAATGAAGAGGTAAATAAATGATAAAAGAAATAAGTCTAAAGTACTGAAAGAAAAGAAATTAGAGAGAAAGAGGAAGTTAAGTAAACCCAAGCACTGGATACTCTCTCCTTTCCTGCCAGCCACCTCTCCTGATAGTTGTGTTCCCCCATTCCTAATACATGCATGGGTATTGTAATCCTCGTGAGAGCTTTTAGGTCATTCCTAGATGTAGCCAGGATTCCTGAGTGCAGCATATATTAAATTAGCACCTGGGTGGGAATTCAGACAGAGGTCAAGGCGCTCTGGGAACACAGCTGTGATTCCAGGACTCTCAGAAATGCAGAGTCACTACCATATAATCCCACCTGGTCTGATTAAACATATAGAGAAGCCTTTTGACTTTGCATTTACTCCTCCTGCAAAGTCAAAGGTCTTCTCTATAGAGTTTGGTCCCATCCCCTTTATTGATTGTTGATTTTAATTCTTGCACCAAAGGAGTCTGGGGCCTAATCCCACATGATGGAGATTAGGGCCTACTTTTTCTTCTATTAGATGCAGGGTCTCAGGTTTTATTCTAGGTCCTTGATCCATTTTGAGTTGAGTTTTGTGCATGGTGAGAGATAGGGGTTTAATTTCATTTTGTTGCATGTAGATTTCCAGTTTTTCCAGCACCATTTGTTGAAGAGGTTCTTTTCAATATAGTTAAATTCAGTCAGTCAGACACGGCCTTTGAGTATATGTTATGGTTAGATACGAGGTGTCCCCCCACCCAAAACTCTTGTGTTAATGCAGGAGGTAAAATGAATAGACTATGAGAGTCCTAATCTCACCAGTGGGTTAATTCACTTACTGGGTTAATCCAGATAGTGACTGTAGGAAAGTGGGTCATGTGGCTGGAGAAAGTAAGTCCCTGGGAGTGTGCCTTATAGTCTTTATATTTTGTTCCTGGCTCCTCACCCTCTCTGCTTCCTAGCCACTATAAGCTGAATATCTTTTCTCTTCCATATCCTTCTGCCATATGTTCTGCCTCTCCTGGCGAGCAGGGCAATGGAGTCGGCTGTCAGTGGACTAGACTCTGAAACTGTGAGCTAATATAAACTTTTATTCCTCTACTTGTTTTAGTTGGGTATTTTGATCACAGCAATGAATGGCAAACTAGCACAGTAGAGCTGGAGAGACTTATCTAAAGAAGTGGGTTAGGTCAACCTTTCCCTTAGCGGTCTCAGTTCTGCTATAAAGATATTGTTGCTCTAAGCCGAATGTGTCCATTTTTCTCTCTTGGGGAAAAAAATATAAAACCCTGGTATTTTTTCCACCACTATATTTTCACCAAAAATATTGTCCCTTTGAGATATCTCCTGCTCTAATGACAATAAAAAGATAAAATATTAACATAGTTCCTAACGGTGATTTTAAGTGTAGTAAATGGCAATGACCTGATCCAGTTTACTGTCAAGTTGACCTGTCTTCTTTTAGCAAATTTTACCTAAGTGTAGAATATTTCACAGTATGTTATTAACATGAATGTGGGAAGTTAGCCAGGCTGCCCTCTTTTCAATAATTTTCTGTTGGCATAGCTACAGCATTCTCTGCTCTCCACCACTTGGCTTCTTTTATTATTTGGAGTTGTTGACAAATTTCGTTTTAATGGATTCACAGAGGTACATTTTCAGAATAATACTTTCTTCTCAACTTCTATCATAGTGCAGTTAAACCACATTAATGGACAGACCATAAGGTTGCAGCTCAACATATACTTTTGGCCTGGATGAACAAATGATTGTGGTAAGGTGTAGTTTGAATTCTGGTAGGTTTTAAAAGAAATTAGGCTGCTATATGTTGGATTCAGTTTGTCTCTCAAAAGTTCAAGTGCTGAAAGCTAATTCCCCAATGTAGCAGTATTGAGAAGCAGTGGTGCTCAAAGGGAGGAGATTAAGTCATTGCGGCTCCACCTTTGTGAATGATTAATGTCTCATGAGGCTAGGTTAGTGCTCTCAAGACTGGATTAGTTCTCCTGGGATTTAGGTACTTCAGGACTGGATTAGTTACTGTGAGAATGGCTTTCTATTAAGTAGGTCAGCCTCCTATGTCTCTCTCTTGCCATGTGACCTCTCTTCTGCATGAATTCAGTATCCATCCACCAAAAGTCCCTCATCAGAATCCAAGCAGAACTTCAAAACTATGCATCAAAATAAACTTGTTCTCTTCATATAGTACCCGACCTCAGGTATTTTGTCATAACAACAGATAGCGGAGGATATAAAATGAACACAACTAAGTCTTCCTAGTAAGTGAATTGATGTGCATAAGATCTTGTGCCTACAAGAGGGAAGACAGCCTTACTTGGCAAAGCACTCTGAGTGGTTTCGTGGAGCATAAAACGAGTATGTTGAAGAGGAATTAATTCTACCTGGTCTGTTATTTTGCATCATAATCTCCATCTTCATAGTCTCTAAAACAATTAATTACAAATTCTCGTGACAAAAGCCTTCATCTAATACAGTTTTCTGGATTTTTTTTTTTGAGAGTCTAATACCTTTAGTTTGGAAAATTGTTCTAGGCCACTGTAAAACATCCATGCAAAAAAAAAAAAAAGATTCTTTCCCAGGGCACCCTTGAATTCTCTAATGATGGTTGACTCATTTCTTCTTCCAGATGTAACATCACCTCTCCTCTCTATTAGACTTATTTTTCCCTGACATTGAGTCAGAATTTGTCTTCCTGTCCCTTTAGCTACTGTTTTAATTCTACTTGAGATCACTGGGGAAAGACTTGAGCTCATCTTCCATGAGACATCTTTTATATATATGAAGTGTTACCTTCTATATTTGCTTCAACTAATCCTTATGTCTCAAATTTTAAGTCTCTTCACTATCCTGGTACTCATCTTTGAGGAAGAACATGCAAAATTTCCCCCCCACAACCCCATGTTTATAGTCGGGTTCCTGAATGGAATGTCCTATTTCAGATTGTTTGGTAGTGAGGACCAGGACTAGAATCTCACCTTCCTGGTTCATAGTTTTTATAGCCATGCAAGCTAAATTGAATCAATTTTTTGACATTGCCCCCTTACATTGAGGAAATATTTTAATATTACTATCCAATGCACATTCAAAATATTTTTCTACGTGCGATAGCTAGGTGATCTCTATTTTGTCATAGAAATAAATATAGCAAATTTTTTCCTCTGTCTTGTTATATTTGTACACATGCTTTAACTTTCCATGATTTTTGTCATCCATCAGAATACTAAAGGGACATAGTCTTTGTTTTTCCCTCCTTAAGGCATAAGTTATACTCAACTTCACCAACTAATTCTTTCTTAGTACTTTTAAATATTTGTCTGGGTAAGAAGAGTTAGTGATTATTCTGATTTTATCACTGATATCTCAAAAGAAAGAAGGATTATGATCTAATAAATATTTTTAAAATATATATTTTTTAAAATATTCTCTAGAAAGGAAATATTATCAGTACTAAATATACCTGAATATGTAGCTGCCCTGGAAATACTGGAAATGCTAATGTATTCCTCCTGGCCAATCTTCTGTCTCTTTTCTCTTGTGGAAATGTGATATCCTGGGTGGAATCAGCAACAGCCACTCAGGGGACTCAGTAGAGGCCACTGGAGGCAGAGAGAGCAAGAACTGGGAAAGGCGAAGTCAGAGAGAGAGAGAGAGAGAGAGAGTAAACTGAGCTCTGATTGCTCCTCTGAGGAGAAGGAGGTATCATCTAAAATTATAGACACCCAAGGAGAGAAAATTCAAATTACTGCTATCAAGATTTTTGCATCTGTCATATCAGTGATCTCCAACAATCTCATGATTATAGATGAGGCTTGAGGTAGTTAAGCACCTTGCTTGAGTTCTTTTAAGTTCTGATTCAGATCTGCTGGACTCTAAAGCTACTAATTGTGACCTCATGTGAACTCTATCAATAGTTAGGTGCCAACAGTGAGCAGGATACAGACAGACTCCCATGCTAAGGATACTTAAAGTCAGAAGGGGCTAGAGTTACTTCTAAATCCTGTCTTATTTGGTGTTTCTAGCCAGGATGTGGAGGATAAGATGCAGCCCCTTTCGGGTGATGCTACATGGCACCCTGAACATAGCACTTGTTCCTAATAAGGTGGGTAGTCTGTTCTCGGATCAGTAACAGGCTGGTATAGTAATTAAGAAAATATAGCAGAGATGAGGCAGGTGGCAGTTAGTGACCATGGAAGTATTTGGTGGTCACCTCATGGACCAGGATATCAATGTCATGGCAGGGTGACAGAATGAACTAGTATAATAAGCATGGAGAGATTTCTGGGACATAGAACTTTGAATTTAAAATTAGGATATTATCAGGCAAACCAGAATGTATGGTCAGCCTGGCAGAGCGTTGAAGAGGTTTCCAGCCTCTGTTAACCAAAGAGGTGGAGATAATGTTGACTCTTTCCTTTCAATCATACAGCTCACTCTATCATCCTCAAGGACTCTCGATTTTACCTTCTACAGTGCTCTCAAGTTTTCTTGCCTCCTCAACTCCTTGACCACTGTTCTCGTTCAGACTCTCACCATTGCTCATGCTTATCGGAACTATGAACTAGTCTCTGTATCCATTCCTGACAACGTGCACAAAGCCACATGTTCCCCAGTGCCACCATAAGCATCTTCCCAAATAAAACTAAACATGTTGTTTCCCTGTGCATACCTAGCAATGAATTTCCACTCGGGAAAGAATAGAGTCCAATCTCCACACATAGTTTCAAAAGTTCTATGGAATTCCAAGCCAGCTCATGTCTTCAGCCTCTTCTTCCCAAATTAGCCTGCCTCACAGGCTAATATAGATTCTTTTCTATAAAACAGCTTCCATCCCTCCAAAACACCAGATCAAGCCAAACCAATCCAAAACTTGTGCTCTTTACCTACAAGCTTCTCCATCTGATTTTCATTCTGCTTTGGACATTCTTCTAAGCCTTGCCCCTGTATAAATTTTGTTTTCATCTTTCAAAACCTTTTGTAATGAGATGATGAAATACCTACAGGAATTATCTCTACATAGTCCCTATTGTGATTGGAAAGAAATTATTGATGGGGATCAGTAGTGACTTCCAGAAGGCCACAGTGCTTTATCAATTAAATGAAATATTATGTCAGTACAATCTTATACCTGAAAAACATTAGCTACGTCTACAAGCTGCCTGCTGTGCCTCAGGACTGCCTTTCTTTTTAGCATTTGCCCTAATAATGTAAGCTAGAACTGCAGCAAATTCAAAGAACAAAAGGAAGCTCAATGTTTGTCAATCAATATTTAATCCCTTTAAGGAGGATGATTAATGATGATTTTGTAGGATCACTTGTTTTCTAGGTATGGCCCTAGGACCAGTGGAATCAGTGTCACCTGGGAACTTGTCAAAAAGGTAAATCAGAAGACCCATGAATCATATTAAATCAGAGATGGAGGAGAGAGCAGGACAATAGGAAATTCTGATTTAACAAGGGTTTAAAAGGATTCTAATACATTTAAACCATTGCTCTAGTAAGTGGGTTTTAATAGCTATCTGAATTAAAATCATGTGTGGTCCCCAATATGGCAATGTGGGAAGTGGTAGAACCTTTTAGAAGCAGGGCCTCATGGGATGTCCTTAGGCCATAGTGGATGTGCCCTCGGAAGGAATGAAGGTAACTCTACTAGGCCTCCTGAACTCTCAAAAGAGCAAGTTGTTGCCCAACCCCTGAATTGTTGTCTGGTTCCCTATTTTGCTATATGATTTCTTTCTCACACACCTTCCCACCATGATGAGCTCATCAGAGACAAAACCAATGGGGGCCTTTCCATTCTCAGATCTTTGAACCTCTGAACCTATGCATTGAATAGAACTCTCTTATTTATTAAAAATAGCCTGCCTCAGGTATTTTAATATAGTAACAAAGGGACAAATACATAAATAGAAGTGGGATTGCTGGATCACAGAGTAGTTTGATATTTAATTTGCTGAGGAAACTTTGACTGTTTTCCATTTGGCTGCATCAGTTTACAGTCTTCCTCATAATTTTTAAAGTAGTATTTTGTTTTATTATATCATTTAGTTTTTAATCTCATCTATAAATCTATCATTTATCCAGCCATTTGTTCATCCCCAGAGCAGCAAAAGCCTCAGCATATTGTTTACTGATCCTACAGAAAAACTTGGAGGACTCAACAGAGAGTGTTTGGACATTTTATTACTCACATGTCCCTTGGCAGAGATAGGCGAGGCTGCAATGAGAGCCACATGGTGCCTACAAACAGGGTAGAAATTCTGTGTAGATGAATTTCTTGCTTTCTTTTTTTTTTTTTTCCTTTTCTTTTCTTTTCTTTTTTGAAAACCAGGGATTGAACTCAGAAGCGCTTAACCACTGAGCCACATCCCCAACCCCTTTTTATATTTTATTAGAGACAGGGTATTTCTGAGTTGCTCAAGGCCTCACCAAGTAGCTGAGGCTGAGTTTAAACTTGCAATCCTCCTGCATCAGCCTCCCGAGTCACTGGGATTACAGACAGGAACCATGTGCCTGGCCAGATGGATTTCTTATGAGCACATTCCTTTATTTTAAAGCCAAAATCACTCTGCTTTGATCTCCACCTAAAGATTAGAGACAGGGAAGTGGCCTGTTTCCCTTCTCCTTATCCTGTGTTTCACATTCCTTAGAGTACCTCTTATCTCACACCAGGAACAAGAAGTCTTCCTAGGCTCCAACTTGTGTTTATCCCAATAACATCCACCTCATTCCCTTTAAAAACCTGAATTTTAAATCTCATTTCCTTTGAAAATATTCCCTTTTTGGGCTGGGGATATGGCTCAAGCGGTAGCGCGCTCACCTGGCATGCGTGCGGCCCAGGTTCGATCCTCAGCACCACATACAAACAAAGATGTTGTGTCCGCCGAAAACTAAAAAATAAATATTAAAAATTCTCTCCCTCTTTAAAAAAAATATTCCCAAGAGGAGAGGAAGGGATGGAAGACCAGGAAAAATATTCTCCCAAGAGGAGAGGAAGGGATGGAAGACCAGGAAAAAAGCCCAAGTTACTGCTTTCACCAGAAATACATGTGATAGTTACATTCAAATAATTTATAATATTTTAAATTTAATTTATTATGTGTTGGTCTAGTGCTGAAAATATAAGAAGGATTTTAAGACATGGTCACCACCTTCAAAAAGTTTGTGGTATAGTAAAGAAAAACAATATGTGAACAAGAAAAAAGAAACTGAGAGATTGATCTAAAATCTAAACCTCTTTAGGGGAGTTTGGACACAAAAAAGGGGTGGTTAAATATACTGGTATGTGAGAAATAGAAAGGCTGTAGGGCCATTTTCAGAATATAGTATTCAGCTTTAATTGAATCTAATTGTAGCCATTTTAATGACAGCCCTTACCTTTGCTAACCCCAATTTTAAAATTAGCCAATCGCATAGATTGTACCCATGAATCCTCCAATCAGGGCAAAAGGCAGTGTTGCATTAGAGATACAAACAGGCTGATGGCCAGTCCAGGCACTCTGGCTAACCATGTTCTGTATCACTGCCCTTCTGTCAGAAGTAAAAGTTTGCTTTGCTCACCCACTTGTGAACATGTGTCTGATTTCTTGCAGCACCTTGGTATTTACAACAGGTGTAAGACCATGGAGGGCAAATGCTCAAAGCAAAGGAGATAATTGAAACAAGCTCATTATCCAAGTAGATATTTCCAGGTGAACACCGGGAGGAAGGCGTTTACAGTCAAGGGTAGACCCAGGTCAGGGGAATCATAGGGTGATTAAAGAAGCACTTGCTGAAGTAGGTGGGGGTTAGAGTGATAAACTGAAAGAAGTGAGGCTGGATGAAGTTTTAAAAAGGTAAAGGCATTTGTTCATGAGCTATACAGTTTATACCTAGCACCAGGGACTATACTAGGGACTACTAAGATGAAGAATACATAGTGCTTACCTTTGAGAAACTCACAGCTGGGTGGGGCCAGTATAAACAAATCTTATTCCCACAATGTGATAGGTATCAAAATAGTGACTTGCAGGACACATTGCGAGAATCTAGAGGAAAAATTGCATAATTCTGCCACAGGGCACGTAGAGAATAAAGGTCAGGCTTAATCTGAGACATGAAGAAGTGGGCATCTACTGGGTGGATGGGAGTAGAGTTACAGGTAATCCAAGCAAAAGATTAAAAAAAAAAAAAAACACATACAGGGTTTCATGTGTTGTTCATCGTGCTTGGATTATAGTCTCTCTAATGATGAATGCTCTAGGGAGAGGTTGGTGAAGTCCATGGAACCTAAGGAGGATGGCTTATAAATACCAGATTACGAAACCTTCTACAACACTCGCCAACAAGGTAGGTCCACAAGGAGTCTGCTTCCTCTATCACCTTACTTCTGAATCTAAATGCTGCATGAGTAGCATCATCGATTGAGTCCAGGTCTCATGATTGGGCAAATGGGCCCAAGCCAGAGCCCATAGATATCTGGTTTCTACCCTAGAAAGACAGAGTGGTTCATGTGTCAAAATCTTTCCAAGAGATAGTATGTATAGCCCAAAAGTGCTGCACTATTATGGCAGATGGCAACTCACCTGGCAAATGAGCTAATGACAGGCTAACCTGAGAAGAGTTCAAAACATTCTGCAATAATTCAGGTGAAGTGTGAACTCAGAAGCCAACAGTGGGACTGGAAAAGAGACGTCACACGGAAACATCTGAACGTTCAGGAGGTGGAGTCTATAGAACAGAAGACATATTTGATAAGAGTTCTTGAGAGAAAATGGGATTATGGGCCTATCTTGAGGGACAGGGAGAATGTTAATCTTACTGGAACTGGGAAGAAATGAAAGTGATTATGTTAAAGGATGGAGACTTTTTAAAAAAAAATGGGAATGGAGGCTTTTAAAAGATTTGCTTTTCATGATGAAGAAATTTGCTTTTTGACTCTTTTGTCTTCCAACAACACTGACCGAGTGAAATGATCTTGAATTTATAAAGCACTTGGTTGTATTCAAGGAATTGAAATGTTCATGCAAAAAATATTAGAGTTGAGCTTTTCAGCAAGTCATGAGATGTTACTTTTCCTGACAGGTAGTTCTGTCTAGTTAATGGCTGACTCAACAGTTCAGTGGCTTACTTTTTTAAATACATAGTTTGTGTCCCCATGTAGTATCTATAGAGAACACTTCTCCCTATATTGTTGAATGGTGATAGACAGCTATTACAATCAAACCAGTGGAACTATGATCTAAAATACAGAAAGGATTAATTGCTTTTCAACCCATCCTACCATGAATCTTTTTCCCTCAATTAGGGCCTATTTAAATTTGTTGGGGATGTCAAAGGGAGGCAGTAATGGGCCTGATATATCCCCACCATAAATTTGGCAGCTGGTAAACTTGGTCCTGGGCCATGTGGAGGCATGTAGCTTTAATTGGTAGGCATAGCCTCCCCCCCCCCCCCCCCCCCGGTCAAATACACAGAAGCAGGCCCTGGAGCAGAGCGAGTCCTTTCTATATAATACCTACTTTCTCATAGCTCTCATAGGTTCCTTAAGACCTTTGTTTGACAGGACCTAACTCTTTTTCATCAGTGGATTTGGGGCAGTGACAAATCTTTCTTTATATTTAGGTCTAGGAAATGTAAGTGCTCATATTCTCTCCAAAGCAGTTATCGAATAAATAAGGTTCCTCCAGATCTGTCTTAATAGATTCTTTTTAGCTAAGCATCTCTGCTAGTTACTGTTATATAGCCTAAAAAATCTGCTCTTCATCTTTTGATTCTGTCATTCTTATAAAAACAAACAACAAATCACAAAGTGCTCCAGACACCTTTGTACTGTCATAAAACATAGACAAGTGATTCTGGATTTTTCAGAGCAATCTTTATTTAGGTGCATATGACATAAATAATCTAATAAACAGACATATTAGCTCTGATGCAATGGAAAGAGGCTCCGGCGTGGTGTTGTCAATTTTTATGGTTTGGATGTGAGGTGTCCCCCAAAAGCTCATGTGTGGGAAAATGCAAGAAGCTTTGGAGGAGAAATGATTGGGTTATGACAGTCTTAACAAAATCAGTGGATTAATCTGCCGACAGGATTAACTGAGCCTCTAACTGAAGGCAGGTAAGATGTGGCTGGAGGTGAATCATTGGGGGGATGCCTTTGGGGTATATATTTTGTACCTAATGAAGTCTCTCTCTGCTTCCTGATCATCATGTGAGCCACTTCCCTCCACTGCACTCTTTTGCCATAATGTTCTGCTGCACCTGGAGCTCTGAGCAATGAAAACTGCTATCTGTGAACCAAGACCTCTGAAACCATGAGACTCACATAAACTTTCCTTCCCCTAAAATTGTTCTAGTCAGGTCTTTTAGTCACAGCAGTGAAAAAACTGACTAAAACATCAGTCTTGAGCTCTAATCTTCACTCTGCTGATTGATTTTAGACTCTAAATTAGGAGAGCTAATTAGCAATTGTGCATTATCTGAAACACAGGACTGTATTGAGGACATTGAGATGTTTGTGGAAATACTATTAACTTCTAGAGATGCACCAACAGATGCATCATAGATGCAGCATAGGAATGGAAAGAAAGTGATATACTCAGGCCCGGCTTGCCTATCAGGTCCTGGGTTTCTCTACCCTGAGGAAACACTGTTCCTTCTCCCTCCTTCACCCTCCCCTAAGTCACTGTGATTTGGCTTCCACTGGACATGCACTCCACATCAAGACTTTGCAAATCGATTCTCTCTGGCAGCAACTCTCTATATTCTACTCCCATTCCTGCTGACCACCTCTTGTCCCTCCTTCAAATCTCAGCATGAATATTCACTCTTTGGATAAACCTTCTAATCCATGAGTGATATAGATCCAAGTAGACCCTCATAGTTTTGGTATTTTTGCTGTATATTTTGCTGTATAGTATTTCTCAGAATTGTAATTAAGCAATCATTTCTATAATTAGTGTTATAATATCAGTATTTACCAATATAATTTCTATAAGATCAGATGTGATTTTTGTCTGATGACTACAATCTAGCTCACAGGTCTTTGTACAGAGCCTGGATTATGGAAGACATTCAATAAGTATTTGTGGAGTAAAGTAATTTCGTTTGCTGTATACTTTCATACTTTTGCATATGCCAATAGATTTCATTGGAAGAGGCTTCTCGCTGCTTCAACTAGGTATTTCTTCTTTCCTGAATGAATTAATTCAGATCTCCTTTCCACCAGATATTCATTCAGGTCCTAGGTAACTCTTAAATGCCCTTATAGTGCCTTGAATTTTCCTCCATTACAGAGGCTACACAGATTTCACCTGTGTTTTGTTAATAAGTACCAGAACAACACCAGAGCAGGCAAACTAGAAATTCTTGGTTGGAGTGCTGCGTATAATCTTTTAAAATAATCTTTCTGGTGGTGCTGCTAAAAATCCAGGGTTAAGAACCACTGAGTACATTGTACTATATCTTCAACAAATTTACATTCTATCTCTGCCAGGAGACCAACTCTTTGATTGCAAAGACTTGTTCATTGGCCTGTCCTCTGGATATGGCACAGAACTTAGCATTTTGGTGAGTATTCATGAAATGTTTTGAATGAGTGGGTAGATGGGTGTTTGTTATAGGGAGAGAACATGTCAATATCAGGTGACTTTTCCCTCAGATATTGGTGATAAAGGAATGCCTTAATGAAGGCCATGATCCAACTATGACATGAAGGGATTCTCTATTGAGTGAGAAAAATATATAGTGATTGATTATTGACAAAATTCAAGATGACTTGTTGCCTCTTGGATAATAACATAGTAATTCAATCATATACAGAGTTTTCCAACAGTATTTGGTTGGAAGAGAGTAATTGGATGCAGGCCTATTATGAATGGAAACTGACATGTACAAGAGTTTCACAAAAAAGACAAACATATCTTAGTAGAATAATCATTGTGTCTTCTTTTAAATCCCCAATATAGATCCACAAAATAAGACAGGAGATAGAGGGAAAAAAGTGCAGTTCACCCAAAAATCATTTGCCAGGAACCACCCTGGTTTAATCAGTATGGACTTTGGGACAAAGTACAAATTAATTGTTTAATGCATGGGGTGTTCTGCTGGCTTGCAAAAGATTGGAACCTTCCATGTTTTAGAGTATGGTTATATAAACCTGTTGAACTCATATTTATGTGAATATATACCTTTTCCTAGGGAGGACAACGTATAAATTTCATCAATCTTTCACGAATCCATTTTCCAAAAAAGAGTCACTACTACAGGGAGTTTGTGGCCCCTATTAAGCTTTGTGGTAACCTCAGCCTGGTGTGAACCAGGTACATGCTTGGTCTTCTGATCCAGACTAAGTAGACCTAGCACTCTCAGCACAGTCTCACTTCAGTCACACAGTGATCCTGAGTCATCCTGCCTCCCTCTGTCTTAATGTTACAATTTTATCCCTCATGGCCATTCAGTTTAAACCTACCTCATTTGATTTAGAATTCTCCAAATTTGTACCATCTCAACTCTCTTCTTTGACATTTATTTCCTGATCACATATTTAGAATCTTCAAGCTCAGTTCTTTTGGATTATGTTTCTAATATATACAGAATGTTTCAGGTCATGATCTGTAAGAGAACCCCAGGGAACAGTAGATTTCACCAGGCAGATGGAATAAGAGCTTGTGAGTGAGAATGATATGAGTCCATCAGAGAAATGAGAGAAGATTCATCTAGAGATAACAGGCTCAAGGAAGGGGTGAATTACAAAAGAACTAGTCCTTGGATGGAGGTCATGAGTGACCTCATGTGAGAGAACTTTCCTGGGGAAGTACAGGTAGAAATTGGACTTCAGTGAGTTAAAAGGTGAATGGGAAAGAGCAATGAAGTCAGTAAAATGCCCAACTCTAAAGGGAAAAAGAGAGGGAGATGCTAGGTATTAGGCTGCTCAATTAATTTAGAGAAAAGCCTATATATGCTTTTAAAAGGATGGAATAAGGAAGAATATTTTAAAGGCAAAAGTATATAAATGGCACAGTATCCCAATGTGAGAAAAATAAATCTATTTTTAAAATCTTTATTCATTATTATTTTAATGATACATATTTATGGGGTACAGAATAATAATTCAATGCATGTATACAGAGTCTATAATGATCAAATCAGGGTAGTTAAATCAACTCTCCATTCAGTAAACTTTCACATTGACATTATATTGCTCTCAAACTTCTCAGAACAGTATTTTTACTCTCTTCTTTCTCAGCTTCTACTTCTTCCTTATCCCCTGACAATCTTGTCTTTTCACTATTGCTTTTTCATATCCCCCCACCTGAAAAACGCGGAAGAGAATCCCCATCTTTTGCCACTTCTGTCTCACTCTCTCTTAACTTTCGAGATGTTGAAGCCACACTTGATTTCCTGCTTGATTTACCCCATCAGTTCCTTCTTTGTTTTCCATTGTCACTCTTTTCAAGTTGTTTGGCTTCTGTACCTAGTAGGCATTCACAACTGTGTGACTCCTGGTGCACAGGTCAGAGGTACCACAAGTGTATGGTATATTGCAGCGGTGAGTGAAGGTCAGATCCTTACTTTGAATTTCTTGGGTTCACTTTCTAGTCCATCCACTTATGCTCATGTGACCTCAGACAAGTCATTCACCTTTACAGTCAAAAATAAGTATAATTTGTAGTTAATTTGTAGTTCATTGCAAGAACTCGGTGACTTAATGTGCTTAGAATACTACCTGACCTATATTGTTTAATGTTATGTGACCATAAAGAACTGTATTATTTTTCATTGTGCTAATTTAAATAAATAACTGCTTTCTATATCACCTGCATGTTCATAGATGCCTTTGTTTGAAGGTTCTCTATCTGCTTTATCCTTTAATCCAGATTCAGAAACTATAAGTATCTAGTGTAGAATATAATGAAATGAAAGGACAATCACCTCATAGTGTTGAACACTCCTTTATCCACAGCCCAATTGTGCTACAGCAGTGGGATGGATTGCTAAGAGACCAAAAGAAGACACCCCGAAATGGGCTGAGACATAGATTTATTGAAAAAAATGCTTGTGAGGAATGTCCAATGGCAGTGGACTCAACAAGTAGCACTTCCATTTCTCCTGGTGCCTTTGGTGCTTTGCCAGAATGATGAGTGGTGACCAGCTGGACGAGCAGCACCTCCATACCTCAGGATGCTTCGTCCAGTGGCAGGTGGCTGGACGGGTGCTTATCTTCCTCACAGTGCTCTGCTACACACCCGTCACTGTGCTTTAACATTTGGGACAAGGGAGAGCCAGTCAAGAGGGAGAGAGGGCAGAGATGGATCAGATTTGCAATAATGTAAAGAAAGGATGGGAAGCTAGCAAAAGTGAATCCAGAAAGCCCAACGAGCAGGGAAAGCATAGTGCTGGTTTAAGATAGAATGGTGCTGACAGTGTTACTAGTTTAGAGATCTAAACAGATCAACAAATATTCACTAGTAAATAAAACCAGAAAGACTTGGTAGCACATTGGATATAGGAGTTAGGAAGAGGAAGATGTCAAGGAAAAAACACCTACATTTTACCTGACTGGTCTTCAGTTTTTTATAGGTACCAGCCTTTACCCAAAACACAACTTTCAGGAATTCCTTCTATTTTGCTTGCTGGGATAATTATATTCCTTTTCTTTTGCATCTGGTTAATTCCTATTTCTTCCACAATCTCAATTCATTTCCATATTAGTGTCTTTAGCCCACAACTAAGTTTTCTGAGGAATCTCCATTTTTCCTCAGCTCCTAGCAAAAACTGTGTGCAAAAGTTATTGAATCAATTCATGAAGAAATTATGACCTAAGGCTTTTAGTGCACTTGGAGCCTTAAGTCCACGTAGAAGTTCTTTCTTCAAAGAACTTCCCACTCTCCACCTTCTCCTGCTTCTCATACATTCTCACCCCAGCTCAAGTCACCTCTGACCAGGCTGCGCACTGCTTGAGAGAAGGAATGCTGGGTTTTTTCTATAGTCCTCACAACTCCTAGTGTGATGTTTTGAATGTAGTAGATGCTCAAACACCATTCCGAATGAATGAAAGAGGATGCGAATAAATGCATGACCTCCTGTGCTTAAACTCATTCCATTGCTCTGACTCCTGTGACCCTCATGCTCTGGGCCACCTGATTGGATGTAAAGTTTTATATATGTTATGTTCACAGTTATTTGGAGCCAGACAAACCTATGTTAAAATATGAATTCTGGTTTTGCTGACTTTGTAACTATTGTTGAATTATATAACCACTTTAAGACTCAGTATCCTCATTTATAAAATGGGGATAATAGGAGTATGTTGTTTTCTCTTTATAAGTAGGAATAATAGGAGAGTTATTATGGGGATTAAATCAGAGGAGGCACACAAAGCGCTTTGCACAGTACCTTGGCATATGGAGAGCACTTAATACTCAATAAATGCTGGCCATTGTTGTTATAATGATAGTAATTGATAATAACAATTTATAAATGTTGGCTATTTAGCCCACACTGATTTTTCCTTTCTCTGAATTTCTATTGTCCTAGAGTCAGTTCTGCCCAGTTTGGCCCTCATTATTCTCTTACCATTGCATATGTACAGGTTTTGCCTCCTCAATTCAAGAGCAGGCTCCTAGAGGGCTTCTAACACAAAGCCAACCTCATAGTAGGGATGCCTTATGAACTTGCTGATTGGTTGATGGGTTTTGTCTCCAAGCTGCTGAAATGAAACTTAATAATGTCACCAAGGGAAACAATTCAGATCAGGAGTGGACCCTTTTCTGAATCCTTGGAAAGCTAATTAAGGGAGTGAGGTTTGTGCTGTAGCACTAGATACAATGCAAGAATAGAACAATTAATGTTCTTGTTGGAATAAGAATGGAAGCCATCCCTTGTATCAAATGTGCTGAACCTAGACTCCAGAGCTTAGACAAGCTATTCTGTCTATAAATGCAATATCTACTCTGTTTTTGCAAACATTTGTTTGCTTTCAGACTAGGACTTCCTTCTCCGAAGCTGCAGATTTGTTTGCTGTCAACACCTGTGATATGAAACTCCTTCTTCATTCTGATGATAATTAAGGATGTGGCAAAGAGAACAGAGAATGAGCATAAGCATTCAGAAAGTGATGAAGAATATGTATGAATGAAAATCACCTCCTTCTTAGACTGAATTATAAATTCTCCCACAATTTGCCTTTTAGTATATATAATTCAACACATAGAAAACTTGGCTTTAAATGAACGAATGTGAGAATAAATTGCAAGAATAGCAGAAAAGAAGGAAGGAAACTACGTAAAAGATCCCGTGAGAGCTTGGGAGGGGTTTGCTCTCTTTTTCAAGCAACTACTTGTTTTAATTCTTCCTTCCTAATTGCTACTATCACACCATTTCCTCTTTCCTTCCAGCTCTGCTACTCTGTGCTGCTAGACCTACTTTTGTCTTCTATGATACTTCAAAAATATGGCCGGGAACGGTGGTTGGTGCATGTCTGTAATCCTAGCAGCTCCAGAGGCAGAGGCAGGAAAAGTTCAAAGCCATTCCCAACAAAAGCAAGGCACTAAGCAACTCAGTGAGACCCTGTCTCTAAACAAAATACAAAATAGGGCTGGGGATGTGGCTCAGTGGTTGAGTGCCCCTGAGTTCAATCCCCAGTACAAAAAAAAAACAACAAACCCTCATGTATGTTTTTCCTCTTTACCTTCCCAATTTACTATCACACCTCTAAGTTCCATGCATATTTTTTCTTTTTTTTGTTGTTGTTTGTTTTGTTGTGGTTTGGAGATTGAGCACCATAGCACTAGATACAATGTAGCACTAGATACAATGCAAGAATAGAAAAATTAATGTTCTTGTTGGAATAAAAATGGAACTCTTTGGATTCTGGACAAAGTTTTAACTCTACCACTGACCTACACTTCCAGAACCATCCCTACTTTTTTTTTAATTTTTAATTTTTGACAGGGTCTCATTAAGTTGCCCAAGTTGACCTTGAACTTGCCATCCCCCTACCCTTATACTCCCAAGTCACTGGAATTACATGCCTAGCTTCATGCTGCCTTAGTCAAGGTTATTCAGAGAAACAGAACCAGCAGATATATCTATAGATAGAGAGATAGATATTTAGATAGAGATGTTTAAGAAGCAATCTATTATGGAAATTGGCTTACTTGATTACAGAAGCCAAGAATCTCCCAGAATGTCACCTGCAAGCTGAAGAACTGTAAATGAGAAAAAGTCCAATTTTGCTGCCACTTAATAAAGCCAGAGACAAAGTAATAGGAGGGGGGAAAATGCTCTATTCAGTGGCTAAAGAATGGGAAAATGGGAGCTCTGCTCACAAATATCTTCCCAACTCTCAGGCAGCTGAGAAGTTATAGATAGAGTATAGGAATATTGAGGGAGAAAGAGACTAACAACAGGAGGTAATGTTCATGTCTTCTCTGGAGACAGCTGGAGATCTTTCAGGAACTCACGTGTGACTTCTTTTTGTTTCTTTCAGGGTCTGGTATTTCTGGTCATGATTCTGATAGACTTGAAGGTGGGGAGAGTGATGAGGCAAGTCTAGGTTAAGTTAATCCCTTGTTACGATTCTGGACAAAGTTTAAATGATCAACATGTTTACATCCAAAGCTCAGTAAAGCCCGACCCAAAGGCTAAAGGCAGCAAGGGAACAGACAAAATATCAAGGAGAAATGCCAAACCTTTCCTTCCATTCCAACCACCCATTAGCCATCTGCAGACCTGAGAGAAGAGTGAGTGTGTTCAACCTTCAAGTCACTTAAATGTAACCTAGCAACTGTTATCCCTAAACCCAGAGGGAAGAGTGTTACCTACAGCAAAGCTAGTGGGAGACTAATAATGTATATCACTCAGCTGTGTGATCCCCCAAATTAGTGATTTTTAACTCAACAAAAAGTAAGTGAAGCTACATGGCTTATTTAGGTTTTCCCGAAGTAAGGGAACCAGAAAACCTATTGGTGCAATTTAGCCTGAGTCCGAAGGTCTGTGAGCCAGGGGTGCCAATGATGTCACTCCTTTCTGATGCCAAAGACCTGAGAACCACTGGGCTGGGAAGGAGATGCTGGTGTAAGTTTTGCAGTCCAAAGTCTCAAGAACCAGGATCTCAGACGTCCGGGGAGTAGAGAAGCTGGATGTCCCAGCTCCACCAGGAGAAGGGAGAATTTGCTCTTCCTCAGTCTTTTTGTCTCATTTGGGCCTTTAACAGGAGTTGATGCCTGTCCATGTTGGCCAGGGTGGATCTTCTTTACTCAGTTCACTGATTCAAAAGATAAAGTCTTCCAGAAACACCCACACAGACAGACCCAGAAATAGTTTTACCAGCTCTCCAAGAAACAACTAGCCCAGTCAATTTTACATGTAAGATTAATCATCTAATCTAACACCCTAATATTAACGAGTATAACAATCTGCAGGAACATTTGTTGAACAATCACGTATTAAGCATTTACTAAGTTTCTAAGACTGTATTAAATACTTACACGTTATTAAACATTTACTATGTGTCTGATCCCATGCTAAATACTTCCAGGTATTTGATTCCCCAGTACCACTATGAAGCAATACCACTTACTGCTTCTGGATAGCATGGAGTTGCTACATCCGCCATTTGCCACTCCAGCTAAGTGTTAGATCCTACCAGTTTCATTCCTGAATTTGACAGTTTCCCCACTTGGGCTGCCATTAAATCCTTATCTAGTTTTTTTTTTTTTTCTTAACATATTTGTGAGTCTGCATTTTCAATCTCCTCATCTTTCATTCACTCATATTTTAACTTTACCTACTCCCTATGGATGCATTCCTCCACTATTGGCTTCTCCGATGCTGTTCTCAGCATCATCCCACACTCACCACACTTGGTAATTCTGGTATTCCAGCCTTTAATCATGCACTGCCAGCCCTGTCTGCTTCTATCTTCTAGCCCAGAGTGCTATTGAGAAATCATCCATCAGCTGGGAAGACCTAAAGCCCTATGCAGATTATATATACATTTGCTCATCTCTTGCCAACCTCAACTGGGATCTTGCTGCTGCTTTGCAATTCATTTTCCTAGCTTTTATTGATTTCCTGGTATTTTCCTTGCCTATGGCCACAAAATGAAACTTGAAAGTCATGGGGTTTCAAGAAAAATATCTTTGGATTGGGAAAAGAAACTGCTTTCAATTCTCTACTCCTTTGATTTAAGGTATAATTTGTTAATTACAAAACTATAGCAGAAGAAGGGATATAAATCATATCATTCAACATATAGACAATGTTTTATATTTTACATAACTATTTTTTATATTTTTTAGTTGTAGGTGGACACAATACCTTTATTATATATATTTTTTTATGTGGTGCTGAGGATGGAACCTAGTGCCTCATGTTCTACCACTGAGCCACACCCCAGACCCTTTACATAAGTTTTTGAACTCTTTATTATAACTATGTACAACAGATGGGGAGGGAACACCAAGAATAAGTAATGTAATTTATTTTTTTCTTAATAATTATACTATGTTATCAACTCATGTGCTTATGTTCTACTTCATCATCTATAATGTAAGATTTTTGATCATAAAACAAAATAAGCTGGCATAAAAATGTTTCTGTTTGAACACTGATTTCAGCACATACTGTGTGTCCTTTGTCAAGTTACTTAACAACTCTGTATTCCCATTTTTTTTCCTTCTTTTTAAATAAGGTTACATAATGGCAATAATGAAGGTATTTACCCTGTAAGGATGTGAAAACTAAATAAACTAATTCACATAAAATGCTCAATATACTACATAATAGATTTGATTACTAGAACCCTAGTAATCACAAAATAAAAATTACTGGTTAAAATGACTCATTGTTATTATTATTATTAACAAGTTGATAATGGTTACACAGTAAACACAACTCAGTTGGAATGCAAATAATCCACTTTTTGCAAATCAATACTGCTTCAGTATGGATGGATTTTTAATCCAAATTAGGACATTTTTGAGAGTTAAAGGAGATGCTGTAATATTTGTGCTAGGACCACCATAGTTCTGTGTTATCTCACTTAAAACCAGAGAGTAATTTCACTCTAGCATGTCATTTCCCAAAAGTCCAATTTAATAGTTCTGTTCCCTTCCTTTCCCAAATTGATTTTAAATATATAAATGCTAAACATCTGGTGAGAACATACTATTTCTTATAATTGTATTATCCAGCATCAATTATAATGCCAAATTATTAATTAATTCTACAATCAGCAATTGCTAATTGCTATTTACTCACTGGTATTCCTGTAATGGGTAGCTGTCTGTGCATGCCTATATATATAAGTAAATTCTTTGCCCAAATTATCTTGGGAATGGTATGGTGAGTTCCCCAGACAGTACAGGAAGGTCCAGATATCTGTCATCATTCACATGTGCTATTGTCTAGAAGCATCCATACATGTATATCATATGTTTGTATTCCTCCTGTATTTTGTTGTTGTTGTTGTTGTTTTTATTGTGAGATTAGCCCTCTCTTTGATGGTCAATGCCAGATTCTAGAAAAAAAAGGTACTGCCATGTACTCTCCAGTTAGGTAGAAACACAGATTAATGTCAGATAACAAACAGGTCTTACTAGTTCTATCTCCCCCCCCCCCATCCTTTCTTTAAGCACAAAACACAATGAGGGCTAAATAAATATTTGCTAATAAATACCACCAGGCTGGCATTGAAAAAAAATTGATATAAACATTTAAAAATAAAGTCAATTCATTCTACTTTATTTTCTGTAGATTCATTTTCATTCGTGTCACGCTGAATAAATAGACCAATGAATTTTGTGAGACTCCATATACAATTTTCCTAAAGGGGTATTCATTTACAATGCCAAAAGCAAAAGGAAAACAAATGATTTTTTTCCTCTCTTACATTGACCTACTTCACAGTGTCAAAAGGCCACTTTATTTTAATTAGTAATTTATTAATTTTGGAATAAAAAATGCCTTCCTTTTTCCCACACCTTCATTCTTCCTTGACACCAACCCCACCACCATCAAAACAACAAAAACAAGAGAAAATGAAGAGCAGCCTTTGTCTCAGTCCCAATTCTATTTCTTGTCATCACCGAAAAACCAAGGGGAGAAATTTTCCTCCCCACAATCTGTGCTGCCCTAAGGGCTAGTAAAAGCTTTCTATGAAGCAAAAGGGTTTGCAGATCCATCATAAGGAAATAAGAGATGGCAATCTTATGTTTTCCTACTAGCTTTTTGCAGAAATATGTCCAGCTTTCTTTCTTTGTCATTAAAAGCAAAATAGACCTTTTGAGGTATTTTTATTTGTAATGAAATATTTATTCTGTGTCCGTATAAATAAATCTACTGATCTGACTGATGCAAAGTCACTGCTGTGATTTAAATGTGTCCCCCAAACTCATGAAACTCAGCACTTGAACACTTTGAGTTCATAATGGTTTGTAAAGAACAGAGCATCCAGGCAGATGATATGGATACCAACTCACAAATCCAGGAGAATCAACAACCCAGAGAGCCACCCTAACTTTCTCTATTAAACAAAATATAAGAGCATCCACTGTTACACTGTTGCCCATTGAGATTGAGAAGTCCATTCTAAACCAGTTGTAATTCTCCAGCATGGAACTAACTCTTTCAGACCCCAGACTTCATCTTGTCAAGGCCCTTTTGAATTTCTCACCCATCTGATATATTTATTGTTTCTACCCCAAAGAAAATCACCAGTGAGATTCCTCAGTACTCTGGCCTCCTGTCTGAACTTCTCTCCCAAGACTCAGCCAGATCCCCTGTGAACCAAGCAGTCAAAGAAGATGGCTCACCTAAGGTCTTGTTTGGTTTGACACCATTGTTCCTTTTGCATCAGTTACTGTGAGATTTTTCCTTCGTGTTTCTTTTTTTCAAATCCTACAAGAAAAAATACATTTCAAATTAAAAAAAGAAAAGACATCATACCTATTCTAGTGTGTGTTTTTTATAGGATATATTTTGGTTTGAAGTTTCTCAAGGAAAAAAAAGACTTCTGAGTTTCCCAGACAAGTTCTACTTATTATGAAGTGGCAAAGTTCACTAGATTAAACTTGGCTTGTTACACTTTCCCTCCTCCTTATCTCTGCAGCCCTCCCTCATGTCCCTTCACCTCCTCAAATCCTGATTGTAATGCATGGTTCCTTTCTACAATGTCCCATAAAGGTTCACAGTTCCCCACTCACCAGCCTGTTCTTTATATCTCTGTCCTACTCACTCATTTGTCCATTCTGCAAATATTTGTTGAGCACCTACTATGTGCCTATCATTCTGCTAGATGCTTGGGGTACAACAATTAAAACATGAGCATGTTTCTACCCTACAATTGCATTTGGTGATGTGGAAGACAAGACAGCAAGCAAGCAAACAAATCAATTCCAAACTGTGGGAATGCTCTGAAGAAATCAATGAGGAGGTAAGAGGGAAAATAATGGAGAGAAGTCCACTTAAGGTAGTCAGGTAAACCTTTCTGAAATTCAAAGGCTAGGAATGAGCCAGTCATGAAAACCAAAGGTAGGCAGTTCTCAACTATTAATTTTATGAGTAATTTTATTCCATAAATATTTAAGAGCTTTGACTCTGTAGTCTTAAAAAGGTTTTAGTTTGGGGGTTCACATCTTGACTCTACAACCATATATTCTTGCAAAATGAGTGATAATATCTAGTTCAGAGGTGGTGTAAGAATTAAAGAGATAAAACCAGGTGTGGTGGTGCATGCCTGTAATCCCAGCAGCTCAGGAGGCAGAGGCAGAATTGCAAGTTCAAAGCCAGCCTCAGTGATTTAGTAAGGCCCTAAGTGACTTTAGCAAGACCTGGTCTCAAAAAAAAAAAAAAAAAAAATCAGTCTGGGGAAGTAGCTCAGTGCCCCTGGGTTCAATCCCTGGTACAAAAATAAAGCATTCATGAGATCATGAGATCATGAATAAATAACATACTTAACCAGTGAGTATCCATTGCATTACTTAGCTATTACTACATAACAAACCATCCAAAACTCCTTGGCTTAAAACGACATATACCCACGTGTATATGGTCAGTTGGAGGTTGCTCTAGATTAGACTTTGTTCCACTTGAGGTCTAATCTTCTCCAACTTTGTCATTCTGGGACCCAGCAGGAAGGGACAACAGCTTTCTCAAGGAAGTATGGTGTGTTTCATCAGCTCTTTTTGGTTACTATTGCATATACCTGAGGTAGTCGGCTTATAAAGAGAAAAGGTTTATTTCAGCTAACAGTTCCAGAGGTGCCAGTTCATGATAAGTTGGCTTTATTTATTTTAGGCCTGTAGCAAGGCAGCTGATATCCTGGTGGGAGCATGCAGCAGAGCAAAATTCCCTTCTTGGCCAGGAAGCCAAAGAAACAAAGGGACCAGGGTCTCAAAATCCCTTTCTTGGGTGTACCCTCAATGCTCTAAAGACCTCCTCCTGGGCTCACTTCCTGAAGTTTCCATCATCTCCCATTAGCATCACCATTTTAGATACCAACCTATCAACACACGGACCTTTGGGTGACTTTTTAGATCTAAACTACAGTATATGGCAATGACAGAAATATGAGATCAGAGTAAAACATGCAATTATATTTTCTTTTCTCTTCCTTCCTTCCTTCCTTCCTTCCTTCCTTCCTTCCTTCCTTCCTTCCTTCCTTCCTTCCTTCCTTCCTTCCTTCCTTTTTTATTTTCTTCTTTTGATGCCAGGGATTGAACCCAAGGGTGCTTTATCATTGAGTCAATCCCCAGTCCTTTTTATCTTTTATTTTGAAACAGGTCTCACTAAGTTGCTGAGGGTCTTGCTAAGTTTCTGAGGCTGGCCTTGAATTTGTGATCCTCTTGCCTCAGCCTCCTGATGAAATTATATTTCCAGTCTCCTAACGTTCCTCTGACCAAAGCAAGGCATATAGCTAAGCCCAAAGTCAAAAGGCAGGGAATTATATTCAGTTCACCATTTATCCCAAACAACTCACATCCTAAGCCCAGCCATAAAGATTTTTTTTTAACAACAATTGAATCTACCACAATTACTGTAGTTGATAATAACCAAACATGTTAGCTTACTCAGAAGTGTTTACATTTTCTTGAAACTGTTATTCACACATAGACATGAATAAATGGGATCTACAGCAAATAATTGCTATATAGTAAGAAACAGTTTCTTCTTATTCAGTAACTGGCAGAACACACTCTCCCAATCTATTTTTATATATGTAGAAATTAGTTTTTTTATTGGGTTTCTACCAGAAGGTCACACTTTGTATTTTTCTTTTAAAATCATTATTATAGAATCACTTTGGTTGAAAATCATTACACTGATTGATCCTAATGTAAGACTAGCCGTTCTTCAGAAGAGACTTACATATGCATTGACCCACAAAAGCAGAGTATGGGAGTAACATAATCGATTTAATGTCTTTATGGAATAAACAGAGAGCTGAATGATTAGGTAGGTCATGCAAAAGCCTCATTCTAGGTAACTTCAAGCTACCAGTCAGACTCATTTTACAGAAGAGGAAGAAAAATAATGGAGAGTCAGGAACGTAGGTAATAACCATTAGGAGCTGGGAGACTCCTATCTCCGTGGTGGGTGAGGACACTAATTCCTGATGAAATCAGTCCAGCCAAATTACCTTGTATTGGCACCATGATGGTTCAGGGAGAAAGGCATCCTGCATGCCAAATCCAAGCATGAGAGCTGCCGTCTGTGGCTCACTTCACAGGCTCACCAGAGCTTCAGAATCACAGAGGAGTTGAAAGGTTGTCTGGAGAAGGAATAATTACTCCTCACACGCTGTGTTGCTTTTATAAAAGAGCCAATAGGACCTAAGGTGAACAAAATTGTCCAAGATCGTATTTGAGTTTTCATTTACTGGCCTTTGCAGACCTGTTTATCCCAGGGATGGAAATTAACTTGATTTTATAAGGTACTAAGCTGGAATCTTTTTATGTTTGATCTCAGTAAAGGTGCTGTTAATTTTCATTATTTCTCAACCATAAGAGTGAGGAGCAAAATCAGTATCATGCTGTTTAAATTCTAATTATGCTCCAGGAAATAACTTGCCTACTTAAAAATCTGAGTCTCCCTATCTCTCTTACATCCTCTTCCCCTCTAGCCCTGTTCCAGAGGTGTCTTAAGAATACAAAGCAACAGTTCTTTTTATGCTGAGGGAAAAAGACAAAACCCAAAAGGACATCTCTGGAATATGTGAGGCTTCTACAACTCTTTTCTGAGAGTACTAATTTATAGTTTTTTTTTTTTTTATTCATTGCCATATTTTGGTTTCTTTATCCTTACAGATCGGAAATACATGTTTGAGTTGTTATGTTAATCTGGAAACGACATCCAGTGAGGATAAGGACATTTAATGAGGACAGTCTGTGTTTGTGTGTGTGTGTGTGTGTGTGTGTGTGTGTTTGGAAAAGTTATGTGGGTGTGTGGAGTTGGAGATCCCAGACATAAAGCTGCAGAAATTACCTCTCATCAAATGAAGAAGAGACTGGTGAGCCATCTCAAGGAGCTTGTCTTCTCTTCTCAGGACACTACAAAGCTCCTGTGTAAGAAGTCCGAGAAATTCCTCAGAGCCTAATGAAATGCTATGTTAAAGGAAGGGCACCGTGAATTAAACTGTTTGTTTTGACTTTAAATTGATGTTATATATGAAAGGTATTTGGAAGGACACCTTGAAGACAGGCCGGTACAGAGGGGCTGAACATAATAACACCCACATTGGAGGACTCATCCTTGCCCTGTTAAGACTTAGGCTTTGTACCCAAATAATGTCTCAAGACCACTTTTCATGCTTGTTGGTCACATTGAATGAAACAACATACTAACACAAACAAGGTTTTGCAATCAGTCACAAATCGGCCATGAGTAAATCCTGTCAGTTCTACCTCCCCAAACCACGTCTGGAATCTGACCACTACTCACTACCTCCACATCCTCAGGTGGGTCCAAGCCACCTGTGACTCTGACTGGATTCCGGCAGTTACCTAAGATCTCCCTGGTTCCCTCTTTGTCTCCACCTCCAAATCCCTTTAGTCTATTTCCTTCAGAGCAACTGGAAGAATTTTTAAACATGTCAGTCAAGTCATGTGACTTCATCAGACACTGTCACTGCTTTCCCCTTTTCACTCAGACTAAAAGCTAAAATCTTTAAATTAGTCTGAGGATCCCCTGTGTTCTACCCACCCTTCAACCCCCGCCCCCCAGTTCTCTGACCTCATCTCCTTGCTGTTTACCAAGAGTCCACCTAAGTTCCTGCTTTGGGGGGACTTTGCACCTGCTATTCTCCTCCCCCAGATACCACACTGCTCTCTATCCCCCTGTTCCCTCTTCACTGGACACCTTAACAGTGAGGCTCCAAGAGCTCACTCTCTATGAGATCCAGGAATTCTTATACATAATCAACCAAGGGTCTTTTGTGATGCTACCTTAAAGCTGCCTTTCCATCCTTCTGTCTTTTCATAACTTCATAATGAGGAAGTAATTTTGTTAGGAAGTCCTGGACGACACCATTCGATTGACATTTCTAGTTTTTTTTTTTTTTTTTTTACTTCAGTCCTTTGATACTATCTTGGTTCTCCTCCACATTACATTAGTGCAGGTCTATATCCTCAGGAAGTGCACATGGTTTCTGTTGTCTGGCCACCTGAGGGACTCAGCCTCATCCTGGCCCCATCCCAGTGGATTACAATAAAATATCTAGTTATCTGCAAGCTAATCTGTTCTTCTTGTGGAGCTAATGATGACCAGTCAGGCAGGAGAACAGCAGTCTTCATAAAATAATAATAAATTCCACACCACTGTGCCCGCCGTCCTGATTTATTTTTCTCTATAGCTCTTTCCTCCATCTGATACACTGTATACTTACTGGTTTATTTATTGCTCATCTCCTTCCTCTAAGATGTAAATCAGGAAAGGAACTTGGCTTTATTCACTGTTGTACCCCAATAGTAGTCATTCAACAAATATTTGTTCAAAAATTTAAGTAGATGAATAGATATAATACACAAATGGAAATTTTAAGGAAGTCTGGAATAATAATTATATTTCATAACTATAAATATATATATATATATATATATATATATATATATATATATATATATACACATAATTCTTAGCAAGTACCTGTCTCTGCTTTTGTTTTATCTTTTCTTTGGAATTCCCTGAAGATAAACCTTGAAGGGAAAATGAAAACACACACACACACACACAGAGACAAAGATCATTCATTCAGATCTACCAGTCATAAGACTCTAAAAATGTGCTAAGCATGTTATATGGATGGTCTCATAGCATACTAAAAGAGTGAATAGTGGTATTAGTCAGTTTTACATTACTATAATGAAATACCTAGGGTAGGCTACTTAATAAAGAAAAGAGATTTATTTTGGATAAAAATTCTGGAGGTACAAGATTGAGAATTGTCATCTGGGGACGGCCTTTCTGGCAGAGTAGTCTGGAAGCAGAGCAGAACATCACATGGTAAAAGACAGAGAGCACATGGGTTGGGTCTACATGTGTTTTTTCTGTTCTTCTGTCTGTAAAGCCACCAGTATTCAAGACCTTGTCTCTAAAGACCACATGAATTATGTTTCAATCCCCTAATTCCACTAACCTGTGTCTGAATATTGAATTCCTACAGAGTTTCAGGGGAAAGACTGTACTCAATGCACAGCTTCAGCTTTCCCAAGAGCTCCACAGAGAACAGACTGGAATGAGGAAGTCTGACCACACCCATGCTTACTGCTGTCCCATCTACCTTCATCATCCTCATTCTTGCAGCCTCACCTTGGATGCATAGCAACACCCACTGCATTTCTTTCATGCTGGTGACTTACATGTCATAGGGCTGGCTCATATGGAATTAAAGAGTCATTAGTAGCTGGACCTTCCCCATTATGTGGCTCACCCTGCTGGGTTTGGGTGAAACCAGAAGATTTCACTGTACATACTACATTTAACCAGGTAACATAAAACGAGTAAAAAAAAAAAAAAATGGGAATTCAGCAGGTCTGTTCTTGAAATATAGTTTAAGTCATTTTTGTGCTTGGGTTTTATTTGTTAACCATCCTGTAATGGGGGGAAAGAGAGATGTTTTATATGGACTGAAGACAAGACCAAGAGAGCAATTGTTAGGAAAGGATGAGGGCTCTTCAACAGCACCTGCAAGAGATGGCCAGGACAGGAGAGTGGGAGAAGCACAGAACCCCAAGGCAGGAGAGGCAGATGTGGCACCATGGCAGGGAGAAGAGTATGGAGAAGAAAGCATGAGAGAGGGTTTGAAGAGATGCAAACAATGAAATCTCCTGAGTTAATGGATGGGTGAGAAGAAGGAACAGAAAGCGTGTCAGAGCCCCAAGGGGAGCCTCCCTCGATGGTGGGTGGATGGCACCTTTAGATTCTGTATAGTGAGCTTAATTGCAGTGATGTCAGATAGTTATCTAAGGGCTAATCATTCATCTGAACTATCCCTTTCAAGTTCTGGTTTTATTCACATGAACATTATTAAAGCATTTTTCCAATATTAGCTGAAATTTAGATACCCCTAGGCTACTCTTCCTTCTAAACAACCAGTCTTAGAAATAAAGTTACTTCAGGATAATAATAAGACCATATAATAAAATAATAATGACAATAATCCATATTATTAATAACTAGTATTGAGCACCTACCATGTCCCAGGCACATTGCTACTTCTACCCTCCCACTGATGCATGTTGGGCAGCACTAAAGTAAGGCCCTGAACATTTGAGGAGCTTGCCAAACTCAACCACATATATATGATCTAAAGTCATGTTACCTGAATCTAGATCCTAAGCCTCTAACAATTAACACATCTTGCCTTTTCATTTGCTATCTTTATAAGTCTCCTGTAATCATTTGTTAAATTATTAAAGCCCTTACAACACCTATAACTATTTTTCTCATAATTTCCACTAATGATACTTGCTTTAATATGTGTGCAGATGAGGCATCATTTTCAAACATGTTCTTTTAATTCACTCAAAGGAGTTAGAATGATATAGATTAGCGGCTTGGTACAATAAGAATATTTCTTTTTATCCTTTCTAAATTATGTTTACTTTTTTCTTATTTCTTCTGATTAAAATTTTCACACTTAAATATTTGCCTTGATACACATAATTAAATTCAGAATAATTCAAGCTTCAATGGCTAAATCTTGGCAATACTAAATTTAATGCATTAACTATAGAGATAGACCAAGATGGCATATAATTTTTGAATATCACTACTGAAATCTATTCTCTCCTGTTTGAGCCCAGTATGCTAATTTGATGGATTTAAAAGAAAAAGCTCTCTGAGTTGGGATGACATAGCAGAAAATTGATGGGCATGAATCTGGCATTTTTGTCACTCAAGTGAATATGATAATGATGGTATCATTAGGCAAAATAATA
This sequence comes from Marmota flaviventris, assembly GCF_047511675.1. Classification (NCBI taxonomy): domain Eukaryota; kingdom Metazoa; phylum Chordata; class Mammalia; order Rodentia; family Sciuridae; genus Marmota; species Marmota flaviventris. The sequence goes on from NC_092498.1 coordinate 50,131,109, forward strand.
ATGTGACAATTTCATATAATGAAAGAACACTTCATTGCCAGAGCATTTAAATGTTGAGCACCTGGATTCCCAGATGTTTATCAGTTTCAGCCACATAAAACCCTCTCCTAACCTGTAATCTCTGGATAACTTTGAAAGGTGTTGGCTAGTTATGCAGCAAAGGAATAAAGACATAATCACTGCTGATAATGTGGGATTAATATTTCCTTGTCCATTCATTAAAATCAACAGGTATTTAATCAATTCGTATGTTGTAACTTGAATTACCTCAGGAGGGCAAAGAGTGGAATTCAATTGTGACCTTTATCCTCAAACACTTTTTAAGTATTCCTTTGGAAAGGAGAACTTCATCTCTTAGCCATATCATTTAGTTCAGATGAAAATAATTGAGAGAGAGAGAGAGAGAGAGAGAGAGAGAGAGAGAGAGAGATGTGTGCATGTATGTGTGTTAGGGTGGGCGTGTATTTCTGTTGGAATAGATAGGTTTTTTTCCTCCATTTAGAAACAATCTCAGCTTCCTCCTATCAACCCATGATTACTGGTTTATTGAAGCCCTAGGTTTTGTATGGAAGCCAAGTTCCTGAGTGGCTAGTGTTTATTTACTCACATACTGGGATTCATAGATAACTTGGCAATAACAGGTAAGTAATTACTATGCTTCCTCCTTCATTATATTTCTAAGGACAATGTCCTACCTTTTTTTTTTTTTAAGTTAAGAAGTACAAGATAATAACTGAGAAAGCTTGTCTTATTGAGAAAATATCTTTGTTCAGTTGGTAGTGAGTAGTTTTGGTTCTGTTCTTCAAAGCAATCACATGGTAACACACCTGCTTACTGACAGGAAATAGCCAAAAGTGCCAATTTCCACATGCCCTTTAAGAATGACCTTCTTACACAGAGAGTTCCAAATTCTGGTTCTCTAAGTTGAGTGTAAGGAAAAATTCCAAGGACATCCTTGCTCATGAAGCAGTGGTTCAATTTTGTTTGCACTTTGGGATCACTTGAAGAGCCTCAAAAACAATGATTCCTGGTTCCCTCCTCCAAAGATTCTGAATTGATCTTCCATAGAGCCCAGGATTGAGCATGTTTCAGAGCTCCCCGGGTGATTCTGATGTAGAGCCAAGGTTGAACTCTTCTGGTCAAAAGGCTTATAATCCACTCAGTCAACAAGTATTCAGTGTTTGGATCATCTTCTGGCCATTGGGTTGTTATTTTCAATATGTGTACTGACTTCACTGACATAAATACTCATTTTTAATTCCAAGTGCACAGCAAAGAACTATCTGTGAATTTTGATTTGTTGGAGAGTACTGCTGTAGGACAAAATATTTGATTTTTGTTTACATTTAAAAAATCAATCTAAACTTATCTGAAAGAGATTTAGAAAGAATACCCAAGCTTTCTTTCTTGTGACTAAAGCTCTGGGCAGGGATTACCAGCCTTGAGCCATCTTCCTGGAACTTTCTGGATACCTGGATTTATGCTGAAAAATGCCTAGTATGTATGATGGAGTAAAAGGTTATTTTTAGAGGTAATAGAAAAAATATATATGTGTGTGTGTGTGTGTGTGTGTACATATATATGTGTATATATATATATATATATATATATATATATATATATATATATATGTCTTCAGGTAAAATACTTTTAATGTATTAAAACTGATGAATTGTGCAAAGTGGTTTATTGGTGTTTGTTTTCCTTATATAGTTATATAAGAAGTGAAAATAAGTAAGTTTTCTGCTTCAGACTCCTTATCATTCTAGAGGTGGTATTTGACTGTAATATTAAAAGGAATATAAAGACATACAGGACATGTGACTTCTAATAAGACTCAGGGAATTTCTTCCTAAATGCAAAGAGTTTCTGACATTTTTTTAAAAAGCAGGCTTCATCTGTAGGTATTGCTATAAAAAATAAAAGTTATATCTGAATAATAATTGTTAACATTTGCTAGAACATTCAGAAACCTTGGCATCTGATGTTCATAGTTGTGTAGGTCAAAGAAAATCATATCATTATCTCAATACCTAGCTCCTTTTCTGATTCAAACAAAAACTCATAGATAGAAACTGGAATCCCTATTGGCTTTCTGAGATTTTCTGGAAAAGTTTAGCAAGGAGGCACTTCAACGTGACCTGCCTCAGTGGTCAGAGTCAGAGGCCACCAATGAGAATGGCAGAAGGAAGGACATTCTGGGACACTGGGAAGCAAGGGGATTGGGCTTCTCCTTACTTTGCTGGAGCCCAGTTTTAAGCATCTAACACTAAAGTCAGGCAATCAATCAGTCTTGATTCAAATGTTGCTGAGATTAGAAAGGTCCATGTCTTTATCCGATAAAGACATGATAAATTCAACTCTGCTATAATATTTAGGACACTTAGCTCCATGTTATTGTGACTTATATCAGTTTATAGCTCTCCTGCTACCAACATAATATCATACCATTTCCCTTAATAATTGAGTGAAATGTTCTTCCTCCAGGATGTATCCTGCCCCTGTCCCCTACTCTTCAATTCCAATGCTGCCGCCTTAGTAGAAGCGTCCACCTTGCTTCCCAGTCTGCTGACAGAGCTGCCCTACTGATGTCCTGTTCCTGCTGGTTGCCTGCCCTGCCCCAGCCTATTTTCTGCACAATAGTCAAGTGCCTTTGCTCTCTGATTATACAGCTTGTATCCTTAATTGCCCTCAATCTCTTTTCTTAGAATAATACCCCAACTCTTCATTACAGTCCTACCTTCCTCACCAGTCTGACTTTTACTCTCCTTTCTCCCTTCTCATCATATAAGTCTTCTTTCAGTGACTCATTCCTGACAACCTTGCCACCATCTACAAGTCTTGGAGCTTGCCTTCCCTTATGCTTGGCATTGATTGATTGATTGATTGATTGTTCATGTATTCTTCTACCATGGTTTTAGTTATATATCACTGTGCAACTAGTCATCCCCAAACCTAGTAGCTTAAAAACAAATTTTAATAGTTCACATTTGAGCAGGGATGTGGGGTCAGAAATTTGAGAATGACCCTATTGAGTGGTTCTGGCTTGAAGCCTCCCATGAAGTTGCAGGCAAGATGTCAGCCAGGCAGCTGAAGGCTTGACTGAAACTGAAATACCTGCTTCCAAGATAGAGCTCTCACACAGCTGCTAGCTGGAGGCTTCAGTTTCTTGCTGATTTTTGGCAGGAGGCCTATTTATTCACTACAAGAATGTCTCAGAACTGCTTGAATGTCCACACAACATAGCAGCTAAGTTTCCCCCCACCACCACCCCTGAGTGAAATCAAGGAACTGCTTTCTGCCAGAAACCTGAATGGGCTTGAAAGCTGGTTCATTTCCAGAGCTTCAGAGATGACTGTAGTTCCTGCCCACACCTTGATTTGGGTCTTGCAGGACTCCGAGCCATAGAATCAATGGAGCCATGCTGTAGCCAGACATATGACCTATGAAAACTGTGAGGTAATAAATTTGTGCTGTTTTAAGATGCTGTCTATAGTTATTTGTTACAGTAGTAAAAAACGAAAATAAAAACAAAACAAAACAAAAAAAAAACTCATACAGGACTTTGCATGAATTCACTCATTCAATATCTCAAACACAATGAGTTGTGTGTTATTTTTAGTTCTGTTTCATAGATTAGAACACTGAAGCATGAATAAATTAATTTAACCAGGCTTATCAAATTAACTAACCTAATAAAACTACTTAAAAATGATGGAACTTTGAACTTATCAGTTGGGTTCCAATATCTTGCTCTTATTATTTACCTCTTAACATATGTATGGCATGCCTCTTATGAAAGAGGTCACCTGGTCAAACGAGAAGTCTTGTCTTCTTCTCTCCTTTCCTCCTCTATCTCTTCCTCATTCCACTCTGTACTTCTAACATTAGAGCTTAAAATAAATCCAGAGAATGAAATAGTGTTCTATGCATAGGCCTCCTCAGTTAGGGAAGGCAGACTACTCAATGTATCCTCTGTTTTTTTTTTTTTTTTTTTTTTCTTCTTGCATACGTTTTTAGATAATTCTGAAGCAGAAAGGTGTTTCTATAAACCACAACATTATCAGGTTTATCAAGATAAAAAACTAGAAGTTAGTTCAATATCCGTATTTTTGAAAGTTGGAGACTGTAAAAACTTTTGATTTTTTTTCATGCCTTAAGAAATTAACCACTAAATCGATAGAGTCATTGAAGGGGCAGTGGAGTACTGTTTCATCTAAGCCAATTCTGCATTTAATTTAGATATGACTTTTAATCCAGAGTTCTTGGAATGCAGTTTGACAATTATTTGTCTGAGCAAGGGGCCTTGCTGAAAGTCTAGGTTTTATTCTCATTGCAACCTCCAAGTTATGTCGGGTAATGTTTTCAGGTTACGTTCTTCAATTTTAAAAAGACAGACCCCCCATATATGTATAAGAAGCAAAGATTAGTTGTTAGAATATTACATTCATGGTAGACAAAGTTTAAAACAGATGCAAAGGAGGATGATTCCATGACTTTTTGGGAGGACCTGTGTTTGGCAAGCCATCAACATCTGAAGTCCTCTGCCCATGCTTCCTTGACTAACTTCCCAACTCCCCAGCAACCAGCCCTCAAAGATCTGCATCTGCCACATGACAAGTCAAGGGTCAAGATGTACTTGTCTCGCCTTCAAAAGAAGGAGCATGGCATCCTTAAACATGAATGCCAAGTGCAAGTGAGCTATGCAGATTCCTAGGATGCACAACTTCGTAAGGAAAAATTGAATTAGAATACAAAACATTTATTCTGACACGGTTTTAGTAATTTCTACCTTATAAACCTATGGAAAAAATTCTTAACATTAAACAGTTATTGAGAAAGTAGAATAATTCTAGGCACTGAAGGCCTAAAGGAGGTTACCACCTGCCAACTTGCACCTTGAAATTATTGGGCACATGCCTGTAATTCCAGAGACTCTGGAGGCTGAAGAAGGAGGATCGGATCGGATCGTCATAAGTTCAAGGCCAGTCTCAGCAACTTAGTGAGACCCTGTCTCACAAAAAAAAAAAAAAAAAAAGGATTTGGGATTTAACTTGGTGCTAAAGTACCCCTGGTTCATTCATTCTTTCTATTTTTTTTTAAAGGTAAGTTTTTAAAAAAACTTTATTTTATTTATTTTTACGTGGTGCTGAGGATCAAACCCAGAGCCTCACATATGCTAGGTGCAGGCAGGCTCTACCACTGAACCACTACCCAGTCTCTATATATTTACCTAAATATAGAACAAATAAAATAAAATATAGTATTTTCTCCATTAGGTTGGATCCAGATGAACCTACAAATATTTACCAGATATTAAATATGTGCTTAAAAATGTTGCATTTCACAATAGATTCTGTCCTCTGAAAAGTCAAGAATAATTTTTTTTAAATATAGGAGATACTCAGAATGTATTTTCTGAATTCAATAAATGGAGTTTTATATCTACTTTTTTAGTATTTAATTATAAATAGTTTATAAGTAGCATAGGGAGCTGTCCTGGGGCAGACCGCTCAGAAAATGTAACAAGTCCATTTTGTCGGAATTGGAGAGTCTTTATTTAGCCAGCTGGAAACTGCTCCTTACAGGACCCATAACTATTTCTGCAAGGAACATCCCCAAGCCTGAGCATTTCCTGGTCTTTAAAGGCGAAAACCACATCCAGGTTGACTTAGCTGCAAGCAAGCAGCGGTACAGAAGCTGAATTGAGCAGTTAGCCAAACAATACAACGGGTATGTTGGTACTTCCCACGGGACTTTCCAGGTTGGCATAGCAGCAAGCAAGCAGAAAGGAAGTGGGTCAAAATGACCATTGTTCAGTATGAGTTAGACAATGGTTAACGTCTAGACAATCAATCTCTAACAGGGTACACTGTCTAAGAAAAAGGGAACCAAAGAGAGAACAATTTTGTGTTGTATAAGAATTGCCGCCAAGATCATTGTAATGTCATGTGTAGCTAAAAAAAAAAAAAAGAAGAATTGTCATTTTGTGTTGCCAAACATGCTATGCTAAGCAACTATTGATGGTACAGAGGTGAGATGTTCCCGTGGAAGAAGCATGGAGTCTCAGGGTATAATATCATCTGTTTGGTCATTGCCCATATAGCCTGGCCCATAACAGGAGTGACTAGTAGAAACTTATAAACAGCTAGCAACAAGAAGTAAAAAGGAGGAAAAGACTCAAGAACTTGAAAAACAAAATAGACAGAGCTCACTTGCTGTGTAGCCAACAGACCTTCCTACAATCAAGAGCTCATGAGTATTAGAGAAGCGCCAAACCTTGTATCCATAGCTGTGTTTTAGAATTGTCAGGAGAGTCACATTGTGATCAACATATCCTGTTTAGTGTGATAGAGAAATGCAAAACACTTTTAAAAGAGTTTCCCATCTAGGCTGGGAATGGTGGCTTATGCCTTTAATCCCACTGATCTAGGAAGCTGAGGCAGGAGAATCACAAGTTTGAGGACAGCCTCAGCAAATTAGTAACACCCTGTCTCAAAACAGAAAATAAAAAGAGCTGGGAATGTATCTCAGTGGCAGAGCACCCAAGTTTCAACTCTCAGGAAGGGGGGTTAGTTTTCATATGAAATATTAAAACTGCCAATCAAAATATCACAGTTTAATTAGGTAGCCATTTATTTGTGAAAAAAAATCTAACTCCTACTTTTCTATGGCATAGTGACTTAATTCAAGTTAATGTAGAAGTCCAACATGTGACTCAATGATCCAATATTGAGGTGGCTGCAGAACCCAGTTTCTTTCTGAAAATTATTTGTCTATATGAGGGGCTTTGCTGCATCCTTGACATATAGGTTTTATTATCATTGCAACCTCTGAGTTAGCAGTGATTTAGAGTAATATTTTCCAAACCTGTTTCTTTGCCTTTTCTAGCTTCTGTAAGCCATCCATATTCTTTGGATTTGGTCCCATTTCTTCATCTGGAAGCTCACAGCAATCTAGTCTTTCTTATACAGCATCTCTGGGACCTTTTCTGTCTCATACTTCCACTATTAAGACCCCTTGCATTTACAGAAGATAACCTTCCTAGATAATCCAGAATAAACTGTCTAAAGGACTAATATCTGATTAGCAATCTTAATTCCACCTACAACATTAATTTCCCTTCGCCTTGCAACTTTTATATGTTTACAGTTTACAGGGATTTAGAACAGTGACATCTTTGGGGCAGGGAAGGTAGTGCATTACTATGCTAATCACGGGTGCTATATTTTAAATTTGTGTTTTTAACCAAAGTAATCCACAAATATACAGTTGAGATATAATCAAAAAATAACAAAATAATTATCAAAGTAATAATATCTGCCTCAGGATTGTTGTGAAAACTGAATGAGAAAACATTCATAAAAAATTCTTTCAAGTAAAGTGCTTATAATACATTTAAATTTAAGGGCATGTAATAAGTGCACAAAATGGAAACAAAGCTCTGGAGTCCACATTGGAGTCTTGGCCAAGATTTTAGACTTGTGAGGATTCCTGCTCTTGTGGTTGGGCTCCAGGGTAAAACCCTGCTTCAAATATAACAATTGCTTCATTACCAATTCAAGCTGTTTTCATGCTATTATCACTCCTTTGGAAGAAGATGACGGATGCAGTTACCAGGGTAGGATCACCAGAGAAGATCTTCAGTTACCTGAATCTACGCCCAGTGACTCAGCAACAAGGTGTCCTATACATTATACAAGAGCCACACCTTAAAGGTCAAGTATCACCAGTCCAAGGTTAAACTTCTAGTGGAGGGCGGAGGTTCCCATCCAGTACGTAGCAAGCAGCACACACGCAAGAAGAATGCTAAAAATATCATTCAACCTTCAACCCTAGTATGCTCTCCATACAGGATTGATTTCTATATGGAGTAATACCTATGACAAAAAAACTAGATATATTGCAAGATAGCCATATTAGTGTTCCACCCTGAACCCCATTTCAGCAACCATAGTGATTATCCAGGGGGCCCCCTGGGACATTCCAGTTCTTTCAACTGGAAGCTCTGCTCTTACCCTGTGCCACCTCTTTTCTTTTCTAAGCTGCTATTCTCTTACAGCAGGTATTCTAGGAAACAAAAATTGTTTTATCCCAAGACTCTCACTTTAATGCTTCATTGGATTCCATCATTCCCGAAGAAGCATTGCAACCCTTGTCTTTGGGACCCTGGAGCATAAATGATGCTGGTTATTTCATTTCTAAATGCAAACTAAGGAGGAGCTGTGCTGACATATCTGTGCTGGTCTCCTGTCATCATTTCAGGTCTACAGTGCATTTTCAGGTCCATTTTTATACCTTCAATTACATAAAGAATAGAACATAAGGGGAGGATGTTATAAATTACTTATTCAGTAGTCAGTGAGGAAAATTTTTATTACTGTTTTTGAGGTCTAGTCGTTTTGAAAATCTTGCCTTTAAGTCCATATTCTACAATCTCCATATAAAAGAATAACTCCAAATGAATCAAGCATATAGTGAGGATAGGAGATTTCTATGAGTGCTTCTGCCTCCAACACTCTGCTTCATGATTTTGTATTAAGGAAGCAGGTGTGCCTTCACCTTGCACCTTGTCTTAAGATGTAAAATGGCTAGCATCTTTACTCTAAAAGCTTCTTTCTGTATAAAGGCAACAAATTACAAACCTACCATATGATTACCTAGGGCAGATATATGTATGAACTTATGTTCATACATATGTATTATACATCTAGTGAATGTTAGGGAAATAAGAAAACACTTTTAACAGACACTTCCTACTCAGCTCCACCTCCTTTAAGGTGGCTAAATGAATGCATTGTAGTTTATATCATGAGTCCCAGGTGCACCTTAATATCCTCAGACACATTTTGGGGGCACATTCAAAAAGGTAAGGTCACATTCAGACTCATGCCCTGTTTACCTCTAGCAGCAGGTAACCTACCAAACTTAAAATTGACTTTCTCCCCTAGACCCTAACTTCTTTCTACATTTTGGTTCCCTGATGTAACTGTTACATAGAATTAGTTGTGAGACTCATTTTTTTTCTTCAGCATCCTCCTGTAAAATATTGTGCTATAGCTTCTGAAGAAGCGGCCCAAATCACTCATCACTGCTCAAATGCCAGAAATGAAATTCTATACCTAAGGGAAATTACTGTGGAGGAGCCAGCACACTTCTGTTCTACAGCCACTCTGGAGAAGTCTTGAGGTTTCAGGAGGAGAGATAGAGAAAGGAAGGAAGGCAACTTTCACATCTCAGAGATCACGGGGAATAAGTAAGGCATGGGAAGAGGTGAAAAGCCAAAGGACCCTTTATGTGTCGGTTACTCTGAGCCCCAAGGGTGGAACATAAGGGAATTATAGTGAATATTCTCCTTACAAGATTGGGGCACTCAGAGAGCTTAATTTGGTCTTTAGAGAGTAGGAAAAAGAAACTTCTATAATTATTATAAAAGGAGCAAATAGACATGCTTTCAAATTTCTGTTATAAATGACAGGACTTAAAAAATAAACATTTTTAAAAATGATAAGGATTCACTTTGAAGATATAACTAGTTAATTTCTGTCATACAGATTTTCCACTCTTTAAGCCCATGTATTTATAAGACTAAGAACACCAAAAGTTGCAAAGGGGGAGAGGTCAGTTTCTTTCAAAGTCCTCCTTCCTTTCCCAACAGACTATTAAATCATGCAACTTAAATATTTTGGGAATTGTTTTTAAGGACCTAATATCTGTGTATGTCTCTTTTCTCTGACCTGCAAAATGCTTTAGTGCACAGAACATCAGTAAACAATTTGGAATGTAATCTTCTTCTATTTCCTTTACACTCCAGTGAATAGAATCATACCTGTCATACACTAGGCTGGATAGTGCTTTCCAGGCCACTTTTTTTCAGAGACTAAAACGAAAACCAACCAAACAAACAACCTAGAATTTTACATAAGTTAAGCCCACTTGATTTTAAGAGATCTGCTATGGGAGCCCTGGGCAAGCTGGTACCAATTCCTCATCCAGTCCTCCTTACACTCTATGGGATTCTGGGCTTCATCTTACTCTTTAGCAAAATGAAGGGCTGAGATTTAATGATCTCTAAATTCTCTTTTGGCCTAAGCACTTGAAGACTCCATGATATTCAAGACTTGTTTACCTATAAGCCCGCTCCTTCGCACAAGGGACTTAAGGAATCTTGCTTCTGTATGGTGGGTGCCACTGATCAGGGTGTTTTGTGATTCTATACAAATAAACAGTGCCTGCAGCACCACACAGTCTGAAATAATCAGATTAGGTATTTTACCAGCAGATAAGAGAGTAATTTGGAAAAATCTTCTGAAAAGAGATACATTCACTTATCAACCCACTATTCATAAGCAGTGGGCAGCAGAGGAAAAAAGAAAACCTCCATATTTATGAGCAGAAAAAGGAGTGCCAAGGAAATACAGGATTTGGAATGAAATCTAGATAGTAAAAGAGAAGGGACAAGCTGAGGAATTTTGGAGACAAAGAGCAAGATTTAGATGCACAGGAAAAAGCAAGTCAAAACTGCTCATGGTCTTATGCAATAAAAAGAGTTGGATTCATGTTTACATTTCTCAGTGAGATGATATTCCTCAAGAAGAAAGGCATAACTATATCACACTGATTTTGATGATAGAAGATAAGATCTCTAAAGATCTTTTAATTATGAGGCAAGGAAATCCAGAAAGAAAGTAATATCTAAAAAGTCTTGAAAGGATTAATTTAAGTTTGCTATGAAGTCTGGGGAGGGAAATTTATCATCATAAACAATAATTTCACAACTCAATCATATTTCTATATATTCCAAGCTATTCACCTTTTCAATTAAAATATTTGTTTGCAATATATAGGACAAGATATTTTGAAATAGTGAAACATAATTTTATTAGATAAATGTCATATTAGATAAATGTCATAATTTTATTACATAAATGTCATAATTTTATTACATAAATGTCATAATTTTATTAAAATGTCAAATTAATTTACTAGATAAATGTATAAAAAAGAAATCATTCACAAATCTAATAGATATTTGCAACCACAAAAGGTGTTGTAAGTGTGCTTCCTATTGAGAAATCAGAAACCACCTCTAATGAAAACAAAGTCACTTATTTCAGAGATGTGATCAGATTTTCTGCAAGGCAACTTTGTTTTTCTGTTTCCTTTTTCTGTAGTGATATTTCAAAATCTTATCATCTTCCTAAGGTTGAAATTCCCTTCTCAACCCAGACTTCTTGGAAAAGTGTAATTTATCCTTCAAGACTATTCAGACACTACTTCCCCTGTGACATTTCTTCTCTGAGCACTCCTCAAGGACCTGAGAAAGAGATTAATCCTTCCCGACTTCTCACCTGAGCTAAACCCACCCAGGCACCTTGTCATAGAACTGCCAGAATTGTGAGCTAAACAAACCTCTTTTCTTTAGAAAGTTAGTCAACTGCTGATATTTTCATAAGAGAAAATGGACTATTACAGCCTATTTGCCTTTTAAGGAATTCTAAGACTTGGGACAGCAAAAGAAATAAGGAAAGAATTTATCTTTCCAGGAAAACCGGTTAGGACAGGACAAACATCATCGATGACGCATTTTCAACTACACCCACCCACACTATTCACCTTATGGACTTTGATAAAATATTTTACAGAAACATCTATGCATTTGTGTGAGTAAAGTTCATAGATTCAATTTAATCACTTATTTTCAAATCAAACAGTCTAGGAAGTAAACTCTGGGCCTCCCACTATTATGAACTTACTTAAAATTTCTGAAACCTAGATAAAAAAATAAAAAAAAATGATTGGGCAATTCCATAAGTCCATATTTTGTTCAAAATCATTTTGCCTCAATTTCTTTATCTGCAAAATGAAAATGACATCTAAAGAGTTGGTTACTAGTAGAATTAAATGAGAGAATCAAATATGTACCATATTGCCTGTCATACAGAAGGTGCTTTTTAAATGACACCTGTAGATACTGTTGCAAAGTACAGTAGAAGAATTTGGTCTGAGCCAAAATATACTGCATCTCCCTTCTTTATGCATACTCCAGAAAAATATTTCTCATTTGTGTTCCCCGTGGATGCTTAAGTATTAAAGTTTCATCATAGGTGGTAGAAATACTACAGTATTGCATATCATACTACAGTATTGCTTATCATAATTCTTAAATGGTGATCTTCTAGATATGATGTCAAATACATTGGCATTGGCTAAAGAAACAAATAATATACTTTACAGTACCCGTGTGTAATTTAGTGAATTACTTAACTTCTCCGTGCCTTAGTCTCCTCACAAGTAAATTGGGAATAATAATGGTACCTACTTCATGAAATTCTGTGATGATAAAATGAATGAAAAACATATACATAAAATGTTTATCATTATTAATTGCTATTGTTATTATTATTATTTTTTTAACTTTAAATCAATGATCCCTGAAGATATTAAAATAGAAAAAGAATTTAACATGATATGGTTAGCAGTTCAATTCTCTAGCCTTGGGAGCCAAAATAAGTATTGAGATCCATTCCTGTCTTAAAACCACAGTTGGTCTCTAATAATGCTATCTAGTAAACAGACCACAATCCCCCTTAAGTGTGACAGGAATTACAAGCTTACAAGGTTTTCTTTTCCTAAATATGCTTCATTATGCAACACTCAAATTTTTAATTAAAAAATAGTAAAAAAAAAAATAACTTTCAAAGAGAAATGTTACATTAAGAATACAGTGGAAGAGACTATATGAATATGGAGGCATTTTTCTTATTTTCCTAGGAACTTTCTGAATTCCTGTTACCACAACTCTGAGCTATTTGGTTTTTCTGCATCAAGTTCCTCAGCTTGTTACATCAGTTTGTTGCTATGGAAATGACAGAGATGCTGCAGATTCACCAATGTGAACCATTATCCAAACAACTGAACATCTTTTCCTCCTATAAAAGACACATGTCTGTCCAAGTTGTTCTTAGTATTAGTATTCTCCATTTACTAATCAAGTCAGGTAATAAGTTGTGGTGGATTTCTTAATAAAATATTAGTTATGTTTGGAAAAGATGAATTCATCAATAAATATTTTATACATTCAGCATAAATATTAGTCACTATATTTAGTGGAATTTTTACAATTTGAAAAATTATTATCATATGTGCCATATCACTAGATCCACATAATGTCCTGTGACATAGAAAAAGCTGGATTTATATTCCTTCTGACACATGAACATGTGTAGAGACCCAGAGAAACCAATTTTCTCAAGGGAAAATGGCAAATAGTGGCACTTGTACCCAGGCCTCTTGATCATTCCACTTCAACTTACTTTATCTTCTCTTATCTCTGGATGCACTGTCATTTTCAAGTCTAGTAATTGATTACAGTTTTCTTATACTACCAGCTTCCTCTTCATACTCATGGGTAACATTTTTCAGTAGTTTCTGCATTCAGACACTGTCCCAAGTGCTGATGATCTATCTATGAAGGAAACTGAGGAAGGAATAGCTGCTACTAAAGGTAGTGCATTAAATTCAAATATATTTGTGTCATATTTTCTTTATCTATTTGCCAGAAATGTTTTAAGAAAAAATGGAAATGCTTAAAATAAACAAAAATCATGATAACAAGTATAAAGAAACTATACTACATTTTTCTTTTGCCAATTTATCCCTAACACCCAAGAGTGTGCTTGGGGATGTTAGGTCTGTCAGAATTAATAAGTGCTTCTCTCACCCAGAGATGTGCACACACATGTACACACAACCTATTTGCATAACTTTCCCAGTGCATGTTGTATGTGCATTTATAAGGTCTAGATCTTAGAGAAAGCAATAATTCTGCATACTTGAAAGTGAAGTTCCAAGCATGAACATAGGACCTGATATGCCTCTTCAGCAGACTTTGACTAAGGTGCCTGTTTGGAAAATCAGTAGAGAAACGTCGCTTTTTGGAAGAATTTTGGAGAGAGGAATATTTGGTTGTCATCATCTTTCATTTTTCTTTCTATGTCTCCTTCTTTTTTTGTGTCCCTTTCCTCCCTAGTCTGGGATTTTCTCCTTCATGTGAGCTGTCTTTCTTCACTTTGTTGTCTCTCTCCTGAATGGCCCTTGCTCCCTCTTTCCAGCTGTTTCCCAAGGCAGCATAGCCACTTAATCTCCGATGTACTTAGCTAATTTACTCACTCTCATTCTGTCCAACTGCTGAACTAATATGAGCTGAGATTTTAAATGCTGAAAATGATTGTAAGGATTACTCTTAAAACATACAAAACACACACACACACACACACACACACGCACACACACTACTATTTGAGCATCATGGTTTTCTTTATTAGTTCACTAGTTTGTTTTCCATATACTTCACTGATACAGTAAAATCCATGTGGGTGAGAAACATGACTGCCTTGTTCATTACTTTATTCTCAGCCCCCAAGAGTCCCTGGTTCATAGACAGTTCTCAATAAATATATGTTGAATTAATTCTCTAAATAAAACTATTAGTAGTGGAACACTCTATGAGCAAGATAACAAATATTGGGCAACCTTGCAATACCATGATTTAGAAATTCAGAGGCAAGAGTTGTTGCTTTAAACTTTGTGTGAACAGAAGAAAACTTTATTCAATATATGGATTTGATCTGAATTTCAAAGGACGCATGTCTCACCTGTAGAGAAAGGGGAACCTCATCAACAAGACTCCCTAAACATTAGTATAAACAATGGCCTGGTGGTGGGAAATGATAAAACTTAGTCTTGATGTGGGCCTAACTGGTGCCTGCTTCAGAAACTACAAAGATTCCACTGAGAGGGTGAAATGGTGGAAATAGGCACAGGCCTCCACGTTGGATGATCCAGGCTCTTCTCACAGCTCTGGAGTTGACCAGCTGTGAGCTTAACCACACTGAACTTCAAAATAATGGAGGAGTTGCATGGATGGTCTTTAAAATGATCAAATTGAGCAGTGTGAGACCGCTCTGTATTGTCGGAGCTGAGTAGAAACAAGGATAAAAAGTAAAACTAAGGAGAGTATAAAGAAGAGCAGGACAAATAAGGCTTAATTATAAGGGGGTGCAGAACTGCTGTTCCCCTAATCCTTGACTTATTGAGAAGCTCCTGGAAAAAAAAGCTGCTGTGGTTAAAATCAGACAAGGAGAAACAGAGGTCAGATATTAACTTGGTTTTGAGGAGAGAATCTAAAACCAGTTAAGGTTGTCCGGGCCCAGTTAGATGATAGACAGGAAGAGATTTAAGTCTACAACAAAAAGTCACAGAAGGAGCATTTAAGAAGAGCAGAAAATGTGAGCAATGAAGGGGAAAGAATTTAGAGAGCACCACTGTGAAACCAGCAAAGGCCTCCTGATGCATTTTTTTAAATGACTGTTGAATGTGGACAATATACATTTTTAAAAGTCTACACTAAAATCAATTCGGTGTCCAATCTGGTGTTCAACCTTTTATTTTCCCTTTGTTTTTGCCCATGTGCTCCTTATGTTTTCTTTTCTGACCGGGAGGGTGATTGTGTTGGTAGGTATTGCAAGGTGACTCCAGGCTGCATAAGAAGCAGAGGAAGAGTCTAGAGAGAGGAGACCACCTGGAAGGCACCCTCTTCTCCAAAGCTTTCAGAGCCAAGTCTTATGCTCAGTGCTTGGTTAATGTGATCACACTCTATCTGTCCACTGGCTGGCAGATTTTGAGCTTTTTCAAAATCATTTCTTATTAGATCCTTTTGGAAACCTGTGAAATGAATACAGCTGGAATCATTATCTTCCTTTTACAGATGAATAAACAAAAGACCTCAAAAATGGCATAATATGCTCTAATTGCCATTGACTATCAGAGTCAAATAAAATGAAAGCATCATTTCCTGCATTGTCCTGAAGAAAGAGAGGTAAGCATAATAACCAGACCAATTAAAAACAAGATGAGAGAAAAGCCTTAGAAGATGAACAGGGCTATTTGGAACACATCGAGATAAGAAATATAAAGGAATTAATGTGTTGCCATAGGTTATGCCACCTTTCCTTCCTTCATTCAACATGGTCATTTATTACTTGAACTATACAGAACAATGTAATATATATATATATATATATATATATATATATATATATATATATATATATATATATATATATCTCAGTATGCAGTAATGTGTAGCTAATGATCCTAACTTCAAGGAGGTCATGTTTGTTTCAGACAGAAGTAGATTGGAATGTAGGTGGGTCAGGCTGTATGTTTTTGGAGGCTCTTGATAATTGATTGAGAGGTTCAAGGGTACAAATTACTGGCAAAGAATCAGAGTGACTGAGATAGGGGAACCTATAAGAGTTCAAAGAGATATCCTGCTTCCTTCAATAGACTTCTTTCAATTCTCGAGTCCCTTCTCTTTCATTTGACCCTGAAGACTATCTATTGGTAACTCATGTTATCTTTACCTCCAGAGGCTAAAGACCCCCAGATAAAAGGAATGAGTTATATTATAAGGCCTTGAGATTCAAGACCTTAAAAATAATTTATTTATCTACTAGAGAATGATTTTGACAAAAATCTTTAGAATTTGATGAAAAGCCAATAGAGTTGTTGAAAAGTGCATTTAAAAAGTTAAAGCATGATTTTTATGGTTGTTTTCTTGTTTCTCTTTGTTTTTCAGCTACTAGAAATATTCACTTACAGCCACTTAAGATATTCTGCTGGACTTAAAGAAGATTGATCAAATCTTTGCAAATCTATATCTACTGCAAGGAAAAAAGGGGAAAACAGCTTAGCATACATATCTAATGATGTACAAGTTATACAAATTTTGAATATGATGGGTACTACATTTCATTGACATTTAGAATTTTCCACAGTCATTTCTGCAAAATGCAAAATTATATTTAAAACTAAAGGTTCCCAGCACTCTTAACATTAAATTGTTGAAAGTGGGTAGACATCTGAAAAAGGAAAAACCAATCAACCACACAAGCAAATAGAGCACAATCCTAGAAAAAGAATTGGTTACTATTGTGAAAATCTTTTGAAAGCCATTTATCACATGGTACTATGGTTTGAATGTATCCCTCAAAAATCAGTGTATTAGGATATTAATCCCCAGTGCAACTCTGTTAAGAGGTGGGAACTGTGGGAGGTGATTAGATGTATGGGTTAGATTCACACCATCTGTGAAAGGGCTTGAGGCTATAATTTTGATCTCTTGCTTCCAATGTTACAATGCAGCAAGAAGTCCATTGATTTTGGACTTCCCAGCCTCCAGAACTGTAAGGAGCAAATTTCTTGTCTTTATAAATTGCCTGGTCTGTGGTTTTCTATTTTAGTAGCATAAAATGGACTTACATTGGAACAACCAGGAAGATGTAAATGCCATCCCTATATAATTACTATGACTTCAATTTTCTTTGATAGACATTTGATGTCAATTTTATTTCCCTTAACCTCTATTGCAATTTTCATATAGACATAAATATGGCTGGGAAAAAGACTTTTATAAAACCAATATGGTAACCATTTTCACACTCAATTTAATTTAAACAGTAAAAAAAACCATGAGCAGTTTTTTGTAGGTAATTCTGTTCCTTGTACTGTATTTTCTGTAAGTGACACAAATACTTTAATAGATGTTATATCATAATCTTTAACATAATTTCCAAAGTTCTGATTCATAAGTAGAAGTATACTAACTAGCAGGTATAGATTCTAATGTCATTCAATATTAAAAGTTATCAAATAAGTATGTTACACATATTTTAAGTTCTCCCAATAACGAACTTTCTTTTTTTTTATTTTTTTGGGGGTACTGGGCATTGAAGTAAGGGGCACTCAACCACTGAGCCACATCTCTAGCCCTATTTTGTATTTTATTTAGAGACAGGGTCTCACTGAGTTGCTTAGTGCCTCATCCTTGTGGAGGCTGACTTTGAACTCAAATCTCCTGCCTCAGCCTCCCCACCCCTAGGATTACAGGTGTGCACCAACGCACCCGGTGAACTTTGATTTTTTTATGCTGAAATTTATCCTTGTTCTTGAGGAAAATCCCCATTTTAACATTTTCATTATTATACAGATTTAAATGTTGAATTTTTTGCTTTCTCTGGCTATTAGGAACCTCATCTGGTTCTGACGGAACATACAATACAAATAAGCTTTTTTCATATTTAAATGTGGTGACAGTTACATTTTTAACCATATGCTTTTCATAAATCAAGCCAGATTCATAAAATATCAGTAATGGAAAATATGTTAGGAAGTATTTAGTCTAATTCTATTTCGTGGGGAAGAACTGCAGAAACACGAAGAATATTTAGAGAAAGAAACCGAAACCAAGAAGAACATAAGAACAAAGATAACACAAGGTATAAAAAGAAAGAAGCTAGAATTTCCATTCTTGTATATATTGATTGTATTTGTATCAAAGCATAGAGGGATATAATGGATATATAAGCACTTAGAAATATAAAGCTTGGAACAAAAACATGGAAGTCCCTGGACATGCTTCTCTTACCATTGAGTCTCATTCTCCAAAGGAAAACCTTTTAACTCTTTATGGTTTTTAATACTATTTCTCTTTGCATTTCTAAACAATATATTTCCATGACTATTTTTTAGTTTTTAAATTGTTGAGATTATCAATTTGCCTGGGTCATGCACTGCTAGTTTCTGCACAATCTCCAGTCTATTCTTCTATAATAGCAGAACTCTCATTTAATCTGGACATATTGTCAGCAAGGTGAAAGATTATATTTCCCAGACTCCCTTGTGTAGAGTGGTAGCCATGTGACAAATTGTGCATCCAACTAAATAATATTTTTGTGAACTTTTTGGACAGCTTTGTTTAAAATGAGGCATAGGAGAATTCCATTCTCAGGCTAGGTAATTCACAAAAATCCTTCACTAAACGTAATTATGAAAGATGAGCAACCTATATTCTAAAAAGAAAAAAAAGTTGAGATGTTAGATATTTACTGAGGCAGTTAAAAAATAATAAAGCCAAGATCTAGGAGAAGGGTCCCTGCGAAACGAACACCATACTGGTGGTTACATTTTCCCCATGGTACATTTCTATCAGTGTGTGACAGGAAGCAGATGGCACATTCAAAGGTGTAAGGAAGAGTGCTTGATGAGAGTATTTACAAAATTGTGGGGTTGGCTAAGGAAAAACAATAAGAAAGGAATAACCAAGTCTCTGGGGTTAGAAGGAATAGGAAGCCACCAGTGCTACTAGGTATGAAGGAACAGAAGGGGAACAATTATTTAAATGTGGAAAATACCTCTCTCTATAGAAACACAGATTGGTAGGGTAAAAAAAAAAAAAAAGCAAAAAATAAAAAAGGCTTCTCTATTGAATTTCATAACATGATTAGAGCAAATGTCACCCTCGTTGTGTGCCTGGACTGTAAAAGACATCATGCAGCCTCTCAAACTATAAAAACAATGTTAATTCAAGTTAATTTGCATAGTACATGTGGTAAACATCAGCCTAGGAGAATAAATGTAATATACAATACAGGACCTCTGTGGGTTCTGGAAAAGTTCTCAAAGGAGTTGAGTTTTTGACACAAATATTAGTCTAAAGGAATGCAAACTGGAGTTGAAGGCTTTCCAAAGAGGAAAGCTCTGGCAAATTAGGACTTCAGTTTGAGGGTGTGAAGAACTACATCTTCAGAGAAACAGGAACGAGAAATAGATCAACCTTGATAACAAACTGTAGGAAATTCAGCTTCAAATAATTCCCATTCTTCATTATACTAAAATGATCCAGAATTTCTACTGTCCCTAGTGAACTGCCAGCAGCACAAATTGTCCCTTGAGGAAGAGAGCATCATCCTAGTCCTCATATTATATCCACAATTAACTTTAATATTTTGAAATAAATAAAGCATCTGGGGGAGGGGAATGTCAAAAGGGACTAAATAAAAATCCTAAACCTAAAAGTAAAATAACTGGTATTGGAATCTCGAGTAATAGGTTAATGGCATATTTTGCATAACTGAGAAATGAATGAGTGAAGAAGAGGTTGGGTCAGAAGATGATATCAAGAATACAGGAAAATGGTGGAATATAGAAAAAGTGTAGGAGACATAGGGCATAGACACAAACCTAAGTATAACTGTAATCCAAAAAGAAGAAGAAATTAGAGAGAGAGAGAGAGAGAGAGAGAGAGAGAGAGAGAGAGAGCGAGCGCGCAACAGAACAGGGAATAAATTTGAAAACATAAAGATTCTTGCTAAGAAATAAGGACTCATAGTTTCCAAACCTAATGAAAGATATCAAGTAGTTCATATATTGAAGAATCACTAAAGTCCCCAAGCAAGATCAATTTAAAGAAGAGCAGACCAATGCTGATCACAAGAAAAGCAATCAACAAAAAAGACAAAGATAAATCAGAGAAATTGTAACAGGTGTCCACTTCATGCTTTGAATATAAACCTTGCTGCTCAACCACTGTGGCTTATTTTACAACTGGCATTTTTTACCTTCCTTCTCTCCTTCTCCTCCTCTCTAACCATGAGGGAAGCAAGATTATATTCTTCCCATCTTAGGCCATATTATACATCCTCCAGCTCACTGACCACTGGAATGAAGAAACCCAGACTTGGGAGCTGGAACCAGTGGGTTTAAGAAATAGCTCTCTCTCAAAGTTACTGCTTGGATATTAATTATGACTCCTGGGAGGCATACTAGGAGGTCTTAGCCTTTGTATTCAGTATTTAAAAGCCCAATAATCCCCTTAGCAGTTAGAATTGCAGCCTCTGAGACATGAATCTGCTGACTTCTCATTTACTAGCATATCAATGAAACTTTTCTTTTCCTGTGTCTCAAAACTTTGACCTCCTTACTGGATCTGCACCAGGGACAAGGACTTAGCTTGTGGTATCAAAAGAACCTTCAAAATTGCAACAATAACTTATCGGTAAATTCTCAGTAGGGACAATGGAATCTAGAAGAACATAAGATAACATTTTGGGAGTTATTTTGCTATGGTTAGCCTCTAGAATGTCCCAGGGTCATGTGCTAGGCAGTGAAGCAATGTTCAGAGACGAAACAATGGGACTGTGAGATCTGTAACCTCATCAGTGGATATATTTGATGAATCAATTCATTGATAGGTGAAAGGACTAATGAGAGGTGGGACCTAGTTGGAGGAAGTAGATCATGGGGGCGTGTTCTGGAAGGGTCGGTCTGTCTTCTCAACAGCCTTTTCTCACTCTTTCTGCTTCCTAACAGCCTTTCTCTTCTTGGATATTAATTAGGACTCCTGGGAGGCATAATTATCCGTGCCCTTCCACCATGATGTTTCTGCATTGGGGTCAGCTTAACCGAACTTCTAAAACCACAAGACACAATGAAACATCCTTCCTCTAAGTTTTTGTTGTTAGGTATTTTGGTGACAGCAACAAAGAGATGACTAACATAACTTGAATTGGGTGTAATTACTTAAAAGAACTTGGATTAGTCTGTAAGAATAATATGGCATGAAAGAACCCAAACACAAAAGAGCACATACTATATGTTTTCATTTATAGAAAATTCACAAATAGGAAAAGTTGGTCTCTAATGGTAGAAGTGGAAATAGTGGTTGTCTCTGTGAAGGAAGAAGAGAGTCTGGATGTTGTAGGAGGAAAAAGAAGCGTTTCTATGATGCTGGTATAGCTTATTCCTTGACTTTGAGAGTAGCTACTTAGGTGAGTTCCCTTTGTGATAATTATTTGATCTATTACTCCCGATTTGGCACTTTTTCGTATGGGTATTATATTCATTTATGAAATTCAAATGGAAAAGTGGTCTCTCTCTCCTTCTGCCCATCTGCTTCTGGGAATATAGATATCATAGATAGATCCTCACCAAACACTTTGTACTTGAGGAGGAAAGCAACATTATAGAATGAAAGAACAATGATTTGGAAGGTGTCTGGGACTTTTCAAAAATTTCAAAAATTCATTCACTTGAAAAGATTAAGCCTAAGGTTTATTTAAGCCCCTCTTCTTTTGTATTTTTATTTTCTACACAGTCAAAACCAATCATAATAAATAAAATTGCCATAGTCCTCTTGTACCATAATTCCTACTTCCCTTTCCCCATCCTCACAATTTAATTACTCTAATTTTTATATTAACTCAATACGGAACTATAGAAATATTTGGGGGGACTTCTTTCTCCACAGCACACTACGTCTGGGGACTTGCCTCACTTTCTCTCTGCCCACGCTAATACTTCTATACCAAGTTGTGTTTGACCATCCCTAATTATGGTGTTCTGTTAAAGGATCACAATTCCTGTGCCTGAAATTCGTGGGGCAGATTGTAGACTCGCCACTGGGAATGGCCGAGTGATCTTGGAAATCAACAGAACTTCCGAAATTTAAACTTCATGAAAGATCATGCAACAACCACCTTTCCTTTGTATACTTATATGCTTACACATTGAAAGATAATTTATCATAAAGTATTTTTAAAGGTAATTCACAAGTATTTATAAAGATACTAACTTTAAAATCAATCTTTCATTTCCATAAGTAGAAGCTTTATATTAAATTAAACAATGATAAATCAAAATATCAGAATAATAGCAAATATTGACAAAGATATTTCAAAAGAATATTTGACTTGAAAAAACTTTCCCATGTTTTTAAGTAAAAAATTGTGAAACAGAATTTCATTAAAAATAAAAATGGGATTATTTTATTAAAAAGTCTTATTAAAATGTTTTATTCAAATATATATTCCTAAAACATTAATGATGATAATCCCTGGACTATAGATAGTAGTTAATTTTTATTCCATCATTTGGTTTTTGTTGTTGTTGTTGTTGTTGCTGTTTTTGTTTTTATTTTTATTTTTAGAGTGAAATTGTTTTACTTTTGAAATCAGGAGAATGTGTTATCGAAGAAAACAAGGAGAAAATTATGAAGAGAGACCTCAAGGCTAACACAGTCACTTTGGGCTCCCTGGCAAAATAAGATAGGAGGCTGAAGCATTGCTCCTGTACATCTGCTTGTGTTATTTTGTATAATAATTGGAAAATGCCAAGGGAAAACATTTAAATATCTAAAAACAAAAGCAATCAGAATCTTAAACATTGGGATAGAAATGTCCAATTAGCTTAAAATAAAAAAAAGCTTCCCTGTTGAATTTCATATTATGATTAGAACAAATGTGACACTCATTGTGTGCCTGGACTGTAAAAGATATCATGCAGCCTCTCAAACCGTAAAAACAATGTTAATTCAAATTAATTTGCATAGTACATGGGGTAAGCTTCTGCTAAGAGACTTCGAGAAGAAAACACACCGGCTATGTGTTAGGTTGAATGGCAGTGTTTCTAGTTTTAAGGAGGCATTTTGCACAGTCTACCACAAGTACATACGATAATATGACTCCACATGTTTACTAACTCCATACTGTGTACAAGGCATTGTTAGTACCTGTGGGGGACCGGAAAGCTCCAAATTCTCTGTATTCTCTGCCCTAAGGACACTTTCAAATGTGAACACGGCTAATCATATGCAAGGCTGTCTGGGAGGAGGTAAGAGCAAGGTGTAAACACTGTTTCTCAGGGTTAAGAGGAGAAGACTGTGAAGGTATTACTAGTCTGAAAGAGGAAATGAACTTCACAGATGCTGTCAGCTAATGATTTCAAATTGAATGTTGTTAGGCCTAGTGTGGAAAGAAAGATGACATATATTTCCCCAAATTGTTTGTAATAGTAAGAGAAATGAACAAAATGAGATTTAATTTGTAAGAAAACTAAAATGGGAGAAGGCCTGTAGTCACCTGAAAAGCAATCACTCAAAAGGAAAAGTAACCAGGGGCAAAAGCTTGGAAAGCAGCACTTTTCAACCTCATGACTATAGCCCAAAGGTCTAGGTTCAGTAAAGGAGACGAGTGCCTCCAGGGACAAGGGGTGAAAGTGAGATTTATTCTGGTGAAACTCAACTCTATAGAAAAGAACATTCTGTTACCTCAGGGAAAGACAACGTCCACCTGGAAGACATAAGAAAAGCATTGTAGGTCTCTACAGAATTGAAAACAAGGAAAAGGGAGAAAAAACAAAACCCTATTTAGATAAAGATATCACTTAAGTAAAAACAAAGTGTGAATTTAATAAAAAGAAAAGTTGAAAGACCCAGAATTGCATGAAGAACATACCACTAATCAGTGACATTACCGCTTGCATCTAAGAAAACGGCAAAATGTGCCCTGAATTGGTTGATTCAGAAACTAGTTTTAAATAATTATTTGCTAAATTGGATTGCTCTTCAGTCAATCAAAGACAGGACAAACCAAATCCACTGTTCTCTGGCTGATTGAACTTTTTAAAAAAAAGACATGCATTTAATAGAATCAAGTTAAGAAAAACTTTGGTTCAAAATCAAGAAGCTAAATAAAACAAAGCATGGTATTCTAAAGTACCTGAAAAAATTCTTGGCCAATAGTACTGCAACTATTTTTAGGAAACATCTCAACATGCATTTATCTATGAGGCATGTAAAGTCACTGTTGCCTGAACACAGACCTCAAACCATGGTGACCCCTCATGCATGTTGGTTGAGAGGGACCTGATCTTCTTGGCCATGTAAGTGAGGGGGACTCAAGCAATCCATCCTGTTTTCAGGGATGGTTCAGGGAGAGTTTAACATGCTTATTCTGATAATGACAGATCAGGACTAGATGTGAAGCAATGCTTTTCTTCTTTCCTTCCCCTGCCATCTACTCCTCTATACTACACTTCTTTATTGCAAATTAATATTAGCTGAATTTTTACTTAGGGGGAAGAAGTTAAACTTATACTTGAAATTTAAACATTTTTATAGTCATACATAATTTCCACAAAAGTATTTTTGTTTTACTCACTCAAATAATATATTCTAAACCTAAACCGTTAACATAGCTTTTACAACTTCTATGGGTAGGTTAATTACAAAAATGCTCAATAAAATATTTTTTTCTACACGGAAAACTCAACTCACTCTATCTGCAAAGGAGATTGACAAAGCCAACTACAGAGAGTGTCCAGGACTGAAGGGAATAAATGCACCTGAAATCCCTCCACATGTCAGAGTGACCCTCTGAGCACAGCATTGGGATCGAACCCCCAAATGAAAATTGCATTTCTTATAATGAAAGCAAAATTTTGCAGCAGTTTGAAGCCTGAGGTCCCAAATATTATCCAAAGTTACCACAAGCTGGTATATTAAAGCTTCATGTTAGAAGAGTCCTGAAACACCATTGTTCCTTGTTCTTTGTTGGTTTCTACTGTATAATTGTTTCTGTATACTTGCTTAGCTCTGGAGCGACAATTTGGCCTCTCCTCTGGGGCACGTAAGCATCAGAGCTTACAACTATGGCTTCCAAAGAGAGTCTTCCCTAGTCACCAGATGGCCCACTGAGACTAGCAACACTGTCAATTTATAGCAGAGTCCTAATACAGGTTTCAACTACTTAGCAGATGACTAACAGTCAACATAGATGAAAATAAGGTCACTTTTATCATTTTAGCAACTTTATATAAGGTTAAAAACTTGCTAACAATTTAATTTCTATTAAAGTCAGAAGGTACTGCTTAGTTTTTTGTTATTCTTTTTTAAATTAGTGCATTATAATTATGCATGATAATGAAATTGGTAGTTACATATTTTACATGCACACAAAATAACGATATAATTTGGTCAATTTCTTTCCCCAGTACTTACCCTTTCCCTCCCTTCATTCTTCCCTGTCTCCCCAGCTTCTTCTATTGGCCTCTCTTCTGTCATTAAGAGATCTCCCCCAACTTTTTCTTTCCTTTTATCTTATGATTTATTTTTTTTAAAAAACAACGTAAAGTTCTGTCACATGTTTCTTAAGCAGAAATACAACTGGAATTAATTTTGATGCTTCCAGCTTTTAACTTAACAAATCTTTATATATATCCATAATTATCACCTTGAGGCTTTTTCTTAGATTTGTCAGTTTAAACATGTTTCAGCATATCATTTATTAATAAATAACTGATTTTTATGAATTGGGAGCCTTCATTGCACATTACCTCTGTTACTAGAAATACACCTGCAGGATGACTCCATTGGTCATTTTAACAAATGACTAGATTAAAATAAGCCATTGACTTCATTGGAAGGGTTCATCTCATACTGCAAGTGATTAACTCTTAGATTATAACTGGCCAGAGTGTTATTGCTATGACCATGAGGTTTTTGTTTAGGATCTATCAGGGCCAAGACCATCTTGTTGCTATCTCACTTTTGGTATATTAAGCTCATAGGCAATTAGAAAATATGCATTTGCTCTTGGAAAAAGACCAAAGCAATATACTTTCACTTAAAACACAGTACTAAGAAACTGCTCAAGGATTAGTCAGAGGAGACAATTCTTTGAAGTGCTGACCAAAGTGGGTCTCCTGGGTCATCCATTATATTGTTCAAGTGTAGATGGAAGATTGTATGGATTATATGTAATGGTCTCCAAAGCGAATACATTAAGATTCTCCAGCTATCCAAATGTCAAGAGAAAAGAACAAGAGTCATTGCATATGAATGCAAGGTGTTTTTTGACACCAAAGACTAGAATCTACAAACAGAAGAGGTTGTGGAGGCACATGAGATTTCCTGAGAGATTTGCTCTACTAATGTTAGTTTTAAGATAAACACCACAGAAATTCTTTTTCACTTCAATCAATTCCTTTTCCTCTGAGGAGTCACAGATCTTTACTAATATGATCTTTATTTACCATATGCTCTATCCATTTTGCAAAAGCTATCCTGTTTAAGTACAACAGCAGGAAGAAAATATTGAAAAAACTTCTGCAATCATTTAATAGTTAGTGTTTTCTTATAACCAAATGAAATTTACCATCTGTAGAACGTTAGAGGAAGATGCAAAAATAATATTATCAGTATATCAACAGAAACGACTGGAAAGCTTGGTGATTGTGAGATTAGAGCTGACAAGACTAAGTAATAGCAGAATAGCAAGCTACTCTAAAAACAGGAGTATGAGTTTGTCTTCTTGGCTCTAAGGTTTTTTAGCACTAAGTGTTTGCCAGTTTTGCCTTCTTTTCTATTTATAGAAGCAAGTGGTACTGGTGCCTATAACAACTTGCCAGTGAGATTTTTAGTGTATGTAATCTCCCAACTATAATTTAAGGAGAAAATTTAAATATGAGTGAAGAGTTCACCTTTTATTGTTGAGGTCCTACTTTTTTAGTTCCTACTTAGATAATAAAGTAAGAACCCTATGTACTTCACTACTAGGGTGAACTAGGGAATTGTCAACATTCAATCATTTTTCAAGTATAAAAATGAAAACTTACCAGGTGCAGTGGGCCACACCTGTGATCCTGGTGACACGTGAGGCTAAGGCAGGAGAATCGAGAGTTCAAAGCCAGCCTCAGCAATGGCAAAGCCCTAAGCAACTCAGTGAGACGCTGTCTCTAATAAAATATAAAAAAGGGTTGGGGATGTAGCTCAGTGGTTTAGCTGCCCTGAGTTCAATCCCCGGTACCAAAAAAAAAAAAAAAAGAGAGAAAACTTCCTGTAGTACGTTCCTATAAGATCTAAGGAAAGCTTTCCAAAACAAACAAACAAAACCCTCTGGTTTGAAAGGATGCTATTTGGATTCTGATATGAAAAATTTTCTCACTCTGGGAATCCCTGAATGGTTTTCCAAATCTTTCTGCCTTTCCCCAGATCTTCTTACTATTTTCCTATATGTTGGTGGAAACATCCATGGGAGTACAGTTTGTGAAGGCACATCTTTCTTTCCTGGTATGTTATGAGATCCCTTGGTATAAGTAGCTCACAACTCCCCAAACAAAGCCTAAAGGACTTATGTCAGGTGTGCATTGAACTTAGTGTAACAATAATCAGAGACTCCCATGTCAAACCTGATTTGCCAACTCTATATGAATACAGAGGAAAGAAGGAATGAATTAAAGGAAAAAAGAGTGAAATATGTGCATAATTCATATATATTTCATACCATAATTTTTATATATTGAATATGTACATAATTTTGTAACCAAGGAGTAGTCCTGAACTCTCTGAGGTCTCATTGAACGATTATAGATGACACAGTACTCTTATGAAGCAGAATCAGAGGCAGTGAACCCAACCTCTGAATACATAATATGTGTTTAATGGTAGCAGCATAAACAAGGTCCATCATGGGTAAGAAAGGTGCATGTCTTTTAATATACAGGTTTTAATTATTATTCAAGAATTGCAAGACCAATATACCAACAGAAGACTGCCATTGAAAAAATAGTTTGTTATGCTCATAAATGCCAAAAGAAGGGGGCACTCCATGCCACAGGCAGGGGGTGGTGGTGAGGGCAGGGGGATGAGGAGATGGGATGTCACACTCGGACTTAACCAGCATCAGTCAGGAGGCAGAGGAGAGGGGGAAATTTGGGGAACAGCCTTTATTTTGGTCTTTACAGGAAGGAATGGGCAAGACAGCATCAGCATGTGCAGAAGGGCCAGTTTGAACAATTTCAGTAAACACAGAGGCTGTCCCTAGTTATCTGTAGTAGCCACAATTAGTGCAGGAAGCTGTGGCCCAGGAGTGTGATAGACTGATAAAGGAGGTTATTAGTCAACAGCTCTGCATTGCTTGATTTGCATTTGAAAAGCTTGCTAATGAGCAAGTCATTTGCCTTCTCTAAGAACTGGACAATGTCTCCCTCTGAGGTCAGCAGGGACTCTAAAGTCAAAACCTAAGAATACAAAAAATAAAAGCATACCTAATACACTGTGTTGTCTAGTGGACTGGTATAGAGAGCTATGGGTATCCATCACAGCTGCCTTAACTATCTACAGAATTTTAGAAGGTCACTTCTCCCGCTTTCAATTCATCCACTGGCAAAATAAACACTTTGAGTTGGTAAATCTTCAGTATATTTTAGGCACATATTTACCATCCTTTGTGTTAGAGTCACATGACAAAAGGAGATGCCTTATTATATGAGACAAGATAACCGAACAAGATTTGGGTCATAAATCTCTAGCAAATGTAGTGTAAGATAAGACAATTAGGTTGCAGTACACCAGTCTTTTAGCCAATCTCCAAAACAGCCAAGCTGCTGCTGTGACATGCAGTCTAACAAATTTAAAACTTTGAGCTGCTAATGCCTGTAGTTTCCTCCAGCCACATGGAACTTGTGCACATCGCCAAGGCCAAACTTCCTTGAGCAGTACTATCTCATTTTTACTGATGCCCAACATTAACAACAATAACAAAAAGCATCTTCACTCATCTTCTCATTCAGCTTTTATATAGTCATGAGGACAAGGAGAATTCAGCATAAAATTGGCAACCAAAAAATTCATGCATAACTAACAGTAGCCAAGCAGGCAATAAAGTATTTTTATGCAAAATATGAACGTGGATTGGAAATTATAAGACAAATTCGGGAATGTTGTTTCTAACCATTTATGAAAAATACTTCTAATCTTACCTTTTTTTTTTTTTTTTGTATCAGGAATTATACCTAGGGGCACTTAACAGGAATTATACCTAGGGGCACTTAACTCCAAGCCACTTCTATGGACCTTTTTATTTTTATATTTTATTTTGAGACAGGGTCTAAGTTGCTTAGGGTCTCCCTAAGTAGGTGAAGCTGGCTTTGAACTTGGGATCTTACTGCCTCAGCCTCCCAAGCTGTTGGGATTACAGGTGTGCACTACCATGCCTGGCTCTAATACTTTTGTAATAATCCTTCAGTATCATATTTGTTTCTAAACAGAAAAACTTCTTACTAGACATTATTCAGCATCCTGACATTTGCTTTGTGTATTTTTTTTAAACTGGAAAGTTTTATTTGTGTATGTGTCATTGTGGGGAGAAATCAAGTCACAAAACAGTATGTATTTAGTATGATCATATTTCTGTAAAAATAAATACATATATTTAAAATTCTGGAAAGACATGTTATGTAACAACTGTGACCAGAAATTATCTTTCTGTGATGAGATCATAGTGATTTTAATTTTCTTCTTTATATATATTTGTATCTTTTAAGTTGTTTGCAATGAGTGCACCTTTATTTTGTAATGGAGAAAAATCAAATATTTTCTATTTTGCAAAACAAATATTCCCACATTTATTATAATACATATAAGTGTAAAAATGGTCAATTTCTTGTATATATCTCAATCACCAGACAGGTTGTTTTCTTCCCTTTGCTTAGGACCTTCAGTGACTAATGATTATTAAAATCTCTGGCATGTGTCAATAACGTTTAGGGCAATGAAACCAGCTACTCTGATGAAGACCATAAGAAAACATTACTCTTGGTCATAGTTCAGTCAACCAGCCCTTATTCTAAGGTTATAAGAAGTATTACTGAAAGGAGAATTTTTTTAATATTAATAAGAATTATAAAGCTTATTAGCTACTCTGAAGGTCTAGTTCAAACAATTTCATGAGCCTCAGCTCCTCAGGGTCCATTCCAAATGAGTTTGATGGTTGCAGTTAAAAGATTCCTTTGTTTAATTGAGTACCTTGATGATGAGGTCATGATGCCCAGCACTCTCCCACTCAGATGGTGCACACAGAACAAATGCTTTGCAGACCTGGACTAATCCAGTATCTCCAACCAAGCTTTCTGCAAACCTGAAATTCTCCAAGAAAGGAGCCTGGAAACAAGCATGTGACTAACGTAGCACGAATCTGTAAACACTGCTTCCAAAGTGCTTTAAATTTTTTTCCTGTGCTAGCAGGTCAATAATAGCTTCAGATTCAAATAATAGGATTTGTAAGATGGGACCTGAGTATAGACAAGTCCTTCTAAAAAATTTCTTTCTTACATGGACCCTCTAAAACTCTCTTCCCAAAGCAATGAGGAAGCTCCTATGGCCTAGTAGCTTATATAATCTGTATCAAAGAGGAAAAGCAAAATAACTGTGAATTTGCAGCTTTAAATATCTATTCCCACTTCAAAGTTAAGTGACTTTTTGAGGTGGTATGAAAAATTTGAAAAAGAGAACAAAAGCTCAGAATGAGGTATGGTGTAAGGAATTGAAGTAGCAGCCCATCATTCTCATGTCTTTGTGTGCATTCCTCTTTGTTATTTATAGAAGACATGCGTAAGCCTAATGTCAATGTTCTCACTTACATCCACAAGTTGTTAGAAGAGAAAAGATGGAAGAGGACTGGAGATGGAACCCAGTAGCATAGCACTTGCCTAGTATGCATAAGGCCCTGGGTTCAATCCTTGGTATTGCAAAAAATAAATAATTTTTTTAAAAGATGGGAAAACAAATTTAAATTGTAAACATTTGCAAGAAGCTGAATCAAAGAACTGGTATTGTTTTTAATAAAAGTACTTACAAAATTTTTCTTTTGTTGCTTACAACATAGAAAATTCTCAAACTCTTATCATTTCTCGTATTTTCCTTTAAATGAGTATCAATAGCCCTGTTCCAAAAATAAATCATCTGCATGGTCATGAAAGAATGGGGTTTGATAAGTGAAGCCAAGCCCACAGTGCAAGAATAATGAATCATTGCCTGTGTACTTACCCAGCCAGGATTTTTATGAGTTCTAAGGTTAAAAGGCACCAATCTTCCCTTAGATATGCCAACTATAGCATAATTTTACCAGATAGAATGAGAGGCAATTGACACAGTATGTTTATAATTAAACTCAAAAGCTCATCAGTGAACTTTCTGCTGACATCCTCAAAAATGATAACTATTTTAAAAGTAAAAAGGTAAATGTTTAATGATGATTGCTTTGATGATAAACTGACTTTCTAGATTAAATAAGATACCTCAAAAAGTTACACTAAATGTAAAAACAAAATCATAAGAATAGGGATTCCATTAATTATTAAACAGGCAAAACGGTGACATGTTATCTTTAACAACTTTTTTGTTTGATTCTCAGTATTGCAGTCAATCAATAATAATAAATAAATACAAATTTTAACTTTTTACTATGGAAAATTTCAGATAAAAGAACAGGATGATTCCCATACTTTGATTTAATAACCAGTTCTATTTCATATCTCTCCTTTTGATTTAATAACCAGTTCTATTTCATATCTCTCCTTTTGCACTGGAAGCAAATCGCAGGCATCATGTAATTTCATCTGTTAATATTTCATGTTTGCCTAAAAGTTATTAGTCAAATAAATGCAACAGCGTTACATTAAAATGTTTAGATTATAACATTTTGGTGTTAAAATAGCACTAAAAGAATGAAGAAACAATCATTTAATATTAAATATCAAATACTTGGCAGTTTTCACATTGTCAACTGCTAATACAGATGAAATATGTATTTTCCCATATTTCTTTGAATATGATTTCTTTGACTCAAATTTCAATGGGATACACCTTGAAATTCATTGCTTTATTTGTAAATATCCTTTAATTTATCAGTCTCCTCTCCACCTCTTTTGTCCCTTTTTAACTTAGTTGCCAAAGAAACTGATTTGTTTGTATTATAGTCTGGACTTTGTCATTGTATTCACTATTATCATTTAACATGTCCCAATTGTGGATTAAAAATAATCCATACTTATTAAATTGGTAGTTGATCTGAAAACTTCAGCCAAATCAGAATTTTCTTTTTCCCCAGAGCATCTGATAGGTTTTGCTGTTATCAAAGAGCTCATACTGTCTAATATTACATCTTTTTGTGTTGTTATAGTATCAAGTGATTATTGCCTAGCTCCAAGAATTCATTAAGAGTTGCATAATGATAATTCTTTCCCCATTTCTTTTTTCTTTATTAGCTGGAATTCTTGTATAAAAAGAAACATCTGCTCTACTGATTCTTGGTTATTCAGTGGTACAAATCTAATAGGAAAGGGAAGATAAATGATTCATTCCTTTATTTACAAGTAACAAATTAGGAGTTTTAAAACTAATTTATGCTGGGGAATATTTGTATTAAAAGTCAGAATGTTTTAAAAACCTATGTATTGTATGAAGCTGTTATGTTGTATGTTGCCAGTTTGTTCCAAATTAATAAGAGATAAGCAAAGAAAAAATATTGACATGGGCCAGATGGTACAGATAGTGTTATTCACAATAAAGGTTTGATTAGATATGAAGGGCTGAACCTGTAATAAAATTAAAGGCATACTTCTGGGGGTTTAAAAAAAAGCAGGGAACT
This sequence comes from Marmota flaviventris, assembly GCF_047511675.1. Lineage (NCBI taxonomy): Eukaryota > Metazoa > Chordata > Mammalia > Rodentia > Sciuridae > Marmota > Marmota flaviventris. The sequence continues at coordinate 50,164,216 of NC_092498.1, forward strand.
GCATTTTTACCTAAAACATAATGTGTAGCAATTTAAAAAAAAGTATTCATCTTGAAGATGAAATTGAAGAGAAGCCATGACCAAAATAAGGAGTGTCCATAGCTGATTCAATGGGGAATCTTCCTGCTAAGATTCTTAATGTGCCCGTGGTTTTCCCAGAAGGGCATGCTGCTCAGCCCACCCCTGCTTGGCATTCAGTCAGGATTGTGATTGAACGTGGTTCTAGTGGGGCACAGAGGAGAACATTTCCCCTCCTATGATTGACAGGAGACAAGACTGAGGTCAAACCTGATCTTGCTGCTGCTTACTGACTTATTCATGCTGTTGCTAATGGAATAAATCCCAATCTGTACCTTTCCTTCCAGGCTACTTGAAGCTAGCTGCTCTATCATAATTAGTAGCCACTCTATTTCTTTTATCACCTCCTCTCTAGGGTGACAACAGTCTGGAAGAAAAATAACCCATCTCCTTAGTTCTTTCTGATCATATTTGAGCTCCTCTTTCCAGATCTTATGCTGTTTCACTAAGTTCTCAAACTCCTTCTCAACAAATGCTGCCCCTGATTCCTTCACCTTTGTGCCACAATTAGTAACCTCTCATCTGGTAAGAAGAATGATGGTCCTCAAAGCTGTCCATGTTCTAATACATGCAACCAGTGACTCTGTTACCACACATGGCAAAGGGGAGTTCAGATGGCAGATGAAATTAACATTGCCAACCCACTGACCTTAAAATGGAAAGATGATTTTGGATTATTAAGGTGGGATTGATACTAGCCCATGAGTTCTTTAAAATGGAAGAGGGAAGCAGAAGAGTAGGATTGATGGCATGTAAAAAAGACTGAACCCACCAGAGCTGGATTTGAAGAGGAAGGTGGAAAGCAAAGAGTTAAGGAATACAGAGAGTCTATAGTAGATGGAAAAGGAAAGCAGATTCTCTCCTACAGATTCCAGAAGAAACACAAACGTGCTTACTGCTTGGTTTTAACCCAGTGAATCTGTGTTGGGCTTCTGTATAACTGTAGGAAAATGCATTCATGCTGGTTTAAGCCACTGAGATTACAGTAATTTGTTACAGGAGCCATAGAAAACACTTGTGCCACTATTGTGTTTGTGTATTTGAAGGCAGTAAATGAGAGGTGTATCAGAGTAAGTCTACACCTGGATTCAAATTTCTGCTTTGTTGCTTCCAAGTTTCTTGATCTTAGGCAGATAAAGGAATTTCTCAGAACCTTACGTCTGGGCAGGTCATCTGTTTGCAACCTTCCATTGCACAGAGCTCCTCTCCTTCGGGGTATTTATCACAATTATAATTACATAACCAACTGAGTGCTTAATTAAATGTCTGTCTTTTGTTTGAGATAATGGTCTCCCTGAGGAAAGGAGCCATATTTGTCTTGTCAACTATTTGTATCCCTAGGTCAAAACCACTTAAAAACATTTGCTGATAAAATGGATTTGAGTAAATTTACCTCTTCAGTGTGATATAGACAGTAAAATATTAAAATATTCAGAATATAAAAAAAGCATTTACTTAAACAGTGTAATATGGGGACTTAGAGAACCATCACTCAAGACACTTTATAACCAAACTCTTGTCTCTTTGTTACTTTGTTTGTGGTGCTTTCCCCTTTGCTTTCTTGACGAGTAGGCATTTTCCTATCAGCATATTGAGATCTGCATGTGTGGATCCCAGAGTACCTCTGCCTAGGTAGGCTCCCAATGAGTCCAGAGTCTCTTAATCATGGTAACAGGTAAAAAACATAAACAAAACGTGATAAGCTCTAGGGTCTGACCCAATTCCCCAGCAGTTTTTAAACTGTAACGATGTCAATTTCAATTCCACACCTTGCTTCTAAATCTCAAAGACCTTTTTATTTTTAATCAATAAATGGATGCCTTCAGAGCTCTTGATATAAGTCCTAAGATCAGGAATACTTGAAAGGGAGTTGATATAGGACATTCCAGGTTTGTTGGTTGCTTTAGGTTTTTTAAAATATTTTAGTTGTAGATGGACACAATACCTTTATTTTGTTTATTTTATTATTTTATTTTTTTATGTGGTGCTGAGGATCGAACCCAGTGCCTCACACGTGCTAGGCAAGTACTCTAATACTGAACCACAACCCCAGCCCTGCTTTAAGTTTTTTAAGTTTTAGCTTTAAACTGAGCCCATCCTCCAAGAAGCCATATATTTGTCCCAGGGAACTCTAAATCCCATAGAAACATTTTCCTTTCACAATTTTGAGCCCTCGGCTGCTATAGGTTGACTATAAGGAATAGCTGTGTGAAGAGAGGAGTGTTTATATACTCTTTAAAAGAAAATGGGAGGTCCTGTTGCTTGTAGTAGCCATTATTTCTGCCCAAACTCATAGGCCTGAATTATTAATCTGATTTACGTGAAATAAGACTTTTTCTCAGCCCCAAGCTTTATTAATAATTATCAAAGAATTCAAAGCAATAATGCTAGCAGCATCAATATTAAGAAGTCTCCAAACATCAGATATTTTATTCTGTATCTATTCTTTCAAAATACTTTGTTCTGTACCTGGGTTCATTTGGATTCAGAGTTACATCATGTAATCAGTTGCCAGTCAAGTTAGCACAGAGAAATCACTGAATTTGGAGTCTCTTAAATTTACATACCTCATTAATCATAGTTTTATTCTGGCCATATTTCTAAATCTCACTCTTTATCATAGTGGCAGCATAAAAATCCATAAATTTCATATTCTTATATTAGTCAAACTATATAAACCATATAAAACTTTCTGTAAGAATTACTATAAGGCCCTCATTTATCTTCTTTGCTTGCATACTCTGTTAGTCAGTGTTTGCAAGTGTTTGGGTCAATCTAAGGTATCCCTGAGAAGGGAGAAAACTAGTAACATACTGCTAAATGTTCCCTTCCCATTTTCTATGTAAACATCCTTAAAGTAAATAAATGACAAAAAAAAATTAACAATAAGGAAAAGTCTCCTGTAAAAGCCAATGTTCTTACTTTCAAATGACAATGAGAATTATGTGAGGCAATGTGTTTCTCTCTTTTTTGTGTGTGTGAGTCTCTATAAAATCATGCCTATTATGAGAACATAATCTTTAAATGATATATGTTTGCATTAGTCAATTTTCCAATACAATAATGAAATACCTGAGGCTGGGTAACTTTATAAAGAAGTTTATTTCACTCCCAGCTTGGCTTTCATCAGGACCTCATGGTAGATGACATCACAATGGTGGGAATAGGTAGAGGAGAGATTGCACTGAAAACCAGGAAGCCAAAGAGCAACTGGAGACCAAAAGGTCTCAGGAGAGCTATGTTAATCTCTTCTGAGGGCATAACCGCCAATGATCTAAACTCCAACAGTGTTCCACCTCTTAAAATTTTCTACCATCTTCCAAAGATCAAACCTTTAAGACAAGGGTCTTTGATGGACATTCAAGATACAAATTATAGGACAAAACATACTTTCACTTACTCAAATGTACTAGAATTTTTAAATATTGATATTAAGGAACTTTATAAATAATGTTATTCAAAATCTTAATTAAAAACCACTTAAACTCAAATTAGGAAGAGAAAGAATAGTGGCAAAGCAAATATTTTCCTTTCCTAATTTTATTTTTCTTTTAAATTTAGTTATGTTTGTTTCTTTCCCTTCAAAATCTTTGGGAGTCAAATTTATCAGGGTTTTTCTTTAAAATCTTTGAGTTTTAGTTGTAAATGGGAAAGTTGTTTTGGGTTTCCAGTTTATAGAGTTGTTCATGTACATGTATAATTTCTTCTTTGTTTTCATTTTTTAAAAACATTCAGATTTCTGATCAATGTGAGGAGTTATTCTTGTGTATAATCTGAAGTATCCAGGTGTAAATTTTTCAATATACATCCAGTTAATTCATTTAAAAGTGCATCTTTTCCCCAGTGATTTAAGATACATAAATTATTTTATATACTCAGCTTCAATTTTGGACTTTCTATTGTGCTTTCTTGGTCCATCAGTCTATTTGTGTACCAATCCACATTGTTTGAACTTAGAAATTATACTTGTATTTACTGGAGTTTTACATTAATTTGTTTATAATTAATGTCTTTATGATGTTTATTGATCCTTTGTAAAAATATACTTTTAGTTTGTTCAAATACATGTTATATTTCACTAGTGTTGTAGTTTTCCTTTATCTTTTGCACATTCGTTAACTTTATGTTTTCCTCTCTCATCTTTGTGTTATTTGTATTTATTCATTGTTTAACATTTGTGTTGTTCTAATCTTCCATCTTTATTCTCACCTTTGTTTTAGTCTGTCAATTTAGATGTGCAATTGAATATATATAAAACATATCTTAGATAAGAGGATATACATAAAACATATAAATATGTGCAACAATACTTAATAGCAAGTAGTACTTTTATTAAAACCACCTCTTGATTAGATCAAGACTGTCCTCTAGCAGACTCTTAGAATCATTTGTGAGTGCAATGTTCCCTGAGGCCTTAAATAGCTAAAGTAGGTTTTCTATAATGGCAGAAATTGAGAGACAACATATAAAACATGATCTTTCTTGAATTTCTCAGAAATGTTACCCAACTTTTACCTATCCCTGTCTGCTGGTGGTGACAATTTCTGGTCTGAATTTTTCAATTTCTTACCCGTGGTTGTCTTTTATATCTGCAATAACTTGTTTAATTATATTCAATTCATGCTTCAATATAATGTTACAATTTTCCTTTGCTTTATGTCTTTTTCTCAGGGTAAACCAATTATCATTATCCTACAGAACTCTTTCGTTTTCTTTTCCTTTCATTAACAACTGAACAAGAAAATAGTGCTCACAATCTCATCTAGTGCAGGACAAGAGATGCTTCAATATCAAAGTAAAAAGTGGCAGTTTCCCATCACTACCGCCTGGAAGCACTTTGCCTCCCTTAAAACTTGATTTTCTCTCCCTGGGACTCAGATGTCTCTTTGCTATCAAATAAACCCTCTGGCTGATTGTCCATTACTTATTTTCAATTATTCTTTCTAATGCTGTCTTCAGTATCAGAAATGATGAGAAATCGAGCATTTTCCCTTGGAGAACATAAGTTTGTCCCGTCTTGCTAACTGAGCCCTACATATCCAAAATCAATAACCTCAGTTTCTTCCCACACTCCCTAAGATTTAAAGAAAAATTAGAATGCTGTAAATAAATGTGGTACCAGATGTACTCCAGCAAATGATAGCTCTTGGAATAGCATCTGAAATGACAATGTGTACTCACTTGGAATTCAGAAATGAAAATGTCCCAGTGCCTTGCTTCATTACTGAAGGGAATCAGCCTTCCACTTGCAGCAATTGCTTGTTCCCACCAGCTGACAATGAAATGAATACTCTGTGGGAGCTGAGATGATTGTGGCATTAAACTTAGCAGTCTCTCCATGATCCTGCAAGACAGCTACTGAATCTAAACTAAATCAGTTCTGAGAGGAGTCTGTGTAGAACTTGTACATCATTTAAAATCTGGAGGGGGAAAATGAGTGAAATCAAATGAGTTAGGAAAGACATTATCAACGAAGAGGCAGCTCAGGGATCCGTTTTAGATCAGACTGAGAAAACAGGGCAGCAACAGCCAAACGGCTGGAGGAGAGGCGACATCATCTGTGAACACCTGAGATTGTTTCATTATCATCATCAGTCACGATAATAACAGTTAGCCAGAGACCAGTCAACAGACTATGCACCAGCAAGGGCAGCAGGCATGGAGAGAAAAGAGCCACACAGATTCCCTGGCTGGTGAGCTTGGATTCTAGGATAACCCAGCTTGTGGCCAGGGCAAGGACACTGAAGGCAGTAAGAGTTGGTGCCCTAGATAGAGGAGGCACCTTCACCCATCATGTCTTTACATGCAGACTGTGATTCTCAGCCCTCTTATCTAATCTCTTGCTTAGAGGGATAATGAGGACATTAGCCCTAGGGGTATTAGGGATAGAGGAATTCAGGTACAGAGAATATTGATAACTGTGTGTAAAGCATTCTGGATAAGATTCTCCAGGCAACCAGTGAGATACTCTGATTTTTATTCTATTGTGAAGTAATTGAGGTCTGGGAAGTAAAGGAGATGGTCCACATGCCAGGGAACAGTCAGAAGAGGAGATAGGTAGAGGCCCACTGAGGCAGGGCCACAAGGTTTCAGCCTTGCACCAAAGCCAGCTGAGGAGATGAAAGGAAGATGTGCAGGATGTGATTTCCTCTTGACAGACCCCTCATGTACATGCCCCCGTAGCATCCCTGCTTTTATTTTAAGGACCCTGTGTGGTGCAGGAGGATTAGGAATCACACGTGAACACGTAATATAAAGAGCCTGGTTACAAGGTCTACTCCCATGTGCCCAGAAAGATGTGAGAGATTTATTGACTGAACAAACATATAAAAATTTGACTTGTTAAGAGCAAATTTGGCTCTAGTAACTGACCTTCGTAGCGCAAATACAAAAACGATTTAGGAAGTAAGTATGAAAAAAAAAAAAGCATTGTGCTCATAGTGTACTCTTATGCCTATGATATTTAGCCTCTTTAATGTTAATCGAATTGTAAATGGCGCCAAACTCCACATAATTAATAGGGAGTTGTGTCTGAAATGCTCCTGTGTTCTCATTTTACCTTTGTGCTTCTATCCAGCAGGTGTTCGTGGAGTCCCTTACAATGAGGTATGTTTGGGGAAAGCACACAGTCACAATGACACATCAGCACAGAAGCATTGATCTACATTTTTAATAAATGTAAAAAATAATGAAAACAGAAAGAAACTAAATATTTTGATTGTGTTATCAGCAGTGATTTTTGCATGACTGATTCATCAATTGCTGCAAAGTATAATTATGTCCCATTATGTGTGAATTTCTCTTTCTTTTGCAGATCTATTAATTATTGCTTGATATATTTTGAAGTGTTCTCACTTGATGCATCTAAATTTAAAATATGATAAATTAATACTTCTAAAAATAATATTTTTGCTTGTCTTTAAGAATATTTTTTAGCTCAAAGTTTCCCTTGTATGTTTCTAATGTAAATTTACCAATTTTCATTTGGTTAAGAGCATCTTCTTCCATCATTTGACTGTTAATACTAATTTATCAGATACTAATATAACCGATTTTGCTTGGTGAAGAATATCTAAGATATTCTCCAAAGGCCCACATGTTAAAGGCTGGGTCCCCAGATTGTACTTTGGGGAGGTGGTAGAAACTTTAGAGGTGGAACCTAGTGGGAGGTCTTTAAGTCATTGGAGTTATCCCTTCAAAGGGGCTAGTGGGACCCCAGCCTCTTCTCACTCCTTCCTTTTGTTTCCTGTCTCTCCATGAAGTGAATGTTTTTGTTCTGCCATGCACTCCTTGTATGACATGATACTACAGGTCCAAAGTGACAGGGCCAACATATCATGGACTGAAACTTCTAAAACTCTGAGCCAAAACAAATCTTTTCTCTCTCTCTCTTTTTTTAATATTCATTTTTAGTTTTAGATGGACACAATATCTTTATTTTTTTTTATTTTTACGTGGTGCTGAGAATCGAACCCAGTGCCTCACGCATGCTAGGCAAGCACAGTACCACTTGAGCCACATCCCCAGCCCACCTTTTCTCTTTATAAGTTGATTATCTCAGGTAATTGTTATAGTAACTGAACATTCATTAACATTGGATCTTTTCATTTTAAAAATGTCTCATTAACAAGATATGGATGAATTTTTTGTTTGTGTTAATTTTACTTTTATAAAGAGGTTACTTTCACTAGCACAGAATTCTAGGTTTTTCTTAATTTTTATTTTTTTAATTTGTTCTAATTAGTTATACATGACAGTAGAATGCATCTGACACATAGACCACAACTTCTCATTCTTCTGCCTGTATATGGTGCTGAGTCACACTGGTTCTGTAATGAGGATATGAATGAATTTTTAAATTCAATGTAAGAAAAAAAATGAACTGGCAAAATTGGCTCAATTCATTGATGAGCATCATGAAAAAGTACCTTTCTTACTGCATATTTCTAGCCTAGGAAAAGATTTGTGATAGTCAGAAGTTAATTATTGTGGCAAAATCCCTGAGAAAATCAACTTAAAGGAGAAGATGAATTTTGGCTCATACTTCATAGGAAAATATATTTTTTCCTACAAAATTATACTTGAGACACAATTTTATTTTATTTTCATCATAATTTTTGTCCAAATTTTTCTTTTCAGGTGATTAAAACTATTTCTCAAAAATTATAAGATTTAAAGGTGAATGCTTGCTTATGTTCTATATTTTTAATCACAGTAACCACATTATAAAAACCTAAATTCACTTTGATTACTGCTTTGGCTTTTTTATGCCATAGAGTTTCAATTTAAACATGGGTTAAACTTTTATCATTCAAGAAAAATTTTACTACTGTTCTCTTCAATTGGTCTTATTTTAATCTTTCTTGAGTTCTTAATCTAATTATCACTTTAAATAGTAATTTTTGTTAAAAATATCAGCTTTCTTTATTTAAATTCACTTTTTATACCTTTATTGAAGAGTGCACCAAAATATATTCTTCAATTATTTTGCTTTTTCAATGTATATAGATTTTATTTAATTTCTGTTATACAGGCAATTTTGGTATGTAAACTGTATATTAAAAACTGGATAATTCTTTTTATAGTCTATGAATTTTAGTAAAAATCATTTATTCCCAATCATTAATTGTCAATCTTCTCTACATTTTTGTTTTGTGTTGATTGGATTTTGACAAATAACAATGAGCTAGAAACTGCACAATCCATAGAGAATAATTTGGATTCAAATATTGGGCTCAAATATCTCCATGAAGGCCTACTGTTTATATGTGAACTTAGTCAAATTACCTAGCCATTCTGTGTCTCAGACTCATCTGAAAAATGAGAACAGTAACAGCATTTGTCTCATACAATTTATGTGAGAATTAATTATATAAGAGATGCACTAGAACATGTACATAAACTCATCACTAAACAAATGTTAAGTATTATTACTTCATTTGCTTTAAACTCCATTTGAAGTTACATTTTTTTGGTTTTCCTTATTCAACCTTTTTTAGTTTTATTTTATCTGCTTTGATGTCATCATAGTAACAAAATTATATTTTATTCTTTATTTAAATACAATATACTTTTTGGCATGTGATTGAGACATCATCATTTATATAAATAATCCTTTATTTTGTCAGTGTGTATTTGCTTCATTTTAAAGTTATACTTTCAGGGAGTTGGTTATCTGTGATTGCATTTATTGCATAGGTTTTTGTTTTTGTTTTTGCTTGAATTGAGACTAACAAGAACACTCTACAAGTAATAGAGCAATTTCGTTTGTGAGCTGGTTGACATCTTCATATTTTGATTTCAAATTAAAGAAAGCAGGAGTTTGGGAGTGGGGAAGGGATATGAGAGAGGTGATATGAAAGAGGGAAAAGGATTACAGGGACTCCCCAAACTTTGAGGTTGGAAATCCTTATACAAGAGCTGGGAGGATAGCACTTAGGATTCATGGTTTCTGATACCAATTGAAAGTTTCTTTTTCTTTCTTAAAATTCCTTGGAAGTTTCTGTCTTAACCTCTAGCTTAGCAGGAGGCTGTGACCTAGAGGAAGATGGAGGCTACATTGGTGTGAAGCTGACCTGCAGCTCCATGGGGTGATATAGAGGTGGTCAGAGATGGCAAGAAATTTTTACACAGGATCTGGAGAAAAGGAAAAAAGAAATACGCTCTGAATGTGAGCTCCCCTGCCCTCACTAATACTATGGGTAATAAGAATGGATTTTCTACAATCCCTCATAACTGGGACTGGATAGTAAAAAGAAATTGCAAACATAGAGAATACAAAATTTGGAAAACCATAGCTACATTCAAGATGGGTAGTTTTTTCCCTGGGTCACACTTAAGACCTCCACAGCTTCCAACTTGAAAATTTTCTTTTAGAAAGCAACCCTAAAAAATGTTGAACACATCCTCTAGTACAATAGAGATCTTTTTGAGAAAAATAAGACTGATTTTTTTCCACCAGAAAAATAACAGAATATTCACATGCACAAGATTTTGTCTAAAATTTAGCACTTGTTAAAAATCCAGAAACTTAGATGATTCTTTCTCCTAGAAACTTAATTGTATGTGGTAATTTTTTTCTACTTTTTCATGTCAAAATAAGTACCTTCAATTTCTGTTCCATTTTTATTTTTAAATTTTACTCTTCCCGCATTACACCATGAGGATTGATTTTGTTTTATTTATTTTCCTAAGATTCTGTTGTTTCTATTATTTGTTTTCTTGTGTGTCATCTTTCCCACATTCTCATATTATACTTTGATTATATGAATCAAACCCATCTGAGCTTTACTAGAAACGCCATGAGCACAAAGAAGTACTATCCTTCTCTCATTACTTCATCCATAGCATCTTGCACAACAGCTGCACATAATTGGCCCTAAATATTTAGTGAGAATAATCAAGTTTTATTATTCTGATTTATTGAATCATTCATATTTGCTGCCTCTAATAATTATTAACATTTCTTAATAGTGAAATATAATCTGTTTTGATGTGCTAAAGAATAGTTGATTGTGATACATATACACAATGGAATATTACTCAGCATTAAAAGAGAATAAAATTATGGCATTTGCAAGTAAATGGATGAAGTTGGAGAATATAATGCTAAAGGGAGTAAGCCAATTCCAAACAACCAAAGGCTGATTGTTCTCTCTGGTAACTGGATGCTGATCCACAATGCAGTGGGGAGGAGGTTATGGGAAGAATGGAGGAACTCTGGATTGGGCAAAGGGGAGCGGTTGGGGGGTGGGCATGCGGGTAGGAAAGATGGTGGAATGAGAAAGACATCATTACCCTAGGTACATGTATGACTGCACATGTGGTGCGAGTCTACATCGTGTACAACCAGAGAAATGAGAAGTTGTGCTCTATTTGTGTACAATGAAATGAAGTGCATTCTGCTGTCATGCATAACTAATTAGAAGTAATTTTTGAATTTTTTAAAAAAATATTTATTTCTTAGTTTTCGGCGGACACAACATCTTTTGTTTGTATGTGGTATTGAGGATGGAACCTGGGCCGCACGCAGCATGCCAGGCGAGCGCGCTACCACTTGAGCCACATCCCCAGCCCCATAATTTTTGAATTTTTAAAAAATATGTCTTTTATAAATATTCAAGGATTTATTGAAATATACACTGAATTCCATTAATATATACAATTTACATGTGGTAATCAGAATAAAATATCAATAATGACACAATCAAAAAAATATTAATTTGTTCTGTGTAAAGTGACCATAAATATGACATACATACAAACAAAGACACTTTGATGAGTAGGGAATAGGTGTATTAATATTTCAGGCATAAAAAATACTGTCTTGGGAAAGTTAGGTCATATATTCATCTTGTCTATGAAGGAAAACTATTTCAGGCTAAAGATGATTTTATAGGCTGCCCATATTTATGTGTTGAAGTACTCTTCCTCAGTACCTCAGAATGTGATGTACCTTAAAAAAAAAAAAAAACAGTTTTTTTTTTTTTTTTAAAGGAGATTAAGGTAACATGAGGTCTGATGGGCTGGGCCATAATCCAATATCACTGATATCCTTGTATAAGAAGAGGAGATTAGGGGACAGAATCATCTGAAGTTCATCTGAAGACAGAAGAATTCAGACATCTACAAAGAGAGAGGAAATAGAATGAAATGAACCCTGTCAACACCTTTACCTCATACTTCTATCCTCCAGAATCATGATGAAATAAATTTCTGCAATTTTATTTTATTATTTAACTGATACATAAAAACAATAAAAGTTATACATATTAAGGGATTATCATGTGATGTTTAATATGTATGTTCATATATATATATGTATAGAGAGTATAATGTTTAAATCAAGTTAAACACATTTATCTTCTCTAACATGATTTATTATGGTGAAGACTATAATAAATATATATAAGACTATTTATATGGTTTATTTATGGTGATGACTTTCAAAATTCTTCTAGCTTTTTGAAGTGTGCAACACATTATTTTTACTTATATTCCCTATACTGTGCAATAGTACAAAATTTCTATTTTTAAAGCCACCCAGTCTGTAGTATTTTGTAAGGGAAGCCCTAGCAAACAAATACAGTTGATTTCTTTGGAATTAAATTTTTTTCAAAAATTTAAAAAATATTTTATTTCATTAAGGACATCACAAAATGGTGGATCACTAGTCAATTGGTTCTTTATGTATTTGACCTGCATGGTGCTTTCAAAACATAATTAAATTAGCTATTAACTATTAACCTCAGAATAGATTTCTGGCTTCCCTTGAAGTCTCAGAAAACATAACAACATTTGGGCTTCTATTCACCAAATGCTTGTTTTATTTATTGTTGATAGTTGAGTGAACTCAGCATTTGAATTTTGCTCTGACAGCATTTATGGAAAAGTCTCATTGGTTAACATTACAACATTTTTACTGCCTTTTAGACCATGTTTCCTAGCAAATTAATCTTTGAAAAGCTTGTTAGAGAAAAAGTGGATTTGACGTCCACTCTCCAATACAGGAGTATGGATTTGGGGCTTGTGCAGAACCCCCCACCCACCATACATACCCAGTGCTATAATCTAATCCAGTTCCGAGCAAGTTCTGTAGCTTAGGCAGAGGATGGAAACTATGCCATTTAGGTCAAGGGATTTTCTTTCCTCTTGATTCAGTTTTAGCAGTACCATAGATGTCCCCCTGTCCGACCCAGAGGGTCTCTTTCACCATCTGTACCTGTGGCCAAAGGGTGGGGTTATCTCTGAAATGTGGGGAAGCTCCTTTTCTCTTTCCTGCACTCAAGGCTGCTGAAAGTCCACCTCTTTCTTACATCTTAGCTACTCTGAGGATTTTAGGTAGATAACCCTCATCCTGCTGAACGTTATTCTGTTGCTTAACCCTGCCCTTCAGTTGAAGAGCTCTAAAGGAAACACTTCACTGGCTGTAAAAATGGGGCTGTGGCCATGTCCCCACAATTTCTGTCACTTAGTTGATGTTGGGGGAATCCCTTCATATGGACCCAGCACCCTTCTCTGCTGGATGCTTAAGAAGAAACCACAAAGGTATACGCTTGCCTTCAGAAAGCTTCTGGTCTAGATGTGTAATGTCTTTAGTATGTAATGAGTATTTTTAAAAGGCAGAATATTGAGATAACTATAAATAATGATCTCTTTCTCTCTTATCCAAGTAGATGTCCATTTCCATACTCTTCTCTTATTATTCTCATCCCATCCCAAATTGTACCAGAGCCAAAGTTATGTAGAAAACTCCCCACTCTTTCTTTTTCCCCTCACACACTTTATATACGTCCCAGCCAGAATTGCATAATGTTCAAGTAGACTCTGGTTTTAGAACACCTGGTATTTGCTCTAGATAAATCATTCTATCTCTGTATGTCTCTTAATTCCATTATCTGTGTAGTCATCTTTGTCTCTAAGCACATAAGGTAGTTTTTAGTATTAAATAGTTCATAATTCAATTTATTTTGGCCAGCACCTGTCACCAAGTACTTCACAAATAATAACCATAATTCATAGGTAAAGTTATAAAAAAATTGGAATGAAGATAGAAGGGAGAGTGCCTGCAACATATTCTCTAGGAGAGAAGCTATTATAGTACTTTAAAAATCTATCATCACACTCACAGCACCATATTCTTAATAGCCAAGATACAGAATCAAAGAGTTCACAAACGGATGAATGGATAGAGAATACGTGGGATATATATACACTATGGATACTATTCATCCTTTAAAAAAAGAAGGAAATCCTGTCATTTTCAACAGCTGGAGTAGATTGGGAAGACATTATGCTGAATTAAGTAATCCAGACTCAGAAAGACAAGTGTTGTGTGATTTCACACATAGAATTTAAATATGGCAATTTAATAGAAGGAGATAGCAGAACTGTAGTTACTAGAGGTTTGGGTAGAGGGTTGTGGAGATATTGATCAAAATATGGAAAGAATAAGTTCAAGTGATCTATTGTAAAAGATGGAAACTAAGTCAGTAACAATGTACTGTATTCTAGAATATTGCTGAGAGCACATTTTAAGCATTCTTGCCACTACACCAAAAAAAAAAAATAGGTGAGGTAATACATATGTTAATTAACTTGACTTAACCCTTCCACAATCTCTCTACATATAGCAAAATAATTGGGGCTGGGGTTGTAGCTCAGTGTTGGAGTACTCGCCCAGCTGGTGTGAGGCACTGTGCGGGTCCTATCCTCAGCACTACATAAAAATAAATAAATAAAATAAAGGTATTGTGCCCATCTATAACCAAAAATATTCTTTTTTAAAAAAACAAAATACTATATAGTGCACAAAAATATATTTACTCTTTTTCAATTAAAAATAATTAATTAAATTTGAATATTAGTCTCCAAATAAAACTTCCAAAATCACTCATTATGAAATGAAAGATAATAAACCTCTTCTTCTCTATGATGCAGGGCATATGGTTGGTATTTACACTAAGGAAAATAGAAGTTAGCTTGCAAGCTAGTTTCACCTGTTTCTCTTCTGCTCAATTGACTGTTGCCTGTTTCTAATAGAGACAAACTATACAACAATCTGAGTAACAGATTCTGAGCAAGTGGAAACACTACAAATTTGTATTAGTTAAAATGCATGTTGGATGCCAATGCAATATATATCATATATTTATGAAAATTTTTATATTTTTATATTTATATATACAATGCAATGTAGGGAAATTGAATCTCCAACCCTTCATTATAACTTCATGGATTTATGTTCTCTTGACACCTTTTTCAATGCCAAAAAACTTTTTAGTTATGAAAGGGGTGTCTGAGTGATGGAATTTTTTAGAGAGAAATTTTAACCCATTAGGTTCATTTCTGATAATCTTGTTTAATTTTTGATTAGCTTTTAATATGTTTTTTAAGGCAGTGGAGAGCAATATCCTGTCCCATAGGAATCTGAGGGACATGCTTCTTGTGTGATTCTGTGTCCCCCATAATCATTAAGTTCATTCCTACCACATTGCCTTCAATGCTCATTTTTCATATGAACTCAAAACACACCTTCCAAACACCTACTTGAATTCTAGGATATTATCAAACACCTAAGGATACAGATATAAAATGCAAATATTGTATATTTCAAAGAGTTTCACAGCTTTATTCATCTATAAACCAAGGCAACCTTATTGAGCTCTCATTCAAGCTGGAAAATGCTAGTATCTCCCTTCTAGAAATCTGTAATCTGATTAGGTAGACAGACATAGCAAGTAGTCTGATGATTCAAGGTTTTGACAGTTGAAATACCAAATGAGTTGCATGTGTACAAATGCCGAAGAAATTCAGGAGAAAGAGAAAGTACATGTTGAACATTTAGGACACCAGGAGAATCTTCTGAAATCATTCATCCATGAAGTTAAAGGATTAGATCATCCTGAAGTAAATTAGTTTTGTCATTTTTTTCCAGCAGTGTCCCAGTAACATGTTGGTCCCTATTATTAAAGTAATTTTATCTATCTGCATAAAATATTGAAGGTATAAATATACAATAACAAATTTTTTATCTGTTTATATGGGAAGAAATACCCAGAGGGATTTAGGTTTGAAGCAACCTAAATTCTTTGCTTGTGAATAACATATACTTTCTTAAAGTGAGAATTATCATTCATTATTGCAAGGCAACATTTGGATTTATTGCAATCTTTCCCATCAGGTCAATCTATTTCTCTCTCTCTCTCTTTCTTCTTTTGTAGTACTAAGGATTGAACCCAGGGGTACTCTACCACTGGAGCTACATCCCCAGCCCATTTTTTATTTTGAGACAGGGCATCACTAAGTTGCCCAGTTGCCCAGGTTGGCCTCAAATTTCTGATCCTCCTGCTTCAGCCACCTGAGTCTCTGGGTTACACATGTGGCCACCGCCGCCAGCCAAGCTTTCCCATTAGGTGATCTGATCTCTGCTTTTGGTCAAATTAGGGCTATAAGCCCTAGTGTCTGTTTCATTTGACAGAAAATAGGAGATTTCTTTTATTCCCCCCAACAAATTCAAGAACACCCTATTTGGTGTTGATTCTCAGACATGCACGAGTTTCCCAGTCATCTGAAGACTTTGTTAAAATTGCAGATTCCTAAGCCCTAGTCCCAGAGATCCAGGAACCATCACTTCAAGTGTCCAGATGAATCAGATACAGGTGGTCTCCAAAAACATCCTGACTGATTTTTCAAAGGGGAAAACATACAAGAACAGGTGAAAAGTAAGGAATTATTCAGCTTGGGAGCAATGTGGTAAATTTAAGCCTTTAAAAGGCTTTTCCAGAGGAATTTTCCAAGTCGAGCAAATCAGAACCCAAACATGTCTCTCCTACCTCTCAGTTCTTGGTTTCTGCTGGGGCCTCTGTAGCAGGATAAAAAAAGGAAGTTCTGCCCACTTTGGAGTGAGTCTTGGCAGTTTGAATGCTCCTTGCTTTTGGTTTGATCAACAATCTTCCCAAGATGTTTTACCCTCCATGCTCCTGAAACTAAACAGGTGATGATTTTTTCCTTTTACCTACTAATTCTCCAACTCTCTAGACACCAACTAGATGCCTACAACTCAATTCAATTCTGACTCTAAATTTCTGGGGTCATCTCAGACTGAAAAAGTTAAGGGCTTAGTCCCATAAGACTTCAGATAGTCATGAGTCCCAGATTGTCATCTGTGTTCCTCACCAACCAGCTATATATTTAAGGATTTTCACAATTCCCTACCCCCAGGTTCATTAATTTGCTAGAATCACTCACAGAACTCAGAAAAGTGTTTTACTTAGCACTAGTTTATTATAAAGGATACAGCTCAGGAACACCCAAGAAGAAGATGCATAGAGCAGGGTATGAGAGAAGGGGTGCAGAGCTCCCATGCCCTCTCTTGAGTATCAATCCCCTAGGACCTTATGTTTTCACCAACCTGGAATCTCTCTGAAGAGTTTGGGGTTTTTAAATTTAAGGGTTTTATTCTTTTACATTCCATTCATAATCACTGACCACTAGTGATTGAAGGAATTTCTTACCACTCCTCCTCTAAGGTCTGAGAGAACCCAACCAAATTATAAGGTTTGGTTCTCTGGCAACTCCATTCTGAAGGCATCATAAACTCAGATACAATTGAAAGCAAGTTGTTATGAATATCATATCCTATCACCCCTATCACACAGGAAATTCTAAGTATTTTAGAAGTTCTGTGCCTGGAACAACACCAAGTATATATTTCTATGGTACCATATTACCCCACACAGATTCTTTCTCTTGAGGACCCCATGCCCGCTGCCCATTACTTACCTGATCCCTTCACAGCAGGCTAGACCTAGAAGAGCCTAAAAGAAAATCATGGAGAAGTACCAAAGGAAGTAACATTGACTCATGAATAATAAAATTTATACTAACTTTTTTAGAATCTTGTGAGAAACAACCATCTTCTGGTCTATATCATCCCTGAAGAATGAAAAGAAAATGACAACTCTTATTGTCAATTACATTTTTTGAGATCTATAGATTCTTTATGACCTGAGAAGATGTTATCAATTTTACCAAACAGTAAACTACATGGGCAGATTTTTGTTTTCAAATATTTCTTTGTGGTAAAATATATATATAACACAAAATTTACCACTAAACCATTTTATTTATCTATTTATTTTAATTAGGTATATACGACAACAAAAAATGAATTTTGATTTATTGTACACAATTGCAGCACAGATTTAATTTCTCTAGTTGTACACAATGCAACATCACACCCTATATGTGGTCTTACATGTACCTAGGGTAATGATGTCTCTTTCATTCCACTATCTTTCCTGTCCCCTGCACCCTCCCCAGCCCCTACTTTGTCCATTCAAAGTTCCTCCATTTTTTCCATGCCTCCCCCCTCCCCATTTGCATCACTATCCTCTTATCAGAGAGAACTTTCAGCCTTTGGTTTTATTGGGACTGGTTTACTTCACTTAGCATGATATTCTCCAACTCCACCCATTTACCTGCAAATGCCATGATTTTATTCTCTTTTAATGCTGAATAATATTCCATTGTGTATATATACCAGTTTCTTTATCCATTCATCTATTGAAGGGCATCTAGATAGCTTCCACAGTTTAGCTATTGTGAATTGAACTGCATTGATGTGACTGCATCACCATAGTATGCTGATTTTAAATTCTTTGGGTATAGACTGAGGAGTGGAATAGCTGGGTCAAATGATGGTTCCATTTCAAGTTTTCTAAGGAATCTTTATACTATGTTCCAGGTTTGTTGCACCAATTTGTAGTCCCACCAGCAATATATGAGTGTACCTTACCCCCCCATTCTTGACAACAATTATCATTGTTTGTATTCTTGATAACTGCCATTCTGACTGGCATGAGATGAAAATCTTAGAGTGGTTTTGAGTTGCATTTCTCTAATTATTAGAAATGTTGACATTTTTTCATATATTTGTTGGTTGCTTGTGTATTTTCTTCTGAGAAGTGTCTGTTCAGCTCCTAAGCCCATTTATTGATCAGGTTGTTTGTTTGGTTGGTTTTGGTGTTAAGTTTTTTGAGTTCTTTATACATCCTGGACATTAGTGCTCTATCTGATGTGTATGTGGCAAAAATCTTCTCCCCAAATGTAAGCTCTCTGTTCACTTCATTGGTTGTTTCTTCTGCTAAGAAACTTTTTAGTTTGAGTCCATCCCATTTCATAAAAACCATCTTAAAGAGTATAGCTCAATGATATTAAAGTACATTAATATTGTTATGAATCATCACCTGCTGAGAGCCACGGCTGAGTCTGTATGGCCCCTGGCATTTTGCCAACAGTATTGATTGACAGGCGAGGCATTACTATCCGCCTCTGCCGCAACTTTTGAGTTCTCGCACTATTTTGGAGTTCTCGTGGGGATTTCCGGGGATTCCCCGAGAGTTCCCATTGGTTGGGGAAGTGCAGGAGGAGGGATTTCGGGGAGAGATATTTCCGGCTGGGGGTTCCTGGACGTGCCTCGTGGCGCGTTTGGGAGGATTCCCCGGGAGCTGTGTGAAGTGTTCTCCTGCAGTTTAAAAATAAAGTTTGTTCCTGCTTCAGTGGCTCGTGATTTGTGCCCAGCCAGACTGCGGCAATCACCATCATCCATTTCCAGAATCTTCTTCATCTTGCTAAACTGAACTGCTATTCCCCTTAACAGTCACCCTGTAGTCTCCTTCCCCCAGTAGTAAGCTACCATCCTACCATCTGTTTGTATTCCTGTAAGTGAAATCATGTATCATTTTATCACTGGCTTATTTCACTTAACACAATATTTTCAAGGTTTATCCATGTTGTAGCATGTGTCAGAATTTTCTTCCTTTTTAAGGCTACATAACATTCCATTTTGTGTATATAGCCCTTATACCTGTTTATGCTTCATCAATGGACACAGGAGTTCACAAACAGGGATTTTTATCAGTTTGCTTCACTGCCATATCCCCAGCACTTAGGAAAGTTCCCACCACAAATGAGGTGCTCAGTATTTTTTTTACTAAGTACATGATTGATTAACAGTTAACCGTGTGGTCTTGATTATCATACTCACGACAACATAATGTCAATGGAAAAAGTTGTTGATCTAGATGTGGGTCTGCTTCTGAGTTGCCTGTGTTTTCTCTTCTCTTCCCCTACTTTATCTTTCTAGTTCTTTCTTCTACTGTCCCTTCAATAATATCCCTTCAAAATGTCCCTTCAAAAATATCCATTCTATGGATTTTCCCCACTTGTTCTATTCTCTGTCTCTCAGACAAAAAAAAATCAATGAAACACTGCCACATTTGTGTAGCAATGCCAGATAAAGAGAGGGTTGATTGATTGAGTAAACAGTGCTTGGCAACTCTGTTGTGCTGGCCTCTGGGCCAGCACTGGGACAATTTTACTTAGTTAATATCATCTATTGAATCTTACTTTAGGGCCTTAATTTCAGTCAGGCCTTTAAAATGCTGAGCATTATTCAAATGAAATTCAGAGCTTATAAAGTATTTACTAGAACTGCTTAATTCAAGCCATACACAGTAGTAAATCTATTCTAAAGATAATGCCCTTTGAAAACAGTGATGAAGCTTAATTTCTACATTTATCCAAGTTAAAGAACCTTTGAAGAGCATTTTACCACACTGATATAAACCAAAACGGTCTGAAAGAAATCAACTTCAATTTCAGGTCAAATGAGGTTGGGCACAGTCAGGGTGGTTTGATGGTAGAGCAATTCGCAAAGCCTAGAGTTAAAAGTGATTGAGGTACATTATTCAATTTTTTTTTTTCAAAATTGCTTGCTGGCTAGATTGTAGTGTATTTTCTAGGTCTGACTGGATTTTATAAGCACCCAAAGATGGGGATTTGTAATGTCAACACTGACAGAACAATAGCTCTATTGGGCCCAACTATTCAAACTTCAAACTGAATTTCTTATATTCGCTCTTACTTTTTCTTTTACATCTTTTGACACTGTAACTTACAAAAAGGGGGGGGGGAGCTCTCTGTGTTCCTTTACTGAACCTAGAAATATTATTTTACTGAACCTGGATATATTATTTCATGTCATGTCTCCTTTCTCTACAAAACAAAACCAAGCTCCCTGTGATTTTCGTATTTTTCAGATCACCAGATTCCTTGAGCAGGGCTGTCTCCATCTAAGGACAGGCAGCAGAAAGAAATCTGCATTCCTTAGGGTCAGCAATTATACCCTGGTGGAGTTGAGATTGGCCAGGGCAGATCTAATAGATTTACAGCTGCTTTGTTAAAAGCACATCTGTTCCTCATCACTGTTTTAAAACAATAGAATAGTGCACAGAAGAAATTCTCAAAGTAGGGAACAGTAATAGCATGCAAATAAAATCCTACAGAACAAGAACGAATTGGGCATGCTAAAAATTTACCATCCATTTTGTCAGGCTGGGTAACTGCCTACATAAAACTATCAGAAGGTCCCCAAAGTGCCTTTCCTACCTCCAAAATATTGTCCTTACATATTGCCATTGTACCAAAATTCTCTCCTACCTAGTCAGAAGTTTTCATCATCTCTTTTGGATTCTACAAATAGTTATATGCTTAGAAGCACTGTTAAACTTTATCAACAGACTGAAGGAGTTGGGGAAAAAAGTTCTCTTTACAAATGAGTAATAATTATTATGTAAATTGGCTTACATCACTCTCAACACATCAGTGAGCCTCAAGAGACTAAGGGATCTAGGGTACACACAAGTTAACACCAGATGGGGGTTTGATAATTACAGTCTCTGGAACTGCTCAAGACATTTTTAATATGTATATTTTCTTTTTTATTAGTCATTTCTCCTTGCTTCCTACAGTCTAGTAAATTTGTATTTTTTAAATTAATTTATTAACTTATTTTATCTGTGGTTTATAGATATACATGACAGTAGGATGTATTTTGACATATTATACATACATGGGGTGCAACCCATTACAATTTCGATCCCATTCTTGTGGTTGAACATGATGCGGAGTTAAACTAGTTGTGTATTCATATATCAGCAAAGGAAAGCTATGTCCGATTCATTCGACTATCTTTCCTATTTCAACCCACCCCCCTTCCCTTCATTCCCTTTTGTTTAATCCAGTTAACTTCTATTCTCATCCTCCCTACCCTCCCTTGTTAGGGGTTGGCAACCATATATCAGAAAGAATATTCAACCTTTGGCTTAATTCACTTAACATGATATACTCCAGTTCCATCCATTTACCAGCAAATTTTATTCTTCTTTATAGCTGAGTAATATTCCATTGTGTATATATATACCACATTTTTTTATCCATTCATCTGTTGAAGGACACCTAAGTTGGTTCCATAGCTTAGCTATTGTTAATTGGGCTGCTATAAATATTGGTGTGGCTGTGGCTCTGTAATATGCTGATTTTAAGTCCTTTAGTTGCTGAGGAATGGGTCAAATGGTGATTCCATTGCATACTGCTTTCCAGAGTGGACACACCAATTTGCAGTCCCACAAGCAAATTTTTTTCCACTTTTTCCCACATATCCTCACCAACATTTATTGTTACTTGTATTCTTGATAATTGCCATTCTGACTGGAGTGAGATGAAATCTCAGTGTAGTTTTAAGTTGCATTTCTCTAATTGTTCGTGATGTTGAACATTTTTTCACCATCCGAATTTCTTCTTTTGTGAAGTATCTATTCAGTTCCTTTGCCCATTTATTGATTGCCCATTATTGTTTTTTTGGTGTGTTTAGTTTTTTGAGTGCTTTGTATATCCTGGAGATCAATGCTCTATCTGAGGTGCAGGCGGTAAGATTTTATCCCATTCTGTTGGCTCTCTGTTCTTGTTCTTGATTGTTTGCTTTTCTGTGAAGAAGCTTTTAGTTTGATGCTATCCCATTTATTGATTCTTGATTTTACTTCTTGTGCTGTAGGAGTCTTATTGAGGAAGACTGTTCCCAAACTCATACAATAGAGATTTGGGCCCTTTTTCTTCTAGTATGCACAGGATCTTCTTGATCAACTTTGAGTTGAGTTTTGTGCAGGGTGAGATATAAGGGTTCAATTGCAATCTACTACATATGATTTCCAGTTTTCTCATCACCATTTGTTGAAGAGGCTGTCCAATGTATGTTTATGACACCTTTGTTTAGTATGAGATAACTGTATTTATGGAGCATGTCTCGGTGTCTTCTATTTGTCTTCTATTCTGTTTCATTGGTCTTCAATTATATTTCTACCATGCCATTTTTGTTACTATAGTTCTGTGTTGAGAGCCACAGCCGAAGGGGCCCCAGCAAACTTCAGACTGCCAGCTGATGATTGGCTCACAGTGGCCCCAGCAACTTCTAGCTGATTGGCTCCTCTGCTGTGATGCTCATTGGGCTCTTTCCCCACCCTTTCAGACTACGGAGCTGCTCATTGGGGGACTTTTTTGGGCCACGCCCACACGACCCAGCCAATCGGCCTCAAGAGCAGGAGGAGTGGGGGAGGTTGAGAGGCTTGTGAGAAGCCTGTGGTGGCAGTTGGGCTCTGAGGGTTTTTCCTGAGGAGCTGTGTGGTGCGGTGTGTGTGTTCTAAAAATAAAGTTCATTTCTTTTGACAAGTGGCTCCTGAATTATGCCCAGCCAGACTGCAGCAGTTCTGTAGTATAATTTAAGGTCTAGTATTGTGATGCCTCCTGCATTACTTTTCTCACTAAGGATTGCTTTGACTATTCTCAGTCCAGAAAAATTTGTAATCAAATGCTGGATACAGGAAAAATTCTAGAGAAACAAAAAAGAAATTTGGTAGGCAGATAGGGTGAGGGAAATTCTCCTTAGTCCAATTTGTAATTGAAATTGAGCTGGTTTTAAGCTGAATTTCATCATTGTGTAGGTTGATCTATTTCTGGTTTACTATTAAGGAGTGAATCTTTAGAAGTCTCAACTGATACTTACTTGTTAACTAGGTCTCTCTTTCAGAGTGATTTCTGAATTTCATTTTTTGCCTACCAAGCCCCATTAAACAGACAAAGTTTGGGTCAGATGTTTTAGCCTCTCAACCTTCAGTTAAAAATTAACAAGAAAAAAAAGTAACACCAAATATTTCACTTGTTCTCCCCAGCAATCTAGCTCTCAAGTCCTTGATAACTTGGGATTTCTGTGATGGTTTCAAACACAGACACATACACACACACACACAAACACACACACACACACACACACACACACACAGAGAGAGAGAGAGAGAGAGAGAGTTTTAATCTAGGTTTAACTTTTTTATTTTTTCTTGGAGAAAGAACTGGTCTGCTGCAAGCTATTCTGCTATAGCTGGAAGCAGAAATGGCAGGTATTTGGAACTGACACAGCATATCAAGAAAAGAATCCATGGAATATGCTTTCATCTTTTTGTGTTATATTTTTGTGTTTGTTTTATATTCTTTTACCTGTGGGAGTTACTTTTCCACTGGTTGACAAAACATTTTCTTAGGCTTCTTCTCAGGATGCGACAACACTCTCTTTCCCTCTGGGGGCCAATCCCACACAAACAATATGGCTGCTTTGATGCCCCCTTGGCCATGATGAATTATTGTCCTTGTTTCACATTGTCATTCTTCTCTGTTGGATGACCTCTGATAGTCTCATTGAATAAATCTATGAAGAAATAAATATTGTTCTAATGATTTTTAACAACTGAGTTTTATAAGTCATAGTTCTCTCACAAGCTTGGGAAAAAAAACCAATGCATGGAATTGGAAGAGATCTCAGAGAACACATAGCCCAATCTCTCAAGAAGAAGTACCTTCCAAGGTCCCACACTATTTGGTGAAAGGAAGAACAAAGGCCTGCTTCCCATCCACATACTATTTTATGGGAAACTGTCTGCTGACTGATAAGACTTGCATTCTGCAACTATAATATCCTCTCTGAAGAAAAAGACTTGTGTGATATATTTTTGTCTATCAATGTCACACCATCCCATAACCTAAATTTCTCTTTGAGGCATTAGTCCACAGTGTCAAAAGATAGTTGTGATGGGCTGGGAGTATAGCTGAGTTGGTAGAGTGCTTGCCTTGCATACATAAGGCCCTAGGTTCAATCCCCAGTATCCCCCCCCACACACACACACACACAAGATAATTGTGATGTTTTATAATTACATTTTAATGTGTGTATAATTGTTATGCTTTAAGTTAGTTTACCAGGAAACAAGCATTAGCATTCAGGAAGTTTATTAGCAAAGTATGTAGGGGAGTGTAGGAAGTAGGATTGGGCAGAGGAAAGATTAAATTAGATGAGTCACAACAAAGACCCTCCCAATCACACAGGTACTCAGGGCTGTCTCCCTTTAGGCAAAGGGATCACACTTTATGCCCCTACCTGGATAAATCGACCAGTCAGTGAATGCAGGTTTGGGGCAGGGTGGCTCTCTTTGGCTCAGGGCATTTCCCAGACAGGGACTCAATTTTCAGCTGTTGGATGATAATCTCTCATGTCTCATTTCTGGAAGAGGAGCCTGGACAAAAAGCCACAACACTTAATAAATTAGGCTAGAGTCTACAACATGTAAAAATTAAATTAAATTTAAGATTAATTAAAAGGGGGTCAGGAAAAAAACCAACCAAATTAAAATTTTTCTATTGATTCTTTCTGTTAGGTTATTTTTTAAAATAAATGGTAAATAGCAAAAATCTGGAGGTAAAGTAATTCAATGGTTTTATTCATGAAGATTGATAACACTTATTATCAAAAATAAGAAATAAAGAAGGCAAGAAAATTTCATACTTATTCTGTCTCTTAGGAAAGATTGAAGGTTATCAGAGTTCAGGTAATTGCTTTTCGAAGAGGACCTTTATTGTTCTCCTGTTTATTGTGCAAGCTTTACTAAGACTTTTAGTAAAATAATGTTCTTGAAGTCAAAGGAACTGAAGAGAAGATATAACCCTCTGGTCATATACTTCACAATATTTGGAGCTGAATAAATAATCGTTCAATAACAACAGTCACTGTGTAGTCAAATGTTTGTGGTTGCTTTGAAAATAATTGCAAGTGTCCATCAATAAGTTTAACAAAAGGAATTAATGTTCATCACCAGAAAAGATATCACGGCAAATAGTTATTGAGTTAGTTTAAGGACCATGATCAAGCATATGATCTCTGAAATTGTCCAATTTCAAATTTTTGAAGGCATAATTTAAGTCATCAATAATACAAATTTCTAAAATATAGTTTATTTAACTTCTTCTTTTGGCCAAATTTAAAATGAAAGTGAGATTTTTATTACCATCTTAATTCTAAAGTATTTCTCCTATTAGCCTTTAAATTGCATGCAGTTGATTGTGGGTGGTTGTATCATTATTCTTTTAAGTCAAGATGAATGACATAAGCATTTGTTATCTTAATGTTCTTAAACAGAATGGAAGAAAATATTTCTATGTGAGATCATCAAATAAGAAATTAATGATCAATTTGAATGAATAAAAAAAAAATCTATTCATCAAGAACTCCTTTAACCTGCCAAAGAATCCTTA
Source organism: Marmota flaviventris (assembly GCF_047511675.1). Lineage (NCBI taxonomy): Eukaryota > Metazoa > Chordata > Mammalia > Rodentia > Sciuridae > Marmota > Marmota flaviventris. Next base: position 50,190,268 of record NC_092498.1, read on the forward strand.
TGTTTTATACACAGTATAATCCAGAAACAAAAGTTGGTGATTGGAGAATTGTAAGGCTCTCTGATTTTTTTATTTTCCAAATTTTAATTCATGAAAGAAACTATAACAAATATCATATATATTTGTATAGTGTGGCTCAAGGAATATCTCAAAGCCATAACTGACCTTAGATATCTTTCACCAAACAAGCTCCCCAGAATTTTTCCTCTTTACTCTATCCAAAATTCCCTCTACTGGAGAAATTACTGAGAACATTGTGATCATTACACATGATACTTGGATGGGAGCCCAGGCCTTGAGATAATTTCTATGCACTTAGTGTTCTGCACGTATTTGATACTTTGGCATTTATTGCTATTAAGTTAACACAGAGAAATTTAACAGATTATCTGTTGGAGAGCTCTGAGAAGTTGAAAGAGCCTAGGAATGAAGGACTATAAAAATATTAACATGGAGGAGCTCTGAACATTCATTGGAGAAAGCTTGGATATGCATGGCTGGGGGGTATGGGCATGCTTCATGCATTTCTCTCTGATGGCAACCATGTTAGCTCACTCTCCATTTCTAATATCCTCTTAAGTAATCACTTCTCTGGTTTACATTGTGAAATCCTATTTTCATACTTGAGAATGTTAATATGTTTCCCATTTATTCATCTATTCTTTTGGTTCAAACCATACTAAGAAAGTGAAAAGTGAAAATGTTGCTATTTATAAGCAAACTATTGGTTATTTGTGTTTCACTATCAATAAAACAAGAAATAATATAAAGAGTAAAAAAGCAGGCCATTGTTTCTTATCCCAAGCTAAGTGTATATGTGTCCTTCATTCACTCTTAATATAGATCACTAGGAACAAACTAACAAGCTTTCTTATTATTGCCATTGTTATAGTATTATATTCCGTTGAGAAATTTTCTGATAATTCCAATAATGGATCTTTTAACATTAAGATCCTTCTAAATATTTGATAAACACTGTATGAAAGCTATCACGACTTTTAGTGGAGAAAAAACCTTATGATTGCCCAATGTGAAAGCTTAGAGATAGATTTTAAAGTTTGAAATGGCTGTCAAAAGAGTATTTTTGCAATAAAATACACACACACATATTATTCTAGATATAGATGACTTTCTGCTGTAGTTGTGTCCTACTATTATGGAAAGGTTGCTGGTTTGTTAGCTGATTATAGAAAAAACTAATTTGAGCCCTGATTCTGGCATATTTTATTTAAGATATTTTATATGCATCATCTATAGCAATGGAAATGAAATTCTGGAGAAAATGTTACAAACACACAAAATATATATAGTTATAAAGGTATACGTGTGGGATATCCATTCATGTAAATATTGTAAAATAAGAATTTGAATCTTCATCTGTAGATACAGATAACATGTAAACATGAATTTCCAGTAGGAGTCTTCAAAGTGCACCAGTGTTTAAATCCTAGAAATAGAAACATCTGTGTTTATATAATGTTGCTTCTTTAGATGTACGTTGGAGTAGAAAAGCCTACTAGCTAAAGTTTTAAGAGCTAACTTTCAGAGGCACACTAGAACTTGGAATACTCTTGAGATTTAATATGAGCAATTTCCTTGTTCTTTTATCTTCCTGGAAAATCACTTACTCCAGCAGGCAAAAATTTTCCTTTAAAAAAGTCTCTTTTGGAAAAAAAAAATCTCAAAATAGAGTTAAAATAGGAGTACTATATACTTGCTCTGGATACAAACCTACTGAAATAGAAAAGTGATTGGCTTTTCTCTTAAAACCCAGTAAGGTTTTAAGAGAATGAGTTTATATATGCTATACTTCTATATATTCCTCTTTCTTGGTTTTGATTTTGCCTCTGGAAGTGAGTTTTTCTCTTCATGCTGTGTAAGAAATACAAAAGGTATTGTTGAAATGCTTGTAACTTAGACTCAAGACTCTTAGACCCCAATAGGACTGTCCTGTTTTAAGTGAATGAGTTTTAAGTGAGCATGAGTTACCTGAAAATGCTTTCTACTAAATTGAAGGAAAAGTTACAAATTATTGAATGGAGAACATTTGAACTTTGGTAGTAATGGAACTATTCAAGTGTATGTTTTGAGCCCAGAAAATCTAGAGAGCAAAATATGTTTTTCTGGATATTAATATCTATACCTACCTACTGCCTGCCCTAAAGATCTAGCAAATGACAGTCCTATTGGGGTCTGAGAGTCCTGAGTCTAAGTTACAAGCATTTCAACACTACCTTTTGTATTTCTTATACAGCATGAAGAGGAAAACTCACTCCCAGAAGCAAAATCAAAACCAGGAAAGAGGTATATATAAAAGTATAATATATAAAGCCAAAACTATACCCTTGCTACATTTTCCCCCATGTCTCAAAAGAAGTATCTATTTCCTTTCTCACTTTATAATCCATAGACTTACCATAATTCTGAATATCTGTGTCATATGTTTACTTACAAATATAACTATATATCACGATATTCCAGAGTCCTCTACATACTCTTATTTTTATATATGCAACTTTCCCATAAGAGCAGTCTTGGCATCTCTGCCATGAAGGTACTAGAATAGGTCAAAATACTATAGCACCCATGCATAGACATATATGCACACTTTATACACATTTGTATAGACGGTTGATCTTAGAATAAATTAATAAAAGAACATGAGCCAAAAGCTTGTCAAAACCAGCACAAGACAACATAAATTCTGAGACAGATTGCAATATTGAAGACTGATTAGCCAGATGTGGATTGGTAGCTGATAAAAAATGCAAAAACCAGGTGAGAGAAACGAAGCTGACCTGGAGACTAGAGATTCTGTCCAAAGTGCTGTGACTGCTGTCAAACTTTACTGGGCTTCTGCTTCTAGGGCTTAAAGACAGATTGTATAATCCCTGGTAAAAAAAACATAGGTATTCAAAAATCTTTGGAAATCCTAACAGAATGAACTAAACAAATAATACATCACAATCAAGTAAGCTTTGTAACCCCAAAGATGGCTCATTATAAACCACATTACAAGTTTAATAAGGAAGATAGGATAATTGCAGTAGAAATGTATGCCCCAAAGGCATTTGGTACCACTCACTATGTGTTTTGATTCAATTGCTAAAATTGACTTCTCATTGAGTACATAGTATAAATTAAGATATGACATTATATGCATAATGACAAATTTACAGATATTTCTGCTAAAGTAAAGAGCAATGTGTGTGCTTTTAATTAATGTATGGCGAGAAATGTCAAGAGAACACAGAATTTTCACCATGGGTAAACTGTAGTCATGAGAAAATAGAGAGAGTACAGATAAATCAGTGCTATCAGACAGTGCAGCAAGAGGAAGGCAAATTACAGGGCAGTAGAGGAGCCTAGATGGGCATTCTCCAAAGGCTGGGGACAGGCACTTTCATGATGACTTTTCTTGTCTCCTCCCTGGGATCTGACTGCACCTGGGAAGATCATGGGATTTTTGTCAGTCATCCTTTTAGTAAATTCATCTTTTCTTGGAGGAAGTGGGAACTCCCCTTTTTCCTGATTATAAAATAATAGTTACCTTTAAAATTAGAACAAAAATCTTGAAGGGTATAAATGATTAACCATTATTTCTGCATTTTTGGTGCTTACTTTCCAGTATGTGTGTATACATTATGTGCATGTATATGAAAAAAGTATTTGATGCTACACTTGTGTGAACTTATATGGCCACTTTGGAGAGAAGATTGGAAATGTGCTTTGGGAGCCTCAGTAATAATAATACTATTTTTTTTGCCCCACACACATCTTTTTATTTTTTTCCACAAATCTTTATTGAGGCAATCTTCTGAGCTTGTGGTTTATACTTTAGTGAATAAAATGGTCAAAAACCCCTAAGCATAAGGAACTTATAGGGGGAGAGAGAGAAAATAAACTACTATAATAAATAATACACATAGTATATGATTGAAAAAAGATGAATACTGTTGGAAAGGAAACTAGCAGAGTCAAGTAAGGACTGAGATTCCAAATGTGGCAGGATAGAGACATGTTAAAATATGAAACTGTGATTGAAATCTGCATACAGACTAAAAGATAGGGGAAGTTACCATGAAGCTATCTGGAATAAAATCATGCCAGACAAACTACAATTGGTGGCAGAAGTTTCAATTTTAAGAATATATTCTTAGGGACAGGGGTTAGTTAGTTCAGTGGTACAGCCCTTGCCTAGCATGACCTGGATTCCTGCCCCAGAACTTTTAACAAAACAAAACAAGAATATATTCCAAATAACTATATGTAAATATGTAGTTTTATATTGTTTTACAGTAATGGAACATACTTCATATGCTATTATGCAATTCACTCTTAACGATGTATTAGGCTGCATTGTGTTTTGGTTTGTTTTGGTTGCAGATGGTTACAATACCTTTGTTTTATTTATTGATTTTTATGTGGTGCTGAGGATTGTACACAGTGCCTCACACATGCCAGGTAAGCGCTCTACCACTGAGCCACAACACCAGCCTTAGGCTGCATTTTTATGACAATAAGCATAAAAGTACATCAAATCCTTTTATGGTTACATGGTATTCCAATGGAAGGATGCACTGGAAGTTATTTAACCGACCCTGCAATTTTTAGAGTATAATAAGTGATTATTTTTGCATCAGTATTTTTGTATTTTGTTTGTTTTGCTTTAGAGCAGGAAAGTGGTGTCTCCGTGTTAAGGATATGCAGAGTCTTAAGTCTTAAAAATGTATTAACATGTGTTTTATAAGCTCACACACACACCCACCTTCTTTGTGAAAACAAATTTTGGATCTTGTAAGTGTCCATGGCCCCGGTCATGATGGCTGCTAAAGTGAGGTCCTTGAGTGGGACTCCCTGAAGTCCCAGCATGCCCTTCTGATGTCTACTCACCTGCTGTTGTTGGGGGAGGCAGGAAGAGAGCATATTTTAACTCTCTTCACTTCCATTCTTACATCTAAGGGTCACTTGGTGATCATTGGCATCTGTGAGCTTTATGTTTTACTACTTTGCTTTCCCTAAAACCCAATCAATCCTATGAACCACACATGCTGGTTTTGTAAAGGAAGAAAAATAATCTAATCCCAATTCTCCAGGTTATTTTTTCTCCTATTTTTTTCCACATTATGTTTCTTCAACCATTCGACAGAACATCCACCTTCCCTGTGGTAACTCTCACCATGCTTTGATGTGAGTTTGCTGCTTACATTCCTGCTGGTTTATAAACAAACACAAAAACTATTTCTTTCCAATGTTAGCAAAGGTCTGAGGAAATAGATATTTCTATCTATACTGATTTCAGGATAAGTTATCACAGTCCTTTTGGAAAGTAGTTTGGCAAAATGGAACATGAGTTATAAATATTCATATGTACAACCTTAGTAATCATAAACATAAGAATACATTCTAAAGGGACAATCCAAAATATAAATATGGAAAGACATATTTATAAGCATGTTCATTGCAATATATTCATATAGTTTCACACCAAAATCTGCCTTTCCTACAGTTACCATAACAAAGATGACTTTTTGTTATGGACTACAAGACTGAGTGGCTTAAAATTGCACTAATTTATTCTCTCAGAGTGCTGGAGGCTGAAATCTAGGGTTTGTTCTTCTGATGGCCCAACGAGAATCTGTTCCTTGCTGTTCTCCTAACTTCCAGCAACAGCCAGCAACCCATGGCATTCCTTGGCTGGTGGATGAAGCACTCTAATCTTTGTCTCCATCTTCACATGATATTTTCCATTTCTCTTGGCATTGCATGGTGATGAGAGAGACTGACCTTTAGGCTGGATCCTGTTTGTACAGATGACCTGGCTTATAGTAGCATCATTAGAAATCATGAATATGCCAACCGTTACCATCATGAAAACCACTTCCTAAGAGGGGGCCTCCCCATCAGTATCTGTGTTGGAGTGGATCACTGTGCCTCTATTTAGGCTGTCAGTCAGCCTTGTTATGTTTGGTGTTCTTTATCCAAACCTTCCAACCTTGTCAAGGAAGAAGAGCTGCCTAATCAGCAGTTTCAACTGGGACACTAACCCAATAAGGGCCACTCAAGGAAATGAAAAGATGTCCTTGTCAGATTGTAGCTTTTAACCTTGGAAATGTGATAAACTTTTACTGACAATATAAAACAATTCTTAGGATTTACTTTCTTATGAAAATACCCCATTTTGTGCAATATCTTAATCTCTTATGAAGTAGGGAGTATTTCAGTAGGTAGCATAACATTTGGGACTACCCATGCCACTGATAAAAAGAAAAGAGAAGAATAGCTTCCAGCACTCCAGACTGAGCCCTTCAGGTTGAAAAGGAAACACAGAAAAAGAAAATACAATTCAAAAAGTCTTAATTTTAGTTATTAGAACAAAATTTATTCTGATTTTTGAGTTATCAATCACAGTGAAAGATGTAAATGGCAGTAGAAAACATTCTTTGCACAGGGACATCAGTCATAAATGAGGTCACAACATTTATATGCTTGTCCAAAGTAGAAATTTGCAACTATTGCTATCAGCTCTGACTGTATCCAGAATGACAATCATTAAGTAAGTCATAAGTAGATGCTTGGAAATACAAGTTCGCTCTGCGCTTGCAGGAGTCAAAAAACAAAGCTAATAGCCCCTATAAACCATTACCTTGAAAACAGAATACAACCATTGTCTACCAGTTTGCTAAGCATCAATGGACATTAGCCATGGCATGTAAATATGGATTATTTTAAGAAAATTAACTATCTCTGATATTTCATCCTTTTTGCTTTTTTTCCTCTGGAGCTGTGCCTAGTCTGAATATCTTAAAGCAGCAATTCAATATTAATTCACAAGAAAAGGAGAAACAGGCTACTAAAAATCATATTATAAGCTCACAGCAAGAAATATGTACTTAAAATGGGATTTATTCTTTCTTATTGCTATTGGAATGGACACTAAATTTTCTCCCTAAAATGAAATGAAACTTTTAGAAAATTTATGGCTGCTGAGAGTGAAGTTTCTCACATGCCAGGCTCTGTTAGCAAAGTTGGGAATAAATCAGGAAAGAAATCTGACTAGTACTACACCACAATTCATGCAAGATAATATTTAACTTTCTGCCCACACAAGGCAATTTTAGGACAGCTACAGTTTACGGGTTCACTGGACCCTCTGAAATAATATCCTCGAATTATAGACAATTAGCATTTCTCCTCTTATCTCTGTGCTCTCCTTGGTCTTTTGTACTTTCCCTTTTTATCCTCTTTCCATTGCTACTTCCCTAAAATGATCTCCTTTGTTCTGACATAGTAAGATCTGTGCAACTATCCTTGTGCCTGGTGTAATACTGCTTCCTTGGAAGCCCTGACAGCTGACAAAAGTCACAGACTTGTCCTCCATCTTTCCAGACTGTTAATACAGCATCATTAAGTGGCATTATTCATTTAGAATGAGAAAATGATTGATCATATATCTACAATTGGATTTCTAACCATTTTGTTTGAATGTATTTTGAGATTTTTGAACCAAATGAATTGAAAAATATTTGACTAACAATTGCAAAATCTAAGAGTTCTTAAGTGAAGAATTGCCTGTCATTTTGTGGCTTCTAATAAATCATTGGTTGGGAAGAGATTGCTGGCCAGCATATACACACACTCATATATGCATGTGTGTGGGAGATATAAGAAAATATGCATCTGATGTATGAAAAAAGGTAATAATAAATACAATTTTAGAGTGCCTACTATGCATCAGAGAATTCATGTTCATTATTTAAGGACATGGCTCTATGACAGTTTTTGCTATCTGTTATAGCAATGAGTACTCAGTCTTTCTTGGAGAAACAATGTCCCTTGTTCAAGTTCTTCTGTCCTGTTCTGCCTTTCTGCCTCAAGCATAAAATCCATTTTGTTCCCCATGGTTTCATAATATATTAGGCTAATTTGAAAGACACGATTTTATTTTGATAGAACATAACCTATAAATAGGGAAATATTTTATAACAGAGTTGTATTATTGTTTTAATTTTACTCCTATAAGTCTTGCTAGCAAATGATTCTGGGTTTGATACTCTTTCATCATAAGATTGAAATCCACATTTCTTTTTTCCTTTGTGATGCTTAAATCTGTCTTTGCAGAGTTCATGTTTTCCAGGGAGGGCTGAACTCACCTCAACAGCAGGTGCTGACAAATGTCCTTGGTTAATGCATGTTTAGTGTAATGAAAGGGACATGAAAATGGAGACTTTCCTCAGCCATCAAAGTGTGGACACTGACTGCGAGGGGAATGCTGTTGAGGAAAACAGCTGAGAGCCTAACAGTTTGCCCCTTGGAAGGAAAATGACAACTGCTTTTACTCCAGGAATGTGACTTGTCACAGGACAGTCATGTGAAAATGAAATCAAGTTAATTATCTCTTTCTATGGAAATGTACTTCTGGACATACTAGTTAAACATTAGGACTTAGTAAAATCAATTTCCTAAACTGCCTACCTCACAGAATTATTGCAAAGGAGGGAAAGTGGATTGAAAGCACTCAAGAGTGAAGTTGTATAAGCACAAAAAGGGCCCATGTGCTCACGGGGCCTGGACAGATCACTTCAAAAAAGACCTGTTGTTTGATTTGATTCTATTATACTCACTGTCCACTAAGTTCAGAAAGATTCCAAAGATTTAATTCAATCAAGGGAGGCATGAACATGTTTCCTTCCTCGAAACCCAGAGCCCCACAGACCTGGCCTTCCTGAACTTAGCATTGCCCACGTCCAGCTCAGAATCAAACCATAGAAAATGCTGTAACCATGACATTTTATAAATATATGGGTAATATATCATGTTGAATACATGATGATTTTTACAGGTTTACATATATTTAGTAATTTACATTTTGCAACTCTGCAATGGGCACTATAATCATCTGCCATTTTATTGATGGAAAAGTTGAGGCATTTGTGAGTTTAAGTAATGGGCATATCTGGGATTTGAACCCAGGATTCTTTTGTCCCAGAGTCTGGGTTCCTAATCACTGTACTATCCGTGCCCCATGAAATTCCATGAGATAATTTTCTAAGGCACCATGCAGTGCTCCATCATGCATGAAGCTGTAATTTTCCTTATATTATCCTATGATCTCTTGAACTCCCAAGAAGGATCTGAAGGCTACTTACCTTTGAGTCTAACTCAGCAAATACTTGAACATTCTGGGTTGTTTTTAGTTGAATAAATACATCCAAAGTTCTTACCTCAGGGGCAAGGATATCATAGTGGGAATCTTCACAGGAGCTCAGAGAAATGGGTAATAATTACACCTGAGTTCTGGATTCTCAGAGACAAGGCACTCATTCATTTCAACATTTCATGACTAAAGTCCTCCAAGGAGGAAAAAAACAAATGGGCAGTACCCAAGCAAGGGCCTAGACCAAGAGCAAGAATCCCCAATGTCTTTAGGGAAAAGCGGTTGGGTCAGAAGAAGGCACAGCATTATCAGGGTCAGCCTAATGTGGCCCCACACTCAACAGTACGTTTGCAGGACAGATCAAGAGCAGCCAACTCAGAAATTACTGCCAGTGATAATACATGGGGGGACTTTTTTCTGTTTGAGTCTTCATTTTCTCACATTAGCAGATTGATTATTGGTTTATCAGATTAGTCAGTTGGAATCTGTGGAATAACATACAGGATGGAATGGTTTTCTGGGTGAGCAAAGGAGGTAACATAAATGAGATCAAGAATAATGGCTTTCAGATGTCATGAACCTGAGGGTGGAACGTGTCTCACAGTGGCAGCCAGTCTCTGGTTAAGGGACACTGGAAAGACACTTACCTATTATTTGTACTTGTAAATGTGTGTTATGAATATATTTTTAGTAATACACATGATAGATAAAATATTTTTATTTTAAGTATAAAACCCAATCTTTATACAAATTCTTCAACACTGAACAAGTGAGTATGCTTATTTGGGTCTCAGTTTTATCATCTGTGAAACAGGAGGGGGCTAGACAAGATGATTCCTAAGGCTCCTTCCAGCTCTGACATGTTGGAGAATCAACAGCAAAATCGGCTTTAATCATTCAGCAGGCCAAAAAAGAAAAGAAAAGAAATGCTTAGAGCTCATAGTATCTAGGAGTCTGAAAAAGCAGATACCTAATCCAGCCCTCAATCTATCACTCACTGTGCCCTTCCTGTTCCCTCCAGTAATCAAGAAGCACCTGTCCTAGCATCTTCAAAAGCTACTGAAGGCCAAGGTATCCGAACTAATCAAACATAAATAAATAAATAAATTGAAAATCACTGAAAAATCTTTTCAAAGGAGGAACTAAAAGAATCATGAATGGTTAGCACTTGCTCTTTAGCATGTCCTCAACTATTAAAAACAAAATATTGCAAAGCCAAAAAAAAAAAAAAGAAAAGAAAAGAAAAAAGAAACCTCTCAAGTGTTCAATATTCTGTCACACTGAGGTTTGGCACCACATCAGACAGGCAAACACAGTCGAAAATTATCTTATAGATCCTGAAAGGGTCCAGAGTTTCAAAACTCAAGCCCACATTCTCTCCCAAAGAGTGATGAATCTGAGATGAAAACAAGTCACAGGCACAGAAGGAATCTAGACTCATAGTCTATTTATTTACAAATATGTACTGCTCCTATACCATATGGTTTGAACAAAGACCTCAAAAAGTGCAAACAACAGCAGGACTCAGGCGTAGCTGCCGCAGCGATAACTTGGTTTCCAGGTCTGAACTGTTCTCAGGGAAACATCCACTCACAGTCTGTTCAGCCACAGGAACTTCTGTTTCACCAGTGTATCTGCAGAGCTCCACTTTCCCTTTTCCCTTCTGGAGGAATTCAATTAGCGCTTTGCATATTAGTTTTTTAAAATGACCATTTCCCATGCAAGTGGTCTTTCGATTCAAGAATAATATTTTGTCTGGCTCTTGGAATGACCTGTGATCAAGGCCAATGAGGTCTGAAGGGACACAAGAGCTGTTTGTCTCCAGCCACATGGTGCCCTCTATTTCTGATGCCTCTATACTTCCCCAGCTGTTTTCTTACCTGGCTTCTGGCTGTTCCAGGATCTCTTAGTATGTCTCCTCTTGTTCCATCCATTCTGCACTGCTGGATTGGTTGCTCTCTAGGCCTGGGGTATGGCTGTTCATCTGGGACTTCCCTTTGCCTACTTTCCCTTACCTGGACACACTAATTTACTGGAATACCCTGACTTTGTTCACTAACACCCTAAAGCATGGCATATAAGAATAAAATTTTAATCCTTCACATGTCTGAAGATGTTTTTGTTGCTAGTCTTTCTCTTGACAAACCACTGGGGGTGGGTATAGAATTTAAAGTTAAAAATAATTTTCCCTCTGAATTTTGAAGGTGCTTTTTCCTGCTATTTTCTGTTTTCTTCATTGTTGTTAAGAAGTATAATGCCACTTAGTCCTTAATTCTTTGAATGTCACTCATTTCATCTCTGAAACTTCTCTCAGTCTGTTCAGGCTACTATAGCAAAAATATAGTAAACAAGGTGACCTATAGCAACGGAAATTCATTTTTTTAAAAATTCTAACTAGTTATACATGAGAGCAGAATGCATTTCAATTCTTTGTACACAAATGGAGCACAACTTTCCGTTTCTCTGATTGTACACGATGTAGAGTCACACCACATGCGCAGTCATACGTGTACCTAGGGTAATGATTATCATCTGAAAATTCATTTATTATAGTAATAAGGCTATTAGCCCAGAACCAGCAAATTTGGAGTCTGGTGAGGGCCTATTTTCTGGTTCATGGATGGCTGTCTTCTGACTACCACCTCACATTATGGAAGGGACAAAGGTCTCTCTTGGGTCTCTTTTACAAGCACATTAATCTCACTCATTTGGACTCCACACTGGTGACCTAATTACTTCCTCAAGGCCCACTCCTTAATACTATCACACTGGGAGTTAGGATTTCAACATATGAATTTTTGAGGGCATTCAAAACTTTTGGGATAGTCCTATTATGTCTGGTGGTTTGAAATTGTATTCTTTGCACTGGACTCAGTGACCCTTATCATTCTAAAATCACACTTCCACAAATGCAGATGTTATTGGAATAATAAAATTATTGGACTAATGAAGAGGAAAAATTTCACCCCACTTCATTTCACTGTTCTCTCTTTTCCGAACTCTTGTGAATCAGATGCTGGATCTCGCGAATTCATCATTTTTTCCCCCTACTTTAAATTTCTTTGCTTTTCTGTTCTATTTTCTAAATATTTCCTTGATTTTATAATCCTATTTATATTTCTATATTTTACTTCATTATTTCTTTTAAAATATTCTGCTTTTTATGAATAAAGTATCTTCTTTCATTTCTCTAAGGATATACATTTAAATAGTGTTTAAAATCCCTATTTTCCCCCGTTTGTTCTCTGCAGGTCTCTTTTCTTGATTACTTGCTTGTCTTGTCTTTCAATTGTCTTTTAAGTTGGAAAATTTCTGAACCATTCCTCAATCCTTGGCTGTCCATCCACACTTAAGAACACAGCATGGAAGAGCTATTTGGAAGTACGGTCTAGTAGACTTTTAAGCTGGAGCACAGTGGTTTTGTGTGATCTCAAAATTTTAGTGTCTTTGTGAGATGTTCTGTGTACTTACTGCCCCCATCATCTCATTTTGCAATTCTCTGCTCTCCTCTGCCCCACCAAGCTGACCATGAGAATTGCACGCTTGGGATCTACACATTTGGACTGAGAGGAGAGGAGAGTAGGCACTTTAAAGATATTGGTGATTGGAAAGAAAGAGATCAGATGGCAGGGCCTTTTATTTATTTATTTTTTCTGATTTCCTCTCTGTTTCGGTACAGAATCTTTAGCAGCATTTGTCACTCTCCACACTTGCATTTTTGCATCGAGGGTCCTGTTCTACTGTTCCACTTCACATTGGCTTCCATTTTCTCCCATCATCTCTTCCTTCAACCCTGGGCTGGCAATGGCTTCCTGCTGTTGCTAATTACTAGATAACTCACCATCTCTCATTTGTTCATAGTTCTCTCATTAGCATTTTTCATCTGGATCATCTGGGGTGAATGTGTTTTCCTGCCAGAACAGTAGCCACAAGTCTTTCCTTTGGAATGCCTCAGCTTCCATAAAGAATTCGCTAATGTTTTTCTCAGGAATAGAGAAAGCATATGCCTGACTATAAATGTTCACAAGAAAAGGATCTCTGGGGTGTGGGTTCAAGTGACAAAGTAGCCTTTATCATGAGTTATCAACATTTTGTTATAGAAGCTCTACCCTGTCTGTTTGCTGTTCTTGTTTTTTGAGATTTCCCCTCCACAAAACAAATTTCCAATTGCTTGGTTGTTGGGCCATCAGGGATGGAGAAAAGGTCCAAGGGCAATTAGACCATCCAGGCTTTTAACCAGTTCTTTCTGCTTCAGTTACATGTTTTACCCAACCTCCTGAAATATGGGTACCTCTAGATGCTGAATCTTTCCCAAGCAACATGGCTGGACTCAGCCTGCTGTTTACTGACATGCTTCTGTTATGATTCTTGTTTTCTCAGGTATGCTTATTCCCCAATTCATTTTCCGTTTTCTAAACACTTTTGGCTTCTCTAATCTGCTGTTGTTGATCTGCCAATTCTCTTTGTCCTTTGGCCAAAACCATTTTCTTCTAACTTTACAATTATTTTAGTAGGATTCAGAGTGGAATAGAAAATAAACATGTTTCTATTTTACCACAAAACTGAAAATTGCCCCCATTATCTTTTAACTAGTGTAGATCCTGGCACTGAAGGCATCTGTTGTTGCTAAAAGGAAAGGTCAGTGGAGTGAAATCCTGGAGGGATCCTGGAAGAGCAAAATCATTCTGCATAGGACAAAAGGAAGCTCAAAAAGGTCAAAATAGGAAATTTAATAAAGTTTACAAGTGTTTTGTATGATGCAAAATGTATTTCATGTTTCCCCCCAAATCAACCCAAATAACAACAGTAAAACTTTTGTCTCACTTGCTTTTGCTTTTGGTATGGATAGGCTTCAAGGGAAAAGTGCTGAATTCCACTTAAGTTAATGCCACACATGAAGACAAGCAGCATTTGGATTCTGTTACTTTTTTGCTTCTTTCTTTCTTTCTTTCTTTCTTTCTTTCTTTCTTTCTTTCTTTCTTTCTTTCTTTCTTTCTTTCTTTCTTTCTTTCTCTTTCCTTCCATTCTTCCATTCAAAAATATTAAATACTGTCTACCTGGGTATTATTCCAGATACTAAGAATTATGATCTCTTATTTCAATGAGTTTACTATACAGCTGGGGACACCAAGAGGTACATCCCCCATGTTGGAAAGTGAGGACAGTGTGGGAAGAACTGAAGCTGAGAAATGATCAGAACACTTGGTGTAGAAATGAGCAAGTCCATAAAGACCCTACATGCCAGGTTACAATGTAAGAATCACTTTGAGTTAATGATAATGCATAGTTTACTTGAAAATTGCTAAGGGATTAGATCTTAAATGTTCTTAAGACACACACACACACACACACACACACACACAGGTTATGGGTATGTTAATTAGCTTTATTATAGAAATCATTTTACAATTATAGCTGAATCAATCATGACATTGTATTTTATTTGGGAAGGGGAGGGCTACTGGGGATTGAATTCAGGTGAACTCAACCACTGAGCCACATCCCTAGCCCTATTTTGTATTTTTATTAGAGACAGGGTCTCAATGAGTTGCTTAGTATCTCACTACATTGCTGAGGCTGGCTTTGAACTTGCAATCCTCCTGCTTTCACCTTCTGAGCTGCTGGGATTACAGGCGTGTGCCACCAGCCACATTGTATTTTAAACATATTGAATTTTTGTTTGTCAATTAAACCTCAGTAAGGCTGGGGGAAGAGTATCACCTAAGAGAATGACTATTTTATACATAAATATGTTTTCAACATTTTTAACAGACTGACATGTATTAATATAATATATCCAATAAATATGCATGTATCACCTAAAAGAGAATTAATACAAAATAAGATAAAAAAAAGAATATTATGGACAGTGCCATGGGATGGGGACGTGAATTCAGGAAGAGCTGTCCAAGTGGGGGACTGTTCAAGGTAAGCCTAGGGCAATTAATGGAGAAATGAATGTGTTGTGAATTTCATTGTGAAAACTGGAAAAAATTTCCAGCATTTTAAGATGAGGGGTGAGATATTAGAAGTTTACACGATTAGAAGACCCTTTGGAGCATTGTAGAGGACAATGTAATGTAGTAGGGCAAGACAGGAGGCAGAGAGACCGGAAAAGACAAAGATTGCTGTCTAGTAGTGGTAAGTGCCATGTCAGTGACAGGTGAGCCACCTACAAAGGAGAGAGTGGGAGGAGACACCAAGAGGTGGTTAATATCCACACAATCTGTTACTTGATTGTTAGGGTGGGAAAGGGGCAGAATTTAAAACATATAGAAAGAATATCCAAGATGTTTTTTGAATGTCTGGCTTATTCAACTGATTTCAAGGGACTTAAACTTATTCATAGACCTTAAATTGGACACAATGACATTTGTTGAGGGGGTTTCCAAGAACAAGGAGAAACAACAGGCTGAAATAATAAGGCTGATGAATAATATTTGCTTATAGAGAGATATTAGAGGCTAGACATTTTTAATTAAAACTCAAATCTAATGTCCACAACTCCAGGGGACTGGAGGATCCTTACAAACTCCAGGGGAATGGCAATCCTTGTGACAGAAATGAGATGGCCTCTACTGCTGCTGGGCACATTTGAAGGGGGAGCAAGGAAATTACATTGGGTGGCTCTCCGAACACCTAGGAAACACAACGTCCTGCACCGTTCTGTGCCCCATACAGGAACACACCTATAGTAATTAAAAATATCATTAAATGTGTGACCTCACAGTTGCATATAAAACATAGATGAACAGGCAAATCCATAGACACAACGCAGAATTAAGGTTGCTAAGGACTAGGGGATGGGAGAGGGATGAGGACTGATGGTCAATGAGTATTAGAGAGGTTTCTTTTGAAAATGTTCTGAAATTCAATATTGATGATGATTTTACAACTTTGTGAACATATTGAAAAGCACTGAGCTATATACTTCACAAGGGTGAATGTGTTGGGTGCAGTGTGGCACGCACATGTAATCTCAGCTACTCAGGAGGCTGAGGCAGGAGGATCTCAAATTTGAAGTCAATCTAGACAACTTAGATCTCCCATGTTACAATAAAAACATTTTAAAAGGGCACAGGATGTAGTTCAGTGGTAGAGAACTTACCCAGCATTTGTGAGGTCTTGGATTCAATGCCCAGGACTACAAAATAAAAATTTAAAAGGTGAATGTCATGGTATGTGAGTTATTTTTCTCAATTAAAAGAAAATAAAAAATATAGCAAAATCCCAGGGCCCAGATACTGCCAACCATATCATGTGGGGCATCAACTCCTCCTAGGAACTTACAGACAACAGCACTATCCTCTGAGCTGTGCTCTGCTCTTCTCATCAGGGACTTTCAATCTTGGCCAACAGAAGCTTTGTTTAAGATAGTGGCATTTATCAAACACCTGGTCATCTACAGCTTCTCTTATTTTGAGAGAGACCCCATTACCCAAGGAACAAACCAGAAGAACTAGAAAGAGAAGATGATTATTTCAGCCAGCCCAAATGAAAATTTCCTTCAGCTTCTAGCTGACACTTAGCTTGAGACTTGGTTCATCAAAGAAATAAATACACACACACACACACACACACACACACACACATTGTCTTATCCATTTTCTTTTATCTCAATATGTTTGAAATCTAATCAACTTTTTAAACTGAATTAGAGAGAAATAATTATATACCTGGTTACTTTAATAAGACTGAAATAGGTTTTCCTTACCAAAAATCAGATATAACATGCTGTTGGCTAGAAAAAAAAATGAGATTAAAAGTCAGTATGACACAGGTGTCACCCCTAGTAGCTTATGATTTTGGAAAAGCTGTTTGAAAGATGAACTTTTGTTTCTTCAGTTCTAAGTTGAGGATAATATGGATTAAATGGCATAAAACATACAGGGTCTAGCAGCATTTGACAAGATGTTTTTCAATAGCTATGTTTATTCCATTCTTTGTTATGACAGAGAAAGGTGTATGTTTATGGTATTTTTTTCTATTTTCTTACTTTCCCTCTCTCTTTAATATTTCTTTAAAAGAAAAAGGCTGAATTCTACTAAAAAGAAAGTACCAAAGTCTAAGATGCTTTATGATTTTTCAGTATATTAAAAAAAAAGAATCATCCATTGTTTAATTTTTACTTGTACTTATGAATCATTTGAGCATAAAATAGAGGAAGTTCTGGAAGCTCAGTGATTTTCCATTGCTTGGGCATAATCGTGTAGCTGATAGGTCTGCCTGGGCCTTTCCTCACCACTTTCCTCCCCCCATGTGCAGTTAACATATCATTTGCATGTTGGCAAGACACTGACTTTAATATGCTGTAATAAAAAATGGGAAAACAGACAGAACCCAAACAGGAAATGGAACACCTTTTTTAATAACTGATGCATTAAATGAGGAACAGTTTTCTTTCATGAGAATATATTACTTGACCTTCTGCAGAGACAAGTTCATTGGATTTAATTTTGAGGAACTGATTACAATTTTTTAGCCCAGAGATGGTTTGATTTGACTGAAGTCTGGTTAGGATGCAAAGAGGCTATTAAAATGATTTTTTAGCATTTTTTTTTCCTAAAGAGCGGTCCATTAATTGCTTGTGAATATTCATCCCTCAAACCTCCTACTCTATTAGGTTCAAACCAGAGTTGTAAGATTACGATGTTTTTATTGATATAATTAATAACAAATGTTACTCGTTAACTTGGTTATCGTCAAATTGGACACTTGACAAATGTACTCAGGGCCTTGCTCCAGTGAATTTAATATAGATATGAGGCAAAGTATCGACCTTAAAAGATGAAATCAAGAACATTACTGTAGAAATAAATTTTAAAAGTGGAGAAAGCACTGTACTGAGTTTTGGGGAAGCACAAAAATAATGATTTTTAAAATTAATTCTTTTTAGGTTTCTCTGAATAACATGTTCAAATAATTTAATATATATGTTCAATATATTACACCAATCGAAATGTTAAAAGATACTTTAAAATATCAGAAGCAAGAAGAATACCACAAAAAAGCAGTACTATGCAGCACAGAGAGATTAGATCATGAATTTAAAAAAATAACTCTACTTTTTCTCCATTTTTTATCCTGTGGCCATGAAAAATCTAGCTCTATTATAATCAGAAGACCTAAGGAGTAGCAGCATCAAAAACCTTCCACCCTATTGTAACTCTAAATATTGTAACCTTAAAAATCATACTAAGGTATGAGCCAACTGATCTCAGTCATGTAAAGTCATAGGGAACTATGTGCACAAAGGTAGTCTTAGGATCCAGAATTGAATTTTAAAGCAGATTACATTAATTTGGAATTTATTTATGGATTAAATTGATGTTTACCTTTATGGTGTTTGAAAGAAAAATCAAAATGTAACAAGATTTTTTTTCTTTTAAAGAAATAGACTATTTTTCAACCTAAGCAGTGACCTTTGCTGTGCTAGTCTCTGACCCACATGAAAGGGGCGGTGGGGAGGATAGGAATGTGAGGAGCCTGTGAAACAAGTGCACACTAGTGTCAACTTGACCAGACATAATTAATAGGTAGATGGAAAGGAAATTGGGTTCTAGGAGGCCAAGATAGGTTACTGTTTTATCCAGTTTACAGGTCAGGAACTGAAGCTGAGAGGTTGTTACCTGTGCAAAATCCCACAGCTGCTTAATTGTAGTGCTGTGAATCAATTCTAAATCTTTTGTCTATAAAACCCCCACTTTTCCTACCAGACCTTCTCCAGAAAGACAATGAAAGATTCTCATATGATACCTGATCAACAAAACACCTTCATGGTTAACCCTTCTTGAATAAGAAAATCTAGAGCAGGTCGGGGTGGGTCAGGGTCCCCCGACCCTTGCTCTTTTTGGTTCTCCTACAAGTAGGCTTTGCATTTGTCACCTCAGGGTCCCTCTGTGAGCTGAGGCCTCTGTAGCTATACATAAAGTCGCCATCTTCCCTCATATTTAAACTTACCTGGTATGTATACACTTCATTGTGCTGACATGGTATGGGAATTCAAAAAGAAACAGAATATAGTTAACAGGATGCCGGTAAAATGATGAGAAGACAAGGGCAGGATTGTCTTTGCTTTTATCCTCCCAAAATAAATGAGAATTTCAGGCAACTAAAGAAGAAAGTTGGAAGAGATATTTTTGGTCAAGAAGAAATTTAGAAGTCCTGCATAGGAAATCCCATAAGTGAAGGCAACTTCACAAATGTATAAAGAGATATATATATAGGTAGGTGTGCACTCATGCATACATTCCTTGTTCTGTATCCTCTTCCTCCTTTTTGGTACTTTCACACTCCATGTCCCTTTACCCACCTAAGGTCTCCAGCTGCCTAAGCGCCCCCTGGGCTGGGCAGCATAATTTATACACAACATCTTTTGTTTTCTTTTCTTTTCCTTCAAAATTTATTAGTCCTATGGCTGGGCACAGCAATGCACACCTGTAATCCCAGCTGCTTACAAGCTGATGCAGAAGTATCTCAAATTCACAGCCATTCTCAGCAACTTAGCAAGGACCTAAATAACTTAGCAAGACCCTGTCTCAAATCAAAAGGGCTGGGGATGTGGTTCAGTGGTAAAGTACCTCTGGGTTCAGTCCCTGATACTAAAACCAAACGACAACAACAGCAAAAAATTTACTAGTCCTAGTCCTTATATTTAGTACTCTGATTTCTCCTAGGAAAACTCAAACTAAAGTGTCCGCTCTTCCATTTAAAAGTAATGTTTTGGCTAGAGTTGTAGCTTACTGTTAGAGCACTTGCCTTGCATATGTGAGGCACTGGGTTTGATCCTCAGCACCACATAAAAATAAATAAATAAATAAAAATAAAAGTGATGTTTTAATGGTTGCAGGGAAATGTTGTAATAACAGTATTAGAAATCCAGGTACATTATGTAGATACTTTTTTCAAAAATCACAGAATCAATTCCCAAAAAGAACTTATTGTTTATTTTTACTCAGAACATATCACAGGGCATTGGTTCCTAAACCTATCTCAGGAAGTTTTTTATTAATGTTATTTTATGTTAAGATTTTGATTAAAACAGTTTTAACCAGTCAACTAATTTGACTTTTGCTCAATTTTTTTATGTTTTTTTTTTAAAGATCCCATCAACCTTGCTTAATTCTAATATACAATTCACTTTTGGCACTTGAAGTATTTCAGAATATTGCCTGTGACTCAATCTGCCTTTGGATTTCTTTTGGATTTACTTTGGATTTCTTTTCAAATGTTTACAGCATTTTATAATTACTGCCCTTCAGTAAATATAGAAAACTGAGAGTTCAATGTCTTAAAAGTCCAAGTTTACCTGCACACATATAAAACACACATGATATCATGTAGGTAAATTCCAATTTGGTGAAAAAAAACTATAAGTAAAAATTTCATATATGAAGTTTTGCCATTTAATTTGCATATATGAAGTTTTTAAGAAATACTTGAGACCCAATATATAGTTTTTATTTGCTTGTGTAACCAATCTCAGTTCACTTCTACAATCTGGCATAAGGGTTTCAGATCCAAAATAAGGCATACATATTCACATTGGAAAGAAACAATAGTCAGCTATGACCAGCATAAACATTTTGGATTTAACACTCCCTCAAAAATTAACCTTCAAATGATTTGCTCAGACAACTATTTCCTAGATATAAACAAGCAACTTCTGATGCTTTGTAAAATAAATGGTCTCTTGAGATACAATTAATTGAGAGAACCATAATTTTAGAAAATACAACATTTTTATGAGGAAGTATGAAATCATAGGAAAGTTTATGGTGATTGGTAAATCATTCTGAATATGAAGACTCAATAAAAAGAATTCAGCAGTGAGTCTCCATCACTGTCTAAGGGACTGGTTAATGCTCATTTAGAAATAAAGTCCTATGGCAGAGATGGGTGATAATGTTTTATTATTTCAACTCTTAATTGTCCAGAGGTTTGTGCAACTCCACCATTTCATTACCATCATGACTACCAAGTGACTTTCTAACATTGATTTGATTTTGTAAAGAAACTTTCCTATGGGAAACTCTATTATTAACTGGCTGTCTCAAGTGTTATTCTGGTTGACTTTTTAGTTGTTTTTTGTTATGAATTAATGAACTGGCATTCTTGATTACAAAAAAAAAAAAAAAAAATCCTCAGGATGACTCAGTCTCTGAGAACTTACTTCTGACTAAAATAAGAAAACTGCTGTCCAAACCTGCAAATGAGAGGGTATGTGATCATCCAGGGTCAGGTAGGCACTCTTTTGAGACTTATACTGAAGAAACAGCTCTCTTTCTCTCTCTCTCTCTCTCTCACTTTTCACATCACTTCAGCAAGTGTTAATTTTCAAGATTATGCATCATGACCTCCATCTTTTTTGCATGCATATTTAGAATTAATCTCTATCATCTTGGTCTCCCTTTAGAAAAGATAAATAACTCACATATTGACACTGATATGTTAAGAAAGCAGATTGTAACTCATTGTTATAGTTTGGATCTAGAGTGTTCCCACAGTCTCATGTGGACAGAGGAGGGACTTTTGAAAAAGTGATTTATTTGATCATGAGGTCTCTGACCTCATTAGTGGATTAATCCATCGATGGATAAATGGAATACCAGGAGCTTGGACCTAATTGGAGGAAGAAGGTCACTGGGGGTGTGTCCTGGAAGAATTTCTCTTCTCTCTAGCTCCTTGCTCTACCTTCCTATCCCCTCCCTCTCTCTGCTTCCCAGTTACCATGAGCTAAAAGCTTACATCTACCACTGCCTTCTGCCACAATATCCAACTGCATCCCAAACCCAGGACAACGAAATTAGTTGACCATGGATTAAGTGATCTGAAATCATGAACCAAAATAAATCTTTCTGCTGGGAGCCATTAGCCAAGTAGGTATGACAATTTCCTTGCCAGCGTACCCCATGTTGCAGTGACATTGAATGTAGGTGACCTTGTTCAAGGACCAAGGCGGATTAGGGCGTTCCTGGTTTAGGTTCCAGGTTTAAGGTTTAAGATTATTCCTGCTGGGAATAGGGCGTATCCTGCTGCCTGAGTTCCCCTTGAGTTCTCACGGGATTCAGACAGTATATTTTGGAGATAGAAGCCCAGTGGAGGTGGATTTGGGCAGAGAACGTGGATTTCCCCAGAACGTGTTTGTAGACGGCTGGTGTGAGTTCGGGAATAAAGAGTTGCTGTTTGAATCTACAAGCTGTGTGGTGGCTCGTGATTGTGTGCCCAGCCAGACTGCGGCATTTGGCGGCTCGTACGGGGAACTTCTGAAGCTTGGAGGTAAGTGAAATTGCTCGCCCCTGAGGAAGAGGGAAAGAATGGGTGACAAATTCAAAAAACAATGTGTTATTGTTTTGATTTATCTTGTTTTTGTTTCAAGCTGCCTATCCCTAGAAATTTCTCAGGCAAACTGGAAAAAATGGTTGACTAAAGGTTTGAAGTTTGTCAGCCCTGAGGAAGAGAAAATTGATACAACGATTTTTTATTCCGTTTTTGTTTCATTCAGTTTCGGTTTTGTTTTGTGTTATCTTATTGGGTTGCGTTATCTTTATAGTAGATTAGAAATTAGTAAAAAACAAACTGAAAAGATGTTAAGTAAATTGTTAGAGGTTCAGACCATGGAGAAAGACATTTTAGATCAAGCAAAAGAGAAGGTCTCTCGAGCTAGTCAGACAGAGGAAGAAAATTTAAAGGAAAAGGGGTTGTTAGGAAAAAGGCCACAACAGGAGGCTGTTACTAACTCCGTTTTATCACAAGAGGGCGTAATTCAACCAACAGCCCCACCGTTGGAGACAGCTGAGTGGCCCTCAAACCCCGTAGTTGATAAATGGGATCCTTAGACAGGACCTCAAAGATTAGCATGCCCTGTACTTGAACAGGCAGGAGGGCAGAGAATTCACCGTGCTTTAGATTTTAAAACAGTGAAGCAGTTAAAGGAGGCTGTAACAACCTATGGTCCCCAAGCTCCCTTCACGGTAAGCATGGTCGAGTCAATTACTAACTTGGACATGACGCCAGCAGATTGGGCTAGCATGTGTAAATCTGTTCTAAATGGAGGACAATATTTGTTATGGAAGGTTGCCAATGAGGAATTTTGCGCGGAGACAGCTAGGCGAAATGCAGCAGCCGGTTACCCTCAAAGAAATCTTGATATGTTGTTAGGAAAAGGACCTTATGAGGGTCAACGGCAACAAGTTGAATATGATCCTGCTATATATGCACAAATTGCTGCAGACGCAGTTAGGGCATGGAAGACTTTACAAGGACATGGAGATTTACAAGGTCAGCTATCTAAGGTAATACAGAGAGCTAATGAACCTTACGCTGACTTTGTAGATAGGCTAATTCAAACGGCTGCCAAAATTTTTGGGGATACAGAACAAGCAATGCCATTAATAAAACAACTGGCTTATGACCAAGCAAATCGTTGCTGCAGAGAGGTTATTAGACCATGGAGACATGAAGATTTAAACACATATATCAAATTATGTAGAGATATTAATGAACAAGGGCAGGTCTTGGCAGCTGCAGTACAACAGGCTTTAGATGCCAGGCCAAAAACATGCTATGATTGTGAACAAACAGGACATTTTAAAAGGAATTGCCCCATAGGAGGAGGGTTTAACAAAAGTAGGTATCAAAGGAATAGAATACCGGGTATTTGCCCACGATGCCGTAGAGGGAGACATTGGGCTAATGAATGCCGTTCTCAAACCACCATAGAGGGTACTCCCTTATCAAAAAATGGACAAAGACCAGGTATTTATCCACAATATCATGGAGAAAGGCATCAGGCTCCATTGCCAAAAAACGGACAAAGGGGCCCAATGCTCCGGGGCCCACAACCACAAATATACGGGGCAGTGGAGGAACCCAGCAACACCATCAGGCTAGTGCCCAGGACACATTGTCCATTAAATCCCTCATCAGACAAACCCGAGGGAGCGCAGGGTTGGACATCTGCACCTCTGCCAGAGCAGTATTAACTCCAGAGATGGGAGTTCAAATCATTCCCACAGGAGTAAAAGGACCTCTTCCCCAAGGAACAGTAGGCTTATTATTGGGACGTAGTTCATCTACATTAAAAGGACTTATGATAAGTCATGGGGTAATTGATCCCGATTATGTAGGTGAAATAAAAATTATAGCTAGTTCTCCAAGAGGTATATCAGTAATTTCACCTGGAGATAGAATAGCACAGTTGTTAATAATACCCAGCCTACATAATACATTTCGTAGTCATAGTGTAGAAAGAGGTTCCAGGGGATTAGGCTCCACAGGTGTAGATTGGGCTATGTTGTCTTTAAATTTAGATTCTCACCCAATGCTAAAACTAAATATTCAAGGTCATGAGTTTAATGGGCTACTGGACACAGGAGCTGACCTTAGCATCATATCTCGTCAAGAATGGCCAAAACATTGGCCATTACAACAAGCCACTCAAATGCTTCGAGGCCTAGGAGTGGTGACTAATCCCCATAGAAGTTCTATGATATTAGATTGGAAGGATCCTGAAGGATGTGAAGGAACTATACAGCCATATGTATTGGATCATCTTCCTATAAATTTATGGGGACGAGATGTCCTAGATCAATTAGGTTTGACGTTAACAAATAACATCAATCCTAATGCGCCCACTACTAGGACTAGACAAGGCTTTAGGAAAGAAAAAAGATTAGGAAAACAAGGGCAAGGTATAGCAGCACCAATACAAATAGATCAAGGAAAAGACAGACATGGGTTGGATTTTCAGAAAGGGCCACTGAGACAATCAAAATTACTTGGAAATCAGAAAGACCAGTGTGGGTTCCTCAGTGGCCCCTGACTAAAGAAAAGATACAAGTAGCCCATGATCTGGTCAAACAACAATTAGCAGAAGGACATATACAACCTTCCATATCTCCCCATAATACTCCCATTTTTGTCATCAAAAAGAAATCTGGTAAATGGAGATTATTGCAAGATTTAAGAGCCATTAATAATGAGATGGTTATTATGGGACCTGCTCAATCAGGGATTCCTCAATTGTCTGCTTTGCCAAAAACTTGGCATGTTTTAGCTATAGATATTAAAGATTGTTTTTTTTTCAATTCCAATTCATCCCGAGGATAGTCCATGTTTTGCATTTACTATCCCTGCATTAAATCATGAAGGTCCTGATCAGAGATATGAATGGAAAGTACTCCCTCAAGGGATGGCTAACAGTCCAACTATGTGTCAAATATATGTTAACAAAGTAATCCAGCCACTTAGAAATCAAAATCCTGAACTACAAATATTTCACTATATGGATGATGTACAGATAAAAACATATTGCTGGAATGTTATGCCACACTTACAAACTTATTAAAAAATTATAATCTAGAGATAACAATAGATAAAGTACAATTAAATTTTCCAATTAATTATTTAGGAGTTCTATAACCATGGTCCGTCCACCAAAAATTCAAATACGAGTAGATCAACTCAAATCACTTAACGACTTTCAAAAGTTATTGGGAGACATAAATTGGATAAGGCCTTATCTAGGTATACCAACAGGAGAGTTGGGACCTTTATTTGATATTCTAAAAGGTCCATCAGATCCAAATTCACCCCGCATGTTAACTCGTAAAGCAAGAAAGACATTAAAAATTATTGAAACATATATGGAAAACATACATTTGGATAGAATTGATATAAGTTTGCCTTTAGTATTTATTGTACTACCAACAAAAAATATTCCTACAGGAATATTTTGGCAAGAAGGTCCATTATTGTGGATACATTTATCTTATTCTCCTAACACTATTCTTACTAGGTATCCTGAGGCTGTAGGACAATTAATACTCAAAGGAATAAAAACAACGAAGGGAGTGTTTGAAATTTCTCCCAATAAAATTATTACTCCATATACTATGGATCAAATTGATGAGTTAGCTAATGAGTTAAATACTTGGGCAATAATCATGTGTAAATCTAATGTTACATTTGATAATCATTTACCATCTAATCCTTTGTTGTCTTTTTGGTCTAAGCATCCTGTAGTTTTTCCTAAAATGACAAGAAAAACACCTATCATGAATGCTCCAAATATATTCACTGATGGGTCTAATAATGGTACAGCAGCAGTAGTTACCCCAGATCAAACTTTTACATTTTTAGTACCGAAACAATCAGCTCAAAAGGTAGAGCTTAGTGCAGTTTTACAAGCTTTTTTGATGTTTAAAGATTCTGTATTTAATTTATTTTCTGATAATCAGTATGTAGTTAATGCTATAGTATCTCTTGAAGATGCTGGTAGGATTTCCCCTTCTTCTACTGTTTTCTCTTTGTTTTCCACTATACAAAGTCTAATCTGGGACAGAAAAGATCCATTCTTCATAGGACATATTAGGGCACATACAGGATTGCCTGGAGCCCTTAGTTTAGGCAATGATTTAGCCGATAAAACTACACATGACATACATATTTTCTCTACATTTGAAGAAGCTACAAATTTTCATAAAAGGTTTCATGTTAATGCTAATACTTTACAAAAGCGTTTTAAAATAACTAAGGAACAAGCCAGACATATAATAAAACAATGTCAAAATTGTGTGACATTTTTACCACAAGTTAATCTTGGAGTCAATCCTAGAGGACTGATACCTAACCATATTTGGCAGATGGACGTCACACACTTGCCAGAATTTGGAAAATTAAAATATTTACACGTTACAGTCGATACTTCTTCTGGATTTTTGATGGGCTCCCTTCATGCCGGAGAAAAAACTAAAGATGTTATAGCTCATTGCTTACAAAATTTTGCCACTGTGGGCGTTCCTAAACAGTTAAAAACCGATAATGGTCCTGGCTATACCTCTACCTCTTTTAAACAATTTTGCTCATAATTTGGTATTACTCATATAACAGGAATCCCATACAATCCACAGGGACAAGGCATAGTTGAAAGAGCTCATCAAACTATTAAAACATACTTATTAAAGCAAAAAGAGGGAATTGGAAGGGGGTATATATCCCCCAAAGATAAACTTAAAATAACGCTTTTTACTCTAAACTTTTTAAATTTGGATTCATCAGGACTTAGTGCTGCGGAAAGGCATATGTATCCAAAAAATGTACATAAGCCTAAAGTACTTTGGAAAGATATTCTAACAGGACAATGGAAAGGTCCTGACCCAGTGATTGTCTGGAGTCGGGGCTCTGTTTGTGTTTTTCCACAGGGAGAACAGCAGCCGATTTGGATTCCAGAGAGATTAACTAAAACAATTTCTACAGATCGAAAAGAAGATGATTTGACTCAAATTCATAACAGCTGATATCCAGAACTCCAGCTTGGCCATTCTTACATCTGCGACAGTGATTAACCAGGATGCTTTTTTCAATAGCTATTTTATTATTGCATTTCTCCACATCATAAGGTTCTATTTTTATTTTTTGAGCTCATACAAACCTAGGTTAATGTTTTTCTGATCAGTTTTATTTTTTGACTGTGGAGTTTTTAAACATTGCAATGGAGATTTCACCCAGGTAAAGCTACAAGGCCTTTACTATTTTCTTATGTGTTGTACGTTTGTGTACACTCTTGTGTTTTGTGTTGTATGTCTGTATGTGCGTATGTCCATATTTCTTATATGAGGAGCGCTCATGAAAAAATGGATTCGAATTATTATTATTTTTTTTATTCACGTGATTTAAATGGTTTAATTTAAATTAGGTAAACAGCTGTTAAGGATTGTTTTTAAAGTAGGTTAACAGATCTGTTTGTTTACTTTCACCTTTCTTTTTCATTATATTTAATAATTCTTTTCAGGATAATGTCTCTTTAGCATCATTGCCAGAATTCCTATCTTAATCCCAGTGCCGGTGAAGACAAAGATACAACCAGACTACAACTTCTATGATAGCTATCACAGTAAACTGTATAAACTGATGCATCAGTGAATATAACTCAACAAGTAATGCTCAATCAAGGAGTTAACTTACTTTGGGAGGAAACGGATTTTGGGAGGAAATGGACATATTGATAGATTCCTCCGCTTTGAACTGCTTGCAGAACTTGCCTGGACTATGTAACTATCGTTTGGTGCAGCGAATTGTGGTAATGCTGGCATATCTTTGCTGATGGTGTCACTAGTGATGCAATTTTTATTTCCTTGCCAGCGCACCCCATGTTAATTGTGGTAGTGCTGACATATCTTTGCTGATGGTGTCACCAGTGATGCAATTTTTCCCAAGGAGCCGTCAATTGGCTTGGTGTCGTGGCATTTCTGTATCCTCCTCCCTTCTGCTAGTGATGGTCTAAAATTTGGGGGCCAATGACTTATGCTGGACTGGTAGTCAGTGACGGGTATGATCCAATTACAGTGGTATCAACCTAAGACAGGAGGCTGACGCCTAAAGGTCAGTTTTCCGATGACGGGTAAGAACCATATGTTGAATTGGACAACCTACCAGACACGGTCCTTAAGCCACATTACAGAGGTGAGGCAAAGAACCTCACCCCCCCACTGGTGCATAGACCTATCCACAAGTATGGCTGTATGCTGGACCGGTAGTCAGTGACGGGTATGATTCAATTACAGTGGTATCAACCTAAGACAGGAGGCTGACGCCTAAAGGTCAGTTTTCTGATGACGGATAAAAACCATATGTTGAATTGGACAACCTACCAGACACGGTCCTTAAGCCACATTGCTTGTTGTTTAATTAATCAGAAGGGGGGAGATGCTGGGAGCCATTAGCCAAGTAGGTATGTGCCGCAGTCTGGCTGGGCACAATCAGGAGCCACTTGTCAAAAGAAACTAACTTTATTTTTAGAACCACACACGGCAAACAAAACAGCCTCTCAGGAAAAACCCTCAGAGCCTCAACTGCCACCACCAGCTTCCCACAAGCCTCTCTCCCACACAAGCTTCTCTCCACCTCCCACAATCCTCCTGCTCTTGAGGCCGATTGGCTGGGTCACGTGGGCGGAGCCAAAAAAGTCCCCCAATGAGCAGCTCCGTGGTCTGAAAGGGCAGGGAAACAGCCCAATGAGCATCACCGCAGAGGAGCCAATCAGCTAGATGTTGCTGGGGCCGCTGTGAGCCAATCATCAGCCGGCAGCTGGAAGTTTGCTGGCAGATGGAAGTTTGCTGGGGCCCCTTCGGCTGTGGCTCTCAACAGGTATGACAATTTCCTTGCCAGTGTACCCCATGTTGCAGTGACATTGAATGTAGGTGACCTTGTTCAAGGACCAAGGCGGATTAGGGTGTTCCTGGTTTAGGTTCCAGGTTTAAGGTTTAAGATTATTCCTGCTGGGAATAGGGCGTATCCTGCTGCCTGAGTTCCCCTTGAGTTCTCACGGGATTCAGACAGTATATTTTGGAGATAGAAGCCCAGTGGAGGTGGATTTGGGCAGAGAACGTGGATTTCCCCAGAACGTGTTTGTAGACGGCTGGTGTGAGTTCGGGAATAAAGAGTTGCTGTTTGAATCTACAAGCTGTGTGGTGGCTCGTGATTGTGTGCCCAGCCAGACTGCGGCATCTTTCCTTCTCCAAGTTGTTTGTATCAGGTATAAGATCACAGTAACAAAAATATGACTAATGCATACACTTAACTTCTATCATATATGTATCAAACAATGAACATTTTAGGAGAGTAGTCAGAAATTAATCAGTAAATGGAAGAATAACTTCAAGAACATCATGAGGACCCCTGATCAGAAGAATAAGGGCTCTACAAGAAAAAGAAATATCAGCTTTCACAATGCAATCATTTAGGATATTTGAGGCAACAAAGCCAGATTCTACCTGTGGAGGTAGAGTGTACTCAGCTTGTAAGCTGCTTCCATATACAACTACAAAAACTTATGGTCAGTTGCCTTTTAAAAAACTGTAGGATTTTAAAACCACAGAACACTTTAATGGTAGCTAAGCCAGATGCTTATAATATTCCAGATAAGAAACAGGCGTGCCAGAAGTTTTGGGATTTGCCTTGTCAAAAGACAAAATTCCATCAGATTTAAAAATCTTACTTAGCTTTTATGCATGATTCTAGATTCAGGCAGCCCTCCAAACCAGAACATGATCAAAAGACTCCACCCAGGACGTGGTCAGGCGGTACTTATAGATAGAAAATGAACCATCTACTGTTTTAGTCAGGCTTTTTCCTGCCGTGACTGAAGGACCTGACCAGCACAATTGTAGAGGAGAAAAGGTTTATTTGAGGGCTCACGGTTTCAGAGGTCTTAGTCCATAGAAGCCAGCTCCATTTCTAGGTGAGGTTGAACATCATGGCGGGAGAGTGTGAAGGAAGGAAGCAGCTCATATCATCAGGAAAAACTCCACTCTCCAGATAGAAATCTACAGGCCAAAGCCACACCCCAATTCCCACCTCCTCCAGCCCCACCCTACCACTTCAATTACCAATGAGTTAATCCCTATCAGAGGATTAAATCACTGATTGTGTTAAGACTCTTACAACCTCATCATTTTTCCTTGGAACCTTCTTGAATTGTCTCACACATAAGCTTTTGGGGGACACCTCACATCCAAACCAATAACAACTACTGTAATGTATATCTAAAAAGAATAAATTAAAAATAAAATAAAATAAATAAAAGTAAATACACGTTTAAAAAAAAAGAAAGAAAGAAAAAGGTAAAGGAAAATGAGGTATAGAGACAGAAATGAAGTATAACACTTAATTGGTTACGGATCCGTGTTTGTGACTAACTTAAGCTCAGCTGCTGTAAGCAGCTGTTTGCTGCAAAGATATCCTCTTAAATAAGGTTTGCAGTTAGTTTATATACTAATCCAGGATTCAGTCAGTTAGGCAAGGACTCAGTGCAGAAGAATCCTCAGGATAAATTTAGGTCAGCACATTCCATCACACTGACTCAGAGGAATAATGTGGGGCCTTTTGGCTGTCTGTCTAGGGCTTTCTATGGTCCTGCTCTTTCCCATTTTAACTTTCATTGAGGGATGAGACTCATGATCATTGTGACTTCATCTTTTAAAAGCAACATGCTGACCAGAGGTAAATGATTGTTTTAAGTTGTTCTAGTTAACCTCAAATTAATTAGTATTGGCCTTGAACTGTCTATATTCCCCCAAATCCATCTAATATGACTCTGTTCATTTTGATAGGTGTTTGGGGATACAAGCAGCTAGCTGCTTGGGATACGAGATGAGGAGTCATCCCTCTGTTGAGCAGAAAATTCCAACTACTAGAAAAGAGAAAGTAAAAATGAGCTAAGTCATCCTCACTAAAAAACTGGCCCACAGGAAAGATAATTGGAAACCAGGTTGACATGTACTGTGTCTTCACTTTTAGGTTAAAAAAATAAGTTTCTGAAGAATTGCTATCTTGAGGCAAATTTGAACATGTGAGTTTTTTTAAAGATCCTAAGTTATATCTAAAGAAACTTCCCCCCCACACACAATAAACATTTAATGAAGAATGATTCATCTAGCCTGTCTCTCACTATATGTGAAAATAAGATGAATAAAAGTCTTTGAGCTTTCCCTTTTAATATCTTGGAAATAAGTTAAATGCAGGTTATCTTTTCAATGGCGTCAGATTTTTAGTTTTATTTGGGAAATAAGTTCATTTACTACAAACTCTGCTTTCCCAAACCCAATTTAATTAACCCATTCCATTCATCAAAACTACAGATGGAAAGTGTGAGAACCATCATATGATTCAGGCATTTTAATTTCAGGGACAGCTCCGTGAGCTGATCCTATGAAGGCTGTAAGATCTTCTAAGGTGAAGAACAACACATTTGTCCCAGGGTTAACTCATGTTCAAGGTTAAATGATGCCAGGAATTCCTGAAGTCACCACTGATTTCAGGACCTGGCCAGGAATTGATGGGTACCTTTTCTTGATAGCTCATTCAATCATTCATAAGACACTTATCTATCAACTATATGCCAGATACTAGGTGCCAAGAACACAGCGTTGAATGGGACAGGAGCTCTTTCCTAGAGAACTTGGCTGGTTGGAAGGTCTCTTATTAAGTCCCCACACAGCAGTGTTCTTGAAAGATGCTTCCATTCTGATGGGAATAATACCTATGTTCTACTGGTTTTTAGTACTTTTTATCTCCTCAGTAGTTGCAACTGTAAATTTTAGGAACATGAAAAAATTTGTAAAATAGACTGAGTTTTGGTAGAGAGAAAGTACAAGGTGGAAGAGCCCAGCAGGGAATAGTGAACCTCAGATGATGGTTTTGAGAAGGCTTACCAGAGAGGGTGACATTGAAATCTTCCTCAAGAATGAGGTTTGGGGATCAAGGTAGGGATAGAAGAAGGGACTTGCAGGGGTAGGAAAACTCTGAATACTACTGGATACTACCAGAGCGTACTCTTTCTTATTGACTAGTATTTGGAAGTAGCTCAAGATATTATTAAATATAGCTTAACAGTTTCATTCAGACATTAAGAAGTTAAGATTACCTTTCATATTTTCCACAAATATTCAAAACTATCTGGAAGCATTGTTTAAAAATATTTTTAAAGGTGGGAAAGCAGAAAATAACCAGATAATAGAAAATAAGTTGCCCCCCAAAATGTGTAAAAGAGCATTTTAGATAAGGCCCACACTGCCTCCCCTTTCGTGAATGCTGACCTTCACTAGGCATTTGAATCCTGGACTGCCAGTGTTCTGGAGGAACTGTAGGGAGAACATCTTTTGGCTGCCTGCCATCCTCTGAACTGGCGCTGATAAACCACTAACGCACAATAATAATGGTAAATTATTCTGTCTTGTTCCAAATGATTTCAATATTATTTGGAGAGCTTTTGAATGCTTTTGAATTAAGAGAATGATTTCAACTCTAAATTTTAGGAACGTGAGAAAATTTAAAATGATTCTATTATTTTGAAATCGAGGTGTCCTCATTCTTAAGATATATTATTTCACATGTCTTTCCATATTTCAAAATGTAAATAAATTTTCGAACTGTTCCTTCTGCCCTACCTTCTTTGTTTTAAAAGAAATTAATATAGATTCTTATTTAAACATATAAACTAAATATAAATTCAAATGTCCAACAGTAAAGAATGTTTGTTGCATATTAGTTTGTTGGTTGAATTACATCTAAGAATAAAAAAAAACCTTAAAGCTTATAAGTATTACCAGAGGCAGGACTAAACGAATCCATGCTAGTGGTGTTTAAGTGGTCAGCAGGTGGGTGTGGGAGCTTCACCATGCGCCGTGCCTCAACTCTGACCTCTAGAGGTTGTTCTAAGAACGACAAGAAGTTTTCTAATATTTTCAATAGTTCACTGAATTTTATTCAAGCTATCAGTTTTGTCCATGCGCTTTAGTGAGTTAACCTGTCCCTGATCACAGCACACAGATGAGTAAATTATCCCATTCTAATCCAGAGAGAATGATTCCAAATCTCCCTCATGTCTAATACCATCTTTACTCCTTTCAAACTTGCTGGAATTTCTAATCTATTCAAGTGCTGCTGTTAACACTATATTTATCCTTTCTAGTTGTTATGAGGCATGATAATTCACCAAAATTCTCTTTATTTTATTCTTGAGGATGATGGACACGATGGTTCTCAATTTTCCTGAATGATTCTTAATTTTTTTTTTAATTTTTATTGTTGGTTGTTCAAAACATTACATAGTTCTTGATATATCATATTTCACACTTTGATTCAAGTGGGTTATGAACTCCCATTTTTACCCCGTATACAGATTGCAGAATCACATCAGTTACACATCCATTGATTTACATATTGCCATACTAGTGTCTGTTGTGTTCTGCTGCCTTTCCTATCCTCTACTATCCCCCCTCCCCTACCCTCCCCTCCCCTCTTCTCTCTCTACCCCCTCTACTGTCATTCATTTGTCCCCCTTGTATTATTTTTCCCTTTCCCCTCACTTCTCTTGTATGTAATTTTGTATAACCCTGAGGGTCTCCTTCCATTTCCATGCAATTTCCCTTCTCTCTCCCTTTCCCTCCCACCTCTCATCCCTGTTTAATGTTAATCTTCTTCTCATGCTCTTCATCCCTACTCTGTTCTTAGTTACTCTCCGTATATCAAAGAAGACATTTGGCATTTGTTTTTTATGGATTGGCTAGCTTCACTTAGCATAATCTGCTCTAATGCCATCCATTTACCTGTAAATTCTATGATTTTGTCATTTTTTAATGCAGAGTAATACTCCATTGTGTATAAATGCCACATTTGTTTTTTATCCATTTGTCTATTGAAGGGCATCTAGGTTGGTTCCACAGTCTTGTTATTGTGAATTGTGCTGCTATGAACATTGATGTAGCAGTGTCCCTGTAGCATGCTCTTTTTAGGTCTTTAGGGAATAGACCGAGAAGGGGAATAGCTGGGTCAAATGGTGGTTCCATTCCCAGCTTTCCAAGAAATCTCCATACTGCTTTCCAAATTGGCTGCACCAATTTGCAGTCCAACCAGCAATGTACAAGTGTGCCCTTTTCCCCACATCCTTGCCAGCACTTGTTGTTGTTTGACTTCATAATGGCTGCCAGTCTTACTGGAGTGAGATGGTATCTTAGGGTGGTTTTGATTTGCATTTCTCTGACAGCTAGAGATGGTGAGCATTTTTTCATGTACTTGTTGATAGATTGTATGTCCTCCTCTGAGAAGTGTCTGTTCAGGTCCTTGGCCCATTTGTTGATTGGGTTATTTGTTATCTTATTGTCTAATTTTTTGAGTTCTTTGTATACTCTGGATATTAAGGCTCTATCTGAAGTGTGAGGAGTAAAGATTTGTTCCCAGGGTGTAGGCTCCCTATTTACCTCTCTTATTGTTTCTTTTGCTGAGAAAAAACTTTTTAGTTTGATTAAGTCCCATTTGTTGATTCTAGTTATTAACTCTTGTGCTATGGGTGTCCCATTGAGGAATTTGGAGCCCGACCCCACAGTATGTAGATCGTAGCCAAATTTTTCTTCTATCAGACGCCGTGTCTCTGATTTGATATCAAGCTCCTCGATCCATTTTGAGTTAACTTTTGTGCATGGCGAGAGAAAGGGATTCAGTTTCATTTTGTTGCATATGG
This sequence comes from Marmota flaviventris, assembly GCF_047511675.1. Lineage (NCBI taxonomy): Eukaryota > Metazoa > Chordata > Mammalia > Rodentia > Sciuridae > Marmota > Marmota flaviventris. The sequence continues at coordinate 50,225,445 of NC_092498.1, forward strand.
ATTTCCAGTTTTCCCAGCACCATTTGTTGAAGATGCTATCCTTCCTCCATTGCATGCTTTTAGCCCCTTTATCAAATATAAGATAGTTGTAGTTTTGTGGATTGGTTTCTGTGTCCTCTATTCTGTACCATTGGTCCACCCGCCTGTTTTGGTACCAGTACCGTGCTGTTTTTGTTACTATTCCTCTGTAGTATAGTTTGAAGTCTGGTATTGCTATACCGCCTGATTCACACTTCCTGCTTAGCATTGTTTTTGCTATTCTGGGTCTTTTATTTTTCCATATGAATTTCATGATTGCTTTCTCTATTTCTACAAGAAATGCTGTTGGGATTTTGATTGGCATTGCATTAAACCTATAGAGAACTTTTGGTAATATTGCCATTTTGATGATGTTAGTTCTGCCTATCCATGAGCAGGGTATATTTTTCCATCTTCTAAGATCTTCTTCTATTTCTCTCTTTAGGGTTCTGTAGTTTTCATTGTATAAGTCTTTCACCTCTTTTGTTAGGTTGATTCCCAAGTATTTTATTTTTTTTTGAGGATATTGTGAATGGAATGGTTGTCCTCATTTCCATTTAAGAGGATTTGTCGCTGATATACAGGAATGCCTTTGATTTATGCGTGTTGATTTTATATCCTGCCACTTTGCTGAATTCATTTATTAACTCTAGCAGTTTCATTGTAGACTCTTTTGGTTCTGTTAGATATATTATCATATCATGCGCAAATAGTGATAATTTAAGTTCTTCTTTTCCTATTTTGATGCCTTTAATTTCTTTCATCTGTCTAATTGCTCTGGCCAGTGTTTCGAGAACTATGTTGAACAGAAGTGGTGAGAGAGGGCATCCCTGTCTTGTTCCAGATTTTAGAGGGAATGCCTTCAGTTTTTCTCCATTCAGAATGATGCTAGCCTGAGGCTTAGCATAAATTGCTTTTACAATATTGAGGTATGTTCCTGTTATCCCTAGTTTTTCTAGAGTTTTGAACATAAAGCGATGCTGTACTTTGTCAAATGCTTTTTTCGCATCTATCAAGATGATCATATGGTTCTTATTTTTTTAAGTCTATTGATGTGGTGAATAACATTTATTGATTTCCGTATATTGAACCAGCCTTGCATCCCAGGGATGAATCCTACTTGGTCATGGTGCACAATTTTTTTGATATGTTTTTGTATCCAATTCGCCAGAATTTTATTGAGGATTTTTGCATCTAGGTTCATTAGAGATATTGGTCTGTAGTTTACTTTCTTTGAAGTGTCTTTGTCTGGTTTACGAATCAGGGTGATGTTGGCCTTGTAGAATGAATTTGGAAGTTCTCCCTCTTTTTCTATTTCCTGAAATAGCTTGAAAAGTATTGGTATTAGTTCCTCTTTAAAGGTTTTGTAAAACTCTGCTGTATACCCATCCGGTCCTGGGCTTTTCTTAGTTGGTAGTCTTTTGATGATTTCTTCTATTTCCTCAATTGATATTGGTCTGTTTAGGTTGTCTATATCCTCCTGACTCAATCTGGGCAGATCATATGACTTAAGAAATTTATTGATGCCTTCACTATCTTCTATTTTATTGGAGTATAAGGATTCAAAATAATTTCTGAATATCTTCTGTATTTCTTAAATGTCTGTTGTGATATTGCCTTTTTCATCCCATATGCTAGTAATTTGAGTTCTCTCTCTTCTTCTTTTCGTTAGCATGGCTAAGGGTCTGTCGATTTTATTTATTTTTTCAAAGAACCAACTTTTAGTTTTGTGAATTTTCTCAATTGTTTCTTTTGTTTCGATTTCATTAATTTCAGCTCTGATTTTAATTATTTCTTGCCTTATACTTCTTTTGCTGTTGTTTTGCTCTTCTTTTTCTAGGATTTTGAGATGAAGTATGAGATCATTTATTTGTTGTTTTTTTTTTCTTTTTTAAAGGAATGAACTCCAAGCAATGAATTTTCCTCTTAGAACTGCTTTCAATGTGTCCCATAGATTCCGATATGATGTGTCTGTGTTTTCATTTATCTCTAAGAATTTTTTAATTTCCTCCTTGATGTCTTCTATAACCCATTGATAATTCAGTAACCTTTTGTTCATTCTCCAAGTGATGCATGATTTTTCCTTCCTTCTTTTATTGTTGATTTTCAGTTTCATTCCATTATGATCAGATAAGATGCATGGTATTATCTCTGCTCCTTTATGTTGTCTAAGAGTTGCCCTGTGACATAATATATGATCTATTTTTGAGAAGGATCCATGTGCTGCTGAGAAAAAAGTGTAACTGCTTGATGTTGGGTGGTATATTCTATATATGTCAATTAAGTCTAGGTTATTAATTGTCTTATTGAGTTCTATAGTTTCCTTATTCAACTTTTGTTTGGAAGATCTGTCCAGTGGCGAGAGAGGTGTGTTGAAGTCTCCCATGATTATTGTATGGTGGTCTATTAGACTCTTGAACTTGAGAAGAGTTTGTTTGATGAACATAGCTGCACCATTGTTTGGGGCATATATATTTATGATTGTTATGTCTTGTTGGTTTATGGTTCCCTTGAGCAGTATGTAGTGTCCCTCTTTATCCATTTTGATTAACTTTGGCTTGAAATCTATTGTATTTGATATGAGTATGGACACTCTTGCTTGTTTCCAAAGTCCATATGAGTGATATGATTTTTCCCAACCTTTCACCTTCAGTCTATGTATGTCTTTTCCCATCAAATGTGTCTCCTGTAGGCAGCATATTGTTGGGTCTTGTTTTGTGATCCATTCTACCAGCCTGTGTCTCTTAATTGGTGAGTTTAAGCCATTAACATTTAGGGTTATTATTGAGATATGGGTTGTTCTTCCAGCCATATTTGTTTATTTATGTGACTAAACATGGTTTGTTTTCCTCTTGATTATTCCCCCCCCCCCCTTTACTGTCCTACCTCCCACTGTTGGTTTTCATTGTTATTTTCCATTTCCTTTTCCTGTAATGTTTTGCTGAGGACGTTTTGAAGAGATGGTTTTCTAGCTGCAAATTCTTTTAACTTTTGTTTATTGTGGAAGGTTTTAATTTCATCTTCCATCCTGAAGCTTAATTTCGCTGGATACACAATTCTTGGTTGGAACCCATTTTCTTTCAGTGTTTGAAATATGTTATTCCAGGATCTTCTAGCTTTCAGAGTCTGTGTTGAAAGATCAGCTGTTATCCTGATTGGCTTACCCCTAAATGTGATCTGCTTCCTTTCTCTTGTAGCTTTTAAAATTCTCTCCTTATTCTGTATGTTGGGCATCTTCATTATAATGTGCCTAGGTGTGGATCTCTTATGATTTTGCACATTCGGCATCCTGTAGGCTTCTAGGATTTGGGATTATGTCTCATTCTTCAAGTCTGGGAAGTTTTCTCGTATTATTTCTTTGAATAGATTGCTCATTCCTTTGGTTTGGACCTTTATACCTTCCTGTATCCCAATGACTCTTAAGTTTGGTCTCTTTATGTTATCCCATATTTCTTGGATGTTCTGCTCATGGTTTCTTAACAGTCTTGCTGAGCTGTCTATGTTCTTTTCAAGTTGAAATACTTTGTCTTCATTGTCTGATGTTCTATCTTCTAAGTGTTCTACTCTGCTGGTAGTATTCTCAATTGAGTTTTTAAGTTGGCTTATTGCTTCCTGCATTTCTAGGATTTCTGTTTGTTTGTTTTTTATAACCTCTATCTCCCTGTATAGTTGATCTTTTGCTTCCTGGATTTGTTTATGTAATTCACTGTCGAAGTGATCTTTCATTGTCTGATTTTGCTGTCTAATGTCTTCCTTGAGACTCCAGATCATCTGAAGCATGTATATCCTGAATTCTTTATCTGACATTCCATCTGCTGTAGCTATTTCCTCTTCTAAAGTTGAGTTGAGCTGCATTGCTTGTAGTCCTTTCTTTCCTTGTCTTTCATACTGCTCGCGTTTCTTTCTGCTTGGTGAAACTGTTGTGTTTTTGAAATTTTCCCCCTATATATTTATATTGCTCTTCTATAGTTGAAAAGTCTCCCTTGCAGGGGCGGGCGGCAGCTGTGCTCCTCCTCCAATTGGGGTGATCTGTCTACCACGCTGACAGGCCTCTGGGCCTGTTCTGCCGGTTGGTCGCAGGTCTGCCTACCTTGCAGGCACGGGTGGCGGCTCTGCTCTGCCCCTACTCCAATTGTGGTGACGTGACTACCACGCCAGCGGGTCACTGGGCCTGTTCCGGGCTCGGGCGGCAGCTCTGCTCTGCCCCTACTCCAATTGGGGTGACGTGTGTACCACGCCGGCAGGCCGCTGGGCCTGATCCGCCAGTCGGTTGCAGGTCTGCCTACCTTGCAGGCACGGGCGGCGGCTCTGCTCTGCCCCTACTCCAATTGTGGTGACGTGACTACCACGCCGGCGGGTCGCTGGGCCTGTTCTGGGCGCGGGTGGCGGTTCTGCTCTGCCCCTACTCCAATTGGGGTGACGTGTCTACCATGCCGGCCGGCCACTGGGCCTATTCCGCCGGTCGGTCGCAGGTCTGCCTACCTTGCAGGCGTGGGTGGCGGCTCTGCTCTGCCCCTACTCCAATTGGGGTGTCGTGACTACCACGCCAGCAGGTTGCTGGGCCTTTTCTGGGTGCGGGCGGTGGCTCTGCTCTGCCCCTACTTCAATTGGGGTGACATGACTACCGCGCCGGTGGGTCGCTGGGCCTGTCCCGGGCGCTGGCAGCGGCTCTGCTCTGCCCCTCTGGCTTGATGACAAAGTGAGAGAGACTCCGGTGTTTGTGACTCACTTTCTTTACCAGGAGAACAACTGTTTCTGTCGCCGCTGGTATCGATGAAGTTCTCTCCTCCGCCGCTTTCTGATGACATCAGATCTCTGCCATGTTAGTATCCCATGCGAATGGCAGCATTTTGTTCCCTTTGCCGGGTGACCAAAGCAACGGGTGAGACCTGACCGGCCCTCACAAGCCCCGTCTCAATCCTGTTGCCACTGCCTATGAAGGCTCGGTTGGTATTTACCTCCACAGTATTCAGCAGGACCCGGACCGAGAAGCAGTTTCCACGGGTTCTTTAGCCCTGGGCCAGAGCAGTTCCGGGAGCCGGAATTCGGCCGCTCCAGGCTCGGTGTATGTTCTGATAGGAGTAGGCTCCAAGAAGTAGTTTCCGCAGGTTCTTTAGTACTGAGCCTGAGTAATTTGTCTGTGAGACGCAGGCAAATGGCAGCCTGAAATTACCTGTTCTATGGCTGAATGAGCTGTGATCAGTCGAAAACAGGGATGGTGACGTCAGCTCTCCAAGATGGTGGCCGCTGGCTTCCTCTGTGGTCTGACTGGTGTGGAGAACCGAATTGGACCACTTCCTTCCCCTGTCTCAAACCCAGAATTCAGCCCTGAGCACGGTGATTGCACAGCTGGCATAAGCCCGCAGAATCTGCAGCGCTGTATCTTTGCGTTGCTATCTCGTCGTCGTTTCCCAGCGCGCGCCGCAGACTCTAGCCGCGGGGCCTGATTCTTAATTTTTTTCTCACAGATCTAATTTTCTGATCTTTAATTATTTTAATGTGTCCACTGTAAGACCTTTGTTAGATAACCAGCTGACAAGAAAGATCATGAAGCCATGGTGAAGGAAATGAATTTTTATGGTAATTACAAAAACTTCCTGGAAAATTAGACCTGTAAGAGACCAAAAACTTCTTGGAAAATTGCAGATAAATTAAATCAATTAGGTCACAAACAAACCACTTAATGAGACTTAATTAACTTTAAGTGTTACTTAAAGCTCATTGATATCCTTTACACACCCAAAGTGTTACTTTGACATATACATATGAATAGGATGGTACCAGATGCTAATTGGGGTCTTGTTTTCCAGGGATTGACTACTAAGGCTCATGCTGGGCACACAAGAACCGCCAACCATGGTTAAGATCTGAAAACTTATAATTCCCAGCACTAACATTTCTCTGAAGGACTTGTTGCAGAACACTGTTCTGGCACAACCCCACATGACCTCCACATACCTCCACCACTACCCACAAAAATGTTCACTCTCCCATTCCCAAAATTTATTGAATATATGTCTCAGAAGTGACCAGATTTGGGAACTGAAACATTGATCAGTTTCAACACCATTAACTGAAGCAAAGAGGTAGGACTGCAGGAGACTGTGGGAGAGTGTTGCAAGACTCTCCCTACACAGAGAGCTGATGGAGTGCCCGCTCCCAGTGGAGATGGAGGTGAGTAATCACAGGAGTCCACAGGGAGCCTGTGTCTAAACTTCGGAGCAGAACTCAAGCCAGTGAAGGAGAAGGCAGGGCCACTGGAGACAACCAAAAACATCCTTTTCTTATTCTATCATAAAAAAAAAGAGGAAGACACAGGAATGGTGCTTGTAGTGGCTGGATCACTATGGTATGTGCATCTCTTTACTGACAGCTACTGTATGTGTAGCGATTCTACATAAGGGCCCTTCCACAAGTTGACTGTCCCTATCTGAAGTGCTTGGGACCAGAAGTGTTTCAGATGTTTTTTTCATGTTTTGGAATATCTGCACATTCACAATGAGATATTTTTGGGGTTAAGATATAGGTCTAAACATGAATGTCATATATATACTTTTTATACACACAGCCTGAAGGCAATTTTATACAGTATTATTTAGTGCACCTGTATTCTGACTATAACCTGTCATATGACGTCAGGTGTGGAATTCTCCACTTATCGTATCATGTCAGCACAAAAAAGTTTCAATTTTAGAACATCTTACATTTTAGATTTTCGGATGAGAGATGTTCCACCTGTATTATTTCTGTGTCATATCTTCTAATACATCCCTATGTTTTGAAATAGACATTATTTTTCCCTCTCCCTATTACACTTTTTAGTGTTTTTATTAGTGCACTATAGTTATACATAATATTATGGTTCATTTTGACATAATCATACATGCATGCAATATAATTTACTCTACTTTAGTCCTCAGCTTTTCCACTTTTCCTCCTCTACTCCCCCCGAATCTATACAAATTTTTTATATATCAGTTTCCTTCTCTTTTTCATTTATATTTTAGATAAGGTATTTAACTGATCCATTTTCAAAATTATGGCTTTATTTTACTTTCTAAAACTTGCTATTAAAATTACTTAAGAATGGTAAAAGAGATGTTGAAAATATTTTTTTTTTATATATATATATAAGAGGTATTAGTCCTGGCATTGTTGAGAATCACAGATTCGGTTTTATCTTACAATTCCAATTTACACAGCTTGATTACATCAATTTAAGGAAATAAAATCAAATAAATTAAGAGAGTGAAGCCAAGGACGACAAAGAATATTTTCTACAGAGGAAAAAAAAAATTAAGGAATTATTTCTCAATTGTCAAAAAAGCTATTTTCCCTTAAAGCATTGCTAAACCCACGGAGTTTCTCTAGTGTTCAGAATTAAGGACACATAAATCAAGGGAAGGCTCACAATTCATCAGGAAGTTCATTCTGAAGATGATGTACAAATGAACAAAATTTTGAAAAATATGCTTAAAAAGTCAAAACGTACACTCAAATTATTTCATGTGTCCTTGGAATGGCTCTTAGAAGAGATTGCTAATGTCTTACAACTTGGAGAATAAATCTCTTAATTAAAAAGTATTCCCTTGGAAAATGTTTTCTTTCTCTTCATTAAAATGAAATAACTAATTTATTTAATTTATTATTATTTCAAAAGCCATTTCCAGATAATGATGATATTAAGTTTTAATCAGGTAATCTATACAAACTTGGCACACAGTGAAATAAAATTGATTTTGAAAAATGTTCTCAAAAATTGAAATAATCCTCTAACTTGGAGAGCAAATGGTAACAAGAAGAGATGGGAAACTAATCCAGTGGCTTGATAAGGTCAATCCCCTCCTCACTACGCTGCTCTTTTGTGGAAGGGTGCTTCCAATGTTGCCAAAGGAAAGGCCATGAATGGAACTTTTCTATCTCCCTAGCTCTTGTTTGTGAGAAAGAGCATGGGAGGAGGTTAAAATTTTTACTACTTTAGTATTACATGGAGGCATATCTTTAGCAATGTAAAAACACTTTAAAATTGGTGTGTTAATCTTTGTCATTTTGTCTCAGGTATGGCATTTTGTCCCCAAGAAATAAGCCGGGCACAGCAATGCATGCCTGTAATCCCAGAGGCTCAGAAGGCTGAGGCAGGAGGATCATGAGTTCAAAGCCAGCCTCAGCAAAATCAAGGCACTAAGCAACTCAGGGAGACCCTGTCTCTAAGTAAAATACAAAATGGGGATGGGGATGTGGCTTGGTGGTTGAGTGCCCCTGAGTTCAATCCCCAGTAACCCCCAATCAAAAATTAGTTATTTCATTTTAATGAAGAGAAAGAAAACATTTTCCAAGGGAATACTTTTTAATTAATAGATTTGTTCTCCAAGTTGTAAGACATTAGCATTTGCTTCTTGCCTCTACTCTGTAGCTATACATCACTTTTATCATTAAGGAAAGAAAATTATGACTGGCACTCAACAATAAGAGTGTTGCCTAGAAAAATAAGTGCTTATCTCATTAAGGCTTTCAAAATGACTTCTGAGATGATGATATCTTATTTCACATTCCAGGAAAAGAAGAGACAACTGTAACTATAGTTACCAAGTATACCAGGACCTCTACTTTCCAGAATAGCATTCAGACTAAGTATTTATTCAAGGAAGTAGTCATGTGAACACAGTTAGGGGCAGGAGGTTAGGGGAAAAATTTAAATGCACCTGTCACAAACATTTTAATATGCAATATTTATCATCAACATTTTTCCATAAAACAAATTTTACTTCCAAAAAGATATATTCAGAAATGTCCTCCCATGAGTTGTCCAAAATACAGTAGATAGTCTTTGTCATGATACAAAAAAAAAGCATTTATTTTCTAGACCTCAAATGCCCAGGATGATATTCTCATAGATGGCCTTGACATGCTAAATATTTTTAACAGGAAGACAGGAACTCTTATGGCTTAATAGAAAGTAGAATGGCTTGTTCACCATACCTCTGGAAACCTCTCCTTTCACTTATTTCCTGGGGACACACAATTACAGTGTAGTAGGTCACTTCTGGAAATAGCCATGTATATCCCTGGCACTGTGCTGCAGATTCTGTTATTTATTCTACATATTGATTCTCAATATATTTGACTTATTCACAGTGTACAAGAACATAGTATCTGAAAATCATATACCTGTATTTCCTTTATTTAGTAGATTTGTGATCACAACCAAGATACATATCTCTACCAAACTCTATTTCCCTATCTTTACAATGGAGAAAAGAGCAGCATCTTCTCATAGTTCTGTTTTGAAAATTAAATGAGGCAATTCTAGTGGAGCACAAAGTATAGAAATAGCAAGCATTCAACAGATGCCATCTGTTATTATTTTTATTGGTGTTGTTGCACATGTATATGATAGCATTCAGAACTGAAAATTAAATTAAGGAAGAAAATATTCATGCACTTTTTAAAAAGGTAGATGTTAGCCTTCCCTGCCTTGGGAGCTGCGTTTCACTAGTGTATTTGGCAAATGTGAAGTTGGCTGCCCTGTTCTCCTAAGCCATTTCCTGCACCCTTGGTTCCTTTGGACTTCCTTTTCTTCACAGAGACTGCTGTCCTGCATTTCAGCACAAGACAACTGCAGCCAGATGGCACAGTCCTTAACTCCTGCTACTTAATGACCACAGTGCAAACTTATAAGGCACACAAATATACCAGGGAGAAGGAAACAAAATTAAAGAAATTTAATTAATTAAAAGAACATTGGAGAAAAAAATTAAAATCATATGTAAACACACACACACACAAAATGCCTACAGTTTATGGAAGAAGTCTTTCTTCTCCTGACAGATCACCCCATTATAGTGACAATCCAGTTAATCTTCTGGTTTCTTTAACTTGATGGCTGCCTTTCCTCTCCCCAAAGAGGGTCTCTTTCACTCTCACAGGGCCAGTGTTCACTACTCTTTGGAGAAACTAGACCCCTCCCTGCACCCAGGGCTGATCTCTCATCTCCATTCTCTTCCTGCTGTGATCTATAGGATATAAGAAACTCTGGCACTTTTCTGAGAGTCTAAGTTATTTGATTTAGAATTATACCTGGAGGGGTAACTCTAATTCATAGCTGGTAATTATGCCCACAGAGAGCAGAGCAATCTTTATCACTCCAAGGCTTGGCATCAGATTTCTTTACCAGTGTTTGGAGAAGATAATCTTTCTTATTCTTCCAAGATAGGTAGGAATAAACAATTCTTTAAACACATGTGCAAGCACATACAGACCTCCAGAGAGCAAAATAAAAACAAAAATCAGAGGCAGTGTAATAATAAAGAAAGAAGTTTCTTAAAAAATAAAAAATACAAAGTCCATAACCACAAAGATGATAATAGCCAGCTACATGAATACGCACAGCAACATCAGTTCCTTTGTTCTTTTAGGGACACCTGGATTACAATCCTAACATCATGCTACTCTTCCTCCCTTTGGAGAACTTCAGTTGGCACCCCTGCTTCAGACAAAGAGGTTTGGGGGAGCTGAGGATCTGTTCCTAGAGCTGCTATGGATCCTCCACCAGAAGCCCGTAGAAGTGTCAGTATACATAAAGGCTCCTGCTTTTGTGGCCAAATTATTAAATTACCTTGTTAGATGAAGTGAATTTCAGTTAATTCATTTTGACTTTCTAGGTATAAATGATAACACTATAAGTTACAATAATACAGGTGTTCTGTAATTATTGATATTGCTGGAGAAATACAGGTTTAAACATCTGCAAAATATATTTACTTTTTTTAAATGATCCTCACTCTGATAGAAACAGAATTCATATTATTTAAAATCACCAGAAAAGAATAATTAAACAAATTAAATCAAAAGTCAGGACAGGAGAAGAATATGATGAAGAAAGTATAACAAAAGTAAATGGAACGTCTGCTTCTGGATTTGACAGAGCAACAGGCACAGGTATAATTGCTGCTCTTACTGCAAACAGCTATAAAATAGGAGAGAGTAAAAAGTTAACTGTTTTTAGGCATTAAACAACAGGCAGTGAAAGGCTATGGTTCCTCAGAGAAGAATAACAAGAATTACCCTAGCCCTAAGTCTTGCCCTGGGTTTCAGCCTGGAGGCACTTCTCCATTGTGGCTCAGGGAGGTGGACTTCAAGAGGAGTGACTAGTTAAGGAAGCCAACAATGGAGTTTCATGCTCCTGACGGTTTAGAATTTACACAGAAACTCCAAGAGGTGTTGGTAGAGGACAGGCAGAAATCAGCTCTGGCACTGAGCCTGGGTTATTTGGCTTGGCTACATCTACATAAGATGAGACTTTGGAAAGCTTGGCAGAGATTGTCTATTATAGGGCCAAGAGCTGGATAATGAGGCCAGAGGTGAAATAGGGTTAGAACATGTTAGGATTCCAACCAGCCAGGTTGGAAATAACTCACTGAGAATCTCAGGCATTCAAATGAGAACCCTAAAATGTCCATCTGATGTTTCAGGGCCACACTTTAGAATAATGATCATGTCTCATGGCTACCTAATACTGAATAAAACTTTTGCCATACTTGCAAATAAACATTGAGATATAACCTGAACCCAAACCATTTTTACCCAAAATCTGCTGCTCTCAAACAATATATTCCCCTTGTACAGTGAGTCCAGGCTTTAAATGGGTCTGAAGACACCAGAACTATGGACTGGTTAGATCCCACAGAGGATATTCACTGTTAACACTATAAAATAATTTACGAATCAGCATTGTCCAATCTGGGAGATGATTATGGACATAAATCAAAGTTAGGATGAAAGAGAAGGAGGAGGAAGAGGAGGAGGAGGAGTGAAGAGGAAGAAGGGGAAGAAGAAAGTAAATGAGCAGTTTCAAATACTAGTCACCACTAAGGAAGGAAATCCTATATGGCAGAGAGACCACTGAATCTGTAAAGTAAAAGACAGTTCATATAGTGATCACCACATCTCAGTAGCGGAATTGTAATCTCAGTAGAAAATTGTAACATGCATTTCTTTTTCCTATGTGTGTGTGTGTGGATTGGATGGAATATAATTTGCAGGGCTCTAGTGTGGGTTCAGCTAGGTATAGTTCTACTATGAACTATGTTTCCAGGTCTCTTCACATGTTTCTTTTTTTTTTTCTTTTAAGTTTTTTTTATTTGTTCTTTTTAGTTATGCATGACAGTAGAATGTATTTGGACATATTATATATACATGGAATATAACTTCCCATTCTTGTGGTTGTACATGATGTGGAGTTACACTGGTAGTGTATTCATATATGAACATAGGAAAGAAATGGCCAATCCATTCTACTTTTTCATTTCTCCTCCCCCACTTCCCTTCATTCTCCTTTGTCTAATCCAAAGTACTTCTATTCTTCCCACTACCCTGCCCCCACATGTAAGTTAGCATTTGCATATCAGAGAGAACATTCTACTTTTGTTTTTTGAGAATTGGCTTATTTCACTTAGTATGGTAGTCTCTAGTTCCATCCAGTTACCAGAAAATGCCATGATTTCATTCTTCTTTATGACTGAGTGATATTCCTATGTGTATATATACCACATTTTAAAAATCCATTTATCTGTTAAAGGACACCTAGGTTGGTTCCATAACTTAGTTATTGTGATTGAGCTGTTATAAATATTGATGTGGCCACATAAGTACAGTATACTAATTTTAAATCCTTCACTATATACTGAGGAGTGAGAAAACTGGGTCAAATGGTAGTTCCATTTTAAGTTCTCCAAGGAATCTCCATATTGCTTTCCAGAGTGATTGCATCAACTTGCAGTCCCACCAGCAATGTATGAGTGTACCTTTTTCCCCAAATTCTCACCAACATTTATTGTTACCTGTGTTCTTGATAATTGCCATTCTGATAGGAGTGAGATGAAATCTGTGTGTAGTTTTAATTTGCATTTTTCTAATTGCTTGAGATGTTGAACATTTTTTCATATATCCGTTCATCAATCATATTTCTTCTTCTGTGAAGTGTCTGTTCAGTTCCTTTGCCCATTTATTAGTCAGGTCATTTGATTTGGGGGGTCAAGTTTTTTACATATCCTAGAGATTAATGCTCTATCTGAGGTGCAGTGGCAAAGATTTTCTCCCACTCTGCAGGCTCTCTATTCTTATTCTTGATCATTTCCTTTACTGTTAAGAAGCTTTTTAGTTTGATACCATCCCATTTATTGATTCTTGATTTTACTTCTTATGCTTTAGGAGTCTTGTAGAAGAATTCAGTTCCTAAACCCACATGATGGAGATTTGGATTTAACACCTAGGACCTTGATCCACTTTGAGTTCAGGTTCTCTGGTCTAACTCCTAGGACCTTGATCCACTTTGAGTTCAGTTTCATGCAGGGTGAGAGAATGAGGTTTAATTTCATTTTGCTACTTATGGATTTTCAGTTTCCCAGCACCATTTGCTGAAAAGCTATCTTTTCTCCAATGTATGTTTATGGAACATTTGTCTAGTATGAAATAACTGTATTTATGTGGGTTTGTCTCTGTCTTATATTCTGTGCTATTGGTCTTCATCTCTGTTTTGTGCCAATACCATGCTGTTTTGTTACTATGGCTCTGTAGTATAATTTAATTTCCTCCTGCTTCACTTTTCTCACTAAAGATTGCATTGGCTATTCTGGGCCTCTTATTTTTCCAAATGAATTTCACGACTGCTTTTTTATTTCTATGAAGAACTTTATTGGAATTTTAACAGGAATTTTATGAAATATGCATCTCACTTTTGGTGGCATGGCCGTTTTGACAATATTAATTCTTCCTATCCAAGAACATGGGAGATCTTTCCCTCTTCTAAGATCTTTTTAAATTTCTTTCTTTAGTGCTCTGTAGTGTTCATTCTATAGATCTATCACCTCTTTTATTAGATTGATTCCAAAATATTTTATCTTTTTCAAGGCTACTATGAATGGGATAGTTTTCCTAATTTCCCTTTCAGTTGATTCATCACTTATGTAGAAGAATGCAATTGATTTATGGGTCTTAATTTTATATCCTGCTACTTTGCTGAAGTCATTTATGAGTTCTAGAAGTTTTCTGTTGGAGTTTTTTTTTTTTTTTTGGGGGGGGGAGGTTCTAAATATAGAATCATGTCCTTGGCAAATAGGGATAGTTTGAATTCCTTTTCTCCTGTTCATATATCTTTAATTTCTTTCTCTGTCTAATTGTTCTGGCTAGAGTTTCAAGGACTATGTTGAAAAGAAGTGTTGAAAGAGAGTATCCTTTTCTTATTCCAGTGTTTAGAGGGAATACTTTCAATTTTTTCTCCATTTAGAATGATATTGGCCTTGGGTTTAATTTATATAGCTTTTACAATGTTGAGGAAGTTCCTAATATCTCTAGTTTTTCTAGTGTTTTGAATACGAATGCTGAATGTTGTCAAATGCTTTTTCTGCTTCTGTTGAGATAATCATGTGATTCTTGTCTTTAAGTCTACTGATGTGATGAGTTACCTTTATTGATTTTCATATATTGATCCAAACTTGCATCCCTGGCATGAACTCTACTTGATGATGGTGCACTATCTATTTATTATGCTTTTGTGTGTGACTTTCCAGTATTTTATGAAGAATTTTGCTTCTATGTTCATGAAGAATATTGGTCTGAAACTTCTTTCCTTAATGTATCATTGTCTGGTTTTAGTATCAGGATAATACTAACTTCATAGAATGAGTTTGGATGTGTTCCTACTATATTTAATGGAATATTTTGAGGAGGATTGGTGTTAATTCTGCTTTGAAGGTCTTCTAGAATTCAGTGGAGAATACATCTGGTCCCGGGTTTTCTTTCTAGGTAGACTTTTGATGGCATCTACAATTTCTTTACTTGAAATAGGTCTGTTTAAATTTTCTATGTCCTGATTTAGTTTGGGTAGGTCATATATCTCTAAAAATTTATTGGTTCTTCAAGATTTTCTATTTTATTAGATTATAAATTTTTAAAGTAGTTTCTAATTATCTCTGTATTTCATAGTGTAGAAGGTGATATTTCCTTTTTTATCACAATTTTAGTAATTTGAGTACTCTCTCTCTTTCTTTGTTAACTTGGCTAAGTGTTTACCAATTTTATTTTTCTATTCAAAGAACCCAATTTTTGTTTTGTCAATTTTTTAGATTTTTGTTGTTTGTGCATTTCAATTTCATTGATACCAGCTCACATTTTAATTATTTTCTGTCTTCTGCTGTTTTGGTGTTGGTTTTTACTTCTTTTTCTAGGGCTTTGAGATGTAATGTTAGTTTATTTATTTGTTAACTTTCTATCCTTTTAGTAAATGAGCACCATACAATGAACTTTCCTTCATAGTGCAATGAACTGCCTTCATGGTGTTCCAGAGATTTTTATATTTTGTATCATTATTCTCATTTATCTCTAAATATTATTTTATTTCACCCCTGATTTCTTCTGCTATATGTTGGTCATTCAGTAGTGTTTTATTTAGTCTCTAGTTCTTAAAGTGGCTTCTATTTTTATTTTATCATTGATTTCTAATTTCATTCCATTATGGTCTGATAGAATGCAAGGTATTATCTCTGTTTTTTGTATTTGCTTAGAGTTGTTTTGTGGCCTAATATATGGACTATTTTAGAGAAGGATCTATGTGTTTCTGAGATGAAAGTGTTTTCAGTCATTGATGGATTAAATATTCTATGTATGTCTATTAATTCTAAATTATTAATTGAATTTTTTAGTTCTATAGCCTCTTTATTTAGTTTTTGTTTGGAGGATCCACTCAGTAGTCACAGAGTCATCCAGTATTATTGTGTTGTGGTTTATGTGATTCTTAAAATGAAGAAGAGTTTGTTTGACATATGTAGATGCTCCATTTTTTTGGACCATAAATTATGATTTTTATGTCTTGTTGCTGCATGATTCCCTTAAGCAGTATAAAATGTTCTTCATTGTTCCTTCTGATTAACTTTGGCTTGAAGTCCACTTTATCTGAGGGTTGACACCCTTGCTTGTTGAAGATCCATGTTACTGATATATTTTTCCCCATCCTTTTATCTTCAGTCTGTGGATGGCTTTGCCTATTAGGTGAGTCTCTAAGAAATAGCATATTGTTGGGCATTATTTTTTAATCACTCTGCCAGTCTATGTCTCTTGATTGATTAGTTTAGAGGTTGGTATATATTATTTTGTTTTAGAGGTTGGTATATATATTATTCTAAGACTTAGCTTTGAGGGTCTGGGTTGGAATATCAGCTGAGATCTGGATTGGTATGTGACCTGTCATTTTTCTCTGGTAGCCTTTAAAATTATATATATACTCTGTCTTAGGCATATTCATCATAATGTTCTTTGGTGTGGGTATGTTGTAATTTTGTATATTTGAGGTCCTGTAAGCTGTTTATGTCTGATTTTCCATTTTATTCTTTAGGCTTGGGAAATATTCTGATATTATTTCTTTGTAAAGTTTATGCATTCCTTTGGTTTATGTCTCCAACCTTCTTCTATCCCAATAAATCTTAAATTCAGTCTTTTCAGGTTATTCCATATTTCTTGGAAATTCTATTTATGGTCTCTTAACATGTTTTTATCTGTGGCCAACTTTATTTTCAAGATTATATATTTTGTCTTCATTGCCTGAAACTCTTGTCTTCCAAATGGTCTAGTCTGCTAGTGATATTTTCCATTGAATTTTTAACTTGGTTTATCAATTCCTTCATTTCGAGGATTTCTGCTTGATTTTTTTTTTCAGAATCTCTACCTCTTTGTTTAAGTTACCTTTCACTTCCTGTATTTTCTTTCAGATTTCACTCACTATAATATTCTTTACTTTGCAGATCAGTCTAACTATATACATCCTTCTCTGGTGTTTCTTCCATGGTGGTGTTGATGGATTCTTTAATTAAAGTATCTTGGTTTGTTTGGGGTAATTTTATCCCTTGCTTTTTCATGTTGTTTGTGTGTCTACCCATCTAACAGTATGGACCTAAGCCATCTACCATATAGATTTTTTTAAATTTTAATACTTTTGTTTATTTATTTATTTTTATATGGTGCTGAGGATTGAGCACAGTGCCTCACACATGCTAGGCAAGCACTTTACCACTGAACTACAACCACAGCCCCTACCTGAATGTTATATAGTGTTCCTGAAGGTTTTCAGTACCTCACTATTTAGAGGGAGACAAATAATAACAACAACCAATGCAAACAATATTATCATTAAACCAATGATGTCTACAATGTTGTCACAATAAACATAAATGATGTGATCAGATATTGCCTACAATAAAAACAGTAAGTTTGCAAAAGGGTTTACAATTTTGAATGGTGAACTGGGAGAGAACAGAAATGATGTAGAATGTGATAATTATTAGGGCAAAGGAAAGAAGAGAGAAAAAATTAAAGGAAGAGTGACAGGGAGAACAATAGAGATTGACTGTTAGACGAAGAAAAGAAAGAAAGAGAAGGGAAACAGACAGTGAGAAAAAAATATAAAGTAAAAATTTTAAACAAAAAATAAAAATAAAAAATACAAAACAAAACTAAAATATATTAATCAAACATCCTAGTTATCAAAAACTTATCCATAAAAAAATAACTGGTTACAAAAATGCTAGAGATGAGAAAAAACAAATATGAATATGGATTAAATGTCCATGAACCATTAAGGTCACAATTAAACAGAGAAAATAAAAGGAAAAACAAAATAATGATGAAAAGTCAGAGAATTGTTTCCATTATAGTTCAAAAGATTCTCAGTTTCCTTTCTCAGCAGTGTTAGATGGGTTCATCAGAGTATGATGCTTGCTCCACCCTCAGGGTAGGGGTGTTAGAGTGAAAAAGGTAATCCCATAGGTGGAATTCCTGGAGGTGAGGTTTAGGCTCAAGGCTTTTTACTGAATGCTAACTGTTCTAGAAAATATAAATCAGCACACCTCCAAGGCTTAGCAATTGCCAGTCCATGCTGGAAGACTGGGTTCCACTTAATGTGGTGGAAGAGCAATTCTTAGTCCACTCCATCAGCTACAGAACCTCTGTTTCCTGGTCCAGGGTTCAGAGTCCAAACTCAATCTCTCCTCTCCCTGCCTTTCAAAACTCTGGTCAGGCACGTCTCTCCCAGCTGGTCCTGCAAGCAGCTGGATTGGAGAGGGAAGGGGAGAGCCAGGTGAGTCTTCGTGACCAATTGTCAACTGTGTAAACCTCTCTCCACTTTTTATTTTCTCCTGGTCACTTAGGCAATTTTTTTGCAGAGTGGGTTTGCTAAGCCTGTAGTTTCAGCCAAACTCCATTTTGCCAGGAATCAACTCCCTCAGCTGCTGGCCTCCATGCCACTGCTGCAGAATGATTCCTTCCTCTGTCCTCTGCATGCTGCCAGGACAGATTCAGTTTCTTTACTGTACAAGGATATTGTGCACCTTTCAGTTTAGTTGGGCGGTGTCTTTGATCTCTAAACTCTCAGTACCCACACACACCCCAGTCCTCCTAAAATTACAGGTTCCTTTAATTTCCTTATCTCTCCACTTTGTTCATGGAGGGAATCCTCTGGCTGGTGCCTCTGGCCTTGGCAGTGACTGTGGCACTGGGCATTTTTTCCTCACTTTATTATATCTAACCTCCTGAGTCCCAATCTGCTTTGAGTGCTTGGTATTAAATTCCAATAAAGCCCACCCCCTTTTTTTTGTTCACCCACCTTGCTGAACAGCTGCCTGTCTGCTTATTTGGTTTCATGCTACAGAGCAACCAGGAAAGTGACCTTGTCTATTCCACCATCTTGATGAACCTCTTCCTCATGTGCTTCTTGTCCTCTCTGGAATAGCAGCTATAGGGAGCATGTTTTTCTCAGAGTGACAGTAAAGAGGACATTCTTCACTGTGCAAGCACATTTCACATCCACTAACATCCCAGTAGCAGGAAAGTGACATGGTCAAGCCCAAAGTCAAGGGTTGGGAATATATACTCTACCCTACATGAGGTCAATATATGGGTGTGGCTATGACATTAATCCCAGGTAATGGAGAATTGGAGCCAGTAATTCAACCTATCACAAGTGGAAAGAAAAAATCTTCAAATTTAATTTGAATGATGCACAATTTACTACAATTTCATGGATAGATTAGCAGCATGGCACAGCTTTAAGATTCACAAACTTGAAGGATAATTTCCTTTTCTATTATTTTTTTTTCTGAGTGGGGTACAGGGAATGGGTGGAAAGGACAGGATAAATTTAGTCTCAGATAGAATATAGATTTAAAAAGTACAAAACTGTAACTGATTCCAAAAACCTGTTTTCATATTCCAACTCTACCTATGATACCACCTAATATTCTAATATAGAGTTCTCCTTTAATTTTTAAAGTCATTACTAATTGTAATATACTTGAGAATTATGAATGCATCAACAGCAATAATCTCATTTTGTGGAAAAGGAAATAGAGTTTTTCTATCTTGTTTCCTCCCTGAATGTCATAATGATATAGCAATGACTGTCACTTTCTTACACAAAGCATTTATTTGATAAATAAATTGTCTTTATAAGCAAGAACGATTCTAAAGATTAAGTAGACTGAGGAATTTGAAGCCAAGGGAAGTTAAGGGTTTGTAGTGTGGCACATAGCTGGATAGAAATGCAGTTTATATAAGAATTCTGGCTGCTTCCTCTATATTCTTCCCACAGTTCTCCCAGAATGGAAAGATTTGGGCCCCCTTATGCAATATTGTTTTTTCAAAATATTTGCAAACTGCAGGTGATAATGTTTAAGCTTTCATCTGTCAGAACAATTTAGTAATAGTACTCTACCATTCCCATGCCATATTTTCTTTTGGAGTATGTTTCTTCCAATTCCACAATGCTGGTGGTCAGCGTTAAGTGGTGGGTCACCATCTGGCACCACCTAGGTAAAGATAGTCTTCTATTTTACAGAAGGCTTTATCAGTGCACTGAGTTAAGAAAATCAGAATCCCACTTAAGAGAATGGCTTTCCCAAGCCTTAATTCACCCAGAGTTTGCACTATGCTAGTATACAAGCTGCAAGTCTCCATTAAGAACACTAGTCTGTCAAGTAAAACCACTGTGGGGTTTGAAGGTAAGGTGGATATGGGGAGAGATCTCAAACTTGAGGACTGACAGCCCTCATATTTTTGTTCTTCTGAGAGAAGATAAAATGCCAATTTCCTGAGTCTGAAAATTAAGTTTCCTGAGTCATTTTGTTTATTGGTTTTTAATGATTTGTTTGTTTACAAAAAAGAGTTTAAAAGAAAGAAAGAAATCAAAAACAGGGAGAAGAAAGAAGGAAAGAAAGAAAGAAAGAAAGAAAGAAAGAAAGAAAGAAAGAAAGAAAGAAAGAAAGAAAGAAAGAAAGAAAGAGATTACTGAGACCAGAACACCCATTCATCAGGGATCTCTGTTCTCTGGGTAGGAGGGGAGTGAGGATGAGGACTAGAGGGGAAATGAGACCCTTGAGTTGTGTGCAAAGTGAAAGGTGACACCGAAAAACTCTACCATCAGAGTCAACATTTTAATGCAACATTTAAGATCAAAATTAGCAATCTATCACTGTGAGCAGATAGCCTGATTTTGTAGACAAAGTTCTATTGGACTGGAGGCTAATGATAAACTTTAAGACCTTGCATGATATTTACAGCAAAACTAGAATTTTCCACAATGAAGCGGCAAAGACTGCCCTCTGAGCAGGTGTTCTTGACTGGAAGTCCCTGCCAACCCCTGACACAGAAGTGTCACATAGTACTCAAGAGTTACAGGAGACTTTCTGGGTTGAAAAAAAAAATCTTAAGCAAATAGTTTGACTAGTTTGAGTTTCAATAAATTCCAGAATGACACTATGACACTTTCCAATTGGTTAACTTTCATTTCAAGTTGAACACAAGGGAAATATTTTTTTTAAATTATCTTCATCCAACCTAAAAAGAAAATAAAAACAAGCCTAGAGCCTAATAGATGGAGAAACTCAATGAAAATGCAGTTTAATTTGCAAATAACTCAGAATGCACACCAATCAGGGACAGGTGCAACATGATACATAAAACATGTTGCTGAGTTTCTTTAAATTTGTAATCACTTTCCATTTCAAGAATCATTTCCAAGTAAGGCATGTGTGAAATGTAGATCTCAAATTTTGATATATTTAGTTAAAAAATATTATAACTGACCTGTGACTCAACTTTCATTTATGTGACTCAATCCTCTTCTCAATTTTGCTAACAGAGCAAAACAAAACAGAGACCAGTACATATGAGCCCTGGTTTCTTCACATGTAAACCAGAGGTGACTCTCTGTGGGCTCCAAACACAAAAGATGATGAATAAATAAATTTTGTCTATTCATACTTATACTGCCCAAAGAGCTATAATCTGCATGCAATCCATAGTTTTATTACACTTATTTGATTAATTCATTCATCCAATATCAACAAATGATTGTTTTATGTATACAGTAGGTCCTGTTCTAGGAACAGGTAATTAAGTAGTGAATGAAACTAAAATATCTTTACCCCCATGAAATTTGACCATAATTGTAATTAAGGTAACATGATCTAAAGGACTGAGTTTTGTTTTGTTTATTTTTTTTCCTTGGTAATAATTTTTGGAGTGGAGTTATCCTTTTCATTTTCTTTTCAGTGGTCTGGCTTTATCCTTGACTAGCTTACTTATTGAAGAATAATTACATTTGATTTAATTATAATAATAATTAAGTATCATACAGACTTTTAAAATATTTATTTATTCTGATTAGGTATATATGACAGCAGAATGCATATTGATTCATTGTACACAATTTCAGCACAACTTTTCATTTCTCTGGTTGTACATGATGTAGTGTCACACCATATGTGCAGTCATACATGTAAGGAGGGTAATGATATCCATCTAATTTCACCATCTTTCTTGCCCCCATGCCCCCTCTCCTTTCTCCCCTTTGCTCAATCAAAGTTCCTCCATTTTTCCTATGCCCCACCCCCCCCCCGGCCCCATTATGGATCAGCATACACTTATCAGAGAGAACATACAGCCTTTGGTTTTTTGGTATGGACTTACTTCGTCTAGCATGATACTCTCCAACTCCATCCATTTACCTGCAAATGCCATGATTTTATTCTCTTTTAATTTTGAGTAATATTTCATTGTATATATGTACCACAGTTTTTTTTAATCCATTCATCTACTGAAGGGTATCTAGGTTGGATTCACAATCTAGCTATTGTGAATTGTGCTGCTATAAACAATTATGTGACTGTGTCCTGTAGTGTGCTGTTTTTAAATCCTTTGGGTATAAACTGAGGAGTGGGATAGCTGGGTCAAATGGTGGTTCCATTCCCAGTTTTCCAAGAAATTTCTATACTGCTTTCCAGATTGGTTGCACCAATTTGTAGTTTCAACAGCAATGTATGAGTGTGCCTTGTCCCCCACATGCTCACCAACATTTATTGTTGTTTTTATTCTTGATAGCTGTCATTCTGACTGGTATGAGATGAAATCTTAGAGTAGTTTTGATTTGCATTTCTCTAATTACTAGAGATGTTGAACATTTTTTCACATATTAGTTGATCCATTGTATATCTTCTGAGAAGTATCTGTGCAGCTCCTTAGCCCATTTATTGATTGGGTTGTTTATTTTTATGGTGTTAAGTTTTTTTTTTAGTTCTTTATATATCCTGGAGATTTGTGTTCTATCTGATGTGCATGGGGCAAAAATTTGCTCCCAAAATGTAGGCTCTCTGTTCACCTCATTGATTGTTTCTTTTTCTGAGAAGAAGCTTTTTAATCCATCCCATTTATTGATTCTTGATTTTATTTCTTGTGCTTTAGGAGTCTTGTTAAGGAAGTAACATATATAATATATGATTAAAAAATTGTCCACACTGGAAATTTATTCTAAAGAAATAATTTAATTCACAGAGAGAGTAAAACAATGGTTACTAGAGGGCACAGAGTGAGGAACTGTTGGTAAAAGTACACAAAATTTTAGATAAGAGGAATAATTTCAAGAGACTCCTTGTATCTTATGGAGAGTTAATAATACATGTGCTGAGTTAATAAAACATGTGCTTTTAAAAATTGATAAGAGTAAATTGAAATGGTTCTCACAAAAAAATATACATACATATCAGTATGTGGTATAATTTGAATGTGGTTTGTCCCCTAGTGGTACACCTATTAGAGGCTTACTTGTCAGTGTGAATGAGTTGAGGTCATAAAACCTTAAGAGGTGGGTCCTAGTGGGAGATAAGTCATTAGGGGCATTGCCCTTGGAAGAATCTGGTAGTTCTCCTGAGACACCAGTTAGTTCCTGACAGAGTGAGTTGTTACGAAAGATTGAGCCCAGTCCCACTCCATTCTCTGGCTTCCTGTCTCACCATGAGCTCTCTTCGTTTCACATAAGTCCCTTTCCTTTCACGTATGTCCTTGCCAGCATGCTATCTACCATGTGATGCCAATAAAGGGGACTTCACCAGAGCTGAGCTGGTGTTGGCACCATGCTTCTGAACCTCCAAAACTGTAAGCTAAATAAACCTCTCCTTTTACATTACCCAGTCTCTGGCATTTTGTGGTAGCAACAGAATATATATTATGATAGTATGTGAGGTAATACATATGTTAAATAGCTTAATTTATCCATACCACAATGAATAAATACATCAAAACATCAGATACACAATTTTCTCTTATCAATTAAAAATAATGTAAATAAAGAATTCAAATGTATAACAGTATTTCACCAAAATATTGTTCATCAGAATTTTATTAGATCATGCTTTAATTTGGGGGTTTTATTTATCTGCACATTTAATATTTTATAGTTATTTTACAGTGCTTTTGTCAAGAAGAATATTATTTTTAATTTTTAAATGTAGCTTCTTATATTGTCTGTAGAAAATTAGGTCATGAATAAATAAATATAAAACTTTCTTCTAAAATACTTTATTGAACCCAGAAGTCTACAGGTATGGCTATAATGTAAGCAAATTGTGCAATTACTTGAGGCCTCATTTGACTGAAAAATTAGAACATTTTTTAAAGCAATGAACTGGAAAAAAAACCTTTTTGTGAAATACTCCTTGGGTAATCAAGCTTTAACTTAATCCTTTCTGATGAATTTACAGTGTATTTTACGTGAGAGGACAATAATCTATAGAAAGAAAGATTTCTTTTGCTTAAATTGAAATGCCATTCCATCAGTGACTACTGTCCTGGGTTTAAGAATTGGATGAACATTCAAATCCTTCACTCTCCTGACAAGAACTGCTAAAGAGGAAGAAGGAAAAACCTGAAGTCAGATAAAAACAAAGATATAGATTCACATAACCTATCTGACTGAATGTGGAAATGTGAAGGTATTCAAAGTCAATAGTTAAAAGTACTGAATGCCAGTAGATGTAGATCCCTCTTCCAAATCAAAAGAGAAAGAAAAAACAAAAGACACAAAAGTCTTCACCCTTGAAATCTGTCAATGAATCAGATTGGTATGAAGTCAGATGATTCCCTCATCTCCTCTTTGTGAGTGCTAGGAGTCAGTATGCATTAGGTTTGAGTTTATTGAAACATAAAGTTTATTGAAACATAAATAAACATATGTTTATTGAAACATAAACACAGAATACACTGTGTTTCCATGTGACTTGAAATGTGGACATTCATATCAAGAAATATCCTAGATTATTAAACTTTTTGCAAGTTATATTAAATTGAAGGAAATTTTCCTTTCAGCTTAGGGCTTGCTTCACTGGTTGCTAATATCTGAGTTTTTAAAAAAAGGTAACTTTAGGCAACTCTACTTCTTTTGCAAAGGTAAATTAATCTCTAATTATGATTACAGTCACTGACTTCATCAACACAAACAATTGCTAATGTAGCTGAAAAAATGAATATCAAGAAATGTCTTTTAGAATTATGGTTCTGTAATCTAGCGTATATTAGAGTGTGTTTCTCCATGTATTTTGCACTCAGAAATATTTCCTGAACACCTACAATGTGGATGCTGTGGTAGGCACTTGGAATTTGTAAGGAAATAATATTATATTGGAAGACATGATCTCTGTGCGTTGGTAGATAGATTAAAAATAAACAAATTATGTGCACATTTTGGTAAGTGTTTTGAAGGAAGTAGGAGTTGAGGAGAATCACAAAGAAGAGACTCTAGTTTAGATGAAAAAGTCAGAGATGAAATTCAAGATTTGAAGTCTAAGGAGAAGCCCATGCAAAGGAGAATTAGTAAAGGAGGCCCAGGAAAGTAGAAATTCCATGTACAACAAAAGTTCAGAGTCAAATAAATGTCATTGTTTTCACTTACCTCAAAGAAGATTAGAAAGAGTCAAAGTCAGAAAAATAGAAAGTAGGGACCAGGTTATTGCATTTCTATAAATTATATGCTCTTAACCTTTCTATCATGGAGTCCTTTGAATTTCAGTTGAAAGTCATGAAGCACATATAAGAATTTTATGTGAAGTTTTTTTTTTTAAATTTTTTATTGTTGGTTGTTCAAAACATTACAAATTTCTTGACATATCATATTCCACACTTTGATTCAAGTGGGTTATGAACTCCCACCTTCACCCCATACACAGATTGCAGAATCACATCGGTTTTATGTGAAGTTTACGTATAATTTTAGTGGTTTTAAAGAATAACATTCATACCTGACTTGTCCTCGTTATTATAGAGCCAACCCACTTCACTTGAGTGAAATTCTTTGCTTGGCTCAACTCTTTCCCCCAGACACCTGAGGAAAAACCTCTCCAATGAAGAGTCCAGCAAGCTATCCCAATTCTCTGTTACATAGGCACATAACCTGACCCCTAGCAGAAGAAAGTTTTGGTGGTGTAGAAAAATCTATAGGTGTATTCCTTACCAGTCAAGTTATGGTTTCTCAGTAGCTTCATAAATGTCTATGTCTCCCATGACATATAGAGTCCGGTTGGGGAATTGTTCCTCATTTTTCAGTGAGTTGTTTGCAAACCATCTGCTAATTTGCTTTTTATTGGCAGGGCCCTTATGCCAATGAAATCTTACCAACCTATTTCACTTTCTCTCTTCCCCAGAGATAGACCGTAAGATGCAGGTACCTATTCACATATGAACCTCTGCACAGCTCTGGCACCCCTGGGCTGAGGATGTATAGAAGTCCTCATCCAAGCATTTCAAAACATCACTAGCTGGATAACACTCCATGGTAGGGCTGACCCTGCCCAAGTGAGAAGTTACCCAGTACTCTCCGCACACAGCCCCCGCCTCTGTAAACTATTTCCTCTACTTACCTCCAGCTCTAGCCTCAATTTCCTCCAGAAAACTTGGGGAATGGGAATTTCTGAGTTCAGAATCCTTCTTTTGGCCACATGTACATTCTCATTTTCTTAATCCTACAAACTACTTAGACCACAAAAAACACCAGCTTTTAATCTTATTATAACAAGTGCCAATAATATGAAGTCACCATATGAGGCATGAATTTTCATGTGCCAATCTACTGCTGAACCATTTCAAGTCAATATTCCAGAGAAATAAAATATTTTAAGTCCTCTAAGATTTTCAATAATGAAACTAATGCATAAATGGCAGTTTATTGACCGTCCATTCCACCACAGACTCAATCCTAGCACAGGATGTCACTTCTAATGTGCCATATTAGGTGCTAGAGTAGACTGATTTGTATCACCCAAAAACACATGTTGATGTCCTAACCCCAGTACCTATGAATATGTCCTTATTTGGAAATGGAGTCTTTTCAGATGTAATTATCTTAAAGTGGAGTCATTTTGGATTGGGGTGAGCCCAAATCCAATCATTAGTGTCCTTATAAGAGGGAAGTTTGAACCAAGGTACTTCAGGTAGAGAAATGCATCTAAATATGGAGGCAGGGGTTGAAATGATGCTTGTATAAGCCAAGAAACACCAAGAATTATAGAAACCAGCAGAGGCAAGGAGATAAGTAAAGAATAAATATTCAATCAGATTTCAAAGAAAATCAACACAGCAAGCACCCTGGCCTCCTGAACTGTGGGGGAATAAATTTCTGTGTTTTGAATCCATCCTGTTTGTGTTCTTTTATTTTGATAGCCCAAGGAAACTCAAATAGGTGCCAATGCAACACATCTACAAGGAACTATCACACAAGCTATTTCTTGTTTTATAAATGCAGAATGTTGTTTTCTTAGAAAGAGCCAACAACAGGCTGGGATTGTGGCTCAGAGGTAGAGCACTCTCCTGGCATGCATGAGGCACTTAGTTCGATTTTCAGCACCACATAAAAATTAAATGTTCACCTACAACTAAAAAATAAATGTTTTAAAAATGTTTAAAGCCAACAAAAATATAATAAAAAAGGTTTGCTTTATTTTACAGAAAGACCAAAACCAGCTAATAGTCCCTTCAATTATTGAAATTCTATAATTCTTTGACTCTTAAACCATGAAATTATGCAGTCAGGCAACCATACACACAACTGGGTCCTTGTGACTACTAGTGCAGGAGCCATTAGAATATAGAATGCCAACCTTGGAGTGTGACCCAGGAAGTTTTCATCTGTGCTCCTGCATTAAATATCATTTGCTATTTCTTGTACCAAAGGAGAGCTTTGACCTGAATTATCCATCGTGCCTCTGAAAATAAGATTCAAGGAAATTGCATGAATTGCACAAACATAAACATAGTCCCAGTGTTCATAAAAATCTTACTTTTTCTCAGGAACTAAATACTTAAAATCTTTTAAAATAGGGAAACTTTTATATCTTTTCTGGGATGCATATTATTTCAAACATTTTTTAAACAAAAAGAATTGCAGACATCATTTCAAGACTATATTTTAACCTTGAACCAAATAAAAATGATTTAGTGTTTTCTTAGGAAGACATGCTTCCTATAAAATGGAAAGAAAAGAAATACAAGTATTTTAAAACAAAGGGCTTGATTTGTTTAAGAAAAACAAAAACAAAGCAAAACAGAAAAGGTTCCAAACACCACAGAAAATGTCAACATAGCAGAAAATGTCAAAGGAGAAAAATTTTAACCTTTTTAAAAAATCCTATTAATTTCCCACTGACTTTAAGAATATTTCCTCTTTAAATAATGTTTTCTTCCATTCTTTTCTTTGTAGGAAAGAACATGAATCAATCTGGCATTACCCCATAAAAACCAGACTTGCGATAAACTGTCTCTACTAAACTGCAGCAGCAGAGGTATGAAATCATTTCCCTTCCCCAGTGCTGCTTTTCCTTCAAGGGCCTTCGAGCATGAAAAAGAGATGACTTTCAGTCCAAGGTCTTTCACTACAGACCAAAATGAGCCATAAGATCAAGTGTATCCTTCCCTTTACCCAGAGCAATGGAGAAGAATGGAAGGGCTACCATTTGCACAGCCCCATGGGCATCCTCCCTATCATTGAATCTAAGTTTGCAGCATCTCTACAGAATCCCTCAGAGCCAACGGATGAGGAGCCAATTTGGCTTCAATACTTACTAGCCCTTCACCTTGGTTCCTAAGCCTTAGCTTCTTATCTATTGAACGGGATAATAATGCTACCTCCTTAATGTATGTGAATGAGTCATAAAAGAATGGAAGTAACTGACATATAATAAAAGAAGCTCAGCAAACCACATGTGTGTGTGTGTGTGTGTGTGTATATATATATACAGACACACACACATACACATTGTTAGTAATACAAGTTTAGGATATAGAAAGTTAAAGAACATTTAAACTTTCCCTTCCGGATCTCTCTCTTCTCTAAGTATATTCATGTGTTTATTTCCTACCCCATTTCTTGAAATCCTCATCTATTTTATTCTCTTAGCACTTACATTAAACACTCAAGCTCCAATTATGAAGTGATTTGCCCTTCACAGATGAGAACTGATGTCTCAACTGAGACTGATAGAGATTTTGCCTCTTATTTCTAACAAGTGGTGAGAGGCATTCAGATCTCTGCATTAAGCCATGGCAGTGTCCTGGAGGAATCAATAACATGAATAAAGAGGGGAGCACTGGGTCAGAGACATGACCTCATGTCTGCTCACCAGTTGACAGGCACCTGGGCAATTAGTGGACCAATGGACAGACACCTTGGCAGGAGTGTCCTCCCTGCCAAGACACTGGTGCTTGTTGGTCCAAGAGCCAAGAGTCTTGAGGAGTCTGCTAGTCCTCCAGTGAACCTAAGGAAGGCACCAAATACTTTAGTTTAACCACAAACTAACCAAAGGAAGAAAGGTGACTTCCGAGGGCCTCCTTTAACTACCAATTAGTGTGTCAGTGAGCTTGCATCAAAGCTTTCGGGTCTATATCAGTTTTCTTAATTCCTCTGAGTATGTGATCTATTAGCTCCATGTGAAGGCCTCAACTGTGTAATATTTTCTTATATTAAGTCACAGTCTGTTTTTAAACTTTAAGAGTTAATGTTTTTGCCTTCAATTATGTTCATTTACCCAAAAACAAGATTGGCCTTCTTTTGGTGAGCCTTAAGATTATACCCAAGCTTTTGTAGTATAAAACACATAAAAATTGAAGTGAATTCATGCATATTTGAAATAATGTATTCTTTAGGAAGATTCAGTATATTATTTTTATAGTTAGTATTGTGTTCTAATAAATATCCCAGAATATGAATTTGGATTGAAAATTGTGAAGAAAAAGTATCTCAGAATGAAATTCTAAAACTTGTCATTCCCCCTCAACCACAAGCTAGTTAAGTAATATTTCATTGGTTAGTCAAATAGAATTTTCAGAATTCAGTTATAAAATTATTTTTAAAAAGCCACTAAATATTAGTGTGCTGAAGAGAAATAATTGATTAAAATGTTGCAAGCTGCCTTATGACATTTTATGACTTTACTGTGTGAGCTGAAATATCATTTAAGGAAGAAAACACATCATAGTTTCAGAAGGATATTTCTGGTCATTAAGGAGTATGGTCTTTGTAACCTACAAAACAGGAAAAAAAACAACTATCATGTGAATGAAATAAGACTGTGTTGGAATTCTGCATTAAAGCTGGTTATAGAGACATGTTCCAATTGTGCTTGGTCTTACATCCTTTGTGAAATGAAGACTAATGCTTCCATAATAAGCTGCAAATAAACTAAGAATTTTCTCATTTAGTTTCTTCTAGAGTTGAGGATTTAGTGTGATGGTTAATGCTATGCCATGACTTTCATAAAAGAAGTCATCTATATAAACATTATAATTAGCCATAACCACTTTTATAAAAATGTCCAGTTTAAAAAAAAAAAGCACTACATCGAAGTGTTTATCGCCTCAGGATACATTACAATTTATTCCATATGCCTCCTTTTTATGCAATATCCCTTGAACATTGAGAGAAAACTTTTAGAAAAAACATTGATTTAAATGTTTTTCAAAGAATAATTTTTAAATGTCATTAAACAAAATGAAAAGAAGACTTCTCACACTACGTTGGTCACCCTTTTCAAAATGATGGTGACTAGATGTAAAACTTAGCTTATGGAAATTTTATTTTAAAAAGCAGAAGGAATCAAAGGCGTATTCTAAAAACTGTAAATGTTTCTCTGTAATAAGAATAATGAATCATGACCGACACTGAATGCTTTCAAGGTACCAGGTACAATGTCAAGTGTTTTACACATCATTTTGACATATCCATTTTGAAGTTGGAAAAAAAAAATAAGATGCAAAATACTTCAGTAACTTTCCTTGGAAACTGGTTAGATAAGTAGAAAAACTGGGGTTTGAAATCCAAGGTCTGACTTAAGTCTAGGCCGTTATAGGCTCTTTAACTGCAAGCTCTTCAGTGTAGATGTGGAAACAATTTAGGTCAAAAATAATCTTTTCAAATATCCAGCATCATGTGGAAAATTAATTTTCTCCTTAATGGTAATGGAAATTCAGAGCTGTCATTAGAAAAAACAGGACCATTCGACCTTATTGCTCTACGCGTGAAAGGATCAAGATAGGAGTTAGATTTCAAATTTCTTCTTTAGTTTGAATTCTGTCCTGCCTTCCAGCTACTATTATATTTCTTAGGATCTGCATTTACCTGCCTCTTTTCTTAGCTGTAGCCTGTGTTTCCTTCTCTTTGTCTATTGTTGATGATTCTAAAACCTATAACTCAAGCTGCACCCACCCATCTCCTGGGCTCCACTTGCTGACTCCTAGCTTCTTTCTGTACATCTCCCTCGCATGCGTCACAGGCAGCACATGTTAAACAAGTCCACACCCAGTCTACCATAAAATAAATCCCACTTCCTTCCTCCAGCATGCTCTCCTTCTTGATCAATGCTATTTTTACCTACCAGGTCTCCCAAATCTAAAGCATCAGGTTTCTTTTTTCTCTACCCAAAATGTTTAGATAAACAGTTGATCATCAGATATCATGCATTCTGCTTCCTGGGAGTTTATTACATTCATCATTCTTTCATAGCTATGCCAGTTGAAGTGCTTAACATCTCTTTCTAGGCTTACTGGAATAATTGATTTCTAAACTCTTACTTTCTAATTCTCCAGGTAATAGGAATAATAACTTTTCAAAAGAGCAGAACTATTCATGTCACTCTGTTCCATAAAACCATCCATAATTTCCCATTAACTGTGGCATGAGATCTAAACTCCTATGCAAGGATTCCAAGACTCTTCACAACTTGGTTCCAACTTATCGTTTCCCTACAACCTCATGTCTCTTCGCCACTATTTTAATCACATATCCAACTGTTGTCCCCAAAACTAGATGCTGCCGCTCCTAAAAGTTTTCATTCGTATTTTCTTGGTTTGTAATATATTTTATTGCTCTCCTCTATCTCTATCTGAAATTTTTTATTATCTTAAATGATGCAGCTTTCCTGTATCTTCTCATACACTACAAGGAATAAACTGTGAACTTTCAATACATGACAATAGAATTTATTTATGCACTTTGATATATCATGCATAGATGGGATATAATTTCTCATTTTTCTGAGTGTATATGGTGCTGAATCATATTGGTCATGCAGTCACATATATACATATAGTAATAATGTCTGTTTCATTCTACTGTCTCTCCTATCCCCACAAACCTTCCCCTTTCCTCCCATTAATTCCCTCTAGCTAATCTAAGGTAATGCTGTTCTTCCCCTCGCTCCTGCCTTATGGTGAATTAGCATCCACATATTAGAGAAAACATTCAGCCTTTGGTTTTGTGGTATTGGCTTATTCTGTTTAGAATGATATTCTCCAACTCCAACCATTTATTGGCAAATGCCATAATTTTACTCTTCTTTAAAGCTGAGTAATATTCCTTTGAATATATATACTATGTTTTCTTTATCCATTCATCTATTGAGGAACACATAGGTGGGTTCCATAGTCTAGATATTGTGAATCGAGCTGCTATAAACATCGATGTAGCTGCATACTATAGTATTCTGACTTTAAGTCCTTTGGGTATAAACCAAGGAAATGGGATAGCTGGTTCAAATGGTGGTTCCATTCCCAATTTGCTGAGGAATCTCCATACTGCTTTCCATAGTAGTTGCACCAATTTGCAATCCCACCAGCAATATATGAGTGTACCTTTTTCCTTATATCCTCACCAACATTTATTGTTGCCTGTATTCTTGATGATTGCCATTCTGACTGAAGTGAAATGAAATCTTAGAGTAGTTTTGATTTGTATTTCTGTAATTGCTAGAGATGCTGAACACTTTTTCATATATTTGTTGATAAATTGTATTTCTTCTTTTGTGAAGTGTCTATTCAGCTTCTTAGTCCATTTATTGATTGGGTAATTTATTTTTTGGGTGTTCAGTTTTTTTTAGTTCTTTATATATCCTAGAGATTAATGCTTTATTGGAGGTTCATGTGGTAAAGATTTTCTCCAAATCTGTAGGCTCTCTCCTCACTTTACTAATTGTTACATTTGCTGAGAAGAAGCTTTTTAATTTCAATCTATCCTATTTATCAATTCTTGATCTTACTTCTTCACTTTAGGAGTCTCCTTAAGGAAGTCATCCTAGGCCAACATGGTAAAGATTTGGGCCTATTTTTTCTTCTATTAGGTGCAGGGTCTGGTTCTAGTGATCCACTTTAAGTTGATTTTTGTATAGGGTGAGAGATAGAGGTTTAATTTCATTTTGCTACATATGGATTTCAAGTTTTGCCAGCACCATGTGTTGAATAGGCTATCTTTTATCCAGTGAATATTTTTGGCACCTTTGTCTAGTATGAGATAAACATATCTATGTGGGTTTGTCTCTGTATCATTTATTCTGTACCATTGGTCTACAAGTCTATATTGGTGCCAATACCATGCCGTTTTTATTACAATAGTTCTATAGTATCGTTTAAGGTCTGGTATTGTGATAACTCCTGCTTTTCTTGCTAATAATGGCTTTAGCTATTCTGGGTTTCTTATTTTTCCAATATCTTTTTGAACCTACTTTCCTATAGCTTCAATTATACTGTGTCACAATTGTTATCTTCCAGGGCCTGTTTCATTTTCTCTGTTAATTTCTAAAAGTAGGCAGCTATGTCTGAATTACACTTAACAATAAATATTTGTCAAATGAATAACATTCATTAAGGGACCAAGTAGCAAACTTTCATGATGTCAGATGTTTTAACAAAGTAAAACTTTTTCAAGCTAATTACATTTTTTAAAGGTTTCCTTCTTCAATTTCATCTTATTTCTACAAAGTAAATAAGTAATTGCATTTGACATTTATCTTTACCTTAAATGTGTTTTTAAAAAGTTGGTAGTTATAAATAAACAAGTGTTTAAGATGTTTCTGCTAACCAAACACTACTAAAATCAAAATAAGTTTGGGTAAAAATACTCCTCTTCATATTTAACTTATTGGTAAATTTAGTTTGTATTGAGTGTTGTTGGAAATTAGCAATGTGTCATTAGATTTATTAAGACTATATATATTTATAATCTTAATTCGTTTTTTTTCAAAATGCTGTTAGGATAGAAACAAGATGATAAGATTTAGCATTGAGACCAAATTATCTACATCTAGTTAAAATCTCCATAAAAATCTTGAACTAAGATGTCAAATTTTCTGGTAACAAAAACATTGCCCTTAGCAGAAAGAGTAGTTTTTTTAAAAAAGACATAATTAGTATAAATGGCAACTGAACCAGAATTTTAAGAAATTAGTGAAGACTTTTATTATAGTCCATTGCCATGGTTATCTAAATTTTAGATAAACAGGTAAATTTCAAGTGGCAATCCCATAGTGGTCTGATGGAAAATATCTTTGAATTAAGAAATTACAATATCTGTCAATAATTTCCCCACAAAACCATGAAGGATCCAAAATTGCTTCATGTTGTTTTGATTATACCTCTGTGCCTGAAAGTCAAAGTTGAGTGAATACTTACCTTTATACTTCTTAGGCAGTTTGGGAAATGCCATGATTATAATCTTTGACTTGGCTAAACCTCCTCAGAATCATCATTCTAGAATGTCCACTTTCATTCATAACTTAGGCTTATAATGGGGTAGTTTTTAAGTGGTGCTGGGAAAACTGGATATCCACATGCAGAAGATTGAAGTCTGACCCTATCTCTCACTCTGTATAAAAATCAACTCAAACTGGATCAAAGGTCTTAATGTAAGACCTGAAACTATAGAGGAAAATATAGAAGAAGCTTTTCAAGATTGCTACAAACAATGAAATTTCTGTATAGGACTCCAAATGCAAAGAAACAAAAGCAAATTCAAGAATGATTACCTCCATCTAAAAAGTTTCTTCATAGCAAAGTAAACAATTGACAGAGGGAAGGGACAACCTACACAATGCGGGAAATATTTTGACAGATATACTCTGTACAGAGGGTTAATATCCAGAATATACAAAGAACTCAAAAATCTTAATAAAACATTCCATATAAAATATGGGCAAATGATCCGAATTAACACTTCTTAGAAGAAGGACAAATGGACAATAAATACATGAAAAAATATTCAAAATTATTAGCCATCATAGAAATGCAAATCAAAATTACAAAAAGACACAATCTTACCCCAGTTTGAAAGGCTCTTATCAAATAATAATAATAAAAACAAATAAGGCTGAGAATGTAGAGAAAATGAAACTATTAGAAACTATTGGCGAGATGTAAACAAGTACAGCCACTATGGAAAACAACTTGGGGAGGTTCCTCAAAAAACTAAAAATTGAACTAACATATGGTCTATCAATCCTACTTCTTGGTATCTATCCAAAGTATATGAAATCAGCATACAAAAGTGATATCTGCATACCAATGTTTATTGAGGCAGAATTCACAATGGCTAAGATATGACACCAATCTAGGTGTCCATCAACAGATGAATGGATAAATAAAAAATTGCATATATGCTCAATGGAGTATTATTCAACCTTAAAGAAAACTGAAATTCTGTCATTTGTAGGAAAATGAGTGGATTTAGAGAACATAATGTTAAGCAAAATAATCCAAACACAGAAAAACAAGTATTGCATGTTTTCTCTCATATGTGGAAAAAAAAAAAATGTTTACCTTAGTGTAGAAAAGGGATTACCAAGAACTGGGAAGGATGTCAAGTGAGGGTGGGAGTGGGCAAAGGTAGAAGAAGGGTGATTAGATATGATTAATAAAGAACATGTGTTGAATGCATGTATGGAAATACCACAATGAATCCCTTTTATTTGCAATGATATGTGCTAATAAAAATGAATATTTTTAAACAAGTAGGAAGCACTTATGCTGGATCTTTATTTTAAAAGCCCTGAACAATTGAAAATGTTAATTTTTTTTTCTTTTTCACTTCAGGGCAGATGATAAGGAGTAAAACATCCAATAAAAAATATGGAGATTAGGGTGCACTTTTGGATTCCACTCTATTCAGCCCAAACAGATGCATTTCTTTTAGTAAAAGAATCCATGTTTTCATTTATCAATTGATTGATTTATTCCAAAGACATGCACAGTCTAATCCCCAAGCCTTTTACTAGGTTTTGATATGGAATGTCCCCAAAATCTCATGTACAGAGGAATAGGACTTTAGGTGATGATTAAATGGTAAGTGTTCTGACTTCATTATTGGGATTAACCCACTTGGTGGATTAATACATTTAGAGCTGAATGGACTATTGGGAGATGGGACCTACTTGGAGGAAGTAGGTCATGATGGTGTGCCCTGAAAGGGTTTATCTTCTCTCCAGCATTCATTCATATTCATATGCATTCTCTCTCTCTCTCTCTCTCTCTCTCTCTCTCTCTCTCTCTCTCTCTCTCCCCAATTGCTATGAGTTGAGGAGCTTTCTACCACAACACTCTTCTGCTATGAACTTTTGCCTCATCTCAGACCCAGAGCAAAGCAGCCAGTCAACAATGGACTGAAAGCTCTGGAATTGAGCTAAAATAAACTTTCCTTTTGTGAATTGTTTGTGTTAGGTATTTTGTTCACAACAATGAAAAGCTGACACACTAGGCATATCAAATACTGAAAAGAAATTTAGAAATAAGTAAAATGCAGCCCCTGCACTTAAAAATGTAAAAACAGTTTAGATGATTACTTTATGTGTGAGAATAAGTCTAATGGAGGTAAAATGGAAGCCTTGGGAGCCCTGTGAAATGGTGCACAACCCAAGAAATATATGAGAGGAGGGGCAGGTCCAGGAAACCTTTGCATACCAGATAATTTCTAAACTAAGTCCAAAAACATGAATAGACATGATCAGTTCAAAAGAACCATTCAAGGCAAAAAGATACACCTGGCAAGTGAGGCCATTCTTGGAAGTGAATTTGGATCTGAGTGCCTGGACAATAAGGAGAAAGGCCAAGAAAGTAAGAATAACTAGAAAGAGACCAATGGAAAGCAGGAGCTAAAGCAAAACCATTTCCTAAATTATTTGTCTTACTCTACTTTATATTGCTATAACAAAATACCTGAACCTGGAGAATTTGTAATGAACAGAAATTTATTGGCTAACTTATTGGCTAAATTTATTGGCTAGAAACTGGGAAGTTCAATATCAAGGTGCCAGCATTGGGCAAGAGCCTTCTTCCTATAACATGATAGAAGGCACTACAGAAAGGCAGCAGCGGGAAGCGGGGAAGAACAAGAGGGGTGGGTCTTACTTATCAAGACAAAAACCACTTGTAACTCAGCTGCTCAGGAGGCTGAGGCAGGAGGATCTCAAGTTCAAAGCCAGCCTCAGTAACTTAGCAAGACCCTAAGCAGCTTAGTGATACCCTGTCTCAAAATAAAAATAAAAAGGGATATGACTCACTGGTTAAGTGTCCCTGGGTTCAATCCCTGTTACCAAAAAAAAAAAAAAAAAAAAAAAAACACAAAAAAACAAAAAACCCCACTCCCCTGAAAATAGTATGAGTCCCTTCTTAAAGAAAGAGACTTCATGACCTAAAAACCCCTTGAAGTTCTCAGTACCAGTACCATCACAATAGCAATTAAGGAAAGGACAACATTAAAACCTGAACATTTCACCTCTGGGCCCACCAAAATTCAGGTCCTTCTCACATAGAAAATGTTTATTTATTTCATCCCAATAGCACTAAATATATTAATTTGTTTCAGCATCGACTCAAAATTTCAATGTACAAAGTTTCATCTAAGTCAGATGTAGGAAAGGCTCAAAGCGTGATTATTCTGAGGTAATGTCTCCTCCACCTGTGAGCCTTTGAAATTGGAATCACCTAATACTTCCCAAATATAATCATGGGATAAGCGCAGGATAGACATTAAAAATCCAAAAGGAAGACCAGGCAAGACAATTTTGAATTTATAAATTCAAAATCAAACAAAGTGAGCAACATTCAATCTGCAGTCTCAAGAATGACTCCATGTTCTTCCTCCTGTACATGGTATGGGCTTGGTTCATACAGTAGCTCTCATACATTGGAATCTCATGCCTGTAGCTCTCCCAGGCTGGAGTTGCACAGTGGTAGCTCTACAGCTCTCGAGTCTTTATGGTCATTCAGTCCTTATGACTTGGCCCAGGCATGGCCCTAGTGGGGACTTTACAATGGTTCCACTCTGCGACAATTCTGGACCTGGACCCTGAGGTTCTCTGAAGTATCAATCAAAATGTGGGTAGAGGCTGTCCTGACATGTTTAGTTTGCAAAATCTGGACAGCACCTAGGTTTACTCCTTGTTTCCTCCAGAATGGTGGTCGGAGAAACACCTGGGCCCATAACTGGGATATCCAAGTGCTGAGAGCCATAGCTAAGTAAGAATGACGCATGGCAATTTCTTTGTCAGCCTACCCCATGTTGCTTAGAGGGAGGACTCTCCATTGTGGAAATGGGCTTGCCTTGGACCCAGGTCATTTGCAGTGACTTTGCATGAAAGGTGACCTTGCTCAAGGACCAGGGCAGATGGGGGGGGGGGGGTTAGGGCGGATCAGGGTTTAGGGCGGATAGGGGTTTAGGGCAATCCGGGTTTAGGGCGGTTCCAGGTTTAAGGTGATTCCTGCTGGGAATAGGGCGTATCCTGCTGCCTCAGGCGCCCGCCCACTCCTTGAGTTCCCGTTGAGTTCTCTCGGGATTGAGAGAGTATTTGGGATGTAGAGTGCTGGTGGATTTTCCCCAGAAGGTGCTTGTAGAGTGCCGGTGTGAGTTCAGGAATAAAGAATTGCTGTTTGAATCTACAAGGCTGTGAGTGGCTCGTGATTTTGTGCCCAGCCAGACTGCAGCATCCAAGGAGTGTTTCCCTGGAATGTAGGGAAAAGAGTTCTGAGGTAGCTATTGATAGGGCCCCAGGCCCATCCACTGAAACCACTCTGGCTTCCTAGAACTTTGGGTCTGCGATGTGCGTGCCTAGAAGATCTCCAAAATATCTGAATCGTTCTCTATTGTCTTGATGATACCATCTGCTTCTTTCTCTCTACACTAAGCCCTTTGTCAAGAGGTCACTTGCCTGCACCCCTGAGCACTTGTTTGTTCTTTACATACTCAGGCTTCAAATTTTTCCAAATCTTTATTTCTCTGCTTTCATCTTTAAATCTTCTTTCTCTTCTCTTCTTTCACTATGTGCAACCCGAGGAAGCCACACAACACCCTGAATGCTTTCTTGTTAGATATTTCTTCCACCAAATATCCTAGTTTATTGCTATTAAATTCTGCCTTCCTTAAAATACTTGGGCATGGACATAATTTAGTCTCTTTGCCACTTTATAGAAAGCATGACCTTTATTCCAGTTTCTAATACTTTGTTCCTCATATTAAATAATGTCTAAGAAATCTTGAACTTCCAGTAAATCGCTCCTCTTCTGAGCCCTCATTAGAATTATCCTTAATGCTCTGTTCATGGAAATAGAGGCTTTTACCAGCATTCACTTGAAAAACTGTTCCAGCCTCTACCCACTATCCAATGCTAAAGGCACTTTCCCATTCAGGACTTTGTTATGGTAACACTCCCCTCTGGTACCAATTTGCAATCCTAGTCCATATTGTGTTGCCATAACACAGCCCATATAAACAGAAACCTTCTGTCCCTTGGTTCTGGAGGCTGGGAAATCAAAGAAATCTAATACCAAGGTGACAAGATCTAGTGAGTGCTATCCTGCTGCATTATTTCATGGTTGAAATGAACTCCATAGTGAACGAGTAGAAAGGCAGAGAGAGAGAGAGAACACAAACTCATTCCCCCAATAACAAACCCACTACCATGATAATAGTATTAGTCGATTCATGAGGGCAGAACTAAATACCTCTTAAAGGTCTTACCTCCCAAAAGCATTACAATGGCAAATAAATTTCGATATATGTTTTGGAGGGATCATTCAAACCATAGCACCACTCTAAAGTGTTCTTGCATTATTCTGAAATAGACGGACCCAATGATATGTAAGTGGTAGAAATTATATAGATTCATCCACCAGGTGGCTTTTGCTCAAATTTTGTGAGGTATTGATCATATTTATCCTTATAAGTATTTGCATACACATATTACTTATCTGTTTTACTTACATTCCTGCCAAGATAACATGGAAACACTTTTGTGGCATTTTCTTCTTATAGAGGATTAGCACAATAAAGTGAGAAAGAAGCAAAGGTTTTGAGAGTATATATGAAGGAATAATGCTATGATTTGCCTTTGGAATTTAAAAAGGCGTAGAGAAGAAAGCAATAAGGAATAGTGAAAAAGTCATAGGATCTTGGATTCTTGATCATGCTGGGATCCAAGGATTGTTGATAAATCAGGACACTCAAGGAGTGAGTGGTCAAATAGGAGGTGGTAATCTCAAAAAGAGATATCTGAAACTGAAATTTTAAATAGTTACATTGCTGTTCTCATATATGCACTGTAATCAGAAGCACCTCCCTCTCTCATGATGTATAAAGGAAGCTCAACTGCTGGCCCCTCTCTGGGCCTTAACTCACTCTACCCCTATGCAAGTTAAGTGACATATAGGAACTATCTCAATTCCTCCCTCTCTTCTTTTTTCTGGGTGCACAGAGCCCTCTTCTGTCTTCTATGCTGTAAGGTATGTAGTCCCCTAGACCTGTGGTGGGAGGGAGGGGAAGAAGACAAGTTTGCTCCTTCAGCGCTGCTAGGGAAAGGATCAGCCTAATATTTGAGTTCAAAATTGGATGGTTGCATGATTTACAAATCTAATATTCCCTGTGAGATTTGGGTGAAGGATCACTGCCAAGAATTTGAAACTCAAAGTCGACTCTGTTCTGCAATATCTGCTTCTGAGAGGTGGTAGAATCACCAGCTAAAATTTTTCAATTAAGGTGAGCAAGCATTAGAGCCAAGTATGTAAACCCAGGACTCATACAGGAAAAAACCTTTTCCCACATACCAAACTAAAGGGATGCATAGGGCTATTCTGAAGTTGAAAAGTGAATGTAGGATACGCTATCAAAACTATAATAAACCCATCATTAGAATCAGTACCCAGCACAGAAAAGAACATGGTTTAAGATAAAAACAGAGATTCCGGTTCTACCTTTTCCCTTCACTTATAAACTTTCTTAAACTCTTTTTCTTTTTTTCATCTGCAAGATGGGTACTAACACAAAACTTACCAGGATATTAAGAAGAATTTATTTCTAATTAATGTGCATATAAATGTATTGCAGCACCTTATGTTTACAAAATAACTACTAACAAGTAGATAACCAAGGAAGCTGGAAGAAGATGTTTTCTTATAAAATGAGATTACTGATAGGAAGGAATTAGAAATGATCATGCTGCTATTTAACCCTATACCAGCAAAAGAGAAATACAGCAAAATGGCCTTGATTGTGTACAGCTTGCTTCCTCCAATTGTTCATGACATGGGGAAGCTTAGTTGGGTCCTATAGTTAAAAGTGGACCAATCACATGGGGAAAGTGGAGCCTCCTAAGAGAGGAGAAAACTAGAGTTTGTGGAAATGGATGGGTTGACCTCAAGGAGTTGACGCAAATGTGTTCAGGTGTTAGTAGATTTTAAACTATGATTTGGAATTTTGACTAATTAATAATTTAGAATTAGATTTTAGACTATAAACTAGATTTTAATTTAAAACCTAAATATGACAAAATATTAACTCTGTCTAAAAATTTAGTTTTTATTTTCTCAATCCTTATTGACTCCTTTGTCTTTACTGAAAAAAATTATGATCTTAAAGATCTTTTCAAATGGGCTCAGCTCAAATGTACCCAAAATATTTTGAAGCAAGTCTATTCCATGTTTGATAATTCCCATGTCCTAATACTTATCTATTTAAAATAATTTAAATTAGAAATTCAAATAATATAGTAAGACAAAATGTTTATCAATATGATAACTTTGTATAAAATTAATATTGTCATAAAAGCAAGAGCATTGTTACTTTTCCATTTATAACTGACTGACTTCTCCACTGTTTCGGGCACAGGAGATACTGCATCCAGTCCTCTTTTGGATTCT
Source organism: Marmota flaviventris (assembly GCF_047511675.1). NCBI lineage: Eukaryota > Metazoa > Chordata > Mammalia > Rodentia > Sciuridae > Marmota > Marmota flaviventris. Next base: position 50,267,271 of record NC_092498.1, read on the forward strand.
CCTTGCTGCTGAAGAGAAAGACTCATTTCCAAACCAACTTGCTCAGGACTCAAAGACTGACAGGAGAGCTCTAGCACATTATATAGTCCCATCAAGGAGACAGGACAGCCTGCTGTAGCAGATTCTCTTCCTGAGTCTGGGGCCCCATGGAAGTTTCATGCTTCTGGTGTTCTGGTAAGTTACCTGCTAACTCTTTGTACCCATGTCTTGATCTCAAAGGTGAACAGATTGAGCACTAGAGCTAGAAAATACATATGAAGAATAATTTTAAGCTAGACTGATAAAGGAACCAACTATGAAAACAAGAACTATTGAACGCGTTTGCCTCCCATGTTCAAGATTTATATAACAAAGAGAATTGATTTAACTCATCTGTTGCCCTATTTGTCTTTTGACAACTGAGGAGGCTTCTTGCCAGTTTTGATGGTTTTCTTACCAAAGCATGTTTTCACTTGTTTATGTTCCACTCTAAGGCTATTATTTGGTAGCAGATGTTTCTTTTCTACCAACCTAGAAAAATTCACTAGGTACATTTAGTTTCTCCCTAGATTTCTCTAAAGCTCACCTAAGTAAACTTTCTCTCTGTGTTTATTGTAATTAATCTCTCTTCAAGCATTTCCATTGGAACATGACCACATTATTATCACAGTCTCTCAGGTACAAAGCACACCCTTTCAAGTTTGCTGACATCGTACATATTATCTACCATTTTATCCCAGGGACCTTTGCTGACAGACAGCCACTGTGAAAACACAACATGTGGAGATTCAGATTTATCTAAAAGATTTGAAAATTGTTTTTCTGTACAAAGGTAAAAAGTATTTGCTATAGGATTTGTCCTGCCAATTCTGCTGCATATCATCAAACACACATTATTTAAAATAGTAAAACTATGTATCTCCCTCTGCAAAGTCCTAGAGATAATGGCTAACTGTTCCCAAAGAATTTTAAATCAGGATGGGATAGAGCAATATAACAACCAACTGAAACTTCAAAACCTTAAATCAATTTTGGGGTACAAGAAATTTCTTATAAACCTGGAGAGAAGAGAATAATATATTCTAATTAAAATATTAGTAACCATTCAGGAATTGTCATTTCAACTGATTACTAACATACCAGCAGAAACATCTGATGAATGATACAAGATGCTGTTTTGGAGGCCTGCTCTGAGCCTCTGCCATCCCTGTTACTGGTTTGGTTGATATGACCACACCTAGTAGCTTTGGGGCACTTCAGCCATCAGTCCTCCCAACCATCATTCTCTGGAGGAACATCCATGTGTGATTGATGCTGTCTTCCTTCACTTGCCTCACTGATTATGGTCAATCATTGATGGGATGGGGGTATAAAAGTCTGCCTCCTTTATCTCAAGTGGGTCCATGTCTGTGGTGCCACTGGCATTCCCCATTGGGTCATGCTCACTCTAGATTGTTCCAAGACCACATTCTGCCAGAGGTCCTCCTTTCTCTTCTCTTTCTCACTCAGATTTTACTCTAAAAGAGATGCAGGACCCATGTATGCCAACTGGAACCAAGTTCCTAGTTCTAGTACCTGAACACTGGGGCAGGAGGGCAAATGTAGAGCTGGATAAAGCAGTTTATCAACACAAGAGCACTCTACTGTGAGAGAATTGCATGTTCTGGCAAGAATCTTGATCCCTTATTCCAAACCATTGTAGAATCATGAAAAAGTATTAGCTTCTATTACAAAAATAGCAATAAAGAACTGTACTGGCAAGGTAGAAAGGAGTTAAAGGCTCACCAGTCTTACTAGAACTGGATCTGCTATACAAATCCCCCAGACTCACAATTGATTGTGTTTATCAGAAGACCCAGATGACTCTCTTTTTTTCAGTGGGTCTGGTTCCTGATTTGCTGGCAGGACAGAAGGTGGAAACAGATCCTGAAGGCAGCAAGCTTTGCTTGGAAAGTAGATCTCTCTAAGGTACATTTCAAAGAGAGATAATGGTGAATGAGGCCAGATGAATGGAGCCCAAAACCCAGTGTAGATCAGATTTCATTAAAAATAAAATGTGTGGAGTTGGGCATGGTGGTGCATGCCTGTAATACCAGCAGCTCAGGAGGTTGAGGTAGGAGGATCACAAGTTGGAAGCAGGCCTCAACAACTTAGTGAAGCCCTGAACAACTTAGTAAGACCCTATCTTACAATAAAAATTAAAAAGGGCTGGGGATGTGGCTCAGTGGTAAAGGACCAATGGATTCAATCCCCAGCACCAATAACTAAATAATATATGGAAAATGAGCAGGAAAAATTAAGAAACAATTAAAATACATCCAAGAAGATCAATGAGAGTAGAAAAAAAAAATAATTCAGAACTAATCATCAACACCTTTTCCTCCTTAGAGAAAAGTAGCAAAAATGGACATTGATTCAATCCAGAGTTATTTGTCAGGACATGCCAGTATGCCATCTCACAGTCTTGTTCCTTGTTCAGCCCAGTCATGCTGGAGTGGGAAATTAGGGACTTGGCAGGTAAACATTAGACTCTGGTAGCAGCACAGAGCAGAACCTCTACATGACCGTAAAAAAGCTCTTCCCCGCCAGGAAGGAAAACACTGTAGATGGAACTGAGTGTACCATAACAAGAGCAATTACAGCCAGAGCGATTGCAGCCTCAAGGATCAGTGCTTCTGTTATTCTGTCACAGAAGGAGAATTTTGGAGTCATTGACACATGGTGTGTTGGGAAGGAACATAATGTTGGCCCCAGAGAAAGGTGCTCTGCAGCCATGAAAAATATCATCCTCCTCCTAGCAACATCTGTCACCTTTGCTTATGCCCAAAGTGTGGATACTGTTGCTTTTCTCAGAATATATTTTAGACTTTCATTTTCAGCAAGATATCTCACACACATCGCCCATCAACCCTCTAAAAGCATTTGCTGAGACATATGGGAAGAGGAGTGAGGAGCAGCATATCATTGGAAAAAGGGAAAAAGAGCAGAGCCAAGATCAGTTCTCATCCGTGAACCCAGAGCTCGCCCAGGATGGAGCAAGAATGTTGGCAAAATACGTGAAATGTTAGTTGTTTCTTATAACATAAAATGCTTGACGTAGGCTCTGTCCAACTGTTGTCATATCTGTGTTTTAAAATAATATAAATCAGCACAACACATACCAAATAAAGCTCTCATCATTCTGCACACACTAGCAGCTCTCCTCCAAGTGTTACGTGTTATTTGTATAACCGTTCATGTTAATAATTTCTGTTCCAAATCCACTGGGCTTACTGTCTTTTAAAAGGGGGGTGGGGGGGGCGGTGCTGACAAAAGAGAACTGGTGAGATTTGTCTTCTTCCTGGTTTTTCCTGTTAGAGTAAGTACCAAGGTAGTACCACCCTTTCTGATCATGTGCTGACCATCATTCCTCCCTGAGATGGATTTGTTGTCTTAAAGAATGATTTCTTTCTATTCATCAGCTGTCTTCCAATCTGGCATTTATCTTACTTCACTCACCAATGTTAGGGTAATGATGACACAAATGGTAGTGTAGGAACTCCTGCAGGGGCACTGCAGCTCTGTGTTGTGAGTGATTCTTCCTTCTTTTCAAATTCTCTCTAAGAAAATTCTGGGTGTTTTTTTTTTTTTCTCAGAACTTCATTTGCATAACTATCCTCTTGGATCAAGTCCAAAGCTGTTGTCCTTGAATGTCCTTTGGCATGGCTTCTCAGCCAGACTCTCCAATAAAGGAGATGGTATTAGTATCAATATAATTTCAAATATCTACCAGCATCTCTTGGAATATATTTCCTTTAATGGTTCCTTTTCAAAGCTAATGACACAGTCCAAATTAGGTGAAAATTAAGACATTTAGTTCCATTCCCCATGATGAAAAGAAAACTGGATAGCCAAGGGGAAAAAGAACAAAATGTCCTCATTCAAATCAACTAAAAATGTTAGGAAATATAACAAATATTCTTTTAATGCAAAACCTAGACAATGAGAAAATTAAGAAAATTTAAAGTTCCCAAACCTTCATGCACAAAAAACACAAATCTTGAAAGTTAAGCCTATCTTGAACATTCAAAAAAAAAAAAAAAAAAAGAATGGTGAGGTGAGGAGAAGGACAAAAACCTGTCTTTGTTCTTCCTTGAGGATCACCACATGTATAGGATGCTTTTCCAAAAACTGGTCAGAAATCAATACAAACATGATGTAGTAAACTAACAATTCACCTAAGAGAACGAACTCAACATATTAGGTACTATGACTTACAAACAAACATACTCCTAGCATTCTTTAGTCACAGTAATGATGGTAATAAACTCAGACTGCAAATCATTGCTGAATACTAATTTTTTATATTCCCAAGGGAACTCTCTTAAATATTTAAACACTGAGAAAATACAACTACATTTCTTAAAATATATTCTACAATTAGACTTCAATTATTATTTTTTTTAGAATGAACTTCCCCTTTTATTTTCCTTATTCCCATATTGATATCTTACAGATTCTACTACTGGTCAAATGAATCATAAGTTTTAATCACAATTTTCCTATGGCTCCAAAGTCACTTTCATGACATAAACATATTAAAATAGAATCCTGACATGATCTCAACCAAATAAGACCACTGAAACAACTGCAACTAAAAAGGTGAAAGAAGTAAGCCACATTTTTCTAAGGATTATGCAATAATTGGATCTAGATAGACTGAAGATCTGCATCCTTATTAGTACACAGAAAGTTACAGCAAGCAACTACTAGTTTTATTGTTTGGACTTTGAATAGTCTTCTGTACCATCCTCAAAAAGATTTGTGTTTCAATGTTTCAAAGATCATCTCGTCATTATTAGTACTACCTCATCTTGAAACTGAATTTTCCATTCTAATACAAGCCTGCTGTCATGTCCCTACTTAGAACTGCAATTTGTTAACATTAGAATTGCTAAACCTGGAAATTAGCAGTTACAGACAATTCCCAAACTAGAAGAAAATCCCTTAGCATTTCTGCAGTCTTTTCTATTCTTTTGAAGCATATCCCCCTTATTATGCTTTTCTGAATTTCACAAAATCTATTATCCTTGCTTTGAGCTTTTATAGGTGAAAAGCCTCCTTAAGACTGTGTACGTTAGGCTCCTGAGAGTGAATGAGCAAGGATAAGCTTGAATAAAGCACTGGAAATCATGACTAACCAATCCAATGATCCTTCCATGATTAGAGAATTGTAAAAATTCATTAGAAACTTATGAAATAGCAAGGCGTTTAAGGCACTTGTCCTAACCCTCTTTCCTAAACCCTTACAACTCTATTATAAGTTGCACCTCCTTCAACAAACCCTGGCTCCTAGATTTGAATCTTTAGGCTCATCTTTGACTCCTCTTCATCAGTCTTTCTGTAACCTAGATCAACTTGTCTTTCTCTTTTCTCATACTCCTAAAACTAAAGTTTCTCTGCTTCTCCCATGTGGGGTCTGCACAAGTTGTAGACCTCTGTAGCCAAATGACTATCCGGCAAATGAAGAATGAAATTCACAGATGAGGATGAGTGAGTGTAAGGATAGGATTTACTGAAGAACAGAAACAGGAACAGAAATCACACTAAGAGAGGGGACCTGATACAGGTTGCCATCTGAGCACGCTAATCTAGGCGTTTATATAGCACTTGGGTCAATACCGTTAGTCCAAACTTATACTAATCAGCATTTTTAAAAAGTTCCAGTGCTATTGGTCCAAAATTATGCTAATTAGAGTTTGGAAAAGGCTATTGGTTAACTTGAGTTGGACTGCCATTCAGATCTGCCCCTCTTCTATTTTCTCTCCACTGATCTGCAATCACAGCTTCCCAACAGGTTGCAGTCAGCAGATTCCAGAGCTGCAGTTCTTCTAGGGTCAGCTTCTTCAGAAGGCATCTATGCTAGGCCCAGGTCTGGCCCCGGTGGGGGTGACGGCTCTGCTGGCCTGCTTGGCTCCACACATGGCTGCCTGAGAGACAACCCAACCAGACCCTCTACTGCTCAACTGTTCTGCTGGGCAGGGACCAGTGTAGGTGGGCTTCCTGGCTTGGTGGCCTGGGAGAAGTGTTGCTACCTTTTGTATCCATCCTTTCATTGCTGTTTAATCCCATCCTAGGACTCCAGGCCCATCCACTTCTCCTGACATCCTATAAATTTCTGCTAGGTAAGGTTTAAAGAAAAGTTATGCTGATCACTTCTCCCATCAAATCTAACAGTGACTCTCACTTGCAAGAAACATTGTACATGCCCTCCAAAGAACTATGCAAAGGATTGAGCATGTCACTTTTTATTTTGATCTGAAAATCTTGTTTAAATTTGGCAAATCTTGTCTTTGGCAAATCTTTGGAGCACATGAAGTCATTTTTTTCATATTTATACCAAATTCCTCAAACTATTTACTGCAAGTTACTGCCATGTATTCTACTGCTGGGCACTTGCTATATATTTGAATTATTTACATAAAAAAAGAAAGAGAAAATAGAGAAAAATAAAAATAACAGAAAAAAAAGTCCAGGTGGGCAGAACCCAAGATGGATGAGCTGCATTTAAATCCCCTCTCAGCCATATATCCAATACTTTCTAGTAATATCAAGCCCTCATTCCCTGACATTTTATTTAAGCTTTTTCCTCCCTCTATTTTAGTGCTGTATCCCTCTACATATATAATATGCTTCAGCTGGAAGTATGCCTGCTTCACTAACTCCTGCTTTCTTATTTCCACGGTAATAAGAACTAGCTTTTGCACATCATCAAAGTAGTTGAGTATTTCCCGCCAAAATCCAAGTAGTTCTTGAGCTCTTCACCCACCCACTCCCCACCCCCCAAAAATGGCTTCATCAGAATTGAATTCATTGAAGGCGGGGGTGGGTCACTTCAGACTCTATGAATGTGCAGCTGGACAAGTGATCATTCATCTCCTGAACTTGAATATTTAAATAAATGAGGCAAGAAAAGTCTGCACATCGTTTTGCTTCCTTCTATATACAGCACATGAGTCAGAAGCATGGATAGTTAAAGTTACCTCCACTCTTGATTAGGACTCTAATTTTCTGGTCATAAGGATACATGTCCAATCTCTCAACTATTTCATTAACATTGTGGTTTGTAGTTTCTTTTGTATTTAAAACACACTTTCAATTCAATGTGTACATTTTTTAGGCCTATGATTCTAAAACCAAAAATCAAAGCAACCTCTGGAACCATAAGGAATATTGTTTAAGTTGAACATGCATCATTTTGGATGACATTGGACTGTAGTAGAAACAAAAGGTAGAAGAATGTGACTTCCAGACTAGGTTTGGGTGAATATTTGTGAATACAGAAATGTAGCCCTTTTCTTATCAGAAAGACATTATCCAATAATGAAAATGTAAACCATCCTAGGTATTCCTAATTAAGGAATTTAATCCAGGCAACTGGTAAGAAATGTATTTCAAAGGCTGGTTGAGCAAATGAGAGGTGATACCCTCTAATCAGAAAGCTGCTACTACCGCTAGAGAAAGCCAAGAGTGTAGAATTTTCACTGACCCTGCTAGAGATTCACCCACTGTGGCTGGGAAGAGCTGCCCCCACTACTGACTGGAGAGCCCTGGCTAACTCTACTTAGCAACTTTTGGGAATTTGCTGTATCCAAGACCACCTGAGGAAATGGAAGTTGCCTGCTACTACCTGAGCCAGAGAGTCTCCTTCTTCCTGCTTGTAACTGCCATTGGAGGCACCAGTCTGGAACCCCAACCTCAAGAAGTTCTAGGAAAGCAGTTGCAGTCTTTCTGGAAATAGCATAGGAGAGAGATCATGTCTGAGTACTAGCAGACAGTACCTGGCCCACATACAGATTTTAAGAAGAAAATTATTTGATAGGGATAATCCTCTTAAAACAGATTTGTATCTTAATAAGTAAGTTAATACAAGTTTTTTTTTTAAAAAAAGCCCATTAAAAGAATTGTACATAGTTTGAAGAAAAAAAGATTTTCATAGAAAACAATGCATAATAAAATAAGCAGTTGACTCCAGCTAGCTTTTAAATTCTGTTTACTCTAAAAATAAAGAAAAAACAGTTCATAACTGTGTGCAGAGGCATACTCCTGTAATTTCAGTGACTTGGGAGGCTGAGGCTGGAGGATGGCAAGCTCCAGGCCAGACTCAGCAATTTAGTGAGTCCCTGAGCAACTTAGCCAGACTGTCTCAAAATAAAAAATAAAAAGGGCAGGGTTCAATCCCAAGAGCTATTAATAAATAAATAAACAAGCATGCAAACAAATGAAAAAACAGTTCATGTGGTTTACCAGTGAGCCAATCTTTAGAGTTGAGGGATTTTCTGATATGGAGCTTCATTCCTTAGTAAAACAAGAAGGTGAAACCACCAACACATTATCGTCCAACTCCCCTGCACACAGGGTCCAGGAATTTACTTCAATGATTGCTGTGTCTTAGCACCTAGAGCAGACCTGGTACATGGTAGACACTCAGTAATTACTTGCAAAATGAACTAACAAATAGCTAAATGAACAAATACATGGTTGGGTATGAGACAGTTGAAGACCCAGAGAGGGTTCCCTGGTGAGAAAACACAATGCATCATTAGAACTCCAGGCTCTAGTATTTGAGGTCAAAGAAACATTGTTATAATGAGGGAATACAAAGAGAAGGTGAAAGGGATCACCCATCCCTGCCCAGGTTCTGAATGTTATCTGCAAGTGGCCCCTTAGCAAATCACGGTTGGCTTTTACATCCAATGGGAAATGTTTTTGGTATACTTATGAGACTTGAAAGGGGGAAACTCCACATAGGCTCAATCAAATGTGAGCCTTAAAAAAAAAAAAATGGAGACAGATATTTGCTTCCAAACACTGTACCCAGAATAAAGCATGCTAAAGATAAAAATATCATAGAATTCTGGCTGAATGACTAACTTGTGAAATCCCTGCCCATCCTCCCTCCCTATCACCATTGCCCACAATAACTTCAGGGAAATCTCCTGGCGACACACGGAGTGAACAGGCAATCAGTTCCAAAGGATAAAAAGAGGTGGGGGAGATAAAAATAAGAATGATGACACGGTAAGAAAAGTAACATCAGATAGAGAAAAGAGCCGGGAATCCAAGTCAACCCTCCAGCACAAGCAACAGCAGCAGCTGCTCCCTGGCACATGCTGAGGAGATTGGATGAGGCTCTGCCTTTTTCCTTCCCAAAGAACTTCCAGAGGACCCACCTGGCCTTTTTATTCCCCTGCCTCCCCCTCAGCACAGGGTCATACTTCCCCTCTGCCTCCCTGACCCCGGGGGCTCAGGCATGTTCTCACTGGTTCCTCGCCAAGAGCAAGATGCAAATTCCACATAATGTGAAATAGATCCCTGAAGCTTCTCCTTGACAATGAACCTTCCTAAAAAGTTGTCTTTCCTGGCTGCACAGTTAACAGGACTGGCATACTGATGTCCTGCATTTATTCACAAATACAAGACACTTAGCAGAGGTCATTAGAAAATTTAGATTAGGAAGCAGATACCTTCTGCTGCTGCTCTAGCTGGGCTTTGTAAGTTGGTTGGAGCATAATACAAACAGCTTGTCTTGCCACATCATGATAATGACATAAATTATTAATAGAGATAAGCACAGACAAAAGCAAAATTAAAACACTGTTGATGAATGTCACCAGGTTCTGGTTGGTTTTATTCTGCTGTATTCCAAGGCTTTTGAGAATGAAAACCATGGGGAGAAGGTGAGGAAAGCTTATTAAAATGTATGCATAAAATAAATTATTTTTCTGGATCTAATGAAAGTTCTCTTTTATTCTCTACCTCTTGACGAATGAATCAGGGCACATCAAGCCCTATGGTAGCATTGCCAGTTTTGAAAAATAAAAATACAACAAATAAATATGCAAATACACCTGGATATTGGAGGGGGGTTGTTTGTTTGTTTAGTTGTTGTTGTCATTGTTTTGGCAACTCTGCCCTTTAGGTTCTTGCTTTATTTGAGGTCAGGGATAAGAACATGACACAAGAGAAAGACAACACCATGACAGTGTTAGCTACCTTTCCTTCATTGTAACAAAGTGTCTGAGAAGAATAATTTTAAAAGAGGGAAGATTTATTTGGCTCAGTTTCAGAGCTTTCAATTCATGATCCCTTGGCTTCATTGCTTTAGGACCTGAGGTAAGGCAGAAGATCATAGATGGGGTGTGGTGGAGGAAAGCTACTCACCTCACAGCAGAAGAAAGCAAAGAAAGAAAGGAACAAGGAATACTCTTCTAGGGCATGATTTCCTCCTGTGGAGACTCACCTCCTGAAAAGTGTCCAACAGCTCCCAATAGCACCAACTACTGGGAAGCAAGCCTTCAATACATGAGGCTTGGGGGGACATTGCTGATCCAAACTATGAAAATAATGTTAGTAAGTAACTTCAGTAAGCCTCAGTTTCTATGCCTGTAGTACCAGTGAATAACAATGCATAGAAAGGATTTGGTAATTAAATGATTTGATTTACTTAATATGACAGAATAATGTTTCACACATAGATAATAATTCATTTATTAATATTATCATTATTATTATTATTATTATTATTATTATTAGATGATGTTTAATCAATGTCTGAAATTATTGGGAAATTATCTACCAGTAGAGTTCAACCAGATGCTCTTGGTTTTGTTTTGCTTGCTCTTATTTTTTAAGAGCAAGATGCTTATAAAATAATTATATTAACACTACACTTCTGTTCTACATTATCTATCTAGGGAGAAATGGAAAAGGGAAAGGAATAGAGAAGGACACATAAGATGGAAGGAAGGAAGAAAAAGATGAGCATAGGTGACTTCTGTGACCTGAATAGTGTTTTAATATGTTTTATTTTCCAATACTTAACAACTGAGAAAATTTACATAAATACCCAGAATTCTGGTTTCCTTGACAAATCAGTGCTTCAGGCCCCTCAAGCTCTTGAATGGCAGTTTCCCTTTTCAGTGAGTGTGTAAATTCCAAGTGAGCCCCTCCCTTGCCACTCTCTCCAGGTCACTGAGGCCTACTGTTGACAGCCATTGGCCAATGCCCTTACACTGATGTTATTTTTTTACCTGGTGAGCTACAGTCCTTCATTTCTTCTGCCTGATACAACGGTGGAGGCTGGGTGTAGTTTTGGATGGCATTGACCCTTCAAACAGCAACCCAAGTCACCCACACACACAAAAAAAATATATAGGCAAAGAAATAATGAGCTTGGAGAACTAAACCTACTTATGACAAGTCACCTAAACCGATTGACTTCAAGCATTTATGCTCAAATACTTCCTAAAGGAATTTTGAAAACTTCATGCTAGCACGTTCTTAAGTTGAAATCTCAATTTCTTACCATATGTTTAAACAGTTGAAATGATAGAAGCCTTAGCATAATGTCAGTCTGCCTCTCATCTTGAGTTCCCTCCACATGTTGATTTTCTTTTATTGACATAGAATAAGACTCTGTCTTTGTGGTGTACAGTTTTCTGGATTCTCTCATGGTCGCATATCCAATACCACGATTCTATCATCTCTAAGGCAGAACAGCTTCATCATCCCCAAAATTTACTTGTGCTGCCCCTTTGTACCAGTGTTATTGTGCTATTCCTTCACAGAGATATTTGGAAAGCAGTGTGGCATAGAAAGTGGACTACAAACAACAACAAAACCAAACAGAACCTTAGGGCAAGCATTGTTGATGGTCTTCCCATAATCATTTGTCCTTTTCTCATTGTCTAGAACTTACAATTGTGGGGAAAATAAAGTTGATACTTTTCCAGCTCCCTTGTATCTAGGTTTAGCCACGTAGCTACGCTCCAAAAGTACAGCAAAAGTGCAAGTGTTGAGTGACAGTGAATGTAAGTACTGCTGCATACACATTTACCCTTCTCTTCTTTGTTCTTACCCCTATTTTCCAGCTGAAAGTGGACCATGAGGCTGGTTCTCCAGATGACATATTGACACACTGGGACAAGAGCCACACTGTACAGAGACAGTGTCCCACATGTTCCATTATTGAAGCTGCACTCCCATTCCAATCCCAGACTGCCTATCTCTGAACTTTTAAACCAAGAAAAATTAAGGGCCTATCTTATTTAAGTCACTATGTTTCATATTGTTATTTCTTTGTGTGTTAACCATAGCTGAAACTAATTGTAATTATTATAGCAGTTACATTTTATTTTTTTTAAATGAATTACAGTAGATGGGGTATAGAGAGAAGATGGGAGGGGAGGGGGGATAGTAGAGGATAGGAAAGATAGCAGAATACAACAGTCACTAGTATGGCAATATATAAAAACGTGGATGTGTAACCGATGTGATTCTGCAATCTGTATATGGGGTAAAAATGGGAGTTCATAACCCACTTGAATCAAATGTATGAAATATGATATGTCAAGAACTATGTAATGTTTTGAACAACCAATAAAAAAAGCAGTTACATTTTAAATGAGATTAATTTGAATAATAAGACATCGTGATTTGGTAGATCCAAAAAGGTAAGTTATTGGAAATACGCTGGGGTTTAACTTAATATGTGTTCATGGGGGAGGGGTATGGATGAGAAAGTATCATGAATGTATAAAGAAAGAAAGAAAAATAACCTCAGCCACGTCACTCAGAGATAAAAAACCTTAACATGCTCTACATTTATTAACATTTTTTCCTATGTTTGTAGGTGCCAAAAGTAACTTTGCAGTATTATTATCATTCTATCTAGGAGATAGTATATAACCATTATAAAACATATAGTTTTATAGACCAAAACCTCTGTTTAGAATTTATGTTTTGAATATTGTTTTCTCAGAGGATCAAATGAGATTGTCCTATAACTTCAAGTTTGGTAATATATAACTGGCTTCAAGCCATCGAATTATCAAACATGTCCTTCTCCCAGGAAAGTATAGTTTTGGTTCTTTGGGGTATTAAAATTTATAAATTCATCTTTAAAAATAAACTGAAATAAAAATAAGCAATATTTCATTATCCAAGCTTATTATAGGATCTCTGTGATCCATATGTTGGTTCTAAAGATACTTTTCAAAAGCCATATCCATACATAAATTTACACTGGCAACATTTCTTTCTTCCTGCTGTAGTGCTTTAAAATTCAAATGCAAAGAGACCATCCTTAAATTATCTTGCCTTGTGAGTGACATTCTCCATTAAGGCCTAAAATTTACCTCCAACCCACATAGACCCAGTATCCACAAAGTTTGCTGCTATGAATTTTAATAGCTGGAATGAAAAATAGTGGAATAGAGATTGGGGAAATTACTTGTGCTGAAAAAACTTCCCTTCCCATCAGTTTAGAGATCTTTTCTGGACAGTTAGCTTCAGAGACAGAGATTTACAGAGAAGCTGATTGTGACTTGGGGCTCAAGGAGGAATTGCAGGCATAAGTCAGGACACCTACTGCTAGCTGTCTGTGTTTTGTCACCTGAGATCAGGATTGGCCTTGGGAAAAACTGCTTTGAGCACCTCACATTCCATCAGGCTAGGGCTAAATTGGAATAGTGTGGAACAAGATTTCTGGGTTGTATCCCTCTATAAATAAATTTCAGAATGTACCATTATAACATGTATGGAAATGAGGGAAAAAAGGTCACATGAAAATGTTAAAGATGAAATTTCTGCATATTAAATGAGACATTATTGTATGCAAATGAACAACAACAACAAAAAAGCTCTGCATCTTCACATCTTCATTGAGAATGGCACCAGGAGACCTGGGCCTGGTCTGTTACATATCAGGAACTTCCTCGTATAGAGGACGGTGGAAAGATTAACCAGTGAAAATATCCTGGAATCCATGTTTTCCCATAGACTAATTCCTTCATTGTTTTGTAATGCAAGAAATAAAAAAACACAATTGGTTACTAGCCTAGTGCCTATTTACAATGCTCTTCCTAGTAACCACTTTATTCCCCAACAGGTAAAAAGAGTTCACCTCCATCAAGCGTGAGAAAAATAAGACTCACCATGAAAACAGAAAGCTAAGCAGATACGATGGTTGACTATTATTGAGTAGAAACTTGAAATGGGGTTGGTAGGGATCTGTGAGATGGTAAGCAGGGGACAGAAGAGAAAAGCACTAGAAATGGCAGCTTGGGTGGGGCCTTTGGAAGGCTAGTCCAGGTACCCCACTCCTCCAGGACAAATCTTGGTAGGAGACGAGAAGCAGCATCTGCAGGCCACCTGAACCCAGTGATGTTTGGGAGGAAGACAAGTGTGCAGGCAGTACAACTTCCTTCCTAGTGTCCTCTCTCTGTCTGCTATGTTTTCAGACCCCTTCTGCACTACTGCTTCATGGCCCGCACCCCAGAAACTTCCTGTTTAAGCTTCTCTTACCTCTATCCCTCAAAACCCACAGATTGGAGAACTACCATAATAGGCTGCATCTTGAAATGAAACATTCATTTTTTAACTCTTAGCAATCTCTGACTTTTTCCTTTCTCTGTCATCCTACCACAGGGTCCGCACATTGTGTCTCCAGTGTCCTAACCTTGAAGTTACCGTGTGGATGTGGCATTACACAGCAACATGTAGGTTGTTCAAGTAACTGCAACTACTCAAGGATTCTACCTACGGAGACCTAAATCACTAGGTCCAGGAGAAGGTTGAACTCCACATGTTTTAAAGATGCTTTGGTGATTCTAATGGAGCCCTTATTTGGAAACAAATAAATCAAAGGATATTTCAAAGGGAAGTTATAATTCAATCTAATACTCATATCCACATAAAAAGCAGTTATCACCAAGAGTTTTTAAAAGTTCTAAGTATGCTCACTCAGTGATTAATTTCCTATTTTGTTCATTGTGTTTTTCTTTCTCTCAATACTTGACTGTTTTTTGTATCTTTCTTTTTCTTTTTTCCTCCCTCTTCATCTCTTTCCCTCTTTCCTTTTGTCTTTCTTGACTCCTCTGATTGCACAATGGATTTACAATCTCAAATGTCTTTAGAGGTTAGAATTTTTATACAAGATGAACCAAGGGCAGCAACAATATGGAAGGACAAAGTAAGCAGTCTTCAGTCAGAGGAATGCATAGTCCAGGGCCAAGGAGGGCACAGGAGGACTTTCAGGACATGCAAGGACACCAATAGTGGCACAGCAAAAGTTCATGTGTGAGACAAAGCAAGAATTGTTCAGAGGTGAAATGGTTGGACTATGAATTGTAACCTGATTAATGGATTAATCCATTGGTATGGATTAACTGGGTGGTGACAGAAGGCAGGTAAGGAGTAAGCAGAGGAAGTGAGTCACTGGCGGTATAACTTTGTGGTTTGTATTTTGTCCCTGGTGAATGCAGCGTTCTCTCTCTCTCTCTCTCTCTCTCTCTCTCTCTCTCTCTCTCTCTCTCTCTCTCTCTCTCTCTCCTTCTTGTAGCCATGTCCTAAGCTGCTTTCCTTTGCTATGCCCTTCCATGATGTTCTGCCTCACTTTGGGCCTAGAGCTGTGGAGTCAACTGTCTGTACATTAAGACCCCTGAAGCCATGAGCCAAAATGAACTTTTCTTGGTCTACATTATTCTTGTCAGGTTTTTTGGTTACGACAATGAAAAATCTAACTGAAATATTTTAAAAGTAATGAATTTCCCATATTTGGGATGTATTTTTACATTACTTTCCAGCACCAACTGGATTCTGTTTCCCATTTCTTTTTTCACAGTATCCTTTGTCTTAACATAAGTCATACCCTTATCCATTAGAAATCTGTGAAATATCTTTCCAGGGGATAACAATGTCCACAATAAAAAAAAATAGGGAAAATTACAAATACTTTTAAAGGGAACCTCCTTTGAAGAGTAAAAAAAAAAAAAAAAAAAAAAGGCAGTTTAATCCCATCTTAATTAAAACAATGTGGTCCCTCTGTCTTGTATCCATTTGAGGCAAGAATGGAGAAATTGGGTATTTTGGAGCTTGTATTAGAGTTCTCTAGAGGAACAGAATCAACAGGAAGTATAATTATAAATAGGGGATTTATTGGGTTGGTCTACACCACCAGAAGCTAGATAGTCCACAGTGGCCATCTGCAGGCTGGAGAGCTGGAAGAACCAGTAGCTAAGCAGTCCAAGAAGCAGAAGCCCCAGAACAAGAGGGATCAATAGTCCTACCCTATTCCCACATGGAAGGCTTCTGGAGAATCAATGGCAGAATACGCTTTGGAAGAGTAAAGAAGTGAGAGTTTGATATCCTCAGACAATCGCAGAAGCAATCAAGAACCCATTCAAGAAGAATCTTGAGATTGCATCTGCTGCTGCTTCCTTGTTATTCCAACTTTTATTCTATCCAAGCCATCATCCTATTGGACAGTTCTGCCCACGCTTAGGGAGAGTCTTCATTTCACTTGGCTATCCTATATGCCAGTCATTCTAGACACATCCTCAGTGACACACTCATAAGCCTCTTAATCTTCTGTATTTCTTAATCCAATCAAGTTGAGGATTCAAATTAACCATTATAGAGCTTGTTAGGACGATTCAAAATCATATGTATTACAGATCAGAGTTAATAAGAGTGGTGATTTTCCTTTCATAATTTTTATCTCCATGTCCTTAAACTATCAGCAAATAATTAATTATTTAGGAAAGTGTAAGCTAAGAAAATAGATAATAAGAAAATACATAAAGGATGAAATTAATTTCTAAGAATCTGAGCATTTCTTTTCCATTTTTTCTCAATATTCATCTCCAGAGTGTTTAGTTAGAATGGAAAGAACCTCCAAATACCAAAGAAGACTACATCTTTTTAATCACAACAACAAAACCTTCAAGTGTAAATTTAATGTGAAATCATTGAAGATTGTTATTAAATCACAGAAGGTAATACAATTAAGAACCTATTATATAAAAGTATATATGGAAATATACATAGTCACATACATTTAATGTGTGTTGTTAATAAACTGAAGTTTTAATGCCAAGAATGTTTTTCTTATTTCATCCTATGTTTATTATTATTCTATCAACAATACATAAAAATACTAGTAGCTACTGAATCAATTTTTTTAGAGTGTATACTTCTTTCATTAATTAATAAATAGGAAAATTTTAAGCATCACATCTAGTGAAATTAATGGAGCTATTTATGACTTTTCATGCATAATTCTTTTTTAATTATTCCCAAAAGCTGAACATCACAGTTTAATATATGCACATACACTGATTTACCCAAGAAATACTTTGCCTTTTAGCATGCTCTTTGCCTCATGAATAAATTATATTTTAGTTACCCATGAATACATTATTAAAAAATAAGTAACGAGTAATAACATATACATTTATTATTGTTTTTATAATCTCCCCAAATATAAATTTATTAGTTAACATTAGTATTAATTATATTAGTTCTAGTATTATCATAAACTTACATTTACTATTTTCAGGAATATTTTACGAGATACTGTCCATAATTTATCTTGGACATTTTTAGTAAATTTTGGAAAGTCATATTACCATGTTCATGTAAATTGAAAAGGGAAGCTAGACTGCTCTGACAGAAACAAAGTCTAATTTGGCTGATTGTGTTGACTGTAAGCTTGGCTTTTCAAAATCACATCATCTGGCAGACATTATGAGTCAATTTGTGCTAGTTTGAGTCTTCCAAGGAGCACATGGCAAGACAGGATCAGATGTACAAAAGATTTATTAAGAGGTGAAACACCAACGGAGGAGAAAGAGGAAGGATCAGGAGATTGGGCCACACTGCAGGTCGGATACATGTGGAAGGAGAAGAATGGAAGAGGAAGAGTCTCTGGCAGCAATTCAATCCTGAGAAAGTTTTGGCTAGAACAATGGGGAGCCCTGAGACAGCGTTGTCTATCAGAGGAATCTCATGCCCACAGAATTGGACCAGCATTACCAAAATTTCCATTGGCTGGGTGTAACCTGAGGAAGTGTCCCTCAATATAAAGCCTGTGGTGGATGCATAAAGCAGCGACTAGACTATCAGCTGGCTATGCTCCCCACAGCAGGATACCTACTGGTGTGTTCCATAGCTGTGGCAAACTGAGTAAGTTAAATTTATAATCTGTACTTTTAAGTTTTGAGAGGAATATATTGAAGATATGTAATAAGATTAAAAAGAAACATTGTTAACCAAAACATTGAAACAACAAAAAGTCTTTTAAAATGAACAATATATTAATTTGTACAGACTTCTCTGGGTATATTGTACCAAAGGTCATTTGATAGATCCTACTATTTCTCAGGATTGGGGAAATAAATTACTATAATGAATGAGTAATAAATCCTTCTGTGGGACAGATGATTTTCTGTTCTTTGCCTTAAACAAAATTTTAACATAATCTAATTGAGTTATCACTAGGTAATGTAAATTAAAATAAGTTTTGAAGGTAGACACTATGATTTTTAACATAGAATCCAAGAGTTTAGGGAATGGAATGACATAGTCAAAAACTTGACATTCTAGTTTATATGTATGTTTTGTTGCAGAGAAAGATGACATCTGATTAATAAAAGAATTCCAAATAGAAATATATACCAGTATAAAATTTTGTAAGGGAAATAGAATTGAGAAAATGCATCACGTACACATCACATTATTGAAAAGGAATTCATTTAAATGGATAAAGAATATCAAATCATGGCTGTTATCAGTTTTCTCTTGGAGATTTTGAGAACTGGAAAGAGCATCAAATTCACTGTTGCAAAAAAGAAAAATCTAAATGTCAAATTAATAGGTTTTCTTTAACCAATCAGACAACTGAAGGCAGAGAGGATAAATGACTGATCTGAAGTCTTTGGATAGACAGGCACCTGAAAGAAGCATTTTCTTAACAAGAGAAGCTGCCATCAGACACAATGGAACCAGTAAAAAGGGTCACCTAAATTTTTTTAGAGAATTACAAGATGAGTGTCAGCTGTTAAAACAATGTGAAGTTGCTGATGCATGAGGTTTCCCAGTCTTTTGTCTCCTGATGCCTGTAACTCCATGAGCCTGGCATGACACTCTTAGAAGTGATTGCTAAGAATTGTTTGGGAGACAGGATCAGCAGCCACTACTGAAACTCCACACGGTTGTCTTCCTGGGTGTTGTCCCATCACCTGCAGGGGAAGGAAAAGCAACACACAAACCCATATTCCTCTGGGCATTTATGCAGCGGGAGGAGTAGAAGATGGGGAGGAAAGTTCTCTCTTTGTGGAAGGGACAGGAACACCACTAGACTGAGCACCACAGCTGGAGGAGAGCAGAAAACACCTTCCAAACCTATATCTCTGAGACCTCAGGTCACATAGTCTGCCAGAGTCAGGTGCTTAGTCAGAACAGGCCTTTCTCACCTCCACCACCAGGCTAACAAGTGTCAAATTAAAATAACAGCTGAATACCACAAGGATGGCTGGCGGGGGAGACAAGGAGGAAGAGGAGGAGGAGGAGGAGGAGGAGGAGGAGAAAGGATTCTCTCCAGGGTTCAATGACAGGGAATTCCCAAAGTCTAGGAGAAGAAGACATGGAGCAAATAACCTCTAGGTAAGTAGCCCACACCCTAATCTCCACAGGAGTTTGAAGCCTGTGGTACACTAAGGGTGACCACACAACAAGCCTCAGATACTATCCATAATACTTCAGTATCTGTCTACCTACATAAGATGCCCAGCATTCAACAAAAAGGCCTGTGAGGCAGATGAAAAGGTAAACAAAGCACACACTCAAGAGAAGAGGCAACTGGGAGAAGATATAAATGTTGCAACTATCAGGCAGGAAATTTAAAATAAGTATAGTTTATATGTTAAAAACTGTAATTGACAAGGTGGATAATACATAATGTCAGATTGGTAACTTTAGAAAATAAGTGGGAACTTTAAGAAAGAATCAAATGGAAACACGAGAAATACAGAATACAGTAACAGGGATTAAAAAAAATGATTTCAATTGGCTTAACAGTAGACTTAACATAGCTGGGGAAATAATTAGTGATTTTGAAGATGGGTCAATAGAAATCACCTAAACAAAAGTTCAGCAAGAAAAAAAAATTGAGGGTAAAAGCAGAATCAAGTATTCAAGAACTGTGGGGCCATATTAAGTGTTCTAACATAGACATTGTTATAATATCAGAGAGTTGTATAAAAGAAATATTTAAAGAAATAATGTCAATGATTTTCCAAAACGAAGGGCAGACATCAAACCAACCAATCTAAGAACTTCAGAAAACACATGATTTAAAATCAAAACAAATAAAGCTAAGATGAAATATCACCTATCTCATACATAAGGTTATGGCACTGTAAAAGAATTCCATAGACTGAATGGCTTTAACAGGAGAAATTTGTTTTCTCACAATTCCGGAGAGGCTAGGAAGTCCAAGATCAACCTGCCGGAGCTCCAGTGTCTCCTCTTCTTTTTAAGGAACTCATCAGCACTATTGGATTAAGGCTCCATCCTTATGGCCTCATTTAATTGCCTCCTTCTGGGCCCCTTCTCCAAATACAGTCACATTGGGATTAGGAATTCTACATAATTACAGGGGGATATAATTCAGTCCATAGCATTCTACCCTAGACACCCCCAATTCATGCCCTTATCATATGTTATCATGATAGTCCTCAAAGTCTTAACTTATTCCAGCATCAACTCTTAAGTCTAAAGTCTCATCTGAATATCATCTAAATCAGATATGGGTAAGAGTCCAAGTATGATTCATCCTGAGGCAAAATTCCCCTCTGACTGTGAATCTGTGAATCCAGACAACTTATGTGCTTTCCAAAACCCAATGATGGGCCAGGTGTAGAAAAAACACTCTCATTCCAAAAGAGAGAAATAGAAAAAGAGGAAGAGGCAATGGTCACAAGTAAGTCTAAAACTAGCAAGGCAAACTCCATTCAGTCCTAAAGCTAAAGAGGAAGAATCCTGGTGTGATGTCTCTCCTCCCTGGCTCAGCCGTTAACATTCATATTTCTACCAGTGTTCTAACATCCATATTTCTATTTCTTCATGGCTAACTTCACTTTATCTAACATGTACCTCAAAGCTCTTCCAGCCGCCTCTATCTATCAGCTAGTTCCAAAGCCACTTCCACATTTTTAGGTATTTATTACAATAGGATCCTATTCTGGGTACCAAGACCTGTATTAATCAGATTACATAAAAAGATATAGATATTAGAGAGATAAACATAGATAAGAGGGGGCAGAGAGAGAGAGAGAGAGAGAGAGAGAGAGAGAAGAAAGAGAAAAAAATTGTAAGGAATTGGCTCACACAATTTTGGAAGCTGACAAGTCCCTGGATCCATGGTTGACAATCTGGAGAACCAGAGGAGCTGATGCTGTAGTTCTAGTCCTGAAAATACCAAAAGCATAAGATCCAGAAAGAGGCAATATTTCCCTTTGAGTCTGAAGGCTGGAAAAAATTGATGTCCCTGCTTAAGATGGTCAGGCTGGTGCAATCCTTAGCAAGAAGAATGAAGCAGGAGGCATCACAATACCCAGACCTTAAACTGTACTACAGAGCCATAGTAATAAAAAATGGCATGGTATTGGTACCAAAACAGACATGAAGACCAATGGAACAGAATAGAAGACACAGAGACAAACCCACATAAATACAGTTATCTCATCTAGACAAAGGCACCAAAAACATACATTGGAGAAAAGATAACCTCTTCAACAAATGATGCTGGGAAAACTTGAAGTTTATATATGCAGCAAAATGAAATTAAATCACTATCTGGCACTATGCACAAAACACAACTCGAAGTGGATCAAGAACCTAGGAATTAGACCAGAGACACTGTACCTAATAGAAGAAAAAGTAGGTTCAAATCTTCATCATATTGGATTAGGTCCTGACTTCCTTAACCAGACTCCTAAAGTGCAAGAAATAAAATCAAGAATCAATAAATGGGATGTATTCAAACTAAAAAGCTTCTTCTCACCAAAGGAAACAATCAATAACGTGGAGAGAGAGCACACAGAGTGGGAGAACATCTTTACTACATACACATCAGATAAAGCACTAATTTCCAGGATATATAAAGAATTCAGAAAACTTAACATACACAAAAAATAATAATAATAACCCAATCAATAAATGGACTAAGGAATCAACCTTTTTGTTCCATGTAGGACCACTACTGACTGGATGAGGCCCACCCACACTGGGGAGGGCAATCTGCTTTAACAGATTTACTTCAAATGTTAATCTCATGCAGAAATAACCTCTGGTGGTGGATATATGACTCTGGGCATTTGTCAAAACTGTACATTGCAGAGTAAGTATTACTGTGTGTCAAGTGTAAAAATCAACCAGGGTGTTAGAGGAACCCAAGAAGGAACACAGACTATATGACAAAGGGATGTAACCTATTGCAAATTAATAACATAACTGTGCTCCAGATGTTGAGGAAACAAAGAGCTGAAGTATATAAATTTTAAAATAGTGTGTTAAGGAGATATTTTAAGGCTAAAGACAAATCAAACTGCATACACTGTAATTAATACCTACTTCTCATGGGGTATAGGTTAGCAATTCTGCATCTATTTCTAAGGTATAGTAAATTTGAACAAATAAATATATTTTATAGATAATGGGAGCCAGGTGTCTATCAGCAAAAGAAGTTACAAATAGCAGATGAGAAATGGAATGCTGTGATGCTGGACTGCAATCTAAGGTACCAATAAAAACTCAGACATATGTTAATATATAGAATCATCAGCCTATAGAAGTGTGTATATGAATGAGTAAACATGCATCCATCGTCTGGCTCTGTCCTCTGTGAGGGTCCAGGAGCAGTAACATTCCAGCAACAAGCAGAACTAGCTCTCAGATCTTGGATTAATAATACCATTATTGAATTAAAATAACCAAGGCTTCTTGGGAAGTTGGTTGACTCCAGGACGGGGAAACAGAAAACATTACGAGTCTGAAGCATTTTGTGACAACAGAAAATAAAGATGTGGAAGGAGAACAAGAAAGGAAGAGTGATGTTGAGGACATGCAGAAAGGACATCACAGGGGGCAACATATAGTAGCTCCTGATAACCAAAACTGGAACAATTTGAGTAAAAATAATAATAAATAAATATCCATTAGTTCATACTCATATGGTGGATAATAAATGTTAAAATCAGAATTGCTCCGTGGCATTGCTTCTCTGAACCTGTGAACTGTGGCTGTTCTCCCCTTCCTGGGAAGTGCTGGGAAGTGAGAATGCAGACCATTGTATGGGCTGTAATTTTGTTTCCTGCCTGGGACCATCTTCCCGGGGAAATGACTGATCTTTTCCAATATATATAGACTTTTCTGAGGCACATTTAGCCTCTCCCACAACTCAGCATCAGAATAATTCAGAGAACTTGAGAGGGGAAAATAGGAGGGGGGAAAAAGGACAGTAATCTTTGAAGGTTTTGATATTAAATTTTAAAACATTCCTTGTCTGGATTTTATAGATGAACAGACTTCTAAAATGAATTCACCCTAAGTAAACTGTCTTCTTTCAGTAGTTTTTAAAACCTAATAAAGCCAGTCAATGTGATACCCTCATAAATTATCTTACAGGAAGTCATTTTATGCCCCAAATTAAATTATATATTACACATATAATTGCATATGAATAAAAACCTGCTTCATATTTTCCTTCTCAAAATGCACCTTTAGTTTATATGTGAATCTGAGGAATGTAGTGCAGAGTCAGATAAATAAAAGATATGTAACTGGCATTATAGAAAACTAGATTCTTTATTAAAGTAAAATAAATAGGTTATTTTGCATTTTCTATAAAACAAAATTATATTGAATATAAAACATAGTTATTGAATATAATAGCTGAATCACTGCTTAGAGGAAAACATTTTTTTCTTCTTTTGCAATCCTGGGAATGAACTCAGAGCCTTGTGCATGCTAGGCAAGCACTCCACCACTGAGCTATATCCCAGCCCTTTAGATTTTATTTTGAAACAATATCTAGCTAAGTTACCTAGGCTGATCCTGAGCTTATGATCCTCCTGCTTCAGTTTCCCAAGTAGCCCATGTTATAGGCATGTGCCCAACCATGCTCAGCTTTAGAGGAAAATTTGGATTGTGAAATGCTTATGTAAAAAAGAGGGGAAAAGTTTTCAAATTGATCAAGTTTCTATTTTAAGGAACTAGGAAAATATAGCCAAATTAATCTGAAATAAGTAGAGAGAAGCAAGGAATTATAAAAAGAAGAGGAGAAATCAATGAGAAAAATAATAAACAATAGGAAAAAATAATTAAACCAGAAGTTTATTCTTTGAGAATTTTTTAAAAAAGGAATTTATCTGGGAAGATAAATTCCTTGATCAACAACAAAAAAAAAAGAGAAAACAATTATTGATATTAGAAAAAAAAGAGTTATATCACTACAAATCCTATCTATAGAGAGAGGATTAAAATGAAGTATTATGAACAACTTTGTGCCAATAAATTTAACTGAAGTGAAATGGAAATTTCATAAAACACAATCACTAAAACTGACACAAGAAGAATAGAAAATCTGAATAGCTCAATGTTTATAAAATAACCCTAATTTGTTTCTTTCCTAATTTGTAGAAAACTACCAAAAGCAGCTGACAGAATTTTCTCTCTGTGCGTGTGTGTGTGTGTGTGTGTGTGTGTGTGCAGCGCGCACATGTGCATGCTGGGATTTGACGCAGGGCCTCAAGCTTAGCGTCCACTCTACCACTAAGCTACATGCCCAGCCCCTGTCTGATGAAATTTTAAAAGACCTAATTAAGTACACCAAATTCTGGGAGCGAAAGACCTAGTCAGTACTCTAAATTAACCTACAAAGTCAAGGAACTCCCGTCCCAAATCTCAGCAGGGTATTTTTTACAGTAATTGATGAGTCAATTCTAAAAGTGACTTGGAAGTGCAAAGGACCAAGAATAGCCAGTATAATCTTGGAAAAGAATATGAAGTCAGAGCTTATACTATCTGATTTTAAAACTTAATACAAAGCTCCACTAACCAAGGCAACTAGATTAATGGAACAGAAGAGAGTATATGAAACTAATCACCATATATATGGTTAGTTGAATTTTAATAAAGTCACCAAGATAACAAATTGTCAAAAATTCTTTTCGACAAATTATGCTAGAACAACTGAATATCCACAAATCAGAAAAGAAACTTTAATCTCTACAAAGCAAGGAGAAGGAAACATTTTTTTCAACCTTGGAGAAGGCAACATTTTCTCAGAGGTCACAAAAAACATTGACTACGAAAGAAATAATTGATCATTCGGAACTGAGTAAGTAAAAACTGCTACTTATGAAAATAGCCATTAATAATGTTAAGCAGAATGCCATAGACTGGGAAAATGTGTCAATAATAATGTATCTGAATAAGGATCTATATTAAGAATATCTGAAGATCAATTACACCTCAAGAAAATAAGGATCTATATTAAGAATATCTGTAGATCAATTACACCTCAAGAATAAAGACTTAAAAATAAAAATTCCAACAAAAGGCATAAGATGGTTAACATGAACATAAAGAGTTGCTCTACATCATTAATCATGAAACTAAAAGTACACGGAGATGCTACTTCACATTCACTAAAATGGCTAAAGTTAAAAGCACCTACACCCCACCTGCTGGTGAGGATGAAGAACAAATAAAATTACCATAGATTGTTGGTGTAAAATAATCCAACTGTTTGGAAAACTTTAATACTTTCTTGTAAAGTTAAAGATACACTTATCTTATGATCAGCAAATCCACTTCTTGGTATTAATAGAAAATAAAGTACAGTACATGATTGGAAAAGTAAATTCATAGAAGCTTATTTATAATCCAAATTGGGGGGGATCATTCAATAGTAACTATCTACTAATACATGTAACAACATCAGAGAATTTTGAAAATATTATATTAAACAAAAGAATCCAGGCATCAAAGAGTCCTCTGCAAAAATCAAAAACTGGCAATGATAATCTTTGATGATGGAAATCAGAATGGTGATTGTCTCTGGTGTGTGGGAATTTGTGGTAAGCAGTCTTAAAAGAACTTTCTAAAACAATATCAAGGTTTTGTTTCTTGATCACCATATTGGTTATACTCATAATAAATACATATGTATGTATAATCCATTGAATAATACATGTAGGATCTAAGTAGTTCCTGGTAAACAAATTTTATCTGAACAATAAAATGATATAATAAGACGTACAATTCCTTTATGTATACCTCAACCACTGCAAATAAAAATCACAACAGTAGGCATTAGTTAGAGAATTTAGGATCCTTTATATGAGTGTCTTATCATTTTCAAATTTGTGTCTTGGAAAATATTACTCTTATTAAAAGAATAATACTTTACTATTTTCCTATTTCTTATTCAAATTATCTTTACCAGTGTATTAATGTTTTAAAATCCAAATATTATTATGATTTGTCAAATACTTGAGGCTGTTTTCCTTCTCCACACTTCATGGAAAGAGCCTAACCAATATATGATATTTTAGCTACATAATAAAGTTTTCCACAAAGAGCTATTCAAAAAGAGTGTGTAAAAATGGTTGAAAAGGCATGTCCACAGGAATTAGGTAAAATAATAATGTAATTTAAGAGCTGGAAAAAATAGCAGATATTAAATTTGTTTTAAAAATAGTTAGTATCTCTGGAATTTTCTCCAAAGAAAACTAATTACAAAAATATATTGTTAATATCAAGCAATCAGGGTTTTGTTTAGCAAGTAAGAATTCCTTATCTTTATTCTAAGCAACTTAAAAAGTGTTTGTTTTTTTTTTTTTCCCCAACTCATGAACTCTTTCCTCACTACTTACTCTGTTCAATAGAGATCAAATAGTTTCTTACAAAGAGAAAATTCCAGTTGGTTTGATTCATGTCAAATTTAGGACAGGTACAGAAAATAGAGCTATCATAATATATAATGTTTATTGATTCTAATAATTGATATGTTTAAACTTCCACATTGTTATAGAATATTTCTAAAATAATAAAGCCTTAAAAGCTTAAGACCACATTACAGTTCTTTGTTTTGTGGCCAAATAAGTCTCCTGAAGTTTGAGAGAATTACTGGCTTTGCAAATTAGAAAAGAGAGAATTAGCAAGTTGTTGTCTTCCTAAAAGTGCCCAGCTGCCTCTAATTTGGGAAAGATAAATACAGGTTACAAAGACCACTGGAAGCTACCAACAGAGGCATTAGCAGGAAGCCAAGCAGAATGGGAGGAGACAGACTGAATAATCCATTTGCAGATAAAGCTCTTGTGAAGCAGAGAGTTTTTTTCTGAGGAAGTGTCATAGAAAGGTCTCAATATCCTCTTGGATACTTGTAAATTGCATAACTGTGAAGTATTGGCAGAAGCTGTTCACATTTGATATACCTGGAAACTTCATCTCTATAAAGCAGAGGTTTTTCTTTTTCAATAATTTTCATACACAATAAAGGATACAGTAAGGTAAGAGGTGATACTTGAGTGAAATTAGGATAGGAGGGCTACAAATCCCCACAAGGCTATGTCATTATTCTGAAGTTAATAACCACATATGCCACTAAGAAAATGACCAGTCATTGATGGGTAAATCCACATGAGTCTCCCACCAATATACTCCATATAAAATAATAAAAGAAATAAAATTACACTTTCTTAAAAAGCAATTTAAATAGGCAAACATTACTTATGCAAGAGACATCAGGCACTTCCAATGTCCCATGTAGTTTTCATGTATACTCTAATTCCTCACAATCCTGCTGCTGAAATATGACCAATGTGACATTATAGAAGAACAGGCATAGAAAGATTGCAATTATTTGTCATCCAGTCTACCTGGATTTCTGGAGGATATGGGTAGTAATTTGCTTGTAATTGCAGCTCCAAGGCATCATGCTGAGTTCATATTACACTCATGAAATATATTTTGAGTAAATGAGTAAATGAATGCATGAGGCATAATTGAGCTAACTTTGAAAAATGCACAGGATTAGAATAGGTAGAAGCAAGAGAGTGAAGTTAGAAAAGAATACTAGGGAGAAAGTCCAGTATATGAAAATTCATATAACAAAGAGAAATGGGTTTATAAGTACAGATGATAGCAATCATTTGAAGTTTATTAGGAAAGAATAATCCAATCTCCTTCTTTCATTACTTGTGCTTATACCTAATTCAATTCACAAATCCAATACTGACATGAAATATCAAACTCCAGTAAGTTACTTTGTTGGAGAGCCAGAAAAATAGAGAACTTGTAACTTGTGCAAAACTTTTATACTCTATTCAAGACTGATTTGCTTCTGCATCCCGCATCTTTATATTCACACATGTCACTTGAGTCATCAATAATCAAACCTTTCTAAATTCAGTTTTGATATGCTATGCATTTGTTTTGACATGATATAAAATGCAAATTCTCTAGAATATGAGAACAATCACTCTGAGCGTGTATATGTTGGGGCTGTATTTTAATTTGGCTTTGTGTGTGGGAGTGAAGAAATTCAAATTCATTTTTTGTTTCACAAACATCTTGGAACAGCTGTCCACAAGATGCTATGAAAAGATGACATGGATTCTGTCATTATGACAAACTGTTCATATTCGAAAGTTTCATGGTGTAGTATGTATATCCTTTTCTGATAAATGTACAACATTTATGTAATTGTTTCCTTCTGAACAATCAAGATTGAAAAATTGAGTGTCTACTTTTTGAATCAATATTCACTGATAACATTTTAATATTTTATTTGTATTATATAGGTGTAGTACTACAATGTTTTAAATCTGTAGTGAATTATATTTAAGTTGTTAAAAGGAGTATCAGTATTGTTTTCAAGCCAAGATCATCCAATATATTATTTTCCTGACTAATCTCTCTCTTTTTCATGTCTTCTTCTCAAAGTCACATTTAAATATATATGATGTATGATAGTGTAGGTCCCAACTCATGCTTTGTTTATTATGGAATGATGTACTGTCCTATCTATAGGCATCTCTGGGATCCAGTAAAGCATCAAGGTATATTGCATATAATAGGACATCATAGCACACTACCTGGGTGGGATACCATTTGGATTTGCTAGGAATTCTGACTTATGAAATATGATTACTACAAAATAATCTGAAAACAAAAAATGTGAAAATGTTCTATTTTGATCAGATATCGGTAGATGTCAACCTTTGGAACATAGAAATTATAACCTGTTTTAGGAAATCACAGTAATTTAACAATTTAAGTCTCTAAAGAATACTTGGTAAGTCTCAAGGCGCAATTCAGTGGAAACATTACTGTGCTCCTTGGAGGACTTTCTCCTTTGGACATTAAGACTTCCAAGTCGATTGAGCCCATGGTTGAAGGGATGGGAAGTGGTAACTCTGTATATAGGATTTGTGTGCAATAGTGAAAGAGGCCACTCTCAGCTTTACCCTTTTGTTCCCAGCCCTGTTCTGTGAAGACAGGATAGACAATGATGTCCATCAGCCAGCTTTACCCATTATTCTGTGTGTGAGTGACACAGCACCACATATCAGCCAAGGATTTCACGCATGTAGTGCATCTGGTAGGACAGCACTCCAACTGTTGTTATTCCGGTGGTGCCACAACAGATCCTTGAGTAGGCCATTTCATTTCATTTTATCAAGTCAGATATTGATGAGTGAGAGGGGACATTGTAAGATCAGTATGTTTTGTGAAGATGAACTCACTCCCCCACTTCCTTTTCTATGAAGGAAAGTACCACATACTATATCTCATACTATAAGTACCACATACTATATTCTCTGGGAAGGTAATATAGTGTGTGATACCATAGTGATGAGTTAGGTTTTCTGAAGGTTCATGAGTGACTATGTGGACAGAAACACTAAAAGCAGATAAGACAAATCCATATGCTGTTAAGTATCCATCTTCATGAGAACAAATTTCTGTTCACTCTATAATGAAAAGGATTAAATATAATGAAACAGCCACTGGATGAACTGCTGGTTTCTCTGTGGAATGTTATCATCTTGTGGTCTATTATTTCCTTATGCTATTGGTAGATCAGGCATGCAATGGTGATGATAGGCAAGTGAGCCTTGGTGAGGAAAAATCTGAGTTGTTAAGTCTATAGATATGCTCCATCCATATCAGGACTGTCCCTTAGTAAATGGGTCCACTGAGCATGCACCAGCAAAGTCAGCAAAAGAAGCTGACATCCATCACAGGAAGAATCATTTTGTTCACTTAATTAGTGATCATCTCCTCAGTAGTGA
Organism: Marmota flaviventris; assembly: GCF_047511675.1. Classification (NCBI taxonomy): domain Eukaryota; kingdom Metazoa; phylum Chordata; class Mammalia; order Rodentia; family Sciuridae; genus Marmota; species Marmota flaviventris. The sequence goes on from NC_092498.1 coordinate 50,297,435, forward strand.
GTACTCCTGGAACACACTGGACAGGGTGTGTCTACCCACATGTCTCCCCAGTACTGCTTGTCCCCAATTTTCTAATAGTCTTTCTATATCTCTTGTCAGTTGATCAACTTTTCAGCCACTATCATGGAACTATGTAGATCTATACTACCAACCATCTTCTATTCCCCCCAAAAAAGGTAACCAGCCAGGCATGGTGGTGCATGCCTATAATCCCAGCAGCTCAGGAGGCTGAAGGAGGATGATCATAAGTCCGAAGCCAGCCTCAGCCTCAGTAACTTAGCAAGGCCCTAAGCAACTTGGCAAGACCCTAACTCAAAATAGATTTTAAAAAAAAGGGGCTGGGGCTGGGGCTCAGTGGTTGAGCACCCCTGAATTTAAAAATAAAAAAAGGAAGAAGAAGGTAACCAGATACCAGATATATCACCTGAGATTTATTTACTGAAGGGCATCTAGGTTGCTTCCACAGTTTAGCTATTGTGAATTGTGCTGCTATAAACACTGATGTGGCTGTGATAAATGATGTTCTTACCTTTTCTCCCAAATTTCAAGATTCGTGGTTCCAACAGCTATTGAATCTATCATTAGTTATGTTATTTACTTCTCAAATTCAGTCACAGCCTGCCTGAATTCTATTATCTAAAGAATGAATTTTAAAGTTAATCTGCATGAACTTATATATTAAGTAGTAATGAGAAGAGAAACATAAAATGATTAGTATATACATATAACAAGCAAAGAGAAAACAAACAAAGCTACCAAAGTCCTCATTTCTATAATTGGTTCCAAAGTTTTAGTTGGATTAGTCAACCAAAGCTGGTCAGAATTCTTTACCTCCTGTCAGAACCCAAATCTTCACTTCTGAAAGGTCAAGTCCTCATTCACCTTGCCTTATTTGATTGCTGTAGCTCTCGATTAACCTTTACTTTGGGACAAAGAAGTTTTCAAAGGCCCCCAAAGAATACTGAGTTCCATATATAATTCTCTATATCCACACTGCGTAGTATCCACTTGATTTCTTCCTAGAAATTGAAATTCATCACTCTAGCCAGTGTGGCGGGTTTCTCAATTCTCTCAAAGGACTTGTCTCCCACCCTCTTGCATACACTAAGACTTGAAGACTGCTTGCTACTTCAAGCTTGCTAGGCTCAGTATATAAATAGCACCCAACTGTGCACCAGCATGACAGCAAGACAACCAGGGTTCCTCTGGATTACGACGGAGAACAGGAGAGTCGAGAAACCTGAGGTAAGGCAATGAAGCCTCGCTGCTGACTCTGATTTGTGAAGCTAAATGAATGTGATTTTGTTAATGGAAACAGTATATTGGTAGGTATATGTAAAGAGCTGGGAAGGTATAGCCTTGCTCCAATAAAGATGCCACACCTGTGACCACAACTGCAATTGGTATCATCATCTGATTAACTTTACGCTATGCCATAGCCTTCCTTTAAGACCTGATTAGGATTGACACCAGCCTAAGGCACAGCTAAATGGGAATATGGTGGGAATCATTACCTCTCCAGTATTTGGTGGCATCTGTTCCCTCATGCATGCTGTATTATTTTGGTTTATTCTTTCTGTGAGAGGAAGAGATTGAAGTAGTTTCAAGGGCTTTTTTTTCCCCCCTACTATTATAATAGGAACCCTCACACATGAGTCACAAAATGTATGGCAATATTGTCAGTAAAAAAAAAAAAAAGTATACATTTCCCACTTTATTTTCTTGGATTGGGGAAATAAACATAGAATAAGTCGATGATCATCATGCACCCATTACTGAATGTATTTAGACCAATAACTGATCTATCGACTAGATATCACATACCCCTTTTCTGTCCAGCAGGCCATAGGATGTTTTGAATCTCTGGAGATCAGAGTCATTTCAAAGCCAGTATCTAAGAACACTTATAAGGTCTGGGTATTTACCTTTCCCCAGGGCATTGTCCCCTGGTAAAAAATACTGAAAATGGCCTGTAGGAACATTCACCGTAAACATCTATAAGTGTGCAGAAGCCAACCTTTCCGTCCATTCAGAAGCTCTGGGTCTGTGAAGTGGTTTAAGTCTGAGAATTCTGCAAAGATTATGATTCCCCACTTCAACACCCAGAGGCAGAGACTGGGACAATGAAGCCAAAAAAGCAGGCAACAGTGAGAGCCATCAGAAGCTGTTAGACACAAGGGAAGGTTCTACCCAGGAGGGGGAACGTAACTCTGCAAATTGATTTCAGACTGCTGGCCCCTAAAAACTGTGAGAAAATATATTTCTGTTATTTTAAGCTAAGTTCATCACAACTTGTTATAATGACCCTAGGAAACGAATACATTTCCTTCCTATAAATTTGATCATCAATATTATAAATTATCATTGTGATAAATTCCTAGAGGATCAAGCCACTCTGTCTCTTGGGCCTTTGTTTTTGGTTTTAGGGTGGTAAGAGCACTCAAAATCTACCTTCTTAACATTTTTTTAGTACACAATAAATATAGCATCGTTGTCTGCAGACATGTATCTGCACAGCATATCTCTGGAACTTACTCATATTTCATAAATGAAATTTTATACCCATTGATTAGCACCTTCAGTTTCCCCCTTCCCCACCAGCTGGCAGCACCCACACTTCTGTTTTTTGCCTCTTTAATTATTTCAGATACCTCATATAAATGGACCCTTCAGTCTTTGTCCTGTCTGGTTGACTTATTTCACTTAGCATAATGTCCTCAAGGTTCATCCATACTATCAATTATTGCAAGATTTCTTTTTCTAAGACTGAATAGTATTTCACTGTATATATGTACAACTTTTTAAAATGTGTTCATTCAATGATAAACATTCACATTGTTTCCTTATTTTGGCATGTGAATAATGTTACAGTGAACGTGAGAGTGAGTGCCAAAATTTCTTTAAAATCTGAATTTCAATTTTTTTTATAAATACCCAGAAATTGGACTGTTGGATCATATGGTAGTTCTACTTTCAATTTTTGAAGAAACTTCCCAATGTTTTCCATTGCAACTGTATCATTTTGCATTCCCACAAGGGGGGTGCAAGGGTTCCAATTTCTGTAAAACCGTCACTGATATTTGTTGTATTTTAAATTTTTTGTCCCTAGGACACTTCTTATAACTCAACTTACTTCTTCTCTTACATTTAAGCTTCACCCCCAAACCCCCAACTTCCCTATCACATTATTCCCACTAAATCAGATTATCAAATTCAAATTTCAGCATACCTATTGTCATCTTAAGACTACAGGGACCGGCCATCACAGAGATTTTCAATGATGCTGGTAATCCACTCACCAAGGCATTTCTTGAACTTCATGCCTCAATAAGATATTTCTAGAAAGTGTCTGGGAAGGTTTCACATGAAAGATCCACACTTCAACCATGCATCATCTTCCTGAACTTTTATGTTTTCCAGGGAATTTCTGGCATCTCAAGCTCATTAGATTAGGCCACTTTTGACACTCTAGGCTACTTACTGTAGCCTCAGCTCAGACTGCTCACATATCTGAGGAATATATGGACAACATCCTTGTTGGGGTGTGGTATAATAAAATATGTAGCATGTGGTAGTGCCATGGTTACCTAAATTACCACCAGCAGTAGCACAGTATGGGGTGCAGATGGAGAATAAAGCACAAGGAGATCAAATACTTCAAGCACATAGTCACTTTGATGACAAAGATTATGGCAAGGAGTGAGTCTTTCTTACCTTAAAGGAGACTCAAAAAGAAAAGGATAAGTTGAAAGTTTTGAATGGTCATTTTAAGGCCCTGATTTAAAAAAAAAAATCAGAATGTCTTTGCAACAACTACAAAGAAATTCCTTATTTTCTGTATATGTAGGGCAGATGTGACTGACGATTAAGTCGAGAGACTGACTGTAAGGTTTACAGAGCTGTTCTGTCAATTAAATCTGCACTCCTAACAGATCTCATTCTACATTAAGGATACTGATTCAAAGTGTGGCCTCATATGAATTAGCTGTACACTGAAGAGCTCTAACATCTTGGCATTTCTTATCAAGAGTCCCGAGAGTAAGTGTAAGAGTATATCCCTAAGGATATTAGACTAAAAATAATAAAGTAAGAGATTATGTCAAGCCAAATATATGTTCTTACCTAGAATTCAGAACTTAACATATAGGCTTGAGGCCCAGAAAATTGCTGGATATGTAGACTAGCCCTCAAACACTGGATCTCCTTCTGCACCCCATGCTGTGCCACCACCGATGATAATTTGAGTAACCATGTTGCTGACACATGCTGCGTTATTATCATTATCCCCCACCAGCAAGGAGGATGCCCATATGTTCCTCAAATGTGGAGCAATCCAAGCCGAGGATTCCATTTTAAGGTTGGTCTCCTGGGATCAATTTCTGCTTTAGTCAGGATCTACCAGGAACCAGTTGGTATACTCAGGCTATTTAGTTTGAGAAGCATGTTAATAACAAGACTGTTTACAAAGGAGAAGACATTATTTAAGGAAACCAGCAAGAAAAAGTAAACTAGCTACAAAAAGAAAGACACTCACTTGTGAACTAAAGGAGAAAAGGGAAAGAACGATTTCCAGAATCCAAAGTTGAAGTGAGGGAGGGATGATCACCCAACTGGAGCCATGGGCTTGGGCAGAGAAAAGCAGCCACCAGTGACAGATCAAGAAACAGATGGGAAATAAATACCCACCCTCTGACTTTCTCTCAGGCCTCAAATCACCTTTCCAGCCCTGTCAATTTTACTCCAGACTTCTGTTCCTACATTGCTGTCAGCAGCTTCACCCATGAGTCAATAGGGGAATCCCTAAATTCTTTATTTACCCCTATCTATCTCCCCCTTGCTTCCCAGCCCTTATTTCTCAGAGCTGTCAAATTCTCACTGTCTTGCGGGAAAATCTGGTTACTTGTGTTCCAGTGTAAACTTGCATATGTCTGTGTTAAATTGTTGTCATTTTATCAGTGACCAAAATGTCCCCAATCTATTATGGCATTTGCTGGTAAAGGGACGGAGCAGGAGAATATCATGCTAAGCAAAATAAGCCAATCCCAAAGAACCAAAAGCTGAATGTTTTCTCTGATATGCAGCTGCTAATTCACAATGGGGGCGGGGGTAGGGAAAATAGAGGTATTTGGATTAGACAGAGGGAAATGGAGGGAGGGGAGAGGGATTAGAGTAGGAAGGATAACAGAATGAATCGTACATTATTACCCTATGTGTGCATATGATTATAGGACCAGTGTGATTCTACCTCATATACAACTAGAAGATGAGAAGTTATACTCCATTTATGTATGATGTGTCAAAAATGCATCCATGTATAATTAATTAGAACAATTTTTTTTAAATGTCCCTAATCTAGTCCCCTCTGTAATATGTTGTTTAGAAAGTTCCCAAAATGTCTGGATTGTGTACAAAAATGACAAGTGTTATATCACTTTCCTCTCTGATGTTCAGTTCCTTAACAATGGCAATGCAAGGTGCTTTTGCTAAGAAAAAGTGTAGACATTCTAGAAAATGTTATCAAATATGCATACAGAATGAAATTCTTGATCACTTAACTTAAAAGAACAGCTTCATTAATTGCTGATTAGAATTGGGAGGAAATTTTACATTTTTCTATAATTGTGAGTGAAATGCTGCTGTTTGAATTATAGACCTTCATGTTTAGTTCCCTCTCTGTGTTGATAGTTTCTCTCCATCCTCCAGATCTACTCCAACCCTTTATCCTCCTTGCTCTTTGTCCTGAAGCATATGACTTCTGACCACTCCTCTTCCAGCTTTCCCCTTGGGTTCTGCTTATGGGAAACCCAAGCACACTGGAGGAAGGGAAATTTGAAATGGGGTGGTTTTTTTTTCTTTCTCCATGAGATCACCCAAAGCTGGCAGTGCCATGGATAGTCTGTCACTGATCCTCTCCAAAGCCTTCTGTGCACTCTTTCTTTTCTGAGTTCCCAGGTTTCCCCCGCTGGGGTTCCTTTGAGAGAAGAGGTAGATTCTGCACACCTCAAACTGGACCTGGGTTCTGACACTATTTCCCTATACTCCACCCACATTTTATAATAGGTCCTCTTCTGAAGTGATGGTATTTTAAATGTGCCATCTCTTTCTTGTTAAGACTGATATACAACTGTGCATATACCACTGAGCCCTGACAAACATGTGGTCCAGGTCATTCTTCTGGGCTGTTGTGTCGGACTTGATCATATCTATTCTTGCCAAAGAGTTTCACCATTGCCCCATGGGGAGTTATTTTTCTCATAGAATAGTAGCTCCACTATTTGCCTTGTTTACAAAATTAAATGCAGGTTATTATGTCTGTGTTTACAAATAGTTTTAGTTATTTTACTGGGATTTTAAGAAAGAAGATAAAAGTAGATATTAAAAGACAAAGATAGAATTCCTATATTGAAATAGTCTTTCATCCTACTTATAGAGTTTCAAGAAAGAGAATTCTCTGACTACTCTCCTACAATTATATTTTATCTTAAATAAATTATTTGCATTAAATGTTAGGCCTTGTTTTTGTTTGGATGTTGTATTTTAACTCTAAAGCATTTACTTTTTTTTTAATTTAGCGTGAAAAAATTTAAAACTAAAGGTTCTCTTTAAATTATTCATTTCAGTAACAGTTTAAAACTAATGCCTAACAAAGAAACATTTATAGAGATGTTTTCTCTTCACACAATTTATCATACTATGAAAAACAAAATATAATTAAAATTAATAAAAAGATAAAATTCCATTTCCATATCATGCAACTACTGTATTACTCTCTTAGCAGTGGATGAAAAGGTTTGTCATCAAACAAGTATTTCTGGATCCTCTAAGAATGAGGCCCATTGACTTTTATAATTTTAGGTGATGTATCAGTATAATATTTTTTTCTGATCTCATTAAATTCTCCATGATCAAGTATATAGGAAGCCAATGCTGGAATCTGAGAAAAGTAGTTCTTAGCCAGGATATGTTTGTGTTTGATCTTGTGGATAAATACTTGTCCATATTCCTGAAAAGAAAAGAAAATTAAATTATATTAAAAGTCACCACAGATATATGTCATTAGGTAAAAATGTTGCTGTGTCTCAGTGTCTTTGTTTAAAAGTTCATTATCCACAGAATACAGGTTTGTTGCCTGTTTTCTCTTACTTTGTGTTATTTTTCAGGGCTCACTGTATGATGTTTCAAACTAGAAGCCTTCCCCGAGTCTTCTTCTGGCCTCTCAAGTCCAAACCACTGCAAGTTACCTATCTAATATTCATTCTCTTTTCCATTTTTAGGTACAGGCTTAGTTTTATATAGGGTTAGATGTTCCCAACTTTCTGGTCTTTATTCAAGCTAGGAATTGCCATGTAACAAGTAACAAATTTATATTTACACACACACACACACACACACACACACACAGTTTGGCTACAGAAAAGTTTTTTGAAGAGATTTTTAAGAATGGGAAGACTCACGTATTAAGCATATTTAGTCCTTGACCATACTTGGGGTCAGATATAATGTAATTTATGCCAATTTATGACTTAAGAATCCACAAGCATGAGAATGAAAAACAAAGGTTGAAGCTGGCTGAGGAAAATCAGAAGGCCTGAGTTTCCAAGAGCCTGAGTTTCCTACCACACTGGCCTGGGACTGCCAACCTCTGACCTTGCTACATAAAGGAAACTAGACTCACATTTGACAAGTCATGATAAATGGCTCATTCTCATGTTGGGGTTAAGCCTGAAAGCATCCAAAACAATGATGAATCACATTCATTATAATTCTGCATTTTTCTCTAAGCACCTTGCATAATATTTAATACATTCAAAAGTAAATCCTGGTGGGCTGGCATTGTAGCTCAGTGGTGGAGCTCTTGCCTAGCACGTGTAAGGCATTGGGTTCGATCCTCAGCGCCACATATAAATATAATAAAGATACTGTGTCCATCTACAACTAAAAATGTTTTTTAAAGGTAAATTCTGATTAAATTAATAAACTTCATCTATTCTCTTTATTACTCTTATTTTCTTTTCAACCAATCACCTGTACATTACTTTCTGAGAGTAAGAAATTCTCCCACTAAAAATCTCTTTATACGGTCAAATCTAAGGTAAAGTCAGCCCTGGGGAAAAAGGGCCAATGGATTTGGTATTCATTTTTCTTAATTGGTTCTTTTTAGTTATACATGACAATAGAATATACAATGGCTAGTATTTTTACAGAAAGTTTTATATAGAAATATCCTAGATTTTTTTAAAGTTTCCTCTTTACAGAAAAATTTAGTAGATAAATACTTGTCCTTGGCACTAATCTAATTTTGTTCCAACGTTTGTCCGTATTTCATCCAAGGAAAACTAAAACATTTCTGTGTTGCTAGGTTAATGTATACATGTATAAAATCTTGTAGATTCCAAAGTATCCTTACAAATCTAAAAATTAAAAAAGATGAGCCAAGTATATTAGGGTATATGCATTCAAGGAAATATTAAGTTACTCTTTAAAAATAATATAATATGGAAAGTAACCCACTATCTATTGTTAAGCCAACCCAAAAAATCAAGTTACACAGCAATTTTTACATGAAATGAATGAAATTATATATACATACTTTAAGTTAAAAGTATGTGTAAATATATGTGTATATATACATATATGTAGGCATATATATGTGCACACAAATATACTTGCACATAGACACTTTTAGAAAGATTTCATTAAATTGTATATAAGAAATATAAGTTTTCTATGGAATGTGCATATAGGGATGGGTGGATATCAGGAGACTTTTATTCTTTATATTATTTTAACCTGTTCATATACTTAAACCAATAATGCATTGCTCTTCTTACAATTAAAAATAAAATGCACCAAAAAAATTTTAAAATACTGTCATTTTATATACATAGTTACTACCCAAGTTGATTCATGCACAACACTAAGCTGAGAGCTTAGAGTTTTTTCCTGTGATGAGATAACATTATCTCCTTTTTATAGATGAGAAAACTGGGTCATCAAGACATTAGCAACCTTCCCCAAATCTAACTCATAAAGGAGAATGCCAGAATTCAAAGACAGGGCTGCTTTCGTTCTTTTTACAGATTCCACATTTTTAGATAATCTAAAAATTCATGAAGCAAAGAGGGCAGGTTGTTAGTGAAAAAGCTAGGGAAGAACTGGGTCAGGACTGCTGATTTTTAGTCCACAATTGTTCCTACTCTGGCCAATGTACACACTTTGAGAGATCCATCTGCCTTCCTTAGATTCACAGAACAGAAGTCTTTCTCCATGCCTTTCCTATAACTTGTGAGATTGCAGGGAGTCAAGATTATTTTAAATTTTAAGTTTTTGACTTCCTGAGAAAGCATTTATCTCTGTGCACCAAGGAAATTCTGGAAATTCTTTAACTTGTTATAAAACATACAATATTCTTTAACTAGACCAAATATTACTACTTAAAAGATTATATCAGCCCAAATCATAAAAAAGGCAAACATTTTTAAGTTTGGTTGAAAACCTTCGCTTCGCTTCCAGAAATTCAGAAAGATTGGCACCCTGAAATTAAAAATGCTTGTGAATAGGACATTTAATTTGATACTGCAATAATTTCATTAAATACACAAAGGGAGTTGTGTGGATTAATTGAAGAAGCACTGGAATATCAGCGCTGGGAATGAACTTAAATCTTATTTTGGGTCCTAGATGAAATGATATTGCTAGTATTGGCTATGCTTCCAGTGATTAAATATTTATAAGGCAGCTTAGTTTACTAAATATAACATTTAACACAGCCTCAATTTCTTGCTGCCCTTTCTTTCAATCCCTAGAGTAAAATTTATCTTAGCCTGAATACTTAAGACTCTGAAAATTATTGAAAAAAAAAAAAAGCTAAAACATTTAAGTAGTTTCTCCTTTTATACTAGACAAGTAAACCTACCCCGCTCTAAAAACAAACAGGCAGGGAATAGCACTATTCTAAATGATTATTTGACATCATTTCTTTATTTTCCTTTAGCTGACATCATGCCTGGAATTGAAGGTGCAGCAGTGTAACCAACTGAAGGCAAAGAATCAGTATCAGCCTTGGGATGCTGGGCATGGGTAGTGTAAATGGAGCTCTCTAGGAACTCTTCAGGGGGCCCTCAATTTTGTTCATCAAAATGTTTTACAGATTGCATCTTGTAAGTTATTGAAACTAAATGGTTTTTAATTTTGGCAGTGCTTTCTCCAATCCAAGTTAGAAGCAAAAAAAAAAAAAAAAAAAAAAAAGCCCCATCAGTACTAAAGTACAAAATTATGAACAAAATACATTTGTCAATTGAGTGTACTTTTAGGCAACCTTGTGATAATTATTAATCAACCAAAGGACAGATGCTGAGTTTCATAATACCTTTGTGGTAGTAATATTTACTTAGTTTTTCAATAAGTACTTATTAAAACTCCTAGCCAGTGACAGGCACAATTATGGGTATTAGAGTATAGATGCAAATAAATGAAACAAAATCTTTACCCTCATGGAAATAATTGTGGAATTAATGGGCTTGAACTTGCTGTTAGAAGGTAGTGGCATGATGTTTAGGTATTTTTTCATTCAAATCACTTATCTTTACCTGTTATATGTTATAGCTTCCCTTTGTAATCTAAAAAAATATATTTTTACTGGTACATAATAATTACACAAAATAGTGGAATTCTTTTCTACATATTTGTACATGCACACAATTAAATATAATCTAGTTATTTTAACCTCTGCCTTCCATATCATCCACATGTTTTGTTACTGTTAATCTATAAATTCTGTTTCTTTTTTTTTTAATATTTATTTTTTAGTTTTCGGCGGACACATCTTTGTTTGTATGTGGTGCTGAGGATCGACCCTGGGCCGCACGCACGCCAGGCAAGCGCGCTACCGCTTGAGCCACATCCCCAGCCCCTAGATTCTGTTTCTTAATCCAATGGGGAAGTATTTAAATCAATCATGGAATGCATATAAAGGCAATGAAGTTACCCATGATAATTCCAATGAGTAAATTAACTTCCCAAATAAAGCACAAATTCTTACCTCTTCAATACTTGTTAGCTTAAGATGAGCAACTGCTTCATCTTTGGTGAGAAGAATGCAGTTCCAGGGAGACCACTCCAGGTTTTTATCCCATCTAACCAGGACCAGATCATTGATATCGTCCCAGGCACTGAGAACCGATTGTGAGGCCCAGATGTTTTCCATCAAGTACTGAATATCCTGTAGCTGCAGGTCAAAATAAGTTTGAAAGGCAATTTTGTTTTCTTCTAAATAAAGAATTTTGAAGATCTAATTAAATTATGTTCAGTTTATTTTTTAATGCAAATATCATTCATAAGGTGTCACAGGAATACAGCTCCTTATATTTTGCCTAAACTATATTACTAGTCTTAATTCATGACCCTAACCTAGAGTAAGCTGTATATTTCTTCCAGTATGCTAATTTTGCCTTAATATAATCACTGTAATGCCTTAATATTGCCTTAGTAAGCATATGATGTTCAATTCTTTCAAAAACTTGTTAGAAACTATCATCCTCAGGGCCATGGTAGGACTCTCGTAAGAATTTTTACTGCCATTTTATAAATAAGAAAGCTGATATTTAATAAAGATGAAATAATTTCTTAGTGTTAGTTTAAAATATTTTGTTGTTTTACTGAAAAAAAAAGGGAAAGGTGGTGAAACAAAATAGTGTTTAAAAGTTTTTTAAAATTTTAAATCATATTAGCTAAAATTCTTGGAATAACTTTTTATCATGAGGCTGCATCTAATTGTCAGGGAGATACAAGCTTTACAAAGTACAAGCACTGCAAAAAGAACCATTATTTTTAAATTTATGTGTAAAAGCAGGAATCTTTTCTGTAAGATCAGCGATAAAACCTAAACAAATTTATCAAAGTTAAAAAAAAAAGATTTTTTTCACCATAAACACCTACAGTATTTCTTAAATGGATCATTCAATATATTAAGCTCAACTAATACAATCTCGCTTTTACTTAATTTTAAAAAAGACAATATTATCACAGCTGCTATGAAAAAGAAATCTATGGGGCTTTAAAATTAACACTTTGTACAGTTTTACTTATATTCAAAATTTGTGCCTTGCTCATATTTTTGTTTTTATTTTCCTCAATTGTATTAATAATTTCAAAATTGAACCCAAAAGAATGAAGTATTTACTTGTATGTAAATGTGAACTGTGCACATGATCAATGTGATTGGCAACTTCTAAGAACTGCCTTATATGCAACACTACGGCTGGGGCTATAACTCAGTGCTAGCGCACTTGCCTGGCAAATATGAGGCACTGGGTTCGATTCTCAGCACCACATATAAATAAATAATAAATAAATAAATAAAGGTCTATCAACAACTTAAATATTTAAAATAAAAAAAGAGCAACACTATTGTTTACTATATTAGATGGTCTCTGCATGGATTACAGATGAACTACGTGACCACTAACACACTCAGTTTCTTTCTCTAAATAGAACCTGGACTTTCTACATATCTTAGCTTTCATCTTTTTACATTACTTGGCATTGTGTCCAAATTCAGTCTATGCTGATCTTTACCAATGCCCCTGACTTTCCTATTTACTTGATCAGAAAGTTCAAGCAGTCATATGCCTGCTAATAATATTACTGAACTAAATACTAATCAAAATTATTTCCCTTGCAAGAGGGAAAAGAGCAATTGGGCACCCATATTTGTGTAGTAATCCTGGACATTAGAAAAGTAAGGTAAGATGACCCAAACCCTACAGATGTACAGTATTCAAATTAAATTACAACTCATGGACACTATTCTGAACAGAAAGGCAATAATCTCTTAGGATGTTTTCTGAGATGTCCACTTTTGTGATATTAATTTTACATCAACTTGATGGGACCTCAAGATTTCTAGATATTTGGTTGATCAGCATTCTGAGTGCTTCTATAAGGGATTTGATTAACATTTAAATCAGTAGACTGAGTAAAGCAGATTGCCCTCTGTAATATGGATGGGTCTCATCAAGTCAGCTGAAGTCCTGAAGAAAACGAAAGGTTGACCCTCCCCCCAAGTAAGAACTCTCCCACCTGACAGCCTGTGAACTAGACTCCAGCTCTTCCTAGTTATGCAGCCTGCTGTTCTTCAGATTTGATCTAGGACACTGGCTTGCATATTGTGGAGTGGCCAGCCTCCATAGTCATGTGAACAAATTCTTTATAATAAATCTATCTAATATATAATATGAAATGTTGAGATGGCACTTACAGGTGAGTTATAGTAAAGCCCTAATCTAAGATTTCCAAAATAGTAACATCAACAATTCTTTAAGAAAAGCACATAAAAATTTGAGCCCTGAAGTAAACATCATCTTTATTTTTTAAAAATGTTAACTCTGTTGGAATACACACACACACACACACACACACACACACATTGGAATATGGATATCATATATATAGCATTTATGTATATATAGAGTGTGTATGTGTATATATACATGTGTGTATACACACACACACACACACACACACTCATTTTTCAATTTGTTTTTCAAACTCTGGATTGCTACCTCTGGGTGACACGAAATTCTCTAAACAGAAATCAGAATAAGCAGTTTGAATTAAATAGAAAATATCAGAGGACATCCACAGTGGTAAAGTAAACACTATTTCAGAAAACTGTTATTTCTGAGGCAGTACAGTATACATTTAAATGGAGGGACTCTGGGAACCAGTCTGCCTAGGTTTCTGTTCTCGTGCTGGTACTTACTAGTATAAAATTGGGGCAAGTCAGCTAAACTCTCAGTGCTTCAGTTTCTTCATCTGCAGAATGGAAATAATTCCTATTTTGATAGTATTATTTGTGTTGAGTGAATGAATATATAAAGTGTACAGAGTATGTAAGCACTATTTGAATGATGGTTATTATTACTGTCATTATTATCATGGGTGTCTGTACTAGGTTGTGACAGATTGTGAGCAAGTGCTTGAAAGTTAATGATTTAGCAGTTTTGAACAAAGCACACTACATTTGGAAGATATTTTTTAACTCTAACTTTGCATAGAATATATTGCCTCATTTCCTATTTGGCATTAAATATAATTTAGTTAATTTTAATTAAAGATTTTATAGAAAATTTTACTTGACAGTTTATAAAACAAATATCCTATTGAGATCACCAGTGCTTTTTATGACTCACTTTTATTAATATATTGCTAATGTTGGGTGCTATAGTTTAGATCTGAAATGTCTCCAAAAGGCCCATGTGTTAAAAGATTTGGACCCAACTTAGCACTCTTGGGAGGTGCTAGAAACTTTAGAAGGTGGACCCCATTGGGAGGTGTTAGGTCACTGGGATTATGTCCGCAAAGGGAATTGTGAGTCCTCAGTCTCTTCTTCAAATCTCTCCCCTCTCTCTGCTTCTTAGACACTATTGAAGCCAGATTTAAAGTTAGGTAGTCAGTGTAGTTAGGTAAATCGGGTCTAATATCGAGTGAAATCTAAAATGGAGACCATGCGGAGAATGACTCAGGGAAAACACAGGACAACTCATGGAATGTTAATGAAGTCCCTAAAAGGCCCTAGGCCAAAGTCCACCTCAAAGAAATGTTAATGAACAGCCCCCAGCAAAAAGGTGCTGACTCAGAAGTCCTTCCTGACCAGATTACTTCTTTGGCCCACCTGTGTCCCACCCCTGGGGCCTTCCCACCTACATTCCATCACTGAAAGAACTATAAAAAGGGGAGACAACATCCCTTCCACGGATTCCACCTCTTGGGTCCCCTTCTTCCTCCGGGAGAAGTCTTTTCTGCTGTCCTTTAATAAACTTCTAATTTCTACTCTGACCTTGCCTCGGTGTTATTCTTCAACATCGGGGAAGCAAGGACTCGTCACCGGTCAACAGCGGTAACACTATGAAGTGAGTAATTTCCTCTCATGTGCTCTTGCTATGATGTGCTGCTTTGCCATAGGCCCAAAACCAACAGCACAAACTAACTATGGATTGAAACCTCTAAAGCATTCAATCCAAATAAACCTTTCCTTTTTATAAGCTGACTGTCTCAAGTATCTTGTTACAGTAATGAAAAACTGACTAATACATTGGGCAAAGTCATTTCATCAATAAATCCTTCTCTTTTTTCATTTTACATATCAAATTCAAATAGTGTCAGGAATTTGATTTTGTAGAACTGAAGACTCCTGTGACCTAGACAACACAATGAAAATCATGGGAAACCCAAAGAGACCGCAGTAGTGGTTAAGTTAGGAATTCAGGTCAAAGTCTCTGATTTCACAGGCCTACTCTATTGCAAAGCTGAGAGTTATTCTTATGAGACAAACTACCAATGGGGTCAATGATCCAATGCAATGGTTTATCCAAAAGAAACTTTTTATTTAGGAAGATAAGTATCCACTCAAAGCTCTTCCCTAAGGTTTGTTTTTGTTGTTTGTTTGTTTGTTCATTTGCTTGTTTGTTCATTTGTTTTATTGCCTATAAGGCTTAGCTTTCACTTTCATATTATTACCATCATAATCACTTTCAGTATATACTAATAATTGCCATCATCTGCCAATACCAGTATGTTTATAAGCAACATCAATTTCTGGAAAAGTGAATCATTCATTCATTCAACAATTATTAAGTGATATACAGTCTTGGCAATGTATCAGGTTACAGAGATATATCATAAGAAGGAGAAAAAAAAAGGAACAACCCTGCCCTCTCAGGATTGATTTACAGTTTAGTCATTAAATGATCTCTCTCTCCCTCTCTCACACACATACATGACTGTAACAATGACATACATACAAAGAAAAGTATACATCTTTAATCATAACTATACATTTCAAGAATTATTTTATGTGAGGGCTAGCTCTGTCTCTTCATAGTTATTTCTGTCATTTTATCTGCTCACACAATCTTTAAAAAAGTCCTCCTCCCCCAGTAACTCTCTTTCATTAGATCATTCAAAAAAATTAACTATAGCTGAAAAAAATTTGTTTTATCTATTCTATTTTTTTAAATTTGTTATTTCTAGATATACATGACAGTAGAGTGTGATTTGACATATTAGACATACATAGAATAAGTATAACTTGTTCCAATTAGGATGCCATTATTGTGGTTGTGTATGATGTGGCATTACATTGGTCACATATTCATATATAAAGATAGGAAAGATATGTCGGATTCATTCTACTGTCTTTTTCTATTCCTAGCCCCTCTTCCCTCTCTTCATTCACCTTTGTCTAGTCCAATGAACTTCTAATCTTTCCTTCCCTTGCTGTGGGTTAGCATCCACATACCAGAGAGAACATTCTGCCTTTGGTTTGGGGGGATTGGCTTATTTCATTTAGCATGATATTCTCTATCTCCATCCATTTACCAGCAAATGCCACAATTCCATTTTTCTTTATGGCTGAAAATATTCAATTGTGTACATATACCACATTTTCTTTATCCATTCATCTGTTGAAGGGCATCTGGGTTGGTTCCATAGCTTGGCTATTGTGCATTGAGTGGCTAAAAACATTCAACTGGTTGTGTCACTGTAGTTTGCTGATTTTAAGTCCTGTGGGTGTAAACTGAGGAGTGGGATAACTGGGTCAAAGGTATTCCATTCCAAGTTTTCTAAGGAATCTCCATATTGCTTTCCAGAGTGTGGCACCAGTTTGCATTCCCATCAGCAATGTATTAAGTGAAACTTTGTCCCCACATCCTACTAACATTTATTGTTATTTGTATTCTTGGCAATTGCCATTCTAACTGGGGTGAGATGGAATCTCTTTACTTATTTATTAACTGTTTTCTCATCTTTTCCTTTCCACCTCTGTAGAACATCAGCTCTGGACATATCATTATGTCTTAAAAAGCTACCTGTGTACACAGCAGGAATTAATAATTCTGTTAAGTGGATAAATTAACAAAAATCTATCCTTATAGAAAACAAAGTATAGTACAAAGTCAAAAATAAAAATTGTAAATGTTTATGAAAAGATTTTAATTACATATAATTATTACAGAAGTCATTT
The DNA here is from genome assembly GCF_047511675.1 of Marmota flaviventris. Lineage (NCBI taxonomy): Eukaryota > Metazoa > Chordata > Mammalia > Rodentia > Sciuridae > Marmota > Marmota flaviventris. The sequence continues at coordinate 50,314,461 of NC_092498.1, forward strand.
TACACTCATACTTTCCTTTGTGTCCTTGGAAGTTAGTTACTTTGCTGTTTAAAATTTAATAAAAATTTTTAAAAATCTAGCAAGAAACTTTTGGATTTTCACGAAAAAATTCTTTTCATGAATCATCTCTCCTCCCTTTCTAGTTAAGGATCACTGTCATATCAACAGAATTAACCTATTTTGACCTGGCATGATATTCCCATATGAATCGAAAATGAAAATAGGAAAGTAAGATTTTTGGAAAGTCCATGTCTACAATGAAAACAGCATTTTTTTTCTTTTTACAATTTTAATTTTCAAGATGTATTTGTTTTAAAACCTCTCTAACACTGACAGTTTTATGAACTAGTCAAGATCTTTGGCTTCAGAAATACCCTGCTTATTTATTTTCCATCAACAATATCCTTTTCTCAATTGATTCACATAATGACCACACCTTTTAACATGAGTAACAGCCCCAAAAGTGTGTTTCTGCCCCTGTGTAAGCAGCCCCCACCCCAGGACTTCCACAGAAGTGCTTTCCAGGTCTCCACTGCCCTACCCATCACACACCACAGTGGTGTGCCCAGCTCCCAGTAGTCTTGCAACCTACTACCAGAATGGGGGGCTCTTGCAATTCTGCCCCAGTCCCCAGCAATGCCTGAAAAGAAGCTACACAAGCCCACTTTTCCGGAACAGCCTCTATTATAGTGTCTGTCAAGGGCTTCTGCATATTGCATAAATGATAATTTTCCCCCTTTGGAACAAAATAGAATAAACTGGGAGACCACAAACACCCATCCCAAGTGCTAACGTATACAATAGCACAATAGAAGAGTGCCTAAAGAGTCTCATAAGGAATATTTATGTGCCTTTTGCTATCTTAATGTTTCTATTAACGAATATTTTAAAAATTAAACTTGCTTTAAATATAGGAATATTTGTAATTGGATATTATAATTGCCCATAGTTTCTGCTCCAGGGAAGGCAGAGAAAAGCATAAGAGCTGGCCTCACAGCTCCCTTCTCCTCTTCATTGCCCATTCCTTACTCTTGGAAAAGTCCAAAGTTATTATATGTTTTAAAACTGAAGAGATATCTTCTCATTTTGGGGTAGACTAAACAGTGAAAATAATACCCAATTATTACTTAGTATCATCTAGAATGCATTTCAAAAGGAACTGTGAAGAGAATCTTGACAGATCCATTGAAATGCATTGCTTAAAGCGTTGTTTTTTAGAGCCAAGAAAGGCCTAGCAAAAGGACACCACCTCTGAGCGAAGCAAGGGCTTCACACCATTTTTGGAAAATGAGGCTTCTTAACCTATGCCTGTCTCAAGTAGGAACAAGTAGGAACAGGACAAGTAGGAACAGGACTCTGATTGGAACAGCTGCCTCACACAGGACTCACCTTGACAGCACTATAAACCACCTGTGTTTGCCACACCTCTATTTCCTGGGACTTCTGAGAGAGCCAGAGGGATCTTCTATTGTTTCCTAATTATTTCACTCTACTACACCAGGTTCCCACTTACCTAGTCACACCCCACCTTCCTTCCTCTTGTGCTCTTTCACTGTCCCTTCTAGAGATATCTTTCATTGGCCAGAATCAGAATACGTTACAGATATTTCCTCCCTTAAATTCAAGAGAGGAGATGATCCTCGTCCTAACAGAGGGAAATCTACAAGCCATGTTGGACATCATAATCATTTTTTTTCCACTCATTCATCTTATTTAAACAATTCACTGCCTTATCCTCTACTAATTCTTTTAATCATTGCAATAGCTCTAGGAGTAGGTACTACGAATATCCCCATTTTGCAGGCAAGTAGGTTGAGGAGCATACAAGTTAAGTAGCATGTCAAGACACAGCTGTTGAAGCAGAGTTCAAATTTGTTTTGCTGCCTCCAACATCCGGCCCTGTGTCTTTCATATCTCTCTCTCTCCATATCTCTCTCTCTCCATATCTCTCTCTCTCCATATCTCTCTCTCTCTCTCTCTCTCTCTCTCTCTCCATATCTCTCTCTCTCTCTCTCTCTCTCTCTCTCTCTCTCTCTCTCTCTCTCTCTCTCTCCTGCATTTCCCCCAACAGCACTAAGTGTATTATATTTCCCTCATCTAAAAATCAGATGCCCATAATGCCTGCCATCTCTGCTGCCACAGCACAGTGCCACCTCTGGCCCTGGGTCTTCCTGAACAATGCTCTTGAGCCTGTGACACTTTGTTTGTCATGGTCACCAGACTCATTCCCACTCATTCTTCTGTCTCATCCTGTAGGTCATATCTTCAAGGAAGCCTTTTCTGGCCCACAAATCAGCTTAAGTTCCCTTTCTAAATCCTGCATGGTCTCCACACTTCTCCTCATCACACTGTCATCTGCTGTTACAAGGACTTGTCCTACTTTTTAATGTCTATCTTTTCTAGGATGGAGGGTCTGGTCACTAGTGCATCTCCAGGGCAAAGCACAGTACTTACATACCAAGAACATGTCTACGCCTACAACTCAGGGCTGGAATCACTGTCCACATTAGGAAAACAGGGGGGTGGTATTTCACACCCAAGCACACGTTCAACTGCAACCACTTCCTGTCAAGACATCATCCTTGACGGACTCATTTCAGCCAGGTATGGTACCCCATATGGACCATACCTGCATCAAGAAAGCAATTTGAGAGTCATCTTCATAATCCGCCTCTGAAGAGTACAGCCGCTGAAGTAAACACTTGTACTTCAAAAATGCTTCTCGTTGTTTAGCCTCATTCTGGAGGTTAGTGCAGTGGCGACATCTGTATATGTGCTTCGAAGTGGATGAGATGGCAAATTCCGTAGAAGGCAAATAGAGCTGGCAATTGCGGCAAAAGTAAATCTTCTTGTAAAATTTCAGTGGGTCTTGAGGGACCTAAAGAGCAGGAAAAGAAAAAGAAAAGGGAAGGTGCGAAAATCAGGCCAAACACTCATCAGAAGCACTGCGCACTAATGTTTAGAGTGAGTTACAAATTGGCTAATTTAAAAAGTCATTTCTCCTGAACTTGCTATCTATACAAAATTTAAATTCCATAATCTATACAAAATTTATTTACCCTGCCAAAATATGAATGATACCCTGTATCATTCATTAACCCCTAGAAACATGTGGCAAATCACTAGAAAATTAATTGACAGGAAAAAAAAATAGTGGGCAGAGTCTTTCAGCACTTATTTGAAAAGAGTTTATATTTTTATTCTATTTTACTTAATTATTTCTATAGGCAAAATAGCCAGTCTCGCATATAAATGAAAGCTCACTATGCCAATTATTCTTCTCATTTCATGAATTTAAAAAATGAATTCAAATTAGTTAATGATTAATTTTCAATATTTGAAACTCCATATCTAAAGCTGTGGGCAGGAAGTAATTCCATCTTAGAAGATTCAACCCAATTGTTCTTTATGGGCCAAAGTACCATGAAGGAAGGAAGGAAGAGGGAGGAAGAAAGGGAATTAGAACACTTTCAACCCAGACTGAACAAAGACTTACTTATGTAAGCCAGTCTTTCCTAATCTATGGTACATCCATATTTTTGGCCTCCGTGAGAAGAAAGATTAAGCAGCAACATAGTTGGCATTTAATATATGAAACTTTCAAAAATATATTTTTGTTGTTTTGTGTTGTCAGTGCTGGGGATAGAACCCAGTGCCTCACACATGCTAGGCAAGTACTCTACCACTGAGTTACATCACCAGCCCTTAAAAATATGTTAATAAAGAAGGAAACAGGCATCAATGTTCACTTGTGTCTTTTTTCTCTTACTCAAGGTAAATTTATAGTATTGACCACATAATCCATTCTTATGATTTACTTTGTTCTGATCATCTGTTTCTGTACCTTCCCTTCTAGTCTGCTTTACTTTTCCCAAATGGTCCATCTTCCTGAAGAGTAATATTCTTTGAGAATGTCATTGTCCGCTGCCTAATAATTTTTTGGAGATAACAATATGTACATTAAAAAGATAGTTAATTGCTCTGGAGGAAAGAAAAGTGATCTCGACATATAATCAAATAACTCAAAGACAATATTTCTGGGTTCTTATTCTGAGATCTACTTACTTAATATTATTTTCCTTCCTCTTAGGAATTAAACTAGACATTATATTAGTCAGCTCATGAAAGCCAGTTAGGAATGATAGACCATTGTGAAACCATGAGAAAATTTTCTCTACCACCCTGAAACTGTATAAGACGACAACTTAACCCTATTAGGCTTATGATGGCAGAAAACTTTTAATTAAACTAAGCTACATAATTTGGGGATGGGGGCAGAGGATTAGTGGTATTTCTACAAATTCTTGTTCCACTAAGCAAACTAAAAATGTACAAGGAGCCACTCTTCTTTAAAGTCAGTAACATTTTTTTAATCCTAGCATGTAGTTTGAGATATAAAAGGATGTATCCCCAAAAAATAGAAGCAGCAAAGATTATCTGAAGATTTTCCCTAGATAGTAGAAAAAAATCTTAAATCCTTTGTTTTAATGAATATTTTCACAAAGGCATGAGCCAAACAGTAATTTTAAATTGGATTAAAAATTAAATGGGTTATAGGTTGAATTTACTTGACAGAAGTTATTTAGAATGATCATTTTGACTTTTTAAAATTTTTTTAATTTATTCTAATTTGTTATACATGATGGCAGAATCCAATTTATTTCATATTACACATATAGAGCACAATTTTTCAAGACACTGATTGTACACAAAGTATTTCTTTTGAAGGTATGAGAACTTCATTTTTGGCATAATTTCTAAGTTTACCTCACTTGGGGAAGAAGTTTGTCTTAATTTTGTTTGATAGAATTCTTTCTAAAATGTTTTAATTTCCTTTGTTTAAAATTAAAGCATACAGAACATAATGTAGTCAGTCAGGTATGTCATTTTTAGGATAAATTAGAATATTTTTATGAGCATATTCTATAGTATTGTGGTAACAGACCATAGAATTATTTGATTATTGCACAGTGTATCTGCTTCCCTTTTCACTCTAAAACAGTTGTCCTTTCCCGCTATTTTAACTGTTCCTACCTATGAGGCACACATATCTTTCCAAATTTTATTTTTACGCTGTTTGAGGATAAAAAACAAATCCCCAATTTTGCTATACTTTCTACTCCAGTGGATTTAAATGTTATCCAAATGATCAATCAGTACTTGCAACTCTAACTCCTTCTCAGAACTTTCCACAGGAACAGAAAACAACAAAAGCAATACTGACTTCCCAAAAACTCAGCTTCTCTTTTCCAAGACATGATCTTTGGAGAATCTCTCCTCAGATTCTATAGCATGTGGTTATAACTTTGCTTCCTGCTCTACAATTGTACCCTCAGATCCCGGTGAACCATCATTATATCTTCTGTGCTTTACATATTACCAGGCATACAGAAAATGTAAAAAAAAAAAAAGTTTGTACTTGAATAAGGTTAAATATAAATAGATAAAACTAGCATGAGTTACTCTTGTGGAATTAAATATATTGGTTTAAATTCAAGATTGAAGCAGCTATTTCAGGTGCTCAAAGATGATCTAAGGTGCTCCTATGTTACTGAATTCAATCACAGCTTCAACTGCTGTTTGCATGAGCATTGAGTAAGGCAGGAAAGATTGCACTCCAGGTTATTAATGCTGATTGTCTCAAGGGATTCAAGAGTAGGAAATCAAACTGAGGAAGGGTCGATGAGGAACAAAATAGTATAATATGAGGAAGAAATCTCCATTAATGCAAGAAAAATATATTTGGTAAATTCAGTATTGATCCCTTACTCAAACAACCAGAGATCAAAAGCAAGACCATTATCAAGAAATCAGGAATTGAAGAGGCACTCTTTAACTAGATAAAAGGCATCTCCAGGGTTCATTATCTGTGCCGTTCTGTCACTTATAGCCCTGTGTCCTACAAATTTCAGTGGTGTTGATCTCAGGGACTAATAAGACTCTTGATCTCTCTCTTCAACCCAGGGAATCCTCTCTCTTTGTATTGTAGCATGGACAGTTTTTCAGGGCAGTAAAATAAGACAACTGTAAGGCTGCTTCATTTGTTTCCTGTCTCCTAAGAACCACACTCTTCCATTGCCTGGTGTCTTAAAAAACATGGATTCTCCTTTTTCCATTTTAGTCATATAACTCCAACTTACTTCATCTTGGCCAGAAGTGAAAGAAAGTGATCAATTATATTTGACAAAGGTGCCAAGACAATTCATTATAGAACTGTCTTTAAAGGGCGGGGAGGGGGGGGGCAATTCACAAAACAAAAGAAGAAAATAGCCTTAAGTAATCCTTCATACCTTATAAATAATATTTGAGAATGGATGAGAGCCCTAATTGTAAAAACTTAAAATGACAAAATTATAAAATAAAAAAGAGAAGAAAATTCCTGTGGACTTTGACATTAGGCAAAGATTTCTTAAATACTAAACCAAAAGCAAGATCCATTTTTTAAATGAATAAATTGAGCCTTATTGTAAAAACTTCTCTATTAAAGACACTACTAGAAGAATGAAGACACACAGAAAGAGATATTTTCAATTCATATTTCTGACAAAGAACTTACATACAGAATAATTTGTAAATTCTCAAAATTTAATAATGAGAAAATAACCATAAAAAAGAAGAAAGATGGCAAAAGATACGTGCGGACATATCACCAAAAAGGTCTATGTATGGCAAAATGGATATGAAAAGATGTTCAATATTATTATCATTACTTTTATACTTATCATTAGCTATTAAGGGAATAAAAATTAAAATATATAAGACACCACTACAAAATCTGTTAGAATTCTCAAAATTAAAAACTGATATACATGTATTGATAAGGATGTGAAGTAACTGGAACTCCCACACATACAGCATTTGAGAATTCAACCTTGAACTACTAGTTTGGAAAAAAAGTTTAGCAGTCTATTATAAATGTAAATGTGCATTTACCAGGTGGCTCAACAATGCTACTCCCAGTAGCATTTAAAAATGAGAAAATGTAATCCCAACCCACTTACCTCAAAACTTTTTTTATGTATATGACAGTGGAATGCATTACAATTCTTATTACACATATAGAGCATAATTTTTCATATCTCCGGCTGTACACAAAGTATATTCACACCAATTCATGTCTTCATGCACGTACTTTGGATAATAATGATCATCACATTCCACTATCATTAATAACCCCATGCCCTTTCCCTTCCCCTCCAACCCTTCTGCCCTATCTACAGTTCATCTATTCCTCCCATGCTCCCCCTTACTATCCCACTATGAATCGGCCTCCTTATATCAAAGAAAACATTCAGCATTTGGTTTGGGGGATTGGCTAACTTCACTTAGCATTATCTTCTCTAACTCCATCCATTTACCTGCAAATGCTATGATTTTATTCTCTTTGGGGTATTACCCTCAAACTTATAATCACATGTTTATAGGTTTTTATTCATAAAAGCCCCAACTCTAAACTCAAAATTTCCTGTAGAGATAAAAGGATAAAAGTGAAGCTTATGTGTATCCAGACAATAAGATAATTGCTCAGTCATAGCAAGGGACTACTATACACTCAATAGCATGGGTGAATCTCAAAAGCAATATGCTAATCCAAAGAGTTAGTCTCAAAAGACTGCATACAATTCCATGATAGCATGATTTCACTTAGATGACATTATGGAATAGATCAAATTATGGAAATAAAGTGCAGGTCAGTCAGTGTTTGCCAAGGGTTGGGGGGTCAGGAAAGACTACAAAGAGCAGCATAAAAGAAATTCTCTCTGGTGACAGAAATATTACCTAGACTGTACTGTTAGTTACATGACTTAACACATTTGTCAGAATTCACCAAAAAGAGTAAACTTTGCCAAAGGTAAATTTAAAACATGAATAAAATAATATGGGAAGTGCAGAATACAAAATTCCCACTAAGGTTTTTATGAATATGTATGAACTGTATTAGTCTATAGAGAAAGACTAGAAGTTAACTTGAACAAATGAACCACTGATTGAAATAATACAATGAGCAACTTTTCTCTTGGACTTCCATTATAATTTAATATGCTTTTAACAATATAATTAAGGTTCTAGAATAAATTATATTCTTCTAAAGGTTTTGTCTAAATATTGGGATTCTGTTTTGTCAAAAAGCTAAAATATTTAGTCTGCTCCTTAAATTATAACTTTAAAAATAATCATTGAAATAAAACACAATGTATAATTCTTTGGCAATCCCCTCCCCTTAATCCCAATTTACTGAAAGTGTTTTAAATGATTTTGCACAGTATGAAAGCAATAAGGCACTTATCTTGGCGTAGGACCACAAAATCCCCCAGAAACCAAAGAATGCCAGAGTTGGAGAACACAATTTAATTCAAACACAATTTACATTTGGATTTTCCTCAGAATATCTATAGGGGTCTGTTCACTAATCAGTATAGCTATGTGTTAAGTATTTTAGGGAAGTTAAATAAGGTGCAACATGCAATCTAAGAAATGAAAAGTTTAACTCTTCCATGAAGGAGAGGACACGAATGAGAGTTGAGTCTCTAAACATAAGTAGGATTTGGTTGATGAAATAAAATAGCAGAGCATTTTGGGTGGAAACAGCAGTGTGTGTAAAGCATGGAGGTGTGAGATATTAGATGAATTCAACATAATGCAATACTCAACTGGAACATTAGTTTAGTCATTTTGAGAAAAATTCAAGGCTATAATCACAGGCATAGAAGTTAAATGAGTAAGTATAGTTTATCAACATACTAATCATTCAAAGGAAATTTCACCAATAAAAAGATCTTCCACTAGATTCCAAATAAAGAGTTAAAGCAGGATTCCACCTCTTGGGTCCCCTTCTTCCTCCGGGAGAAGTCTTTTCTGCTGTCCTTTAATAAACTTCTAATTTCTACTCTGACCTTGCCTCGGCGTGCTTCTTTGGTGTTATTCTTCAACATTGGGGAAGCAAGGACTCGTCACCGGTCAACAGCGGTAACATATTGGAGGTCCCAGACCGAGATTCTACACCGAGGTAAGTGCACGCACCCCATGTCTCTTTGAGGTGCATCTTTCTCTCTCTTTCTTTCTGGAGGGTAAGGTGGGCACCCGACGGCTACTTAAATGCAATTAGTGCAGCCGCCACTCTTCAAGACTCGGGTGAGAGGTTTCCCAGCCTAGGCAGCTCTCAATCACCTGTTCAATACAGAGCAAGCATGTTGGGTTCTGCCAAAGCCGCTTCCAACTTTTCTGTCTGGGCCTGGAGAGCAATTGGCGTGAGTACACAGTGTCCCGAATCCCGATCTGCCTCGGATGCGTGGAGGTGGAGGAAGGAGTTTGGAACAACTGCGGAATTCCGGTCTGGGCTACACTCAGATGTATTCTTAAGGTTCCTTTCTCTTGAGCCCCCTTCCGACAGCCCTCAGGGGTATCTAGGGTGATAGGTAGATGAATGGCACTGGGGGAAAGCCCCAATCACATTTGCCTCCGTATGGGCTATGCAACACTCCCAACCTCGCATCCATTCCTCCTGGATGCTCCCCTTCCTTCGCAGGTCAGAAATGTTAGCAATTCAGGTTGTAGGACTGAGAGAAAGGCATGGGATAATTAGCAAAATCTGCCCAGGTTCCCTAAGATGCATAGGTAACTTTAACTAGTCTGTTTTACCGCCCCAATGTTTAAAATGTGTTGTGTTCCCTAAGCTGCTAGAGAGGCATTTTTAGAATCAACTCCTCTGGTAATCTGCTACCTTACAACCTTAACACTTAGGCGGCTCCTTTTGTCTACAGAGCAAAGGCAACAAAGAGCGCATGTTTCTCTTTTGCAATGGGTTTTTAGTGGCCGGGAGGATAAGCAGTAATGCCCTTAAGTCTGAATCCTCCCAGGGTCTCTGGCACAGGGCAAACTGAGACCCTAGCACTTTGCTAAAGGGGACCAGAAACCCCTTGGCAAAGCAAGGTGAGAGACGGGTTTTCTGGACCATTTAGGAAGCTCAAACTTAAGGAGACATCCCTAATGAGAACAGTTTTCTCTGGCGCGGCGTGGGCGCCTGAGTCCTGTTTTCTTCTCACTCAGACAGGAGCTTCTCTCTCTCCAATATGCCAGGTGCACCACTAGCCTGCGTATTGAAAAATTGGGATAAATTTGAACCTCAGACGCTCAAGAAAAAGCGCCTCATTTTCTTGGCCTGGCCTCAATACAAACTCTCTGATGGAGAAACCTGGCCACCAGAGGAAAATATCAATTTTAATACAATTTTACAGTTTGATAAAATTTACAAAAAAGGAAATGGTGTGAGGTGCTGTATGTTCAGATTTTCTTTGCTCTAAAGGAAAATCCTAAATTATGCCAACAGTGTAAAGTAGACTTAGCTATGATATCTGCCATGAAGAGAAAAAATCTTGGACTCACTGAGGGAAAAGAATCAAGAGAAAAATTTGGGCCGATCAAAGTACATACCCCCTTCCCCCTTCAAGACCTAAGGCAGATAAAAACTGACTCTACTGGAAAGTTAGGAGATATGCCAGATTGCCTGGGATTGGATCTATCCAAAGGAGCTAATCCTGTAAGTAAAAGGGAAACTGAGGATTCCCAGCAGCTGCCAGAGCCATTTTCGCTTTGGGGAATTTCCTCATCCTTCCCTGCACTGTAAGGATTGCTCCATCTCTGTCCACTTAAAAAGAAGGGACACTGAATGCAGTAAAGTCAGTCACACTGAGACCCTTGATTTTACACCTATAGTTGCCCCTCTGTGAAAACATCTGGTCCACTCATGGGGAAATCTATGGTGCCACTGATAGGAGTCATAATTAAATGGAAGTTAAAAACCTGGAGAGATTTTTCTCTTATCTGGTCTCTCTATTTTAAAGGTTATTATAGATTGTTTCTTGGGGATGATCTTGGCTGAATGTGTATCTAAAAGATGATTTTTTTATTGTAACAATCTGGTACCTAAATGAGTTTGAAGCATTGCATAATCTTGCAGTTAAAAGTTGGGGTTAGGTAATTGTTTAGTTTGTGATTTCAGATAATTCATGCCAGAGAACTTAAATACTTAGGATAAAAAAAATTAAAAGAATTCTACTTCCAAGTTGGCAAGTAACTCCCAATCATTTGGTTTTATTTTGAACTGGGTAGCCTGAGAAGATTTCACTAGGTGTACCAGTGCATTAACTTGGGCAAGGATAGTAAATTATGATATGGTATCTGTTCCCCTCAGTGTGTAAGATTTAGGAAAAAAATGTTGAATTGGAACGTTGGTCTGGCTTATTGAAATAACATTGAATAGCAACAGTCTTAAAATTTTAAAGCTTAATTTTGGATATACATGGTAGTGTGTGGTTCTCTTTTAAAATTTTTTTCAAATGACTTAATGTAACTTAATACTACTTTAGGAACTTCAGAACAAAGGAAGTAGCTTAATGATCCTAAAGAAATTTCTTCTGATGGTAGAGATCCTATTTTCAGTTTTGTGTGAGCAAGTTTTTCTAGTGTAGGAAAATGTATCTTAAACTTTTATCATAATTTCCAACATCCAAACCTGAAAATTGTGACTTATGGTTAAAATGCCTTAGGCATGAGGTTTCTGCTCAGAATTCCAGTTTTCCCAGTTCCTTCCAGACCTCAGCCAGGACTTAAGTTGATATGCAAATAGAAGTCTGGAGCACTCAGTAGGAGACAGATCTGAGGCCCAAGAAAAAAAAAGAGTAAAAGTGTCTTTTTATGGGAACTCAAACTAGATTAAACCAAAGAGTAAATTATATGGCATTTACTAATTACTGGCCGGTCAATTTTTTCTAGGACTTTTACCTTTTCTTAGATTCTGTATTTTTTTTTTTTGAGCTCATGATTTTGATCCTACAGACAAGTTAATGTTTTTCTGATAAGTTCTATTTTTGATCAACTGGAGATTTTTTTTAACATTGCAATGAGATTTCACATGAGAAAGCTACAAGGCCTTTACTATTGTGTTATGTGTTACACTTGTGTTACGTGTTGTATGTCGGTATGTCTGAATGTGTGAATGTCCATATATCATGCAATGATATGACAATTGATAGATATATGAGGAGCGCTCATGAAAAATTTAAAAAAATGGATCCAAATATCTTTGATTCATGTGATTCAAATGGCTCAACTTAAATTTGATAAATAGATAAAAAAATATGTCTTTAAAATTAAGCTTATAAGTTTTTCTAGGTGTTCAAAAATAAAACCTAATAAAATGTTGATGTCTATGAAATAATCTGCTTAAATTAAAAAATTCACAAGTATTGTTTCAAAATGTGAACAGAAGGAGGTTAACAGATGAAAAAGAAAAACTAGAAGGTTCTAGGTATGGTTTTAATAGAGGGAAAATGTGTTTCTGAATAAGAGTCTATATGATTAAGTAATTAAGAGGGTTTAAGTAAATGATATAAAGAAGGTGTATGTAAGTTGCTTATAAGTGTAAGTTTTTGAGCAAGTAATCTTAAAGAAATTAAACAGCTGGTTAAACAAGTGCTGTTGTTTTAGACAATTGTGCTATGTTATTTCTTTAAAAGCTAAACTTGGTTAATATAAAAACATCAATGTAATTGGTGCTATTAAAAAGCAAACATCACTTGGAGAATGAACAATAGGTTACTGAATGATCAATGGGTTATAGAAGACATCAAGGAGGAAATTAAAAAATTCTTAGAGATTAATGAAAACACAGACACAACATATCGGAATCTATGGGACACATTGAAAGCAGTTCTAAGAGGAAAATTCATTGCTTGGAGTTCATTCCTTAAAAAAAGAAAAAACCAACAAATAAATGATCTCATACTTCATCTCAAAATCCTAGAAAAAGAAGAGCAAAACAACAGCAAAAGAAGTAGAAGGCAAGAAATAATTAAAATCACAGCTGAAATTAATGAAATCAAAACAAAAGAAACAATTGAAAAAATTGACAAAACTAAAAGTTGGTTCTTTGAAAAAATAAACAAAATTGACAGACCCTTAGCCATGCTAGCGAAGAGAAGAAGAGAGAGAACTCAAATTACTAGCATACGGGATGAAAAAGGCAATATCACAACAGACACTTCAGAAATACAGAAGATAATCAAAAATTATTTTGACTCCTTATACTCCAATAAATTAGAAGATAGTGAAGGCATCGATAAATTTCTTAAGTCATATGATCTGCCCAGATTGAGTCAGGAGGATATAGACAACCTAAACAGACCAATATCAATTGAGGAAATAGAAGAAACCATCAAAAGACTACCAACTAAGAAAAGCCCAGGACCGGATGGGTATACAGCAGAGTTTTACAAAACCTTTAAAGAGGAACTAATACCAATACTTTTCAAGCTACTTCAGGAAATAGAAAAAGAGGGAGAACTTCCAAATTCATTCTACGAGGCCAACATCACCCTGATACCTAAACCAGACAAAGACACCTCAAAGAAAGAAAACTACAGACCAATATCTCTAATGAACCTAGATGCAAAAATCCTCAATAAAATTCTGGCGAATCGGATACAAAAACATATCAAAAAAATTGTGCCCTGCAAGGTAGGCGGGCCTGCGACCCACCAGCAGAAGAGGAGCAGCGGCCTGCTGAGAGGCAGAGCCGCCCCCTCCCCCCGCGCCTGCAAGGTAGACGGAACTGTGACCACCATCAGAACAGGCCAGACCTGCAACCGACAGACAGAACAGGCCCAGTGGCCTGAGGAAGGGTAGAGCCGCCCCCCCCGCGCCTGCAAGGTAGGCGGACCTGCGACCCACAGGCAGATCAGCCCCAGAGGCCTGCAGAGGGGCAGTGCCGCTGCCTGCGCCTGCAAAGTAGGCAGAACTGCGGCCACCGACAGAACAAGCCTAGTGGCCCGCAGAGGGACAGAGCCGCCGCCCGCACCTGCAAGGTAGGCGGACCTGCTACCGACCGGCAGAGCAGGCCCAGCGGCCTGCCGGCGTGGTAGGAACATTGCCCCAATTGGAGGAGGGGCAGAGCTGCCGCCCGCGCCTGTGAGGGAGACTTTGCAACTATACAAGACCAATATAAATATATAGGGGGAAAATTCAATAGCACAACAGTTTCACCAAGTAGAAAGGAACGCGAACAGTATGAAGAGACAAGGAAAGAAAGGACCACAAGCAATGCAGGTCAACTCAACGTTAGAAGAGGTAATAGCTGCAGCAGATGGAATGTCAGATAAAGAATTCAGGATATACATGCTTCAGATGATCTGGAGTCTCAAGGAAGACATCAGACAGCAAAATCAGACAATGAAAGATCACTTCAATAATGAATTACATAAACAAATCCAAGAAGCAAAAGATCAACTATACAGGGAGATAGAGGTTATAAAAAACAAACAGAAATCCTAGAAATGCAGGAAGCAATAAACCAACTTAAAAACTCAATTGAGAATACTACCAGCAGAGCAGAACACTTAGAAGATAGAACATCAGACAATGAAGATAAAGTATTTCAACTTGAAAAGAACATAGACAGCTCAGCAAGACTGTTAAGAAAAGACTGTTAAGAAACCATGAGCAGAACATCCAAGAAATATGGGATAACATCAAGAGACAAAATTTAAGAGTCATTGGGATACGGGAAGGGACAGAGTTTCAAACCAAAGGAATGAGCAATCTATTCAATGAAATAATACGAGAAAACTTCCCAGACTTGAAGAATGAGACAGAATCCCAATTCCTAGAAGCCTACAGGACGCCGAATGTGCAAAATCATAAGAGACCCACACCTAGACACATTATAATGAAGATGCCCAACATACAGAATAAGGAGAGAATTTTAAAAGCTACAAGAGAAAGGAAGCAGATCACATTTAGGGGTAAGCCAATCAGGATAACAGCTGATCTTTCAACACAGACTCTGAAAGCTAGAAGATCCTGGAATAACATATTTCAAACACTGAAAGAAAATGGGTTCCAACCAAGAATTGTGTTTCCAGCGAAATTAAGCTTCAGGATGGAAGATGAAATTAAAACCTTCCACGATAAACAAAAGTTAAAAGAATTTGCAGCTAGAAAACCATCTCTTCAAAACATCCTTGGCAAAACATTACAGGAAGAGGAAATCGAAAATAACAATGAAAACCAACAGTGGGAGGTAGGATAGTAAAGGGGGGAAAAATAATCAAAGAGGAAAACAAACCATGTTTAGTCACATAAATAAACAAATATGGCTGGAAGAACAACCCATATCTCAATAATAACCCTAAATGTTAATGGCTTAAACTCACCAATCAAGAGACACAGGCTGGTAGAATGGATCACAAAACAAGACCCAACAATATGCTGCCTACAGGAGACGCATTTGATAGGAAAAGACATACATAGGCTGAAAGTGAAAGGTTGGGAAAAATCATATCACTCATATGGACTTCGGAAACAAGCAGGAGTGTCCATACTCATATCAAATAAAATAGATTTCAAGCCAAAGTTAATCAAAAGGGATAAAGAGGGACACTACATACTGCTTAAGGGAACCATACACCAACAAGACATAACAATCATAAATATATATGCCCCAAACAATGGTGCAGCTTTGTTCATCAAACAAACTCTTCTCAAGTTCAAGAGTCTAATAGACCACCATACAATAATCATGGGAGACTTCAACACACCTCTCTCGCCACTGGACAGATCTTCCAAACAAAAGTTGAATAAGGAAACTATAGAACTCAATAACACAATTAATAACCTAGACTTAATTGACATATATAGAATATACCACCCAACATCAAGCAGTTACACTTTTTTCTCAGCAGCACATGGATCCTTCTCAAAAATAGATCATATATTATGTCACAGGGCAACTCTTAGACAATATAAAGGAGTAGAGATAATACCATGCATCCTATCTGATCATAATGGAATGGAACTGAAAATCAACGATAAAAGAAGGAAGGAAAAAGAATACATCACTTGGAGAATGAACAATAGGTTACTGAATGATCAATGGGTTATAGAAGACATCAAGGAGGAAATTAAAAAATTCTTAGAGATTAATGAAAACACAGACACAACATATCGGAATCTATGGGACACATTGAAAGCAGTTCTAAGAGGAAAATTCATTGCTTGGAGTTCATTCCTTAAAAAAAGAAAAAACCAACAAATAAATGATCTCATACTTCATCTCAAAATCCTAGAAAAAGAAGAGCAAAACAACAGCAAAAGAAGTAGAAGGCAAGAAATAATTAAAATCACAGCTGAAATTAATGAAATCGAAACAAAAGAAACAATTGAAAAAATTGACAAAACTAAAAGTTGGTTCTTTGAAAAAATAAACAAAATCGACAGACCCTTAGCCATGCTAGCGAAGAGAAGAAGAGAGAGAACTCAAATTACTAGCATATGGGATGAAAAAGGCAATATCACAACAGACACTTCAGATATACAGAAGATAATCAAAAATTATTTTGACTCCTTATACTCCAATAAATTAGAAGATAGTGAAGGCATCGATAAATTTCTTAAGTCATATGATCTGCCCAGATTGAGTCAGGAGGATATAGACAACCTAAACAGACCAATATCAATTGAGGAAATAGAAGAAACCATGAAAAGACTACCAACTAAGAAAAGCCCAGGACCGGATGGGTATACAGCAGAGTTTTACAAAACCTTTAAAGAGGAACTAATACCAATACTTTTCAAGCTACTTCAGGAAATAGAAAAAGAGGGAGAACTTCCAAATTCATTCTACGAGGCCAACATCACTTTGATACCTAAACCAGACAAAGACACTTCAAAGAAAGAAAACTACAGACCAATATCTCTGATGAACCTAGATGCAAAGATCCTCAATAAAATTCTGGCGAATCGGATACAAAAACATATCAAAAAAATTGTGCACCATGATCAAGTAGGATTCATCCCTGGGATGCAAGGCTGGTTCAATATACGGAAATCAATAAATGTTATTCACCACATCAATAGACTTAAAAATAAGAACCATATGATCATCTCGATAGATGCGGCAAAAGCATTCGACAAATTACAGCATCCCTTTATGTTCAAAACTCTAGAAAAACTAGGGATAACAGGAACATACCTCAATATTGTAAAAGCAATTTATGCTAAGCCTCAGGCTAGCATCATTCTGAATGGAGAAAATTTGAAGGCATTCCCTCTAAAATATGGAACAAGACAAAGATGCCCTCTCTCTCCACTTCTGTTCAACATAGTTCTCGAAACACTGGCCAGAGAAATTAGACAGACGAAAGAAATTAAAGGCATCAAAATAGGAAAAGAAGAAATTAAATTATCACTATTTGCAGGTGACATGATTCTATACCTAGCAGACCCAAAAGGGTCTACAAAGAAACTATTAGAGCTAATAAATTAATTCAGCAAAGTGGCAGGATATAAAATCAACACGCATAAATCAAAGGCATTCCTGTATATCAGTGACAAATCCTCTGAAATGGAAATGAGGACAACCACTCCATTCACAATATCTTCAAAAAAAATAAAATACTTGGGAATCAACCTAACAAAAGAGGTGAAAGACTTATACAATGAAAACTACAGAACCCTAAAGAGAGAAATAGAAGAAGATCTTAGAAGATGGAAAAATATACCCTGTTCATGGATAGGCAGAACTAACATCATCAAAATGGCGATATTACCAAAAGTTCTCTATAGGTTTAATGCAATGCCAATCAAAATCCCAACAGCATTTCTTGTAGAAATAGAGAAAGCAATCATGAAATTCATATGGAAAAATAAAAGACCCAGAATAGCAAAAATAATGCTAAGCAGGAAGTGTGAATCAGGCGGTATAGCGATACCAGACTTCAAACTATACTACAGAGGAATAGTAACAAAAACAGCACGGTACTGGTACCAAAACAGGCGGGTGGACCAATGGTACAGAAGAGAGGACACAGAAACCAATCCACAAAACTACAACTACCTTATATTTGATAAAGGGGCTAAAAGCATGCAATGGAGGAAGGATAGCATCTTCAACAAATGGTGCTGGGAAAACTGGAAATCCATATGCAACAAAATGAAACTGAATCCCTTTCTCTCACCATGCACAAAAGTTAATTCAAAATGGATCAAGGAGCTTGATATCAAATCAGAGACACGCGGTCTGATAGAAGAAAAAGTTGGCTACGATCTACATACTGTGGGGTCGGGCTCCAAATTCCTCAATAGGACACCCATAGCACAAAAGTTAATAACTAGAATCAACAAATGGGACTTACTCAAACTAAAAAGTTTTTTCTCAGCAAAAGAAACAATAAGAGAGGTAAATAGGGAGCCTACACCCTGGGAACAAATCTTTACTCCTCACACTTCAGATAGAGCCCTAATATCCAGAGTATACAAAGAACTCAAAAAATTAGACAATAAGAAAACAAACAACCCAATCAACAAATGGGCCAAGGACCTGAACAGACACTTCTCAGAGGAGGACATACATGTAGTCAATCAACAAGTACATGAAAAAATGCTCACCATCTCTAGCTGTCAGAGAAATGCAAATCAAAACCACCCTAAGATACCATCTCACTCCAGTAAGATTGGCAGCCATTATGAAGTCAAACAACAACAAGTGCTGCCAAGGATGTGGGGAAAAGGGTACACTTGTACATTGCTGGTGGGACTGCAAATTGGTGCAGCCAATTTGGAAAGCAGTATGGAGATATCTTGGAAAGCTGGGAATGGAGCCACCATTTGACCCAGCTATTCCCCTTCTCGGTCTATTCCCTAAAGACCTAAAAAGAGCATGCTACAGGGACACTGCTACATCGATGTTCATAGCAGCACAATTCACAATAGCAAGACTGTGGAACCAACCTAGATGCCCTTCAATAGACGAATGTATAAGAAAAATGTGGCATTTATACACAATGGAGTATTACTCTGCATTAAAAAATGACAAAATCATAGAATTTGCAGGGAAATGGATGGCATTAAAGCAGATTATGCTAAGTGAAGCTAGCCAATCCCTAAAAAGCAAATGCCAAATGTCTTCTTTGATATAAGGAGAGTAACTAAGAACAGAGTAGGGACGAAGAGCAGGAGAAGAAGATTAACATTAAACAGGGATGAGAGGTGGGAGGGAAAGGGAGAGAGAAGGGGAAATTGCATGGAAATGGAAGGAGACCCTCAGGGTTATACAAAAGTACATACAAGAGGAAGTAAGGGGAAAGGGAAAAATAATACAAGGGGGAGAAATGAATGACAGTAGAGGGGGTAAGAGAGAGAAGAGGGGAGGGGAGGGGAGGGGAGGGGAGGGGAGGGGAGGGGGGATAGTAGAGGATAGGAAAGGCAGCATAACACAACAGACACTAGTATGGCAATATTTAAATCAATGGATGTGTAACTGATGTGATTCTGCAATCTGTATATGGGGCAAAAATGGGAGTTCATAACCCACTTGAATCAAAGTGTGAAGTATGATATATCAAGAAATTTGTAATGTTTTGAACAACCAACAATAAAAAATTAAAAAAAAAATAAAATAAAATATGTTTAAAAAAAGAGTTAAAGCAAAATTTGAGCATCTTCCAATTTAACATATTGCATGTAGGATTCTGAAAAAGGAATACAGGGGAAAAAATATAGTACCTTCAAGTATCTTGCCACTTCAGGATTAAACAGAGGTGTTTTAATATATTGAAAAAAGAGTGTTGCAATTCTTTTTCTGAGTCCTTCAAGGTTATAAGGTTTGACTCCTCTCATCATAAGGTCAACTTCTCTATCAATCAGTTCTAGGATTTCCTGGGTCAGTTTACATTCATGTTCCTATACAAAACACAAAATATTCAATATAAAATTATAAAAATCACTGTTTGTTTTCAAATTTATTACCCAACCAACCAGAGGCTACATTTTAAGAGAAATGATACAATACTGCTAGAAGTAGAAATTATTATAACCAATTGGGGAAAAAATTAGCATTGTCTAGTAGTAGAGTTGATATGCATAGTCATTGGCCCAGTCATTATGCTCTTGGGCTCTTGTTCACAGGAGTCAAAAAACTAGAAATAAGCAACATCCGTAAACAAAATGATTGCCTAAACAAATTACAGTTTATTTGTATAATGGAATATTATCTAACTTATGGAAATGAATGAACTCTAGCTTTATAAAATAATATGCTTAAATCTTACAAAGTGATTTTTAAGCAAAATAAGCAAGATGAAACAATACAGTATAATTTAAGAAAATTCAAAAATAAGCAACACTAAACCATATTATTTATACAGAGGTGGTAAAACTAAAGAAAAAACAAGGAAATGTCTACCATGCAAGTCAGCATGATAGTAAGTGCTAGCAGTCAAGAGGACTGCAATCAGGTGGGAAAGGGGTTTGTGATTAGAAATTATAAAGTAATAATAATGAATGTAGATAAATAAGAAAGCCCAGGTAAGAGTTCCAGGATAAAAGCAGTACTTATAAGTAGTAAAACAGAAATACTTTCCTCCAACTGCCCAGAGGAGAACAAGATAATACAGTTAGAAGGCAATGAGCAGGAGTAAAATAACGTTCTTTCATGCTTCTTAACGCTTACTTGGTAAAGCTAATTTGAAAGTCTGCATCAGCTGTCCTTTACCCTGCAGGCATTCTAGAAGGAACTGGGGGAGGTTTTGATATTGTCTTCACATTTGAGGGTCTAATTTAACTGCCCTAAGATGAGACCTAGACATCACTCTTATTTATTCTCATACTCCTTCATGATCTCTTTCTCTCTCAAGCTCCCTAGAAGGTTATAAGGTATACTCAGGTTTAAGATTCTGTGTTAGTAATTGTCATCAAAATAAAACCTGTTGTTCACAGAGGGCTCCCCATTAGGAGAGACAATATGTATATATCTATATATATGTGGATAGATATGTACACATATACATATTCTTGAAGTGACTAATTTTACTAATGATGAAACTAATTTTCAGAAATATTAAGGAACTTATTCAAGGTTGTATAATCATAAGTGAATAGAGTCAGAATTTAAGGTATGCTCACCTACCTTAATCCTCCATCAAAATACTGTTAAATATATATATATATATATATATATATATATATATATATATATATATATTTACATATTATCAAATACTGTTCCATACTCCATCAAAATACTGTTAAATATATATATATATATATATATATATATATATATATATATATATATATATATTTACATGTTAAATATATATATAATACATATATATGTGTATATCTGAATATTTTAAGTTGAAACATTAATATGCATGAGTTATCTTTTGAATTCATCATTGGAATTTTTAATTAACTGAGTACTGCTCCTTATTTGGTCAGGTAGGGATTCCTACTGAATTCCCTATCTTTCTTTTGCCCTCTACAAATGTCACGTTTATTTCTTGCCTTTACACCTATTGATTCCCCTCTCTACCTAACTAGCATTACCTATCAAGGCTGATCACTACACTACGTACGATCTTTGAAAAGGCAGTCCAGAACAAAAGCAGTGAAAGCCTGTTCTCTCAACATAGGCAGAAATGCAAGATACTATAGGAACCTGTCTCCCAATAAGAACCATTTACTCAGCTATTTGATGTATTTTAAGAGTGCCATGTGTCTTGGTGCAGTTTCTTCTCAAAAGAATTAGAGTGCTTAGCAGTAAGAATCCATCTGAGGATACCTCAGAGAAACAATGATTGGATTGTGAGAATCTTAACACAATCAGTGAATTGATCCCTGATGGTATTGACTGAGTGGTAACTGGAGGTAGGTGGGGTGTGGCTGGAGGAAGTGGTTCTTGGGGGCATGGCTATATGGTATATTTTCTGTCTAGAGAGTGGACTCACTCTCTCTCTCTCTCTCTCTCTCTACCTCTCCCTCTCCCTCTCCATCTCCCTCTCCCTCTCCCTCTCCCTCTCTCCCCCCCTCTCCTTCCTAATGTGAGCTGCTTCCCTCTGCCACACTCTCCCACCATGATGTTCTGACTCACCTTGACATCTTGAGCCCTGAGGAATGGAGCCAGCCTTCTATGGACTAAGACATCTGAAATTGTGAGCCTTCAAATAAACTTTTCCTCCTCTATTGTTTTGGTCAATCGGTTAGTCACAGCAGCAAAAAAGTTAACTAAAACAGTCATGCTTTCTTCTTGGTGATATCCTGACTCAAATGACCAATTACTAAGGATTCGGGACATAAAGGCCCAGGACCCCCTGAGAATCAGGGGTAAGTGGAAACAAAAGAGAAAAGGGAACTTGGCCCAGGTCCAGCTCTCAATGGATACTAATTGGTCATAGAGACTTTAAGCATTCATTCCCCAGTCCTTGAATTCATATCTGGAATGGAATACTTGGTAGTTGGCACAACCACTCTACTCTTGATCTTTTGACCTGTAGATTAAGAAATATACTGATGGAAAAGATCATATGGAAGCCTCTGAAACTGCTCTATCCTAGAAACAAAGAGAATGGAAATAGAATTGGCCCCACTTACTCCCTAATGGGGACAGTGAAGAATATGTTTGACACTCGGACAGTAGGCATGTCTTGGTATACCCTTGCCTGATTTTGACAACAAATGGAAGTCTAGACTCCTTAGCCTGAGAAAAGCATAGTGACCTATAGTCTAGAGCTCTGAAGGTGTGGTCACCCCAAGTTATTGGCCACCCAGATCAGTCAGGGTGCTAGTCTAGAGTGATGGAAATCTAAAATGGGTAGCAGAGGAAAGAGAAGAAAGAGTATCTGTGTGGCCTTAAAGCCAATGGCTACAACAGGGGCTGCAGTTGTTCTCATTAACCACACTCCTGTAATTTTTTCCAGGAAGAAAGGGCTTATCCAGATCTGAGGAACTATTCCCCAAACTTACACGAAACAAGTGTATCAACAGCAATTTGTGCAGGGTATGCTATAGTCAGAACTGCAGCTCTCACACTCCCCCTCCTGGCCAGTCATGGACCAACAACTCTCAACTGAGTTCCTTTGTGAAAATTCTGTTTTTATTATTATAATTTTTAGTACATATTAATTGTACAGAATACCAGTTTCATTGAGACAATTTGATAAATGCATATAATGTACTTTGATCATATTTATTCTATTTCTTCACTCCCCATGTCCCCTTCCTCTTCGCTGACAGCCTCCTTCCACTTTCATATCTACGCTTTTTCCCCCCTAGATTCCACATATGAGAGAAAACATGGGCTACTTGTCTTTCTGAGTCTTACTGCACACTGAGAAAGAGGTGCCTCATACAAAATCACACTTCTTTTCCAGTGTCAGCTTACATCCAATAGAAGGTCCATGTGGGAGTGAAAAGTCCTGCCCCTTGCTTCAATTCAGCAGGACTCTGGAGGGCCGACCCAGCTTCAGAGTTCGCAGAGAAACTGGCTAAAGTCATTGTGGAGACTTCACTGCAGGTGAACTCCATTTGCCCTATCCTGCTTTCTATACTGCCTCACACCAGTGATCTTGAGTGCACTCTGGTGAACCTCTAAACACAAACCCCATACTAGAGCCGGTTTCTTGAGGAAACTTGACCTGTGCCATCCCTTAACTTTGTTTTCATTAAAAGCAGAATTTAAAACACAGAAGTCAATAATGGATGAGAAAAAGAGATTTGAAAAATACTATATGATACTGCTTTAAAACTGTGAAAAACAGCTTTTCATTGAAAAATGTCCAAAAGTGTAGATAATAATTGCTGTTTTGTGGAAATGAGTTAATTATTAATCTTATGCAATTTATTTGCTTACATTTGCATGCACTGCATAGATACATTTACATTTCAAATATTCATTAAGTTCTGCTTACATTTTATTATGTAGTATAATATATATTTAAGAGCTTTTAGGTAAATATTAATTAACAAGCCATATCCTTCCCAAATGATATCAAAATAACATAATTGTTGATACAATAAAATACATATAAACATTTATTAAAAATATTTATAATTACTTAACAAAAAATACTTTACTTATATTGCTAATGGCTAATTTTATTATTTATATTGAACTCTACACCAAAACTAAGAGAAAGTAAACCTACCTTCACAGTATGTTTAAGTGTTAAGAGTATATCCACTCTCTCATCTTGAGAGAGATTCCTCAGTGTAATGCACTTATAGATGTTCTGCAGTTCTCTGGCTCTGATGGTGAACTGGGTATCCATCTCAACCGTTTTGCCATCAGATCTTCTCCATATCTTTGGAGCTGAACACTTTAAAATAATATTGTGTTTAGAATTCTAGTTAATTAGAGGTTAAAAATAACAATTTTGTTCCTTCCTCTAAAAGTTTACCCTAACGTCATTCATAACTAAAAGTAGCACTAAAACTTAGGAAAATTAATTGAAGAATTTATAGATCAGGCTAACATAAAACATTTTAGGAAAAAAATGAGCTGTTCTGTCAATAGAAAAGTCTTCTACAGATTTCAAAATCTGCAATCAACCTGCACTAATTGGTATGCTGAATGGCTTTATGGGCATGTAGAATTACTCATTAGCCCCAGGTAGGGACAGGGGGCATGCATTAAGAATGTTAAGAATATTTTATCTGCTTGGTTCAACTATGTTGACTGTATATAATAAATGTATCTTGATTATGCCCTGCCAATTGCAGACAACTTTTATGTAGCAGTTGTGACAATCTTCAATGTTTTCAGACCTAAAGATACACCAGAAAGGGATTTTTATGGTTTGGGGCCCTACACAAAAATAAATCTATAACAAGTTCAAAATTCTTCACAAAACAGATGTCCATAGTGAAACAACTATATAGTAAGTCTTCTCTATCTGTGGGTTCCATATACTCAGATTCAACCAACCACAGATCAAAAAATAATTTTAAAAAATTTTGTCTGTACTGAATATATAGGCCTTTTCTTTTTCTTGTCATTATTCCCTAAACAACAAGTGTAATAACTATTTGCATAGTACTTACATTGTATTAGGTATTATAAATAATCCAGAGGCTTAAAGTACACGAGAAGGCATACATAGGTTACATACCAATAGTATGCTATTTTATATAAGGGACTTAAGCAACTGTGGATGTTGGTATCCACTGGGGGTCCTGGAACCAATCTGCCATGGGTTTGAGGGGACATCTGCACTTCACTATCTTAGCAGTGCTATGATCCCTGCTACCTTGATGTTAGTTAAAATTCTCACTTTCTATTTCCAAATCTGGCTTAGTAATTCCCAACCTAGTCTCCCCCTGAGCCAAGGGCCAAAGATGGAGTTCACTTGCCTTGAAATTCATTTAAAGACTCCTAGGAGAGGAGGTCAAAGACCAGAGATAGGACACAGAATTAGTTCTTCCAGACTAGAGGACACCAGGATAATCTGTAATGATGGGGCCTCTCTGTTTGCCACTGCTTCTGTTCTCTCCTACCAAGTTTTTGTAGGTTAACTGATAATTGCTATGGGGTTCATAAGGACCTCAATTTATGCCCAATTATGCCATACCTGCAGCCCTTTAAATCCTAGATTTAATTTGAAACTTAAAGAGAAGATGTATGCATTGGAACAAATCATTAGGAATGTAGAATAACCAAATGGAAACATAATATAAGGCAGTTATTCAAAAGGTCGGTGTTATCAAGAAATTTTAGGTATAACACCAATATACCTTTAATTTTTTACATTTTATATTAGCTAAATTACATTGATCACTACAAAATTACCTCTTGCAAACAACTGCCCTTAATATAGTTTCAAAATAATGGCATCATATTCTGTTCAAAGTGAAAATAAATGTAGTTCACAGGTAGAGAACTTCATTAGAAACTTTAAATTCTCAATTCTAGTTGTAATACAAAAATTGAGAAGCTGTAGCCCTGTAATTAATTTATATTAGGTCATAAAAATAATATTAAATAATGTATTGTTAATTAGCAGACTAATAAAATTATATAAAATTGATTGAAGAATTATAAAAATGAAATAGAGCAATAAAATATTTTATTATTTAATTATTTTCACTTAGAAATAAAATAATTTAAAATGGATACAGCCTCATTTTTGAGTAAGCCTCAGCATGTTACTGAAGTACAACACTGGTTTCAAAATTCCTTTTAAAAATTTGAAGGAATAAGCAAGCTTAGGCTGAGTTTAATACTGCAATATTCTAAAGTCCAGCTAATATATTAATCATTGCATGAAATTTTTCTCAGGGTGTTTATATTAAATGTAATTTCCTTTCTACCAGTGATGTGGACAATACTTTTTTCTCTGCAGGTTGGTTACTTTTTTCATTTGTAATAGTCTTTAAAATGTTTTTATGAAATGCCTACTTTATCTACTTCACTATATTTTTTTTTCAGTTGATGCTTTGATTTAATTCTACATTCTCTCCCTCCAAGTTTCTGGCCCTGTGGAATCTGGTACAACATAATAATATTTTGGGTCTTTCCAAATATGTTCTTTATACAAATACTTCTTACCCTTCAATTTTGAACTCAAACCCTACATTTTTTTATAAAGAGCCATCTAATACTATGGTTTGAGCCAACAATGTATCTAAAATTCTTTTACACCTGTAGAAACACTCACACAAACATGGAGGGCCTCTATCTCACTCAGGCCAATGAGAGCTGGATCCATATTGTTCTATAATTGTTTTATGATTATTACTTCTATTTCTCCCAAAAGATTATAAGAAATAAATTCTTCATAAAATTCTATATATTTCTCAGGCCTAAATTATTTATTCATTCATTCATTCAACAAATATTTACTGTGTTTACTAAATAGTACTATGTGAGTACTGTGAGTACAGTGAGTAAATAAAATACTGTCCTGATGTCAAGAACTCTCAAATCTTATGGGATGGAAAGTTAAGAAAATAAGTAATTAAAAGAAAGAGTGAGGGCCGGGGTTGTGGCTCAGAGGTAGAGCGCTCGCCTAGCATGCACGAGGCACTGGGTTTGATCCTCAGCACCACATAAAAATAAAATAGATGTTAAAAAAATAAAAGAAAGGGTGAATGGAGTAAATGACTACAGGTTAGTAGATAACTATGGGTTGCTATAAAGCACTAGGCTGGTGAAAAGAAAACAGTATCTAAGAGGAAAACTGAAGAATAACTAGGAGTTAATAAAATAAAGAGAACTGAGTGATAAAACCAGAGAGTCCCAGATCTGAAGTTCCAGTTCCCTAGAGCTAATGGAGATAATATTAAAAAATCCATTTGGCAAAGATGTTTTTATTCTTGGGCGTATTTCTGCCAACACTGATAGACTGTCTTTAAGAGTAAGTTTCTTTGATTTTAGGTCTTAAGGTGTTTTTCACTCTGTCGCAGAAAAATGTCAACTTTGCTTATTTCTCTTTCCTACTTCCTTTTTTCTTTGAATGCTTTGGCTATAATAAGAACTGTACAACAATCATGTTCTTAAATTGCTTCAGAAAATGAAGCGTAATAAATTCCATTTAGCTGCCAACAAATGAGACAGCACAGACTCTGGGACAGAGGAACAGAAGAACAGCAGGAAGACGCATTTCAGGGAAGGGAAGGTGGAAAGATAACAAAAACCTTGAGAGCAGCAGGCCTCCACAAAAGAGAAGAAATGGCCACACTGTGAGAGTGGGCTTTTTCTTCCTCCTAAATTAATTCTCAAGTCCCTAAGGGCACAAAGCAAGCACAAGCTTAACCCCTCAAAAGCCACTGGGTGGTGATCAACCTTTCTTTTATACAGCAAAGGGGTTTTATTCATCCACAGAGACACTCCTGTTTCTTGCCATGTTCACAAAGAGCTGGATGCATTTTCCTGTCCCATTAGCTGCTGGGGACCTGAGTATGGAGAAAAAGCAATTAAATGACACAGCTGACGTGAATTGCAGTTTCTTAAGCTTGTGGCTATAAGAAGTGGTGTGAGAATCAAAGAAATAAATGGCCCATACTCTAGGGGAAACCTCTTACAAAATTCAAATGATCTCTTGATGCAGAGTGGGTAAAGAGCATCCAAGATACATTAGAAACCAGCTGATGATTTTTCTTTCAAATTTCTTGACCTGAATTTCTTCACCTCTGTCAACCTATAGGCTTTTAATATCTGACAACCTGTGGAAGTCAATGTTTGATGTGTTAAAATTACAAATTATTTAATGCTTTGAAAAATATTTAGAGTAAGTCACTTAGCAAGAATAAAAACTTATGGGGCTGGTGTTGTGGCTCAGTGGTAGAGCACTTGCCTAGCATGTGTGAGGCACTGGGTTCCATTCTCCGCTCCACATATAAATAAATAAAATAAAGGTCTATTGACAACTAAAAAAAAAAAAAACCTAAAAAAAATTGAAAACCCAGCATAGAAACTCATTATAACTTACTTGGTTGGATCAATTTAAAATCATATCATTCATTATTCAGAGAAATTCTATGTTCAGGATAAAAAGATAAAACATAAAATATTATTTCAATGGACCACAAAGTATTTGGACTCAGTGAACTTAAACTAAAACCAATACATAAAGTTTTATTTTCTGAAGTTATTTCCAAACTATAAGAAAGCAAATATTTCTGTTTCTGTTTAAGTATCTGTATGTTATGATGCTAAAAAATGTAGATCTGAATATTTGTAATATGTCTCTGGTTGTTTGTTAGTTTTGACATCTTGTCTAGCTTCAAGTACTAATTTTAAACTATTTTTTCTTAGCAATAAAAAAAAAAATCCCATAGAATAAGAAGTTACTTCAATGAACATTTTTTAAATCAACACCAACTCCACCTGAATATCAGAGACAACACCAGGCATAGCATGGGGGAGGTGGACAGGAATCTTGTATAAGTATTTACAACAAAGACTTTATAAAATTTATCTTGCTTTTTAGATGTTCAGTATGGCAGCATATACAAAAAGATAAAACTTATTTTGCATTATAGTAGCAACAGATTTTTAATTTACTGCAACAGGCTAAAAGTCACAGTTACTCTGTATTTCCAAAGATTATGAGATTACACTGGGGATTGTTCTCAAGTGTAAGTGTTCCATTATATGGTTTGTTTTTCTTGGCCAAAATAACATTTTGGTCAAAACTAGCTAAAATGTACACTGCCTCTGAACTTAACCTGGGAATTGAGATCAACTGGTTTCTCATCTTGGGTGTCTATAGGATTAGAACTCCAATTCTGAAATCTGTCACCCACAAGAAACCTTCCTTTGATTTCTTGTGGCTAACATTTAAATCTTTCCCTCAATTTTCTGGTCTTTCTTCTCTGTGGTACCCTGCATCAGCCTTACATCAGCCTTACAGCCTTACAAATCCAGCTCACTTATCTGGTTCTTTCTCCTCTTCCAAAACAACAACAAAATAAATCAAAAACTTCCTATTTTCCTAACACACAGCAATTCTTTATAACACACAGGATTCTTTAGGACCTAAAATTCTATGTCAAAAACTTATCAAGTATTAAAAAAAAAAAAAGGTCTTCCTTCCTCACAGGAATCCTTGTAAACAAAATTTCTCCATTTTATCTGCTTTTTAAATGAAATTTACATAAAGAGCTCTTAACATGCTATACTTCGTGAGAAAGGGTCAGGGTAATCAACTGGCTCTGAAGTCACTTTTACATGTTGGGCTTTGACCCACTGATGAGTTCTATATAATTTCAAAAAATGTTTAGAGATGATGCTTTGGACATGGGGACTGGAACGTGAGACAGTCATCACATAAAGAGGAACAGGCATTGTACAAGTATTTAGAACAGCAGAATTTCCAGCAGTTCATAGGAAATTGAAAGCAGCAATGATAGCACATATGGAACATCTTGGAGATGGACCAGCCTCAAGTAAGAAAGGATAGGTGCCACCCATCTTCCTGTCCCCTAGCACTTAGAAGCCTCCAGCTCATGGAAACACCCATGTTTCCTGGAGTCATGCTATTCTCTCTGGTGAGATTAATGATCAGACACATCAGAATAGTTTCCAGAGCTGAAACTTGAATGCAAGTAAAAGCAACCTGCTACAGGAAGAAGCTTTGTTTGAAATATGACAATAAATATGAGTATTACAGCTTTCCCTACGGTAGAGTCTTCTTTCTCAGAATAAAGATATTCAAGAATTTTAAATGACAGAATCTACATAATTTCTTGATGATGTTTGAAATGTAAAATTGCACACCATTATATCTGTTCCTTGGTTCTCCTCCCTGCCATTCTCCACAAACATTTCTTGATACTGTGATAAGGAATATACTAAGACATAAGGATACAGAGATGAAAGACATCTCCTGCCTTAAGAAGTGCAGAATCTAGGAAGAATTCAGACATTCAATACAGACAGCAAAACATGGCCACTGCATACAAAGACAAAGGTGAGACAGAGTCCCAGGACAGCTAGTCCCAGTGCAGGCTAGTAGGAGAATCAGCAGGTCCTCTTTGGAAGAAGGGACATCTGAGCCTGTTTTACAGGGTGAGTAGCTGGCTACTACAGAAGAAGGGAAAGGATGTTTCATGTAGAGGCAGCCTCAGATGCAAAAGCATAATGAGGATATGAGGTCCTTCTGGGGACATGCAAGTAATTGAGCATGGCTGGGGCAGTGTTTGTGGTGACAGGGAAACAGTGGATGAGGGAGATATCACAGATCATGAGAAGAAGCACTGCTCTCTCAGGGCAATGGGGAAGGACAGGATCAGAGGTGTGTTTAGTGAGGTCACTATGGCCCTGGTGTAGATGTTGGAGGAGGGAACTGAGAAGTTTAGACTAGAGGCAATAGTCCAACTTGGAAACATAAAATAATCCAGGTGAGAATAAAATCCAGAGTCCATCAAATAAGTGTCAATTTTATGGACAAGAAAAGGCAAGGCCTATCTTGTGACATTCTCTCAGGGAAAATGGGGAGGCAGGAAACTGGAGCTGCTACCCTTCTCCTTTCCTGTTCCAGGAGGATCCGAAGGCATTCTGACAAGTCTCACAATAGCTGTGCTCCAAGTCTTTGCCTGTGTGGCCTACTTGTTACAGGCGAGGTTATCAGGATGCCACAAAAGAGTCATTTCTCTGTACTCAATGATAGTGAGTCAGAAAGGAAAAAATGCAGAATTAAGGAGATATTAAAGTAATAGAAATAAAAGAGGTTTGTAGCCAGATGGGGAAGAAAGAACACCAACCAGGCAACTGTCTAGAGCAAATGAGTAGATGATGAAACATTCCTAAGAAAGGTTATACCAGTGCTATAGAATAGGATCTATATGGAGGTGAGGAGGGTAAAAAATGGTGAAATGATATGACTTAGGGTTGCTACTTCATTTTGAGGTGCACTCTTGAGGTATCCAAGGGACAATGCTAGTAGGAAGCTGCATAGATGATTTGAAAGCTCTTATAGGTTTGGCCTGGACCTGGAACTGTAGCAAAAGCCAAAATAAACTGGGATGAAATAGTGTATAAGTAAAATAATAGGAGGTCATTTAAAGTATATATATACATACATACATATATACACACACACACGTGTATATATATGTATACATATATATACACACACACATATATATGTACATATATACTCATAAACTATATAGATAAACTATATATAGATAATATATATATATATATATATATATATATATATATATATATAATATATATATATATAGTTTTTAAGAGCAAATGTTCTCAAAATATAAGAACCACAAAACTAGAATCACTACAGGCTAATCTATTGGAGAAATTCATCCTTTTCTTCTGGCTGGATTGGCTTTTAATTGTTTGGAAAGATCAGGTTTATAAAAGGAACTGTGTTACTATGGAAACAAGCTATTCAATATCAAACAGGCAGTTTGACCACAAAAGGGTAATTACTTTAGTTTTCCCCTTAACTGAATTTTTTCATGGTTTTCAATAATCATAAACCCTTTGGGTCAGTTGATGGTATAGTGAGCCCCAAGTAAGACACCAGACTTGAGTTATTTTCCCCAGGCTGCTTACTATCAGAGTACCCCAGACCCTGATGTTCTGTGATTTTCATACCATGCATTTCACCAGAGTGTGCAACTTATCTACTTCACACAGCCAGCCTAAATTTAAATGAACAGAGACACAAGGAAGGTGTCGCCATCTTTTCCTTCATGATCAAATCCCTTTAGTTAAGAACACGTTCCTTTTGTGTTACTTATCATTCTTAATTCTTGGCTGTGACTAACATATACAGCTACACAAGAATTAAATATATGGAACTTAAAGAAATAAGCCATCAAAATGCTAAACAAAATTCATGCAAATTCTTACAATTCTATCCTTTTAGATCATGATTACACATTTTTAAACTCCAGATACATTCATATTGAAATAACAGTTTCTTCACTAACCTTATTCAAAAAAACTTGTTTTTCTGATTCCTCTCTTTCCAAATAAGCAATGGATCTGTGTCTCCCAATGGAAGCAATTATCTGGGTCTCTTTTTCCAAAAGTTCACACAAAGCAGCCTTCCTTTCAGCTCCAGTGAGACACTGGTTAATCCGAGAAAGTTCTTCTTGGTGCCAGACTAGAGGAAGAACATGAAAGACTCTTGAGTTGTTAAAATCCCATATCTTTACAGAGCAGTTTTTAACCATCACATCCTAACAAAGGGTATTTATTTTTGAATCGATATAAACAAAATCATGCATGAATAGAATCATTCACATCATACACCTGATGGGTGGAGGAGGAAAAATGTGTGGGACTAAATGGAATCGGAGAGACTTAAAACAATAAAAGTAGAAGCAAAAAAACAGAAGCCAAAGGAAATCAGCATAGATGATGTCCAATTATGCCTCCAAGTATGCATTCGCACTCGGTCAGCATCAAAAAATATGTGGCAGCCAGGAATGTGCACTGCTCTGCTTCCCTTCAGGAGGTGCCTGTCAGGAGGAGTGGGGGAGCTGGGAGTTCCAGCACTTAGGATGTGCCACAGTGCTGGAGCAGAGGCCACATTCTGTCCACAAAGATGTCCATGACTGTGAACTCTGAGGGAGCCAGGGTCTGGCTGTGTCTGGTCAACAATGGACTTTTTTGTTGTCACATCAGAGTTGACCATTGGACAGGCTTAGATTTGCTCAGGCCTGTATCACGGAACCCCATCCATTTTCCTTCACTCAACTTCTACAAAGTGTCAGATTTCACAGTAATCTAAATATTCCTTATGCCTTCCCCTCCTCCCCTTTATCTCTCACTTCTTACCCCATATCTTGGTATCTGCTTCCCTGAGGATCTAAAATAACAAATTCATGTAGAATTGCTGACTTCAGTTATTGCCCTCATTCATTTACGTACCACTTTCCCTTTCTTCACAACACCCTAAATTACAGCAGCAAATTTTTATAAAGTAATTGCATTTACTCTACTCACATTATAAAAATATTTATAATATTTAAAGCATTGTTTACTGTTAATAAAGATTGTCTATATGACATATATTCCAAGACCAAACCATAAAATGCAAAAGAATGATATTTTAATAAACTTACTTTATCTAAAGAATAACACGGAATCCTCAATCTAAAACATAAAATGTAGACTGCTAGGTCCTACTTCAAAATTAAATCAGAATTTCTGATCTCAGATATATACAGTTTAACAAATGTTCCATTCAATTTTTTTCTTTTTTTTTTTTTTTGGGGGGGGGGGCGGGCAGTGGTAACCAAGGATTGAACCCAGAACAGCCTAACCACCCAAGTCATATCCCCAGACCTTTTTCTTTTTTTATTTATTTTGAGATGGGAACTCATCCAGTTGCTTAGAGTCTTGCTAAATTGCTGAGGTGGCTTTGAACTTGCAATCCTCCTGCCTCAGCCTCCCAAGTCACTGGGATTACAGGTGTGTGCCAACAAACCCAGCTCCATTCAATTCTCATACATACTAGATTTGGGAAAGAAAACTTTTTCATCCCACGTTTCAAAAATATCAACCTTATTTGCATTAACAGAGAATAGGGTTGGAGATAACCTTAGAAATTAAAATGTTCTGTCCTACATTTAAGAAACTAAACCCTGGTTCCATAAGAACAGAATTTCTGCTTTTCTTTCCACTTATCACCACCCAAAATCCCCAAATTTTTACCATTATGTTTAACAACTTCCTTTGTGAAGACCTCTTCTTGACATAAGATTATGTTCCCTTGTCTTGTATTAGATAGGATTCAGTGAAATTTATGTTCCTTCCCACTGTAACTGCATTTACTCTACTCACATTATAAACATATTTATAATATTTTAAAACATTGTTTACTGTCAACAAATATTGTCATATGACATATATTCCAAAACCAAACCATAAAATACAAAATAATGATACTTACTCATCAAGCTTCAGGGATACTTCGGAATATAGAATGTTCATGTAAATTTATATAACTAGAAAACGTATTTGCCTTCTATTAAAATTTCAGATTTACTTTAACACCAGCATCTCTGTGAAGTAGAAGATAAATACCAGAAGCCATAGTGCTGTTCTGGGTCCTTCTTTATAACCACTGCCTTTCATGATACCTAGTTCACTAGTTTTATCAGTATTTCTTTCTCCTCTCAAATTTCAACTTGAAATTATCCTGATCAGGTCAAGGTGTTGTCAGTCATGTTCTTTATAAAAACCCACTCTATCCTTTATCAAGAATACATTATTCAAACATTGAACAGCTTGATCTGTCCAGAAAGAAGATCTATAAATTTAAAAGCTAAATTATACTCAGCAAAAGAACTGTAAATTTAAGAGTCAAGTTATATTATGGAAGTCCAGGAAATATATGATTGATGAGTTTGACATTTTAAAGTAACTTTATAACCAAATGAACTTAAGAAATATGACAAAATCTGTATGGCAAAAGGCAGTATATAAATGAAAAGAAAAACTGCTTGCCGGTGGAAATAATAACCAAGAATATTTACCTTGTAGGATTACATAGATGTTCCCACAAAGCAAATGAAAATTAAATGTTAGTAAGCCTCTTTTATTTCCCAGTGTAACATTAGAAACTTTTAGAACCTATAAAAAATATAGGCCACTAGGTCATTATTTAAGCTATCCTGGAAACCTCAAATAGCAGCATACTACTCTCCCGCATATAGACTTACATCCTGGATAAATATGCAAGTAGACAGACACACTATAACTGTTATTTTCAAATACACCTAAATTATTGCCATTATATTTAATAGTAAACAATCCAACCAAGTTAATAATGGACCTTAATTCCAATAAAATTCTTCATTAGACGAATATAATAAATCTATAGGAAGAAATAGAACATCCCAATAGAAAAATAGCATGTCTCAAGTACCTATAAGGAATAGAAAAACACAGGACAGAAGCAGCTGAACAAAACAGATTTTGTATCTGATCTAACAGTTTCCAAAATTATACAGAGAAGACATATGAACACAAGAAAGTCTTCGCCTTTCATAAAATATATGTTCCCTAGGGATAATAATAAAAAAATTAAGATGTTGTATTAGTTTGCTAGAGCTGCTATAACAAAGTACCACAAACTGCATGGTTTAAAGAATAGAAATTTATTTCCTTATAGTTCTGCAGGCTGTAAATCCAAGATTAAGTTGTTGGCAGAGTTGATTTCTTCAGAAGCCTCTCTTATAAGGGTCATTGTCTTCTAGTTTACCAGATTGATATCTAGTTTACTAGTTTTATCAGGGTATTTCTCTATATACATGTCTGTGCCTAATCTCCTCTTCTTATAAGAACACCAGTCATACTGGATTAAGGCCCACGCTAATGACCTCATATTTGTTTCTTAATTACCTCTTTAAAAGAACTATCTCCAAATATAGCCACACTCTGAGGTAAAAAGGGCTAGGACTTAAATTTATGAATTAAAGTGGGGGGATGCAGTCTCACATTATAGCACATGTCAATACCCATAAATATTTTGAAGCAAAAGATATTAAAGGATTTAGTTCATTTGAAAAACAAACTTATTTTGTCCTAAATATACATTCTTAGACAAATTACCTAATCTCCAGTCTGAAGTTCAACTATAAAATTAACTGCTAATATTAGCATCTAATATATCTATACTCATTCTAAATTTTCTAAAATTTAAATGTATAATTTCTAAGCAAGAAATAACAGAACATACAATATTTTATCCACCACTGGCATTCTATATGCATATGCATTTTAAAATTCTCCTCACTAATTATAAGCCTAAATTATCTGAAAAAAGTCAACATGTGCCTAACAAGATTTTTAAAACTAGAGAATATGGGCAGAAAGTTATGATTAGAGAAAATGGAGTAAAGGTGATATTTATATGACACATTAGCTAAGAATTATCAAGAATTCACAATGATCACAGATTCTTAGATTCATGATGTAAAGAAATTCCAAGCAGGATGCAAATAAATAAGTGTAGGCAAATTAAGTACATAATATAAACAGATGACTATCTAGAAAAAATAAACCTTTAAAAATAATGAGGGAGAAGCATAAAGCAAATAGCAAGATAACATATTTACACCTAATGATATCAATCATCACATTTAATGAAAACTGTCTAAATATCTCAATTAAAAGGCAGAGATCATCAGGTTGGGCTTAAAAAATAAGAACTAAGCATATGTTGCCTACAATAAACACATCTTAAATATAAAGAAGAGGCTAAAATAGCAAAATGTAAAAAGATATACCATGCTAACAGTAATCTAAAGAAAGCTCTAAAATGCATATTAATACTAGGCAAAGTATATTTCATAGCAAAAAAATATGAAAAGCAATAAGGAAAGTTATTTCATAATGTTAAAAGTCTCAATTATTATCAATAGGAGATAGCATTCTAAATGTTTATGCATCTAATAAGAGAGATTAAAAGTAAATGAAGCAAAATCTGATGGAACTACAAAAAAAAATAGAAAAAATCCAATATTGTACCTTGCTATTATAGCCTGAGATGTTAGTATTCCTCTCTCAATAACTTATAAACAAATAAAGGGGAAATTAGTGAATATGTAGAAGAAGATTGTAACACAGCTATCATCCAACCTGACCGACATTTATCAATCACTTTACCCAACTATAGCCAAATGCAAACTCTTCTCAAACACATACAGAACATTTTCTAATATAATCTATATTCTGAATGTGTGATTCTCAATAAATTTAGAAGAACTCTAACCATACAAAATTATATTGTCTCTTCACACAATGAAGTTAGAAATCAATGACAGAAAGATATCTAAAATTAAAATACTCAGTTCTAAATAATTCATGAATCAAAGAAGAATCAAAAGGGTAATCAGAAAGTATTTTGAAATGAGAGAAAATTAAAACTCAACATATTGAAATTTGTGAATGAAACTGGCACAATAGTAGGGGAAATTTCATAATGCCAAATACCTATATTGAAAAAGAAAGGTCTCAGACCCTCAGCTTTCACTAGATGACTAGAAAAATAGGATAAATTTAAACAAAAGAAAATAGAATAAAAGAAATAATAACAAGGTAAATAATAAACAATGATGAAAGGTAACATAAAAGAGAAAATGAGTATAATAGTAGTAAAAAATTATAAATCATTTGATTGATCAGAAAAACAGAGAAAAGACGAAATTACCAATAGTGGGATTTAGATGACATTACTACAGATCCCACAGGTTACAGGTATTAAAAGGATAATACTGAATAATGTTAACATTTTTATGGTAATAAATTCAACAACTTAGATAAAAATTTTAAAATTCCTTGAAAGACAAACTATCAAAGCTCACCAAAGGATATATAGAACACAAATAGCACTGTATCTTCCAAGAAATTAAATGTTCAATTTAAATTGTTTCCACAAAGGAAACTCCAAGCCAACATGACTTCACTGAATATGCACTGTGAGAAAATTGAAGGGTACAGCATTATCCTGATGGGAAAAAAAAAAAAAGCAGGCAATAACATAAAATGAAGGGTGGGGGGGACTACAGACCAATATCCCTTGTAAATCTATAAGCAAAAATTCCAAACAAAACCCTAAGCAAATCAAACTTGACAATATATAAATATAATACTTCATAAGTAAGGGGAGTTTATCCTAGGAATGCAATGTTGTTTTAACATTTGAAAATCAATCACTATGATTCACCATAACCATAGCTGAAAGAGAAAAAGACTATATGAATGTCTCAATAGATAAAGAATAAACACTTGACAAAATCCATCACCCATTCCTCAAAAGCACTCTCAGAAGGGAACTTTCTCAACTTTATCAATCACTGATAAAGGACACCAGTGAATATCTGTTTTAAGTACACTTAGTGGTGAAGGACTGAATGTTTTCACCCTAAAATCAGCTTGGATGATTTAATATTGATAGGAAGCGAATATTTCCTAAATTGAACTCTGGATTCATCTCAATCCCATACAAACTCCCAGAAAGCTTTCTAGTAAAAATTTACAAACTGATTCTAAAATTTACTTGGAATGCAGTAGATGTAGAATACTCAAAACTTCTTTGACAAGAAAAACTCAAGGGATTGAAATTCCTGAATTTTAAGTTTCATAAAGCTATAGTAATCCAGACAGTATGGTGTTGGTGTTTAGACTAATGGAGCAGGATTGAGAAGTTAGAAATAGACTCATAAATAGGTAGACAACCAACTTCCCACAAAGACGAAAAAAGCAATTCAGTGGGGAAATTATGTCTAAAATCAAATGTTATTAAAACAGTTTAATTTCCACATGCAAAAAATAGGTAAACTTGGAAATTCCAGGATTTAAAGTAAAGCAAAGATATGCTCTTGACCATTGCTATTCAACATCATATTGAAAGTCCTTGTTAGCTGAATAAGGGAAGCTAAAAAAAGAAAGTATACATATTTGTCTTTATTCACAGATAACATAATTCCTAAGTGCCTATATGGAAAATATCAAAGATCCAAAAATTAAGTCCTGGAATTAAAAAGTGAATTTATCCAAGTCTGAGGATACAAGATCAACATACAGAGGTCAGTTGTGTTCCTTATACTAGAAATAGACAATTGGAATTTGAAATGTAAAAAAGACCACCATTTAAGACAACACCAAAAAATGAAGCCATTGTGTGTAAATTTAACAAAATATGTGCAAGATCTGTATGCTGAAAATATAAAGTCCTGGTGAAGAAGTCAATGAAGAATGAAGCAATGAAAAGATGTACCATGTTCACAGGGTGGAGACTCAATATTTTTAAGATGTCAGTTCTTCCTAGTTTTATCTATACAGTCAACACAATTCCATTCAAAGTCCCAGCAAGGTTTTTTGAAAATATCAAAAGGTGACTCCAAAATGGAATTGGAAATGGAAAGTCAAAAAACTAGAATAGCCTAAAGAAAACCAAAACATGAAGACTCACATTGTTCAATTTCAAGATAAACTATAAGATACAGAGTTAAGGTACATGTATGTGTGTGAGTGTGCACATGTATACCATGTGCACACGCACACACACAGAGAGAACAAAATAGAGTCAAGAAATAGATCCATACAAATGCAGTCAACTGATTTTTGACTGCTATGGTTTGAATGTTTGTGTCCCTCTGGGGGGGTGGGGAGTCACATTTTGAACTCCTTACCCCCAAGACAATGATATGAGGAGGTGGTGTAGGAAGCCGTTCTTGCAGGTGATTTGAGCTACCTCCCTGGCTGGGTGTGAGGCCCTTAGACAAGCTGTGTCTGAGCCTTCCCCACCCTTCCCCAGGTGTGAGGGCTTGTCCGTGTGGGGGTGTGACTGACCACTGACCTGAAAACCAATCACTGACCCTGACCTTGGAATGCTGCCCCCCCTCGACCTTCATTGGATAGAATTTTCCCCTGAATTTTTTGTTCCCCAATAAAAGCTCATTCCCTGGCGTTTTTCTCTCTCTCTTGCTGGCCTCTTGTGTAAACCTCGCTACCACATCAGATGGCTAGAGGCAGGAGCTGGGAGGAGCCGTCTCTGAGCTGGGCAAGAAAAAGGTAAATTGAGAGTCATGTCTCTTTAATTTGAACTCACTAGTTAATTTCTATGTTTTGAACCTCTATTATGAAGCTGGCGTGCTGGTCGCGTGGCTAAAGGTGGGTCTTTTGAGAGGTGATCAGATCCTAATGCTGACACCCTCATGATTAGGATAGTACCCTTATATATAGAACAGGCCCAAGCACTTTACCCTCTACCACAGTGAGAACACAGCAAGAAGGCACCATATATGAACCAAGAACAGGGCCCTCGCCAGACAGCAAACTCTAAAAAATAGCTTTCTGTTGTTTATAAGCTACCCAACAGATAGTATTTTGTTACCACAGACTGAATGGACTAAGATTTTGATGAAGATACAAAGGTGACTCAAGGGAGAAAAGACACTGTTTTCAACAAATAATATGGGAACCATTGGATATTCAAAAACAAAACATTCAAAAAATTAAGCTCAATATCTCATGTCTCACATAAATTTAGTTTGAACTGGATTGTAAACTTAAAACATTAACCTATACAATTCCAGAATAAAACAAAGGAGAAAAGCTCTGCAGCCTTAGGTTTAGAAAGTTTTTAGACACAAATACTAAATGCATGATCCACACAAGAAGAAATTAACAAATGGAACTGCAAGAAAGACTTTTGCTCTGAGACAGATAACTATTAAAAGAATGAAAAGACAAGCCAAATGAAAGAAATGCAAACCTGCCCTGGAGGTTGTGGAAAGGATATCTCCTTCTGTATGACTCGGCTTGATGCCTGTCCTCATCCCTAGCTGCTATTTCTCCTCTGTACTTGGCTTGGGAGATGGGTAATTGGGAAGGTGCAGGTCTTACTTGGATGGGTAGATTCCCACTCTGAAGACCTGAAAGATGGCTCAAGTTCATTCTTCTGAGGCTCTTCAGCTGAACCCCTCCTCCTGTGACTCCCCTGGACTCAGACATATGCATCCACCCTCCAGGTAGCCACTTATGGAGGATCCTGCTGTTCACTTCAAGCTTCTTCCTGACAAACTGCAAGAAATAGCTTTTCTCCAGTTGATTCTATTGAATGGTGGGCCCAAGAGGACCTCAGATCACCTTGTTACTTACTCACTGTCTCTACTGTGTAGTGCCTTCTGACAAACACATGTCTCTGTTAAAAAAAAAATCTTGAGAGTGCTGTACATATCAATGCAGCAACACTCTCCAGTATCCAATGCAGAGGTGGGCTCTCTCATAGACCTCTAGTTTCCTACTTTAGAGAAAGACTCCAATCTACCCTCCTAGGCATGGTGTAGGCAGCAGTCTTTTGTATTCCTCAAACAAAGGGAATATTCCAAAGCTCCCCTAGAGGACTCTCTTGAAGCTCTTCTCACTTGACATGCAGTGAGAATAGCACAACCCTCTGCCCTCACCCCAAAGCACAGCCCACAGCCTTGGCTCCCTCCAAAGAACCACTTTATTAACCTCTTCAAATCCTCCCCCCTTTCCTTTTCAGGTCTTTGATCCTGCTGAATAATCCCTAGGACAAAGAATAGTTCCCATCTCACTTCTTTTGTAAATTATTCCTGAGGAAGAGGGTTTGTCTCACATGACAAATATCCTGATCTCACCTACTGGATCCTCTGTGAAAAATGAGGCAGAGTAGTAGTACTGCACACCCTCCAGGAAGACACAATGAGAAAGACAGAGTGGTGAATGCTAGAGAGGACAATGGACCAATTAAAATTTTCATAATCTCCTGTAAGGAGTATAAACTAGTACAATCTCTGTAAAATCATCTAGCAGGATCCACTAAAGCTGAATATATGCCTATCCCACGAATGAGAAATTCTACTCCTAGAAATCCACATCCAAGAGAAATGTACACATATCTTTACCTAAGACATTTGTGCACCACTACTTGTATTGGACAAAACTGGGGTGGAGACACAAATCCACAGTACAATTAATATATCAGTTGTGGTGCATTCATGGAATGGCATACTCTATAGAAATGAGAATGAACAAATTCACAAATAACAAGGAAAAATCTCATGATAGAGTACTGAATTTTAAAAGCCAGATAGAAAATATTCCTTATAAATAATTCCACTTATATAAAACTTTAAAAATTTTTAATCAACTCAATTATTTCAGACTTTTGTTGAAATATAGGATACCTAGGTACTTTTGTAGCACCTGTTTTCTTCCTCTATTGTCCCTCATGACAATTCAGAGTAGTGAAGGAAGTCACCCTCAACATATTACTATAAGAAAAAAAGACATAAAAATAAAATGTTGGCTAGAAATGGTTTTGTTTCACTATATCTCAGTCACATTTATTTCCTTAACTTGACTTCATTTTGTTTTTATTATAGGAAGACAGCTTGTCTTGAGGAAAAGTGGTTTCCTATTATGAATTTAAACTGTATAACTGTCTCTATGAGCCACAAGAGGGCAGCAGTTTCAAGGACCAGAGTTAGGAATATGGAATGAAGAAAACTATATTTAATAGAAGAGCTTGTGAAACAAATTTTAACTTATTACTCCAAGTTTTTAATTTATATTTTTAGAATTGGAGGAAAGTAAGATATGTCTTTCATGTTAAAAAATC
The DNA here is from genome assembly GCF_047511675.1 of Marmota flaviventris. Taxonomy (NCBI): domain Eukaryota; kingdom Metazoa; phylum Chordata; class Mammalia; order Rodentia; family Sciuridae; genus Marmota; species Marmota flaviventris. Next base: position 50,356,868 of record NC_092498.1, read on the forward strand.
TTGTTTAATTTTTGTTTTTCTCAATACAAATCGTGTAGATTTATGTGACATATGTGTTCTATTTTGATATACAAGTTTTGAATAAAATTATTTACCATAAAATAACAATTCACATATACATATAGACCCTGGTACTTTTTAAGTACTTTCATACATATAATGTTTTATATTTTTTACTTTATTAAGCCTTCTGAAATAGATGTGCCAGAAACTATGGAGTCCTTTTTATAGATAAAGGAACTAAGGCTTAGAAGTGAGTAACTTGTTCTAGTTAACACTAATAATAATTAGAAGAGGCAGAACTTCATTCAACATGTTTTTCAGTATTTTTCAGAGTTTTTTGTTAGACAAACAAAAATAATCAAGGCAACCTTTAGTTAATTCATGTATGAATTTAGAGTATTATCATTTTCATGGATCTCTGCTCTAACATAAGGTTAGTTTTATAATTATCCTCCAATACTGACACTTATATTAACCATTGTTATCATCTCACAGAGAAAATTAAATAGAAATGAAGTTTAAAATAAAATAAACAGTATTCCTAGAGATTAATGATTAGAAGAAAGAGGGTAGCAGATACACAAGTCTATGAAGGCTTGAAGTTACCTTAAACACTATTACACCAAGTTGTAAACATTCCCACATCACTTGGTTTTTTCTGTTACTGAAGAGATAAGTGTTTGTTAGGCCATGTGTTTATTTATTTCATCTCCAGTAAGTAGGGTATTATCTCATAGCTATTTAAATACACTCAAAATCCAACACTTAAACTTATATACAATTTGAGAGCATGACGTGAGTGATTGAACTCACAACATAAACCAAAACGTCATACAAGGGGGCCAGGTGCAGTGGCACATTCCTGTAATCCCAGTGGTCCCAGGAGACTGATGCAGGAGGATTTCTAGTTCAATGCCAGCCTCAGCAACTTAGTGAAGCCCTGAGCAACTAGTGAGATCCTGTCTAAAAATAAAAATAACTGGGGATGTGAGTCAGTGGCTAAGTGGCCCTGGGTTCAGTTCCTGGTTAAAAAAAAAGTTATGTAAGGAAGTAAAGACAGAAAAAAAATCTCTTAAAATTAATATTATGAATGATCATAGAAAAGTAAAAGACTAATTTCCTTGAATAAAAAGACCTTGTTCAACTGTAAAACAAATGACAGGCTATTTTCCATTGTTGCTCTGGGGTTTTTTGTTGTTGTTTTTTTGTGTGTGCAGGTGTGTGTGTGTGTGTGTGTGTGTGTGTGTGTGTTACTGAGAATCAAGCCCAGAGTGCTTTACCCTTGAGGTAAATAAACCCTCAGCCCCTTTTATTTTTATTTTGAGACATGATCTTGCTCACTTGCCCAGGTTGGCCTGGAACCTGTGATCTCCTGCCTCAGTGTCCTGAGTAGCAGGCATTTGTCATTGCACCCAACCAAGCCTACTTTAAATGTTTAAAACTCTAAACAGAGGTATAGACACACACACACACACACACACACACACACACACACAATGGAATATTACTCAGCTGTAAAGAACAATGAAATTATGGCATTTGCCAATAAATGGATGAAACTGGAGAGTATCATGTGAAATAAGCCAATCCCAAAAACTAAGGTCAAATGTTCTCTCTAATATGCGGAAGCTAATCCAACATAAGGGCAATGGGAGAGAGAAAAGGGAACAAAGGAGAGGGAATTTCATCAAAACAGAGGAAAGATTAGTAGATTAGACCAAGGGGACTGAAGGGATGAAGGAGGGATGGGTAAAGGAAGAAGAGTGCAATGAAATCTGACTGCACTTTCATATGTACATACATGAATACAGCACAGTGCATCCCAACATCAAGTTCAGACGTAAGACACTGACTTAAAAAAAACAACACATAAATTGCAGAAATATCAGTAGAGTAAAGGGAGGAGAATGAATAGAGGGAGGAGGGGGGAAGTGCTGGGGACTGAATAGAAGCAAATTATATTCCCTGCTTTTGTGATTATGTCAAAATGTATCCTCTAGTGTTATAAATAACTAAAAAGAATCAGTCAATAAATAAATGTTAAAAGATGTATTGTTATGAATTGTTATGATATAAATGAAAAGGGTAGGGTGAGGATTACGAGATGACAAATAGTATATCCAAGTTATATTGTCAGTCACAAAACCCTTGAGTAGTTGACATTTGTCCTGAGATTGGAAGATAGGTCATTGGGAAAAGGTTTCAAGAAAGGCAGAGGTGTGTCTGTCACCCTTTTTCAAGTAACTGAAGCTTTTCATTTATCAGTGACTAACACACATACTGTAGAAGAAATAGGATATAAATCATTCACTATTATTATTATTGGGGGGTTTAAAAGGTATCGTTGACACCTTCTCTAAAGAGCACAGTCACAGGATGCTGGATTGAGGGATTTAAACAGCTCACCTCTGAGTTCACAAACTGCCCAAAGCATCAGAAAACCAGGTGAGACAGTGCTTTCTCTCTCTCTCACGTGAATAAGGATCAAATGACCCAATATACCTAAACTATATAGTTCACACAACAATATGCACATTTGTTAGCATGAAAGCATTTTTAATGTTGTTTCAGCCTTAATTTCTGTCCCAAATGTAAGATAGTATTCATCTAACTTCAGATCAGATTCCCAAGACTTCTGCCTAACATGCCTTTCTTTTGTCTTCAGTAAAACTGTTTACCTATTAATGAAAAATTTCTAAGTTAATATTTTATTCAAAACCTATGACAAACTTACAGTTTAGTGCATTATAAAGAAGTTCAAAGTCTTCATTTGTTTTAGGATTATGCCTCCGGTGATAGTCCAATTGCGTCCATTCTTCTTTTTCTTTTATTTTCCGTAGTTCTTCCTGGGCTTCCCACTCCAACCTCAACTTTTTCTGTTCTTTTAGTTCCCTTACAAAGACTTTAGCATGCCATTGCCTGTAGCAAGTCTGTATTACTATCGCCTGTATTTAAATTAAAAGAAAATAAAGTGCCTGCCATCAACTTTTTGATCAGACAATAAAGAAAGGCAACAATGATTATTTCAATACCAATTCAGCAATAAAACAGTGCTGAGTCTGATTTTAGTTCCGTGTTAGATATTCTTACATATACGAACATAGAAGCCACAGATAATACATGTCACTGCTATTTGTCTTGTAATCTAGCAAATACACCTTCATAGAGGCTGTTAGTATAATGCTTAAGAGCACAGACTCTGGAGTTAGACTTAATTGGAAATCCCTCTCTGCTACTTAGTAAGTAGATTTATTTGGGGCAAGTTGCTTGCCATCTCTTTACTTTAGGACTCTCATTTATAAAACAGTGATAACAGTATGCTTAGAAAGTGCTTAGCCTCCCAGGCATGGTAGTGCATGCTTGTAATCCCAGATGCTTGGGAGGCTGAGGCAGGAGGATTGTAAATTCAAAGCCAGGCTCAGCAACTTAGGCCCTGTCTAAAAAAAAAAAAAAAAAAAAAAAAAAAAAATTAAAAGGGCTTGGGATGTAGCAAAAAAATTAAAAGAGCTAGGGATGTAGCTTGGTGGTTAAGAGTGCCCCTGAGTTCAATCCCTGGTGCAAAAAAGAAAGAAACAGCTGGTACATCACATTACAAATCCTCAATTTATACTATAATGTTTATGAATTTTTGTTATTTCTAGCTCATCTTAATTGCCATAAGCTAAGGCACATATTTAAAACAAAACTATATTTCCTAAACACATACAGGTATGTGTGAAAACCAGCAAGGATTAGATAAAAGAGAGACATAAAGAAGAATTAAATTATATGAAATGGAAACATATTTGGCAGTATTCCATATTATTAACCCCTCAAAACTTCATGATATAACAAAGTTTTATAACTTTATTTATAAATTCAAATAAAATGTGGGGAGTTTGCAACAAGATTGAGGACAAAACATATGCTGGCACATTTCTTTCCCGCTTCCTAATGTCTGATAATTACAGCAAAATGTGTAAAACAGAAATCAATAAAGTCTATGGATCATACTGAATGGGTCACCCAAGGGAATAGAAATTTTAAAGAATCCCCTCAAGCAAAGAGACAGATGGAACATACTAAAGAAGGAATCTATAGCCTAGTCGTGCACTGGAGAGGCAAGCTAGAAGACAGACAAGTGGCCCTGGAACTGCTTCATGCCCCAAACTGGCGGATTCTCTGAGCAGAAGGGCAGCCAACCCAGTACCTGCCTGAAAAATGCAAATGGGACATGCTCCTATTAAACAATTTAGGTAAACAGCAACAGAAATATGTATCCCTAGGCAAGAGTGGTTAGTGTGCCCAAAGGCTGGTGAGACTGAGGATGTATAGAAACGCCCTATCCAGAAAAATAGCTCCGTCCCAGAATCAAGCCTTATACTGTAAAACCACTGGGATTAGAAAGTGCTGTTAGCACATTGCATATTAGCAAATTAAGTTCCAAGTTTCCAATTCTGTGAATATTTAAGTGAAATTAACAAAGGTGAATTAAAATAGGTTGGAAATCATAACCTAGAACATTTATTTTATTATATTAATTAATATTATTACATATGAGTACTATAATTATATTATTATCTAGTTATGTATTATATACTATATTTAAGTTTTTATAGGTATTACACATCTGGGATGATAGAACAAAATGAGTTAAAAATTTCAAATCTTCTGAGAGTAGATACCCCAGACTAACCAAGCATTTGAGAAGAGCCAACAAAATAAAAAGCCCCTCATCCAAAAGAACAATTTATTCTTGCTTGAAACAGAATTAGTAGAAGAGTAATTCTCAAAGAGTAGTGGGAAGACCAGCAGTATAGGCATTATCTAGAAAAGTATCAGCAAGCAACCAGCTTCCAGCACCCTCCCCCAGCCCCTTGCCCAGCAGATCACAACAACTCTCCAGGGGACCTGGAAGCTGAAGTTTCAGAACCACTTTATTAAAGTAAAATGAAACAGAAAACAAGACTAAAGGTAGTTAATGTTTTTGGTGTAAAATTCCATCAGTATAAAACAAGATTAAAAACAAAAACCAAAAAAGGACTGTGGAAAAATCTTTACTTTTGAAAATTAAAAAAAAAGAAACAATAAAATATGTGTCAGTTTGGGTGGTTATTAAACTTTTAAAATTTATTAAAGACACCAAAACAAGATTTGTTTAAATAACAGGAATTTTCCCCTCTCGTATGTCCATCTGGTCACTGGCGAGCAGTTTAGGGCCTCGCAGTTTAGGGCTGGTAGGAAAGCTCTGCCGCAGCAGTTAACAAATTGCTTCCTACTTGTATGTCTCACTTGGCTGATCCACTTATCATCATCTTCCAGCCAGTAAATAGTGGGAAAGGAACAAAGAACACTTTAAGAGCAACTCCTGGAAGTGCCTCATATCACTGCCCCACAGACCCTGTTGTCTAGACTTTAGTTACATGCCCCCGCCCCTGATTTACAAAGGAGCTAAGAAATGTCATCTTCTCTGGACAGCCATGTGCCCAGTTAAAGCTTCAGTACATGGGAGAAGGGAAGAAAGAATATTGGCAGAGATTTGTTATAATCTGATCTGCAGAATGTAGAGACTGAGAAGGAATTAATAAGCAGAAACTTAGGTGAGAAAATCTTTTAGAATGCAGAAGGAAAGGTCACAAAAGTTAGAAAGCAATGAAGAGAAAATCAGAAACATGAAAGATAAATCCAGTCATTCCAAAACATGTCGGATACAAGTTACAGACAGAATGAAGAAATTTGATTACAGAAATTACTCAAAATAAAATAGAAGAACATTTCCCAAAGCAAGACATGAGTTCTCAGAAAGGGTCCACTACCAAGTTTCAAAGGCAGCATGATAACATTACAAAATACTAAGGATAAAGTGAAAATCCTAAAAGCTCATAGAAAGAGGAAACAAAGAAATTAGAATCAGATCAATATCTGACTGTCAAATATAGCTTCAAAAGTTACAAAGGAAAATAATTCTGAAAATAAACTTAAATCTAACCTTTCATACCCACTCAAATTAAAACCCATATATGAGGTTCATTCAGTAAGGACTTACATGGTTCATTCCCTATGCATAGTCTCTGAAGGAATTACTCAAGAATGTGTTCCAGCAAGAATAATAAATTCAAGCAGGAAAATTAAAGCAGGGAAAAAAGGCTTCAAAAAGACTTATGAAACTAAATATATTTTATTCAGAAAAACAAATATATGTATCAAAGCAAATATTTAAAATAACAATGTAGAATTATAATTATATTGTAAATTATATTTACTTATAATTCTAAATCCTCACTGTATAGGAGGAATAGGGGAGGAAGGAAAAAGAAAGGAAGAAAATAAATGCATATTAAGATTCTTGTTCACAGAAAGGAAATACAGCAAGATTACCCATGCATTTGGCATAAAAATAAAACAGACATGTTTAACAATTTTTTATTAACTAGTAGAAAATGCATATTAACATATAAATTACCAACTCTAAATTATGAAAAAACAAAAACATGAAAAAGCTGATCAAGCCAACAAAAAGAATAAACAAACAAAAATGATTAGTAAATTAACAAGATGAGATGGCAGACATGAATACAAATATATCAGCCACACATAATATAATCTTGCTTAAAACAAGAACTATTAAGCATTGAACTCTAAAACCTTTTAAAAAAAATAAAATGAACATGACCCAAGTGGAAAGGAAATCAATGAGGATAAAAGGACTTATTAAATGGAAATTGACTCCTCATATAGCCTTTTAACAGTTCACGGCCCACTCCTCACTTTGACCTCCCACAAAATCTCCAACCCACCTTCCAAGACCCTCTGGGGCCAATGTATGTGGGTCTTGATGCCAACCCTCTTGGCAGGCATTTAGATTTTAACTGCTCTAGTAAGCCAAGTTACACACTCCATTTGCTTTACAACTTCAACAAAGTCAACTGATATTTACTCTTCTCTTTTATATTCTTTGCCATATATATATATGAATTTTTTCCCTTTAATATCATTTTATTGGCATTTGGAAAGTAGTACAGAGAGGGCTACTTCTCTACCTGATATCCTATGTCCTCTATTTCCTCCTACTAAGAAGATCTCAGCTTTCTGGAGGAACAATATACTAATTAACAAATGCATTTAGCATTTACTCCTTTGGGAGGGACATCACAGGACATGGCTCAGGCCAATGAATTGAAAGCACATGTCACTGGGTAAAGTTTTCAGGAGGAGGGCACATGGGTCATGCTCCCTTGACTTCCCTCTTGTTCCTTCACAGAATGCAGATGTGATGAGAAGAGTCAACCATTTTGTCACCATACAATAATACTCTATGCATGGTGAGATTGTAAAAGAGTGGGAAGATAATTGGAGTGCAGGTTCCTGAGGATACAGTAAATTACCATCCAAAACCAGAACAATAAGAAAGTAAAAATTAGTTTGGACCGAGAAACGAAAAAACACATCACTGTAATAAGTGACACTAATCAAGACAGCCACAAAGCTAACAGGAAACAATATTTCTCCCAAGGATGCTCTGCAGCTATAAAATGTCATAGCAATCCCTCTTTCTTTGAGTAACTATTTTCTTACTCACTGACAGACTTTCTCCTCTCAAATCATAAACTCAAAGAAACTTTATTGCTTGAAATTAGATCAGTAAGAACAAAGCATCCCAGTGTTGTCGAAAAGGCTCTAAATCACTTTGACAGGGAAAGGCAGCCTTGATTTTCAACCACGGGTGCTGAACTTGGAGAACTTCATAGATAACTTCTATAGCTCTTTTAATTTCATTCCCAAGAGAACAGAATCCTGGTTCACCTTGCAATCCAGACCTTGATGTTGGCCCACTTACATGCTTTAACAGTTTATCAGTTATATTTGATACATACACACCAATTTTAGACATTTGTGTGGATGTTGTATGTACAGCCTTCCTGTATACAGAAGATGAAGAGATTACTTTGCTTAAATTCTACCTGCATTTCAATTTCCCCTGAAATCTCACAACTCTATCTTTTCCCTTGTTGGGTAAATATTAATTTAGATTAAAAACAAAAATTCATCAGGCTGGAGTAACTGGGACTGATAAACCAGGTTCAAAGATTTCCCTGCAGTGAGTGGTCTCCCTCAGGATGATGACTCCACAGACTTGACTTTTTTGTATTCCAGGTCTGTCTCTCAAAATAATGCTAGGAGGTAGATCCAACTATATGCTCTCTATAAGAGATCAAATAGGTTGAAAGTTAAAAGGTGAAAAAAGATGAATTGTATAAGTGATACCAGTTAGAGTGGCTAACTTTCTTGTGCACTCTTGTTCTATTGAGTTTCAAATAGTCTGGCAAGCTCCCTACATGATTCTTCTGTGATAAGGAAGGGTTAAGGCCAAGGGACAGAAGTGTTGAGGAAGCTAATAATGGCCAAAGGTACCTGAGAGTCCCTAAAGACAAGGGAAGGGTTAGGAGCACTTAGGGTCTGGGTTGCTTATACAGAGGGATATTGGAGATAGGTCTGCATTGACTATCCATGAAACATGACCCATACACATATGGGTTCTTACTCAGGCTGGTGTGGCTTAGGAAAACACACACAGAACAACTGGCTTTATATATTTAATTTTTAGTATTTATTCACAATGAAATTATCTTACCGCATTGAATCTTCGAGCATGGTATTTTGCTGCTGAAAAATAATCCCCTGGTTTTAACAGTTTATCAGTTATATTTGATACATACACACCAATTTTAGACATTTGTGTGGATGTTGTATTTGTAGTTTGTTGGAGCTTTTTTCTCTGAGAAACTGTCTAAAGTAAAAACAAAACATTTAGGTAAGTATACATACTTAAACATACTATAAACACTGACTGTGAAAATACACACATACAACAGAGAGAATATTTTTCTACTCAGTCCAGTAAATTTTGCTTTTACTATCTTAATTGCCACATAATAAATGAGGAGAATTTGAGAAAGTCATATAGTATACAACAATTGTTGATTCCATAGTTTCAGAAACCTAAATGGAAAATTAAAAATATTACCTGGGTGTCCCTGGAAAATGCTTGTTTTTTCCCTCGGATATATTTAGGTACAGTTTGGGTTCCAGCATTGTGATATTCTATTCCTGTTATTTTATGCTTAAATCCACCAAGAAATGGCTTATGAAAATCAGACTTTATAATCTCAACAGTTACCACCTGGTACTGATTAATGCCTAAGGAGATAAAAACCAAGACTGAATGGAAGTTCAGTTACAAAGGAAAACTAACATAGTTTATCTGAAAGACATCAAATAACTCACCAATTTGTACAGTGACAGTTAGGATTTGAGAGACATCATTTAATCCCTCTATCCTTTTGATTGGATATTGATCTGGATTTGTAGAAAAGAGTTCCAGTTGTATAATTTCCTGTGGCTTAACTCCATATTGTATTAAAGTCTCATTATTTTTAAAAATTATTCCTGAAAATTTTTAAGAAGTTTTATGACAAAAAATGGCTATTTTTGTTGTTGTTTTAGTTATAAAATAAAATTATATATGAATAGATAGTGTATAACATGAATTTCTGATATATGTATACATTGTGAAATGACTAAATCAATCTAATATAAGTATTACCTCACATAATTTTTTATGTGTATGGTGAGAACACTTAAAGTTTATTCCCTTAGAAATTTTCAAGTATACAGTGTACGGTTATTAACTATGTAGTCACCATGATGTACAACAGTCTCTAGAAATGGCTAATCATATGTACTCATTTTAAGGTGATGGAAAATATCCCAGGTGCTTGTAGGAACACATATCACTTAATCACTAAATATAGTATGAATGTTTTCCATCTCTTGCTGTAATAATAGTACAGAAAATACCATAACAGTGACTATAGTTCATAATAACCTACTATATATTTTATGAAAACTAAAAGAGAAGAGCTTAAAGCCTTTGAATACAAAGTAATGATAAAGAAATGGAAACATCCATTACCCTGATTTGATTAGTACACAATGTGTGCATTTTGAAGCATCACACTGTTATCTCATAAATATGTATAATTTTTACGTATTAATCAAAACAATTTTAATCTTTAAGGAAAAATAAATGTTGCCTGATTTGATCATTATACATTCATTGTATACACATATTAAATTATCACACGGTACCCCATAAATATGTATAATTAAAATAATAATTAATAAAAAATAAAAATCAAATTTTACAATAGGAAGGATTATAGCAGCATTCCTGTTCTGAAATTCAGCATTATAAATAAAACTACAATTCTCATGTCTTCAGATATATAAATATAATAATCATGAAACTCTATAGACATTTAAAAATAAAAGCATTCTATAGCATGAGCAGAACCACATACTATAAACACTGACTGTGAAAATTCACATATATTATATGTAAATATTACACATATCCATTCCAGGGGAAGCATAATTATTTTAGTACCCATTTCACCCTCTGGTGTTTATAAATATAGACTCGGAATTCTAAATAATCCCTTCCTGTCTCTCCTACCATAGTCAGAAACACACATAAATTAATGCCAAGGTGGAGACTAGACTCACTTTTGTACTGAAAAAAGTGAACTTCGCTTTATTTTTGTTGTCGTGGTTGTACTACTTTATCTTCTTCCCTCTCTCTACTCCACCCTGCCATTGGTATATTTAAAAAATTAACTGATCACATTTCTCTGTTTCACAGCACATGAAGATGCAATAATGTTATGTTACTGGCTGCTGTTTTGTCTCATGGAATCTTCATTGATGGAATCTATCAATCTTCAAATGTATGGTCTTCCTCAATTACAATTTTGAATTTGAACATAACAAAAGCTATACCCACAAATATATCAGACAGCACAAAACTACTTTGGCTATATTTGAGAAAACACACTCAAAGATTTGTGAATTTCAATTTCACATCCTACATTCTTAATTTTTAAAATTAACTTGAATGTCATATGGGCTTTGTTGAATAATAGCCCCAAATTTGTCCACATCATATTACCTTTATAGCAAGAGTGACTTTGCAGATTTGATTAAGGATTTTAAGATGCAGCGACTATCCTGGACTATCTTATTGAGCCCTAAATGTACTTATGTGTGCCCTTGTATAAAAAGAAAAAAAAAAAAAAGATTTGGCTACAGAGGAAAAGACAAGACAGTATGACCAAAGCAAAGAGAGAGCTGCATCTGCTATTCTGTGGCTCTGAATATGCAAGGAAGCCAATGAACCAAGGAATCCAAGGGATGCAACTCTAGAAGCTGGAAAGGCAAGGAGGTGGATTTTCCCCTAGGGCTTCCAGAGGGAGAAAGGCCAACTGAAACGTCAATTTTATCCTAATGAGACTGATTTAAGATTTTTGGCCCCCAGAAATGTAAGAGAAATACATGTGCTGCTTTAAGCCACTAAGTTTGTGATTAATTGTTACAACAGACCTAGAAAACTGATACAGGTTCCTAGAGCTCTGGTTTTTCCTCCATTTATTTCTTTAGAGAGTGCAGTCCCATGAAATTTGAGGTCCAGTTCCAGTCCGGGAGAAATCATCTATCTTAGAGGATGGCTGGCATCAAATCAAGCTGTTCTATAATTGCTGCTAACATAAACCTATTACTCAGTGATAATATCTGGTACTTACAAAGAAGAAAGGTGAAGAGGACAGGGATCCCTAAGTACCTCTGGCCATCTACTACAGTCACAAAGTGTTCTCTTCTCTAACTTTCAACTTTACCTTTGAGTTAATGCCCAGCAATTGCTACTTCCCTCTTTGGAGTTATACCTCCAATTTCAGTTCAGACTCTGCTACTTATCTGTCATGTGATTTTATAAAAAAAATGTTCCCTGAGTTTCAGTTTCCTTCTCTCAGAGAAAGAGTTAATAATACTACCTACATCAAAGGGTTGCTGTGTGGATTAAATGATAATGTAGGCAAAACATTTTGCAGACATACTAACACATAGTAAGGGTTCAAAAAAATAAATTAATCATGATGATCATTATTATTATTATTACTAATAATTATTTAAACTTTAGCCTTGTTTCCTTAGTCGGGCTTTAAATGTGCTATTTGCACAAATCTTACTTTTGGAGTATATACATTATAAATTGATTTTTTAAAAATTGATTTTGAAACTTCTTTTTTCTCTGCAAACATTGTGTAGCATCTTTATAAGTCAATACCAAGACTTTTAAAACTAAAATATTAGAATTTGTTCAGACACATTGTATAAAAATACACTTTTCACTAGGTTAGTCTGGTTCTCTATCACAGTTACAAAGACTATGTCCAATCATGATCAATCATGATTCAAGACTAATATAACTTCAATGGGGCTTCTCAATATCATCCACAAAATATAAACAAACCAGACATCACAGGAATGACCTTAACATATACAATATTCAGATACCATTTTCAGTCTTCTTGTTCTATACATTATCCTTCATCTTATTTCTTCAATCTCAACTCCTCCCATCCCACATACAAAATCTACTTCCAGCCACTCAAAATGTCTTATCACTTCCTAAAAGCTCCAGTTTTTCTCATCTCTTTGGGACTTAGCACAAATATCATCACCTTTATGAATTGAAACATTCCATAATCTCCCAGATTTCTTCCTTCCTATTCTCATAGCTCTTTGTGCAGATTTCCAATAAAGCATTTGCACATTATATGGAAACTCTTGCATGCAATTCTCCCCCTTACTAGTCTGCAAGCAATTTGAGAACAGGAATCTTGTTTCATGTTTCTCTGTTATCCTTCACTATCTGCAAAATATCTAGAATCAAATGTCTTTAATAAAAAGGAATTAAATGAATAAATACATAACCACAAGTTAATGCTAAAATAGTAAATATGTAGATATTTAGTTTAAAAAAAATCAAAGGTCTTGACTGTTTACATACTAAAACAGGAGAAATCTTAATAAGTTCATGAACCTTCAAACTTACCTTTGTAACTTATCTGCAGTACAGAAGGTGGGATATGTAATAAGTGTGAAAAGTGATCCTTGAGGTGTTTAAAAATAGTGTCAACTTTAAAAGGCATTATAATTTCCTGGCCCACAGGAATAAGTACAACTCTTACTAAAGATAAAAAGAGAAAATAAATAGGCATCATCAAATATAGCAAGGGTCAGTAACCTACACTCCACAAACAGAATTATGGGCTGACTTTTAACTGTGTGAAACACAGGTTATTTCTTCTATATTTCCCCACCACACCACAATGATATCTAAAGAGAAATGACCAACACTGAGCTACAACCTTAGGCTTTGAAAATTAATCCATAATCTCAAAATTTTTCATCAATGTTCACCACCTATATTATGACTTAAGTACAAAAAGTAGCTCTAAAAATCAAGCATTTTTGTTTAGTGAGTATAAGAAAATGAGACCTTGAAATAGAAAGGTTGTCTCAGAACCTGGAAATGCATTTGAACTCCCCATTGTAACTACTTTTCACAAAAGTTTACATTGTATGGCTCACAATCCACCCTACAAAATAGGAAATCAAGATGCTGTTGAGTAAGGCAAGGTGGCACATGCCTGTAATTCCAGTGATTTGGGAGGCTGAGGTAGGAGGATTGCAATTTCAATGTCAGCCTCAGCAATTTAGTAAGGCCTTAAGCAACTCAATGAGACCCTGTCTCTAAATAAATAAAATATTAAAAAGGGTTGGGTATGTTGCTCAGTGGTTAAGCAACCTTGGATTCAATCTCAAGTGCAAAAAAAAAAAAAAAGAGGGCTGAGGTTGTGGCTCAGTAACACAGCACTTGCCTCTCTTATGTGAGGCATTGGGTTCGATCCTCAGCACCATATAAAAATAAACAAAATAAAGATATTGTGCCCATATATAACTAAAAAGTTTTTTAAAAGATGCTTATGTGTTAAAAATTAAAAACTTATCATAAATGATCATGTATTCACAAATTATGTGGAATAGGTATATTATAAATTATTTTACCTTTATAGACTTTAACTTTTTGTTTCAGTCAGCTATTTTGCCACTGTGACTAAAAAACTAAACTAGAATAATTGTGGAGGAAGAAAAGTTTATTTAGGGGCTCACAGTTTCAGAGGTCTTAGTCCTTAGAAGGCCAGCTCCATTCCTCAGGGCTTGAAGTGAGGTAACATCATGGAGGAAAATTGTGGCAGAGGGAAGCAGCTTACATAATGATCAGGAAGCAGAGAGAGAGAGACTCCACTTTCCAAATACAAATATATACACTCCAAAGCCATGCCCCCAATTCCCATCTCCTCCAGCCACATCCTACCACTTCAGTTACCACTCAGTTAATCCCTATCAGGGGATCAATTCACTAATTGGGTTAAGATTCTCAAAACCCAATCATCTCTCTTCTGAACATTCTTGCATTGTCTCACACATGAGCTTTGGGGTGACATTTCACATCCAAACCATAACATTTTTAATAGAAAGGATGCAATAAGTAATCATATTATAGGTCAAAAAACTTATATATTTCCAAGACAGTTTTCAAAAAGCTGAGACATTTATCAAAACTCCCATGGGAAAAAAATCTAACTAGGCATTAGTCATATTAAGTTTCTTTAAACTTATTAAAAATTGTTCTCACAGTTCTCTATGAACAAAAGAAACACTTTCAGATACCAAACAGAACTTATCAGAAGGCTATTTTGTTTCTTGGTGCAAAAAGCTATGGAATTGCCTTACATAGCTATAAACCAGATTTTTCTAGTTTCCTAATGTGTTTAAAATTTTAATGATTTTGTGTTTAATGTGTTTAAAAATTTTAATTAATTTAAAATTTAAAAAATTTTAATTAATGATTAATGTTTTAATTAATGATTAAGTGGATTCTTAAGTTTTGGAATGGGTGGTATATTGAGGGAAGCTTGATAAGTACAGGGTCAAAACAACTTTTTAATTTTAAAAACTCACCATGTTTTTAAGTTACAATATCAGGGAATTATAGAAACACCAAAAATGGAATCCAAATTTACACTAAATAATGAAATTGAGAGATACTCAGTTCTATTGTGTATTGTATAACATAATTAGTTTTCTGAACATACCACACAGGGTTAAACAACCCACTATAGTCAAAACTTACATTTTACCAGCCAAACTGCTATTGCTATTATCATTATTAAATGACAACCCATGTTCTCCATCCTATGAGTGGAAACTCTCAAAACACATGAACAAGGAAAGAAAAGGCAGTCAGTTAATGGTTTTCTGTGTAACTACCTTATTACTTCTCCCCTTCTCTATTATTAATAATATTATAATGAGGCCAGGCATGGTGGTGCACGCCTGTAATCCCAGTGGCTCAGGAGGCTGAGTTAGGAGGATCACAAGTTCAAAGGCAGCCTCAGCAACAGCGAGGCACTTAGCAACTAAGTAAGACCCTGTCTCTAAATAAAATACAAAATAGGGCTGGGAATGTGGCTCCGTGGTTGAATGTCCCTGAGTTCAATCCCCAGTATACACACACACACACACACACACACACACACACACAGCTCAAATAATGAACACTGCTTTAGGGCTTTAAAATTGACCTAAAATGAGAGACAATGATTTTTCCAAGGCTAAATATATGGTTAACTCTAAGCAGACTATAGAAATATGTAAAAGCAGCATAGTACAAGGAATGATCAATGAATATGAAACTAGGGAATTGGGTTTCTAGCTATGTAAAGCAATTCCAAGTTGTCATGCAAAAGAACTGTAATTGTACTTAATAATTTTTCTACCATTTCTCAAGTTCCCTAAACATTTTAAACTTATTTATTTGAATAAATAAGTAAATGTGAATTTAAAATTTAGTGATGTTCATTTACTGAGGAAGAAGAGTAGATATTGCAGTACAGAAAAAAGTTTTCACATAGCAGGTACTGTGGTGCATTCCTGTAATCCCAACAACTCAGGAGGCTGAGGCAGGAGGAAATAAAAAATAAAATGGGGTGGGGATGTAGCTCAGCGAAAAGCATGCCGGAGTTCCATCCCTAGTACCAAGAAAAAAGAAAAGGGAAGCTTTCATCCTTTTTTAAGTGGTATAACTATGGAAATTTGGTGGACATGGGAAAGGAAAACTAGCAACAAATATAAAATAGGTATTCAAACAAAAATAAACAAAAAATTAACAAGGAAAAGCAACTCTTCGTTGAAATGCAGAAATGAAATATGCTATCTTCTTTTGGAAATACCTGTTGCTGAAGATTCTCTCACTGATGTTTGCAAAGACTCCTTCATAGCCTTTATTTTATTCAGAAATGCCAGAGCCTCCTCATTTGAATCCTGTTGGGTGAACTCCACATTGGGCTGCGGTGAATACCCTGAAACAGGCAAGGATTTTCTGGGAGACACAGCCTCTTCCAGGCGTCTTCTTTCCTCGTTCAATTCAAGGCTTAAAATGCTGATGTCACTTTGCTCACTGAGTTCTAGTTCAGATTCATGCTCTTCACTTATGTCTAACTCTGAACGTTCTTCTGAGGGTGCTGGAATATTGACAGTGTCAATAACCTCCTCATGTTCTTCTGGCTCAACCGTATTTTCAATATTAAACTCTTCCTCTTGATCAGACATTTTCCTATATCAAGAAAAATTAACACATTTACTACATATGTAGGAGTTTCTCCACCAAATATCAAACTCATTGCTAACATAGAGTGATGTTCATACTAACATGGTGTTCACGGCTGGGTGCGGTTGGGCACGCTAGGCTGACACAGGAGGATCAGGAATTCAAAACAGCCTTAGCAAAAGCAAGGCCCTAAACAACCCAAGGAGGCCCTGTCTCTAAATAAAATACAAAAATGAAAAAAATAAAAATTAAAAATTAAAAAAAATAATAAAATACAAAATAGGGCTGGGGATGTAGCTCAGTGGTAGAGCGCTTACCTAGCCTGTGTGAGGCACTGGGTTTCATCCCTGGCACCACAAAAAAAAATTAAAAAATAAATAAAATAAAACATGCCCCATGAAGCCATCTACAACTAAAAAAAAAAAAAATCTTAAAAATAAAATGGTGCTCATTTTTTAAAAAAAGTTGATCATTTTCTTAATGCCTGTCATTGGGCTAAAAACCTTGGTGAATTTTTACTTCAAAAACACCGCAGAAAATTTTTTTTAAATTATCACAAAAATAATCTCAAAACAATTTTAAGTAATATTCTGTAACAAGTATGTCGAAAATATAGTCTAAAATATCTTGCCATCTCTTCTTTTTCCAATAAAGAGTTCCCAGAGGGGGAAAAAAAAGGACTTTTTGCACTACTTCATTTTCCTGAATATAAAACTGATATGAGATTTATGCTTCTGGCTTACAAATGATTAGGTGCTTTGCTGGGAGCCATTAGCCAAGTAGGTATGACAATTTCCTTGCCAGCGTACCCCATGTTGCTTAGTGGAAGGACTCGTGGAAATAGGACATTTTGCAGTGACATTGCAGTTAGGTGACCTTGCTCAAGGACCAGGGCGGATCCGGGATTAGGGTGTTCCCGGTTTAGGATAATCGGGTTTAGGGCGTTCCAGGTTTAAGATTATTCCTGCTAGGAATAGGGCGTATCCTGCTGCCTGAGTTCCCCTTGAGTTCTCACGGGATTCAGACAGTATATTTTGGGAGATAGAAGCCCAGTGGAGGTGGATTTGGGCAGAGAACGTGGATTTCCCCAGAACGTGTTTGTAGACGGCTGGTGTGAGTTCGGGAATAAAGAGTTGCTGTTTGAATCTACAAGCTGTGTGGTGGCTCGTGATTGTGTGCCCAGCCAGACTGCGGCAGTGCTTCAAGGAACCTGGCAGCTCCAGAGCCACTGTATCCCACAGAGAATACACCCTGCATTAGCTCTGCTCTCACAAATCACAGCAGAAACAAACATCTTGACCAATCTAGACTGAGTTTGGAGTTGATTCCATCCAGAGTTACAGTAACTAAGAGCCTGGTTGTAGGAAACAATGTGACAGTATCTAAAAGCTTAGGCCAAATGAGTTGAGAGAATTCCAGAACCTGACTGCCAAAAGGAGAAGTTGGACAAGGAGCCAATATAGCAGGAGCCTACCTATAGAGGCTGGCAGCAAGGAGTGGAGGAGATCACAAGGGCCCTGAGGCTGCATTTCTATGGCAACAGCTGGGGGAAAATTAAACCTAGGAACCTTAGGGAAGTAGGAAAGATCTCTCTGGGGCTTCCATTGAGCACAGATGTTTATGGAGAAAAAAAAAAAAATCACCCTTAGTCATTGGAGATATCTGGCTACTAGAGGACAAATTTTTTGAGCTGGAACATCTGAAAAATAAATAATCATTGAACTCAAAAAGTAAGCTATAAAGTATTAGAGAAAGTTGAAGAGAGAGTTAGCAAACTGGAAGATAAGATTTTATATCAAATACTGCAAAGAGATAAGGATATGAAAATAGGAGTGATTGTTATGGTTTGGATATGAGGTGTCTCTGAAAACCTCATGTGTGAGACAATGCAAGAAGGTTTGGAGGAGAAATGATTAGGTTATGGCCTTAACCTAATCAGTGAATTAATCCCTGATGGGATGAACTGAGTAGTAACTGGAGGCAAGTGAGGTATGGCTGAAGAAAGTGGTTTGTTGGGGTATGGTTATGGGGTATATATTTTGTATCTGGAGAGTGGAGACCTCTCTCTCTCTCTCTGCTTTCTAATCGCCATGTGAGCTGCTTCCCTCTGCCACATTCTTCCTCCATGGTGTCCTGCCTCACCTTAAGCCCTGAGGAATGGAGCCAGCCTTCTAAGGACTAAAACCTCTAAAACTGTGAGCCCTCACATAAACTTTTCCTCCTCTACAATTGTTCTGGCCAGATCATTTAGTCACAGCAGTGAAAAAGCTGACTGAAACTATGATTAAGAGCATGGAGAAGAGAAAAAGAAAGTCAAGCACATATGTTTTTGCTAAGCATACATTTTTCAGAGATCTGAGAGTAGTTTTGTATTGTTATAACAAAACAACCAAACAATAAAGAATATGCAACAGGATTAGGGTTATGGCTCAGAGGTACAGCGCTTGCCTAGCATACTTGAGGCACTGGGTTCGATCCTCAGCACTACATAAAGTAAAATAAAAATAAAAATAAAAAAGTATGCAACAGAGACTTAATATGCCCCATGAAGCCTAAAAATGCCCTGTTGAACCCTTTTCAGAAAAAGTTTGTCAGCCCCTGTTCTGGCACATGTCAAATTAGTTTTCTCATTAGAATGAGAAAACAGAATAATGGAAAAGAAATGTTTTAAAAGAAAATGACTGGGAATTTTTCACAAGTGATAGAAAGTATGAACCCACAGATCCATTTAGTACAACATAAATCTATACCTAATGTACCATGTACATTTTAAGAAATAAAAGAATACCAAAGATGAATATAAGGTCCTGAAAACAAACAGTTGTTTAAAAAAAAAATGTATACACACACACACACACACACACACACACACACATCACTTTAAATCATTTTAATTTGCTGATATTAATACTAAGAAAAGTAAAATGACTGAAAACTTCTCATTGGAAAAACAAAAGCAAAGGCAAAAAGTGTAATAATTTTAAAAACATAATAATCAACATAGAATTATGCACGCGGAATAATTATTTTTCAAGAAAGAAAATGGAAACATTTACAAATAAGTTACCACTAGGAACTTACTGGCTCTAGAGAAATTTTTTCAAGCATATACATGGAAAGAGAAAAAAATTTCCAAGGGAAATTGTTTTCCAAGTGCAAGAAGGAAAGGTGAAGACATAAAACCATAAATATGTAGACAAATACAAATACTGTCAACATAAAATAATAGTAGGGAATTAGAATAGTAGATAATAATATGCAATTGTAAGGGGAAAATCAGACTGTTCTCAATCCCTCTACTGTTTAAAAACTTTCACTGTGTACTTGAGATTTAGCCATGTATACTGGTTAAGTTATATATGTATAGCTAAATCTAAAATATAATAAATAAAAGAACAAAAATAAACTTCTGAAATTTCAAAACAACAAAGGGGTAGGAGGCAGTGGAATGAGAGGGGAAAAAAATGAAAGGAATATCAAGAAAAAATTCAAGAAATTTCTTTAGGTTTTCAGCCACTGAACAATCCTCATATTTGTATACCAAGGAAATATACAAGGATGATTAAGAGACTATCATGAACAATTATACATTAACAAATTGAATAACCTAGAACCAATGGGTAAACTGCTAGAAACATACAACCTAACAAGACTTAATTATGAAGAAATAATGATTAAGGAGAGTGAATCAGTAATCAAAACATCTCTCAACAAAGAAAAGGAGAATTCTTCCACCAAACATTTAAAGAACTAATATTAATCTTTCTCAAACTCTTTCAGCAAAACTCATTTATGGGCCAACATTATACTGACAGCAAAGCCAGACAAGGACATTACAAGAAAAGATCACAGGAGCCGGGCACAGTGGCACACACCTGTAATCCCAGCGGCTCCACAGTTTGAGGCAGTTTGTGGATCTCGAGTTCAAATCCAGCCTCAGCAATTTAGCGAGGTTCTAAGAAACTCAGTGAGGCCCTGCCTCTAAATAAAATACAAAAAAGGGCTCGGGGTGTGGCTCCGTGGTTGAGTGGCCCTGGGTTCAATCCTCAGTATGAAAAAAAAAAAAAATCCCTATGAACATAGATACAAAAATCCTCAACAAACTACATATTGAGCATACTTAAACCAATAATCCAAAATTGAAATCTGAAATATGACTAAACCTAAAACTCAAAACATTTTTTTCTCTGATTTAGGAGAATTTCAGATTTGGAGATTAAGGTAAAGGCTACTTATTGATAAAGCCCATGCAAATACCCACCTATCTAGAAGAACTCTGTAATTTCAAACACTTTCAGTCTCAGGAATTTTGAGAAAGGAATACTCAGTCTGTACCAGCAAACTGAATTTTAACAGCATATTAAAAGGAACATTCACCATGATCAAGAGGGATTTATTTCTGGAAGGCAAGGATGGTTCAACAAATCATTAAATATAACATGCATTTATTAACATATAACAGAATGAAGGACAGAAACCATAGTATCATCTCAACAAATGCCTAAGAGACATTTGACAGAATTTAACATCTTTTTATGATAAAAATTCTCAATAAATTAGGCATAGAATGAATGTATTTCAACAAAATAAAGGCCACATGTATAAAGCCCACAGCTAACATAACTCATGGTGAAGACCTGAAACCTTTCCCTCTGAGATCAGGAACACTATAAGGATACCCATTCCTGCTACCTCTGTCAACATGGTACTAGTTTTAGAGCAGTTAGCCAAGAAATCAAACAAAACAAAAGGCATCCAAATAGGGAAAGAAGTAGTGAAGTATTTTGTGTTTGCTTAGCATATGGGTTCAATCTCCAGCACTGCTAAATAAATAAATAATAGATAGATAGATAGACAGATAGATCTGCCAAACCTTTGTCCCAGGGGAGGATACTGTGGTTATTATACTAGAATACAGAAAAAAGAATGATCTGCACTTTCTCTCTGTCAAAGCTATTCATTATAGAAATAGCTTTGGAAAGCCAGTTCAGAGCAAAGCTGTCAGTGCCTTCCAAGAAGAAATGCAAAAGAATGAAATGAACTAGCTCCTGCTCACCTCTTGACCTCATCTTGTAACCACTCTTCTGCCTTATTATGTGTAAGGTCAATTTCTACCCTGGGACTTTTGCATTATATATTTTCAACAAAAATGTGTTACTACAGATCTGTGCAACTGACTCCTTCTAATTTGTCATGTCTCAGCTCAAATGCAATTTCTCCAGGGAGGCTAGCTAAGCACACCACACTCACTCCCTGTTTTATTTTATTCATAAATCTAATCAATGTTGAAAATCATGGTTTATTCATTCACTTACTTGCTTAATGTCTGTCATCCCCAGTAGAATATTGCTTTCATGAGAGAAAGAATATTTTCTGCCTTAACAATGCTGTTCCTCACATCCAGAAACAGGCCTAACAACTAGTAGTTGCTCAAAAAAAATCTTGACTCTGATATATGAGTAAGTAAATATAGGATGCAAAGATGAGCATTACAAAATCTGAATTGTTCATTAGTTCACTATATTAATCAAACAAAAAGAAAAAAAACTATCTATACTTATGCCAAAAATCAACACATATTCATGATTTTAAAATATGATAAGCAACCTCAAAAAATACAAAATACTTCGAGATCAAACTAAAAAAAGAGGTGAAAGACATCTACAATGAAATCTACAGAACACTAAAGAAGGAAATTGAAGAAGACCTTAAAAGATGGAAAGATCTCCCATTCTCTTGAATAGGCAGAGTTAATATTGCCCAAATGGCCATAATATCAAAACTGTGATACAAATTTAATGCAATTCCTATTAAAATTCCAATGACATTCTTCATAGAACTAGAAAAGCAATCAGGAAATTCCTTGGGAAAATAAGAGACTCAGAATAGCCAAAGCAATCCTTAGCAAAAAAAGAAAAAGTAAAGCAGGAGGCATCACAATACCAGACTTTAAACTATACTACAGAGCAACAGTAACAAAAACAACATGATATTGGCACCAAAATAGACATGTAGACCAATGGTACAGAATAGAGGGCACAGAGACCAACCCACATAAATACATTTATCTCATACTAGACAAAGGGGCCAAAAACATACATTGAAGAAAGGACAGCCTCTTCAACAAATGGTTCTGGGAAAACTGTAAATCCATAAGTAGCAAAATGAAACTAAGCCCTTATCTCTCACCCTGCAAAAAACTCAACTCAAAGTGGATCAAGGACCTAGGAATTACATCAGAGATGCTGCACCTAATTGAAGAAAAAGTAGGCCTAAATCTTCATCATGTCAGATTAGGCCCTGATTTCCTTAATAAGAATCCTAAAATGCAAGAAATAAAATCAAGAATCAATAAATGGGATGGAGTTAAACTAAAAGGCTTCTTCTCAGCAAAAGAAATAATCATTGACATAAAGAGAGAGTCTACAGTATGGGAGCAAATTTTTACCACATGCACATCAGAGAGAGCACTAATCTCCAGGATATATAAAGAACTCAAAAGATTTAATACCACAAAAACAAACAACCCAATGAATAAATGGGCTAAGGAACTGAACAGACACTTCTCAGAAAATAAACAAGAGATCAACAAATATATAAAAAAGTGTTCAACATCTTTAGTAATTAGAGAAACACAAATAAATCTAAGATTTCATCTCACCCCAGTAAGAATGGCATTAATCAAAAATATAAGCAATAATAATTGTTTGGAGAGGATGTGGGGGACTGAAAATTGTTGCAACCACTTTGCAAGGCAGTGTGGACATTCCTCAGAAAACTTGGTGAGATTGAAGATTATTGTGTTATATAATCTTTATTTTTCCTCCAACTTTTACTATTTTAACATTTTTAAATTTTTCTTAATATATGTGTTTGTTTTATGTACTCTACTGTCTTCTCACTTACTTGTCTACCCAAAATCACTTCCTCTCTATTCTCCTGCTACTAACCTTCTTCTTTACATTTCTCTTCTATACTTCCTAAGATATAATAACTCTATATCCTCACCTCCTATGTCCTCATCATATCATTCTACACCTCACCTCAGTTCTTTGTCCACCATTAGAAACTATAAACCCTTTTACAAACCTACTGATTATAGTAGATAATAATTGAATTCACCATTTCTGTACATTGTGACCAAATGCAGGCACCCATGTGGGCTTACTGCTTTGGTCTGGATACCATTTGAGTGTGTTCCAGAAGGGTTCATGTGTTGGGAGTTTGGTCCTCAGTATGGCAATGGTGAAAGGTGGTGACCTTAATGGTAGCGCCTATTGGGAGATCACTGGGGCCACCCTTGGAAGTGATTAAGGTAGTTCTGTAGGATCCTGAGCTAGTTCTCTAGAGAGCCCTATCAACACTGGCTTCTGGGCTGCAGTGCAACTGTTCCCTCCCACAAGTACTCCCACATAAAGATGCCATTCTTCAACACCTTACCAGACTGGCATCATGCTGTTGACTTTCAGTCTTTAAAACTGTGGGTAAGTAAGCATCTTTTCTTTATAAGTTACTCAATAGTGAGTATTTCATTATAGTAACAGAAAACAGACCAACATATTCCCCTGTGTCACCCCTATAGGACTTGGAGGCCATGGGATATTGGTACAGACTTGAAGCACTGGCTACCTCTTTTGCAAAGAGTTCTTTTTCTCTGACCAGAACCCAAGAAACAGTGATAGGCAAATTTATTAGTTTGCAGGTGGGCCAAAATCCAAGCCTTTCACTGTTCTTAATACTATATGACTATGATAAAGAGGTTTCTTAACCTAAGTTTCATTTTCCTCACTTGCAAAATGGGGTATCAATAGATTCAATATCAAAAATGCTTTTAAGGATTAAATAAAATAATGTACATAAATAGTTAGCAAATAGTTCCTGGCATACAATAACAACTTTATAAATGTTAGCTAACTACTAATAAACTATTTCTAATACTTCCAAAAAGCTAATGATAATTATACATTAGTCATGCCTCAGAGGTATTAAAAATTATTCATTTCATTCAGTAGGAAAAAACACTTTCAAAATACAACATAATTACTAGCCAATAGTTATACTAATTACTTAATCCTCATAGATAGGTTGATGTTATGGTGCTTATGTTATAAGAAATCAGAACAAAATGGTTAAACAATATATTCAAGATGACTGAGCAAGAAAGCAGTAGATTTGTGATTCAAATCCAGACAATATGAATCCATGCTTCTACACCACTACATTGTATGTCATTTCAATGCAGGAATCAGTGGAAATCAAAAAAGAAGAGGAAAGGGGTACTTGTAACCAAGAAAAAACCTTGGAACTGTTATCTCCCTCTAATCTGAGACTCAACAATGCCCCAAGGTATGTTAGTAGTGGTCAGATCCAGAAGAAAAATAAAGATGTTATAACCAGAAACTGCCTTTCATTTTTTTAATTGAAAACATAAAACATGATTATGATTTAAACTGAGTAGAATTCAACAGCATTTTTTTTTTTACTTAACCTACTTAGGATAAGTAGCTAATTATAATGGATCTTAATACTCCCTATATGTGTATTAACATGCTCCATTTTTATATATAAATATATATATACATATATATATATAAACTCACTGTAGCAAATATGAAATATAAATGACAAAGCACAGACATTGCAGTTCACAATGTAAAATGTTGTGAAATTTCGACCTAAAGAGGTAGCATCATATAGTTTGAACACATTTTTAATTAATATCTTTCCACTACTGATGTTAATTTTGTTGCTGTGCTATTATTTTTAAGAGAGCAATATGTGCATACAAAAAATAATAAACTTAATAGAATAGAAAGGAATAAAATAGAAAGTGTATCTTCTTATTTGCCAGATACCTTAATTTTATTTCTCAATGTTAGGCAATGTTTAGAGTTTATCTTTTCAGAAACTGTCTATGAAGGTACAATTATATATTTAAATTTGTTTATGATCATATAAACATATCTTTATATATGTAAATTATTATTATATATTTAAAACTGATTCTTTTACAACTTACTTTTATTTAATATTTACGTAACCCATTCTTAACACTTATTTCTATGTAAAACATACTCTTCTACCTCATTCTTTTCAACAACTTCATCACAGGACCAAGTCCACTTTATATTTAGCTGTTGCCCAAACACCTTGTACCTTTACCTTGGTATACAAGTGTAAGTATATATTTCTAGAACTAGAATAAGCAAATCAAATATGCAGATTTAATTCTGTTAAAGCCCATCAAATTGCTTTCCAAAACGGCAGCACCATACTACAGACTCATGAACAGCCCCTTGACTGCTTCCTTGTGTTCTTATATTTTTTATTAGTTTTAATTAAATACTCTTTTGTTAAGTGTGTGGTTATATTTCCCTTACATGTGTTGTTTATGTTGTCTTTTGCTATATCCAAGTTTTAAATTGTTAGGTAGTGAAATGTATCCATATTTTTGCTTATAAGAGTTTCAAATTTCACCATATGCTTAGAAAACCTTCTCACAATGAAATGTAAGTACACACATAAAATGAGGTGAATCCATCAATGATGGAAACTGATTCCAAAATATATAGTATTGAATGTAAAAACAAAGTGCAGAACAGTATGTACAATGTACAGGTGTAACTACAGGTAAAAGGCAGAATGATCATGGCTCATTTTTTTCACTCTTTGAACTTTTAATCATTCATGTATTATCTAAACGTTTTGATTTTACTAAAATAAAAAGCAGTTTCTATTATGAATGCATACCAAATAAAGCTCCCTTGTCACTTGCAATGCACGATTTCATTTACCATTTAAAGCTTGTTGGTGTAAGTATTAGGACAGAGATCCAGTCCTGCTTTCTACCAGATTGGCCTGGTGAATTTTTGTTTGTTAAGAGGCGAAGTCCGAAGTAGAGGAACAGAGTGACTGGTGAGCAAAGTCTGAAAGCCCTCGGCTTACTAAGGAATGAGGGAAGGTGAAATGTTTTCTAACGCCAGACATGGGCTACACTTACGTTTTGCTTCTGTACTATTTCCGCGATAAGCACTTTGGGTGTGAGGGGATGTACACCTCCTAGCTTGACGCTGCTGCAAATCCCAAATCAGAGAGGCGAAGCTAGAAAGGACGCTTCTCAGGCTTTTGAAGTGGAACATCCGGACTGGGCAGGTAGCCGCAGAGCGCGGGGGATCCCAAGGAAAGGGCAGCCACACCTGTCCTACCTGGCTAATAAATACAGCTATCCCGGACCAAGCGGTTTTGGAGGCTCTTCCAAGCAGCACAAGTCTTCAAAAGACTCTGTTGCAGGCCATATCCTAGCAACGGCCTTAGCGTCCCTCCCTCCTGCTGGGCCCCGCCCTCCAGCACTGAGGAGTTCCTTGAGTGCACCAGGCCCAGAGTAGGGGTGTGCCCAGTGGTTACCTAGGTCGGGGAGTAACCATTCCCCAAGAACATTTACATTTTTGAAAGGAAATGAATGTTTCTCTGAAACAAATGCTGATCACAATTTAAGCTTACAGGTTTTTAAAAAATCAGAATCCAAGAAAATAGAAATATCAAGTGGAGAGGTTAAGCAATTGACAAAGGAGAACTTGGTGTGTACAACAGCAAGTGCCTACTATATCAACAAATTTATGCTACTATCTCATAATAGCACGTAAAACGTATTATTACTAAGCACCTTACTTATATTTTTAACTTAATGCTTACAAAGATTTTATTGAGGATCTAGTATGAGCTCCATTTTACTGAGAAAACTAAGGCACAAAGAGGTTTAAAGAGAAACCAAGGATTAAACCCAAGCAGTCTGACTTGAGCCCAGATTTTAAACCACTATTCAACACCCTTCCATATTTAAAACGGATGTAAAATAAACTAAAATTTTTGTTTACATAGTACAGGTCCACTCCCTCATTCATAATGGTGTCATTTCTTTATGCCATTTTGCTAAAATTGCACTCATCTCTTCAATGACTTCCTAACGTCCAATACCATTTTTGAAATGGGATACATTCCAGCTATGCTGTTTCAAAATGCATATTTCTTATTAGAATATGAAGTACTGTATTCTTAAATAAATTGGTTTTGCTATAGGAATGATTTTAAGTAAATGCAAGTCCATTTGAATCACTTCCATACATTCCAGCAAAGGATAAAGGTAGACCAGGTGTGGAGGTACACAGACAAGTTTTTCCAAAAACCCACTCCCAGCTCCAAAATTATAATGCATCTTAAATTTTTACTAGCAATAAGAATTACATTGGTTTTAACACTTTTTTGTCTTTTCTTTAAAATTTGTCACTCATGATCATGTTACAGGCAGTTTGAAAACACTAGCATTAGGGATATGACAGGAATTGGAGGGAAGAAAAAACAGACAGTAGAGAACTCTAAGTATTAGTCTCACAGTGTTAAATGTGACCTATTACCCAGTATATGTTCATATTTTGTTTACAGTGTGCATGGAATTGACTTTACACAACTCAATTTTACAATATCTTACCTAATCTGTAGAATTTCTAGGTAGTTTGTGCAGCCTGAAGAGATTGTTAGCATGTCAAAATCACACACACACACACACACACACACAGTTGCTTCATTATATGTGAATGTAAAATGAATGAAAATGATCATTAGGAAAAAAATTCAATTTCAAAAGTAGAAGAGTAATTTTCAGTATCATTTTCCATTTTGTTTTTAACCATAAATCTATGCATTTTCTCAGGATTTATTGTTCAAAATGACTTTTATTTCTTATGAAACATCTCCTTTCATTTATCTCAACATTTATATAAACAATAAGTCCTTCTTTTGATGTGCTTATATTTTTACAAAGATGCCATCTAGTGGCTTTATGAAATAAATTACTTTGAAGCATCTTCCACTGCTATGCCAAGTTGACATAAAAATATTAGAATAATAATTGAGAAAATTAAGGATCTGAAAATTATGTTTTGGGAATTATCTATATAGATTAAATTTGTATCTTGTTTGTGAAATTGTTAAGAGACAGGAAATACAGATGGAGAGTAACTTTTTTGAAAACTTTCTGGGTGAGTCAGATTTTTTATATTTATAGAATATTTCTGATTTCTGAAAGGTAATATGGGCATATATTTTATATTACATAATGCATTCAGTGAGTCTGGGAAACAGTCGAGAATCAAATACATTAATACTTATATGGCAAAAATATACTCATATTAAGATGGAATAAAGACCACAAATAGCCTTCCATCAGTTGTTTTGTTTTCAAATGAGTTATGAAAAACTGCACTTTAAGAGATTTGTAAAATTTAGATAAGTAATCATGAGCCTGTTTTGCCCTTGAGAAAAGGAGTACACCCTACAGTTAGAGGAAAAGATTAAAATACAATGATTATAAAATAATACTTATCTTTAGGAAAGTTAAAGGATTCAGCTAATAATTTTTGTTTTGAAGATCATGAGAAATCCACAAAAAGAATCTTTGCAATGTTTTCAGTCACTTATAGAAGCTAATCTATAGTAACTTACATATAAACACAGAACAAAAAAAATAGCTACTATAAGATCACTTTGATAGTTTTAAGCAATGCATGGCAAACTCTATGGAACATTCCAAAAAAAAAAACAAAAACCTTCAATTTGTTTTTTGGTTTCTTTGTATGATTTGCTCCTATGTTCCCATACCCTACCACTATGTTCATGGAAGTTTGTGTTGATGGCACCATGATTAGCCTGGCTCCTTTATATGAGCACTCTTTATCAACTCTTCTTAGAAAAGTAGTATGAAAAAGAAACATTAAAATTCTGGCATTTAGGAAAGCCTATGCAAAGTCACTTATTTTCTCACTACTTTTATTAACTACCTAGAGTTTTAGCTTATTACTTCTAAATAAATTTTCAAATAAATTTCTCCAGTCCCCATCAATAACTCAAATCCTTTATCACATTAAATCTAAAATCTAGAATCTCACTGAAAATCAGGTTTTAATGGAAAAAATAGCATTCAGTAAATACAAAAATATACTTATTATATGCTCAACAACTTGGTACTTAACCCTAAACCCCAGAATACACTTGTACAGGGGGATTAACTTCTGTTTATATAACCATGGAGGCTGGGGAGGTGGGGGGGGATTGATATTAGCTTATATATGAGGATATTCCTACAGACATTATTTTTTCTTCCTTTGTAAATAGTCATAGGTATTATCTTTTTTTAAAAAAATACCTAGCCTTATATTTCTGACTGAATATTAGGATGAGAAAAGGAAAAAGCTCATAAGATTAGCATTTTTTCTTTCATCCACCAATTTGAGGGAAAGGCAGGGTGAGAGAATATTGTAAAAGGACACATGGAAACCTGACAGCATCACATTCGCTACAAATGACAGTTTGTTTAGTTGTCCAGCTCCTGCTGTTATAGGAAGAATGGCAACCCTGAGATCTGAGCCTTATTTCAGTAGGGGGCCCTACGTCCTGTTTGTACAGGATACCTATCATCCTTATGAAATTATTAATACCTTCTTTCACTTCAAAATCATTCCAAGTTGATTATCCCAAATAAAAGTCATTTCATCTGAAAAAATGTCCAGAAATTAAAATATTCTGAAGTATGGGTGTGAAAGGGGTATCAATTTTGATATCATTTTCTTGTTTGCAATGCTCAAATTGATTAGTTCTCTTTCTTCTGAAGCAGTCAGAGTAAGGTGATTAACCTGAATGAAATCTATCAGGAGCCTACTGCAAACCAAAATAAACCATTCTGAAAATTATTCAAATTAGTCTAGAAACCACTCAGCAACACTGAAGATCTGTGAATAGAAGAATCATTTGCAAAATGGTCAGAATACTTAATATGGAAGTTTATAGGAAGCAAATGGTAAAAGATTTGAAAGAATAAGAACAATCAGGTGTAAAGTTGTGCACGCAGTTGTAATGCCAGTAAATGCAAAAGAGTGATGGACCAAATCGCACTGCCTTTTTGATATCAGTCCTTTTAACATTTTGTGCAAATCCAAAGATCATTACACAAAGAGAAATCCAGTTTACTACTTCTGTTCATATTATTCTTTACAATTACTTTGACAGAAAATTCAAGGGAGCAAGATCTAGGTTTGTTGGATTCAGCTGATATGGTATAGGCAGAAATGACAGCATCCCAAGCATATTAGTAAAGAACAACATAATATAAAGTTAGGAGCATGAATTCTAGAACCAGACTGTCTAGGTTCAAAATTTAACTCCATGTCTATATGACCTTGAATATATTATTAAATAATTTCTTTGTCTCAGTTCCTCCAGCACCCCACATTACACAGAATAGGGCAGCACTATTCATGATGGATTCCATTTCATTATGAGAACAGAGATAGTTCACAGTATCTTCCTCTTACCAAGTTGTGGTGTAGATTTAATGAATGAAAGTACTTAGCACAGTACCTGACATTCATATTTGTCTCAGAAATCATTAACTATTAGGTTTACATACTAGCTATTATTCCACAAGTACGTTATTCTAAAACTGGCAATTCTATTGCAAACACGAATTTTTACATAAAAAAGCTATATTTTTACATAAACAAAGCTATAGAAGCACTGCTGGTGAAATATAAAAGATACTCAAAAATCATGGGAGAAATGGGACTGAAAGTAAAGACACAGCAAAACAATTTTTTTAATGTCCCCAAAGTATCCTAAAAAATTTGGTTAGAAAATTAGCTTGAAAGCATCCATGCACACATGCTTTAGGGTTACATATTTTGACCTTAGCAAATATACTACATATTTAAGTAAATGTTGAACTGAAAAAGGAAGTTAAATAATCTGAGGGACTAACAACCTTCCTCACCTTAGCCACTGAACTCACAATGGTGCTAGAACCACAGGAATGAGAACCCTGGGCTTGACTCTCCCTTAATACTTCTGCTTGCCCTCCACAAGAAGCTCCCTTGTAATCTGATGGCTAAGAAGTAACCCAACTTTCCTACTTAATATTAATTTAGTATTAGGTTATAGCTTTATAAGGGAGAAATATATTTTTTCTTTTTCCTAAAGAAAAAATACAATTTTTATTCCTCATTTTGAATAATTCAGTTTAGCCGGAAGAGAGAGCACACACATAAATGCCCACACACAGAGAGGGAAGTATTTATGATTTATCTATGAAGAAAAAAAATAAATTTAACTGGGTATTTGGAAATAATGGGGAGCTAGGAAGAAAAAGCTCAGACAGATGCAAAGTAATTTGATTTTTGTCAAACTTGAGCTTGCCAACTTCTTTCCTTGAACAGCATTTGTCTTCTGTTTGATACCTACCTGGCATGCATACTACAAACAGTGAAAACTACTTAGTGATTCCACTTTGAAATTATACCCATATGACTAAGATATTTTGAATATACTCATGTGTGCCAGGTAAACTTCAGGAACTCCTACTACCATTTTTAAAAGAAATTCTACATCCATCCTAGTATAGTTGGGTTGATCAATAAAACTAAAGGCTAAGGGCCAGATAACTTCCTTAAATGAAACAAAAGGAAAAGCTTATCCAACAACCTATGTAAAAATAAGAAATCTTTCAAGTACCAAAAATCAATTCTTCAATTGTACAATGAGTTCTAATCAGATGGTTTTCAAGGCTAATAAAGTAACAACAAAATGTGACAAAATGAAGATAAAATGGAAATAATGAAAATAGAGTAAATAATCCAAACGCAGCCTAAAATAAAATGACATTTATAATGGATTTGATAGTCATTACAGAATCATATATTTAAGTTTTCCTTTATACATAAGATCACAGCCAAGGAGGTCAACAATTTAAAATTTTATCATGAACTATTTTTGCCATTATTCTCACAACTAACCATTTTCATGCTTACTACTTCATCTCAAATGGTGACCAGTAAATTTGTTTAGACAGTAATAATAAAGTGCCTTTTCTTTTTATCAGGATAATGAAATGAAATTAAGTAACATACTAAAGATACTGAAACTTTTGATTTTGACCTCTGAAATAAAGATCTATAGGAATTTTTCTAATTAACTTTCAAATCTTCCCTCAAACTTTCTGTTTAAAGAAATTCCATCTTTGAAATAATCTGCACAAATACTCTGCTTATCAAAAACTGATTCATACGACCCTATTACCATAAACACTAGTCTCTTCAATGTGTTCTGTGTCAGTTTTCTTGATTATGTCAATACATGGAAACATTTTAAAAATAACAGAACACTTAATTAAATCAGTTTCCCATCAGCCCACAGAATACATGTAATGATTATATTGGCCATTTCCACTGGTTGGCAGGAGGTTCTTCTATTAATGGCTCCCATGGTTTCCACTGCAGCATTTTTCTTGCCAGACTTAGTTCATTTTCAGCCTGTCATAAAAATTTTTAAAAAACATAATTTGATTGACTGTTCAACAGGTACTTAAAATAGTTAGCAACTAAAATGTAACTATAAGAGCTACTACTTTCATATTAATATCTCATGATTTATTTCACCATAAAATGCATGACACTTATTCTATTTAGTGGTTCTACTACGTAAC
Organism: Marmota flaviventris; assembly: GCF_047511675.1. Taxonomy (NCBI): domain Eukaryota; kingdom Metazoa; phylum Chordata; class Mammalia; order Rodentia; family Sciuridae; genus Marmota; species Marmota flaviventris. The sequence continues at coordinate 50,389,948 of NC_092498.1, forward strand.
TAATGGTCAGGTAGTACATACAGCATAGATACAATGAACAACAGGATGACTCATATCCCTGGCATTACAGAATGGGATAGTGTGAGATTTCATTAAGCTACTCTGAACATCATGCAATTTTAAACTTATGAATTATTTCTACACACTAGATTTTGAAAACTTAATATTAAAAAATATATAAAATATCTCTTTTACAATGGTTACACTTAAATAATATTTTCAACATATCAGGTTAAAGAAACATTAAATTAATTTATATTTTAATATTGCCATAAAATGTGAAGAAGTGCAAAGATGACTCAAAAATACTGAAAATTCCTTAAGACTACTGAAAATTCCTTAAGACTATAAATGTATGATCAAATAACGTATCAACTAAACTCAATCTGATGAAAGTGAAACAGAACATAGAAGCAGGAAGAGGACAATAGTCAAGAGGTTTGCAGAGTTCCCTTAGCACTTTATCTACTATCACAATCAACCTGACAAGTGAATAAAAGGGCCAAGAAAACAGGCCTTGAAATAACTAAAAGATGTGCAGACAATATGGCAAAAGTTTAGGTTAATGTCTTTTATTATTAAAATAAAAAAAAAAAAAAACCTCAAATCTTAATATTTAAAAAAATTAAGATCAAATAGCATGGTAAAAATATTAATGAATATAATTTATAATAAATGAAAGATAAGAACATATTCCAAAAATTTAACCTTACTAGTAAATGGGGGGAAATGGACTATTTAAAACAAAAAGTCAAATAAAAATGAGGCATCATTTTCTCTAATTAAATTAAATTGCATTCTTATCAGCATAGATGTATTAAAGCCAGTATTTTGAAATACTGTTGTGGCACTAGAGATTATTCCTATCAGAAAATAATTTGGTATTATGGTCCAAAAATTTAACTAATTATTATGTAAGAGATTTTCACTAGTAATTTTACCTAAAGGTACTGATCCTAATAACAAAAAATAGAAAAAGCTGTTTGTACAACCATCATAGTCACAGTGTTATTCATAATAGGAAAAGATTTTCCTCTATTTTTAAAAAATTTCTGTAATGATACTAAAATACTTTTATAAAAAACAAATTCTACCAAAAAAGTTGTTAAGCACAATTATCTTCTAGGCAGTCAGCCATATTTCACTGAAGAAAAGGTCATACTGCCATATATTCAGCTCTCTAAATTATTAAAAGATACAAGAAGAAATTGTTCTAATGAAAAGAAGTTACTTGTGACAACTAATTTTAGAATGTAGCTTGGGCCAATTTAAGTCCATTTTAACATAATCCATTTAAATTTAAGCCATAGTATTATCATGACTTCTTTAAGCCATTTTTAAGACGATACGTTAAATTCACTATGCTCTAATGCAAAAAATATTACATTTTTACCAACAAAAATATTATAGATGATTTTAAAAAATATCAAATGCTCAGAGCAGTATTTTTCTAGTGTTTTCTTCTCTTGCCCATTTCTGTTACCCATCTATGAATAAGGGGAAAGAATGCAAATTCTAGTTAAACAAAATTAAACTGAGTATTTTTTTTCTTGTATAAGTAATGGCCACAATGAGGATAGGATAAAATATTTCCAAATAGAATAATTTAAAATTTACATATTCTAGATGTAATGCTGTTAATGATAATTTTTCATAATCATGCTTGTATTTTATTATTCAGTATCATTATTTGTCAGGATTAGTATGCAGATAACAATGTAAAATCAAACTTTCAATATACTGTGCAATTAAAAGCTGCTTTTAACTTGGTCAAATGCTCCAATAACCAAAAAACAAGTATATTTTAATTTTATGATTCCAGACATTTTTTTTCTCCATGTTAAAAGTATACCAAGCTCTTTAAATATAAAACTGTATTCACACTGTTACTAACCTTTCAGTTAACTAAACTGAAAGAATATCAAACTCCAATCTTCCAAATGAAGCCTCAAAAATTCAAGTTAGAAATAATAATAAAAGACTTAAGTGACATTCACATGTCAGAAGTAGCACATTTTCTAAATATAGTCTTATATTTGATAAATTAATATATAAAGCAAAGAAATTTAGCTTTCTTTTATCAGTTTTGTGTGTCTATATAAAATGAACATTTGAAATCAAACATTTAAATGTTCAACTTTTTCTTTACCTGAAGAATCACCTCTTCTATTTGGCCATGCTGAAGTTGCTCTTCTAATTTTTTAACATCTGATTCCTGTCATTTCAGGGAAAAAAAAAAAAAATATATTAGCTACTGAAACACAATATCTGAATGTTTTAAGACCCTATATTTTAAAACCCATATATAAAAAGCACTTACAACAAACATAATTTTCCTATCAACATGCCCTCACTAAACTTTTACCAAATAATTGGTAAAAATCATTTACTCTCTCCGCTGCTACATTGTTTTTTTGTCTTAATGTTAAAAAGTATTATTTGTTGATATGCTTATTAAAGGTAAGGCATATGATGCCTAATTCATTCTTTCTAAAATAGATTTTAAAATATCACTTTGCTTTTCTTAATGTTTTCTGTATTTCATCTGAGAATATTAACATTGAAAATAAGCCAGGCACAGTGGCCCATGCCTGTAATCAAGTGACTCAGGAGGCTGAAGCAAGAGGATCTCAAGCTCAAAGCCAGCCCCAGCAAATTAGAGAGGCCCTAAGCAACTTAGTGAGACCCTATCTCAAAATTAAAATTGGCTGGAGATGTCAATGGTTAAGTGCCCCTGGCTTTAATCCCAGGTACCAAAAAATAAATAAACAAATATTTAAAAATGCTGGAGCTAGGGTTGTGGCTCAGTGGTAGAGCAATCGATCCTTAGCACCACATAAAAATAAATAAATTAAATAAAGGTATTAAAAAAAAAATGCTATTGTATGACCCCAGAAATTCCTCTGCTGGGTATATATAAAACAAATAACATATTCCAGAACACAGCAGTACAATTTGTAGCTCCCAAACTAGAAATAAATTAAATCTATGATAAAAAAGATCAAAAAATTATGATATTTGAATATAATAGAATACTATTTGCTGATGAAAATGAAAAAACAAACTATACACAAAAATAGATGATTCTCTCACACATAATATTACATGGAAAGAAATCAGACACAAAAGAGTACATAATAATTATTCCATTTATACAAAGTTCAAAAAAAGGTAAATGAATCTATCATGTTAAAGATAAGAATAATAGTTACTGTTAGCAGGATGGTAACTTTAAAGAAACAAGGGGTTTAGAGTTCTAGAAATATCCTTTAGTCTGGTATTCACTTGAGTATGATCACTTCGTGAAAATTCACTATAATTTCTGTATATTTTTATATACATTATACTTTAATAAAATGATTTTTAAAAAGAACTGTTGGGCTGGGGATGCAGCTCAGTGGTAGAATGCTTGCCTGGCATGGGTGAAGCCCTGGGTCTGATCCTCAGTACTGGAAAGAAAAAATTCTAATAAATATAGTATCTAGAACATTTAATGTCAATTATTTATTTTCTAGTATACTAAACTTTTTGAGAGTCAGTCAGGAACCATGCCATATACCACATATGTAAGAAAGCCTTCATCATTATCAGGTGGTTTTATGTTCTATAATAGTATTTTTAAAAAGAGAAAAACAAGGATTCTATTTATTTATTTATTTATTTAAATTATAGGAATTCCTATATGTTCCTGCTTCAGAGAATCTGAATGGCCTAGAATTCTGCATGGATTATTCCTTCACCCTCTCCAAATCTTTGCTCAAATATCACCTTCTTAATAAGGACTACTGATAACTCACATTGTAGTAGGCTGAATAATGCCCCACAAAATGTTTAAGTATTTATTAATCCCTAGAGCTTGTGAATATTATCTTATGATCTTCTGTGGCAAAGGCTTTGTGGGTTTCATTAAAACCTTAAGATGGGGGGACTTTCCTGGACTGTCCTGATAAAAAAAAAAAAGTAAAGGAAAATTACACTGAGACAGAGAGAAAGAAAGAGATGGTAATCTACTATGTTGTCAGAAATCAGAGTGATGCAGCCACAGCCAAGCAATCTGAACTCACCAGAAGCTGGCAGAGACAAGAAACAAAGTCTACCCCAGAGACACAAGAGAGAACATAGCCCTAACAATTTGATGTGGGCTCCTGATACCAATTTCAGATTATTAAGCCTGTAGAAATAAAATAGTAAATTTCTATTATCTTAGAGCCATAAAATCTGTGTTAATTTGTTACACAGCAGCCACAAGATACTAATACAGTTTACAGATAAGATCTCCCATCCCTAACATGGCACAAATCATTATTCCTTGCTTTATTTTCTTCACTATACTTTCTACCTTCTAATATACTCTATACTTCATTTATTTACATTTTTACTAATTTATTTTGGGGCTTCCCATCATTAATGTGTAATTTCTAAGGGCAAGGATTTTTATCTGTTGTTTTTACTGTCGTCTAGGAACTAGTGTCCATGCCTAGAACTATTCATGTCATAAACAGTCATTCAATAAATATTTCTTGGTTAAATAGATAATAACTTTAAAAATAGTTGAAAAGGGAGGAAAAAGAAATAACATGAGCATGTTTCAGAAAGACAATTTAATACCAAGTTAACTCAGTAATGAGGCCAAAACTCAAAAGCAAAACAAGAAAGCAGATCACAGTTATAAAAGAACCAGAAGGGGGTAAAAGGTAAAGAAGCCAAGGAATGTTCAACAAAATTTTCTACTCGGGAAAGACCTGTTATAAACTGTTTTGAAAAACAGTTTATAAATTTGTTTCACTGATGGTAAATCAATAATGTGATTTTTATTTACCAATGCATTAAGCTTAATAAGATATATATTGAGTACTCACTCTGTCCTTGAGACCAGATTAAGCTTTTTACATATATTACCTATTTCATCCTAACAACAAGTGTTTAAGGTAGGTTATTATACCCAAGTTATAGATGAAGAAGTTGAGACAGAAAAAATAAAAAGTAGACCATGTTACTCAGCAAATCAGAGCTGATGAAAATCTTGGACAAGATACAAACCAATGTTTTTCACCAATATGCTATTACTATCTTTCCCAAGTAATAATATAAAAAAAATTTTCATTTCCATCTTAGGCTTGGAAAATAGAGATTTGATCATCATAACAATATTCATGGATGACTATGTGAATGGTTAAAAAATGTGATAATTCTACCAAAAACTGGTAAAATTTTCTGTAAAATCAAAGATATAACTATTATGAAATGCTTGGGATTATCAAAATCTATTTGTATTTAGTCATTTGAATAAACAAATACTTCTAAGGGCTCATGTGTCAGGTACTATGCTAGATCTTAGGGTATAAAGATTAATTCAATATCATTCATAAGTAGCTTATGACTAGTAGATGAGACAGGCATAAATATAATGTGATAGGTACAATAAGAGATGTAAGGAAGTTGTCAAACTCAGGGAGGTAAGAAAAAGTGTCACAAAGGAAGTGAATACTTGAAAACAGTTTCAAGAACTATCTTAATCTATTTGTGCTGGTACAACAAAACACCTGAGACTATATAGATTATAAACTAAATTTTCTCACAGTTCTGGAAAGCGGAAAGTCCAAGATTAAGACATTGGTAAGTTTAGGTGTCCAGTGAGGGCTATAGCCTCAGAAAGGGAAGAAACACTATGTTCTTAAGTGGTGGATGCAAAGGGCAAGAGAAAGCCTAAATTGTACAAAGTCTCTTTATTTATAAAAGCCTTAATCTCATTCATAAGGGAGAAGTACTCACGGACCAATCACTGCTTAATAGTACCATGCTGGCCATTAAGTTTCAACACCAAAATTTTAGAGAGGAATATTCAAACCATAGCAAACTGCCAGCTAGACAAGGTTAGGGGCCTTCCAGGAAGAGAGAAAATACAAATAATATAAAAATAAAATTGCATGGAATTCACAAAATTGCCAGCAGCTTGATGTTGCTGAAGTATAGGGTGTAAGAGGAAATGACAGAATAGGATTGAGAAGAAAACTAAGAGCCAGATCTCAGAGGACTGTATATACCATGCTAAAAACTTTATTCTGTTAAGATCTTGATTCCCAAACATGGGTCTGTGTAAAAATTATGCAGATAAAGGTTAGCTTCACATAACCACCTTAGCATAAGTCCTTAAACTCAGTCTCTGAGAAACACTGAACAGTAAAATACTAAGATTTTAAGCAGGAAGTTAACGTAAGATTTACATATTGAAAAACAACACTACTATTATCTTGAGGTTATTAAATATGATAATAAAATGGGAGAGTCTAAAAAAGGGAACATACAGAATAAACAAAGGAGAACAAGATTATTGAGAAGAAAGACACAGAAAAAAGAAATCAAAGATGGAATTGAGTAGGTTCACCTCATGAAAAGAAAAAGGGAAATTTCTTATTCCATGATAGGGAAAAAAATTTCCTCACTCAAGGAAAACATGAAAACAAAATGAAAAAAAAAAATGAACTTCCATATTAGAGACTTCAATCTATAAAATTACTCCCACAATTGCCAAGGTAAGAACAAAAATTCCAAATTAAGTTGCATTATCCTGCTGTATATCAAAGGAAAAGACAGGAGTTCTTTTCAAATATAAAGATTGGTGATCTAATAAGAATAATAAATATAAATTAAGATCACTTTTGAATGTATATAAAATACTTCCGGAATTTATGACCACTACTTTTGAAAATAACATAAAGCTCATGAAATAATTGATGAAATTATTTGTATGAAAATTTAACAAGGCAATACAGTTTGGTATGAAAAAAAAAACAGCAGTAGTTTACTGTGTTCTTGTCTAGTGCCTTTGATTTTTTTTTTTAATTTTTTTTTTTCAGAAAGAGAGAGAGAGAGAGAGAGATTTAATATTTATTTATTTAGTTAGTTAGTTTTCAGCGTACACAACATCTTTGTTTGTAAGTGGTGCTGGGGATCGAACCCGGGCTGCACGCATGCCAGGCAAGTGTGCTACCGCTTAAGCCACATCCCCAGCCCCGTGCCTTTGATATTTAAGTTGTAAAATGCTTGTATTAGTTTGCTTGGCTGCCATAACAAAATACATAGACTAGATGGCTTAAAGAACAGAAATTTATTCTCTTAGAGTTCTGGAGACCAGAAGCCCAATATCAAAGTGACAACAAAGTTCCTGCCCAGTATCTACCAATTAAATGCAAAATATCAATAAAGAATTAAACTATACAGAGAAGAAAAGTAAAAGGTACAGCTACAATGTTACCTCAGAGAAGGACTTGATCTGATTCTTGCATTCTAGTAATTAACAGTGTTTTGCATTTAGAAAGCACTTATTAAACAAGAGTTTGCTAAATGAAAAGGAGAAAAGATGGAAAAAAAGCACTGAAGGAAGGAGAATACAAATAAGAGAGCAATTGTACAGGAAGTGCAAAAGAAGCAAATGAATTTTTTGGTTAAATGTAACATAGGCTACATAAATCCAAAAGAACAAAAATGAGTTAGTTACTTACCGCTTTAACCATTCCCAGTTTCTCATTTGTAATCTGCTCTGTATATTTTCTATACGCTGCATTTTTAGGGATTTGCTCAAGAACATCAAGAATCTTTGTGTACAATATTCTGAGCCTCTGAAAAGACAAGCCATACAAATTTCTATAGGTTAAAATATCACCAAAGATTAGAAAGAACATTGAAACAAGAATTTCACAGAAAATTTTAAAAGGATTCACATCTTATGTTTTTAAAGAAAATTTAATTTTTCTTCACTGTAATTTTTTCTGTCTGTACCCTATCTCTACCCTTTACAACTCTGGAAAACTGAATATAAATGTGGAAACTCTTTCTATGTCTTGTATGCGCAATAAAAGTTGTACATGAGTCCAGGTACAATAATGAGCAGAAATAAAACTAACTTAAAGCTGATGACCTTTCTTGGAAATCAAATCATTTAGCAGATCAATATTTCTCTAACTGAGGTCCTAGGCACTATAAATTTTTTTTCTGTTTTTCTTAGTTGAACTTGTATAGAAATTATATATATATATATATATATATATATATATATATATATATATATATATATATATACACACGCATTAGATCTTTAGTATAATAAAATTTAACTGAATAATTATAACATTCAGTGTTTCTTTGTGATTACAATTGTGTTAGCACCAAGTGAATTCAATTTTCACCAAAAGTTCAACAGAAAAAGAATAGAAGGGATTCACTACCCAGCATATACTGAAGCACACTGAGTACAGTCAGCCAATAATGGTAAGTTGTTGTCTTGATCCTAACCCACAGCAGTTCATGTAATAAATATAATTATAAATGTACTGTGTACTTAAGAAGTCTGTACTTTTCTTTGTATTTAATTGAAATTAAACTCTTTTTGTTTTTTGTGTGTGCTACTAGGGACTGAAACCAGGTCTTCGTGGATGCTGGGCAAGCCCTTTACCACTGAGCCACTGAGCTATATCCCTGTCCTTGAAATTTATTTCAGTTTAATTGTATGAAATCCAGAGAAACTAATATCTAGTTTCATTCAAATATAAATTCAATAGATATATACATAATGAAGTATCTTACAGATGGAACCCAAGTTAAGACACAAAATTCATTTATATTTCATATATACCTTAAACACATAGCCTGAAAGTAATTTTATACAATATTTCAAGTGCGAATTTTTCATCTGTGGCATCACATCAGCACACAAAAAGTTTCATATTTGAGCATTCTAGACTTTAGATTTTCAGATTAAGGATGCTCTTGTCAGATAACATATAGTCACAATTGTGCGGGGTTTTTTTAGCCTCATTTCTTCTTAATTTTAAGCAAAGAAGAAGATAATAGAAAGTCCTGGCCAATAGACTTAGGTTCCAATTAATTATTCCCTGTCTATGTCTACAAACCATTAATTTAAGCTTTCAGTTTCAACTTACAAATATTTCTAATTCTTATCCTCTCCAATTTACATGTACGTAAGGCACATATTAGTTTTCAAGATAGCACTTTAATAAAATTATAATCTGATTTAAATATTTGGTTTTTAGAATATCTTAATTTTTCCTGATAGAAATATATCTATTCCTAGAAAAACACATTAGCACCATGAATGATTAATATAGAAAAAAAGAATACTATAGGACCCTTATGAGTGAAAGATACCACTAATCATTATTCCAAAACATAGGTGTAAAACAGAATAGTCCATTCAAACAAGAAACACAGTCACTTTAAGTGTATCTCAATGACTGCAGGTATATAAATACTTCTCCTAAAGATTATTATTTTTTCAATAAGAATGTATTCCACTATACTGCCATGTATGATATTATACTGTGTGCTATTTGGATATAAAGATAGATTGGTCATGGATCCCATTTCCAGTATGTTTAAGATATTATAAGGTAATCAACGCCATAAAATTTAAAAAGATGTTCATGGTAGGGGTGGGAAGAATGTAGAACAGAAAGACCAGCAATAAGCAATGGTTAAGTGTGTGCTAACTAGAACCTGACTGCCTGGCTTCACTGCCTGCCAGTGCTTAGTTGCAAAGGACAAGTTATTTCCATTTGAGTGCCTTCATTCCTCATCTGTAAAAGGTGGACTATAATATCTGCCTCATTGGGTATTGTATCACTTAAAATAATAGGAGGCACAAATAAATGTTAGCATTATTATTCCACAAGGAAAGAAGGAATCACTTCAGCAGAGACCAGAAAAGGTAACTTCTGAGATAAACCTAAAGGAATGGTAGGACTTGGAAAAATGAAGACTTTGGCAAAAGCAATTTTCACATCAAATACATAGGACTGAATGGCAGAAAACACAGGGAACAAAAAGGAAACAGGATAGTTTTATTTTTCTGAACTGTGCTATCCAATACCATAGCTGCACACCAACTATGGTTATTGAGCACCTGAAATGGGGCTAATCCAAACTACGATGTGTTCTCTAAATAAAAATACAATGTGTTTTATAATTCCGTATTAAAAAAACTATAAAATATTTTCATATTGATTATATATTGAAATGGTTATGTCAGATCTGTCAGCTAGAAGTCTTTTTTTCTATATTAAGAAAGTGATTTTTAGAAAATTTAAAATTACATTAAAACAGCTTATATGTTTTGTGGCTCATATTTTCATTGCACAGCACTTGGACAGAATACAGGACATATGAGGAAATTCTGAGGAGATAAGACAGAAGGATAAGACAAATTGTAAGTAATTTTGCATTCTAAGTTAAAGCATTTGGGCTTCATTGTGTGGGTAATTAAAAGATTTAGAAAAATCATATGATTAGATCTAGGTTTCAGGAGGCAGCAAGTTAAAAAGAATGAAGGAGAAATGTGGAAAAAAGTCAATAATGAAGTTGTTGCAATTCTCTAAATGAGAACAAGGGCCTACATTGTGGTAGTAATAGTAGGTATAAGAAAGTCACGCTGAAAAGCTGTTAGAAAAAAAAATCAACAGAATTCATCACTGAAATAAACAGGAAGATATAGGGAAGAGAAGTATCACTACGATATCCAAATTCACAGCTTGGGAGTAGAAAGTTTCTGATACCATTAAGAGAAATACAATCTGATGAAGAAGAAGCATACTTAGAAGGGGAAAACTATAAGCTCAGTTCTACACAATACTAAGTATAAAGTCATCATGAACTCATAATTCATAAGTGCAAGGCATTCATCCAATAAACATTATTTACTGACCATATAACATACAGTGAACAATAAAAAAAAAAAAATCCCTGCCTTCATGAAACCTATCTCTAGTAGAAAAATCAGTAAAATGCTGTGTTAGTGATCTAGAGTCATTACAAGGACCCTAACTTTTATTCAGTGTGAAATGAAAAGCTATTAAAGGGTTTTAAGTAAAGAAATGGCAGGACCTCACATTTCTTGGCTGAAAAAGAATAGTGGCAAACAGGGAGAGGCAAACAGGAAGTTAATGAAATTGTTCCCAGCAGCAATGATGGTCGCAGAAAAGATAATGGCAGAGGAGGTGGTGAGATGTGATCAAAATCTAGGTATATTTTGAAGGTAGAAGTGGCAAATGTAGGGTGTGAAATAAAGAAAGGAATCAAAGATCATTTCAAGGTTTTTGACTTGAGTTCAAAAAAATGGAACTGCCATTCACTGACAAGAGCAAGCCTGAGGAAAGAACAGGTTTTAGGAAGATCAGGAACTTCATTTTGGACATGTTAAGTTTGGGTTACCTGTCTGACATACAGTGGAGATGTTCATTAAGCAATAAAATACGTGACTCTCATAAAGGGAGAGGTCAATAGTTGATACGGAAATTTAAGAATGTATGGTAGTATTTAGAACCATTAAAACTGGGTCCACTCACCAAGAGAGATCAAATCTAAACAAAGATCCAAACACTTAAATCTTGAAGAACTACAAAAATTTTAAAAAATGGGATGATGAAGAACAATCAGAAAAGGAGAAGGCAAAAGACAAGGGGGGGAGGAGGAAGCAGATTTAGGAAGTGACACCCACTAAACAAAGTGTTTGATGCAGAGTATCAAATTTGTCAAAATGTTACTGTTGGATCAATTAAATTGAGAAACATGGGCTAATCACGGGGTTTGGGACCACGGGCATCTTTCATGACTTTGAAAACAACAGTTCTGGCCAACCCTGACTGAAGTACATTCAAAGGGGAATAAGAAATTAGAGGCTGTAAATACTTTTTTTGAGTTATTCATAAAGGGAAGGACAGTGATTATTGAAGGTAGGGAGGGATTAAATGAAGCTTAGTTTGTTTTGTTTTGTTTTATGAAAGCATTTCAGAATATTAAGGGAAAAGGAGGTAACTGCTAGTGCTACCATAAGCAAAGTCAAGAGTGTAGAATCTATGGCACCTAAGCAGAACTGGTGTGGTGGGGAAAAGGATGAAAAATGGAGATACAGATTTGGGAGGAAGCTGACAGAAGTGTGTATACAACTGCAGCAACGAGAATACCAAGGAAAAAGTCAACAAGAAAAGTGGCTTAATAAAGAGGGCATGGCCCAAAAAAGAAAGAAAAAAGAAAGTGACAGTGGATCAAGAGGTAGCTACTGCCCTTCTCAAGAGCTCTCGGCGTTGTGATTGAGGGTTTGAAATATCCACATCCCCTATCTTTGCCACCAACAAGGTCGCAGGGTTCCAGGCTTTCTCAGGGACCCAGGAATGAAGAAAGGAAAGAGGCACCTACCTCGTGTGGACTCTCACACACAGCCAATCCCACGAGGCCAGTGGTCTGTTCAAAAACAAAACACGATTCGAGTTTACTACGGTTTCCGCGCATGCTCTTCCTTTACTAAGCAAACCGGCACTCCCTTGGCTAATCTGGTCTAAAGTCAGGTAACAATCTCTCAATTCCGCTCATTCGGAACTTATTTTCTGCTTCTACGAGCAGAGTCACTAACCTGGGCACCCCCTGAAAGAAGGGCAGAACAAATCCCCAAAAAGCACCGCCGCGCGCGCACCAGTTATAGTCACCCCCCCGTGGGAAGAAAGGCTATCGGGCTGACTCTTCGTCCATGATCTAAATTCCAACAGTGACCTCCATTCGTCTCACCTTCTTCAGCACACCCGCCATGACAGCGCCGAAGAACCGACCCCGCGCAGCCCTCTGGGAACCTCGCGCAGACCTGCTCAATCGACCATCGAGGCTTTCGCTCCGTCACCATGGAAACAGCTTGATTCCTCTCCCTCAAGTTCTACGGAAGGAGCAAAGGCTCTATCCCGCCAGTCCAAGGCAGAGCGGGGGCGCTGACGCATGCGCAATGAATACAGACAGGTCTAAGGCTTGGAATAGTTGGGCACAAATACCGTCGTTCGCGATTCCATTCTGGACCCCTGCTGCTAGTACCTTTGACTGCTTGCCCAAAGGCTGAGCAAGACACTACGGACTAAAAATACTTGTCCGTCTTAGTCGCTGTAGGAACTTGCACTATGTTTAACCTTAGGTGAATTCCCTAATCTCCCTTCCTCAGTTTATTAACATCATGGTAGTAGGGCTTGAGCATTATCTAAAGTGGTCTCCTCTGCAAAGGTTAATTCATAGTACAGGGATGTCAGTGTTCTCGATCTTATGAACCAAAGCAGTACGCAGCTTGAGGCCTTCTTTTCTCTTCCATTTCATTGCCGAAGTACATCATCCCATTTCCCAGTGAAAGTGAGACCAGACCACACCGCTTTTCCCCACTTAACTCCATAAACATGTATTGAACACTCACTCCGTGCTCTTGGGACCTAATTTGTAAGATAGGATCTCTTATTATGGAATTCACAGAACAATGATGAACGCATGTGTCAGTAGATAGTGTTTAGTAAGTGTATCAACCTATTTCCAATAGCTAACAGTGTTTAGTAAGTGTTCTTCTGAAAGAGGTTTGTGCTAAGTGCAGTGGTAACAGGGAAGAGGAAATAACTATTCAACAATCGTGGGCGATTGGAATTAAGGAATTTTTTTTTTAACAAGTCAGGGAGCATAATAAATTGAAAGTACATGTATATACACACAAACATATATGTACACATTCATTGTTGTGTATTTATATATGAGTATATGTGTATGTAGAAGTGTTTATGTATATTTGTGAATATGTGTGTGTGTTTGTGTGTGTCTATACATTTATTTCTAGATGATTAGTAAGGTAAACTGATTAAAATGAAAAATGAGCTTCTATGCCATTCCACAGAATTTGAATTTTATGCTGTAAGAAATGGAAACAATTAGAAGATTTTAAGTATCTGAATGACGTCATCATATTTGTGATTTGGATACACAAATTTGTTAACAGTTGAAGAAGATGAATTGGAAAAGGTGGGACAAGACTAGAGGCATGAAACTAACAAAGGGAGAGAAAACTAAACAAAAAGCAAGCAGAATAAAAGAAATAATAAAGATCAGAAAAAAATTAACAGAATATCAATAGAGAAAAATTAGTGAAACTAGAAGTTGTTTTTACCTAAGGGGAAAACAGAGACAAAACTCAAATTATTAACATAAAAGAAGAAACATAACTAACAACCCTACAGAGATAACAGGAGTAAGTAGGAAAACAACAAACAACTGTATGCTAACAAATTAGATAACATAGATAAGAACAAATTCCTAGAAAGACACAAACCACCTAAACTGACCTAGGAAAAAAATTAAAACTCTGAATATGTCTACAATAAGTAAAGAAACTGAATAAGAATGAAAAAATACTATTCACAAAGTCAAACCTAGGATCAGATGGCTCCACTAGTAAATTCCACCAAACATTTAAAGAATACTCCTTCAGAAACTATTTCAAAATATACAAGAGGAGGGAACACTTTGCAATTCATTCCATAAGGCAAGGATTACTTTGAACTCAAGAAGGTAAATAAATTACAAGAAAAGAAAATTTCAGAGAAATATTCCTTATGAATAGATATGTAACATGTAACAAGCATTCCGTTGAATCATTGACTATATCTCTTGTGGCTATGAAACTTACTTTTTCCCCCCAACCTTCTTCTCCCTGATCTTCTTGTCACTGATCTTCATTTCCCTAACCTTCTCCTCCCTGATCTTCTTTTCCCTGATCTCTCCTCTCAAATCTCATTTTCTCTGAATCACCTCTATAAAAGCCACCTTGTTCTGCCGATGGGCAGAATCACAGCCTTTGGGACAGGAATCCCCTGTGTTTTGCCTTTGCTAGCAAAGCAATAAAACTTTTTCCCTTTTCTCAAAACCATGTCCTCTTTATTGGATTGGCATCAGGGACAAGGACTGAGCTTTCGGCAATAGACATAGAAATTCTCAAAAAACACTTGCAAACTAAATTCAGCAACATATAAAAAATATATATACCATAACAAAGTGGGATTTATTGCAAGAATATGAGGTTGATTTAGTATCCCAAAATTGATTAATGTAATGTCCCATTTAATAAAATAAAGGACAAAAATATATATGATTTTGATAGAAAAAAATTTTTGATTGCTGAAATCTAGTGCCCATTCATGATTAAAAAAATAGGAAGAGAAAAGAAATTCTTTAACCTGATAAAAGGCATTTCAGAAAACCACACAACTAAAAAAAGTAGAAACGCCATAGCTAACGTCATACTTAAAAAATAAAAACTGAATTATCATACTTAAAAAAGAAACACTAATTTTTTCCCTTATAAGATCAGTGATAAGACAAAGCCATCTGCTCTCACCAATTCTAGTTAATATTTTATTGGAATATTTAGCCTGGGTAATTAGGCAAGAAGAAAGAATAGGGGGGAAAAAAAGAGCCATCCAAAACAGAAGTCTCTTTACAGTTCTGTGACCTTATATACAGAAATATTAAGGAACACACACACAAGGAAACATTGCAAGATTTAAGAGCCATTAATAATGAGATGGTTATTATGGGACCTGCTCAATTGGGGATTCCTCAATTGTCTGCTTTGCCAAAAACCTGGTATGTTTTAGTTATAGATATTAAAGATTGTTTTTTTCAATTCCAATTCATCCTGAGGATAGTCCACGTTTTGCATTTACTATCCCTGCACTGAATCATGAAGGTCCTGATCAGAGATATGAATGGAAAGTACTCCCTCAAGGGATGGCTAACAGCCCAACTATGTGTCAAATTTATGTTAACAAAGTAATCCAGCCACTTAGAAATCAAAATCCTGAACTACAAATATTTCACTATATGGATGATGTATTATTAGCACACAAAGATAAAAACACATTGCTAGAATGTTATGCCACACTGACAAACTTATTTAAAAATTATAATCTAGATATAGCAATAGATAAAGTACAATTAAATTTTCCAGTTAATTATTTAGGAGTTCTATTATCCTCAACCATGGTCCGTCCACCAAAAATTCAAATACGAATAGTTCAACTCAAATCAATTAATGACTTTCAAAAGTTATTAGGAGACATAAATTGGATAAGGCCTTATCTAGGTATACCAACAGGAGAGTTGGGACCTTTATTTGATATCCTAAAAGGTCCATCAGATCCAAATTCACCCCGAATGTTAAAGCCTGAAGCAAGAAAGGCATTAAAAATTATTGAAACATATATGGAAAATATGCATTTGGATAGAATTGATATAAGTTTGCCTTTATTATTTATTGTACTACCAACAAAAAATATTCCTACAGGAGTATTTTGTCAAGAAGGTCCATTATTATGGATTTTACATTTATCTTATTCTCCTAACACTATTCTTACTAGGTATCCTGAGGCTGTAGGACAATTAATACTCAAAGGAATAAAAGCAGCAAAGGGAGTGTTTGGAATTTCTCCCAATAAAATTATTAATCCATTTACTATGGATCAAATTGATGAGTTAGCTAATGAGTTAAATACTTGGGCAATAATCATGTGCAAATCTAATGTTTCATTTGATAACCACTTACCATCTATCTAATCCTTTGTTGTCTTTTTGGTCATCACATCCTGTAATTTTTCTAAAAATGACAAGAAAAACACCTATCATGAATGTTCCAAATATATTCACTGATGGGTCAAATAATGGTACAGCAGCAGTAGTTACCCCTGATCAAACTTTTACATTTTTAGTACCCAAACAATCAGCTCAAAAGGTAGAGCTTAATGCAGTATTACAAACTTTTGTGAGGTTCAAAGATTCTGTATTTAATTTATTTTCCGATAGTCAGTATATAGTTAATGCTATAGTATCCCTTGAAGATGCTGGTAGGATTTCCCCTTCCTCTACTGTTTTCTCTTTGTTTTCCACTATACAAAGTCTAATCTGGGACAGAAAAGATCCATTCTTTATAGGACATATCAGGGCACATACAGGATTGCCTGGAGCCTTTAGTTTGGGCAATGATTTAGCAGATAAAACTACTCATGACATACATATTTTCTCTACACTAGAAGAAGCTACAAATTTTCATAAAAAGTTTCATGTCAATGCTAATACTTTACAAAAGCGTTTTAAAATAACTAAGGAACAAGCTAGACAAATAATAAAACAATGTCAAAATTGTGCAACCTTTTTACCACAAGTTAATCTTGGAGTCAATCATAGAGGACTGATACCTAATCATATTTGGCAGATGGACATCACACATTTGCCAGAATTGGAAAATTAAAATATTTGCATGTTACAGTTGATACTTCTTCCGGATTTTTGATGGGTTCCCTTCATACCAGAGAAAAAATTAAAGATATTATAGCTCATTGCTTACAAAATGTTGCCACTGTAGGTGTTCCAAAACAGTTAAAAGCAGATAATGGTCCTGGCTATACCTCTACCTCTTTTAAACAATTTTGCTTATCATTTGGCATTACTCATATAACAGGAATCCCATACAATCCACAGGGACAAGGCATAGTTGAAAGAGCTCATCAAACTATTAAAATGTACTTATTAAAGCAAAAAGAGGGAATTGGGAAGGGGTATATATCCCCCAAAGATAAACTTAAAATAACCCTTTTTACTCTAAACTTTTTAAATTTGGATTCATCAGAGCTTGGTGTTGATAACGCTAAGGTCGCGGGTTCGTTCCCCATGAGGGCCACCAAATGCCGCAGTCTGGCTGGGCACAATTCATGAGCCACTTGTCAAGCAGAAACGAACTTTATTTTTAGAACACACGCAACACCACAGGAGCTCTTCAGGAATTCCCTCAGAGCCCAACTGCCACCACCTGCTTCTGGTGAGCCTCTCAACCCCCACTCCTCCAGCTCTTGAGGCCGATTGGCTGGTTCGCGTGGGCAGAGCCAAAAGAGTCCCCCAATGAGCAGCTCCATGGTCTGAAAGGGCCGGGAAACAGCCCAATGAGCATCACCGGAGAAGAGCCAATCAGCTGGAAGTTTGCTGGGGCCGTTTCAGCTGTGGCTCTCAACAATAGATCACTCTTTTTTAGGAGATCACATGAGGATTGGGAGGAAGCATCCTTATTTTTATAACTAGACAATACAGATGCAGCCCCTGGGACTGAGATGAATGGAAGTTTATGAGGTTATAGCCTTTATTCCCCATCCCTCCAGATTCTAAGAATTTTTGTCATTGTGAAAGGTGTTCTAGAATACAGAACCATGTGATTATATAAGATGCATATGTTTTATTTGTTGTAACTTTGGGTTCAGGCTTTTGCTGCATCACATTTGCTAAAGACACCTGGTTAAACAGACCTGGCTGATCTTAGCTGAGGTACTACTTAGATGACCAGTTCTAGGTAATGGGACAATGTGTGGGTTTTATCAGTCAATCCCTTAGCAAAGGGACAGTCACTTGATAGTGGTATTCTATGGCTAGTGACAGTAGAAGTAAGTACAAAGGGGCATCATTCTTGGCATCTTTCATATTGAGTGGGGATTTGGAATGTCTTAATGTGCATAGCATGGGGATCAAATGCATGACCTTCTCAGATGAGAGAGGTAAATTGTATTTCCCTGATTGGTAGATGTTCCAAATGCCTCAGAAATGAGATGGATGTTGGGAAGTTCTTAAGTAAATAATGTTAATGGGCCAGGCGATTTAGAGTCAAAATATATTTTATATAATTTGCTCCTACACAACCAGAGAATTCTTTCTGCAAAAGTAAGTGACTTGAAGAATGAGGATCTCCTACACCACTTCTCAGAGATGCAGAGCTTCTGTGAGGGAAGGCATCTTAACAAAATTAGGCAGTTAAAATATCTCCCTGAAAACTAGGGCTCTGCACATAGCCAATCACAGAGGGAGAAACCAGGACAAATGACTCAAAGGAAGAAAGCACCCCAGTTATGAAGGCCTGAGGGCTCCGTATTTCTGGATACCTACATACCGAGGACAAGTACTGCCTTTGCTTGTTTCCTCTTGAATTTCATAATCAGGAAGCAAAGAAGAAAATCCGAGTCAGAGAGCATACTTTCCTCTCCCATGCTGAGAAATAAAATATATATATATATATATATATATATATATATATATATATATATATATATTTAAGTTAAATATTAACATAGACTAACATTCAAATTCCAAGAATTTGTATATTATCCATCTCTTGTCCCTTTATATCAGGTATGTTCAAAATTATTTGGACTTTTTCCTGTCTTATTATCTAATAATGCTATGGACACTCCTAAAAAGTAATAACTAGGGTAATAACTAGGTAATTGTGTTTTTCAGATAGGTTGGCTTGCAGAACTTCAATGGAAAATGAGCTGAAATGCAATTAAAGCCATTATCTTGTTTTACTTTAGTGGCTATCTGCTTCCATATATTCCAACCAATGTTGTAAAAATGGGGATATCCAATACTCCAACCCAAACTTGGATTAGGTATAATATTGACTTTAAACATATTTTTTCTACTGAAAGAAAAAATACCTGTGGGAGCATTGAGTAATATTTATGACCACTTCACCACTGCCCCTGGGGCTCTGCCTAGTTCCACTTCTGCCGACCAAATGCTATTGCCCTGTCCTTAGAAGCAATAAAGAAAAGAAGTGATGAAAGGCAAGGAAACTGTTGAAGGAGAAGAAATCTATTTTTTTAAGTAAACAAACATTATTCGCTAAAATGATAATCAGAATATTCTAATAAATAAAATCATAATAAATCAATTTAAATATTTTTAAATGAATAACAGCTTTTAGAAGCAGATAAAAATTAGAGATAAGAAAAACAGCGAAATATGATAAAAGAGATCCTAAATATTGATGCTATATGTTAGACTAATCTCATCCAGTATAAAATGGCAAATTAAATGAAATAAGTAAGATAAAATGGAGGAAAATAGCTAAAATTAGACCAGGGACT
Organism: Marmota flaviventris; assembly: GCF_047511675.1. Lineage (NCBI taxonomy): Eukaryota > Metazoa > Chordata > Mammalia > Rodentia > Sciuridae > Marmota > Marmota flaviventris. The sequence continues at coordinate 50,409,711 of NC_092498.1, forward strand.
TCAGAAGTATGAAAAGAATAATATGATTTTTTTAAACTAGATATATAGCAGAACAACTGAAAAGATCATTTACTGAGCAAATGCATATTGATAATTTATTCTGTGTCAGGAACTGCCATAGGTACAGGGGAACATGTCAGTAAACTAGATTGGCAGCTTCACAGAGCTTTGTTCTAGTGGCAAATAAGTCAATAAGTTAATTAATAAAATTGTCAAATGTGAGTATTTTCAAAAGGGCATAATCAGTACACTATGACAGGAAGAGACCTCATTAGAAGGGCACCAAATCCTTTCTGAGGAGGTGACATTTATGCTGACACACGAAGGGAGAGAAGAACCTCATCATTCAACAACACTAGCTGAAGAATGTTCCAGGCAGAGGGCACAGTGAGGAAAAGTACTGAGGCCAGAAAGTGTCATTACCTTAGGCAACTTCAGGATAAAAAATATTTGACCAGAGGGAAACTTTTTCATAAATACAAAGGCAATGACTGCTATGTCGCTTCAGTTGACTTTCCCTCCCACCTTCAAATCCAGCAAAGCCTCCTTACTCAGAAGACTCTCCCAAAGGAAAGAAACCCCAGAAAAGTCATGCTTTACTGGGAACATTGGGCAGGACTCTCAGAGAGTAATAGAAGAGGGCAATGAAAGAATATATTTAAAGTGAGATGCTTGCATTTGGGACTGACAAAAGAGAGATGGAGAGAAACAATTGGAGAAATGAATGAAGAGAAAGGAAACTTGTCCAAGGATCCCCAAAAGTCCAGCTCAAAAATAGAGAAGCTGTCTTAAATATTTCATGTTTTAAAGATAACATGTCTTGTAATGTATAAACTTCAAAACTTCTACTAAATATTTTGTCAGTATCCTTCATATAAATCCATGTGCTGTGAAAAGCTAAATCAATGCTTCAATGATGGATTTTTTTTTCTAAATTTCATAGTCACTATATCTTTCACAAGAGCTGCTTTATTTGTTGTATATAACATGTAACATAATTTGCAACATGTACGGTGGTCTTATAATACATTTAGGCAACTCGTCCTTTCTCTGTTAAAACCTGCAATGTAGAACTACTATGAAATATCCCAAAGTACCTTTTCCTTCCAACAAGTTCAGTCATGTGTGAGCTATGCAGTCATTTCACCAGGAGGTGGTGATAGAGAGACAGGTGTTAACTGCAGTCTTGACAACCTTACACCAGTGAGAGGACCAAGATTTTTTTTTTTTTTTTTCTTTTAGGTGTTCTGGCAAATTCATTTGGGAAAAAATATATATAATTAGTAAAAGGAATTGGGCTAGAAGATCTCAGGTACAAGCTGATAGAAAGAAAAAAAATCTGGTCCAAGAAAGGGCTAGCACCCCCAAAAAAGTCAAACTGCAGTTTAAAAAAGTTTTACTAATAATAGTAAAGACCTAGATAAGGAAGTCTTCGTTACTTGGCGCTACTTGATATTAAAATGCAATTGCATTTTATGTACTTTAGTAGTTGAATATGAAACTGACTTAAGCAGCCATAGAAGAAGGAAGGAAGCAGGGAGTTAGTAGGTTGTTGTCAGAACCTAGAGGAAGGGGAGTAGGCAAGGAAAAGGAACAGGCTGAAGAAGGGTGGATAACTCATGATTAAATCCCGCTGAGCAAGAAGTGGAACCCACACACCCACAGTGGCTCAAAGCCAGTGAGCGAGGTGGAGAAGGGAAGCTAAATGGAATTTTCATAGTATCTTAAAAGCAAAGTGATGATTGCAGGAGACCTCTTGAAGAGACTCTTGAGGAAACTAAGTGGCAAGTGCATTGAGAATAACTGATTTCCTGGTAAGTTACAAGAAAAGGGACACAGAAGGGAACTAGCCTGTGATGGAAATGCCTTCATATGGGTAACCGACAATTAAAAAGTGCAAGCAAATAATGATGGTAATGATAGTGGTTTTGTCTAAGAAAATTATGTTATGGTGGGATGTGATTTAATCCTTGTCAACCATATTTGAAGCTTACAACTATTACCAGCTCTTAAGTATGGAAAGTAGCATTTTCTTTCAGACTGTGTCACCCACCCTCATAGTTCCCAGGCTAGCCCTTCAACAGCAGCTGCATGGGCTGCTTGCTAGTAGAGAACCCATGTGAGCTGTCATGTGCTGGTCTTTGTTTCTGGGATGATCAAAACATGCACAAGGAAAGCCGAATATAGTTGAAAGCTGGTTCCCAGTGTCCTCACTCACCCCAGCCTGCGTGTCCTCTCACCTCTACACAGGTTTCATCAGGCTTGCCTTGACAAACTATGGGCCTGACCAGAATGGCCCTAAAGACTCCTTTGGTAAATCATTATTCCCCAAGGGCGATATCAGGAAATTTCTACTTCTCTATTCTTAATTTGAAAATCAAGCAGGATTATACATCTTTACTTTTGAAGCTCTACCCATTTCCCTTCCCCACTGAAATTTATGTGCTCCTCCTTCTAACAAGTTTTTCCACCCACATGGCCTTTTCTTAAAAATCATTAAATCTTAAAAGAACTCTGACAGGAATATAGCTCTACAAACCTAATAGCTTTATGGCTCAGGCAATTCCTTTAACACCTTTGGATGTTGGCCAATATTTCCATCTGTAAAGCACACAATGCTTGGACTAGGTCCTTATTTCCTGATGCCCTAGCTCTTCAAGTCTGTGCTCTAGATAATTCAGGTCAATAAAAGTTGTAATATTTATTTCCATTTATATTTTAAGTAATAAGTAAAACAATATTTTAAATTTCCCATTAAAACAAAAATATTTGAGAGCTTTCAATTGAACAGCAGCTTTGTATGTACTGTGGTTTGTGGAGGGCAAATGAGGTTGGGAGTACTTTCTCAAGTCTGTACATAGAGCACCTCAAAAATTTGGACTGTTATTCTACTTGTTTTTTAATTTTGCCTCTCTCTGTGACTTTAATTGCATCAAGTCATTATTTAAGATAGTCAAGGTGAGGGCACTAGTGTCAATCTCGAATTAAGGAAGAATGCAAAAAATGTGAATTATGTAAAATTAACTTCAAAATATTTGGGTTTTCATTTACCTGATGAAAGTAATTAAATATCACAGTAATGTCATAACAATATTTTTAAGAGAAAATATAATAATTTTTTACTCCAATTTGTCTTTTCATTTATAGATAAATCATGGACCCAAATCCACCCCCATACACAAAATATTAAGGCAAAAAATATGAACAGTTAAGGCCCTTGATACTCCTTGCCAAACTGCTTTTCAAAGCTGTACTAATTTGCAGTACGAACATCAATGGTGCAGGTGATGCTGCTTTACCATGCCTTTACCAGAATTCTGTTTCAAATTTGAAAAACCTAGAAGGTGCAAAGAAATATACGATCTAGTCCTACTTGTTTTTTTTTGCCTTTGTTGCCTGAGCCTTTGGTGCCATGTTCAAGAAATCATTGCCAAAACCAATGTCAAGAAGGTTTCCTCCCATGTTTTCTTCTAGTAACGTTACAGTTTCCAGATTTTGCATTTAAGTCTTTAATCCAAAAATCAATATTTTTGTTCATGGTACAAAATAAAATTCCAATTTAATTCTTTTGTTTGAGAGTATTGAGTTTTCTCAGTATCATTTATTAAAGAGATGATCCTCTCTGCGTGTATTCTTGGCAATCTTGTTGAAGATTAATTGACTGTAAATAAATGAACTTATTTCTGTGCTCTCCATTATGTTCCATTTGTCCACATATCAGTTTTTAGATCATTACCATATGTTTTTAATTCTATAGCTCTGTAATACACCTTGAATCAGGAAATATGATGTATTCAACGTTGTTCTTCTTAAGATTCCTTTGGTTATTTGTTTAGTTTGTGTTTTTTTGTAATTCCATGTGAGTTTTATGATCCATGAATCCCACTTCTAGGTAAAACTTCAAAATGATTGAAATCAACATCTTGAAGAAATATCTGAATTTCCATGTTCATTTTCACTATTATGTTTATGCTTTAGTCAATTTTTTTCTGCTGCAAACGAAAGACCTGAGAAGAATAATGTAAAGGAGAAAATATTTGATGCTCACAGTTTCCGATGTCTCAGTCTGTAGATGGTCAACTCCTTTGAGTTGGGCTTTTTCTTTGTGATCTTAATAGACAAAAATTTTAGCTTGAAGTCTTCTCTTAAGTAGAATTTCCCACCCTCTCCTTTTTATCTGACCATGAATCCTTCTTTATCTGAATATTTTGACTGTAGTTCACAACCTAGAACTAAGTCACTTTTTGACTCCCAGACTTGGTAACTTTGTAATACATGGAGATACCATAATTTTTACACTTGAGCAAAGACACAGCTTGGACCACATCCTGACCTCTGAGGGACAAGGTGAGGTTGGGGACATTGTCTCTGACCTTTCTTCCTTCCATCATCCTTTCTAACATTCCAGACACTTAGGTTTGTAAAATCTTTGGCCCTAGTGTTGGCATAACCTCTCTTTTAAGACAGCGAATCTGCCCCAGCCTTAAATTTCATGTGGTAAGCCTGGCTTCTGAATCTTTCCACAAGTGGAGCACTTTTTGTTCCAATTACCCAGAGAGTCTCAAATTTCTAGAATGTTTTACATTTAAGACTAAAGACAAACAAGTCTGTAGATTCGATCATCACCTGAGTGTAAACATCAGTTTTGTTTTTGCTTTACAGAAATGCTCGTATTATTTTTAGCATATTTTTTTAGAAAACTACCATTACTTTATGTTTAGGTCAAAAAAAGGAGGCAAAAATTACAAACTTACAAGGCTATTTTGACTGCATTTTATTTAAACACTTTTATAAATATTTGATAATATTGAAACTGGAGTTTGAGATAAAACTGGATTCTCTGTTTCTACTGGCAGGTATAGTCTACGTAAGTTGCAGGTATTTTCAGCCAAGAAAGCCCATTGTAGTCTAAGCAGTTAATAACAGCAGGGGACACCTGCCTTGGTAAACAAAGTCATATTTTTCATTATTGCTGAGCAGTGTGTTGCAACTCTCAATGGTGGGCCATTCCCACCTGCATCCCCTTATTACGACAGACCTCAGCTTCTCACCATCAATTGCTTTCTGGGCTCTTAGCTCACTAATTCTTCTCACTTGAATAAATCTTACTCTCTTAAACTCACAGATGAGGAAATGTGAGTTTAAGAGAGTAAGATTTATTCAAGTGAGAAGAAAAGAGACAGAACTTCCACAGAGTGAGAGGGGTCCCAATAGGGGTTGCCACTTAAATGTACTAGGGGCTTATGTATCTTCTGGGTAGGGACATTAATCAAAATCTATGATAAAGAGGTATTGCAAAAGTGTTAAGGCTATTGGTCAAAATCTATGTTAAACAGGTACTGAAAAATCGATCGAGCTATTAATTAGCCCTTGAACCTGTAGTCTTCACTCAGGTCTTTCCCACCTCTCTATTCCCATCACCCTAGCATAGAGGAATTGGCAGGAATGTTTGGAGTGTTTCTACAGGTTAACTTCATGGAGTGGACTTTACATTAAAAAAAAAAAACTTAATTGGGAATCATTACTTATTCTAATTCTATATGACAACCCAAAGTATTCATGTCACTTATTGTTTTTGCATTGCTTCTGTTAAAAGTAAAACTAATCTCTTTTCACATGATTGTTAATCAGTTAAATATTCCTTTTTGGGCAACAATTATTCATATTTTTCCAAAATATTTCTTGGAATCATTTTGGACATTTCTCTTTCTTTTTCTGTAAAACTGATCAGCAGATTCCATCTTCCATTTTTGATTCACTGTCTCAAAACTCTCACCCCTTTCCATTATAGTTTCTGAATACTTCACAGATATACTAGTGCAACAGTCTTCTAAACAAAGGCCTAGACCCGGACACATTTCAAAACAATGGTTCTCAAACTGTAGTTTCCATCAGAATCATCCAAGGACTTATCAAAACACAGAATGTTGGGCCACAATCATGTCTTCTCCAACCTGTCCTCACCTCTGAGTTGAATTTTGTAGGGTCTAGAAGAATAGAGCAGGACCTGAATCTGAATTTCTAGCAAATTCCCAGGTGATGATGATGATGGTCTGAGGACCACACATTAGAACCACAGTTAAAAGCATTGTTCACATTAAAGGACTCTTCTCACTATATTCCAGCAGTTTCCAATTGCCAATAGCATCACATCCACACGACCAAGTTCCAGGTCCTCCCACACTGAACCCCATTCTATCAATAGCCTTGTCTCTGTAGCCACAGAGACAAGACATGCAGATATTTACTTAACCCACTATACCTTGTATAAAAGGTCTTCTATATTTTTCTTAATGAACGAGTTATTTCTTATCCAGTAACAAGCAGTTCCTGTTTAAGTAGTTCCTGTCTTATTATCCTCCACAGTATTATCCTCCATTTTGTCTATTTCAGTCTTGAAGACTATTGGATCTACATTCCGTTCTGTTAACTCCCATCTTCCTTGGGATCTATTTAAGACATGCAAGAGAGAAAATATGAAGACAGAGGTAAGAATCCACCAAGAATGTGTTAAATTGCCCCCCCTTAATCAATGAGTTAGACTCATTTATACTTAATGGAATGCCAAATATATCTGCTTGGTTTATTGTAGTTTTTAAAAAATCTTTTCCTATGGAATCTGTTTTCACTTTTATTTGTAGTTGATCAGATATTTAGGAATGCTCACATTTTGTAAATTTAAAACTTTAGATTTATAACATAGAACTCTTTGGTTTTCAATTTTTCTGTACAGTACCTATTCCTTACCTGGAAAAAAATGAGAAAACTGTCATGTTTCTTCCTCTTCCATCTTTGCATCTCCTCTACTACTGATTTTAGTAAAACCTTGTCTTCCTTAGGGTTTGCATTCATATGTTAAATATGCTTATATTTCCATTATGTTGTGTCAGACTTAATGTGTTTTCTTCTACTCTTAGCTACTCTAGATGATACAATCAATTCCACTTGACTTCTTTTTCCTTTTCTGTTCCAAGTTATATTAGTATTGTTATTTTTATATTGTCAGGACATATAACATCAACATTCTGCTTGGTAATAATAAAATTAACACCTGTTCTACATTGAACTTGTATTTGTTTCTTCATCTTATCCCCAGGTTTGCTGAGAGTTTCTGTCAAAGGAAACATAGAGATCCTGATCTTTGTTTGCTAGTCCAGTGTTCCTTTTGGGAACACTGGAAAAAAAGTGGAGTTTTTGCATATAGAAATTACTTGTAAAATGTTGAAGGAATAAGATAGTTGAATATTAATATAGGGCTCAAATGATAAACGTCATTCAAAACCCATTTTGGATTATCTATTTCTCTTTTAAGTGTTCACAAATTACCTGCTTATATTCTGTGTCATCTGGAAAAAAATATGACACATGTCCACCCAAGCCTCCTGTGTATCTTTCATTCTCAATGTTGCTCAAAAATTACATCATTATTTCTGTTATCAGAACTGCATATTTCTGCATATTTTTAGGCTGTTGGGAGTCACTTGTTTTGGCCCAGGTACCTATTATTTTAAGGTTTGCCATTTGCCTGATCTGTAAACGTACTCCTCTCCTACTACTACTTCTTTTCCTGAACCATTAAAAGTTCTGTTTATACTTTCAGAACTCATTTATTACTTAACCCACTCATTTGTATAGATTCAGTTCATTTAAAGCTTTAGGTGTCCTAGCACTATCACAAATCTTTATAGTTATGCTTATTATAAACACCTTTAACAACTTTTTTATCGACTCTGTTAATATCTGACTTCATTGGAGAGAATGCAGCCCACCAGTGATTTCATTCAATGCCTCTCCCTTTATTGTTTTCTATGGGACCTTGTATGTATGGTTAAAATTTTATATGCTATAGTCCATTCTCTTGTAGAGATTCATTGCTACCTTTAAACTTAACAAAGTCTTATAAAAGTCTTGTATTTCAGCAACCTGTCTGAAATAGCCAGTTTTGTTTTCCTTCATCAATATAAATCAATTATAATGCAGTTTCTGTTCAAAAATATTTTATATATTAAGATATGAATCAAGAAATGACATTCATAGTAAATGTTATAGTATGTAAAAATGTGGATCATATTTATCTTATCAATTACATTTGAATATATTGATTCCAAACTAACAATGTCAAGGTTTAACTGTGAAAAATTTAGATAAAAATATCTTCTAAGTTATAAAGTTAAGAATAAGGATCTTAAGTTTATTTTTAAATAAATAAATTTCTGTTTTGCTACATACTCACAATAGTTTGTTTTCTGAATTCTCTTTTATGGATAATTTGCTTCTATGCAAAATAAACTCTTTATAAATATTCTCAGAAGTGCCCTGAGTAGTTTTTATATTTTTTCTTGTACTTAATTTCTTCCAGACTCCAGCCTGAGGGCTTAATAGATAATTGTAGTCAAAATGAAAGTGAAAAAAAATAATTCAGAACAAGTTTTCAACCTGCCTGGTACCATGGGATTTACAACTCTGTAACTCCTTTGGCTTCTGGGAGCTGAGTTAATTATGGCAAATCACACTAATTAAATTATTCACTAGGTCTTTATTAAAAACAAATCTATTCTGCTATAGAATGCATTGTGGATTCAGCTTAAAGCTCCCACTTGTCTTTCCCTGTATTAATTTTTTTTCCTTGAGAGTATGAAGCATATGTCAGAGCTGCAGCTCTCTCCTGCCAGTGTTTAGGTCCCAGGGCTTCAATTCCACTCACAGTTTTCAAATGTCCACATTATGCAAAGCCAAAAGGTTATTCCTCTTGTCCTCAAAGAGATTACAATAAAACCCAAAGTAATGAATGGACACAGATAATTACTATTGGAGGCAAACTAAACATGATAGGGAAATAACTGAGGAAAAGAAATGGGGTCTGGCATAATATCAAAACTTCACTGAGATAGGGAAGAGAGGTTGAAGTTGCGTCCTAAAGGCAAAAATAGGGGAGTGGTAAGAAAGGGCATTTGAGATGGATGACAAGGTGAACAAGAACTTGGAGGGAAGAATGTGCTTCTTTTATTCAGAGGGCAAAGCTTAACTTTTGTTGAGAAGTTAAGCTAAGGGAGCAGGTGACCCCCTAATGAGCCTGGCAAGCCTGGGTCCTCTAGCACAGTGTCTGATAAGCTTTTGGTTTGGTTACTTGTTCGGTTGCCCACAGTCAAATTTGCTAGGCAGAGGCAGCTCTGAGCTTGCTTCTGTTTTGAACCACTTGAGCTAGGACTACTCAGGTTGGGAAGACACTGCACAGCATCTCTGGCTCCCGCTGGGAGTGGGGAGGACTGTGATTTTACCATGTAAGCACCTGTGCACATGAACAATCACATTTTGGACCTTCTACAATAATGGTTAATTCTGTTTGGGTTAAAGCTATGCCCCCTCCTTACCTACGTGACATTGGGTATTTTATTACCCTAAGCCTTAATTCCTCCTCAAAAAATGAGTCAATACTACTTTGCAAGAAGGTTGTGAGGATTCAATAAGATCAAGCATATAACACACCAGAATTGCTTCAGACGGTAAATTTGTGCAGGTTAGAAAGGCCCCACTCTCTCTCCAGGTGGATGCAGTCCTTCATCAGAGAACACAGAGGGGTGAGTGAAGATGAAAGTGCATCTCAGTCTCCTGGTCCCTTCACCCAAGCATCTTTTGCAAGGCACAACCTGTACAACTGCACACTGAAGCCCTGAGGAAAGGGTGTCGTATGCTTGGTTATAACAAAAACTCAATAAATATTAGCACAATTATGAAGGGGCAACCCCCCCCCAAAAAAAAAAAACACAGAATTGAAGCCAGAAGGGGACCTCCCAGTTAAGTCTGTTATAAAAACAGACCCATATTCACAATATACACTTAAAAAAGAATTCCAAGTACAAAGATGGAAAGCAAACCAAATAGGCATCATTCTTGGGTACGCTGCTCCCATTAGATGGTGCTGGCTTTCGTGTGTGCTCAGCTTTTGCTTGTTACAGTGGAACTGACTTCCTTTTAGAAATGGTGACATCTGTCTCCAACAGGCTCCCTTATGCTCTGTGGGCGAGGAGCAGTTACATCTCTCTGAAATTGTGTATTACATGATACACATAAACATACCTCAGAAGAGATGATTCTCACTAGATAGTACAAGGCAATAAGTCCGTAAGCCACTGTGGAGAGTTCCACTAACCTAACACTTTCCGTTTGAAACCCGACTAGCATCAATGATTAATTTGCCAAGTAACAGCTTCACTTGACTATTTGGTCTCATTGTTAGTGTTGGAGTGAAAGTCAGGACATGATCATCCAACCATATAGTTTAAAAAATAGTTGTTCTCCAAATACGTAGGCTCCATGCCCCAGGAAGATTGTCCAGCCCAACTTAAGTCTATTTTTGCAATTTCTGCCTTCATCTTTCTTGATATGTGGGGTTCTAAAGAACTTGTGAGCTTTACAACATAATAGATGGGTTTCTGAAAGATCTTTTGGCTGAACTATATATATATATATATATATATATATATATATATATATACTGAACTATATATATATATATATATGTATATGTATATATATATATGTATATGTATATATATATATATACACACACACACACATATATATATATATCAGAGAACTTGTTATTAAGAAATAATTCAACAAATTCCTTTGTAATATGAAAAATTTCTCCTATTGCTCTTTGTACTCAATTATGATACACCACATGTTTACATATTTTCTACCTTTTTGTCACTACTAAGCCTGACAAGTTTTGAGGAGAAACTACGAGACTTCAGGGTACTTTTTACAAGATTTCTTCAAACCATTTAAAACCATACATATGAATTTTTTAGGTAAAGCAAGTGGATTGATATGCAATCTTTAGAGAGCCTGTTTACTGCTCCAGCCATGCCTTCTGGGCAGAAAAACTGTGTTTCTGCGGGTCTATGGGAACAGAGGGTGGTTCCTCCTATTAATGTGGAACACAAACTACATCTAAATTTTAATGTAAAATATCTGCAAAAGAGGAGACATTGTTTAATCTAAACGTAATATTTCCCCACCTAACTTGCTTGTCAAACTTCCTCGTGTCTCCCTCAGTGGTTCTCAGATCCAGAACGCTTGAGACAGAGACTCGTTCAGTGTTTGAAGGTAATGTTCCTGTAGGAGGCAGGATGTATGAAGACAGTGAGTGGGAGAGGGTACAGGAGGATATCCAAAGGGAGTATGTGTTTCAAAATGTTCAGACTGCACACACGACCTTTAGAGATTCTGATAAAAATACACTCATTGTGGGTTACCCTAAAGATAAAAGATTTTTCTTGTCTCCTTTGTCCTAAGGGAGAAATAAAGCCATGCATTCTTTAGTTCAGAACATAATGCTCCACATATTGTAACACCTATCTAAACCTGCTCATTTTCTGCAGGCTCCTTAATACATTCTGTGACCAGCTATATAACAAGTGTTTATAATTCGTCCAATGTATGCCATTTTCTCTCAGATTCGTGTGTTGGTTCTATGTCTGGAATGTCTGTCCATTTTTAGATTACCCAGAAAACATTCTTTTCCATCCTTTAATTCTCAGCTCAAGACATCATCTTCTCTATGTCACTTTCTTTGTTTCCTCCTGGAAACTAAGCTTTCTTTACCCAGCTCTTTCTTTCTCCCTCCATCCCCTGCCTTGTTTAGTATTACCATTGTGTGTGGTACATAATAGCTAATAAATACATGCCCAGTGAATAAATGAATTTGGTATTACTCAAAGAGGAATACCTCATTTAGGTTGCTCAGAGATGATAAATTAGGATCAGTATAATTCTTACTCAAAAATTAATCTGTTAGCCTCTGATTTAAAAAGACAATCCATACAGAAGACAAAAAAAGGTGGTAAGCTTTGCAAACACATTTTAGCAGAATCTGAAACTGTCAAAGTAAGGAATATTCAGACCGTAGAATACAGAGTAACAATGTTGTAGATTCTAAAAATGAACAAGAAATCAGAGCTTATCTAATTCCAGGCCCAGTTGCAATATTTCAGCTGAGAAAGGAAGGATCTAGAGAGGCAGGAGATGGCCGCATCTCCGAGTGCCTTGGCAATTCTCTTGCGGAGGGCCTCACATTGTGTGAGGAGACATCATGGGGAAGTGAGACCTAAAGTAAAGTAGAACGGAAGAAAATTCTAAATGGACACAAAGGGCTGCTCTGACAATGGTTATTATGCCTTTCACCACAATCACTTATTCATTTGGCATTCCATCATTCTCTAAGAAGTTGTTATGAAAGAACTTTAAATTCTACTTAAGAGTGTTACACAAGAGTCTTCTTTTAGTAGAAGAAATATTTGAACCAGTGATTTTTGCAAATCAATGGTTCTTAGTCATAAAATAAGTCAAAGAAAATGAGCTGAGATTTTTTCAGAAAGAGAAAAAGCATAGGAAAAGGAAGCAACATTCCTAGATTTAGGAAATTATACCTGGGTCTCAGCACCCTCTAAACATAACCACACTATCTCTCTTTTCCCCATACCATCTTTGTGACATACTGAGAAGCTCAGGAGAGGGAGAGAAAGATAGAAATCACTGAAAGGAGATGATTCTAGAAAATAAGACGAAAGGTTGCTGAATACAATGGTTAGTCCTTAGTGCTCATCTGACTTGGCCCAGCAGAAGAATTTGATTTAGTTGGTTACCCTCTTTAGCCACAGATCTTTCCTCCTTGGTTTGCATTCTCTCTCTGGGCCTTGACTAGCCCCCGTTCATCCCTTCAGCATCATTATTTCTGTACCTCCATGTACTTATTTAGGGGGCTAGAAGGCACACTGGTGTTTGTGTGCTAACTTCTTATTCTAAGTATTTCAAAATAGAAATGTCTTTTTTCCCTAACAAGCTCACCTAATATTTCTTTTTAAGTTTTCTTGCCTCTCAGTACAATGGCACTGTGTATAGAGTGCAAGAAAATCAATCTGAAATCATTAGAAAAAAAGTTCTGAAAAGGAGCTGAATCTAAATAAATATACGAAAAGCATTACTTTCCAACAACCAATTCAAATATAACCATAGTCCATTCAAATATTAGGCAAAAACAATTCTATTCACAAAGAAATAAAATTACAAAATACTGAGGAATAAATAAAAAATATTCAAAAAGGTTTCAGTAGGAAACTATGAAACTCTATTAGTTCAAAATAAATGTTTTGAACAAATTGAGACCAATAATTTTTCTGGGTAGAGAGAGACAATATTTTAAGCATGTCAAATCTTCCCACAGGGATTTACTTTTAGTCACAAGTTCATGTTGACTACTATAGAGATTCTAAAAATCATCCATAAGAAACAACACAAAATTTTAAAAAATTTAAAAGAAGAATTATAAAGGAAGGATTGCTCTGCCAATCTCATTTTATGAAGCAATAATCAAATACTGTGGAGCCAGTAAGGAAACAGACAGATAAATTAATGTGCTAGTATTTTCCTAAGTCTGTTATTCAATTGTAGAATATAATTATTTGAACAAAGAACTCAATAATCTTGTATTTGAATTGTATAACACCCCCTTTTAGAGAATTAGTGCATTCACTTTTACAAGTTAATGATTCTGAAAAATAAACTGTCTAACCTTGTTAAATGATTAAATTGTTAAACAAATTTATTCAAATCAGAAACAAAACTCCTTCCCCCTTTCCCCCAAACCCTAATTTAGGAATCATTAGAATTGAGTCCCCAAATTGACTTACTATAGGAGAGAATTCATATAAAATATAGCTCAATTAACATTTATAGTGTCTGACATGAATTTCAACCTTATTATTTTTATTCAAATTTCTTTCTAGCTTTGTTGATGTCTGATTGATAAATAAAAAGTGTATATATTTAAGGTATATAGTGTGATAATTTGATTTACATTGTGAAATGATTACCACAACCAAACTAATTAATATAGCCACTGCTTTGCATAATTATCATTGTGTATGTGAATACACACACTAAACACAAGCTAAAGACAAGCTCATCATAATCACATACAAAAACTATATTTTTACTCCCCTTTAACATTTTAAGTTTTTGATGGCACAATTTGCTTCTCTTTTATTATGTGTCCATTAACAAATTAACATAGATATACTTATTTTTAGTATTTCTCTCTTAATATTTATACTAGAATTAAAATTGATCTGTAGACCAATATTGAAGTCTTAAACTATTCCAAATTTGACTACACTTTTACTTCCACTAGTGAGTTTTATACTTTCTTATGTTTTCATGTTACTAATCAGTATCCTTTGTTATGAACTTGCAGAACTCCTTTTAATATTTCTTTTTAAGGCAGATCTAGTAGTGATGAACTGTTTCTTTTGTTGTTTTATTGCATGTGTATGTATGAAAATCTTTCTCTCTCTCTCATTTCTGAAAACACAGCATCACTGGTGAAGTATTCATGGTTGAAGTCCTTTCCTTCTCCCTCCCTCCCTCCCTCCCTCCTTTCCTCCCTCCCTTCCTTTCTTCCTTCTTTCCTTTGTTTTAAATGTGTCATCTCACTCTCTTTTAGCCTGCAAAGTTTTTGCTGAGAAATCTACCATTAGTCTAATTAGAGGTTCCTTATGTGTAATGAGTCTCTTCTCCTGCTGCTTTCAAAATTCTCCTTTTGTTGTTGATTTTGGACAATATGCTGTGAATTCCTCTTTGGGTTTGGATATTTTCAGGCACTGTTTCTTTAAATACGCTTTCTCCCCCTTTCAACTTTCCTTTTTTCCTTCTTGGAATTCCACAATGCATGTGTTATTTCTCTTCATAATGTTCCATAAATTTTCCTAGTTTTCTTCATTCTTTTCACTCTGTTTTTTTTCTCCTCTGACTACATAATTTCAAATGAACTGTTTTCAGTTTCACAGATTCCTTCTTCTGCTGATGTCTGTGGTTGAAGCTATCTTCTTCATTTTTCATGTTATTTATTGTATTCTTTGGCTCCAGCATTTCTGGGTTTTTAGAATTATTTCTATCTCTTTATTAGGTTCTCATTTTATTGAATTGTCTGTGTTCTCTTGTAATTCACAGAGCCTCCTTAAAATAATTATTTTGAATTGTTTGTCAGGAGATGTGTAAATCTCCATTACTTTTGGTCTACATACTGGAATATTATTATTTTCCTTTGGTGATGTCATTTTTTTCAACTTTCATGTACTTTTAAATCTTGTGTGGCTGTCTTCACAATTGAGGAATTGATTTCTTTGCGTCTTTACTTACTGGCTTCTGGAGAGAAATTCACCAGTCTGCTTGGCTAGGGATTCTGAGGCTTTCTCAGGCCTTTTCTATAGATGTGGCCCATTTCACCTTTCTAATTCTTTCTCAAGAGGAATTTTGAACATGGTATGCCTTCTTTTGATCCTGCCAAGCCAAGACATGTTCCTAGAGCCTCCCATTTACTTTTCCTAGGGCTGTGCCCTGAAATACACACGTTTGTGTTCCTTCTCCCAATCCTACAGAGTTGAACCTGTCTACTGAGTGGGCTCAGAAGCCATCTGCAAAGGTTCACATTTCCCATACTGGAGAAGGGGACACTCATAGGGAGCTGGCCATGGGGGGGGGGGGGGCGGGGTAGGGAGTGAATCAGGTGGGATACTGGAAGAATCTATGGGCCAGTCGTCTAGTCCCCACAGGCCAGATATCCTAAGTTCCTGCTCACAACCTGCGTGGGGAGGGAGTAGGTAATCCTTGAGGTGTGATCCAGCAGAAATAAAGGCTAGGAAAGTAATATTAAGAAAAAAAACACTACTGTGGCTAGGGCTCAGTGGTAGAGCACTTGCCTGACAGGTTTGAGGCACTGGGTTTGATTCTCAGCACCGCATATAAATAAATAAAGGTCTATCAACAACTAAATATATATATATATATATATATATATATATATATATATATATATGTGTGTGTGTGTGTGTGTGTGTGTGTGTGTGTGTATGGAAATAAACCCAAAAAACGTCAACTATATATATTCAAAGTGTTCAAAGTGGGGGCATTGGCAGGTGGAAGAGACCTGATGGGTCTCATCCTAACAAAGGGAAAAGCCCTTGAATGCTTTACTTATAGTGAAACATAACAAAGGGATTTAGTAAGGAGCTTCTTCAGGAAAACAGGATAAGAATGGGGGAAGAAAGTTGTTTGGGGCTTGGCAGGTTATGCCCATCTCCGAGCGGCTGCATTTGAACCTAGGGTTGTGAGCTAAGGCAGGGTGGCAGCATGATCTGGGCTTTCTTGAACTGAGGAATTTCACCCAGGAGTTCCCAGAAAAGTAGCCTCCCTGCCTTATGATGGCTCAAACAAACCCATAATTTATACATGCTTCCAATACTAAGTGGCTTGGGATGGGGTTCCTGTAAGAGTCCACAAACTGATTAGTGAGATATGCAGCCTTTTGTTGAGTTCCAGCCCCTGATGGCTTCAAGTCCCTACTGCACCCATCCTCTCCCTTTTACACAGCCATGCTCATCCCCTCATTATTTGGGGTTGGGAGAGAAGGAAATGGGCCTCTTGGGAAGCATCCTTTAGAGCTTGGGGAGCTGGCCATTTATTCACTATGCTCTCACTTTCTTCCATGGGAGGCTTCATGGGCTGAAGGGGGTTCATTATCACTGAGCTATGCCACCCTGGGTAAGGGGAAACTTTCTTCTTACCCTCTTTACAACATCTATTTTTGGATTTTCTTATCCGATGATGTACAAAAACTTCACTGAAGTCCTATTTTCCATGGGTGGTTGTAAAAATTGGCACACTGTGGGAACATGACAGAATAAAACTCTTATTCTTTCATCTTGCTGATGTTACTTGTCAATTCCAGCTCTCTTACACTTCATCTTGGTTTGGCAAGATACATATTATGGACAGAACCACTAAGCAATCAAATATAATCCCTTGGCCCTAAGACTGGAAATCCAACTTGGAAAGCAATATATTATATATCAACAAAACATCTCAGAGGTTTGCTTTCCTGAGCTTAATTTTAAGCCAAAGTTGAAAAGGTCATTGGCCCCAAGTGGTACTTTCTATTTTTTTAGTAATAAACCAGATTATCCATCTCCTGCTTAAAGTCATTTAATTCACCCCCCATTTCATTTTAAATAAAATTTAAGCTTCTATCCATAGTCCACCTCCCATCCTTACCCTTCTTCACTAAACTTCAGATTGACTTGTTCTTTTGTCAATTCTTCCTCAAACATGGTACATTCTTTTTGCCTCAAGGTAACAAGTAAAAACTAAACTTGCAGTTTCACCTGCCTGAGACTGTCCTTTATAACTTTCTGTTGCTGGTTATTCCGATCTGTGAAAAGTCTTAGCACAAATGTGTTACCTCTCAGACTGTCCTTTCTAAAAGACGTCTTCTCACATCAATTATTAACTATTGCCATACCTATTTTCTTCACAGAGTTTGCCATGATTCATTTTCTTACTCATTTAGCATTCACTTCATAGATATAAATGAAAAATTCTCATGCATAGCAACTAGCTAGTTTTTTGGTACCAGTATTTAAGTACCTAGTATTATAGAAACTCAATATATATATTTGTCAAATATTGCATTGATGAGAATCCCACATTCATCTTCTTCTTTGGGTCCTACCTTTCTGGATTTTGTCAGGGTCTCTACAGCCAATGAGCCAGTTTACTATTATTTCTTTCCTAAAACCTCCTTGAAAATATTCATCTAGAGTGAATGGACTAGATATTTAGAATTAGAAAATTACTTAGACATTCCAAACTCAACAAAACCTCAAACCTCAATTTGATTTTAAGACTTTTTCAATTACAGCATACATCAAGGAAATATGAAAAATATGCTTTATTTGTATAACAATTATATATTAAATCCTCACGTGAAGCCACAAAAGCCAAATATTTAGTAGAAATACCTTCTGAAAATCCAAAGTATTTTGTCCCAGTACTAACGTTATTCTACTAAAGAGAAACCTAATCTTAGCAGAAATAATCACATTTTTTCTAGTTTCCTGAATCATTAAGCTTATATTTTATACTAAAATTATCTTAACATATACAAAATTGAAATATAAACAATAAAATCTGAAAGCAAAGGGGAAAGAGTGGAATTTTTAATGGTGAAAAGGATGGATTTACATTGAAATTTTTAATTTTAGCATGGTGAGTTTTCTTCATCAAATTTATATAATTTCTTCCATAAGAGGTAATTTTAAATGATAATTTTCATAATCAAATACTAATTAATAAAATGTCATCATGCAATTACAACTACAGTTAAAAATTGAAACATAACCAGAGCACAGGAATACTACAGTTTTTTTCAGAATGAACAGAATATAATAATTTCAATAATTCAAAATTTCCTTTGGCTGCTAATACCTTTATTGTATAATGTTGATTATAATTACGTTTGGTTTGTGTTAAACATGATATTAAGAATAGCAAAAGTCTCCTTGCCTTAGCACTACCAATTGGGGTTATGTAAGAGGTCAGAATTAGGGGCTGGGATTGTAGCTCTTGCCTTATATGTATGAGGAACTGGGTTTGATGCTCAGCACCAAATACAAATAAATAAATAAAGGTATTGCATCCATCTACAACTGAAATTTTTTTTTTTTAAAAAATAGGTCAGAATTAAAAGATACGAGAAGAAAAAGAAAGTTCTTAAATTTCTTTGGTAATCCATTAATATAAAATTATTTTTTTAAGTTGAAATATGTGTGTGTGTTTGTATGTGTATGTGTGTCTTTGTTCTCAGATTCTCTCCTTCACAGTTAGGTCTGAACTCTCTTACCAAATTCTGGCTTTTGTTGTGGTTTTGTTCTCTACACAAAGGTAAACTTCTAGAGCTAGAACCATGTATCCCACCCATCTTAGCATACCCTGAAATGTCTAGTTCCACATTCTATGCTTGCTAAAATGTATGCCTACATATATGGAAGAGAGATCCAAATGGCATACTTTCTTTAATGTCTATTTTATGTCTCAGAAGTATGATATTATAATAGTAAATCCTGTATCTGCATAGGGATTGTCAATTTTCTTAATTATGCTCTTATTTTATTCTCAACAACAATAGTGTGAAATAATAAGAGCAGTATTATTTAGGAGGAAACAGGCATGGACACTTAAATGTTTGCCTTAAGTCACAAAAATATTGGTAAATCTTATGCCTAAAATCATCCAAGCAGGTGGTACAACTCGGGTGGCCAAGGGAGAAGGATGGAGGCTAACCTCAACAACTTAGTGAGACCCTGTCCCAAAATAAAAATATAAAAGGGCTAGGGGTATAGCTCAGTGACAGAGTACCCCTGAGTTAAATCCCCAGTACCTCTCTCTCTCTCTCTCTCTCTCTCTCACACACACACACACACACACACACACACACATGACTAAAATATACATCCCTTGCCTTCATTAAACTCATTTGTTTCTTCTAAATACACTCAAAATGTCTTTCACAGAACTAAAAATTAAGAACTTTGTTATAAACAAAAAATAATAATATCAATCAGCTTTTGAAGAACTTATCATGACTCAGTTTGAATCAAAATAATCTTCAGTTAAATTATACAGGAAATAACAGTTAACCCATATGGACAAGTCCCCGGTGTTAAGCAAAATCGCTGAAGGCGTATTTGAAAGGTGCTTCCTACGTGTCAACCCCTTTGCCAGCCACCCTTAATAAAGGGTAAGTGAAAATGAAACCCTGTACAGAACACTCCCCACTCCCTTTGCTCATCATGGATTTAGTATGACTACCTATACAGTACCTTACTAAAGACTGCCCTCTTGTCACCTTGTCTTTGTGCTGCTGCATGGCAACGAAATGACCAGAGTGATGTCAACAGTGGGGCTCCTTCCAAGGACCTATGACATCAGCACTCCTAGAGGTGTTCATGCTAATACATTGGAGTCATAGATTCTGTTGTTGGGTTTTCCATCAGAAAACAGTGCACAGCCCAGCCAAAGCAAACTACCAAGGCACTGGGGAACATACTGAAAAAAACAGATTTTTTCCCCTCACATTTACAGTCTTATTTATGCACAGTTGAAACCAAATCTGCATTTTTTAAATCACAGACCCCAAATGCAAAATAACGAAAAATCTAAAATCCACAGAAGTAAATATGGAGCCAAGAGAGATACAAATATAGGTATTGCTTACTAAACAACGAAATAATAAGAGAGCAGGACTCTCCACGTTGTTTGAATAGTTCAGTTTTACTAAGAGCACGGAGGTAAAGCAGCATTTCTGATAAGGCTTTATAAAGAGTGGGTTGGGCTGGGTCAATAGGAATGTGATGACTGGCGCTGTGGGGCAAAGAAAGTGGATGTGACTTCATGACTAATCGTAGCAATAGCTGTATTTTTAATCCACAAAAGCCAGCAAGCCTCACGCCTGTTCTCATGAACACAGAGTACCTGTGGACAAAGTGGGGAGTGGGGTAGCGGCAGGTGCCTTAAGCCCGAATGCCAAGATGTCACGACGATGTACCCTGGAAGCATACAGTCCTTATTCCCAAAATAGAAATGAATAGGTCCAAGGACAGGCCCTCTAACACTATGCCCCAACCATTTTAACCTAAGACTCTTCAGTATCATTTGCTATAATTATCAGCTTGAAATAGGACATGCATGTCTTCCTAAATATAGAGAGAAGCCACGTGTATTTGGATGTCAGTGCCTTCAATGTACCTTCAGCATGATAGCAGAGTTCAGTAACCCTTCACAATTAAGTCACAGCTCTCCCTAAACACACCCTCACCAGACAAACCAGAGGAACATTGTGCAAAAATCTGGGATCATTTTATTTCCACTTTAAGAAAACCCACAGGAAGAGCCAGCTTCCAAAATAGGCAAATGTGGAAGAAAATATTAACATAAGGAACAGATCATTCTTTCAAATATTTGAGGTACTCAAAGTACGTTTTATTTGTGTGTATCAATAACTAACTACTTCAGGAACAGACCTCATGAAAATGGGGGGTGCCATGGTCATTGTGTTATTATTCTCATAATACAGATGAATAAATTTCATATCAAAAATTTAAATAATTAATTGAAGGTACAGAAACAGCAAGTAGTAAAGCAAGATTTATTTGCAGGACTGTCTTTAGTAACTTGTTCTCATTCCTTTTATCACGCAACCTCTCTGTCTCTCTCTCTCTCTCTCTCTCTCTCTCACTGTCTACTCGTCTTTGTCCTTTCTGTCATTTTAAGCATCATTTAACATATAGTATGATATAGAAAAATCTGTACTAACAGCTATAATATAAATGGGTAAGACAGGTATAAATTGATTTAGAAACAGAAATTTTACTGAAATATGACAAACCACATTTCAAAGTGATGAGTACACTTCTTCCCATAATTTGGCATCACACTTTAAATGAATTTATTTGAATTTTCAATATTATAAATATAAAAGCATTGTATAAAAGTTAAAACATTTTGTAATAGTAGTGCTTTCCAGGAAAAAATGTTATTGAATAATTCTGAATTATTAGATAATAATTAGCAAAAGTGTTTTTAATCTCCATGCTTGACACTTTCAATACAGAGTCAACGGTGGCATAAACATGAAATATTTCTTGGAGTTTGCTCTGAGGATGACTAACGTGAACCCTCTCTATCCCAGGTAGAGGAAGCAGGACCTCTCATTTCACATTTATGCTTTTTCAAACTTTTAAATCAAAGTCATAAAGTCCCTACTATCTGTATATTTATTCATTAACGTCAAACACTAAGACCAGAAAGTTGAGAAAAGAAAGAAAAGCAATTCATGCTCCCAGGAGCTCAGAGACTACTGAGGCAGGAGAAAGGGCAAGAACCTTGACAACAAATGTCACAGAGGACCTGTAAAATGAGAAGTGAGGAGCGCCTTCAGCTTTAAAGTTAGGAGGCCAGAGATCTTCAGGGAGAGTTGTTTTAGTGTGGTAGAAGGGACAGAAACCTTGTGAATGCTGAGAGTAGCCTTGGTTAGCCCAAGGATAGCCATGTCAAAAACTAACTTGAGTGCTCGCTTCGGCAGCACATATACTAAAATTGGAATGATACAGAGAATATTAGCATGGCCCCTGCACAAGGATGACACGCAAATTCATGAAGTGTTCCATATTTTTAAACCAAATTAAAAACTCAATGGAGAATACTACCAGCAGAGTAGAACACTTAGAAGATAGAACATCAGACAATGAAGACAAAGTATTTCAACTTGAAAAGAACATAGACAGCTCAGCATGACTGTTAAGAAACCATGAGCAGAACATCCAAGAAATATGGGATAACATTAAGAGACCAAACTTAAGAGTCATTGGGATACAGGAAGGTACAGAACTCCAAACCAAAGGAATGAGCAATCTATTCAATGAAATAATACGAGAAAACTTCCCAGACTTGAAGAATGAGACAGAATCCCAAATCCTAGAAGCCTACAGGACGCCGAATGTGCAAAATCATAAGAGATCCACACCTAGACACATTATAATGAAGATGCCCAACATACAGAATAAGGAGAGAATTTTAAAAGCTACAAGAGAAAGGAAGCAGATTACATTTAGGGGTAAGCCAATCAGGATAACAGCTGATCTTTCAACACAGACTCTGAAAGCTAGAAGATCCTGGAATAACATATTTCAAACACTGAAAGAAAATGGGTTCCAACCAAGAATTGTGTATCCAGCAAAATTAAGCTTCAGGATTGAAGATGAAATTAAAATCTTCCACGATAAACAAAAGTTAAAAGAATTTGCAGCTAGAAAACCATCTCTTCAAAACATCCTCGGCAAAACATTACAGGAAGAGGAAATGGAAAATAACAATGAAAACCAACAGTGGGAGGTAGGAGAGTAAAGGGGGGGGAAATAATCAAAGAGGAAAACAAACCATGTTTAGTAACATAAATAAACAAATATGGCTGGAAGAACAACCCATATCTCAATAATAACCCTAAATGTTAATGGCTTAAACTCACCAATTAAGAGACACAGGCTAGTAGAATGGATCACAAAACAAGACCCAACAATATGCTGCCTACAGGAGATGCATTTGATAGGAAAAGACATCCATAGGCTGAAGGTGAAAGGTTGGGAAAAATCATATCACTCATATGGACTTCGGAAACAAGCAGGAGTGTCCATACTCATATCAAATAAAATAGATTTCAAGCCAAAGTTAATCAAAAGGGATAAAGAGGGAGACTACATACTGCTTAAAGGAACCATACACCAACAAGACATAACAATCATAAATATATATGCCCCAAACAATGGTGCAGCTATGTTCGTCAAACAAACTCTTCTCAAGTTCAATAGTCTAATAGACCACCATACAATAATCATGGGAGACTTCAACACACCTCTCTCGCCACTGGACAGATCTTCCAAACAAAAGTTGAATAAGGAAACTATAGAACTCAATAACACAATTAATAACCTAGACTTAATTGACATATATAGAATATACCACCCAACATCAAGCAGTTACACTTTTTTTCTCAGCAGCACATGGATCCTTCTCAAAAATAGATCATATATTATGTCACAGGGCAACTCTTAGACAATATAAAGGAGTAGAGATAATACCATGCATCTTATCTGATCATAATGGAATGAAACTGAAAATCAATGATAAAAGAAGGAAGGAAAAAGCATACATCACTTGGAGAATGAACAATAGGTTACTGAATAATCAGTAGGTTATAGAAGACATCAAGGAGGAAATTAAAAAATTCTTAGAGATTCATCCCTGGGATGCAAAGCTGGTTCAATATACAGAAATCAATAAATGTTATTCACCACATCAATAGACTTAAAAATAAGAACCATATGATCATCTCGATAGATGCGGAAAAAGCATTCGACAAAGTACAGCATCCCTTTATGTTCAAAACTCTAGAAAAACTAGGGATAACAGGAACATACCTCAATATTGTAAAAGCAATCTATGCTAAGCCTCAGGCTAGCATCATTCTGAATGGAGAAAAATTGAAGGCATTCCCTCTAAAATCTGGAACAAGACAGGGATGCCCTCTCTCTCCACTTCTGTTCAATATAGTTCTTGAAACACTGGCCAGAGCAATTAGACAGACGAAAGAAATTAAAGGCATAAAAATACGAAAAGAAGAACTTAAATTATCACTATTTGCAGGTGACATGATTCTATACCTAGCAGACCCAAAAGGGTCTACAAAGAAACTATTAGAGCTAATAAATGAATTCAGCAAAGTGGCAGGATATAAAATCAACACGCATAAATCAAAGGCATTCCTGTATATCAGCGACAAACCCTCTGAAATGGAAATGAGGACAACCACTCCATTCACAATATCTTCAAAAAAAATAAAATACTTGGGAATCAACCTAACAAAAGAGATGAAAGACTTATACAATGAAAACTACAGAACCCTAAAGAGAGAAATAGAAGAAGATCTTAGAAGATGGAAAAATATACCCTGTTCATAGATAGGCAGAACTAACATCATCAAAATGGCGATATTACCAAAAGTTCTCTATAGGTTTAATGCAATGCCAATCAAAATCCCAACGGCATTTCTTGTAGAAATAGAGAAAGCAATCATGAAATTCATATGGAAAAATAAAAGACCAGAACAGCAAAAACAATGCTAAGCAGGAAGTGTGAATCAGGCGGTATAGCGATACCAGACTTCAAACTATACTACAGAGCAATAGTAACAAAAACAGCATGGTACTGGTACCAAAACAGGCGGGTGGACCAATGGTACAGAATAGAGGACACAGAAACCAATCCACAAAACTACAACTACCTTATATTTGATAAAGGGGCTAAAAGCATGCAATGGAGGAAGGATAGCATCTTCAACAAATGGTGCTGGGAAAACTGGAAATCCATATGCAACAAAATGAAACTGAATCCCTTTCTCTCACCATGCACAAAAGTTAATTCAAAATGGATCAAGGAGCTTGATATCAAATCAGAGACACGGCGTCTGATAGAAGAAAAAGTTGGCTACGATCTACATACTGTGGGGTCGGGCTCCAAATTCCTCAATAGGACACCCATAGCACAAAAGTTAATAACTAGAATCAACAAATGGGACTTACTCAAACTAAAAAGTTTTTTCTCAGCAAAAGAAACAATAAGAGAGGTAAACAGGGAGCCTACATCCTGGGAACAAATCTTTACTCCTCACACTTCAGATAGAGCCCTAATATCCAGAGTATACAAAGAACTCAAAAAATTAGACAATAAGATAACAAACAACCCAATCAACAAATGGGCCAAGGACCTGAACAGACACTTCTCAGAGGAGGACATACAGTCAATCAACAAGTACATGAAAAAATGCTCACCATCTCTAGCAGTCAGAGAAATGCAAATCAAAACCACCCTAAGATACCATCTCACTCCAGTAAGATTGGCAGCCATTAGGAAGTCAAACAACAATAAGTGCTGGCGAGGATGTGGGGAAAAGGGTACACTTGTACATTGCTGGTGGGACTGCAAATTGGTGCAGCCAATTTGGAAAGCAGTATGGAGATTTCTTGGAAAGCTGGGAATGGAGCCACCATTTGACCCAGCTATTCCCCTTCTCGGTCTATTCCCTAAAGACCTAAAAAGAGCATGCTACAGGGACACTGCTACATCGATGTTCATAGCAGCACAATTCACAATAGCAAGACTGTGGAACCAACCTAGATGCCCTTCAATAGACGAATGTATAAGAAAAATGTGGCATTTATACACAATGGAGTATTACTCTGCATTAAAAAATGACAAAATCATAGAATTTGCAGGGAAATGGATGGCATTAGAGCAGATTATGCTAAGTGAAGCTAGCCAATCCCTAAAAAACAAATGCCAAATGTCTTCTTTGATATAAGGAGAGTAACTAAGAACAGAGTAGGGACGAAGAGCAGGAGAAGAAGATTAACATTAAATAGGGATGAGAGGTGGGAGGGAAAGGGAGAGAGAAGGGAAATTGCATGGAAATGGAAGGAGACCCTCAGGGTTATACAAAAGTACATACAAGAGGAAGTGAGGGGAAAGGGAAAAATAATACAAGGGGGAGAAATGAATGACAGTAGAGGGGGTAGAGAGAGAAGAGGGGAGGGGAGGGGAGGGGAGGGGGGATAGTAGAGGATAGGAAAGGCAGCAGAACACAACAGACACTAGTATGGCAATATGTAAATCAATGGATGTGTAACTGATGTGATTCTGCAATCTGTATATGGGGTAAAAATGGGAGTTCATAACCCACTTGAATCAAAGTGTGAAATATGATATATCAAGAAATTTGTAATGTTTTGAACAACCAACAATAAAAAAATTTAAAAAAATAAAATAAAACATTAAAAATGAACAGCAAAAAAAAAAAAAAAACTAACTTGAAGCCCAGAGTTTTCATTAGAAAATTACTAAGACAGAGACAGAAGACTTTATCACCACCATCATCATCATCATCACTTCATCAAACAACTCTCCTAAATTAAAATCCTCAATTTTTTGCTTTCTTTACATCTGCTCCTTACTTTTCTCTAGACTATACATGCTAAAACTTGACCTTAAAAACGACTTACTTTTTTCTAGACTATATGGTCTGTAATATAACTTGATCTAAAATCTCTGGGTCAGTAGAGATGTCACGAAGTGCCCTGTTCCCATCTGTGTGTTAGATAGGCAATCATTAAATGCAAATCAAAGA
Source organism: Marmota flaviventris (assembly GCF_047511675.1). Lineage (NCBI taxonomy): Eukaryota > Metazoa > Chordata > Mammalia > Rodentia > Sciuridae > Marmota > Marmota flaviventris. The sequence goes on from NC_092498.1 coordinate 50,436,343, forward strand.
GGCAGTTAGTATAGGAAGGCTGTATTTAATTAGAATTGACCAGAGTCTAAACAATGAAGAATGAGAAATGCTGTGGGTAAAAATTTGCCCAAAGAAATTAGGGTCCCTAGATACCTAAATCACAGATTTATGTCTTAGATACATAATTTTAAAAGGTGCTTTAGTTCTAAGTGGTTTGGTTTTGTTCCTGCAGCAGGAACCCTCCCCAAAACTGAACTGGTGGGTCATTTCTTTTCAGGGGAGCTGTTTGAACCAATCAGGACACAGATAATCTTATTAGCCCTCTGTGGGCTTGCGTTTCTTTTGATGAGAGTCTGGAGAAGTCATGGGTAATACTTGACCCTGTGCCAGGGACCGCTTGTGTTTCAGTTGTACAAGGTCAGATCTTAATTTAACCACCAACTGGATGCTTAATTTTAGATACACAGAGGAACACATTGGCTCCAGGGTACTTCCTCTGGTTTAGAAAGGCAAGTCTCTGGATAAGAATGACAAGATGATCATTCCAAAAGGTGAGATTATGAAATATTTAATCTGTACCTTGCCAACTATTTTATGGAGTAGTTCAGTATTGGAAATCTTTAGAACAGATGGAAATGTTGGTTGTGGCTAATGTTTCTTTCCTAATGATAACCTGTAGGCTTGCCTGTCTAGGGCCTTTTTAATTATAAGAGTAAAGCCAGGGTTGTCTTGTTTATTTAGAGACTATCAACTCAACTGTATAATTATTAAGCATCACAAAAAAATATATCATGAAATAAGCTCAAGAATGAATATGCTAATAGGAAGTGTCATTATACATTATAAGGACTCCCAGAAGGGTCTTACCTGATCCCTTAGTTACTGAAAAAAAATTAATTTTTTGTAAATAATTAAAACAAATCTCTATCGTGTTTTTTTAAATTAGTTGTTGCAAAAGATAGATGTTCAGATTGGGAAAAAATCTGTTAAATTAAGATGGTAAAACCCCAAACTTAATGTGATTGAAAAATGTTCTTCCTGCAAATTATACACAGTTTTGAAGCTGAAAGGGGCTTAAAATTTACCTGATACCATCGCTCATCTGATACTTTATTGAAGAACTTCTAAGGAACCTCCTACATCTAAAGTGATTTGATTTTTGTGAAAGAGCAGTGATGTGAACAAGGGAGTCCTGCCACTGCTTTGTGCTGAGAGAATTTAAATTATGGTGATAAAATAATCATAATTTTATATCTAATTGTTTTATAAGAATACCTTATTTTCAAATGAAAAGGTCTCTAAAATTTTTATCTTTCCACCACAGTTAGATGAGTTTGTAGGTTGTTTGCTTAAATTCTTTTAGAAAACTTTTTTTCCCTGAGGTTTTATAAATTTCTAGGTTACCAAATGAGACCCATTCTTCATTAATTCCATCTGAGTAAATGGGTCATCAGCCACAGTGTAGGGACTTAGCTTGTGTGACATTTATTGTCAGATGATTGGGTATGAAGATTACACCATTCCCCAAACGTGTGGCTAGGTAAATTGCCTAACCACCCTGTGCTTCAGTTTCCTTATCTGCAACATGAGAGAGAAGTCTGTCTTCTGTCCTTAAAATTGAATGCATAATCCAAATCCATTATTCACATAGTATCTGCCTCAATAAATTCCAGTTGCAATAATTATTAAATTTACTCTAGCAGATATACATTGTGCTTGACTCTGTGCTAAACCATGAAAGAGAGGGAACAGTTTGGTATTGTTTCAAGGAGAAAAATCTAGAATACATTGTTAAAAGACAATAAACTCCCTAGAGATATGGACCCTCTGTGGCTGTGTCTGGCACTGTTCCTGAAACCTAGCAGACAGTAGACACATATTTTTGAATGGAAAAACACAATGGTCTGAAAATCTTTAGGAAAATAGAGTCATGAAAACTGGTAGGTCGGTTCTGCTCCTTCGTCTCTTTGAGTAATTGAGCAGGGAGGAGAGCAGATACAGTGCATCCATGTTTTAGTAAGGTATCTGACAGTATCTGTCCATGATGGTTATCAAATCAGAAACATGAATGCTGAATGGAGGTGTCTGTAGGAGGATTTGTAGCTGGATAAACAGCTTTTCTCCAAGGATGCTAAATAACGGATCAATGTCAACCTGGAGACCTGTGTCCTGCACCAATAGCTGTTCAACATTCATCATTGTCAATGAGCATAAGCACATATAAAACATACTTATTAAGTCCTAGCAGAAGAATAAAGGTTCGATCTTAAAAGGATGAAATGTAACAGGAATAAATAGAGTCTTGCATGAAACTGCACAGAAAAGAATTGTGGGTAATAATACAACTCGTAGAACTGGGGGCTTCCAAATCAAGTGTAACATGATACCTCCAAAATTCTAAACTGGGTTAAATTAGCAGATATAGAGTGTCTAAAGAGAGGGAGGTGATCATACCCACTTAATACTGTGTTGATCTGACCTTAAACCATGGCATAGGAAAACTTACTGTCCAGACTTGGAAGGAGAAGGCTCAGCAGAGACCAGACAACCTTGGGATAATTAAAGGGGATCTCCTGTCCCAGAGAAACAACACTGTCTTAATATGGTTCTGAGGGAAAGAAACAAGGACCATCAAAAAATGGTTTCAATATATGGATTCAGTTTCAGTATTTTCCCTAATTGTTGAAGCTGGCCAAAGGCAAAGGGCTGTGGAGGGTAGAGTTGGAAGTAGATAAGTTCCTTTGCACTTTGGATTCAAACTGAGGCTGGCCAATAACTTGTAAAGGGATTGACAGTAGGTGGAACGCTCTGATGGTTTTTAACTCTGAAGTTTGGTGATTCCAGGGAGAAGGAAGGAGAATAAAATTATGGGGCTATCAGAGGATATCAAGACCTAGAATAGAGCTAAAACTGCCCCTAAACAACCTAGGATCCTACTTCTCCATTCCAGAGGAGGAAAAACAGCAGGCAATGCTAATTGAATGTTTGTGACATGTCTGTGACATGTCAGACACGGCTCGCCAGGCAGCTAATGCAGGCAGACCAGAAGTGGAACAGTGTTCGATCTCTATGCCCTTTTGCCTCCAGCAGAAAGAAGTTTATGCTTGTACATGATTTCAAAATAAGAAACTAAGAAATTCAGTGACTCATTGTTTGAGTGAGTTTCCAATGGAAAAAGATTTGATTTAAGCAAAGATTTGATGGAAACTTTTGTTATGTTCAATAAAATGCACCATGCCCAGGAACAAATTTTTTAGAGAGAAGATAAGTTTATGAATGTGTGTGTGCATATATATGCACACACACATATATAATTATATATATTTTTATAATACTTTTTAAGATCTAGAGATACTTAAATTTTTACTATTATTGTAACTAATTAATGCAGTCAAAGCAATCTTACTCACCCTATGACTCAGTTGTACGAACCAAAATTAGCATTTTTATTATCTGCAATTGGCCTCACTGTCCTTGGAAGCTTCCACTCACTAATCAGGGAAAAATAAACTTTTGGTCCTATGCAAGCAATATGATAGCTTAGGTTGATGAACTTGTGCTTGGCTGATTCAGGTTCAGCCATTAGTCTTTCAGATTTCTGCTTCTGCTCAAGCCAAGAAATTCTCCCCATCCCCACCCCAGGTTTCTGCTTTGCTATAGATGTGGCCAATTTACTCTCTCTTGAAAGTTGACAAGGTTTCTGGCCTTCTCATGCCAGTCCATTTTCATAGAAGGCTTGTAAATTTTCACTTCACAGAGTCACTCTCAATTTCCTTTTCTGTTGTTCCTGTTGGTGGTGAAAATATTTAAGACTTACCCTGCTAGCGTATTTCAAATATACAATTCAATATCTTTAACTAATAATAATAGTCACATTGAAGTACAACAGATCACCAGAATTTACTCATACTGCATAACTAAACTTATAACCCTGGACCAACATCTCCCTACAGTCCCTCTCTCCAGCCCTTGGCAACTAACTCTCTTCCAGGAGATCAACTGTTTCCACGAGTCGAACATTTTTAGATTTTACATATCTATGATATCTTGCAATATCTGTCTTGTTGTGTGGACTGATTTTACTTAGCATACTGTTCTCCATGTTCATCTTTGTTACCACAAATGCCTAATATCCCATTGTCAATTTATAGCAAATTTTCTTTATGCATTCATCTGTCAGTGGACATTTAGATTCATTCCACATCTTGGCTATTGTGAATAATACTGTAATGGACAAGGAGTGCAGATTTTAGTCCTTTTGGAAATAAAATCAGAGGAGGAATTATTAGATCATAAACTAGTTCTATTTTTAAATTTCTGAGGAACTACCATACTATCTTCATAGTGGTTGTAGCAAAAAAAAAAATGTGAAGTGATGGATATTTTAATTAGTTTGTGGTAAATATTTCACATGTACAACTATAAATATACACATATTTAATCATTAGGTTTTACATCTTAAATATATGCAGCTTTTTAAATTGTCAATCTTGGTTACTTTAACCTCAATAAAATTGAAAAAAAAAGTCAATCTTAGTTCAGCAAAAGTGGTTGATCATATCTGGATAAATGAGCATCATTCAGTTTACCTGTGAAATTAAGAGTTTATTCTTTGTGTATATTAGTGTGAATAATGGGTCATTCCATTGCTTGTGTGTGCAATAATGTTTATATGTATTGCCTATCATTAGGCATTTAGGTTGTTTGTAAGGTTTTGGAAATTTAAATACAACTGAGATAAACATTCTCACATACAAATACTTTCCTACATCTCTTATTATTTTAAAGAATAAATTCCTGGATGTGGAATTACAGACAAGGACGGAAATTTTTAAAATATGATCACATGAGCTTGTAATTAGGGCACATCTGCTAATAGGCTTTCAGGCCTCATCCTTGTCCTACCTTCTTTTTTTTTTTAGTTGTAGATGGACACAATACATACATATATTTATTTATTTATTTATTATTTTTATATGATGCTGAGGATCAAACCCAATGCCTCATACATGTTAGGCAGGTGCTCTACTACTGAGCCATAACCCAGCTCTATCCTACCCTTTTTAATTCTGTAAAGTTGTATTCCCCTGGGAATCCATGTGGTTGTGAAACTAAAACTTCTGTTTATATGTTTATAGTTTTCAAAAGCTAATATGCATCTTCCCGTGTTTCTCTCATAGTTGAATTTGACTTGGAAATCAATAGCAGAAAGTAAAAAATTTCTAATTTTGTAATATGCAACTAGAGATAAGTAAAACTAGTATGACCGGATCTATCATTAGTGTATTTACATAGAAATTAATCATTAATCAATGTGGCCCCAAAATTGAAAGTGAGTTTTGCAAACAATGTATTATGACCTAAAGGGAAAGCATGTAGTTAACCTGTTCTTTGAGTAATTTTAAGAGTAGTGTATATTTGATCCTTTGATTATTATTCATCCACCCGGTACTTCCCAAGTGCTCATATATGGTAGGGAGCGTACTTAGTATCTAGAGATCCATTGGTCCATTTTGCCTTTTTCTAACCTTTTCTGAAATGTCAGCTTGCATTTCTTTGAGGCAGCACAAAAGTAGCATGTGTTTTCTGATTTAAGATTCTATGTACATGTGTATGTGTATTTTGTGTGTTTGTATGTGTGTGTGAAATGTGTCAGCAGAAAATTTTGGGCTCTCAAGTAAGATGCTGTTTGAACTGATCCTAGTTGTCCCCATCATCTGTAGGCTTTTTTTCTGTAGTGCCACACAGAGGGAATTCCTATAACATATTACTTGTAAAGTTAATGGTGACTGTGGGTAGAACCCAATTGTCCCTCTAGAACTCTTGTAGACTAGCTGACTCTTTTGCTGAAATCAGCCAAATGAATTCATTTAGTTGATTTTTTTCACTTTGTGCTACATGAGTCTAAAAAAATAAGATGTGGAACCACCCAATAGTCACTAAAGTTATAATATAATTTTATCTGTGTTATTTCACTCTATCTTTAAAATCACATATATAAATGGTCAAATTGCATAAAATGGGACTGAACATTATTTAGTATATAATAAATGTTTTCTTAACAAAATCAAAAAATGAAAATATCCTAATTTGACCCTTACTCTTCCTCTGATAGGAAAAAATCCTGATGCTTCTCTGTGGGATTTCCAGTAGATGAGTCCATTGTCAAGAACCATTGTGTTGTCAAGGTAAAAAAAAAAAAAAAATTATCTGTGAATCAAGGCCCTGAATTCCACACAGCAGAAGCTTGCATTTCCTTCAGAAACCTAGGGTCTGAATTTGTGAAGAAAACCAAATTTTACTGTATTGCTTTCTCCCTCCCCCCACCCCTGCTTGGTACCAGGGATTGAACCCAGGCACTTAACCAATGAGCCCCATCCCCAGCCCTTTTTTGTATTTTATTTAGAGATAGGGTCTCACTATGTTGCTGAGGACCTTGCTAAATTGCTGAGGCTGGCTTTGAACTCCTGATCCTCCTGCCTCAACCTCCTGAGCCTCTGGGATTATAGGCAGAAGCCACTGCACCTGGCTGTATTGCTTTTTTCTTATCCTCTCTTATCACCTCCCAGTAGACCTCAGCCTCAGACTTCCTGTCATCTTCCCAAGCCATGCCACTCCCAATAACTCTTCCAAGAAATCCTAGTTCTACCCTGGGGGCCTGTGTGGTGGTGTTGGCACTTTTAAAAGGGATGATAGTAGGATGGAACAATATGCCCTACAAGACAGAATCTCTCACTGATGTAACAGGGTGACATTGATGTGACAGGTGCTGGGGGCAGTGTGAGATTTATGGACACAGAGCCCTGCCTTGTACCATAGAAGCAACTATCCACTCAGCCTACTCTCAAGGCCAACCCTGTTATGGATTCATGAAGATAATTCCAATATTGTTCTGCCCAAACCAGAGCATTAGGCTAGGTGGGGTAATGAACTTGTCTGCAATCAAGAGAAAGCCAGTTAAGCAATTCAAGAAAAAGAAGGGGAGTTGTGATTCCCTGCTGTGGGAGCTACCGTGTTTCAAAGATCCCTGTGGAGAGAGTCACAAACTTATCCATCACAAACTTATTATCATCAAATGGTGAGGCATTAGCACTGATAGACTGGAGGTGGTTTACAGAGGATCTGATGAGGAGGTGTCTCGTACTAGTGTCCACTCCTGCATCATGCCTTGCAACACCATGCCACCTCCTGACCACTTCAATCAGCCACCAACTGGCATGTGATCCTGTTTTTTGGAAGTGATGTTTAGACTCCAAAACAAAAAGTACAGAATGAAAGCAAGCTTAGGACACCTCAGACCACCCTAAGCAACACAAAACCTTATTGTGCAGAGCCAGAGGAAAAGATTTATGTGTTTGGAAGCTATTTTTTATTTTTGGAAGTTATTGTCATTGAGAGCTGGCTGTTAAGAGCCAGATCAAAGTGTTTTCTTTTAAAGGCAAACGGCTGGGGATGTTTTCCCTGCAGCTTCTGAAAGACCTTAGATGTGAAGGTCCTCCCTGTTCTGTTCAGACTCTGCTTATCAGCTGTTTGACTTTGGGTGGGTGTTTTAATCACCTGAAACCTACTTTTCCACTTATTTACAAGAAGCTACAAAACTTACAACACAGAGTGAGGATTTAAATAAACTAGAATATGCCAAGTGCTTTGCACAGTGCTTGAAGCAAAGGCACCACTTCAGAGTTTTTAGGTCTTACTGTTATCAGCATTTCATCATTTCATTCTTACCAGAAATATTCTAAAATGTACATGACTGCTGAACTTTCCCTTTCCCATTAGCTAAGTTTGGAATTTATTTCAACTCATCTGTAAAATAAGTGACTAATTATTTATATCTGAATAATACATTTGGAACTTAGCTTTTAGAAATTCTGAATTTAGCTGTGTCTTTATTTATTTATTTTTTTAACCAGGAGTACATGAAAGAGCTTCAGAAGGTCTATGAGTTCCCTAAAATCATACAACATTTTGAGTGGGCATGCATTCCTCCAGAGAAAGAATCCATAGCTTTTATCAAATGTGTCCCTGACTCTCAGCAAGATTTAAAAGAAAAGGATAATCATACAATAAGATTGCCCCAATTACTTGTATGTCAGGTACTTGTAGAGATTAAGCAATCTCACTAGTGGACTTCTCCAGAACAAGATTGAGTTAAGGGGAAACTATTATTAGGAAAGAGTTAATTTCTCCAGACTTAGAAGTGAGATACTTGTGAATATGTTATTGGTAGAAATCAGGTTCATCGCATTCCACAGACCCACAAACACTGAGATAAGCAAGCAAGCAGAAATTTATTAAAAAGGAGATTAAGGTGGGAGTGTAAGAAAGCTCCCACAGAGAACATGGGAGGGGCAAGAGTGCCCCCAGGGTCTCTGACTTGCCTTCTTTTAAAGGCACAGGAGGGGAGGTTGACTGACCCACTTGTAACTGTCCTTGAGATTTTAATTATTGGGTGTACATGTTCAGACTGAATTGTATAGTCACTTTTTTTTTTTAATAAGAAGGGAGGTTTTTGTCCCTTTTGGGAAACAGATATTGTTTGGCTTGCTGGAGCACATCAAAAGTGGAGCATAACTCAGATGGTGGTCCTGATATCCGTCCTCCTTATTGACTCTTACTATTTTTCCCTACCTCAAATATATCTTAAAGGATGTCAAAATATTATTTGGTCTTTCCTAATACTCCTGAGTGGTGCTTTGTAAAATAATCTTGATTTGCCCCCTTCAGTGAGGACTGAGCCCTAGTCATTTTAAATTTGTGTATTAAGTGAGTGACTCCCTTCTTGCCTTTCTCATTGCATCTGGATGTTTCCACGTCCATTTCTGTGAGGCTCTTTGGACAGCCTGACACCTTAATACACCTGCTCACAGATCCTCACTTCATCCCCAGCTTTTAATACAATGCTGGAGAATCCTGAATGCTACTTAAATTGGTTCATATCTGTTTTTCATCATTTTTTTCCTTGTGTCATTAGAGATACAAAACAGTTAAGAATATAGATAACTTTCTTAATGGTAGTCAAAGGATGTTTTTAAAAATAAAAAAGGAAAAGAAAATTTCACAGACCCCCATTCTCGAAGGATCTGTCATGTCTCGTGTACAGAAAGCCCATGTTCCCATCAGGGTTAGATTTAAGCTCATGATTTAAATAGGCGAAAGGCTCTTTGTCCTATTACTAATCTTAGAGCCATGCTATGGCCACAGTGCTATCAGAGAAAGGCCAGGGGCAATGCCACAGGTTTAACTTCCTCCTCTAATTATCTGAAGGACTCGGAGGTTGTTTGCCAGTAGTGACTCAGGGCTTGTTTGTTTCAGTGACCATCAAGAGAAGCCATTTGCTGCGGTTGAGTGGGAGTGGGGAGAAAGGGAAGAGTTAAAGGAAAAAGAAAGCAGGCTGGGGGTGTGGCTTAGTGATACAGCCCTTGCCTAGCCCTGGGAAGCTCAAGGTTTGATCCCTAGTACTGCAAAAAGAAAGACATTTCCCCTCAGGAAGCTCATGGTGCAAGTGAGAATACAAAACATAAATATGTGAAGAACTTGCAAAACAAATACAAAATGAGTATAAATCCAATGTTGAGAAAATGTCACACAAAAAGAGATCTTCATAAATAAAGAAGGCTGAGGAGGAAATGGAGAATTCCAGCAAAGCCTTCTATAGGAGGATTGTCTTGAGCCAGGCTTGCGGTAGTGTGGGCCATGGGTGTAGATGCCCAGACACAGAAGTGAGAAAACAAAGCCACACACAGAGTGAGCAATCTAATGCGTTCAGTTGGAAGAATAACTCTGAAAGACATGATCAGTTGTAAGAACATAGCAGAACTTGGATTATGTTTCCATGGTTTTTTATTAACTCATTAATTAATACCTTCACCACACATGTGGAGACCACAAACACAGGATGTTGCTTCTCTAGGCACTGAGGTTGCAGACTAATATGCTCTTATGTAGTTACACTCTAGAGAGAAGATACAGACAAGGAAGCAGTAGTTGATTTAAAAAATAATAAAAATAAAATGCCACTTGGATCTACTTGGCAAAGAGAATCCCTGGGGCTCACACTGGCCTTTGAGCAGATTGAGATATCATGATATCATCTCTTTAATAGTAAAGAGAGACATTCATTCTGCTAATTTGAAGCAAGCTTACTGGAGCACTCTGCCATGGCAGGTGCAGTCCCTGAACATGACCACTATGCTACACCTTCTGTTCCAAGGTGGGAGTAAGGGCATTGGCACTTACTTAGTACACAGTGAACAAGCACATCCACATGATGTTGCTCGGCACAGTCTGTCCAGAGGCCAAGGACCTTGGCTATCAGCTTATTGAGAACTGCCACTGGAGTTTTAGATTATCTAACCTTGAAGAATGAGAAGAGGAAAAGCACACATCATCTGTATTTTGGTAACTGCCTGAACAACATAGTTTTAATTTTCTCCCCTTGAAAAAGGCATATTATCGTGTAAAATTTCTTACAGATAATACATTTTTGGTTTGAAAAGTACTACTAATTAAACGTAATTTCATATTGGTCAATCAAATAGCTACAGAACTATTTTTGTTTGTATACTTACTAAACTTTCTAAATAAGATGATGCAGTTAATCTGATAGTAAAGAGAGACATTCATTCTGCTAATTTGATATTTGGAAGAAATAAGCCAATTAGGAATCATTTAAGTTCTTGCTTATTACACTCAGGGCAGATGGTTCAGTGAGCAGTGGTTTTATAATGAATACCTAGAACTATATAGGGGAATAAATGAGGAATCTACAGGAGGGCTGGCCTCTGGTGTATGGGTAGAGTTAAAATGATCTTTATCTTAACAGTTTGGATGCTCTGAGACCAATGAGACCTTACAGCTGACCTCTGCTGATGTGTAGAGAATGTAAAAAGATCTCTGTACTCTGTTATTACCAATAACCCATTTCTCCTCTGGTTGAGTTAAGCTTCTAATGTGCTGTATAAATTGATTCCAAGCTGGTAATATATGGTAATTTTGGCCCATCAGTTTGCACTGCACAAAATTAGTGTATATTAGAAGCTTGGAAAAAGAGATTCCTTATAAACTCAACTGACATTACTAATAAGAAAGTCAAAAGTTTTATAATATCCAAAGTTAAAAAATGGTTCTCAAAAGGCAGATAATAAACATTTCAACAGTTTGAACATTCTAAATTAATAAAATGGGCCTCATATATATGGATTACAGGTTCACTGCATTTGTGTTTCTTAAGTGGAAAAGGTGAATGTATTTTAGTTTTTCATTTTGAATTAGCTGTTAATTCCACCTGATATTCTGTATCATTTGCTGATAACAAGAATTTTCTTCTTTTATATTTACCTTTTTATATTCAGATATGGATAATAATGACCCTGATGAAGATCATCTTACAAGTTATGATATTCAACTCAGTATTCAAGAATCCATTGAATCCAGCCAGACTGCATTTCATCCTGAAAGGTAGCATTCTATTCAACTATCCTCACCAAAATTTCTTTATGGAATTTATTTTGGTATAAGATAAAATGAATCCCATTTCTCAATTCTTCTTATAGGAAAATACTTACCTTTTTTTCTGGCAGGGAATCTAATACCTCTACAGAGACCAGTATCCAAAACTTTAATAATATCGTCTTCCACAAATCCCCATCTCATGTGGAAAATGAAAATTACCTAGATGGGAATTCCCTAGTTGAATTTGGTTGGATAAGTTTGCCTATTTTCTAAATCAAAATGTAATCAAACAGACAATGGGTAGTTTGAACAAATTTGAAGATACAGTTTATATAACCAGTGTATGGATAAACAGCAATCTGTGTATTCTATAACACACTCTGCTACTGTCTCAACTAAACTTTACAAGTAATCCAATTAAAATATGCACAAAATTGATGTTTTATGTAAGTAGGAGTTTCAGGATTTAAAACTGCATAAGTAAATTTCTGTTTTGAACAACACACATGTTTCTGACACAAAGTTTAGTTTTCCTTTATATTCTATTAATTATATATAGATTCTTGTATTCTGGAACTTAATAGTGCTGTTGAATAGATTCAGTGCTATGAAATTATTGCTTTTGAGATTTTAAAAATTAGCATATTACATTTAAATTTCTGGTCTTTTCAATTTTTCCATTGTGTCTAACAGATTTTAGAACTTGAAAATGCCCCAGAAGCTATTCACAATCCTAGAATGTTAGCAGAATTTCTGCTTAGTAGAGTTAAATAAGTTTGTTATGAAATCCTTGTTTCTATTTAATAAACACACATATCATAGAATTGCCCTGAGGGTTTAAATCATGACCTGTGATGGGACACATGTTAATAAATGCTCTCTGCCTGATTTCACCTATGTATCAGTTGATTAGAGACACTAACAGACATTGTAGACCATATGCTCCTGAATGTCTGTTAGCAATTGTTACGTTCAAGCAATGAACATCGGTTGAACAAAGAACTTCTAAAGGTGGAAGAAGCCTTAGTGATCTTCCTATTTAATCCCACTGTTTCACTGATGAAGAAACCAATACCCAGAGAGACTGTGGACTTTTCCAGGATCATGAAATCAGGCTGTGACTTGAATCCAGCCCTTTTAAGTCTGACTCCCCTTGTTTACTCCCTTTCATAGCTTAGCGCAACCTCAGAGATAACATCACAATCTTGGATTTTGCCATCTTCACTAGTGTTCTTAGGTTTGGATATCATAAATATACTCTATCTAACTCCTAAACATTTACATTTTTGAAGAAAATAAAAATCAGTTTTGTGCATTTCCTGTAGATCTTGATCATTCCAATTACCCACAAGAACTCAATATAAATTAAATAGTTTATTCCTTGAAGGATATTACTACTATAAACGTGGCTTCTTTTTCTTTCTCTGGTAGATTTGTCCCCCTCAGTGATCAGAACAGAAAACTTGTGGAGGCCATAAGACAAGGTAATGGGTTTATTGTCTGGAGTGGGTTGTATTGGAAACCTTTTTTGCAAAGACAGAGAAGTGCTAACAGACTACGTGTTTCATTTAGGTCACATTCTTGAGCTCCAGGAGTGTGTGAAGTATAAGCGTGCACTGGACGAAGCCGATGAGAAAGGATGGTTTCCATTGCATGAAGCTGCCGTTCAACCTTTTCAACAAATACTTGAGATTGTTCTGGATGGTAAGAGACTATAACATAGCCTTTTGACAAGTAGAGCAGAAATGTAGAAGTTATCATTGTTCCTAAAGAACATAAAGAGTAAGAGATAGTTTGGGATATGAGAAAGTCACTACCCATATATTAACTCCTGGAGTACCAAAAAATTAGCATATTTCATGATGCTTGAGGTTCACCCTTGCCATCCTTTTATCTTTTTAAAAAGTGGCATAGTTTGGTGGGAAGGTGTTGTCATTGGCTATGAGAGATAAAGGGTTTTATATATAATGAATTAATTGACTCAAATATAAAGCTTTTTTCTTTTGGAAGTTGGTTTTTAATTTTTCATCTTGAACTATCAAAAGTTTCAAGAGATTATTATTATATATTGCAATGTTAATAATAATTTTTATGTCCTAATGGTATTTTTTCATATTTCAGCATTTATAGACCATTGTTAGAATCCCTTATGTTTTAACTTTCAATGCTGCTTGCTAATTTGGAAAATTATGAGAAATACTTGATAATTGGCTTGCTAGCAAGCCATCTAGAAAACGAGATAACTAGACAGATAGAAATGATGTTAAGGGGTTGGGATTGTGGCTCAGTGGTAGAGCATTTGCCTCACACATGTGAGGCACTGGGTTCGATCCTCAGCACCACATAAAGATAAATAAATAAAATAAAGGTATTGGGTCCATCTATAACTAAAGAAAAAAAATGATGTTAAGGATAATATTTCTTTTCTAACACATTCTGAAAAAATGATACATTCATTCAAATATATTTTCATTCCTACATTTACACACCTCATTTGACCAAAAGAAAATTCAGATGCAATTTAAATAATAAAATGAAGGATTGGAGAGTTGCTTTACAATGTTTTAAGAAATGAGAATTTGCAACCAGCTTTTTTTTTTTTTAAAGCAGCTTGAAACATAGATGTTGGTTTTCTAGCTGTTGATTTGATTAGCAGGTCCAGGAGCATCTAATTTTCTTCACCTTTGTTAGGTTGATTTTTATCATACTTTCAATCTTCCCTTTCTCATCAATTGACTTTTCAATCTGGTATACATAACAATCTGGTTATTCTGAACTATGCAGTATCCCTTAAGTAAATATTTTCAATTTTTAATACAATGCTTTCATATCTTAGCATCCTACAAGACACTCTGGGAATTCAAGACCTGTAATGGAGAAACACCCTTGACTTTGGCAATCAAAGCTGGTCTGGTGGAAAATGTAAGGACTTTACTTGAAAAGGGAGTATGGCCCAACACCAAAAATGATAAAGGAGAGACGCCCCTTCTGATTGGTAAATGACTTTTTTTTTCCTAGAACTTTCATAGTTTGAAACAAATAATAAATATTTAATAAGTAATTTTTGGAAATCAATATGCTTTATCAAAAATTATATTACTCCAATTCTTTCCATTTCCTGAGCCTCCTCCTCTGATCCTCATTTCACCTGCCAGACAATTTTATTTTCCCATCCCACTATGTGTTGGTCAGCTTTCTGTTGCTGAGACCAAAATACCTGATAAGAATAACTTAGAGGAGGAAAAGTTTGTTTTAGCTCATGAATTCAGAGGTTCAGCCCATGGCTGGCCAACTCCATTGCTCTGGGCCTAAGGTAGAGCAGACCATCTTGGCACAGGGTGTGGTGGAGGGAAACTATTCAGCTCCTTATAGCTATGAAGGTGGGGTAGGGGCACGCAGGACAAGATTTAATCCTCAAGGATATACCTCTGGAGACCTACTCCTTCCAGCCATGCCCCCTCTACCTATAGTTACAACCCAGCACTATAGTCCTTTCAAACTACTAATCCATCAAGTGGATTAACCCAGTGATTAGGTTATAGCTGTCATAATCTGATTGTTCCACTTCCTATATTAACACAGGAGCTGTTAGGGGTAACTCATATTCAAACCATAACACACAGTGAGGTCAGATGTAAAGGATGACTACATTCTTCAGCATCTAAAAATGAGTGCCACTAACCAAGAAGAGCAGAACTAGTTTAATGAAGCCAGAGGTGTCAAGCCTAAAAGAAAACTCTGTAGGTAGGATCTAGTTGTAAGGGGGGTTCTATGGGGAAAATGTAGACAGAAGAAAGAGAAGATAACAAAAAGAGGGACATCAGATCCATATCAAAATGATCAGTCTAGTCAGGCGTGGTATCACACACCCCTAATCCCAGCAGCTCAGGAGGCTGAGGCAGGAGGATCATAAGTTCAAGGCCAGCCTTGGCAATTTAGCAAGACTGTAATCAAGAGACCTGTCTCAAACTAAAGAAATAAATAAACAGGGGCTGGGGACGTACCTCAGTGGCAAAGCACCCCTGGATTCAATTCAAGTGCAAAAAAGAATGATTAGACAAAACGGAACAAGTACAGAGTTTGGCACTTATGAGGGGATTCCCAACATTCACACAACACAGAAAGATGGCTTATCTGGAGTGTCATTTATTAGCTTCTTCTCAGCCTTGTGCATCCTGCTTTTTGTTGAACATTAGGAATTGGCAGGTCTATTGATGGAAGCAGAAAGAGGTGAAATTAACTAGAAATGACCAAAGATAACTTTTTTTTTTTCCTTTTAGAGACTGTAGGAGGATGGATTGAGACTTTGGGTTTTGGGAGTTGACACAGTCAGGTTTATACCATTAAATGAGACTGTGACCATGGGCCTCAATGTCTTAATATGCAAAATGGAAATACCACAGGCACCATGCAGTATTCTTATAAAAATTAGAGAATATATATACAAACCCCTCACATGTAATAGATTCTCAAGAGAAGAAAGCCATTATGAAATTGTCCATGTGTGGTGGGAGGAGAAGCAGGAGGAGTAACACTCTAAGGTTATTTACAGCAACCTGGGAGGAGAGAATTAAACAACTCAAGCCGCATACAGAGCTAGCTGCAGCTCCTTCTCAGAGCACATCATCACATTTTGGGGGCGGGGGGGGGGGGGACACTTCAGTATTGTTGGTTAAAAAAACTTAGAAAATCCATAACACTAATGGAATATTTTCACTTGATGGCATGGATTCACCAACATCAGTACAACAAAATGTATGGAGAAATGTGAAGCCAGGTGCTGGGCTGAGTGGCCTGGATATTAAAATGAGTAAACTTGATCTTCTTCCTCCCAGAGTCTAGTTCAGCTAGATATGATTTAAATGAAAAAATCATGTTGCTAATGCTATAATACAGGTATATATTCAAAGTAAATTTGGAGAATAAAAAAGCAGTGAGTCTAAAAATACTCCAAAGAGCCTAAACTCTTTTGAATTGATTCTTGAGGGACATAGAACTCTCAAAGGAGAATGTCACCACAGCATGAAGTCACTCTGATCTGTTTTACTTTCACTGACGCTTGCCCTAGGTCAAAGCTTTCAGCCTTCCCAAATTCAGATTATTTATCAAGCTATCTAATTATGATAGTTATGGTATGGGCAAAGCTTCTGTCACAAAAAAACAAAAACAGACACACAAGGAAAGCAAGCAAACAAAAGTGACTTAAAAATAAGTTTTTTCTCATGTCACATTTCAGAGGTTCAGCTTTTGTCGCATAGGCACACCAAGGTGTAAGAGAGGCTAGGATGTTTTGTCTCTATATGGATGACTTGTGACCTGCTAACACTTGGGGCTTTTATTGCTAAAAAGAAAAGGACAACCATGATATATGAGGAACAAATAGTAGACCCTGAGCACATGTTTGTCAACCTCTGTCACAATATCATGGTGCTTTTCATAAATACACCAGAATTCTTTCCTGAGCAGGTTCTATAAACAGTAGATGAAATATCCACCTGTAAATTTGCTTCACAAGTATTAACGTGATATGTATTATTTTTTAAAGGCCAGCATATACCATAGAGTATTTGCAGTAACATTCAAGAACATATTGTTGTTTCTATAGATAGCCTTTGATTTCTGGGGGTTGGGGGAGATACATTTTTCAGAATTACACATATTGCTTCACTTTGCAAATACAGAATTATTCTCCACTTGGTATTGACAATCCAGTTATTTTTTTTAAAGAACACCTAATTTGTGGCTCTCACTCATTTATTTTGCTTTTGCTTCATCTAAGTTGTCTTTAGTGCTTAATGACTACAACATAGCATTAGGCATTTATATACATTTCGAATGTTGCTTTAATTCTCTAGCCATATATAAAGTGTGGGAAAGATATCTTATCACTGAATTGTCAGAATGAAAATAAAATTAACATTTGGAAATAAAATTTTAAAGTTGTCAAAGAGAGGACAAAACTATCCATAGAGGAAATGGAGAAACATTCCAGATGTTGTGTTCACGTGCGTCTCCATCATGCACACATCTGGAGAAAAGGACTTTTCTTGGTTGCCTTCTCCAGGACTTTTTTGCTGTGTAGCCATGTCAAGTCTTTTAGGTTCTGTAGGAAAATGGATCATTCATGTCACTTCCTCAGTTTTCTTCTTGAATCTATGAGCTGCTTTGAAATTTTCTATTCAAAGTCCATTAACTTGCAGAGAATATATAAGAGGTCATAAGTATTGTTCCTTTTTTTCTGTATAATTCCGTTTTTTACATACTCTTAGCCTCATGCCATCATTTTTGTCTCTATTTATAGAATATTGGTAGAGAGCAAAAAAATAAAAATAGTTACTTTTGGTCCCTCCAGGTCCTTTCTTCCCTGTCAGCCTTTGATGTATCGCAGTCATGTTACACAGTTGCTTGCTGAGTAGTATATATTTGATTTGTGATGATCTGACACTTATCGAGGTTTGTTTTTTCTCTTGGATTCCCTTTCTGCCCATACCCTAGGATTTGGTGTCACCTTTCCTCAGTTGGATAGGCACAAGCTTACCCTGGCCTGTGGAGCCCAGAATAGGGAGGAAGCTCAGGTAACTGTTTGGCACTGTGTCTTAGGTGCACCATCTTCTGTTCCCCGTTACTTTCCACCATTTATATGTCAGTTCATTCCACTGTTGATAGTTTCTTTCTCTCAAATCATCCTCTCCTCTTTCAATCTTCCAGCCTTTGTCTAGATCCCTCAGAAAAGTCTCTCTTCTCTGTATGTTTTATGAGTCAGAAAATCACTTGTAGCTGATAACTAAATGATATGAGCAAAACACAAATATCCAAGGGAAAAGAAGAAAATGATAAATTTAAAATAAAAAGGAAAACAAAAATAAACAAACAAAAAAAACCCAGATGTTCAAAAGTGCCTATAATGGGTGCAAAATTTTTCATCTAAGTCTTGAAATTCTTCAACTTAAGTTAGGTTTTCTTTAAGCATTTACTTATTACTTATTACAGATTAAAATGTGAAAATTAGTTTAAATTTTTTCTGAAGATATCCTAAAGAGTACTAAAGAATCTTACGTTTTAGAATTTTAAATTCTAAAGAATTAAAAATATATAATGTATACATATGAAACTAGAAGTTTTTAAATTCTTGTTTTACTTAATCTGCTATGTTACACCAATACTGTGCCCTGTGAGTTTTTCTTTTTTTTCTTTCAGTTATTTACTGGCTAAAAATGTCTTGGTGAGTTAGTTTGGGAGTGTTTTCCTGCTATTTGTACTGTTATTTCTGTGGAAAATATATTCGTAGATCCAAAAAATTAAATTGGAAATGAAGTTCTGACTTTTGAGAAATTATTTTAAGTTGAATACAGCCAGGTATGCTGTGATTTTCATGGAGAAAGGCTAATCACTAATCAATATACACTCCAAGTGAAACAAGAGCAAAACAAAGCATGAGGGAAGAGGTCGATTATTTAATACTTTTTTTCCAGTTACAAAAAAACTGCAACAGAAGCAACAAGATAAATGAGGACATACTCCTCATAGTTGGGTTAGCTTTCTTGGTGCCTGCCCTGCAATACCATCAGCCAGGGTGAGGTAATTCACCAGAATTAGAGCTGCCAGAGGCAGATGGGCAGTTCAGAGAGAGCCATTTGTCAACAGTTCTACTTTGGACATTGAAAGGAGGAAAATGAGAACCTGCCTCTAAAGGAAGTAGGCATAGTCTTGTCCTCTGGTTAGGCAGTTTGGAGCCATTTCCCTCCCTTTGACTTTAGATCCGTTCTACATTCTGCCTCCTTCCTGCCCAGAATGTTCTATGCGGCCTCACAGCTCCTCCTGCCTTTTCCAACAAAGGTCCAGGCTTTGAATGTCTCTTCAAATAGAAAACAGCTGAAGCTTCTCCTCTAGACAGTCCCCTTGTGACTCACCCAGAGCCTTCCACACAACTAGCATGAACTGAATGAATGAATGATGAATAGGAGTGAATGTATCTGACTAGTTTATTACCAAGGTTTTATTTTTTTATTTTTTTTTAATTTTTTATTGTTGGTTGTTCAAAACATTACAAATTTCTTGACATATCATATTCCACACTTTGATTCAAGTGGGTTATGAACTCCCACCTTCACCCCATACACAGATTGCAGAATCACATCAGTTACACATCCATTGATTTACATATTGCCATACTAGTGTCTGTTGTGCTCCGCTGCCTTTCCCATCCTCCACCATCCCCCCTCCCCACCTCTCCCCTCCCCTACCAAGGTTTTATCTAATGACAAGAAAAAAAAAGCGTGACATATTTCAGTATTGTTTCCATAAAATAGAGAATGTCTTAATAATCCAAGGAAGGGAGAAAAAAATTCTTTTAACGGTGTATTTTCAAATATTAGAGGCAAACAAGAGGGCGGAGACATCTGATTTAGTGACCCTCTTAGAATTGTGCTTCATTAACTGTCACATACTTCCATTTAGAACAACAGACCTACTTAGGTTTTTTACAGCACTATTATTAACCTCCATTGAAAGTACAGGGATGAGCTGAGTACAGCTGTGCACACCTGTAATCCCAGTGGCTTGGGAGGCTGAGGCAGGAAGATCACAAGTTCAAAGCCAGCCTCAGCAACTTAGCGAGACCCTAAGCAATTTAGCAAGACCCTTTCTCAAATTAAAAAAAAGGGCTGGGGATGTGGCTCAGTGGTTAAGCACCTCTTGATTCAATTCCTGGTACTAAAAAAAAAGAAAAGAAAAGAAAGTAATAGGTGTAGTGAAAAATTGTCTTTGCATGGGAAAAAAGAAAATCTGTGTCTATGGAGGAAACTTGATACATACCATCTACTTATGCAGCTCTAGGGTCCCAAGGTTATAAAACAATACTGACACTAATTTACTAAGATCCTATTATATACTGGGTACTATACTAAGCATTTCAAATATGTAATTTATAGAATTCAACAATAGATGTTATTTGAAGTTTGAAAGAATGCACATGACATCCTATCCTGGTGACATGCATTTCCCATGAAACTCCTACCCTCCTGTGAGTCTTAAAGAAAAAAAAAATTGTCATCTTGCAAACTCTAGAATTAGAAATATGGGTATGAGAAATACAATATCCCCTAGTAGCATAAAAAGGAAAAGCTAATATCTATGTAATATTAAACTTGATAATTAGTTTAATACCACATCAAGTATCCATGTTAATATGCTTACTCTTGGATGTTCTTTTTAAAATGATTCTCAAGCTGTAAAACAGGGCTCCTACAACATGGTGTCTACTCTGATAAAACACAACACCAACCTTGATCAGCCCTGTGTCAAGCGATGGTCAGCAATGCACGAAGCAGCCAAGCAAGGCCGGAAAGATATCATAGCTTTGCTACTAAGCCACGGAGGCAATGTCCACCTGAGAGATGGATTTGGAGTCACACCATTAGGTGTGGCCGCTGAATATGGTCACTGTGATGTGTTAGAACATCTAATCCACAAAGGTATGTAAAGGGAATTGTTCTTTACTGGCTTTTGTCCTGGCTCTCTGACTCTCCTACAGTTCTCGGGAGTTTCTCTCACCCCCCTTGAATGTCACTGGGCGTGAGGCTTTCAGACCTACCCCTCATTCCACAACACATTGTGACCTACAGATCTACAAAGCCAGCCCTGATTGCTTTCTATAGAGAGCTCGATTTTCACATAGATGACTCATCAGGGTCTCACCCTCCCCTTCTCCTACACTGAAATCCTCTTCTTCTCCTGCTTCTTGATACAATAACTTATTTCAACCAGGACTGAAAGTTTGAGTCTATCTCTCCATCTGTCAGGCCCCTCACATCTTTCTTGGACCACGGCAATCATTTCTCCACCATTCTCCAGTGTTCCCATCTCCACAAGACAGAAGCTATGCTACATACTGCAACTTGGTTCCTCTCCAAAAGGACAGCAGTCACAGTGTGAACTATTCAGAAAATCTACTGCATCAACTTGAGTGGTTTTTCCAAGCTTATGCTTCACTATTCCCATCTTGTATTCCATGTTCCAACCAAAACAGACTAGCAGTATTCCCTGTGCTGGGGTTTGGATCAGGTTTTTGCCCTCCTCTGGAATGCTCTCCAACACCATCAAAGTCTGTCTTTGAAGACACCTCCTCCCTAAATCTTCTCCCCAACAGGTTGTGATCTTGTTCCTGCTTTAAACCTTCAAAGTGCTTTTTGTAACTAAAGAGCCAGGAGTTAAGAAACTTAATTCCTAAACTGGTTTCTGCCAACTACTCCTTGTGAGACCCTTGCCTACTTGCTTAAATGACTGGTCCTCAGTTTCCTCATTGGTAAATGAAGGCAAGAACCACATGATCCCCAAGGGATCCTCTATCGAAAAATAACAAACATATTTTTGTCTCCCAACATAATGTCATTTAATTATCAGAAAATCCCTATAAAATAAACTGTATTACTCCAATTACAGATGCAGAGGGGTAGGTGCAAAGAAGTTTTCCTGACTTTCAAAGTCAGCATCAGAGCCAGGTTCAAACACCATCCTGTTGCCCTTACAGTATGTTTCCCAGTGCTGGTGGAGCTCATATGTCACATTGTTTATGTGCCCTGATGACATCTTAAGGTAGTCAGAGTTATTCATTCTAGGCTCACCTACAGTACTTCAATAGAAAGGGTAGTCAATAAATGTTGGTTGAATTGAAGTAGAGAGTGTTAACTGGTGTCATTACATTCAAAAGCCTCATGTTCCCTTTATCTGTAATCATTTGTCCATTGTGGAAATTGACTGGTTTCTCTGACAGTCTTTGTGACCCAAAGATTTTCTAATAAAACACAAGCATGTTGCATTACTCTTTATTGAGAATATTGAGAACACAGATGCTATACTTTTTATTTAAGTACTAACCAGAGGGGGAAAAAAGTCTTTTTTAAAGGGGTCTATCAACAATACCATCTAGTCACCTGCTACAATGTGCTTTATACTGCCAGGTGGGGATGTGTTTGCTTTGGCGGATGATGGGGCATCAGTGTTGTTTGAGGCTGCCGGGGGCGGTAATCCTGACTGCATTGCTCTCCTGCTGGAGTATGGAGGAAGTGGAAATGTGCCCAACAGAGCAGGGCATCTCCCTATACACCGAGCTGCCTACGAGGGACATTATCTGTAAGTGATACCTTATGGGGTGGTTATTTTAAGTTGAAAATACAAAATTATGAATACAGAATAATCACAAGTCTCTTTATACACAATACTCCCCCAAATTCAAAAAGAAGTAGGTAATGTTTGCAAGTTTTTTAATTAAATGTTTGTAACTTGTTGGGCTTTTCACCTTTTTATAGTTTTCTAATTCACAAAATGAATTTATACTACCTTAATAGTAAAAAGAATGCCCTTTCATTCTTTTTTTAGAAGGAATTAAATTATAGTTGAGAATTCTGTGCAAGTTACCCAAGAGTACTTTTCTGTTTTTTTTTTTTTTAAGTGTTTAACTAAAGGCCATGGAATTTCTAAAAACTTTGCTCTTGGCAAAGGATTAGAATTTGTTAACAATACTCCGTTATTCAATGATTTTCCAGCATCTCCAGGATATTATAGTAACATTATAGTAAATGTATTCTAGAATAGAAAAGTTTCATTTTTAGATATTTTCCATACAAATGGTTGAATACATTTTGAAACCACAAAATGTGCTAAAATCAACACACCAATAGAAGTTTAGAATCACTATTTTGAACTACCCACCATGAGAAGATGGTTTTAAGCAATTAAATGTAGTTTATAAAACATGTAACCCAAAGATTTTCTAATAAAACAAAACATTTTGAGATTTATCATTTTAGTCTTTATCATTTTTGGTGGCCACAGTGGCTAAGTTAAAGGGCCAATGACGCACCATTGACGCTAAGTGACATGTTGTTAAAGTTTACCTGGATTTACTCCCAGTGTTCATAAATTCACACATGGTAGCTCTGAATTAGGCACAAGAGATCAAGTTATCCTTGCTTGTGGCTCTCTTGCATATCTAAATGGTTAGTCAAGTGTGAAATTCACAACTATTTATCACATGTCCTTAGAAACATAAGCTGTGGTCAGTGATTTCAATTGGACTGGTATAAATTTGATGGAATTTTTAAAGACTTTTTTTTTTTTTTACTAATAATTCAACAGCAAGTTGTATGGAAGGAGAAGTACCATAGCTAACATTAAAGAAGATTGCCTAAAACAAGTGAGAGAGGAATAATTTATGAGAATTCAAAATGTCAAATCTCTAGTCCTTTCTTTATGTATAACTGTGTGACCTTGGACAAGTCATTTTCCCTCTGGAGATTTCATATTGTCCTTCTGTAAAGGAAAGGGGCTATATTAAATCATGTCCAGGGTCACTTCCGGCTCACTTCCAATGACTCCATGATTCTAATTGTCAAGATTATGAAGAGTTCTTCTATGTCATGACAAGGGTTTACTTTCTTTTATATTTTCTATAAGATTAGCATTGGTTGCTTATAAAAGAATTATATTGTTTAGAAAAGAAAAGGAGTGTGGAGAGGAGTCCTGAGGAATCATATCTAGGGCCAAATATAAGAAATATAAGATGTTGGATGTTCCCCAGGAATATTTAGAGAAGAAAAATAAATCAAAGTTTACTAAATTACATTAAATACTAGTAGCTTAATGTACAAAAGTTAAACATTGCAATGTAAGGTTATCTAGAGAAAGTAAGGAAAACCAAATGAACTATATTTACATGTATAGTAAAGAAGGGGGTTTATTCAATTTCTTGATTTTCTTAATGTCATGGGATATTTGGTGGTTGTTGTTGTTTGTTTTAGTGCACTGAAATATCTTATCCCAATAACATCCAAAAATGCAATTCGGAAAAGTGGGCTAACTCCCATTCACTCAGCAGCCGATGGACAGAATACCCAGTGCCTGGAACTACTCATTGAAAATGGTTTCGATGTCAACGCTCTTCTTGCTGACCACATTTCCCAGAACTATGAGGATGACAGGAAGACTGCGCTCTATTTTGCTGTCTCTAATAATGACATCCATTGTACAGAAGTCCTTCTGGCTGCAGGTGCAGACCCAAACCTAGATCCCCTCAACTGTCTACTTGTGGCAGTGAGGGCCAATAATCATGAGATTGTCCGACTGCTTCTCTCCCATGGGGCTAATGTCAATTGTTACTTTATGCACGTGAATGACACCCGTTTCCCCAGTGCCATTCAGTATGCCCTAAATGATGAGGTCATGATGAGGCTGTTGCTGAACAATGGCTATCAAGTGGAGATGTGCTTTGACTGCATGCATGGTGACATCTTTGGAAATTCATTCGTGTGGTCAGAAATAGAGGAAGAAGTACTGCCAGGATGGACGTCTTGTGTAATTAAAGATAATCCGGTGAGTTGCATCTTCTTCTTCTTCATATGGGGCCATCATCTTAACTCTTATAGTAGTCTAATAAATGTTTTAATTTTTAATATTAATTTTATTTTTTTATTGATTGTTCAAAACATTACAAAGCTCTTGACATATCATATTTCATACATTAGATTCAAGTGGGTTATGAACTCCCATTTTTACCCCAAATACAGATTGCAGAATCACATCGGTTACACATCCACATTTTTACATAATGCCATATTAGTAACTGTTGTATTCTGCTACCTTTCCTATCCTCTACTATCCCCCCTCCTCTCCCCTCCCATCTTCTCTCTCTATCCCATCTACTGTAATTCATTTCTCTCCTTGTTTTTTTTTTCCCATTCCCCTCACAACCTCTTATATGTAATTTTGTATAACAATGAGGGTCTCCTTCCATTTCCATGCAATTTCCCTTTCCTCTCCCTTTCCCTCCCACCTCATGTCTCTGTTTAATGTTAATCTTTTCCTCCTGCTCTTCCTCCCTGCTCTGTTCTTAGTTGCTCTCATTATATCAAAGAAGACATTTGGCATTTGTTTTTTAGGGTTTGGCTAGCTTCACTTAGCATAATCTGCTCTAATGCCATCCATTTCCCTGCAAATTCCATGATTTTGTCATTTTTTAGTGCTGCGTAACACTCCATTGTGTATAAATGCCACATTTTTTTTGTCCATTCATCTATTGAAGGGCATCTGGGTTGGTTCCACAGTCTAGCTATTGTGAATTGTGCTGCTATGAACATCGATGTAGCAGTATCCCTATAGTACGCTCTTTTAAGGTCTTCAGGGAATAGTCCGAGAAGGGCAATAGCTGGGTCAAATGGTGGTTCCATTCCCAGCTTTCCCAGGAATCTCCATACTGCTTTCCAAATTGGCCATACCAATTTGCAGTCCCACCAGCAATGTACAAGAGTACCCTTTTCCCCACATCCTCGCCAGCACTTGTTGTTGTTTGACTTCATAATGGCTGCCAATCTTACTGGAGTGAGATGGTATCTTAGGGTGGTTTTGATTTGATTTGCATAACAAGAATCAACGAATGGGACTTACTTAAACTGAAAAGTTTTTTCTCAGCAAAAGAAACAATAAGAGAGGTAAACAGGGAGCCTACATCCTGGGAACAAATCTTTACTCCTCACACTTCAGATAGAGCCCTAATATCCAGAGTATACAAAGAACTCAAAAAATTAAACAATAAGATAACAAATAACCGAATTAACAAATGGGCCAAGGACCTGAACAGACACTTCTCAGAGGAGGACATACAATCAATCAACAAGTTCATGAAAAAATGCTCACCATCTCTAATATTAATTTTATTTTTTTCCTTTTGATTGCTTCATCATCCATTGCTACTCAGGAGTATGCTTTTTAACTTCCATATGTTAGCTAAAGTTTCTGAATTTCCTCCAGTTGTTGATTTCTAGTTTTAGATCATCATGGTCAGAAAACATATTTAAAATGATTTTGATCTTAAATTTTTAATCTGTTTTTTTGGCCTACCATATGATCTCTCCTGGAGGAGGCTTCTTGTACTACTAAGAAAAAACGTGTTTCCTGTAGCCTAACTCAAACTTTCACTTGTTTAGGAGTATTATAAGAAAAGAAAAATCAGCTCTAATTTTTATGTATTTCTTATTCTTGATTTTTTTATTTGCAATGATATAGGGTTACAAGCATACATTTAGCCAAGAAAATGTTATTTCTTTTTCTTCAATTGGAACAGGATATAAAGAAGATGAAATATGTGCAAATAATTATTTATGCTTATTTGGTGGAATATTGGGGCTAAATGGATAAAAGCATGATTCTTCTATGCTGTATTGACTAGAATCATGTCAGAACCATGTCTATATGTCTTAAAGACTATTAGTTCAAAAAACAAGCAATTTTTCACCTTTGTTCATTCCAAGGAGGGATGTTTTCTTTTCTAGAAAAGGACAAAGACGTAACTTTTCATAACAAATTAAGTGTTTATGTATATGTTTACATATGAGCATATTAAAAGTACTGCTAAATTAAATTTAATCAATTTTCTCAGTTCTGTGAGTTTATTACAGTTCCATGGATGAAACACCTGGTAGGCAGCATTATTCGTATATTGATAGATTACATGGATTATGTTCCTCTGTGTGCTAAACTGAAGTCTGCATTAGAAGTACAGAGAGAATGGCCAGAAATCCGCCAAATACTAGGTAAAAAATAAAATTCTCCTACAATTATTTTTATTAAAAATGTGTATAATGTCTCTGATATTTTTCAGTGTTTATTCAGAATTATCTAAGATATTTTTAAATCATCCTTAACACTTCCTCGGTTTGGAGTTACAAATTTTATGTTTTCTTAATATTTCCAACTCTTTAATTGTACAATGAATAATATTATATTCTGGCTAGAACTCATTTTTGGAAAATTACCTTCTATAATGTATAATACATAGACTTCATTCTCCATGAGGACAGGGATCTCCTTGTTTCTTTTTGTATTCTCAACATTTAGCATAGTGCCTAGAGAGTAGTTAATACTTAGTATATAATTATACAGTAAATGAAGAAATGGAAGGGATTAGAATTATTTTTTGACATACTGTCTCTTAGGTCTTTATTGACAAAATCCTAGTATCAAAAGTTTGTGTTATAGGCAGGGTATGCTTATAATCACACTACGTATGGCAGCAAACCCCTGTAATCCCAGCTAGTTGGGAGGCTGAGGCAGGAGAATCAGGAGTTCAAGGTCAGTCTGGGCAATTTAAGGAGACCCTATCTCAAAAAAAAAAAAAAGAGGAGCTCAGTAGTAAAGCACATCTGGGTTCAATACCCAATACAGAAAAAAAAAAAAATGTGCTTTCAAGGAAAGTACACTTACAGTTTAAATGACTCCAAATACAAATAGAAACTAGGAAAAAAAATCATAGATTGGAGAATTTCTCTTTCAAACTATGACTTTGAGAAAATGAACTCTCAAAACTTACTTGAACATTAATTCCATGGAGCTTAAAAAAGTAGCATTGAACATTTCATGACATTTTAAATAATCTGGCACTCTTGATGTATCTAAATCAGTCTTCTCCTGGAATGAGTTCTATAATAGAAGAGATTTTGTGGCAAATAAAACAGAAATCTTAGTCTGATGAATGATGTAGTTTTGTGAGCCTAGACTCTGAAGTCAGACTGGATGGGGTGGAATTCAAGCCATGCCTAGGTCTGGGGATGCTGGGTTATGTTGTATAGATGTGATTGGGGCTGATAGCTTCATGGAAACAAGCAATAATTTATTGTATCAATTTTGTTTTTTATAAAAATTTCCAAGATAATGATAGCAGCTTTATGACTTTGAACAAGTTACTTACATTTTTTATGCCTATGTTTTTCCATTGCAAAATGGAGCTAAGTTAATATTTACCTCAAAAGTCTGTCTTGGGGGCTGGGATTGTGGCTCAGCGATAGAGTGCTTGTCTTGCATGTGTGAGGCCTGGTTTCGATCCTCAGCGCCACATAAAAATAAATTAATGAAATAAAGGTATAAAAAAATGTTTGTTTGTTTTTTTGTTTTTTTTTTTTAAAAAGTCTGTCTTGGGGATTTAAAGAGATACGTGTGGGATTGAGGGTGTGGCTCAGTGGAAAGCACTTGCATAGCATGCACTAGACTTTGTATTTGATCAAAGCACCAAAAGCAGAGAGAGGGAATGAGAGAAAGAGGCAGGATGCATGTAAAGTGTCTAACTGGTATCTATAATATTAAAAATATTGAATACATTTTGCTATTTTGTGTTATTTTTATTACACGGTAAGTTTATGGAAAGTATCTGAAATGTATATGCAAACTATGTCATGAAATATTATAAGGAATAATATGCTTATTTTTACAAATTAAAAACTAAGCTGAGGATATTGCTCAGTTGGTAGGGTGCTTGCCTCACATGCACAAGGCCCTGGGTTCTAATCCCCAGCACCACAAAATAATAATAATAATAATAATGATGATAATAATAATAATAATAATAAAGCTAAGTCTGAGAGAATTACAAAACAGCCTAGATCCTGTGGATTTTGAAACTAACCTCTCAGAGCTCCCTTCCTGGACTGAAGCCCGCATTAGAAGCAGTGAAAATCAAGCAGGACAGGGACCAGAGACAGTTCACATAAAAATGGGTGGCAAACAGGATAAGGAGCCCTCAGGGAACAAGCCACCAGTTTTTTGGATATGGTAACAAAGAAACTGTTAACAGAGCAGGAACCTCTGCAAAACTGGAAGAGTTATCTTGAACCCCCACTCCAAAATAAACAAACAAAAAAAAGTTAAAGAAACTGTGGTGGAGAAATGGGTGATTCCAGATCCGGGGAAGGAAATGTGCAAGATGAACCTGGAACACCCACCTGGTCACATCAATAGCAGTGAACCCCTCAAAGACTACAAGAACCACACCAAAAGAATTCAGGACCCCGGTCATGATGGTGTCATGACCCCAAAGGAGATCATTATTTTGATGAGAAGAAACATACCCAGTCTTAAATAAATGATATTTTAAAACTGGTCAGTTCCAAAGGATGATAGAGAATCGATTTGTTATCTTGGAAATTGATAAAAGAAAGGATTTAAACTATTCTATCTAATTTATATAATTCATGCCACTCTAACCAGAATATGAGAGCAAGAATTTTCCTTTATAAAAGTATTTCAAATAATTAATGGAAAGGAAATTATATAAATAAATGTCATCCTTCTGTAGTCCCCAGTGAACTAATGGATGTGGTCATTGAGTATTAACTGCTGTTCGTGTCACATTATATCCTGAATGGAAGAATACAGTTCTGCTAAAGAGATAAAATTTGAGTCTAATCAAGAAATAGAGAAGACAGTGGGCCCTGAGTTGCAAGTACTATCACATGCCGTCCGCAAAACTCGGGCTGTGGGACAGGTCATTGGGGTCTTCAAAGGTTAACTGAAGGGAATGCAGAGCCACAGATTAAAGAGACTTACAGGACAAATCAAATGTTTTTTTAAAAAGTATTGTCCATATCTTTAGTACATTTAGTGTAGGGATAGTACACTTAGATGATGAAACTTTGAAGGAGATAATTGCAATACACATAAGGGTAGTAATTACTCATGGCAGAAGAAAGAGATGAAGATGGGAAGGCCCATAGAGGAAATTCTGGGGTAGCTGGCAAAGTTCTATTTCCTGACCTGGGAGGTGAATAAAGGTGTTTGCCTAATAATCACTTATGATGACTTATGAAACTATACACGTGTGTAGTTTCTTTATATGTATCTTATTTCACAATAAAAAGATTTAAACAGTTTGGAGGTTGGAAAGGGGGAGAAACTCAGGCTAAGATAAATTAATTACCCAAAATTATAGACATAGAAAATAACAATGCAAAGATCTGAACTCCTGTCTTATGTTAAAACACAAGCTGTTTCTATAATACCACTATACTTTTTGTTGTAGACAGCACAGATTTTGCTTCTATAGGGGAATTCACTGTCCATGTGTTTTTATTGCAAAAGAATCCCCAATTCTGATGCTTTTTTAAAAAGACAATCTAGCCGGGCACGGTAGTGCATGCCTGTAATCTCAGCAGCTTGGGAGGCTGAGATAGGAGGATCGCAAGTTCAAAGACAGCCTCAACAAAAACTGAGGCGCTAAGCAACTCAGTGAGACCCTGTCTCTAAATAAAATACAAAATAAGGCTGGGTATGTGGCTCAGTGGTCGAGTGCCCCTGGGTTCAATCCCTAGTACCAAAAAAAAAAAAAAAAAGAAAGAAAGAAAGAAAGAAAAAAAAAAAGACAATCTAAGTAAAAATAATGCCAGGAAGTTTTGTTGGTTTGTTTGTTTCTATCATATATTACTGCAGCCTGTCAGTTGATTGCTATGAGCATGATCAACCACTGGATGTCAGGATTCCTCCAGATATCTGTAAGGCAGGATGTTAGGGGAAAAAGTAAAATCGTAGTTTTTGTAAAAATGTGAATTTTTTCTGCCTATTTTGGTAACAATAATTTTGTCTCAGCAATTTTTGGAAAATGTGTTGATTTCTAAAAGAGATTATCTCAATGTTCATAGTCTCAAATGAAAGAGAAATGTGATCACTTTTATTATTTTATTGAATGATAGTTAACATTTATTGAATGGTTACAATGTGCCAAGCACTTATTTCATACTTTATATGAACTAAATTATTTAATTTTCAAACTACCCTAGGAGGTAGGTCCCATTGTTATCTTCATTTCATAGATGAAAATACTAAAATCACAGAGGTTAATTGATGCACCCAAGGTCATTTAACACAAAGTGGCAGAATCAGGATTTTAAGCCAAGTCAGCTGAATCCAGAAGCCACACCTATGTCTGCGTGCTTTGTGGCCCCTGTACTAGTTCATGTTGCTGGTGTGACGTATCAGTATTGTTGTAATAACTTAGATTAAAGCAAGAATTGAAAATAAAGGCTTATGTAAGATAGATGAAGAATGTTAGTATATTTTTCATGAAAATATAAAGTGTTTGGGTATCAGATCCTGGAAACAAATCTCACGTGGAATAATCAAGAATTATGCAATTATTCATATTAATGTTTCCTGGATAATTATTCATCAAATAGAGTGAAAGAGGGAGGGAGGAAGGAAGAAAAATATCTCTATAATATTCAGTTCTAAAGAAGAAATAAACAGATGTAAGCATTTGCTTTCTCAAATTCATTCATTTATTTGATAAATTCTAGTTGAACATCTATTATGAGTTAGACTCTGTTCCTACAGATACAAAATAAATCCCTGCCTTCATGGAGCTTACATTGTAGAATAAAATAGAATGTAAGTGGTCTAGAATACTTAATTTCAATGAAAATCACCAGTTGCTAAAGTGTACATCTCTGTTTTTCATTCATGTTAGTCTGAAAAAAATCTGTATTTTATAGGTCAATCCACTAGTGTTGTTTTAAATTTTTGCTTATTTCCCCCATTCATTTTAGAGAATCCTTGTTCATTGAAGCATTTGTGCCGATTAAAAATTCGAAGACTTATGGGACTCCAGCGACTCTGCCAGCCAGCCTCCATGGAAAAACTTCCACTACCACCAGCTATTCAAAGATACTTATTATTTAAAGAGTATGATCTCTATGGACGGGAGCTAAAATTGCCATAGCTTAAAAATAACATTTTTAAATGTGATTTTTAAATATTTTAAAATGTGATTCCCCCAGAGAATTTATTGGGATCATTTTACAACTTTAAGTGTATTTAAATCCACTGAGAATGTTATAGGTGTACTGTGTCCCTATGGGAACACCATATGGTACATAAAGACCTTGCCTTATCTTAAGACAGTCAGTATTCTATATTTGAATTTCTAATGATTATCTTCACTTGCAACAAGTCTTTAAATTCTCCCTATCAATTGGCTCCTACAATATGCACTATCAAGGGTCTGTGTTTAAAAAGCAAATAACCACTTTCTCAAACCCATTCCTCCCATCTGTTGCTGGCCCATTTCTCTTCTCTGAGAGTCTCTCTGTATGAAAGGACTCCTGCCTGCCCACAGGTTCACACACTATAATCTGGCACTCTGCTTTCTCTCCTGCTCTTCTCAAGGTCCTTCACCACCTCCTTATTGCTGAAGTCAATGAGCACCTTTCAGTCCCTTTTTTGGTTGATTCCTGTGCCATCTTACACTGTTGCCTGCTGTTTCCTTGAAGTTCTACCTCCTCCCTGGTTTTCACTTTATGGATACCTTGTTCTCTAAGCTGTCCTTCTACCTCTTTGGATGCTCTATCTCTGGCTTCTTCCTATGACTCTCAATTCCTGCCAATCCTTTAGTAATATTTTCTCTAGAAAATTTCATCCATTTGTATGATTGCAATAATTTTGTTGGAAACTACAGCACTTACATCCAAAAAAAGCTTTCTCTCATGTGCCTGAGACCTGTGTAGGCAACTAGCCCAATGAACATTTGAGCCTAAAGACACCTCAAATTCAACATGTCCCCAGTTAAACTCATGACCTTTCTCTTACATTTTATAATGTAACAGCACAATGATTAACTTAGTTTTCAACAGAAAAAGACTAAACCTCAGGCTTGACCTCCTCGTTTCCTCACCCAGTGTAACCGATCACCACATCCTAAAAAAATGTATTGCTTGAAGTGATCTTTCTTTTACTCAGTTCCACCAGCTTGGCGCTAAGCCTGGCTCTGATCCTTTTCCTAGGATAATTCAGTGCTGCTTCTCTAGCTTGCCTGCTGGCTGTCTTCCCCTATCCCACACACATTCTGCACACAACATCCCAGAATGATCTTTTATAAATGCAAGAAGTTTCACTGCCTTGCTTAAAACCATTCCCATTGTTCATAGAATAAAAGTCCAAAGTTCTTATGTGGCCCTTCACTATCTCACTCCTACTGCCTTCCTCTTTATGTCTCACTTTCCTCTCTCCCCTATAACTGTATTATATGCTTTCTAGAAGTTTATTCATTGAACAGTGAGTGATTCCCAGACTTCAGGGTTATATATGCTAATAGATTTGTTTCATTAATTTAAAAAAATAGAGTCATCTATCTTTAAAAAAAAATATATATATATATATATATATATATATATATATATATATATATACACACACACACACACACACACACACACACACACCCTTTATGATCTCCATCATTTCATAAAGAGAGCATATATATTTTGGGATGACAGAAAATAAGATATCATAAATTCAGTCATAAAAATTGAGTGACTTTAGCTTTGAAAGAACTTATTGCATTGTCCTCGTTTCCCTGTTGATGGGTGAAAATTTCCCTGTGGCCCAGCAAGTATCTGAGGATGTTTGTTTGGGAATCACTGCTATAGAATAGACTATGCTCTCTCACACCTAGAGGTCTTGGTATTTCCTTCTCCCTCCACCTGGAACTCTTTCTCTACCTCCTTCTGGCCCTCTTCACCTGACTGACTGACTCACCCTCACCCTGCAGATCTCAGGTGAGGTGTTACTTCCTGGAGGAGGGGAGGCTCTGGCCCTAAACTTCTCAGTCTGTACTGTAGGAGCCTCTGTTCTTGCCTGTCTTTCCCACTAGATTGGAAGCTCTGTGAGGGGCGCCTCTATATCATTGTGTTTCCCAGTGTGTCCTCAGGGTCAAATACATTCTCTAAAAATGTGAATGTTATATAAGACCCGGACAAAATAATCAGTGACCTCATGGTAAAATGATAGTTTTGAATTTCTGAATTGATTGCACAATCTTAGTAATATTTTAAATTTATTATTCTTTGATTTTGAAAATGTATTTTCTTATGTTTATTTTTACCTTGAATGACTATATTCTTTCAATTGTAGCACCTCATTGATTTGTAAAATTTTCACATTGCATTTAGCTTATCTTTAAAGATAAATGAGTATTTTAAAATGCTGTATAATTAGGCCTATAGTTTTATCTTGTATTTCCTAGAGGACATATTTTTATAGAAATTAAACTTCATGTATTTAATTTGAACTGTAATGTTTTGTGCACAAGATTGCATAATTTCTTTGTTGTTTTCTTATTTGTGGTTAAAATGCTTTGTTGTCTACAAATATTTCTCTAATAAAATATAATAATGAGGTAGTAAGTCTGCTATATGATACTTCAGATATTAAACTAGTACACTTAAACCTTGACATTTTCTCTAATGTATTTTTAGGTAAATATATTTGAGAAATGTTTTGATATAAAGATGTGAATTAACTGCACATGCTATAAGTTATCAAAGTGGTTATTTTGCTATTTATGAAGCAGGAGGAAAATGTAGATTAAGAAACTGAGGTAATTGTTGTATTCAGAACAGATTGATCTTTTGCTCATCACATTTTGGACTTTTCTAGCAGTGTTTTTGTTTTGGAGAGAACTGGATGGAAAAAGTAATTAATCCCTATCTAATTAGGACTCTGTTTCTCCTAGAGTGTGTGTGTCACTTTATCTGGGAGAGGGCAACAGCTGCTCCTCCCAGTCAGCACTAGGAGAGCCAAACATTCAACAGTGGTGCCAGTTCAGCCACTGTGGCCTGACACGGTGGAGCCTGGAGGCTGTTGAGCCCTCAGTGGCTGCTTATAGTCACTGCAGAGCTTTTGCTTTGTGTCATCCAGAGAGCTGGATGGAAAAGAGCAGATCTGAACTCTCAGTTGGATGTTATTTAGCTCTCCTGTAGACCAAAATCAAGGAATATATCCATTTCTGGGTAAAAAAAAAAAAAAAAAATTGAAAGATTGAAGTTGAGTGCCTCCTGAAGAATATAGTTCAATCATTTTAAGTAATTACAGAACACATTTCCAGGCAATAGAATGACACTGCAGAATATGGCAACTGTATAATTGGGCAGCCTGGAAACCACAAGATGGATTCTCATGATGTAGAGTATGCACTTAAGCCTTTTTGCTGACACTGACAACAAAATTTTTATCCAAATTAGTATTGAAATTTTGGTTCCAAGTCATATTTCCTCTACATATATAACTACCTTCCAAATCTGAAATTATTTAGGACATATAAAAATTCAAAGATATTCCAAATTATGTATTAACCAAATTAATCTTATGTATGTACACATATATATACACTTATGCATAAGTACATGTGCTTGACCTACATATTTAATATAGTACACACATATGTATATACATGCTTTGTAGTATGTCATGTTATTTCAGTGTCATATAATGCAGTAGGCAAGGACATGTACTTTGTTTTCAAAGACATTATGTTAAGTGAAATGAGTCATAGAAAGACAAATACCACATGATCTCACTTATATGTGGGATCTAAAAAAAGCAAATTCCAAAGCAGAAAGTACAATAGTGGTTACCAAGGATTGGGAGGTAGGGGAGAAATGGGAAGATATTGATCAAAAGTATACCAAGTATCAGTTAGACAGGAAGAATAAGCATTAGATATCTATAACAGATTGGCTATAGTTAATAACAATGCACTGCATGTTTGAAAAATCACTAAAAATATATTTTTAT
The DNA here is from genome assembly GCF_047511675.1 of Marmota flaviventris. Classification (NCBI taxonomy): domain Eukaryota; kingdom Metazoa; phylum Chordata; class Mammalia; order Rodentia; family Sciuridae; genus Marmota; species Marmota flaviventris. Next base: position 50,472,142 of record NC_092498.1, read on the forward strand.
ATGTTCTCACCATTAAAAATGATAAATATGGGAGTTAATGCATGTTTATTACCCATTCCACAAAAATGTATACATATTTCAAAATAGGTTGTGCATCATAAAGTTATACATTTCTGTCAATTAAAAAACATAAAAAATGCAAAAGATACTGATTACCTTAAATATCATAAGTGAAGCATCCAAATAAATCTTATTAAAATACAGTTTAAACCATTTCTTAACATTTAAAAAAATACAGTTTGAACCAAGCTCTGCAAATTATAATTTTTTTTATTCTGAACAAGATACAAATTTATGATGCATTATGTCCTACACCGAATAAGTGCATGTGAAACCCAACCTTTCATTATTATTATTACACAGTGGCAGTGGAAGTGGCAGAGCTGCAAAAGTCAGCATCCTTGGTCTTTTTTTTTTTTTTTTTGGTTCCAGGTATTTAACCCAGATGTGCTTAACCACTGAGCCACACCCCCAGCTCTTTTATATTTTATTAACAGACAGGTCCTCACTAAGTTGCTGACGCTGGCTTTGAACTTGTGATCTTCCTGTCTCAGGCTCCCGAATTGCTAAGATTATAGGTATGCACCACCAACAACAACCTTGGTCTTATAGTACAGGACCACAGGTGGTCATGATTAGATCTGAGAATATGAAAAATAATGTTAAGGATGCATTATAATAATGTTAAGGATGCAAATAATTTCACTATCATCTCAAAATTATTTGACAACATTCACAGGATGAAAACTCAGCAGAGAACTGTCCCTAGCACATAAAATCTCACATCTTCTTTTGCTTTGTAAAGTCCTGATCAACAACTATTTACTAGTGGAAAAGGGCTTCTCAGAGGAAAAGATGTGTAGAAAGAGTCAACTTATTTGACCTCAGTGACCATGTTATATAATATCAGGGAGTGCTAGAGATGTCTGGGGATTTGCTGTTTTCAAAAGGAGATAGTCTAGTAATTTGAATCTGGGCACTGGAGTGCCTGAGTTATAACGCTGGTCTAGCCAGTAATTCCACCAGAGGTCCTGGACAGGAATTCACATTCTGTGCTTCAGATTCCAGCAAATGGGGCAGCCATTGCTCTCAATCTCTAAGTCTTCCATACCCGGAACTGCCAGTGAGACTAAACTACAATTTCCTGGAAGCAACCTATAATGCTGGATGAGGTAGAAGGTTGGAGGGTACCAAAAGTGACACTTATCTTAGAGTTGATTCAGTGTTAGATACCAATATCCCATTTTTTTTTACTTCTTTTTTTTTTTTTGTGTGTGTGTGTGTGTTACCCAATTGGATTAATATTGTTGAATGAGGCCACAATTTCACTCACTTTTGACTTAAAAATGCTAACTTGCTTAGGCTTTTCTCTGACCCCTCAACCTTCACCCAGTTCCCTTCTTAGAGGTACCCAAGAGGCTAAATTGAGTGTGGGAGTTGGAGGGTACCCTGATTAAATCTGAACATTGATGATACAGAGCTGTACACTTCTGACAGTGACTCTTGTGTATCTAATAACACGATATTTAACAGGAAACACAGACTGTTATCCGATGATTAAAGTAAAGTTTAAAAAGTAGGTAAACTTAAGAGAAGTAGGATGATATTAAAACCTTTCTAAGTAACAGGCTTTCATAAGAGAAAGACAGTGAAGACCCCATAGGAAAAAAATGCATAAATATTTCCTAGAGCCCAAAGGCTAAATCATTTTTCCATAAATGTGGAAAGAATCTTGAGAAACATCTGGTCCACTTCATCACATCTGGAAAGACTGCTTGGATAGCAAGGTCTCTCATTTCCCCTGTGTATTACACAAAGCACTTTACATACATTGTCTCATTTAAGTCTTATAAGCACTCTAGGAACCGAGCAGAAAAGATCTGAATTACCTCCACTCTCTATAAAAGGAGATCAATCTTGCAGCAATTAAGATAGTAAATGCCAGAACTAGGATTTAGCCTGGGATTCCTGATTCCAAAGCCAAAGCTCTTTTCATCTCACCAGTTTTAGTTCATTGGGAATTAGAGGGCATCGTCCATTATAGCCAAAAAACGAAAATAACTTCAACGCCCATTAGCAACATAAAACTCAATGTTGCATATTCCTACAATGGAGTATGATTAGTCAACATGCTATAACATGCATGAACTTCAGAAACATTAGGCTAAGTGAAAAGAAGCCAGGCACAAAAAATCACAAGCTGCAGAATTCCAGTTATTTAAAATATTCAAACAAGGAACAGAAAACAGATTAGTAGTTTCCTGGGGGTGGGGGTAGGGAAAAAAGGTTGATGGCAAATGGACACAAAGCATCTTTTGGGAGCAATAGAAATGTTCTAAAATTGGTTTTTGGTGATGGTGGCACAACTTGGTAAGTTTACTTTTTAAAAAATCATTAAACTTCTACATCAAGGTGAATGTTTTTTATAGCGTATAAATCACATCTTAAAAATTACCTTTTTCTTTCTTGTGTAGGTGTGCAGGTGTGTGTTTGGGGGAAGGAAATCAGGCCTTGCACATGCTAGGCATGTACTCTATCACTGAGCTATGTCCCCAGTCCTTTTTATTTTTACTTTGAAACACGACCTTACTAAATTGTCCAGACTGTCCTCCAACTGGAAATCCTCCTGCCTCAGCCTCCTGAGTAGCTGGGATTTTAGATGTGCATCACCACACCTGGTTAAGAGAGAGAGGGGGTGGGAGGAAGAAATGGAAAGAAAAGAAAAGGAAAGAAGATGAAAGAATATCACTTCAAAATAAAATAAAAGGCACATGTCTCTGACAGGTGAATGCTGGATGCTCTGTTTACAGCCTTGATGAGGTGGTCCAGCTAAACAATGGAGTCTTCCAGCTCAGAGGAAAGCATTTGGCTCTTATCAATCAGGGCATGATTTATAAGGTTTGCTATGCTGATGGGACCATTAGAAGCCAAAGATGAAGCCTTCAAGGGCTGCACCATGCTTGCTGCCTTCACTGATCCTACTGGCCCTCACCCCAGCTAAGCTCTGCCAGTCTCCCACATTTGCATGCTGGTTGTAATATGAGTTTTTTCCTTTTTTTTTAAATTTAAAAATCAAATGTACAAAAACATATAGATTGAAGAGCTAAAAGTGAAGGTTTCCTGTCCCATAAAGGACACAAATCTGATTAGGATCTTGTTACCAGTAGGATGGGTCTTTTATTGTAACACCATTTAAAACCAGCTCCAGAAAGGAAATCTAGGAGAAATGAGTGCCTGGAGAAAATCAGAGGCAAACATTCAAAAGGATGTGGTTCTCCAGAACACAGGGAAGGGGAGGCATAGAAGTAAAGGTCAGTTAGGAGCCGTGAGTCTGCAGGAAAAGGCAGTGCCTTTGAGCTGCAGGATAAAACTGCAAATGAAAAAGCTCAGTAACCGCAGTCCAGCTTTCAAGCTCTAACTGGCACACTGAGTCCTCTGATTCCTGTACTTTGACACTGACTTTACCTTTCTACCCCCTCTTCACAGCAGGATGTCCCCTTTTCTGTCCTTTAAGTTACCATTTGCCTGCAGCACTTGATGTTTTTCTCCCTCTGTCTCTCTCCCCCACAACCCCTCAGGGTGCTGGGGATCAAACCAGGGCCTCCCACAGTCTAGGCCAGCACTCTACCACTGAGTTGCATCCCTAGTCTGGACTTGGAGATTTCTAAGGTAGCACTTGTCATGACCACAAGCAGGGAGCTACACCAAGGCAAAGATCTATGTTTTGAGTGCCTGCTCTCCACAAATTTCTCCCTGACACCCCAGTGAGCAAACTGTCCAAAACAGTGATATCATCATGCAGGGTTGTGACTAAGGTAGTTCCTGAAAGGAATAAAAAGCTTGTCCGTGCCAGGTAAAATTCCCTTTATCAGACCTTCGAGTGGTGTACATCAAATCTGTTTCCTGTTTTGGAAGTCGAATGCCATGTTCATGGTCTGTTATATGAGATTTAATAAACATTGATAAAATTCAGATATTTCTCACTTTTGGATTTTTTTTTTTCTGGAGATAATCATATTTCACTTTGACATGTTTGAGTCAGATCAACAAATAAATCATCATCAGCCTTGCTATACATATGACCAAGTACAGATGCAGTATACCGGTATACAAACCCACACTTTTCAACCTATGCATCTTTCACTTTGACACATTTTGAAATGACAAACTAGTAAACTTCAGTGTGAGAAGCTTCTTGGACTTATGGAACATAACTATACCCATCACTTATTAGATGGGTATATGTGAAGAGACTTTGAACCTCTCAAAAACTATTCACATCTTTTGCAATATGGAGTTAATAGCGTTTATTTTTTCCTCAGAGTAAGTGGCAGGGCACAAGATTATTAAATGGAGATCACATTTTATTATACTGCCTGCTACACTGTGCAAAAATGTATTTTGTAAACTACAAATGTTATACAATTGTGAAACCTTATTATAAATAGCTCTAACAATTTTAAATTTGACTCATGTTCTCTACCACAACTTGGCAGAGCTGGATTTTCTTGACTTGCCAAGCCTGAGAGTGAGACTTGATAAGGGAATTGCCAGTTCTCATCTAATCCCTGTGGCCTGTTCAGTTGTTGTCTATCTAGAGCCTGACCTTTGCCTGACATTCTCCCCTGGGAGCCTCTCTCCAGCTATCTGAGCTGCTCCCGGCAAAACAGACTGAAGAAAGTCGGAAGCTTAACTTCCTTCACAACCATTACATTTGCTCAGCAGCCTTGTTACAGACCATCTGTAAGAAATGTTGAGAACCCAAACCATTCTGTGTAACTGAGAACCTTGTTGGATTTATTTCAGGCAGTGACCTTGCACCTGGACAATGACAGAGATCGGATAAGACTTAAAAAAAAAAAACAACAACAACAATGAAAAAAGCAAGTTAGGAATAGCTTGTTAATAGCAGATGCTCTTTGACATTTGCTAGAATTAAATAATTCTAGTTTCCCAAATTTGCAAATGACAATATAGCATGATTTCAATGTTTCCTCTATCTGCTAGATGAGGACGATTTAAATAAGAAAGGTGTCTATGAAGTGAACAAGATCAACTGTGAGATAGTAGCACTTAGTGGCCAACTGGACTGGTTTGTCAGTTTAGAGGCCCCACGCAGGTGCAGAATGACCATAAAGCATAAATTTCAGGGCCTTTCCTGTGGTACTCAGAATTGTAGAGAGGAGAGTTTGGGGGAGGGGCAGGGAAAGCCTTTCTCTGAAAGTTATTTCTTTAAAATACTTAGGATCTCAGGGTTAGGGTGTGGCTTAGAGGTAGAGTGCTTGCTTCCCTTCCATTATGCTTTCATTCAATCCCCAACACCAGGAAAATGAAATTATTATTTCAGAAGAAATAATCCTGAATCACCTAAGACCCAGTAATTTGTCATGATGTCTGTTATTGTTTCAAACACATTTTCACTTTCATAACTAAGTTTGTATTTATAAATTTATATTATTCTTCAAGAGGTCCCCACCCCTATATACTCTTTGGGCTCCATTAGACCTGGATCTACTCTTGCCTGTACTTCAATTCCTGTTTCATTTTTTTGTATATGTGTGTTGTTTTTCAGTCACTTCCTGAACACCTAATAATTATGTAGAACTTGCAACAGCAAATGGGGCAGACATGCTCCTTCTACTGGGGAAAACACTCTTCCCACTAAGACCTGTTTGAAACTGGTAATCCCAGATGGGATGCTGCCATGGAATTGAATTTTGCGGAAAGACCTCACAAAGTGTAGGTCTCAGCAAAGTAGAAGAGGCAAAGGCTTTTCAGGCAGAGGGAGGAGCAAGTATCCTGGCTAAGAGGTAGAGCAAGTGAGGAAAGTTCAGCCCAGAATGGCTCAAGTTCAGCCCAGAGTGGTTTAAGAGTTAGAGGCTAGGGGAGGGGACCCAAGTTGAAGCTGGACAGGACACTGGAGATGCCAAAACCTAGATGAAAGTTTTGTCTGAAGGACAATGGAAGTTGTGTTTTTAGAAGATTTCCCTGGCTGTACTGTGGAAGAGGGGAAGGATCAAGCAGCAGGTACTGGGGGAACTATTGGTCCATTGTTGCCATCAGCTGAAAAAATGAGGACAGCAACTTAAACTCAAGTTGAGGTGTGGAAATGGCCAGAAATAAAGGTGTTCAAGAGATGTTAACACATAGGAGCCCAGGCCTTATGACTAAATAGGCCCGTGCTGAGACAGAGGGAGCCAAAGGAAACAGCTTCCAACAACTGGTGCATAAGGGTGCCATTTTTTTTTGACACATGGAAGCCTGAGGATGGGAGTGGGGAAGCTAAAAAGAGGGCAGGTTGAGTCAAGGTATTCTTGAGACACTCAGACTCAGATTTTCTGGGTAGTTTCATGAAGCATTTTTAATCTTGAGAATACAAAGTTTAGCTTGTGCAATTACAGCATTATAAGTCCTGGGCTTTTGTGGGCCTAAAAATCACAGAAATTAAATTGGGTAAATTAAATCTGTGAATGATACGGGCCAATTCTAGCATAAAGCAATGAGTCTCTAGAAATGAGATTTTAAATTAAATATATATTACATGTCCCATGATATATGAATAATATTGAATATAATTTAAAAAGAATATAAACCCATATAATTCATTCATTTAATTGGCTTTTGTTATTATAAGTAAGAATGCCCAGACAGACATTTTGAAATATAAACACTTCTCAAAGCAACCAAATTCTTCCTGAAATTTGGGGATTATTAAAGGGGGGGTAAAAACAAAGAAATAATCAGTAGCAGCTCTGAACACCCCTAAATATTAATTGTCAAAAGTATATAAGCCACAAGCAAAGTAATTCATTTTAGGAAGTGGGAGGTCCAATATGCATGAGTTATCAGGAGGTCTCTAACTTCTGCCTTTTAAGAGTACTAACCCAAGTACTGCCTGCTGACAGGGCTGGTACTCTTGATTTTTGGAGGCAATAATGAGTTTTGCTCACTCTCTGGAGTCTCCTTAGCGTCGTGACAGTGGGGGAGAACAGCTGCCTGTTAGGCAACCTTGGCAAACTATGTCTCTGGACGGCAGCTCTAAGTCAATGAAGGCAATGGAAGAAGTAACCACCTAAGCCAGCTGAGAATAAAGTCCAAGTCCTCTTGACACCGCCTAGAGAGCCCTTCACATCAAATATTCAACACCTGTAAACACTTACCCAGTGCGGGGACATTAAATAGCGGGTGAGAGTGAGACACTCAAGCATTAATAAACCACACCAGTTTCTGCCTCATCTCTGACTCCACTCACATCTTCATCCATGCTCGCTGGTCTCCTCCCCTCTCCGCCTGGCTGGAGGTGCCATGCACTGCATGGTCGCCAGCTGTCTGCTCTCTGCCAGGCGTCTGAACTCCTTGAGGGCAGAGCCTGGATCGGTTTCTGTTTTTCTGTTTGTAATCCTAGCTTCCAACACATACATTCCAGGACAAGTAGCTGGTAAATGTGTGTTAAACAAACAAACATTTCAACAAGAAACTAAAAGGGAAAATCAAGTTGAAAGATAAAGATCAATGATTCCTAAAAAGGTAATTGCCAGATAATGAGAGTCTCTTGATAACTGAGGATCAAAAACTGCAAAATTCCTCCCAAGATAGAATTTTTCTAAAAAAATAAAAGATGCTGATCTTTTTAAAGGCTTATCGTATTGTTGATTCTAAAAAACAATTCTACACACAAAAAAAACCAACAATATGACCAAGTAAACATGCCAAAGAATAAAATGCTAAATTATTCATCATACTTATTTCTAGTCAGGGTAAGGTGACAGTGTTTGGTCAGTTAACGGATTTTATCCAATATATTTAAGGTTTCTGGAGAAGATCCGGTGAACTAGCATGGTGCATGAGTTGTGATTATTATCATGATCAGAGTGATTTGTAATAACAAATATTCACAATCTCTAAATGATTGTTCTGAAGGTAGTGTCCTTGGGAAGCAATTTTTTTTTTCAGAGATGTTGCCAATTAGCAGGACACTTTAATACTCCTTATTCTGGAATCACCTTCAGAATCATTCAGGGGACACCTGATATTTGGCAGAAGAAACTCACATGTCACTATATTTATCTTGTATTGTTCCAATGAGAGAACTAAAATTATATGGCCCGATTTTCCAATCAGTTTCAACACAATAGAAAGAATAGTCTGCATATCTGAAAATATCTATCTAAGAATGCAATGAACTTTTGGCATGTACCATTTTCACCAACAATGTTTAAGACCATCCCTTATAGAAGTTATAAAAAGAGGATTATTTCAAGGTCCTTTGAATCTGAGATTTGTGATTCTAAGAATATGTGAACAATATTTTATAGTCACACAAAGTTTTTATTACAATCTGCGGGCATCGAGCTCTTACTTCTACAAGTCTGGGTTTGAATGCCACCTCATTATGGAAATCTTCCTGTATTAACTACTGCCCATACCACCTTCTTGTTTCCCTGTTAGCCAGTTCTGCTTTTCTCATAGAACTTCTATCTGATGTATTCCATATTTACATGCTTTTTTATATTTTATCTGTTTCTCAGAACAAGAACATAAGCTCCAACAGAGAAGAGACTAGCTTAGTAATGTTCATTGTTCTAACCCTAGCAATTAAATTAGAATCTGTCATGAAGTATGTGCTTAGTAAATTATAAAATAAAAATTAGCTATATGTATTTATATATACATACTATATATACATATATATTTAATTACAAATGTGAGAGTCAAATACAATTCCACTATTTTTATACATAATTATATATTCAAAACTTGCACAATGGTCAACATATCGTATATCTAATAATTAATGAAAGAATGGATTTTGGCTATCATTTGTATATATTTTCTCTTTTTTTTTTTAAAGTTTTTACATAACTCAGCATTTTTTATCTAAAATACAATTACAAAGCTGAATAACTCATTTCATTCACAAGATTTAGCTATCATCCCTTGATGACATTGCCAAAAATCTAACTCATTTTAAAATAGTAAAGATGCATTTCCACTGAAGCAACACAAGAATATATGCCACCGGCTATAAAAAAACAAACGAACAAACAATTGATGCAAATCAGCCTGATTTGATCATAACTCAATGCATAAATGAAAGAAAGTATCACATAGTACCTCATAAATATGAACACATATCATTATTCTAAAAAATAAAATTAACCTAAAAAAGTGAACTTATTATGTCCTATTTCATCCTTACCTCTCTAAACAGCATCACTGAAAAGTATCATAGTTATTTTTGGAGGCAGAATGCCATAAGGAATTAAAATCAAAATATTCAGCCAAACCTTCCCTGCAAAAAACCAAAGTTAGATGACTTGTTTTTTCTAATTTCAAGATATACTACAAATCTATAATGATTAGGACCATGTGGTATTGGCAGAGGGATAGACACATAGATTAATCAAACAGAAATGACTGTCCAGAAATACACACTAATTTATGGTCAATTACTTTTACACAACATGGCCAAGACAATTCCATAGGGGAAAAGATAAGCTTTTTAATAAGCAATGCTAAGATAACTGAATATCTGCATGCAAAAAAAAATGACTTTGTATCCTCACCCTGCACTTATCCAGAAATTAAGTCAAAATGATAATAAGCCTAAATATAAAAACCTAAAATTACAAAAACCCTTAGAAGACAACATAGAGTAAATCTCTGTGGGCTTGGATTAGGAAATTATTTCTTTATGCAGTATGAGGGATTGAATCCAGGAGCATTCTAGCTCAGAGCTAGGGCTACTTCAACTTTCAGTCTTCCTCAATCTCTCAGCCTCTTGAATAACTGTGATTATAAGTGTGTACCACAACACCTAGCTAGGAAATAATTATTTAACTATAATGCCAAAACATAAGAAATAGAAAAAAATGATAAATTGGGCTCCATTAAAATTAAAAATATAAACTACCCCATTTACAGTAGCCTTATAAAAAATTGGAAACTTGGAAATCTATTAACAAAAGAGGTGAAAGACCTCTTACAATGAAAATTACAGAACACTAAAGAAAAAAATTGAGAAGACCTTAGAAGACGGAAAGAACTCCCATGCTCTTGGCTCGAAAGAATTAATACTGTCAAACCATCTATACTACCCAAAGTATTATACAGATTTAGTGCAGTTCCTCTAAAAATCCCAATGATATATTTCATAGAAATAGAAAAAGCCACCATGAAATTCGTTTGGAAAAATAAAATACCCAGAATAGCCAAAACAATCCTTATAAAGCAAAGTGAAGCAAGAGGCATCACAATATCAGACCTTAAATTATACTACAGAGCCATAGTAACAAAAATGGCATGTTATTGGCACCAAAACAGATATGTAGACCAATGGTATAGAATAGAGGACACACAGACAAACCCACATAAATACACTTATCACATACTAGACAAAGGCACCAAAAACATACATTGGAGAAAAGAGAGCCTCTTCAACAAATAGTACTGGGAAAACTGGAAATCCATATGCAGCAAAATGAAATTAAACCCCTGTCTCACTCTGCACAAAAATCAATTGACATGTATAACTAATTAGAACAAATTTTTAAATTTTTTTAAAAATTAAAAACATGGTCTTCAAAAGACACTAAAAGTTAAGCCACAGAATGGGAGAAAATATATGTAAATCATATATCTGATATACTACTGTGATCAATTTATAACTCAGCAAGATATCTCGATTTAAGCATAAAATTTGAGTATTTTACCAAAGAATAGATGGCCAATAAACACATGAAATAGTGCCCAATATCATTAGTAGAGAAATTAAAATTCAGACTACCATTCACACTCACTAAAATGACTGTAATCAGAAAGACCAACAATAACAGATGAGGATGTAGAGAAACTGACATGAAATGTTGATGGGGGCAGCCATTTTGGAAAACACTTTTGCAGTTTCTTAAAAAGTGAATTTACCATATAGCCCAATCACTCTACTTATACGTATCTATCCAAGAAACATGAAAATATATAACCACTCTAAGATTTATCTGCTACATATTTATAGAAGTATCATTCATAATCCAAACTTAGAAAAGTTTGGATTCACCAACTATTGAATGTATAAATGAAATACTTACATTATGCAAGTATTAAAATGTACCATGCATACACATTTTAATAGAGTTTTATATAACTATGCTAAAGTATTATTCTTTTGAAGTCCTATAAACAATTATATATATTTTAACACATTCACAAGGATATGTGCATATGTGTAATTACAAATTAGCATTCCTTCAATTTTCAGCTCAGATACAAATCTAGGTTGAAATTCTATCTTTACTCCTTTTTAACTCTGTGCTCCCAGGTTAATTACTTAACTTCTTTGGGTCTTTAGTAGTAAAATATGAGCAATGGTATACACATTAAAGGACTGTGTTGAGGGAGATGATAAAATATTTAAAATGCTTAGCACTGGGCTAGCTAGCATCATGTGAGTCCTTAATAAATTATACCCAGGATTATTACTTATCATTTTGTGTTTTATCTGAAGATCTAATTTTTTACTAGTGCTCATGAGGTGGGGAAGGAAGCCATTTGGTGCAGTGGACAAATTTACTTCTGCCTTCCCAGCTGTCTGGTTCAAATATTTCACTTAATCTCTCAGAGTCTCAATTGCCAAAATCTGTAAAAGAGGATCATGTTATTTATCTCACAGGACTTATGACTAGGAAAATTATATGAATGTGCTTTGTAAATTGTGAAGTACAATAAAATTATAAAGCGCTGTATTATTATGATCTCTGTCCCATCCCCACCACCTACATTATATTTATACAAGACCAGAAAATCTACCACTAGGGTACTGCAGAATCATGGCTCAACCTCTAAATTGATAATGAAAGAATCTCTTCATGGCTGTGGTAGTAGTGGCAGGTCGTTTTTGAAATATATTTTATTCCCTTGCTTTTGAACACAAAGTGAGAGGAGCCATGTTACTCCCTATCTGAAACACTCTCTGCCTGTCCTCATAAGCTATCAGGCTCAGCTAAATATGGCCCTGGCCACTATGCTAATAATCCCCACTGGTTCTGAGACCTCCATCCACCACCGATGTGACATTCTTTGTGTTCAAATGTCTAGCTGACGTGTGATGCTTAAAACAGCCCATGCTTTCACCCCCTCTGCATTGTCACAGCCCTGGATCACCACTCTTAAAAGGCTACTGCAGCCACTCCTAGCACCAGTTGCCGACCAGCCTGCCCGCCTGCCTCCCTGCCTGCCTCTGGCTACCTTGAATGCCTAGTTCTTCCAGCTCCTTGGGGGTCTGACGAAGCAGGGACCATGTCTACCTTTGGCTACAGAAGAGGACTTAGTAAATATGAATCCATCGATGAGGACGAACTCCTGGCCTCCCTGTCAGCTGAGGAGCTGAAGGAGCTAGAGAGGGAACTGGAAGATATTGAACCTGACCGCAACCTTCCGGTGGGGCTAAGGCAAAAGAGTCTGACTGAGAAAACGCCCACAGGGACTTTCAGCAGAGAGGCACTGATGGCCTATTGGGAAAAGGAGTCCCAAAAACTCCTGGAGAAGGAGAGGCTGGGGGAGTGTGGAAAGGTAGGCTCCTTGGGACTTTTCCTTAGCTGCTCCCACTGCCCTTCCCCAACCCCAAGCCCAGACACTCTGTTTCCTCTAACTTTTCAGTCCTCATGACTTTAACCTTCTTATAATTCATTTGTACTTATTACTGAGACATTTCTCAGGCTGAAATAGACTTGTAACTTTTGTAGCCACCCATGGATCATACTAGTTTAAAAATTCTTAGCTGGGCCTTTTTTTTTTTAACTAAATGTGGGAACCTCAAGAGGGAAATTATTCACAATCAAGGTATGAGTTTAAATATTTTGCCAAACCTAAGTCTTATTTTAGTTGAAAGTTGGTGACAAGACATAGTATCTGTTTCTGTGTAGTTTCTATTCAGTTCCATTTGTTCTGTGTTGCTTTGACTGCAGTAATGGCTACAGTAAAAAAAATAGTTCCATGTTTCTAACACCAAGAAGTGTAGGCTGGTGGGAAGCCCTTGGGGCTGAGCCAAGGGGCTACTACTCCTGCTCTGTCCCCAAACAGCTAAACTTTGACTAGATGGTCACTTCTGTAGGATTCTTTCTATGTGTACATTGAGGGAGCTCAGTACATGTATCTTTTGTGAATCAAGAAGCCCTTTGAGATTTCGATAAGTTCTAGACTTCTTCAAAAAAATGCACGTGTGTGTGTGTGCAAACACACACACACACATACACACACTTTTGCATACAATTTCAAAATGATGAAAGCCCTTTAAGGATCCAGGTTAAGTACGCTTATGGAATCATCCCTGAATCCTTTCTATTTTATGATGGTGATTCTTGAGGCTAGGAAACGTGGTCTTATCAGAGACCTCAGGTTTATTAAGCTCTTATGTACTGCCCAGTAAACAGTGACTTTCAATCTGCCAAAAAATCATGACTGGAAGGAGGTTCAAAAAACTATGCTCTGGGAAAGTCATTAGACCAAGAAGGATGTTATAATGTAAGAAATGTTAACATAACAAATAATTCTGAATTTGTGGAAGAATACAAATCAGGAGAATAGTTTAAAATTCTTGCACTCCATGGAAATCACCTACAATCAAAATGGCTTCATGCCATCCACAAGCTGCCACAGTACTAATCTTGGTACTGTTGGGTGATCTTGATGATAGGTGTGTGAGACACATTTGCAGCAAGATAGATATGTGTGAGTTTTGTCCACGTCAATCATTGCAGGAAGGGCCACTGGGATCAGAACAGGGTCTGCCAAAGCCACAGTCACGGCCTGTATTAAGAAACTAGAAGGGGAAATGAGAAGGCACACACATGACCAGTCAGGATTTGGGCCGGTCAATTCCTCCACAATCATAATGTTAAGAAGTTTTATTTTTTATTTTTTTGTTTTTAAATCTGATGTGGGAATGATTGTTAAAAGTTTGGTGAAATAAAGTGGCATGTTTATTACAGTTATTAAAGAATTTCCTTCATAAAAAGAATAAAATTGTCTTTGAATACCCAGGACATATAGACAACTACAGCAATAACCCGACAAAGGCATTTTAATGTCATAATGTCATGACAATGGTGGGAACCAAAGGACAAGCTGTTGTCAGCTGTTGGTGAAACCCACCTGATCCTGCCAAAGGTTTTGCTGATCTCTGCCAGTGGCTTATCAGCCCAATTAGAGAGGCTGTCTTGTTTATGAACTTTGATTCCTTTCTCAGCTAGTTAGCTTTCCTCCCACCACACTTTCCCGTATCTGGCCAGCTGTCCCTCTAGTCACAAGGAGTTAAGGGCAGAAGCTTGCTGATGGAGGGTGTAAATCCATTCCCAGCACAGGAAAAGACTCAAAGCAGCTGAGGAGGGCAGAGGAGCAGGGCAGCTGTGTAAGTGACAAGCTGTACATCAGGGACCATGAGAAGGAGCTGGGGGTTTGGGGAGGTCAGGCTCCTGGCTCTGTAAAGGCTTATGAAAATCCTGTGCAATACGTGGCTTCTGCCCACCCTGGTTCACACAAATGTGTGCTGTGTGAAAGCTCCAGGGGCCCAGATGGACACACAATGGTCCAGCCATCCAGCTCCCCTCATTTGAGTAGCTGTGGGATCTCTGCAGGTGCCAGTGAGTTTCTTCACATTATCTCATTTCATTCTTACCCTTTTGTGCAGGAGAAGTGAGACTAGGAGAGCTTAAGAAACTTATTTGAGGTTAACAGCTTGTAAGAAGAACTGAAATTCAAACTAGATTTTGTTGGCACAAAGACTATGGTTCTTAAAATTGTGGGTGCCCAGCCAGTAGCATCAGCATCACTCTGGAACTTCATAAAGCTGCATGTTTCAGGGCTACCCAATGTCTTCTGAATGAGAAACTCTGGGAAGGGAACCCATCAGCCCTCCAGGTGATCATGACTTTAAAAATCACTTAACTCTACTGTAGTTTCTTTGAGACAGAGAAGTTTAGTGAGTCACCTAAAGTCAACCAGATTTTGTTTTATTTTGCTTTATGGGCAGAAACAGAACCAGAACTAAAAACCAAGTCTCTTGCCTCTTTGTTCATATAGTGATGCCAGAGAGGCGATCAGGAGAAATGGCTGGCCACCTCCCTCTTGTAGCCCTACTCATTCTCTAAAAGTACGTGCTTCTCCCTATTTTCTCCCTGACCACCTCCCCGTTCCCACCTCACCACCCAACTTCCCACCTCCATTCTCCAAAGTGATGGCAAACAGGACATGTATATCCCCCAGTGCAGGAATAATTTATAAAGTTTAGAGGCAAAGTTTCTGAAACTTCATGTCCACTTCCCCTCTCTAGGTCCCTTTCTGATGTTCTTCTTCTAGACATTCCCCCTTATGAGGTAACTGACCATCTCAGATGGCTCAGGACTATCTAGATTTTACAACTAACAATCCTGCATCTTAGGAGGCTCTCCAGACTAAGACACACAAAGCAGGACAGTTGACTGACTGCCTTACCTCCACCCGACCTGATCATGCTTTCTCCAAGGTTTGGTCCCAACAGTGAGCAGCTGTTAATCCATGTCAGTTTAGATTCCTTCAGTAAACAAAACATTTGTGGAGTCCCTGCTACATGCTAAACACTGTGCTAGGTAAGCAAACCTGACATGGTCCCTGCTGTCACGGGAATAAGAGTCTATTAGAAAAAATAACACGTATTTATAATAAAATGTGATAGGTAGTTTGTTGGGGGAGATAAAATACTATGGGGAACACATTGCAGGGATAATTTGAAGGAGCATCAAAGAAAGCTTTCTATGAGGCATCATTTAGGTGTTACCTGACAACTCACATTGCTAGATAAAGGATCAGATATTATCTTTCCAGGTATATTTCGAGGGGGAAACATCTCTTGCAAATAGAGCCTAAAGGACTTCTGAAAACCAAAGAGCATGAAATGTAATAGTGGCAGAAAAGGCAGCATACCTTGGATTTTGAGAGAGATTCCTTTTCTCCAAAGGCTAAAAAACTAAAACACACTTTCAGACATGTGTGCATACACACACAAAATTGACAGGGGCTAGGATTATAAAAACATGTATAAAGGGATTTGGGGTGGTAGTGAGAACTGTCTGTCTGCAATTCTTCCTTCCTCCAGGTAATCCATTTATTCCACTGCTGGCCCTCTCTTACTCCTCATCTATGCCAAGGGGCTTGACCACAGCCAAACTCTTTCTTTGTGTGTGTGTGTTGTTGAGATGTGACTGGTAGAGAGCCACCACCAGTCCCCCTTCCCCGACACACACACACACACACACACACCATCCCTCTCCTTTCTGCTCCCAAAGAAGTAAGCAAATTAAAACTGGATAAGTCATCCTAGGAGGGGCTGACCCCTTCCCAGGCCATCACTTGGTGCCTGCCACTCCACACAAGTAGATTTCTGGAGACTATTTTGTGATAGCAACTGGGCAAACAAACTTGGAGACAGCTGCAGTGTTTTCCAAAGCTTGATGCACATGCCTTAGGCGGCAGCAGCCCTTAGAGTCGAAAACAACCTTCCAATGTAGAGGGAAGCTTCAGAGCTTTGGAGACAGGGGAGAACCCAAGGGCTTCAGAAAGGATAAAGGACTCAAAAGAGAGCATGAGGGAAAATCAGGCTCTGTCAGCACTTTCCAGACATTTTTTTTTTTTAAATCATTAAAGATAACAAGAAAAAGAAAGAAGGGGTCATGTGGGCGTCTTTGTACAGTGAATCCTGTAAACAGGAAAGACAAAGACAGTATGAAATTGTGTTTACCTGAAAGTCCTTTGTAAATGATATGTGTAAAATAACTTAAAAACACCAGACTGGGCAAAGACTTGCTTCACAATTTTCTACTATTTTCTGCTGATCTGTTACTGGTTAGAATCTAGTGGGTGCCAGAGTGATCTTCTTTCCCTCCTGGTTGTCTGCAGTCCATCTCACTGAACTCTGAGCTCACTAGAAGTTTCCAAGTGATTGCTGGAAAAGGTAATCTGAATGTTTTTCTGCATAGAGCCTGGTTTTGACCTCCCTGCTGTCAGGAGCAACAGTTCACAGGTGATATGGAGGCTCTGGGTCCCTGGGCCTGGCTCTATCACAGAAGTAGATAAACGTGGAGGAGTAAATGACACCTCAGCTTCTGTCTACACTGAGACAAGAGAAGCAGAAAGCAATTGGCCCAGGTTACATATGCTATTGCCAGAAAATTTGGGGGAGAATTTTTTAACATTAGATAAAGCAAACACATTACCACAGTGTGTGTGTGTGTGTATGTGTGTGTGTGTGTGTGTGTATATATATATAGATAGATAGATAGATAGACAGATAGACAGACATATTTTATTTTTTTGCTCAGGATGGAGAAATAAGAAGGGACCAAGCACTGATGCCAGATGGAGGCCTGAATTTGCTAACTCTAAGTAGACAAGGAATCAAGTAGTGCAGAGCCCATAGTGGGAAGACAGAGTAAATTATCAGTAGTTTTCCAAAATTGAGGTTCTGACCATTTGCTCACATGGCAAAATGATAATATATTGGTACTCAACAAGTCGAATGCTTGATATGCTGTGCAAAACAAATGCGCATAGAAAAAGTTGTTTGATGGTTATATAACAAAATATGGACCTTGGCCACCTCAAGGAGAGAGCTCAGAAGCAGGGGATTATTAATATCTTTCATTATAGACTTGTTACTTGTCATATGCTACTGTTATAAATTAATAAAATGTGCATTAAAACTCTCCAGGTTGCAGAAGAAGACAAAGAAGAGAGTGAGGAAGAGCTAATCTTCACAGAGAGTAACAGTGAGGTTTCTGAGGAGGTGTATACAGAGGAGGAGGAGGAGGAGGAACAAGAGGAGTCGCAGGAGGAAGAGGAGGAAGAGGAGAGCGAAGAGGAAGAGGAAAGAACCATTGAAACCCCCAAAGGGATCAACGGAACTGTGAACTACGATGGTGTCAATTCTGACCACTCTAAGCCAAAGACATTTAAAAGTCAGATAGAAAATATCAATTTGACCAACGGCAACAGCGGGAGGAACACAGAGTCACCTGCAGCCATTCACCCTTGTGGAAATCCGACGGTTATTGAAGATGCTTTGGAAAAGATTAGAAACAATGACCCCGACACCACAGAAGTCAACCTGAACAATATAGAGAACATCACGTCGCAGACCCTCACCCGCTTTGCCGAGGCCCTTAAGGACAACACGGTGGTGAAGACGTTCAGCTTGGCCAACACGCACGCTGACGACAGCGCGGCCATGGCCATTGCGGACATGCTCAAGGTCAACGAGCACATCACCAACGTCAACGTGGATTCCAACTTCATCACAGGAAAGGGGATCCTGGCCATCATGAGGGCTCTGCAGCACAACACGGTGCTCACCGAGCTGCGCTTCCACAACCAGAGGCATATCATGGGCAGCCAGGTGGAGATGGAGATCGTCAAGCTGCTGAAGGAGAACACGACGCTGCTGAGGCTGGGATACCACTTCGAGCTCCCAGGACCAAGAATGAGCATGACGAGCATTTTAACGAGAAATATGGATAAGCAAAGGCAAAAGAGGATGCAGGAGCAAAAACAGCAAGAGGGATATGATGGAGGATCCAACCTTAGGACCAAAGTCTGGCAAAGAGGAACGCCTGGCTCTTCACCTTATGCATCTCCCAGGCAATCTCCCTGGTCATCCCCCAAACTCCCCAAGAAAGTGCAGACTGTGCGGAGCCGACCTCCATCTCCTGTGGCCACCCCACCTCCTCCTCCACCTCTTCCTCCCCAGAAGCTGCCTCCACCTCCCCCTCCACCCCCTCCTCCTCCTCCACCTCCTCCAGCTCCCCCTCTCCCAGAGAAAAAGGTCATCACCAGAAATATAGCAGAAGTCATCAAACAACAGGAGAGTGCCCAGCGGGCACTGCAAAATGGACAGAAAAAGAAAAAAGGAAAAAGGGTTAAGAAACAGCCAAACAATATCCTAAAGGAAATAAAAAATTCTCTGAGGTCCGTGCAAGAAAAGAAAATGGAAGACAGTTCCCGACCTTCTACCCCACAGAGATCAGCTCATGAGAACCTCATGGAAGCAATTCGGGGAAGCAGCATAAGACAGCTAAGGAGGGTAAGTCACCCCAGAACAGAACTTCAGACACAGAGTTAATAAGTGAGTTGTACCCCGTTGCCTGGTGGTACCAAAGTCACCTCTCCAAATACTTATTAGTATTCTAAATATTTCAGTATGTGAGAGCAAGTATACCAAGCAAGGTGTCAGGCGCAGGTACATGAATAAGCACATTTCCATTTGAGGGCCGTGCTTGAGCCACCTGCTTAGCACCTCAGTTTTTTAAGGGCCAAGACCCCTTTAAAACATTCCAACATATAAAAAATCCAATTTCCTTAATATGAAAGTCAGGGAGTACAGTCTACATTCCAAGAGGATTCATCACTTGTCAAAAATTTTAAACAAAGTTGCAAGCAGGACAGCCTGATGTATAATATAAAATGTGGATTTATATGCAGCAATAATCAATCTATATTTGGGTTTTTCTCACAATATACTGGTAGAGACAGACCCTATGGATATCTATCTATGTGTGTGTGTGTATGTGTTTTGTGTTGCTTCATTGAAAGAAATTCCCTGTATTTGTAGGTGGAAGTTCCAGAAGCTCTGCGATAAAAACAGTCTCTAGAAGAGTATGCAGAACTGTTCATGGTGTTAAGTAAAAATACATCATGGGATGTTTTCAGTTGCCGCCTTTAATTTGAAATGTTCTCTGACTTTAAAAATAGCTTCACCCAGAAATTCCAAAGAGAATTTAAAGGAACAATCAGCATATTTCTTCTGTAAATATGAAAATAAAGTTTTGGGTTTTTTTTTTTTAATTTTCGTGGGATTTGTGTGGACAAGAAGTGGTTAAAAATGCTCTTCATATCTCTGGATGTGTTGGTGACTTGGAGCTGTCAGGAGTTTAAGAAATGTGCTATTATTTTTGTAATCCAAATAAATTTGGATCAAAGGGTTATTTTTTCTTTTTTAAAAAAAGTCAGACTAATATTTTTCTGTAAGTTGGTACATTTGTCAGATATGTATGTAACATTGCTGAATATTAAAAATATTACATTCTCACTCAAAAGGTTTGAGTCCTTAGCATTTGCCTTTTGTTATTTCATTATGTCTAAGAAATTTTGACCATATCTCTTTCTAAAGGACTGGGATCAAGAACTTTCTTTAATGGGCTCTTGTGCCAGGCACTGTGGCAAATGCCTATAATGCCAGGTACTTGGGAGGCTGAGGCAAGAGGATTGCAAGTTTAAGGCCAGCCTTGTCCTCTTAGCGAGACTCTGTCTCAACATTAAACATTTTTTTTTAAAGGCTGGGGGTGTGGCTCAGTGGTCAAGCAGCCCTGGGTTCAATCTCCAGTACAGCCCTGCCAAATAGGTTCTTGTAACAATAAAACAAAAGGATAAAAGGGTCACCTTTATCATTCTGGATTCATTGATATTAGAGCCAGGAAGAAAGTGGATGGACCTGTGTTTCCATTAGGTATGATGGAAGCCAGTGGTTAATTCAGTCATTTATTATGAAAACCAACTATTTCTGAGGGGAGTAAGTGGAAAGTTAGGAAGTTTCTTGATAGGGAGCAAATAAGTGCCAAAGGAATGCCTGAGAGGCAAACCCCCAAATTCCCAGCCACCTTTGGACTAATGCTAAAGACACACCATTCAGGTCTCCCTGGGAACCCTCCCTGGACAGTGGGTCTCAGTGGTGTTTTGCTTCTTTTTTCCCCTCATACAACCGTGGTGATGCCGACATCCATGAAACATACCTGATGACATGGCTGATGTATTTCCAATTCCCTGCTATCATTCCCCTCCATCCTGTGTTGATGGAAAGGCATCCAAATTCCCATCAAAGAAAGATGTATCAGAGATTACCTTGGCTCCACTCTAGTTCTCCCTCGTCATGTATGAAAGCTATAAATCCTTTCTAAAGTCCTCTGTATTAACTATGATTAGCCATGTATCCTTTGTTTCCTACAGATTAGAAAAGCGGTCTCCACAAGGTCTCAGGGCTATCCATTCAATAATGATTTGCTTCATGGACAGAGTTTTGGGTATCTCCAATCAAGAAGACTGTGTTTCACTAGAAATTTTCTTTGACACTTCCTTGGTTTGTTTCTATAAGTTTATTCCCATTGTTTATCCATTCTCTTACTGAATAAGAATAGCCATTGTAATCACTTCAAGAGGATTCCTGAGGTCCAGTGAGCTAAGAGGGTGGTAGGTGAGTGATGTCTCCAGTATATTTCACAGCCTCAAAATGCGGTGTCCCCATTGTATATACAAAGAAACTAACGCACAGAAAAGTTAGGAAACAATGACTACATAACGCAGGTTCTTTCCATGTCATTGCCCCTCAATCCTTCCATCCTGACTGGAATCCTCCAAAGGAGGATTGGATTCCTCCAACCACACGAAGTTGGTTATTTCCCTTGGAAGTCATTCTCTGTTTCACTTCCTTCTATTAGCATTCACAATCATCATGTTTACTCTTGCTTAAAGAAATAAGTTAAGTTTAGGTTTTCAAAGGTGTGTGTGTGTGTGTGTGTGTGTGTGCACTCATGCATAAATTTAGACTATAAAGTCAAGTCAGACCTTTCTTTCCCCTAATACCGTGTGCACAATGTCAGGGTTCTCCTACATGGAGGGGCGGGAGTGACAGGTGAACAGCTTCCAATTCCATCCTGTTGAGGCAGAGGAGCAAGTGTCTGCTGACAATCTGGTCATTGATAAGAGCATACAGGAGTCCCAGAAAAGGTATGTGGCAGCCCTCCGGAATGAGGAGGGAAGAGCTAGTGTTGTGTTGACAGGAGCTGGTTGGACTGGAGAGACTGGCCAGGCCTTCTCCTCAGAAAGGAGTGACTAGAAGACATATTTTCTCTTTTGCATCATAAAAAGCTACCTTGCTAGAGCTTTTCTCCTACTTCAGAGATTGCAGAATGCGCTTTTACTAGGCATTCTACAAAATCCAAATAAAGATATGGGCCTTCACATTCAATCCACAAAAGAGAACACTATAAAGTCCATAATAAGACATAGTTATGCTTATCATTAAGGAAAAAAAACATTTCTAGAATGTGCTATTGCAGAATCTAGTACTGTAAACATGTAAGATTTTATGTTAGTCATCATTCAACACAGGATGGGGACCCTAGTTCATACTCTCTGCAAACTCACAAAGCTGGTACGAAACTAATTAGTTCATCTTCTATAAAGAGCTTTCAAATCACTGGGAGAAAGGCTATCCAAGACCCGATGAGACGTTTAGGCTATGATTTATACATACGTGTGGACCTCCGAAAATACACCTCATTCTGACTTGAAATCGGGCCAGAATGCTGAGTCTCACACTGCTTCACAGGCCCTGCTGCCATAGGTATTTAATAACTCTGTGTCAGCAGGATCTTGATTTAACACTTGCCCTGAGATGGTTGCTATGAGGGTGAAAGGAAGAGGTAGTGACAGGCTGCAGTGTCTATATGGAGATATTCTAAAGACAAGGTGATCAATATGCTCTTGAAAAGAGTTCGTAACTTATTCCTTTTGTGACATAGTTAAAACTATTTCTTCTTTGTTTCTCTGAGGCTGCTAAGGTGGATTTTTAGGTCCATTAATCACCACATACATTATATAAAAGGTTAAGGATTGACCTGAGACTTAGAAGGATCCAAAATATGTACCACAATTGGTGCACTTAAAATCTGCAGACATTTCCTGAGTGCATACCATGTTCCAGAAACTCCTACAGATGCTGGAGAGGCTTGGTGAGCAAAAGAGTTCAAGCCCCATCCTCATGTGACTATATTCCATGTAAGGAGGGACCTCATACTATTCTTTTTGGCACCTGTGCATGTCCTTATCCAGTGAATCCTATGGAGGAAGAACTGTGCCCAATGCTGGGGAGACCAGCTTGAACTAGAAAATGTCTTCTACCTCAAAGTAGTGGAAATCCTAAGAAATCAACCTTTCCAGATGAATAAGAAGAACTCTTCTTCATCTATGAGCTGTACAAAAATAGGTGTTGGGTAGGTTTTACCTGTAAGACACATTTTACCATTGATCCTTGATCTAAAGTAGATATGAAGTGAAGAAAAGCTTATCAGAGAAGGTATTACCTTTATTTGTATATTTTAAAGATAGAGAAATCACCAGGGTTTTTAAAAAAAGTCTAATGATGAGGAAAGATATTTCAGTTTGAGGAATCAGGGTAGTATAGAAAATGGCCAGAAATCATATAATTTTATGTAATTCTGTAAAAACATCAATTTGGTAAAAAGTTAACATTTCTCTGTTTTTTTTTCCTTAAGTATTATAACCTTGGTGGATTAAGAAGAGGAGTTTTATGATTTCTGTATGGTCTTTTCTTTTTACAAAAATAGCATGTGATCAGAAGAACTACTGATAACCTTGAAGTATGTATCTTTTAAAATCCTTCTTGCATATTTGAACACACATGAAACTATTTTTTCTATGAAAATGTAAAGATAGCTTATATACCATTATACCACCCACATTTTATTTAATCAATTTCACCAGCTATCAAATAAATATTTAGATTATTTTGATTAGTTTTCTGGTGTTGGGTATTTTGTCTGTTCCAACTCATCTCTTAGCATTTGATTATTCTAACCTTTCAATTTCCCAAAACCCTTAGAAGAAATGATTGGTTGAAAAATCACAGCTGAAACATTGTTTTCCAGATAGAACAGAGTCCAGGGGCATCCCTGTGGTACACCAACACTGGAAATTAGATTTCAACCTAACTGTCGTGTTTACCAAGTTGCTCTCAGCCAAATTACATGCCTATCTGACCCATGGACATGTGGTAAGCACATTTCAAAAAGCCAGTAAACTTTTCTAGGTCTAAACAAAAGGCCTGAACAAGTTAGTGAAAGCTAAAGAATATGTACCCAACTATGAAAGCCATGAGAAGCATTAAAGGATTGTAAAAGGGGGAGCAGCATGATATTTTAAAAACAACATGTTTATGATCTAAAAACATGACTTGTACAACTCAGGGAAGGATAGATTTAGTGAGGCCAGGAAGAAGAGTTAGGAGATCATTTTTATAATCGAAGAACGAAGTAAAGGATGAAAACTTGAACTGTGGATGCTGTATAGGTGTGCTCAGGTGAGAACAGATGGAATAGACATTAAGAAAGCGTAAACTAATCTGAATTTAGTTACTAGTTAGATAGAGATGGCAGGGGACAATGCAAAAAAAAAAGGATCTATGTGGGTATCTGCATTCCTGGCTATGTGATTTGAATGGCCCCAATTGCCACAAAGTGGAATAAGAATATAGCAGGAACAGGTGTTAGGGGAGGAAAATGGGTTCAATTAAAAATACCTTTCTGAGGTGCCTGTCCACCTGACTGTGAGGGTCTAGAATCCTGATGGTGGCATTTGTGCTGAAAGTAGAATTTGGAGGCTTGTGTGGTCTCAGTGGCATTTAAAGATAAGGATTTGACAAGGTCACCCCGGGGGGGGGGGGGGAAGTGTGGAGAACTGAGAGACTGTATGAGCAGAGAGAGTGGAAGAAATCAGACAGAATATTCCAAAGCAGAGAGCTGAACTAGGGAAGGAGTAGTCAATGGCATGAAATGACTCATTGAGTCCTACAGCCCAGAGGTGTTTAACTGTTGACTTTGGAGAGGGCCGGTTCATGGGCAGTGGAGACGGAGATTAGAGTGTGGGGTTATGGTGGCAAAGAGATTGGCGTGACTCAGCAAGATAGGGAATTCATGATGCTTAAAATAATGACTGTGCTGCTGGAGAGTCAGAGGTCACCCAGGTTCAGGATTAAAAAAGGCCCATCTTCCAGGTATGTTACTTTTACTTGACAAGAGAAAAAATGTTCATACACAATGTGATGACCCATAGATGAGGTGTTGGTTAACCGTGGTCCACATATACAACAGTGATCCCATGAAGATCATATATCCTAGTGAGGTCATAGCAGTCTTAGTTTATGTAAGTACACTCTATGAGGTTCACAAAAGAACAAAATCACCTAACAACAGATTTCTCAGAACATATTCCTGCCCTTAAGTGATGCATGATTGTATATTAGTCCACCTGTCTATCCCTATTTCAAAGATCCAGATAAAGTCTGGAAAGCTCATTTCATTCGTGGCAGCCCAAAATCTTCTGCAAGGTTACTGAAAATTCTGGGTGGATTTGGGGGCTTATCTGCTTATGGCTGGCTTTGGCTCCATACCAAGAGTGCATCTTGCAAACCTATGATTAATGTCCCTATTTCAAGCCACATTGACCCCATTATCACCCTTTCGTGATCCCTACCGATTCAATATTACATGAAAATGTGGGAAAAGAAAGTGGGATTAACATTAGAGCAACACAAAGAGCTACAATTTGAACATGGGAGATATCTGTTAGTTATTAAAAAATCCCCTGGCTAACTCACTACCAGAGATGTTTTCCAAGTTTTATCCCACATAATAGTCTGTGTTTCCTGGCCAGCTTATCACTTTCTTCCTCTTCCTCTTCTCTTTTCATGGTTGGGCCTCAGCACCACCCTTCTAGATTACCCTTGGGAGTTCCAGTTCTTTTCCCTCTGTCATGCCCAGCAAACTCTTGCCATCCTTTCCCTAAGGGCAGGTCTCCCTCTACCTTTGCAAACTCAAACAGGTCAACGTAGTCAGTAGATTGAAAGGGCTTTTTATTTAACAAGAGCCACCTTACAGTTATAATTTGTGAATAGAATTTTCTTCTCTCTGAAAAATGGTATACACTATCCTTAATTACTGTGAAACCCCTTGTTGAACAACTCACTATCTGTTACCTGGACTGTTGTATGGCTGTTGCTTCCTAACTGGTTTCTCTAACTTCATTCTGTTGATTCCTAATTTGCCTTCAACATGTCAGAGTGATATTTTTCCAAAGAGCAATTCTGATCTTGTCAGTCACCTGCTTGGAATT
Source organism: Marmota flaviventris (assembly GCF_047511675.1). Taxonomy (NCBI): domain Eukaryota; kingdom Metazoa; phylum Chordata; class Mammalia; order Rodentia; family Sciuridae; genus Marmota; species Marmota flaviventris. The sequence continues at coordinate 50,498,128 of NC_092498.1, forward strand.
TATCAGCGGTAATCTGCACTCTACAGAATAAAGTCCTAATCCCTTGGTATAGAAAACATGATCCTCATTATTTTTCTCATTTTCCAAGACTCCTACTCATGAGGCCTGTGCCCAAGCCATACAGAACAACTTGTGGTTCATGGATCTTGCCCTCATCCTACCTCATCCTACCATCCTACCTGTCTGGAATTCTCTTCCTACTCTTTGTATATGGGTAGCATCTACCCATCTTTCAAAGGAGACCTGATAGGTGAGTAACTTATTGCTCGAAGGCATTCTTCAAAAGACCCCATGTTCTCTCTACACTTTCCCTGAGTGATCTCATCCAAACGCCACATAATACCCAAACCATAACCTTAGCACAAATCCCACGGACCCCCATGTCAAATAGACAAGCATGAGTTTAACACTGAACTCCTCTTCCTGTTCTTGTCCCTGCTGTATTCCACATTTAATTCATTGTATATTCTTCCCTATCCCCATCCTTTCTTTTTTTCCTGCTGGGCAAAGTTCCTCCCCCCCCTACCACAAATTCAACATTGATAACCAGCTCTTACATAGCACTTGCCACATGAGCTTTTTAAGGAGGCATTCTTGATCTTGTTTGTGTCCCAGGGTCAAATATGTTTGATAAGTGTTTGTTGAATTGAAGGATCCCTATAAAAGATTGCTCACAATGTGTGATCTTTATGATAAGAGCATTTTGCATTTCTGGGATATTGTACAGAGTATGCTTTTCCAGATAGAAAATGCTTCTGGTTCATTCAACACCTTCAAGCCAGCATAAGTCTCAGATCTTGCTCCTCAAACACAGTTCTGGCCCTACCACTTCCATGTATTTGGTTATAGTCTCTTTTCAGTTCAGAATGACTCTTTTTTCCTCACTTTATCTCCTTGAGTCAATAAGCTACTCATTTTTCAGGGTTTATTTCTATGGAATTTATCTGTTCCATCCTTCTCTGAGTCTTCCTTATCCCATACTCAATCTTCTCATTTGGTGCATACTACATTTAGATTTGCATTATACTGCTTATCCATATATCTTAATCTCCTCACTCTCCCCCTGGACTGGTATCCAAGAGATCAGCTGCTATATCTTATTTTTGTACATCACTCCATTCACAGAAAGGACTCAGTACATATATTTCAATAGATAATTAGCTGCTCAACAACAATGAAGAGACATCATGATAGTATCATCTCACTCTTCTACCCAGGGTGGCCAACAGCGGTAGCCCTTTCCTTCATGCTCTGACTAGATGTTACATGAATTGCAATGCTCAGCTCTGAAGAATGCCTTAACCACTAACCATTTTGGAACTTGGTGAGAGAGGAGATACTATTTTTGAAAATCATATAATAGATGACATGTTGACATACAGAAGTATTCCCAAGCCAAAGAGGGGAGAATAAGTGACAAGTATTTTACCCTCACATAATTTTAGTGCATAATATTATTGAACTCTGTGGTAACACGGTAAGCTTTCCAACAAAGGGTACTACATAGAATTCCTGTATTTAGTGACTTCTGCCTTCTGAAGGATCCTGAGATCTAGATCTGTCCTTGGATTAATGTAAGCTAAACCAGAAACACCCTGGAATCAGAACAAATAGTCCATCTGGAGGGCCACTTGTGGGGAGATGTTCAGTCAGCCAAGAAAAATTCTTGTTTGTGTAGGACAGTAGATATTATCTGACCGTGGTCAGAGTGGTGCTGCTGGAGATGGGTGGATATGTCACCACAAGGTCTGATCAGAGCAAGAAGTGACCCAGAATTTAGCTATAAGGCTTCAGGGATTTGACTTAAGGAACTTGAAAGGGCAGGAGAAGAGCAAGGCAAGCTATACTCCACATATGAACTGGAGGACAGGCAAGAAGCTAAGAAACTAGTTTAGATGGGATGGGTGCAGTCTAAGAGCAAAATAAGAGGAGTCATTGGTCTTGTTTGGGTATGAATGCCCTGATTCCCCCCCCCCAGTGGAAGTTGGCATTAGAGAAAGGTGCTATAGGGAGGGGATATGGCACATTGTATATAAGCTGAAAATCGTGTTCAATTTTACTTTTACTTACTGATATTTATTTTGAATTTTAAAAAATGTTTTTATGGGGCTGAGGTTGTGGCTCAGCGGTAGAGCTCTTGCCTAGCACGTGTGAGGCACTGGGTTCAATCCTCAGCACCACATAAAAATAAAAACAAATAAAAATAAAGAAATTGTGTTCAACTATAACTAAAAAAATATTTTAAAAAATGTTTTTATGTTGATCATGGTTGAGAAAGGAGGTTTTAGAGGAAGGATTGGCCACAGAATCCAGGACAGGGCAGGACTTACACAGGGCAACCAAGGGGTCTCAGGGAATGTAATACTAAGGAGCAGCCTGTGGTAAGAGTCTCACTGCACTTCCGTGCCAGAGTTCTTAGAGCATGCACTCCCTCTTTGAGACTCAAAGACTCCACTCAAAGACTCCCTCAAAGACTCCCTCAAAGACTCCACTACCCCTTTTCCACACATGGTCTGGGGGCAGTGGCTTCTTAGGTTTCAGTGGGGAGAGTTTGGCAAGCCAGAGATTGACAACTACAAAACAAAAGTTGTGATCTCAAAACAAAACATCCCAGGGTAAAATGATGATAATTTTAAAAACCCTAACTCTTGAGTTCATTAAACAAATTTGCATTCTGCAACTGAGGGTTTTACTTTGGTGTGTTTTGTTTTTACACTGACTATTTGACACAAATTTTCAGACGATTGATCATTAAACATTGTGTACTTAGCTGCACTGTCTCTACAACAAGTTAAACTATGGGTTAGCAACGTAACTTTTTTGAGTCATGTATTTAAGTGTTTTTAAAATTAGTAATTAAATGTAATTAAAGAGTGTACCCATCGTCTTTCATCAAAATACTGTGGTCACTGGCACAAACTGCTAATTTTATCTCTTTCTGAAATGAAATCTCAGATGATCCATTAATCATGCATTGCATAAACACAACCAATGAGTGAAGTCACTCTAAATTACAATTTGCACGTAGTCTTTTGTGAAGTTATCAGGAAATAATTCTCCTTCAAGCTGAGGGTGGGCCAGGCTCCCCCAACCCCATTAAGAAATAATATTCATGTGAACAAGTCAGCCAATGAACAGCATCTCAAAGGGATGCTTTATGTTGAAGCAAAACTGGAAAAATGAACTTTTACCTTTTAAAAAGTTTACATTAAAGAAGAGTTTGAGGGAAAAATACCTATTTGCAAGTGTCTTTCTAGACAGAAATTACTTTAAATTCACAAAGAGGACTCTGAAGTAATTCCAGATAAATTTCTGTGTAAATATTTATAAAGTGCTTGGGATTACTCAAACATACCGGTTACCTAATCCCATAGTTCAAATGGAAAAAAAATATTTTAATGGTGACACAGAAGGGACTGGGGAACAAGGATAAGCAAACCACGACACATTATTTAAAAAAAAAAATTCTATTCACATACTCCAAAAATCTGGGTTTGTCCCAATATCACAGCTTGCCCTGGTGGCCACTGGTTTAGCTGCATGATTATAATTATAATGCATTTTCCTTTCTGTTGCATTTTTTGCTTTGAAAACAAAGCATGACTTTGCATGTGCATAAGGAGAAAAAGTAAAGATATTGGAGTAACATTTTTACTTTTTACCCAGACCATTGCTGGTGTTTTATGTCACCACATAGGTAGGGTACCACAGTGGTTAAGGGTCTTGAGAACTTGAGACTCAGCTCTGCCACTTACTAGCTATTTAACTTTGTCCAAATTATTAGGCTTTTCCAAGTTACATTTACCTTGTTGTTCATATAAAACATTTCATGCTAAATTTCAGCAAAACTGATTAGTGTTATGATGGATGTTTTTTCTTGAAGGAAAACCATGTTAGGGATGAAAGGTCTGGGAAAGGGATGAACACAGCCATGGGAGTTTTGGAAGCTCCTTGAATGGATTTCTGTCATCCAAAAGTAGTCCAACCTGAGTCTACAAGACAGCATCTCTGCAGAAAGGAGACGGGGTCAGGAGATGCCCCTTTGACGAAGTCAAAGAGCAGTTTATGTACTGGGAATTGCCAACCAAGTGGGCCCTCTGAGGAGTGTGTATTAGAAAAAAACTTTCTTGGAATGGTAAGTGTATTGCCACCATCAAGCAGGACCAATATTTGAAGGTATTCTTGTTATTATTTACAAGAAGTCCATGGGACTTCCACTGTGCTCCCCATCCCCAAATATCCATATGCTTACAAGTTATAAAACCCATACAAGGCAAAGCAAAATCCTCCTGTATGTGTTTTATACACCTCATCCCTTTTAGACACCTGACAATTACTATCTGTTTCTGTGATAGGATGGCGATTGGGGGAAATGACAACACAACATTGTACTAGATAATTTCCATAAGTAGTAAGCAGAATGTAGGTTATTACCACTATTTTCAGAGAAAGAGAAAAGCTGCTAAGTGATTTAAGAGGCAAAAATTTCAAGAGATGTTGTAACCAAAGACTGGGAAGCAAACTTCACTAATTCTCCAAAATCTGTTGTTTTCTTTCAGTTTCCTGTTCAATTTTATGCAGTAGTTTCTATCTTTTGAGATGATGTGAAAAAATGTCACTGGGAATTTAGGTCTCAAAACCAAACACTTGGGCAAAATAGTTATCTACGTTTGGACATTTACATAGCATTATGCTTGTTTCTCCAAGGACTTGGCCACAGAAGCTCTGGTAAATTGCTTAATATTGTCAGGCGAGGTGCCCCATTTATTCAGGCCAGTTGCTCCACAGGAAATGGGTAACAATATAAAATGTCACATGTACCTACATTTCTCTGAATAGCATGTTAAACATTGAGATTTGAGCATGTCCAAAATTCTATGCCTAATGATCCTTTTTCTCACTTTTAAGACGATGACCATCTAGAGACCCTGCTTTAGCTTTGATGAAACAATTAAAGGAATAAATACATATCTGTCCTTCTCATCTACAAATTTTGCACCTGCAGATTCAACCACGTATTAAAAATATTTGGCAAAAAATTGCTTCTGTACAGATTATGTACAGATTTACTTTTTTCATTCTTATGATCCTCTAGTACCTTTTCAGGTATCATGCATAATGTGGAGATGATTTGAAGTACAGGAAGGATTGTGAAGTTATATGTAAATACTACACCATTTTACATAGGGATTTGAGCATTAGTGGATCGTGGGTAGTACCCATAAGGGTTCCTAGAATCCTCTGTGGATATGGGGGGGGGGGTGGCTCAATTTCCTATATTACAGCAGGATTTAAACTCTTGCTATATTTAGAGGTACATTTTATAGCAATTTGATATTAACAACTCTGCAGTAAAACAGCCGGTAGTCACCAAATCTTCTAACTAGACTGTTTTCACCACTGAACTTACTGCCAGTCTTTAGGGTACTGATTATAAATATATTTTCCTTATCCTGTTTTAATAAAAAAATTTCTTTAGATCAAATGCCAAGTGTAGGCATGTAAATAACCTAAGAATCATGACTAGCTGGAAAGGCTATTTCTCAACCTAAAGAGAGTCAGCTACAGACCTTGCGTACTAGTTCCTCGTATCTGGCAAGTTGTTTTTAATTTCCACAGGTTAGGGGGTTCTAAAGTACATCATGTGTGTGTGTGTGTGTGTGTGTGTGTGTGTATGTATATATATATACACAAAAATGCTTTTGCCCATGCATACTAACAGTTATCATTTCCTAAATAACACTAAGTCCTAATAACACTCCAGTGACCTGTTAGAGCAGAACTTGTAATTTTACATAGGTTTCAAATGTTGACTTAGCCATTGGTTCACACCCTGGTTGTACAGTTTTGATGTTGAACATTCCCTCCAAGGGTCCATGTGTTAAAGGCTTGTTCCCTGGGGGGGGGGGTGCTATTGGGAACGTGCTTCTGATGGGGACTGTAGAACTCCAGACCCTTCCTCATTCTCTTTGCTTTCTGGCCTTGAGGGGTGCGTCTGCTTTGCCACACACACCCCATCATTGCTATCTGTACCCTCACCAGAGGCCATAAGCAATAGTCTGTCCAATCAAGAACTAGAAGCTCCCAAACTAAGACAAAATAAGTCTTCTCTCCTTACAGGTTAATTGGCTTAGGTATTTTGTTATAGTAATGTGAAGCTGAGTAATATACCAGTGTATCTCCAACATTTGGTGCCATTCTTTACTTTGTCCTCAGTGCATGTCTTTGCTAATCAAAAATGGTTGTGAGCACACCTTCTATTCAAAATTGACTGTGTCAAGGTAATTTAATAAACTATAAAAACTTGCTGAGGAGCTGGCTGGAAAAAAAAAATAAAGCCTGGTTACTTAGCATTATGTGCTCATCTGAATTGGCCCTATTACCCTGATCCTAGAGAAATATTAGTACATGGAATGAGATTTTATTCTGGTGTCTACTTCCAACTTATAGTAACAATAATCACTGTAAATACTGTGCTTTTGTGTAAGAAATTAGAAAAATAACACTTGCATTCAAGTGCATTTATCTACTGGTTTGGAAAACTTGACATCTGGGAATTTTGAAGACTTGGGATAGCATTTCCTTTGTTCCCATTTCTCCTTTATTTGCCCGATCCTATTAATATTTAAGAAATGTGTATTTGAAAGCATTTTAGAAAATTTCCTTTTTTTAGTTTTTAAAAATGTCCATCCCTATCTTCAATTTTGTTGAAGATCTTATCAACTTGAAGATAAAGAAATAGGCAACTTGAAAGACATCCCAAAGTTTATTATGTTAAGAAGTTCATATGTGGGGTTATTACTCTAATCCAAACTCACCATATATTATAAATGGAGACCAAAATATGAAGAGACTGCTAAATCTAAGTGTGAACCAGCCATGTGGTAGAAAGAGCAAACACATTTCTTTTTTTCTGTACAATTTATCTTACCTTTCCCAACAACCCACCAAACCTCATTTAACAGCTAGTCAAGTAGGCTTTGCAAAGGATTTGCTGAATCAAAACAACTGAAGTGCACAATATATATTACTCCTATGCCAGCAGAATGATGTTGCTTTAAAAATGATTTAGGGAGTTTGGGGAAAGAAGAAACAAGAAAAAGACAGTGATTCTCATAAAAACCATTTCCCCCCCCCTGCTGTTTTGGACTCTGGGAAAACAAAGTGATAAAAGTGCTTATTTTTCATCCTTCAAAATAAAGATTCAAATACATTTAATTTTACTGAGCATTCTCTTGATCACCTATTTTGAAAAAAAATACATGCTTATAAAGAAAAAGTGTCCTCCCTATTCTCTGCCTCTTTAGACTTTGACCCCAAAAGAAAAGGGTTCTTTTTTAGGTCAAAAGCTGGTTTAGGGGCAACAGAATTAGGACTTGGTCAGCTTTGTTCCCCTATATTCAATGGGAAATGATAATGCCTTTCTTACACCTAATTTGTTCTTCCCATACCACAAACATTTTATTTTCCTGCCTCTTTTTCAACAAGGTTGAAGTACTTGCAACCAAAATTAGAACCTCCCCTTTCTTACAAATAGTAAAACTAGGAAGTTGGATTTAAAGTGTTGTTTGTCCTTGTGCTCTTGGAAGAACTCCTGGTCTTTAAATTGACAGTGCAGCTGTTGAATGAAAACTATTCAGAAAGATGTAATCTGAAACTTGTCAGACAAATCGATTGTAAAGTTTTTAAAATATTTACATCTAAGACAATGCCTATTTACATCCATAAGAAACTAATAAAAGTAATTTGGATGTATAATCAAAAGCTCAACCTTATTTCAACCCAGTACTAAATGGCAGAAGTACCCTATGATGACCAAATGCTTGGGCAATGTAGGGTGACCGCCATCGATGAGCCAAGACACCATCACATGCTTGGTCGGAGGCTGACTTCTCAGAGCAAGCCAGCTTTTCTGGGCAGAGATGGGCACAGGATGCTGGTGGCTTCTATCAACACCCAGATGATATGTGAGAAAGGGTGTAGTCTGCGGTCATATCTTTCAGAAATAAACTAAATCTGTGGCTTATTTTTAAGAAAAATATAAAACAAGGATGCAACAATATTATGGTGCAGGGAAAGGAGTAAACTAGTAGTCAAATGTGGCTTCTGAGAGTCCTTGAACTGATAAGCCCACAACCACTCTGAATATGGTACCCCTTTTTCTGTGAAATTGAGAGTGTGGTCTTGATAATGCCTACATGCCTATTTCTTCCAAAATAGCTCGACGGTCTCCAAATGTCTTTCAATTGTGAAATAAATGTTTTAAAGGATGTCAGAGTGGGTGGGATCTTCTTACTCCCCTGTTGTACCTTAATGTCTATTTAGTTCTTAATGGCAGTTATTTAAATATGTTGATATTGATGCTTTTAAAAATCTTTAGAAGTAGGCCTTGATGAAAATAGCAATAACTAAACTAAATTCTAGGTCATGATATGCCAACCAATTCAAGGCCTAAAACAGTGTTTTGGTCATGTTCCATAATGCAATTAGATAATGTTGAAAATAAATTCTCTCCTAAATAGAAAATTAAGAAAAAAACAAATCTTACTGAAGTAAGAGTATAAGGAATTCAGGAGTCACTTCAAATATACTAGAAATTTCCTAAAAGACAAATAGCTGACTAAATTGAAAATTGCTTATAAATTACTATTTTACTCAAATTGTGTAGCATTCATAACTTCATTTGTCTTGATGATGGTGCAGAGGACCAGTTTAGATTTACACTGAACTTGTGTAAAATTAAATACAGCATCAACAGTACAATCATCAATGTGCATTTCTTTTTAATGCTATGGCAGAAGCATCTGGAAAGGCAAATATTTGCATAGGTTCCTCAAGGTAATGGAGGATAGTATATATCACATACAGACGAGGGTCTTAATCATTAGCTGCAAAGCCTGTTCCCCATCATACCACAACAAACAGTTTACCACATCTTCTTCTTTTCCTAATAATTTCCATAAAAACAAGAGTTAAAATAAAATCCACAAATAAATGACGGAAAGATTATGAGAGAATGCTGTATTTAAAAGGCAAGATGGGAGAGTGTCAATTAAAAAAAAAGTGCAAGGTAAAATTCATCAACTTTTCCACAAAGGATTTTTTGTTGCACTATAAATAGGCCTTATCACTGTTCTTGTCCTTGAGGAGCTCCATTCCTAAAGCAGTCATTTCACAATCTGTTGATTAGATAAATATGATGTGACAGGACAATTCTGAGGCACTTTTCTCTTTAAAAATTCTTTTAAGTTTGTTTAATACATTCTTAATGGCTCACATTCGTACATCAGAAACAACTTTATTTTTTAATTTTTTTTAGTTATACATGGACACAATATCTTTGTTTTAATGTGGTGCTGAGGATCCAACCCAGTGCCTCAAGGGTTCTGCCATTGAGCCACAACCCCAGCCCCAGAAAACTTTTTAATAGAACATACTATTCTTGAAATATTTGTTAACTTTGGCTGAAGCTCTTGAAAGGCATTCTGTAGCAACCTACACTCTGGATTCCATAACTCAGTTTAATCTTCAGACACCCACTTATGCCAGAGTCAGTGGAACAGAAAAATTCTATTTATCAAAAACTGAATTTCCTGTTTAAAAAAGAACACCATCTTTGATACTGTTTTTATTGAAAACTATTTATGGCTCACATGAACTGCTGTATTTGGCGTTTACTGAAACTACCAGTAAACTTCAATATCATTCTAATTTAGAAAACTTTTAACATTTTTGGTATGCGGAAGAGTTCCAAACAGTGTGACCTTGTGATGTGAATGCCCTGTGTTCCACAGCACTCACTGGCTTCCAGGGGAACTACTGAGCAGCTGTCATGTTTCCCAACAGAACAGGGTGTAACAGTTTCTTGCTCACCATGTTTATTTAATGGCACACTCCAACTCTCAGGCATGAAGTCTGCTAAAAACTTCAACCACCATCATTTGTTGTTGAATATGCTTTGGTCTTCTCCACAGTTTAAGGATTTTGTTACCTAGTTTAGTCTTTTAATCAACAAATAAAAACACACCATTTTATGCTATTTGGGCCAAATTAATTTTATTATGCTCCATGATGAATTGCCACCAGTGCAACATCCTATTCACTATACAATTCAAAAAAAAAAAAAAAAAAAAATCACATACTAAACAAAATTTCAGTTGATAAATGGAAATGAATGATTGAAAATTTTTATGAATCGCATACATACAATATGTGGCTAGCTGAAATTGTCTATCACATAGCATTTAGATATAAAAAGCCTCATGCTAGTTTGTTAAATGCGAAGGCTACCAGACAATCATTTCGCTGGAGTATATATGGGAGGCTTTCAGACAATGCACAGGTATAGTGCTGCCCACAGTGCAGAACGGTGGAGGACTGAAACATGCAAACTTTATCTTACTCAGTAAAGAAGATGTAGTTTTCATGCCTGGACTGAACTCCACAGCTATTGTGTTTCAACCAATAGAAACTTAGACTTTGTGCAATCACAACAAAAAAGTCTTTTTCTCCTTAAGAAAAAAGAACAAACTCAATTGCCTTTGGCAAATTATATACCCATCTTTTATGTATGTTTCCAACTCTGAGAATTGATATCCTCTGCTCAGAGAAGCTCCTGATAAATACTTATCATACCAAAGTTAGATAGAAAATCCTGAATTCCTTGGCCAAAAGTTAAGAAACACCTTAAATTGGCATTACCTTACATTTCTAGGCCACTTAAAACATTTTTTATAATGTCATAGAAAAGACATGTTTAATGAAATGTATTTTTCCAGAACTGGAGGATTGAATTCAGCAGTGCTTTAACACTGAGCTACATCCCAGACCTTTCTATTTTGAGACAGGGTCTTGCTAAGTTGCTGGTCTCAAACTTGTAATCCTCCTGCCTCAGCTTTCCAAGTCATTGGGATTATAGGTATGAGCCACTGCACCAGACTTAATGTTATTTATTTAAAATAATTATAATGTCCTAGTTAATATTTGCACAAAATTTTGATTTTATTGGTTAGTAGCTGTCCAACCTTATCCACACCAGACTCACTGAGCTAAAGCCACAATAAAAATGATAGTAAGCAGAAAAGGTTTCTAGCAGCAAAGGGCGCTGTTTTTACAAGAAACAAAAATCTAGAATCTTTCCCATGTGCTTAAATTACTCTTGCAAGGAAGGTAACATTCTTTGAATAACTTAACTATTTTACTGCACCACTTACTGCTTTCATCAACTAAACCTCTTAAATTATTTTTATGATAACTAGATGCATGATCACTAGAGATTATGTGATAAACTGGTTAAAATTCAAGCCACATCTTGCAGGTCCAGCCTGTCAAGATCATGCCAATACTAGATTTTGGTCGAAACGATTCTAGATAGAATAATTTTTAGTTGGGTATCGTGACTATAGTAATGAAATACATTTGGAACTACATTCTGCATATGACTCAATGTGAGAAAATATGTCTGTATTTAAATCAGATAATTTTCTACCTAAAATTCAAAGTAGGTAGATATAATAATTAGCACTATAAATATGAATGACCATCTTTAGGTGAATTAGTGTATTGTAAAGAGGGAAGGACACCCTAATTTTAACACACCATTTAGTATGCATAAACAAATGTGCAGGTTGTAAGGTTTTATTTTTTTAAAAAAACTATTAAATCAGAATCAGTTATGTGTTTCAAGAAAATTGACATTTGGACCATCAATCTTTTAAGAAAAATGTAACCCTTCACTTGACATTTGACAAAAACCTTGGGAAATTATCAAAAGAAAAATATACAGTATGTTAGGTTCAGCATTACAGTACATACCTTTGCCAATTAATTTGATATTTATGGTTGGTATTTTTGAAGACCTCAATCTATACAAACTGAAAAACAGAATGACCATTATGGTTCATGAAGAATAAAACTACCCCAAAGCCTCTAAACTCCAACTTAAATAATTTTTCAGAATAATACCAAAAATATTTTTTTAAGAGTTTTGCCAAAAAGCCTGTCACATTTGTTACAGCATAAACATAACCGCAATCAAGTACAGGTATGGAAGGAAGGGTTCCCTGTGGTTCCAGCCTGCAAACACCACTACTGTGCCAGTAACAGCAATGCTGCTGTAAGAGGCATAATTGATTTCGCCTACTGGGATCTTTGTAGAGATGTCATACAGAGCATATTGCTAAAATTTGAAAAATGGCATCAGTGTAGTGATGTCTAGAGAACTGTGCAAGGTATCAACTTCAACATTCATATGTAGCATTGTATTAAAAATGAAGGGGCTAAAGAAACTAAGGTTTACATCACTTAAAAAAGAATGTAGTGCTATAATAGATTTTAATAAGAAAATTTAGGTACAGAAAAAGTAGGGTATGAAAATAGTGTTTTCCTTCTGGCATTATAACTAAATTACATTAAGGTTTTTGTCAGTCTCACATATAGTATTTAAACTCCCTTGTTGATGGAATGAAATATATTCACAAATCAAGTGAGCATCCTGGTGTAAACTTGTACACAGTAACAGGGAGTAGCTTTGTAGAGGATTATGACAAACCTTTACAGATTAAATGAGGTATTGCACAGATTAATTAAAAAAAAAAAAAAGCAAAAAAGGCAACAAAAATATACAGCAAATTGGTAGAACATTTACATGATAATTTTACAGAATCCATAGACAGAAAGTAGTGTTTAGTATTTCACCTTAAAAATATATATATATATAATATATAGATCAGTCTTCCCATTCATCATCATCCTCAAAATCTTCTTCATCATCTTCATCTTCATCTTCATCTAGAAGAAAATCATCAAGACAATGAAAATATAAATGTTACATAATTCTTGAGTTCTCCAAATACTTGACCTCTGAAAACATAATCCATTTAATTCTTGGAGAAATCTAATTAATAAGATAGTTTAAAATTTAATGAAATACATCCAAAGAGTGTGATAGTTAAACCAAGGATTAGAACAGAACTTCCAAGATTTGGGTTCCACCTTGGTATCTATGAAACAAATTTCAACCTGTGATTTTTCCCTCTCTCCCTGTAGTAGGGATAGAACTGAGGACCTCACTCGTGTGAAGCAAGAGAGCCTCACCACTCAGTACTCCCCATCCCAGCCTATCCAGTGTGCTTAATATTAATGTGTTATATTACATTTGGTTTGGTTTTTCTGAATTTCAGACTTATAAATCAAGAATCCAACTGCCTTCTTATACTCTTCATGTGGATTCTCAAATTTAAAACTTGTGAAGTTTTTTCCTCTCCCCAGCCTGCTTCTCCATCTCTGCTCTAGTCAGTTTCATCTCAATTAATGATATCAATTCTCTCAGGTAATTAGGTCAAGAGCCCAGAAATTATTAATGATTCCTCTTTTTTTTTTTTCACCATCCAACCCAGTTTACTCCTTCCCACCACACTCCCATACCATCACTGTATCTTGCTTAGATTGTTTAGTCCATTTGCATCAGAGCAAAGGGAGTGACACTATTTACATTCTGAATTAAAAAAAAAAATCTCATGTTGCTACCCCCTAGAGGCCTCCTGTGGCCAAGCACTGCTCTGAATAAAATCTGATGTGACCTCAATTCTAAAAATCCCTACATGATTTCCCAGTCATCATTTCTCAGTGTTCTCCAAGCCTTTCTCATAATGCCATCTCCTTTGATTCACTATTTCTAGTAAGATGCCTTCTTTCTGTGACTCAAACATGCCAACTTTATCCTTGCTTTCTGTCTGCCTGAGTCTTCTCATCTTTGAGGACTCACTAAAACCCCACCTTCTTGGAGGGGTTTTCTGACTATCCTCTGTAAAGTATAACCCTTCTCCACAATCAGTAAGTATCTTTCCTGTTTTACTTTCCTACAACATTCCTGTCTGATATTCTTACATGTCTTTAGGTTCATGGCCTTCACACTAGAATACAAGCTCTATGAAATCAGGGAGTCTGCCTGTCTTTTCATTATTGTATCCTTAATACGAGAAAACAGTGCTTCAGAGGAGCTGCTCAACTAGATTTCTTGAATGAACGAATATGTAGATGTTGTCAATTTCTGAGAGCACACTTCTATATTTTTATCAGCTTGTCATAATTACTAACCTTTGAAGTACATATCCCATATAACCCCTGCAAGCCAAGTTGGCAATGTAAGACAGGACCCAAACACTTTCACTTGGTAATAATAGAAAATAAGAAAAAGAAGTATGTGACATATATGTGTGCTAGATGTACAGATCTGTCTTTTTCTTTTATTTCCCCCACTATAAAACAGATATTTTAAAAGGTCCTATAAAGAAATACTTCAGCTCTAGTATTAGAACTTGGAAATTAACAAAAGCCAGAGAGAAGCAAAGATATATTTTCTTGGTTCCAAACTAAGTTATTTCTTTTATTATAATAATACTATGAGTTATTATTATTCTTAACAATAATAGCTATTAGTTATTTAAGTCTAAAAGTCAGCTCTAAATTGTTACAGAATACACTTGCAAAACAGTTCAACTGACTACATATTACAACTTCTGTTTACTTTTCTAGCAATAGAAATAATGTGCTATCCAAAGTTTTTGCTAGTTATGCTTCAAAACTACCTGGATAAGCTGGGTGCAGTGGCACGTGCCTGTTATCCCAGTGGCTTGGGAGGCTGAGGCAGGAGGATCACAAGTTAAAGCCAGCCTCGGCAAAAGTGAGGCACTAAGCAACTCAGTGATACTCTGTCTCTAAATAAAATAGAAAAAAGGCCTGGTGATGTGTTTCAGTGGTTAAGTGTTCCTGGGTTTAATCCCTGATATCCAAAAAAAAAAGAACTTCACCTGGATAAAAGCATCAAGTACACCTAACTATGCTAGCATCGAGAGTGACCAAAGGTAAAATTATCACCAACTGCTCCTCCTTGGTGAAAAGGAGGAAATAGCTAGTAATTCTATCTTCTGGTACTAGCACAGAAATAATAGTAAAATGAAAAGGGTTCAAATACACAAAGTATGTTATACATTCATATATGAACCACGATAAGTTCATTATAACTTGCATGACTATTAAAAAATGTCTTTTTTTTTTTTAAATCACTATAGGGAAGTATTTAGCAAAACCCAGAGACATCAAAAGAAAAAAAATGCATTCTCATCATCATCTATTTTATAGCAACCTACCATTTGCCCCATCTGATCAAATGTGAACCTTTAATTTATCTCTTTGACACTGGCAGCTATCAAAATTTTTCTTGAGCATCTTCCATACATGAAGTTATCTTTTATATTTTCTTTTCTAATTTGGCCAGAATACCATTTGACCCAGATGATTATCCTGTCCTCCTTCAAACATTTGTTTCACCTGACTTCTAAATGCTACATTCTGTAGTCCTCAGACCTTATTATTATTAGACTTTTTCTTCTTTCTCTTTGTTTATTTGTTAATTAATTAATTAATTAATTAAATCCTGGGTAACTGAACTCAGGGACACTTTACCACTGAGCCACATCGTAAGCCCTTTTGAGCCTAGTTTCAAACTTGCGATCTCCCTGCCTCAGCCTCCTGTGTCACTGGGATTATAAGCGGGTGCCACAGTGCCCAGCTAGACCTTTTCTTTTCCACATCCACTTTGCTAATCTCAACCAGTTCCATAATCTTCAATAATACGTATCTATGTACAGCTTATTGACATGCAAATATTAATAAGACCTTGTCCGTGAATCCTAGACATATAACCAAATCAACACTTAAATTTGAATTCTGAATAGGTATCTCAAATACAGTATGTACCAAAGCCAAATTCCTAATCTTTCCCCTTAAACTTGCTCTTCTGTTAAAGAAATTCCACCTTTTAAGCTGCTCACTTCTGACCTATCAGTAACTCCAGTGATCTATGCATTCAAAATAAAACCAACCATTTCTGATTAGTACAAGAAATCTAGTTCAAACCTCTATCATCTCTTGCATGGATCACTGTCATTCCTATAGTGGCTTCCCATCGAGTTCAGAATAAAAATCAATGGTCTTCAAAGCATTACTAATGGTCCCCTGTTTCATTCCTTACTATTCTCTCTCTCTTGCTCCCAACATATGGACCTTATTGTTCCACAGCCTCAGGTACTCTGCACCTGCTGTTCTTTCCATCTGATGCTTTTCCCAGATATTGCTTTTTTTTTTTTTTAACATGTTTTACTCCTTCCAGGTTTTTCCATAAATGTCACCTAAGTTGGGACTATCGTTCTATTCCAAAATGAACCTCCCTCCTACAGCCTATAACTCCCTTGCCCTTTTCTGCTTTATATTTTCTAATTTGTTTTGTATATTTTTTGGTCTCTCTCACAAGAAAGCTTATTTCATGAAGGCAAGGATTTTTACTGTTTTGTTATAATTTTAATATTACTCCTTCACAAATATTTATGGAATAATTAGTCTTTTTTGTCTTTGTAATTTGTATAACGTTGCTCAAGGATCTTAAGATATCTATCTCCTTATAGAGAAACAAAGAAAAGGAAAGTAAGATTTACTGAGCACCTATTATGAGCTAGGTAATCTGTTGGTTACATATTATTTAATTCTCACCATCAATCATTTGATATGTGAATTCTCTCCATGTAACAAATAAGAAAATTAAAATGATAAAAATATGCTTGTTTGGGGGGAGTACTTATTGAGGATTGAACCCGGGGGTGCTCTATCACTTAGCTATATCCCCAGCTCTCGGTTCTCACTAACCTGCCCAGGCTGGCCTCAAACTTTCAGTCCCCCTGCCTCATTCTCTCAAGTAACTGAGATTACAGGCATGTGTCAAAAAAGTATTCTTTAACAAACCCCACAATCTATAGAATATTCCTAATTTTCTAATCCTCTGAAACCAGAGAAACCTTCTGAATTTCTTCTGTCAATAGAATATAACAGGAATGAGATCTAGAAATCACAAGCTTTGTCTAGAGGCTGCTTGGCAATCAGATTCTATTAGTATTTCTCAGTATAGGAAATACAATTACCACTTTTCCAAAGTTTTCCCACTTTACAGCTATGGTTGTGGTGTGCTAGCATCTGTAAATTTTAAGATAGACTAATTACAGGGGCAATAAATCAGTTAATTACTCATTAGCAGAGAAAAAGCTAACAAAGACAGTTATAAAAATAAAAACAGCAGAATTTTAAGCAATAAAATTCTCTCTCACACACATACACACAAACATATGCAAGCTACCTGAAGAATGAATGGCTTTGCTCCTTTTCTGCATTACTTCCATCAATGCACCCACAATTCCTGAAGTGGGTGCAGGTGTTGGTGGTGCAGATTCTTGGCCATCAGACACCTTGGAATACAAAATTAGAAAGATTCAACTGTAAATCCTTAGCAAAGAATCTGTCTTCAGAATGTCTTACTTTCTTAGTATCACCTCTTTATCTTGAAAAATTAAAAAGCAAGCAATCAAAATTTCAAGCCCAGTCAGGATTAGCTAAATTAAGAAGAAAAAAACTGAATATTCCCCCCAAAAGTGAATAATAATTTCTGCACATTCCAGCACACAAGAATCTTATATGATAAAACTTCAAAACTATTATTAAAGGACATTATTTTATAAACCTGGGCAGTATTTAGAAGTTCTGAAACTGTACCTGTCTCACATGGCAAATAACTAACTATCCCTAGTAGAAATTACTTCCATTTCCTCCAAACTATATTCAGGAAATAAAATGATACAAAAGAAAAAACTAAAGATTTTGATTAAAAATTCATTTATTCAGAAACCAGTCCCTGCAAAATTATCCCTATTTCCACATTCATATTAAAAAAAGAGGAAAAAAATGTAATGGAAAAAATTTACAATTTAGAAAGTACTTCTCTAAGTACTAAAATGAGACAAATATATTTTTACATATTAATTTTATTAATTCTGTCTCTGAACTTCCATTACCCATTGTTATAATATTGGTAAAAAGATTAAATAGGGCTGGGGATATAGCTCAGTTGATAGAGTGCTTACTCACATGCACAAGGCCTTGGTTCAATCCCCAGTACCACAAAACAAAAACAAAAAAGATGAAATAGCATAGCTATAACTAAATAATCACACAAGTTTTTAAACATTTTTATTTATTTGAAATTTTAAATCCTTTTCCAAGGAATAAAATTTTCCAAAGAAAAATATTTTCCAAGAAAATTGTCTTAATAACTTTATTAAGACAAATTTTTCATTTGGTTTTTTGGTAACTCTTCTACTAACTACTTTTCTTTCTGGGCTAAATATCGCTGTGTTCTCTTAAAAAAAAATTCCATTTAGCTCTCCATAAGATACAGATTAATTCATAAGTACTTAAGTTTAGCTGTTGTATGTAATACTATTACTAGTATAGCAGTCCACAAACAGAAAATCTCAAGTTTTAGAGTTTGGTATTTCTGCATGAGGCTCTTAACAGCAGCCAGAACCACTCTTTAATGATCAGGTAATATAAATCAGAGAAGACTAAATAGGAGTGCAACACTGCCATTAGAGTCTAAAAATAAAGCTTTATACCACACCAAGTCCATTCTTTTATTTATGTACTATATATAGCAGCTTTTATGGTACAGCAGCAGATTTGGGTGCTTATAACAAAAAGACCAGGGCTGGGGATGTGGCTCAAGCGCTAGCGCGCCCGCCTGGCATGCATGCGGCCCGGGTTCGATCCTCAGCACCACATACAAACAAAGATGTTGTGTCCGCCGAAAACTAAAAAATAAATATTAAAATTTTCTCTCTAAAAAAAAAAAAAATTAACAAAAGACCATATGGCCTATAAGTCTAAATACTTATAATCTGGTCTGTTATCAAAAAAGTTTGTCAACCTCTAAAAGATTAAATGATCTAAAGGATTAAATGATGATCATCTTGTCCAAAAGTTATCAGCCTTCAGTGTCAGAAATTCTATTAGAACTCTTTCAATTTTTTTTTTTTTTTTTTTGGTGGCACCTGATTCTTTACTAGTCTAAAACATGGAATCATTCGAATATGATTTAGTTTTCATAAAGTTACTAGTTTGGATTTACCAAGGTGATTACAATTGGTAATTGCAATTGGTATTTTAAATTTCCCTTACTTTAATAATGATTCTTTTAAAAGTATCTTTTATTTAAAAATAAAATATAGAACAATGAACTGTAAACATACTATAAGATTCCATTTATAGTAAATTTTAGAATAGGCAATAAGCAGGGTGTGGTGGCACACTCCTGTAATTCCAGTGGTTCCAGAGGCTGAGGCAGGAGGATCCCGAGTTCAAAGCCAGCCTCAGCAAAAGCGAGACTCTGTTTCTAAGTAAAATACAAAATAGAGCTGGGGATGTGGCTCAGTGATCAAGTGCCCCTGAGTTCAATCCCCGGCACCCAAAAAAAAAAAAAAAAAGAATAGGCAATTACATCAGTGAATGTTTTGGGAGCAACTAGCTGGTAAGAGGCATAAGGTAACTTTCTGGGATACAGAATGTTCTACATTTTATGTAGAAGTATGGGTTATAGAGCTATAGGAACTTATTATCTAAATCAAAAATTTGTGCATTTCATTGTATCTAAAAATATTTAAAAATCTATAAGATTAAAAATTATAAATTATATTCTATAATATGTATACTCAGAAAAATGAGAAATTATATACCATCTATGTATATGATATATCAAAGTATATAAGTGCATTCTACTGTCATGTATAACTAATTAAAATAAATAAAAAATTAAAAAATTATAAATTATAGCAAGAGAAAAAAGATTAACAAACTTTTCAAAGATATCTTATAGATTACTTTAAAATTCCATTCTGATCAATGATCTAAAATGAAAGAGCATATTACTTACAGATTTCAGTTGAATACCCTGTCGTATCTGGTCTAAAAGCGCATCCCTTCCAGAGCAGGACACTGGTCGACTGTTCTGTTCCACTTTTTTTAGCTGAGCACCCTCTCTGATTTGATCTAAAAGGGCTGCTTTGTTTCCTGCAGGAGTTGGAACTTGATGGTCCCCATCAGAAGGGAGGCCAGGGGGAGGTGGTGGCCCTGGTGGAGGCGGAGGTGGAGGTGGTGGGGGTGCTGTCACTGATCCTACCACTGATAGAGGTGGAGGTGGTGGTGGAGGCCCAGAAGGTGCTGAAGAGGGAAGGGCTGGAGGTGGAGGAGGATACACCCTATTTGGTGGTGGTGGAGGGACGGCCACACCTGGCCTGGAAGGAGGTGGTGGTGGAGGTGCAGCTGTGGGAGCTCTTGAAGGTGGTGGGGGAGGAGCACCTCTTCCCCTGGCAGGAGGAGGAGGAGGGCCTGAGCTATGTGGAGGGGGAGGAGGTGGTGGTGGTCCTCCCCGTGATGGTGGTGGAGGTGGTGGTGCTGAAATAAAAAAACAAAAAACAAAAAAAATCAAGATCATTTTCCTGTTGTTTCTTGAAAAATATCAGTGAAAACACCAGAATTCAGTTTTTAGAAATCAGTACCAGTTTTGAAGGTTAAGAATAAACATTTTTCTACTTTATAATAACAGAAATAACAATGAAATCAAAGTTTGCTTAATAAGCACTTTTATATTTTAATTAAAATTAACAAATAACTGTTCCCTTTTTAAAGAATCAATTACATTTATGTTTTTTAAAAAGTAGTTCAGATTCAAATTTTATAGTTTATCATAGTCAATTAGAATTTATTAATACTAATCTGAGCTAAGATACAAATATAATGCTTTTCCTTTAAAAGGTAATCCTTTGTTGTCTAATTTATATGGATTTATATTTTATGGTATAATGTCCTATTATTTCCAAAAGAAATTCTAGCAATTCTAGCAATGGAAAGAAGGGAGACTGGTTGCTCAGTCAAAATATTCGATTACATACTTAGGAAACAAAAAGTGATAAACAAATTAAATGAGAAATCCTATAAATTGTAAAAGTAAAGTCATTAATTAAAAGTTATCACTATTTTGATAGTAATGATATTTACACTCTTCTACTTAAGTGACAATGTTAAGATATTAAGAAAACAAATTTGAAAGTACAATGATATCAGACTATATTGGAGAATGTGAATAAAACCTAAGTGTTAGATTTTATTTTACTACATTTCTGGAGACATGATGTTGCCATCAACATACACCAATAAATATAATAATGTACTTCATCATTTTCCCATTAATTTAAAGACTGGTTTGAAAAATTATTTTTAGGAGTATAGAAATGTTAGAATTCATAATAGTCATTTGTATTTACTAATACAAAGTATAATGTGGTATTAAGGAAACTTCCTATCCAACCAAATTCAGTTATAAATACCTATCTTAATTATAAGCTTAGATGCTCAGTAATACAATGATAACAGAAAGGGAAAAAACCCTCACTTTACAGAGAATAAATAGTATCTTCTGATTTCATTTGGGACAATCATGGGGAGATGCTTTAGAAATCTGAAATCAAATATAATCATAAACATTGAATGACATGTATGGAAAGGACCAAACTCACATGGGTATTGTCTCTTGGCATAAAAACCTTCAAATATACATAACCGGGAGCAGGAGAGTTAACCTAAATTCAGACCATCACAGTGGGACACTCCTACGATTTACACTTAAGGTGTACTAGAGGTCTAGAAGATACAGCTAAGATTCACCCAACATTCCATCTAATTGGACCAAAAGCAAGGAGACTTAAAAGCTTGCTAGAAGCAGAGTAGTTTTCTAACATTTTCAATCAAATGGCAAAAAGGGGAGGAAATTTATATATATATATATATATATATATATATGAATGAAATGGCTATTCCCTGAATAAGAGTGTATCAAATCCTTTCAAGAAGATACAAAATTTCATTTAATCAGGTTTACATTTCAAATAGCAACAATATTTAGAACTAGTATAATTTACTCCTCCCTTACTTAAGAGGAAAAGGATTGGACTATTTTATTATGAAAGGCATTAAATAATTATTTTTCATGATTTTACCAAGAACCATGAATTAAATTTCTTTTGAACCTGTCTGTATGGGGTACATTTATTGGGATAATTTGGGATTTGGCTAATACAAACTCAGACAGACACTAATTCAACACTCAGAAAGGAGAGTCTTGATTTATGAGTCAATCATCAGCTGTATCGTATCTGCATGTAGAAAAAGTTCAGCATTTCTATTACCTTGCAAACTAAAAGCAAACTTTTAGTCTGCCTTATGTCTACACAAAATGGAAACTGCAAAAAATGCCATGTCTGAAGGTAAAAACTATGAAAGAAATAAAATAGGAGAAGAAAAGAACTTATGGTATGCAGTTAGCCAGATCTGCACGCGCACGCACACACACATGCCCCTATACATCACTATGAGAAACACACCACTATGAGAAAACTCTGGTCAAGATTTTCAACTCTAAGTCACCACAAATACCAGAATTAAAATAACAATGGTATTTTTGAATTTTTTAAAAAGAAATAAGTACAAAGCATCAAACAAAAGTAATAAAAAATGAAAATGGTTCCATTCAAAGCTAAAGGAAGACAAGATTGAGCTTACCAACAGAACAGAACAGAACAAAACAAAACAAAACAACTTTGTCTTGGTGGGAACCTAATACTAAAAAAATAAGTAAACATTATTTCAGGTCAATATTAAAGTACTGGTAGATAATGCTCTAGCCAATACTTGAGACACACCAGTCTGGCTGGTGGCAACCACAGCTGCTGCAGGAAGGCGGAGTGCAGGTAGAGACAAAGGACAGCACAGCAGAGCAAAACAAAATAAAAAAATACCTGGCTTTCGGGGAGTGAGGGTGGGGGACCTGTGGGAAAGAGGGAGGCTGATCTCAATGGACCCAGTGGAAATAAGTCCTTTATTTCTCATTAAGAGTATTTAACCTTTTTCTCTCATTTATTCCAGTATTCCACTTTTTAATTTTTAACTTATTTGCCAACAGGTTTCAAAAAAATACATATGTATTCATATAATTTTGCTCTCGTTTTAGTTGTTTTCAGTTTCACCAGTTTATTAGTTAGCTTTAGTTTGACTTAGATGGGGTATAACAAACTATATGTGGGTTTGAATTGTTTTTGATCTTAACATTTGTTTGTTAGTACGTTGGCTTTGTCCTCTTGTTGCCTCTTCTTCACTCTTTTCTCCCACTAATAGTCAAAATTCCCATTTCTCTTTCCTCCTTTTTCTCATTTTTTTATTACTTTTAGGTTTTTTTTTTTTTTTAAACTCCTTATTCTTTATAGCCATCATCTGCTACCTATCTCCTGCCTCTCCTCGGTTCATTTCAAACTTTCTCGTCATCCTACTTTATATTCCCTTAAGAAACCGTAATCCCATTAAGAGAATTTTAAAAAATTAAATAATTTATGTAATTATTACCCCATTATTATTGCTATGGTTATTAATATAGTGGATGATATAGTAAATCTGTTGTTCAATACTTGATCGAGTAAATGGTTTTTTTTTTTGGTTGGTAGTGATGTTAAATGCTGACCTCATAATTCCTATATAGGTGGAAGTGTTATAGATGCCAAAATAGACATTGGACATTTTTCTTAAGGCTGTGCATCTGTTGCTAACATTTATTGCTATTCCTGGCTCCCTGCTTTCCCTAAAAGAGCCTGGAAAGTGAGTGGGACATTAAGGTTATAGAATAGAGATCCTGCTGCTGAGCAATACTCACAACTTAGCCAAGTAACAGCAAATCTTACCCCACACACGATCTAGCCCTACTTGAGCCTCAACAATATTTCAACACATAGAACATAGGAAACAAAACCCCCAAACCAACAAGCAGGCACCAACAAACAGAGAGGGACCTTAGATCCTACTCCTGAATATTTACTTATACATCAAAATAAGAGAGAAGTCCCATAACAAAACAATTAACTATACACAAAAGGACATGTGTATAAAAGAGGAATGGGGAATACATCTCAATTGATGCACAAGTCCCAGACCTCTGAAAACATGAGGAAACAGGCAAACAAATCGCTCCCCAAAATTTACCATCCCCCAACAAACAATCCTACAGATATGAAGCAGATGATATTCCTGTGAAAGAGTATAAAAAACTTATTATTAAAAGTTCAAAAAAATCAAAGATCTAAGTAATAAATTAAGAAAGCAAACATATGAGATAAAAGACCATTTCAATAAAGAGATAATGAAAAGAAATAAATCAGAACTCCTGAGATAAAAGACACAATGAATCAAATAAGCAATTCACTTGAAGGCATCACAAACAGATTAGATTGCACAGAAAACAGAACTTCAGGCCTTGAGACAGGGTATATGAACTTGAACACTCAGTGTGCAATAAAGGAAAAAGAATAAAAGATCATGATCATAATATACAAGAACTCTGGAACTGCATCAAGAGAACAAATCTGAGAGTCACTGAAATAGAAGAGAACATGAAGATACAGGATAATAGCATTAAGAACATTTTCAATCAGATAGTAATAGAAAAATTTCCCCATATTAGAAATGAGACATCCAACTACAACAGGCATATAAGACCCATCATAACCAAATTATCTAAGAAAGAAAATAAGGAAAGACTATTAAAAGCTACAAGAGAAAATTGTAAGGCCACATTTACAGGTAAACCAATAAGGGTTACCTCTGACTCTTCAACTCAGATCCTAATGTCAAGAAGGTCTGGAATGAGATATTCCAAGCTCTAAAAGAAAACAATGCTACTCAAGATTGCTATATTCGGCAAAGCTATCTTCAAAATCAATGAAAGAATGAAAACTTTCCATGAGGAAGAAAAACTAAAAGAATTTATGACTATTGGGCAATCATTAGAAAGAATATGCAAAGATAAACTGAGCACAGCAGAACCCCAAAACCAACCCCAAAGCTCTCAAACGGATGAAGATCACTAGAGCAACCACCAACTAAATGAAAATCAATACAGAATAAAATATAGCAAATAAGCCAAAATGTTAGAAAAGTACAAACATATAAATAATAACATGGAATGTAGATAGTTTCAATTCCCCAATTAGCAGAGTGGATCAAAAACCAAGGTCCAACTTGTGCTGTTTGCAAGATTCATTGGAAAAAACATTCACAGGCAGAAAGTAAAAGGATGGAAAAAATATTCCATGCAAATGGAGCCTTAAAACAAGAAGGGAATAGCTGTTCTCATATTTGACGAAACAGATTTGAAGCAAAAATTAAACAGAAGAGAACAAAAAAGCCACTACATAACTGATAAGGGAATGATCCAACAAGATATAACAATAGTAAATCTATATGTCCCAAGGTTCCAGACAGACCCCAAACAATAATATGGGGTGATTTCCATACACTTTTATCACCAATAGACAGGAGATCCAAGCACAAGATCAATAAAGATATCTTCAACCTAAATAACACTATAAATCAACTAGACCTAGTAAGACATCTATAGAATATTTCATCCCAATATTTCATGCGAAAACTACTGAATTTACTTTCTTCTCAGCAACTCATGGAACCCTTTTCAAAACAGACCACATTTTAGGGTCACAATGTAAGTTAGGGTAAATACAAAAACACTGATATAATGTCATGCATCCTATAAGATCATAATGGAATGAAACTAGAAATCAATAGCAAGAAAAATAATAAAAAAATGTAAACATATAGAGATTGAACAATATTCTTTTAAATGAAGAATGGATCACAGAAAAATGAGAGAAGCAATCAAGAAATTCTTATAGATAACAACATATCAAAATCTCTGAGACAATATGAAAGGGGTTTTAAGAGTAAAATTTATAGCACTGAGTGCCTATGTCCAAAAAAAAAAAAAAGAAAAGAAAAAAACTAGGTCCTAAATACATACTTAAGACTATGTTCCACTTCAAGTCATTGAGAAAGTAAGAATAAATTAATTACAAAATCAGTAGAACTCAGGAAATAATGAAATTGAAAATTAAAAAAATATAAAGGATCAATGCAATAAAGATTTAGTTCTTTGAAAAGATAAATAAGAGGGGCTGGAGATGTGGCTCAAGCAGTAGCGTGCTTGCCTGGCATGCGTGTGGCCTGGGTTCGATCCTCAGCACCACATACAAACAAAGATGTTGTGTCCGCCGAAAATTAAAAAAAATAAATATTAAAATTCTCTCTCTCTCAAAAAAAATTTAAAAAAGAAAAGATAAATAAGATTGATAACCCTTAGCCAAACTAGCCAAAATATATAGAAAAGACTCAATAAACAAAATAAGACATGAAAAAGGAGATAAGACTCTTTTGAAGACAATGACAAATTTCTAGACACACGCCACCTGTCCAATGAAAATCAACACAGAATAATTGAACCAGTAAGATACAGAAAACCTAAACAGACTAATATCCAGTAATTAAATTGAAACTGCAATTATAAGCTTTCTAACAAAGACTAGGCTGGGACCTGATGAATTCTCAACTGAGTTCCTACCATACCTTTAAGGAACTAGTCTTTCTCAAATTATTCCACAAAATTTAAAGGGAGGGAACATTTCCAAGTACATTCTACGGAGTCAGAATAACAGGCCAGGACCAGATAAATTCTCAACTGAGTTCTACCATACCTTTAAGGAAGAACACACACCAGTCTTTCTGAAATTATTGCATGAAATTGAAAGGGAGGGAACACTTCCAAATACATTCTATAGAATCAGTATAACCCTCATACCAAAACCAGACAAAGACACACCAAGAAAAGAAAACTACAGACCAACATCCCTAATAAACACAGAGAAAGTAAGAATAAATTAATTACAAAATGTGTAATAAAAGAGGAATGGGGAATACATTCTCCAAAATCCTTAATAATATATTGGCAAGGGCTGAGGTTGTAGCTCAATGGTAGAGCTCTTGCCTCGCATGTGTCAGGTCCTGGGTTTAATCCTCAGCACCACATAAAAATAAATAAATAAAAATAAAGATACTGTGTCCATCTACAACTAAAAAAAATCTTAAAAAAATATATTGGCAAACTGCATCCAAAAACACATCAAGAAGATAATACACCACGATCAAGTGGTTCTCCTCCTAAGTATGCAAAGGTTGGTTTAATGTAGGCAAATCAATAAATGTAAAATCACCACATAAACAGAATTAAGGACAAAAATCATGATCATCTCAGTAGATGCAGAAAAGACCTTTGATAAAATATAGCAACCATTTGTGTTAAAACTGGAGAAACTATGGGTAAAAAGAACTTGTCTCAACATTATAAAAGCTTTATATAACAAGCCAAAGCCATCATCATTCAGAATGCAGAAAAACTGAAAACATTTCCTTCAAAATTAGGAACAAGAATGTCTCTCTCACCACTTTTATTCAATATAATTTTTTGAAACTCTAGCCAGAGCAATCATGTAAAAGGAGGAAATTAAAGAAATACAAATAGAAAAAGAAGTCAAACTATCACTATTTACTGATAATGATTTTATATTTAGAAAATCCAAAAATGAATAAAAAAAAACCCACCAGAAAATTTCTAGAGCTGAAATGAATTCAGCAAAGTAGAAGGATACAGTATCAACATTCATAAATGAACAGCTTTCATATACTCCAACAGTGATTCTGCTGAGAAAAAAATGAAAACTATCCCTCAAAATAAACTACATGATAATTAATATAACCAAGGAAGCCAAAGATCACTACAATGAAAATTATAGAACAAAGAAAGAAATTAAAGATGACCTTAGAAAATGGAAAGACCTCCTATGTTCCTAGATAGACAGAATTAATATTGTCAAAATGGCCATACTACTAAAAGTAATAAACAGTTTCAATGCAATTCTCATCAAAATACCTATGACATTCTTCACAAAAACTAAAAAAAAAAAAAAGGCCTAAAATTCATTTGGAAGAATAAAGAGACCCAGAATAACCAAAGCAATCCTGAGCAAGGTCAGTTAGAGGCATCACAACACCTGATCAATTATACTACAGAGTTATAGTTAAAAAACAAAACAAAACAAACACAGTATTGGCAACAAAACAGAAATGAAGTCCAACGGAATAGTACAGAAGACACAGAAACAAACACACATACTTACAGACATGTGATACTTGACAAAGGTGCCAAAAATACATGTTGGAGTAAAGATAGCCTTTTTAACAAATGGGCTATGAAAACTGAATATACATATGTACCTAAATGAAACTAGATCCCTACCTCTCACCTTAAACAAAATCAAATCAAAGTGGATCAAAAACTTACGAATTAGACCAGAAACTTTGCAACAGCTTAAAGAAAACACAGGGTCAATAGTCTATCCTATCAATGCAGACTCCAACTTCCTTAATAATATCCCTAAAATTCCTGAACAGAAAGGAAAGAATTAATAATGTGAATATAGAGCCTACAGAATGAGAGAGAATCTTTGCCACCTACTCCTTTGACAGGGGATTAATATCTAAAATATATAAAGAACTCAAAAAAGTGACATAAATAAAAAGATATTTCTCAAAAGAAGAAATACAAACGGTCAACAAATATATGAAAAAATGCTCAACATCTCTAGTAATCAGGTAAATGTAATCAAAACTACCCAAAGATTTCATCTCACTCCAGTCATAATGGCAATTATCAAGAATATATAATAATAATAAATGTTGGTGAGGGTGTGGAGAAAAAGATATACTCATATATTGTTGGTGGGATTGCTAATTAGTATAACTATTCTGGAAAGCAGTATGGAGATGCTACAAAAAAACAGGAATGAAACCACGACATGACCCAGCTATTCCACTCCTTAATATTTATTAAAAAGAACTAAAATCAGTATATATGGTGAGACAGCCACCTCAAATGTTTATAGCAGCATAATTCACAAAGCCAAATTATGGAACCAGCCTAGATGCTCATCAAAAGATAAATGGATTAAGAAACAGTGGTGTATATATATTTACAATGAAGTTTTACTCAGTCATAAAGAAGAATGAAATTATGGCATTTGCTAACAAATGGCTGTAAGTGGAAAACAACATGCTAAGTGAAATATTCAAGCCAGAGTCAGAAAGAAGAGTTGAATGTTTTCTTTCAGAGGAAGATAAGGGGAAAAAAGGTAGGGAATCGGATATCATAAAGATATATGGAAGATCAGGAGTAGAAGAAAGGGATTGAGAGGGAGGAAGGAACAATGGGAAAGGGGAGAAAATGTGAAATAAATTTAACAAAATCATGCTATATGCATATATAAGCATACCAGAGGGAATTCCTCCTTTATGTGTATTTACACAGCACCAATCAAAAATGAATAACAAGTGAAAGGAAGACCAGTACAGAAGGATGACCAGTAGAGAAGAATGACCAGTAGAGTAGGATGTGGAGAGTGGTGATGATTTGAATCATGATCTGACTCCCTCATGGCTGCAATGCACTAGGAACTTTTTGTGCGAAGGTGCAGGTCAAGATGGCCCAGTTGCAATGGTAACACCAGCAGAGGAGGTTACATGCAAAGGCTTGTAGCTCTTACCAGTGGAGGCCTTGAGCTCAGTCACCAAATCCAGAGATATAGAATTCTGAGCATAATAAGATGACCCTAATGTCTCACCAGTACTGTGACCTTCAGATTGCCTGCTTTGCTGAAACTTTCCCACAAATAACCTTCTGATGAAACATTAAATAATAAATGTGCTGAGCTTGCCCTAGATCACTATTTCTTCATCAGAGAGCAGTGTTCCACTTGGCCCCACCTTTTGCTCTTTGTGTGTCTATTTGTCTTTTCTCCAATCCCCATCACACCTGGTCCAGCTTCTGAATTAATGGCCCAGACGTGAGAGGCCCAGGGAGTTGGTGCCCAAATAGGGACCGGACACAGAAGAACTTCAATGGTCAGATGAGGGGACACTCCTGAGGCCACGGTACCCCAACAAAGGTGAGGAGCACAAGTTTATAGATGGGTGTAAAACATGAGACAACTAGAGATCCCTTTCTTTGGATCCTATGTTGCAATGCTTAAGACTATGTTTTCTTAGCTTCTGCTAGATGTTTCTCTCTCTTAGGCTTGCATCTAAACTGCAGAAACTGGTTTAAGACCAAAGGAAAAAAGCATCATTTTAAAACTCAAGCCACTATGGCTGGTTATCTTATCTCCTTTTCACACACTACTATCTTGCTTTCTTAACAAATTCCTCCCTAACACTATGGCACAGGGAGAAAAATGGAATGATCTCATACATATAATTTTTCTTTTCCTTAAAAATCTTTGAGGACTTCAGCACTGTAATCTGACCAAAGAGTAAACTCTGTTAACTACATTTGTATGATATCCACCAGAATTTGGCTGCCTACCTGGCCCCAACTTTTTCTATGTGTCTGTCTGTCTTTTCTTCATCCCCCATCACCCCTCATCTGGTTTTTGAACTAATGGCCCCACTGAAAGCAGAGATGAGAGGACTGCAGCAGGCAGCAGGGGGAGGGAGCAGTGGAGGAAAAGGTATGGGAACCAGAACTGGTTATGGAGAAAATCAAATCAAAGTCATACACATGTATGACCTTCTCAAAATGAACCCAATTGCTATGTATAAGTAATTCTTTAATAAAAGAACAAAATAGAGCTATAATTTAAAAATTATGTAACTTATATACAGTAACAGAGTTCGGAAAATATTAAAGATCAAATTTCATGCACTCAGACCAAGAAAATACAAACTGAAAAATTTTAGTTAATGCAAATTAAAATTTATGGAAATGCTGACAAGTCCCTTAGAGGGAATTTGTAAAACTGTGTTTATTTATGTTTAGTTCTCCCTCACTGACCCAAGTTAATATAAAATGTAATTTATTTTATACAGGATATTGAAAAAATGTTATGTGTGAAAAACAGTCACAAAATAATCAATATAATTATTAGTAACAAAAACAACAGAGGTACTTGGGCAAGAGGGTTTTTTTCATATAAAACTTCAATAAAATTAAATTATACACAAAGCATAAGCTCCAACTCATATAGAAATAAAATTTTATTTTAGCATCTACACGTTAGTTTGAGTATAGGGCAGAAAATCTCACTGGAAGTTATATTTGGAGACAGGATATATAAACTCAAGCTCCAATAAAAATCAACACAGCATATCATGCATAATTTAGAATGCTAGGTCAAATAATATTCCACATACATACCACTCCATTGTGGTGGACCTATAGAACAGATTATTATGAGTTAATGGACTTCAAATGATTATACATACTCAAAGAGATACACTGGAAGTCACATGTCTATTTATTTTTATAAATCTGATTATATAATTTTACAAATAAAGTGTCAAGGAGACTTGAGTAAACAGGTTTTACAAAGCATATTTTCAAGACTTTTTTTCATATCTTTGAATATTAACTTACAATTATATACTCTACTTAGAAAAGATGGTAATAAATTGTAAATTTGCCTTTTTACTCTTCCTTTAAAAAGTAAAAAACCTGTCTTACATAAAATCAATCTTTGGTTTCTATAAGTTTCCAGATTGAAAGTCAGGTTCTTGCATATAATAATAAAAAAAAATGTATTTCATTTTATTCCCAAAGCATTTTTCTTAATTCCTATGACATTTTTGTAAATTAAATTAAATTTGTAAATTAAATCAAGAAAATGCCTTGCCTAATTCAGTGTTTCTGAAGCGGATAAAAAAAAAAGAAAAGCAGTAACAAAAAAACAAACAAACAAACAAAAAACTCAAACCCAATCTAGTTCATATGATCCACTTTTAGTTATAGGTATTCAGGTGAAAGAGAAGCCATGGGTATGGTCAAGTAATGTCAACAGTTACTTTATAAACTTAAAAATCCAAAAGGCTGAGAGATTCTGAGCATTATCAGAATGTATGGCAAGGTGGGTAGTAATAGTGAAGAAAGAATGCTGAGGAACACATGAGGGTTGTCAAGAACTTCCATCATTTGTACACTAGCAGTAACCATGACTGACCAAGAGCATTTTAAAAGAACAGTGGTGTTATGCCCAGGATTTATTTTTAAAAACTGACAGAATTTGGAAATGTAATGAACCTGCAAATAAGATAAATAAACATCATGCTCATTTCAGTCAAATTAGCATCACTTATGAGTATTTATATGGATGTTTCCATGAGAGACTATAAGATGACTGTCATACTGAGAAATTATTTTATTTGCATTTTGCTGAAATAACTGTTAAGACACAACTAAACTATAAGGTGCTTTAAATATCAGATTTTGTAAACTGATCTCAGGAACCAAAAGACAATTTTGTACTTTATTCAAGAAAGAGTTTGCATTTTAAAATTAATAGAGTGTTTACATTATTTGTATTATGGAAATGCTTACATTATTGGTTAGACAGTGATTATATTTAAAAAAGTACTACTTTTGAATTATAAGAAATACAACTTTAAGGAAGGATTCTTATGTATGTATATAGCTACCTATGATGAAACTGACCAATCTCAAAACATTCACAAGACAAAAACAAATCCAAGTGCTTATATAGAAATAAAAGTTACCTTGCCTTCGTAGTTCATTTTTAACTGCTTCAACACCTCCTGTTTTTTCAATAAAGTCATATATAACTTTTGATGTTTCTCGGTCTTTAAGTTGTGCCTCTGAGATTCCACACAAATCAAAAAGATTCTTCAATTCTGGATCCAAATTATTCAGCTACAACAGATAACATAACTGCTAACTATGAAAATTAATTCAATTTTTAAAAAATAACCATGATAAAATGGAATACTCATCTGTATTATAATACTTGTACCCCAAAGACTCTGTATAGTACCCAACACAAATAAGTGTTCAATAAATGTCTGTAGAGTACAATGAAGCTACATAACCAAAGATTATTGACCCCAATCACAAATATTTTTCTTCAAAATAATTTTTCCAAATACTAACTTTTGTTTCTTGGCAGTACTGGGAATTTAATCCCGGAGTGCTAAACTACCAGAGCTTTTCAATTTTTATTTTGAGATAGAGTTTTGCTAAATGCCAAGGGTGGCCTTGAACTTGAAATCCTCCTGCCTTAGCCTACCGAGTCACTGTGATTACTAGAGCATGACACTGTGTCTGGCTCAACACCACAGCTTCACTTTCTTTATCCTCAAAGTACTATAAAATAAGGGATAATAAAAAGTGCCACATCTACACTGGGTTCATTTCTCAGCACCTCATACAAATAAATAAAATAAAGGTCCATTGACAACTAAAAAATATTAAAAAAAAAGTGCCACATCTAGATAATTCCACAATTGGATATTCAGAATTCAATTATGCTAATTTCTAGTAATTTAGTATGTATTCCCCTGAATTATCCCTTGGCAAAAATAACTTTCTTCCCTTGGCTTTCAAAGCATAAGTCTTCGCTTATTCAGTAAATAAAGTCCCAGAAGCATAAAGTTTTGTCTTCAAAGACTTGGTCATGAATTAGATAAAACAATACTATAGTTTCAAGGCTCAGTGGTTCAAATACATAAACACAACCACATTCACGAGATAGTAAAATATTAATTAAAAATATCTAAAAAGGCTGTAACAGTCCTATTTTGAGTAATAATGAATATGGCTTAAAAAGACACTTACATCAAAGCCTGTATTTGGATCCCAGCCAACATGTCCAATATGCCTAAAGTAGAGAATTAAAAATGAAGAGTAGAAAAAAAAATGCATAAAGGGATTGAAAACATAACAAGAATGAAATCAAATGCATCCTTTGAATTTTTGGCCTGCACTGATAGTTCTCATAGACTCAATAGTATTTTGGGAAGACCTATATACCAGGAGTTATGAAAGCAGGATTCCAGCCATGGCAGTGTAACAACTAAACCTTAATATTCTCAAACAATCTCTTTGAGCATCTATTTCTTCAACTGTCATATAAGAATATAAGAATCATGCATATGAGAAGATAGGAGTTTTATAATGAGATAATAAAGTAATGCATATGAAAATGCTTAAAATATGATATATAAATATCAAAGGCTTCTTTTCCCCTCTAGACAATGCCTGCAGGCAATTTCCAAATAATATTTGTAGATCAGAGTGGGAAATCATCTTCATGTTCAACAATTAGTTGAAATACCAAGTTTATCTAATTTTTCTTTTCTGATGGGTGAGAAAGTAAATTAGTTGTAAGATTTACAGGACATATACTGAGGAAGTGTCTTCAAAATCTCCAACAAAATCTACAGCTTTTAAAATACAATGAATGCAAACATCCTGCCCTCCCCCAACCCAGCAAAAGAAAAAAATCAGGAGCATCAATGATGAGTAAATCAAAAGTAAAAATAAGAACAAAAAAACTCTTACTGGAAGTTGCTTGGTGTTCCAATATCTGCCTTGGTTAACCTCTTCTTTTTAGCTTTTCCTTTCTTCTTTTCTTTGGTATGGGAGATGTTGTTGACTTGGGTACTATAAAATCTATTTGTTGTGATTTCTGGATTTTTTATATCAACTGTAGCCATAGGTAGATTGGGACCTACAAATAAAGTCAAAATAACATTAAAGAAATATAATTTAACAAAATAATTCTATATAATCATAATTTATAAATTTAAATCTTTTTCTAAAGTAGAATCACTTCATTATTATAAATTAAATTTTAAGCCTGCATATATTGATGTTTTACAAATAAGAAGGTACTGCCTAAATTTCTAAAGCCTATAATTAATTCATAAACACTGTGGCATAGATGCATTATTTCACATCAAACTTCTATTTGTATAACATTAATTCTCAGGAAGAATAAAACTTTTAATTGTGCTAATCACTTATATTTTGCCTATAATAGTTTCATAGTGAACACACTGCTCACTGGTAAGATGGTATACACAAAATAAATAACAAGGATAAAGAAAGTAAAAGAGGTATCTGCTTTGTTTTAAATTTAACAAAGAAGTCTAGTCTTACCACTTTGTTTCAACTTTATTAATCCATGAGGAGAAAAGTACTTATAAAATCATTACTACCAATTTTTCCAAAACTGTCATATTTAAGTCCATTAATATTTTCCCTACCAGTACACATAGAGAGCATAAGTATCAAAAGCATACAGCTCAAAAACCTAAAATGGAAAAATTCTTAAAAACACATATTTTTTGCAAGGATCAACAGTTAAAATACCCTGGGCACTCTTGGATATTATCAGTAGCATTTTTAGGGGTGACACTAAGTGAGGTAGCACAAAGCTTGCCTTATAATTAAAAAACTATATTAATGGAATAATAGTCTGAATGTAATATATTCAATTAAAAACATGAATTTAAGTAAAGGTCAATAAATGTTCCTTAAACATCCCATTTCAATATACAATTCTCTAACAAAATCTAAGATCATTACATTAGTGACAACTTTCAAAATGTATAAACTACTATCACCATTTGTAGAAAAGGAGTTAACATAACACAATAAGGATGGCCTTTCACTGGCATCTGGGAAGTTGCATTTTGAAAACATTACCCCCATTCCCTGAAAGGGTGGCGCTCACCATGTCTAAACTTTATGCTAACAAAGTGATCTAGGTTGAATATCTGCTTTCCCCTTTGGAGTCTAGAATCATGGTATGGCAGATGCCTATAGGACCAAACCCCAGTAAAAGCCCTGGGCACTAAGTCTCTATCTAATTGAGCATTTTCTTAGGTAACATTTCACATATCCCAATTCATTGCTAACAGAATGAAGCATATCTCTTGAGACTTCACTGGGAGAACTCTTGGATACTTGTATGAGTTTCCTATGTACTTCATCCCATGTGTTGTCACCTTTGCTAATTTTTATATCTTTAATGAATATCTGCAATAAGTATGACTATATGCGGAGTTCTGTGGGTTCTTCTGGAGAATTACCAGCCATGGGGATAATCTTGGGGATCTCCAAAACAATCATATATAATGGCAAGTAGAAATTTCAAGAAATTATAGGGTAATGCATATCAAGTGATCACTCAATGGCAATTTGACTATAATTTATTAATTATGTTGAAAACCTTGAATGAACTAAATACAAAGTTGTCTGTAAGAAAAATGTTTACCTACTTGGGTAAATTACATATAACCGATTTTCTCTTTCTCTCAACTCTACTATTTTTTAAAAATGAAATAGAACTTAAAAAATTATAAATGCCATGTGTCCTTATCAGAGAAGGACATGAAAAAATGTATATTTTTAATATCACCAAAACTGAGTTATTTTCCATCAATAGTCAAAACGTATTTATATATAAATAAATAATCTAAAAGTTTTATTTATAATTTCACTTAAAAAAATCCCATGGAATTTGCTGATGTTGGCAAAAGTAAAGCAACTAATACCCAAAAAAGTGGAAGCTACTGAATAAAATAGATAAAAATTATTAAAAGTTTCCTTGGTGTCAAGGAATAATCTGAAAATAATGGCAACCAGAAGCAAAGGATAGGTGAACGATATGGAATGATCTGAAAGGCTGATTAAGTAGTAGACAAGGATTTTCTAAATTGTTCACATATTTCAGCATTTGCTAAAGTTTCACAATATAGGACTCATTGAGAATATCCCAAATTTGAAGGTTAAAGGGTTGAAATGGTGACACAGAGACTTATCTAGTGATCTTTTCTCATTTTTCCCTTTCTGCCTGCTTTTTTTGATAACTTATCTATACCAACCAGTATCAGCAATACCACAGTAAGAGGCTACAAATTGTTTATTCTCTTATCTTTATATTCAATAGAATCTTTAAGAGTTCACTTAAGACAGACCTGCAAGTATCAGGTACCATCTTTATTCCTACCACTTTTTCTGAAATAGAAATTCAAATAACAACTACAAGGGAAAAACCACTCACCACTAAAAGATAAAAGCAAAAGCTAATCATAATCATTTTTAAGGGAAAAAGATATTTTTGTTTGTTTATATAAAAGTGTTCTGTAATATTATGGATGACCTAAATGGTAATAGAGTAGGATAAAGTTAAATTTGATGGTTTAAATTACTCAAGCTAGTATTTTATTTACTATGAAAATAAGTTAATATTCTTGTGAGCCTGATTTATAGCTTAGTAGCAAAAAGTAACTCAGTGGTCTCAGAAGAAGAACCAAGAATGAAGAGGACAGAACCAATAAAAGTGATGCGTAGAATGAATAACAATGTTTAACTCACACTACAGACAGACTGTGTTTCCCCTCCTCCTGTACCTCAAAAATGAATATATTGTTAAGCATCTGCCAAGCAGTTATAAAGCTTTGGCATAATCTCTTTTGGCGTAATCTCTTTTAATTTCACTAGTACTGGTTAAAATATTATTTAAATAAGTCTACAGAGAAAATTCCAGACTATAGAGATATATAAAATTTAGTATAAATGTGAAATACAGAAAATTGGTTTTTCTGTCTTTCATTTTATTTATGAAAACAAAAGACAAAAGACCAAGTAAACCTGTATGAAGTCACATAATTGGTGACAAAGCAAAGTAGGTGAATGTTGTTATTTCCATTACTTTTTAACTATTTCCCTTCTGTGCAAAAGTCACACTACAAGGAAACTGATCATGTTAACTTTACAAATGTTGCCATACATTATCAATTTATCAAATCTCAACTTGCAATCCAAAAATTCAACATTCATTAAATCTTTACAATAAAAAATTTTGGAATTTAGGAAAATACTTTGATACATTCAAGAGCTTAGGTACTTCATTATTTCTGCTGATAATAGCTATTTAGAGTGTGATGATATTAGGAAATAAGTTTAAATTGATTCTAAAGCCTAATTATGTTTCAAAAATGATATAAAAAAAGAGATAATTTGTATAAGGCACAATCATATTAAAATATAGAGAAGATCTGGTATTAGATATTCAAGCCATTCTAGTAAAATTTAATTATTTCATTTTTGAAGTTAGACTCATCCTAAGATCACCTACCTAAAGTAGTACATAATGGAAGAGCTGGGTTTTTTCCTCTCAAAAAGAATAATCAAATGATAAATCACCTCCTTCTGATTTAGGACAACTGTCACAGGAAAAGGTTTTTAAATATTCTTGAGAACAGAAGACATTTCTACTTAATTTTAAATCTAAAGAAATAAACAAGTTTCCTTTAATTATATAAAAAGCAGAGACTTATCACCAATGTGAGAGAGTTGAAAAACAGGTGGCCCAGAGGCCTCTGATGTCAAGCAGTCATGATGCTGAGAA
Organism: Marmota flaviventris; assembly: GCF_047511675.1. Lineage (NCBI taxonomy): Eukaryota > Metazoa > Chordata > Mammalia > Rodentia > Sciuridae > Marmota > Marmota flaviventris. The sequence goes on from NC_092498.1 coordinate 50,536,212, forward strand.
CAAATCACTGTAAAGTGCATAAGCTAAAATGTCAGATTGGCTAACTGAAGTTAGGCATCAGTGAGGAAGACATGAAATTTCATTTTAGGAATATATGTAACTTCTACTCAAGTGTCTTTTAAATAATTACTCAAAATGATCTGGTAAACAGATCCTCTTAAATGACATTCTGTAACCAAGTTCCCCATGGACACTGCAAGGCATGTTTAAGGTGTCCAGCGCCATCTAGTGGAAGGCACCAAATGCAGTACAGTAGAAGCACTGCTGTGCTGTCAGCAAGACAATCTACTTGCTGAACTGCAAGAATAAGAAAAAAGTATTGAAATATATTACCAATTATTTAGATCATCCTTTATTATACATGTGATAAATTAATACCATATTTTAATATTTTTAAACAAAAAGGTAACAATATTGGCAATACCTGCTGTGTAATTTGACCTCCTACAACATTTAAAAAAAATTTAAAAACCCCTTCATTTAAGAAAAAAGTTGGGTCAGCTCATAGTGGAATAGGGAGGGGGAACATGGGAGGAATAGATGAATTCTAGATAGGAAAGAGGGGAGGGAGGGAAAAGGAGGAGGCAGGGGATTAGCAAGAATGGTGAAATGTGATGGACATCATTATCCAAAGTACATGTATGAAGACATGAATTGTCTGTCAACCTACTTTATATACAACCAGAGATATGAAAAAACTGTGGTAAATATGTGTAATAAGAATTGCAATGCAAAAAAAGTACATGTATAAAGACATGAATTGGTGTGAACATACTTTATATACAAAGATATGAAAAACTGTGCTCTATATGAGTAGTAAGGATTGTAATGCATTCTGCTGTCATGCATTAAAAAAAAATCAATTAAAAAAAGAAAAGAAAGAAGTTGGAGACCACTACACCAAAGGGTAAAAGCTATGTATCTAAATATTTAAAACCATGAGCAATTTGAGCAAAATACACTACTAATGAGTGACTCTCTTAGTTGGGATAACAAAATTGTGAGACACCATCACCACATGAAGAACTTTTAAAGTTTATCCATGGAAATTAGATGTCTCTTAACAAATACATTTTGTATATATTGAAAATACTTACATTCTTTAATTATATGATTTGTACAATGTCTACACTTTAAAATCTCAAGTTGCTTTCTCCAAAGTTTTTAGATACCACCACTAAGAAGTCTTCCCCACTATTAATGTATGTTCACCAAATACAAAATAATTAATAAAACCACAGAGGTTAAAATACTGGGCACACAGCAAGAAAAAATTCTAATGCTGCATTAGAAATTCACAAATGACTCAGCTGTTCTGCTTCCTTTGCTTTTGCCCTATACCAACTGTATATCTTCAGACATTTCCTCCCTTCTCTAGGTCTCCAATCACTTGAGGCAGAATCTTGCTCCAAAATTTTACTAGTTTTGTTACTTTGAGCAAGTTACTTATCTGTGCCTGTTTTTTCATCTATAGGAATTATCTCAGAAGATGCCTGGTGTAAATGTTCATTAAACAGAAGCTGCTATTACTATTGCTGCCATTATCTTCATCATGACAACAAGTATTTATTAAGCACTATGTTAAATACTGTGATTATCTCATTTAAGTCCCAGAGCAGCCCTGTAAGTATTAATATTTCTATGAAACCCATGGTAAACACTACTGAAGGTTGTTAGCCAATAGAAAAATTAATAAGGTAAATAAAAAAATTTAATAATGCAATTTTTAGTTTGTGTTTTTATATCAGGAAAAGAAATTTAAGAACAAAATCAGAAAGCAATTTACTTGCTTAAAAGAGAAACCTCAGGCTGGGGATGTATTTCAGTGATAGAGTATTTATCTAGCATGCGTGCAGCCCTGGTTCTAATTCCCAGCACCACAAAAAATAAAATTAACAAATAAAACAAACCTCAATAATCATCCAATAGTCACTATATATTAAAAACTTTGTGTTATCTAAGTTTTTTCTTGAATAACCATTCTAGGTTCTAATGGGAAGTTGTGAGATGCTTTTTAAAAAGCAGCAGCTACATTCTCCACTATAATAAAGGTTCCTTGGAGCAATGGTTTTTCAACTTCACAGGGGTCAGGGATTCCACTTAAATGTGGTAAAAGACATGGTTCCTCTCTCTTCAGAGAAAAGAACATAGACAAATTAATAAAACCTCAGAGGTTAAAATTTAGTATATAATTTTAGGGAGGGTTTAAAATCCAGGATGAGAATCTACCCTAAAGGTCTGGGACCATATCTTTTACATCTCTGATATTAAATATTCAAAGAAGCAAACAAATGAATTCATCATATTTCAAGTGTTCATTATCAAAGAGGGCTACAATTGTGTATGCAGGTACAATTATTTATAAACACTTCTTCACAGTAAGTATTCATTTTAAAAGGGGCTTCATGTACCATATAACAAGTGTGAGATCTTTTGAAATAGGGAAAAAAATGATAAATCTTAAAGTAGGATATAAACAAATATAGTAAATGAAATTCAATGCCTTTACGGTAAGTACGGACAATAGTGTACAGTTTCTAAACTTGGCCAATTTGTGGGTATAGAATTAAGTATGAACCACTTTCATCCTATGATTTCTTCCTTCATGTTAGGAACAAAAACAACAACAAAAAACAAATAATAATACGTTTTCTCTCACCCGCCATTCATTAATTTCCAATAAGAACATAATTAATAGCATTTGATCACAGATACTAAATATCAGAAATCAAATGTAGGGTACCATACAAGAATTAAACTATAATTTAAAATCTTTTTAGTTAATAATTATGAAAGAGCTTACCATTTGGGGGGTCTCGTCTTTTCTCTGTTAGAAAATAAATTACAATATTATTAGACTTGTGTAACACAACATCAATATGAAAAATTAATCCATTAGAACTCTATTCCTAAACAGATGTGCAGATGGCTAAGGAATATTTTTCTGAAGATATTTAAGCAAACATCTAAATAAAGTAAGAAAAGGAATAAGAGAGCCAAAATCGTGAGATGGGAACAGCATGAGGGAACACCATGAAGACTGGACTGGAGAAAGCAAAGAGAATAGTGCAATGAAAAAAGTCAGGAGAGCCAGGGGCTGGACGGTGCAGGATCCCATGGTCCATGATTGAGGACTACAGAATTTAATTCTGTACATGACAGGAAGTTTTGCCCAATAGTAGGGCAAGTGACATCATCCAATCTATGTCTAAAAATTTACTCTGGCTACACTATGGAAGAAACAGCAGAGGGATGGATGAAATAGCAGCAGGGGGACTAGCCAGGGACCTAGGTAGTCCATATGACAAGATGATGGACTGAATTAAGATGGTAATAGAAGTTGAAAGAAATGGTGAGATCCAGGACATATTTTAAGGCAGAGCCCATGGGACTCACTGTTAGAATTATGAGGGATCATGGAAAGCCTGAGTGATAAAAGGGAGCATTTTATAGTGACAGGAAGAGAATCAAATAGAAGAAACATTTCTGAGTGGGAGTGTGGCTAGGATAGGGATATGGATCAAGCACTTTGCTCAGGTAAAAGTGTGGCTATTCTGACACTTGAGTATAAACAGTCTGAGGTTCAGTGAGAGGTAAGAACCAAAAATAAAACTTTAGGAGCCCAAATATAGTTATTTTTCAAAACCATTGTACTACATGAAAGAACAAAGGGGAAAAGAATAGCCAGAGAACTTGGAGCACTGAGAAAGACCAGAAAAAACACTGAAAACCTACTTCTTTGCATTCATATACCTATATACCAGGTTGGTTCAAACACTACTTAGGCTTTAAGAAAACTGAAAAGTGGCTGAAGCATCTTAAATAAATGCAATTTCCACAGATTTACTAAGAATAAATTTTCTGTAATTTTAAGAAAAATGCCCGTAAATATTGATGCAATAAAATAATCAGTTTAAAAGTTACCGCAAACCAAAATCAATAAGAATTAATTGGTTGACAAGTTAAAAATCTTAGCAATGGGAATAGAAATGTATGATATATCTGGTAATCTGATAAAGTTATTTTCTAAAACATTTAAAGTAATTAAGACCTTCTAAGTCAATGAACATCAATCCCCAGTTTCCAAGAATGATGTTATCTCTGCATACAAAGAAGAAATACTACTTAAATTTGTGAATGACACAAATATGGAAATAAAGAGAGAATCATAGAAGTTCAGAATGTTAAGTTCTAAGAAGCAATTACTTAAATATACAATACCATCCTGGCTTGAGAAGTATTAATATGAAAAAAGAGGGAAGTTTGGTTGAACAAAACAGAATAGGAGCTAATGTGAGAAATTTGCTAGAAATATCAGAACAGTGTTCAATCAAACTGAGGGATATTTTAGTATCAGAGTATTAGTGAGACTGCACTGGAGTATTGTGTTCAAGTATGCACCATATTGAGCAAATGACATCAAATCTATCGTGGAATCAAAGCACAGTACTTAGGATGGTAAGTCTATAACGATCATAGGAATATTTCAAGAATCTGGAATTGATTAAACTAAAGAAGAAAAGGTCTGAAGAGAACATGATAGCTTCCAAGGTTAAGTAGCTATTGTGAAGAAAAGAAAATAGACTAATAGATTGCTCAACAAGTTGGACCCCACATGCCTAAGTTCAAGAGAGGTAAAGATGGAGTTAAAACAGCATGCAGGACCATCCAAAGATGACTCAGCTGCTTCCCTAATGTTATACTCTTTCTACGATGGAAATACTTTGCCTAAAAGTTGGGGACTATCTACAAGAAAATTCTCGTGTGAAATGAAAGACACCTTTAACTAATCTTACCAATTTCAAAATCAATTATTTTTAACACTTTTTTCCCCTCCTTTGTTTATATCAAAAATGTCATGTTTTGAGTGTAAGTAGCCCTACAGAGACCCTGGCCTAACATCAGAGCATGCCCCTGAAATAGGCAGTGAACCATAACCATTTCCAAAATTGAGGTTACAGTATTATAGCATTAAATTCTTTCTTAGTATAGCAAAAAAACAGTAAATGCTCTTGCCCCCAAAAGCCACAAAAAGCAGCAGGCCCCTAATAATTCTTCCACTGACTCAATGTAAAAAGAATAAGCAGGGCATGGTGGCACACACCTGTAATCTCAACAGCTCCAGAGGCTGAGGCAAGAGGATTGGGAGTTCAAAGCCAGCCTCAGCAAAAGCAAGGTGCTAAGCAACTCAGTGAGACCCTGTCTCTAAATAAAATTAAAAACAGGGCTGGGGATGAGACTCAGTAGTAGAGGGCCCCTGAGTTCACCCGCCCCCACCCCCGCAAAAGCAAATGGCAACAGTGAAGCAACAACTTGGTTCATTTTATTTTCATTTTTACCTCACATTTTTCTTGGAAATAAAACTAAAAAACAATGAAGATAGATAAAATGAAATACATGCCTTTACACTAATGTTTTCCAGATCCAATATGTTCCTTTCTCTTTGTATATTCCTTCTTACTGGTAAAAGATGAATATGATCATCTTCCAAATGACGTTAACATGTACCTCAGGAAGTATGGACTTTTCAATACAATACAATAAGGGTGTAGCTAGTTTTGAGCGAATTTGTTTGTCAGTCTCAACTCCCAAATTATCCTTCTTCTTAAAACTGATCTGCTTAATAGGAAGATGTTGGAGAGGATCATTTTTCCTAACCATCCTTTTCCACTTTACCAGAGCAAGGTCTGGTGCATTTGTCAAAACAACAGTATTACAACCATTAATTTAAAGCTCTATACTGTCCTACATAGTTCTCTAATTCTTTTCTGTGTGTTAAAGGTGTTTCATGTACTAAATTAAATTCCTTACCATTTTATAACATACAACTCTAGGAACAAAAGACAGACAAGGCAATGCTTATAGATCTTGTTTGAATTCTGCTTATTTGATTCTAAGCTTATATAAAATACCTATGGACAAAGTATAAAATACTTTAAGAATGTAAGTTACAATGCCATTGATAATTCAAATTTAGATTCAGTGTATGTGGAACTTTTCAACAAAAAACACTATTTCTTCTGAGGTAGAGATCACCAAACCTTCTTTTCTTCTTTGAAAGGGCTACATAATAAATACTGTAGGCTTTGACAGCCATATATTTTCTGTCCTAACTATTAAACTGTGTTGTAGCAAAAGAGCAGCCACAGACAATATATACATCAATGAACATAGCTGGGTTTTAATAAAGCTATATACACATAAGCCATTAGTTTGCTGGCTCATTTTATGTAAATGCAAAAAATAAAAGAAAAAAAGGAGGGCATTACCAGATTTTCTTTGTCGTCGGCCCAACAAGTCTGTAACTGCTTTTCGGAATTTTTTTGCTTCTTCTTCATTGGCAAAATTAAGAGCAACTTGACAAGTCTAAAGTATTTTTAGCAAAAAGGGTAAACAACAAAATGTAGAAATTTAGCTTTATATAACAAAAAAATGATGACTAACATAAATATATTTCTAAAGGAGAAAAAGTTGACTACACTGGTAGACAAGAAAGTTTTTTATGGTTTAAATAAATAAATGAGGCAAAAAGCATGAAAAAGCCAGGTGTAGAGGTGCATGTCTGCATTCCCAGTGACTTGGGAAACTGAGGTAGGAGGATCACAAGTTCGAGGTTGGAGGCCAGCCTGGGCAATATAGAGAGGTCCTAAGCAACTAAGCAAGATCCTATCTCAAAGTTAAAAAAAAAAAAAAAAAGAGAGAGAGAGAGAAGGTAAATGAAAAGACTATTATGAGAAGTTACCAAGCAGACATTCAAATAATAAACTGAATAGTTCATCTTTAGCAAAAAATAAAAAACTGAATTTGATTTTCAATAGGGCTCTATAAATATTTTGGATTAAAAAAGGCAAGTAATGGAAAAATTAAACATGACAATAAAGGAAAATATGACTTACATCTCCAGCAAAGGTATGAAAATATCCTCTAGGACTATTATATACAAAGTTATTGTATAGTTCTTGTTCCCACAATAATTTCCCATCCTAGAAAAAAGTAAAAATTCAAATAAGAGCTATCAAAAAAAAATCTCTAGGAATGAAACAAAGCAGATGATTCATGATAAGGGAATTTTTAGACACACATTACATATAATTGTAATATATTACTAATATACTATTTTATAATTTTTTGTTCTTTCATAATTTCTTAATAACAAAATAGTAAACATTGGATAACATTTCTTTCATGAAACCTACATGTAAAAAAAGTTTAGTTCAATATGCTAATATATAATTTCACACTGATCAGGCACTTCCTAATACAGTTACTTGGACAAAAAGAAAACAGAATAATTCTCAGATCAATGTTAGAGAGAAGAAATAGGATATGCAAGGCACAGTTCCATTAACAATATTCAGGCTGTGTGCTATCAAATATTACAGAAATGTTCATATTCTTTTCTTCAGTTTTACAGATGTGGGAGGGTCAAATATACCTTCTCTGTACTGTTAACAATATTTGAATTCTTAACTTTTGCAGAGTGACCTATTGATGAAGTACCAATATAAGTAGTATCAATCATACTGCAATACTGCAGAAAGAGACTGGTGACTAAATCACATTAAGGTTAACCTATAGATAAAAAAAATGTTTAACCTTCTTAACAAGGTGGCTAATTGTGTGTTCAGCCATAGTTATCTCCAATAGTAAATATGAGGTTGGAAAAACAATAATCATTGCCCCATACTAAAATGTAAGGTTCCACCTACACCATAAATTTAAAATATTTAAAATACACTGTACACACATGAACACTATCATGGAATTCCTTTCTTCTTCATATTACTCCATTTCTAAATAGTGTTTCACATTGATGATGAAAAAATATCAAAGTACTGAGGTTTTTTTTTTTTTTCAAACTATGGATACATTCCCATCTTTCAAAATCACTGCAGAGATGTTAAAAGGTTTGCTTGTCATCTATCTGATATCAATGTCCAGTTTAGTGAAAGTTTCAGATTTTTGTAAGTAAAATCCCATTAAATCTATTGTCACATTAACCATGGAAATTTACCTACAGAAAGATGTTAAAAGATTTAATGTAGACTTCACTTTAGCAAAATGATAATTACTTTTCTGGCAGCCATAAGAGATGAATACCTGACAAATCTATGGTGTCAAATCTATGACAATATAGACTTGTAACCTGAGAGTGAAAAACATAAAACCATAAAAATCTGAATATAGAAACACAAGGAAAAATGGGTAGAAAATATTTTTTAGATTGTATAAATAATGCTTAAAGCAGTGCAGAAATAGCAGTACATACAAAACTGAAATAATAATCAATTGTTCCCTGAAAGGACTATGGATACTAGTCTGTGATGCACAAGGTAGAATGAAAGAGTACCACTAGAAAGAGAGACTGCACCAAGATCAAAAGGCATAATTAGAAAAAAACAGTATCATTAATGTATGGTGACAATGAAGAGGTAAAATAGGAAACTACAATATTTTCCCCTTAACCAGAGGGATGCATGAGAAGATATTCCATGGATGCCCGAAACCCTGTATAGTACTAAACCTTATGTTTGTTCTTATATATACATACTTATGATAATTTTTTAAAGTTTTTATTTGTTCTATTTAGTTATACATGACAGTAGAATGTATTTTGACATATTATATATATGTGGAGTATAACTTCCGTGGCTGTACACAACCAATACACATTGGTTGTGTATTCATATATGAACACAGGAAAGTTATGTCTGATTCATTCTACTGTCTTTCATACTCCCGTCCCCACCCCCTTCCCTTCATTCCCCTTTGTTTCATCCAAAGTACTTATAATGATAAAATTTAACTTATAAATTAGGAACGTAAAAGATAAACAATATAACTAATAATAAAATTGAATAAATATAAAATACTATGATAAAGATTACCTAAAACTTATAAATTGTTTATTTCAGTAATTTCCCAGTTAATATTTTGGAAACATAGTTGATTAAAGGTATGTGTAACCATGGAAACAAAAAACTTGGATAGGAGGGAACTACAGTATTCATTTTTGCCTTAGGATCTGTTCCCATTTGATCCCAATGTCCATACTTCATATCTAAAACAAAACTCCACTCTTTGAATATTATTTTAAGTGCAATTTAATATTACACCAAGATAAAAAATAAATCATCTATATTAAATCATAATTAGGCAGAAACCTAATCACATACAGTTTAAAGTGAAAGCAAAATAAAACCAACCTTAATGTCAAATATTCTTAAAAAATAAGATCTTTGTGGATTGTCCTTAACAAGACAAGCAACACCACTGCACTTCTTTGACCACATACAGTTCCGATCTGCTGCATATAATTGTACCACTGCTGAAGACATAGTCTGCAAAACATAAATTTTAAAGCCATTAGTTTCAAATAACAATCAGATGACCAGATAGACCCTGTTAATAATGTATCTTATATACAACCTCATGAAAGACACCAAACGGGCGGGGCAAAAAAAAAAAGACACCAAACCAGGACCACCCAGCTAAAATGCTCCTGAATTGCTGGCTCCCCGCAAAAGGAAATAAGATACACTTATTGTTATTTTAAGCCACTATTTTTCAAAGTAACAAATACCTAATATAAAACCATATAATAATAATTATGAAAAACTCAACATTTATTATACTTAAAATACATCAGGAAACCTGCTAAGCACTTCTAAATGTAACTTTATTGAATTGTTAGTGCTATTTTAACCTCATTTTATATTTGAGAAACCCAACACTAAAGAGGGTTAAGTAATTTACCCAATATCACACAACTACATAGTACAGCTGAAATTCCAATTCAGACAATGTGTGACTTCAGATCCTGTATTAAACTATATCCCAATAAATTAAACATTTAAGCAATGAAGTACTAGTATTAGTAAAGGTTGACTTCTAATAAGATAGTTAAGCATTTATGGTACAGGAGCTAAGTCAAGTAAGATTAGGGGTTACTAATTATTGATGCTAGATACCTAATCATATTATCACTGTAGTAGATGTATCTCCTTTATAAAAGATGTTAAAACTGAAGGAAAAAATTTTAAGCAAATTGCACAATTGGGCACATATTAAAGGAATGACATTTAGTCCAAAAAAAAAAAAAAAAAAAAAAACCCATGATTACTGAGAATAAGAAAAACTATTTGAATGATATTATCTTGATTTTCCCCCAAACAGTACCTAATTAGAATCTTTTGGAGGCATAGGAGAGAAGACAATTCATTACGTGCAACAGACATTTGGACAAAATTACTTTCCAGAACACCTGTTGCAACTCTCCTTCCGGATATCATGAAACAATGGAAATTCCCATTTTATTCTAAATTTTTTTTTATATTATAATCTAGAATGGAAATATTCAGTCTTTCTCTGAAAGTTATACACATACATACTGATAAAGCTCTTTTTAAGTCCAATGAAAACAATAATGTTTTTTTTTTTTGAGTAGTAATGTCACTCCTAAACTAAAAATTAAAGAAATAATTTAGAATATAAAATATAAATTTTTAGTGTAAACAAAAAATTTCATGAATATATAGTAACCATGTTTTGTTTAAAAAATAATTTAAATAAAAGAGTCTCTTATTCAGTAATTATGATACTTCAGTTCAATAAAATTTGGGCACTGATCAAGAAGAGACTACATTAAGATTTGGAGATTATTTTGTTTTGGAGTTTACTTTGCCTGGGCACTGCTTTCTTTTGGAAAGGATTCTCTTAAACTATAATACACACAAATCTTTTAAAATGCCCAAAATCAGAAATGTAAGATTAGAATAGTGTTAGGGATCAAAAGTCCCTACAGACTTTTCCAGGTAACAGTGCTTAATGTTGTATTTTTACCAAATTCATCTTTGAACTTCAAATGAGCAGAACATAAAGCAGCAGAAAATCTTCCACAAAAACTCAAAAATTATGAAGATACCTTTGAAACAGGATAAGTGCTTCACACCAAGACACTGGATTTAAAATAGGAGACTGAAGAATGCAGATGCACCTCTGGCTTGCTCAAGACCCACCAGTATTTTGGAAACATGCAATCACAGGAAGACAACTCCACAGGCTTCCTGCTCTGAACCCTTAGTACTAAACCCTTAAGGTATTAAATACCAGGTCTAAGAGTTCAAAAATCATGGGGCTGGGGTTGTAGCTCAGTGGTAGAGTGCTTGCCTAGCACATGTGAGGCACTGGGTTCTATCCTCAGCACCACACAAAAATAAAATGAATAAAATAAAGGCATTATATTATGTTCATCTACAGCAAAAGGAAAAAAAAATAAAAAAAATTTTAAAAATCATATAGTGAAAATTCACATTACAGTCCTTTTAGTATGGTGTTGTCAAAATACATTCATTTCTAAAAAGAAAAGCAATTAAGCAAGTAGATACCAAGACTACCTACTTAAAAACAAAAAGCAAAAAAACAACAACAACAAAAAAACAAACCTTTCTACTTTACTTTTTAAGTAGAAATCAAGAAGCAACAGCTTGAAAGATAAAATAACCTTACTTATAGAATCTGAAATTCCATTTCTTAAAATACCTTTGTCAAAGATCACATATTATTAACACTGTGAAACACTGTTTGGATGTATATGTGCAAAATTAAAAAACTAGAAAAAAATTTATATTTAAATATTTATATAAATGTAAAGCAAATTTCCAAAGCATCTGTATAAGAAATAAAGACATGTATTCTATAATTTTCCATGCAAACATAGTTTGGTATTGTAAAATTATTCTAATACTAAAGAAAACTCAAATATTTGTAAGCAATTCTCAATAACTGCACATTCAAAACTTTGCTACAATTTTATTGTAAGTTGGTATCTATTTTACCCTTTTTACCTTGACCTGGGCAAAGTCTGAAAATAAGAAGTCAGAGCACCCTATGAAGCCATTTCTAATTAATTCAAAATAATTACTGTAAATGCAAAAATTGCTTGCACATTCAACATTTAATATATAAAAGCCAGACAATATAAAAACAATAACTATCCCTTAAACTCTAGATGAACAGTGGCTCAATTAAACTTTTAAAAACATTCCTTCCATTCCTTTAAAGCAATTACATCTAATCAACTCCATCACTTCTTGTCTTTCATAATTGAGACGGTATTAATGAAAAAAAACTGAGAAGTGCTTAGGAAGGGAAATCTATTAGCCCAATAATGTAAGGTTAAAATCTGTTAATTAAAAGGGAAAAAAAATCACAGTATCAATTTTTATATACATATTTTAATATCTTTATTTTATTTATTTATTTTTATGTGGTGCTGAGGATTGAACCCAGTGCCTCACACATGCTAGGCAAGTGCTCTACCTCTGAGCCACAAGCCAGCCCCCACAGTATCAATTTTTGTAGAACCAAAACCTTATCATTTCGGGTATTTCAGAACTGAGTAACCACAATAACATATTTATCCTTAGACTCTCACTGTCAAGAACAAAAACTAGATAGGGGAATGTATCCTGAGAAGTAAATTCCCTCTCGCTGTCCTTCAACAGAGCACCTTAAGCTGATGTTGCACCAACCAAGAAATATTTCCCTGATTCTCTAGGATGAAATGCTAACTGCTTTATCTTCGTGTTTCTAGAGTATTTTTTTAATGTTACTCTGTTATGCTACAAATCTCATTCTAAAATAGAATAATCTTCTGTTTGATTTCTTACCCATAAAAGAGAATGTAATTCTCACAAGCATTTATAATAGTTCTGCAAGCCTATATTATCACTCCTTCTATACTTTGTCCCTAAGTAAACAAATATTTGTTATTTGAAAATTGCATGCTCTGATTTTGATAATGATACTATGATAATGACCTTGATTTCAGGATATACACCCTAAAATATTGTAAAGGGGTACTATGCCTTCAAATTACTCTCAACTTACTCAGAAAAACAACAGGTAAGCACACATATATGAAGAGAGAGAGAAAAAAAAAAAAAAACAACCAAGGTAAAGTATTATAAATATGAAGGCTATACAGAAATTGTTTGTACTATGTTTGTAGTTTATTTTTCTGTAAGTACAAAAATATTTCAAAATTAAAAAAATTTAAAAGCACAAACAATTCATGAAAATGCAGGACTCTCAGCCCCCATACACAGCCATGGCAGTTTTGACAAAGTGGTTCTCAAGAGTCATTACTACCTTTGCCACTGCTAAATGACCCCAAACTAAGAAAATAAACAAGTATTTGCCCCTTCTTCCAATCCCTTCTATATGTATACCAACTTTGTTAAAAGGAGGGCCATCCTAAGTAAGACTCAATCCACAGACATCTAGAACATTTATAACAACCACATTATGTAACAGGTCAAAGGAAGATTTTAGATCAGGAAAATAGGTGTTTCTGTTATTACAAAATAGCAAAGGATTGGAAAAAAGCAAGACTCATAGATCCCTATTTTTTTTTAAGAGAGAGAGAGAGAATTTTTTAATATTAATTTTCAGTTTTCGGTGGACACAACATCTTTTATTTTATTGTTATGTGGTGCTGAGGATTGAACCCAGCGCCCTGTGCATGCCAGGCAAGAGTGTTACCTCTTGAGCCACATCCCCAGCCCCACAGATCCCTATTTTTAATAAAAAACTGCCTATAACAAATACTAAGATAATGTAATACTGAACAAGTATTTATAACAATTGATATTTAATAATAAATATATAATGTTTTTAAAGGAAATATTTTAAGATAAATATTCAATAAATATCCAAAATATGTCAAGTGTGGATGCAAAAATCTTATGATTAACTAAAATCAGCTTTTTCTATAATCACATTGGTCTAGTTAATAGTCAAATACTCCCACTTTTACATGTATGTATATGTTTGTGTATGTACCGGACCCCAAATGCATGGAAAGTAATCTGAGAAAAATCCATTTAAGTTTTCTCACTATATAAAAGCTAGGCTTTAAATATATTCCTAAATGTTCTGATGATGTGTTCCTATGCAATAACCCACTGTTACTGAGTGTGAAATTTTAGTCTACATTGTACTAAGGAAGGAAGACTGGTTGAATTCTTATAATTAATTAACTATGCAGTGATCTCAAAGAACAATTTTCTAAATAATAAAAGTATATAAAAAAAGTATAACACCACCATAGTTCTATGTTAACCTAAAAAACCAATATAGAAACCAACAATTTTTAAAAAATTAAAACAACATATCTGGCAGTTAACAAGCATCTCCTAAGTGGTCAGTATGAGTAAAAACAATCCAGGAAAAGAAAACACAAAACTCCACTTTGGAGAAATCTTACCACCTGGTAATTTTTAAAATGAGAAATAACTAGAAAAGGAAAAAAAAAAAAAAAAAAAACAGAAAGAAAATGGTAGAGATTCGTAAAGACAGACAACTCTACAAGAAATAATTAATTTTAAAAAACCAAAGCTGGAGGAATGGAGGAGGAGGAGAAAGAGCAGGACAAAAGCAAAAGGTAACAAAACAGAATGCCAACATGGAGAAAAATAATGGAGACAGATTAAATAAAAAGCTGCCATATTAGGGAACAAACACAACGAGTCTTTTAGGTCTTAGAAACTATTTAAGAAGTACTATATTATCTGTTCACCATGCATTTACTGAGTACCTACTATCTATCTATCAGGAATGGTGATAAATAGGGAGGACAGCAGGACTGAAAGAAGAATTAGACAGACATGATCCTTGCAAAACAGGGCAGTCTAATGAGAAAACAGGTATTAGTAACTAATACAAACACTATGAAGGAAAACTCCAGTATGCAATGAAAATGTAAAACCTAAGTAGTATGGGAAGGCATTCCTAAAACAGTATTTTATCTGAGGGATTAAAAGGATCAAGGTTGAGGGAAAATGGGGAGGAAAGAGAATTCTAAGTAGATGCACCAAAAAATATTCTACCCAGGAAACATTAGGAGAGTTTGGGGAACTATGTGGGCGTGGAGGATAAGAAAGAACAGCATGGAATCAATTTAGAGACTTAACATTATTAAATAATATCAAACACTGCTTAATTCTCTGATAATGGAGAGACATACAGTTTAGAAAGCTTGACAGGCAATGTGGTAGAGTGGTACACCATTCTTGAATAGCCCGATACCTCTCAATACCCAAGTTCTTATATATTCTCCTTCTCCCCGACTTTAGATTTGTCCATGTGACTTGCTTTGACCAAAGGACATCAGTAAATGTTGGTACAAGTTTGAAAAGTACTTGTACACTGTGGTCCATCCTCTTGATGAATGCTCTAAAAGCTGGGAGCAAAGACGACATGGAGAGCAAGGACCTAGCCTATTTCACCTGTCCTTTCTGAGCCCAGCCCTTTATAGACCTGCCAGCTTAATGGAACTGCAAGGGTGAGTCAGTGGCACCAGCCAAGTAACCACCCTGTCAATTCAGCAAATCCTGAAAATAAACTGATATTGCTTTATATCACAAAGTCATAAAGAGGTTTGTCTGCAGCCACAGATGAAGGAGACTGTTTTAGTATATTGACTCTTTTAGTATACTGAACAAAGTAAAAGCTTTAAACTACAAATAATAGGGTTTACTGTATCCTCCTAGATTTCTACATATACAAATAAAGTCATATACAGATAAAGGTGAGAGGGAGATAACTCATTATAGACTGGGTCATAGTTGCAAAATGTGTGAGAACACTTGAGGCAAAGGTATGGTTTTCTCTTCTGATTCTTCTGTAACTCAAATGGGCCTACCTAAGAGTCTTTCTTCTCTTTCCTCATCCTTCTTTTTCTCTCAGTCAGTCAGATTATGGTAAACCATACCTGGGTTTCAATCTTCAGGGAAGGAAGGTAGGGAAGCAGGATCCCTCGAATCCTCATCTCAGCTCACCAAAGTTTAGCATTACCAGCTAAGACCCAAGCCCTGATAACAAGAATTTTTTTTTTTTTTTCTCTCTCCTGCTCTCCTTCCCAGAACAGTCTCCAGGAGTCTTGGGGGAGAGGGTAGGAAGGTAGGTTGCTAGTAGGATTTAGTTATTTCAGAATTCAAGAGCCAAATACCAGCTAACAATCACTTCATCATAAATTTTATCAAACATATAATCCAGTCCCCTCATTTTACACACAAGGTCAATTCATTTGCTAAAGGTCACATACGATGCAACTTTGGATGAACTTCCTAATCAGCTGCTAATTTTATATTCAAAATACACTATTCAGTGTTTCATCCAAGTACTTAATTTGTTATATTTTTGGCCTGTCCCATATAAATGGTTCTTTAAGAACTATATATTCTTAATATAATTTTACTCCTGTACTGCCCCCCTCCCTTTGTTTTGCTTCTTACTTTGTTTTGGGGGAGAAAAAATGGGGAGGATTAGTGGTGGTGGAAGAAAGCAGTGGAGAGCTGGTGTATGAAAAGAATCTTCATAAAAGAAAAAGTCCAAATAGAGAAGCTGTATATCCTGAGGTCAGAAGTGGATTTACCACAAAGCCAATTAGATTTGTTTCAGGATCCTTTACTTTTAAGTGCGCTTTACAAGGCTTGGCTTGTTCTCCATTGGGAACACATAGAGGTAGTGCCAACCCCAGCCTCATATAATGGGGCTCCTCTTATCTAAAGGTAATCACGGAACTTTCATCAAAGATGCACCTTCTATTCAATTCCCAGCAATAAGCTATCCTGTCCCTCCTGGAGCAACCACATGATGCATTCAGCCCATGCTTTAACCTCAAAGAAAAAGAACTGAATGCTGACCAGCTTCTGCTGGATATGGCATGCCAAGATCAAACTTCATGAATACTTCTGGGATAGGGAGCAGTGGACCAGCCAACTGTGATCTGGAGTTCTTCCCAGGCAAAAACTATCCTTTAAGCAAGTTAATTACAGATGTGTCATGAATTGGTTTCAAAAAAATTTCTTTAGCCTTCACGACTATGAATAACAAAGACAGAAATTCTGAGCCAATACTTATTCTATACAGAACCAGATAGTTAATATTTTAGGTTTTGTGCATCATATAATCTCTTTCAACTTATCCTCTGTATTTATCAAAAGCAGTCATAGATAACACAGAAATGCTTGTGCTGCAATAAAACTTATAGAATAAGCAGGCTAGATCTGGTCCAGAGGCAGTAACTTGCCAAGTATAAGAGGAAACCTTTTTTTCCTATGGAAAAAACAACAACAAACATTGTAAAGAAGTGATCCATGAATGTTTCCAAAAAGGTAGGAAAAAAGAGGTCTATCAGGCAGATAACTAATAATAGTAATACATTATAATAATAAACTATTTTTCTGAACTTTGTGATGTTTATGGTGTTATAATCTTTTCTCATGTTAAATAAACATTCACTTTTATACTTAGTTTTAGATTCTTAAGGACAGTATCTCTAATTTGTGTAAGCTCAGGTCACAAAACCTGGATTCGCCTTGCTAGGGATAAGAAAATAATGTAACAGCTTGACAGATTTTTTATAGAGAATAAACAACCATTTAACCCAATATATTCAATTTGCTAAGCCAAACTTAATGAAATAACCATTCAATAGTGATATTTATCAACTTAAGAAAACTAAGGCCATGCAACTTTTTAAAAACTAAATAGGATAGATGAGAAATGTCAATGAGTGTGTGAAGGAAGGGGATTCTTCTGTATTTAATGTAAGAGTCTTCCACATAATATTCTTAATAGATGTATAACATTTGCTTAAAAGCTTGCTGTAATGGAGAGCTGACAACTTGAGGGAAAAAAAATGTTGCTGTTTTAATATTATCAAACTGTTTAACAGCTCAGTTAGAACTTTTTAAAATATGGAACCTAAGCCTGCTTTCTTGGCCATTCCACTAGAGGCATTTTATTCCTTCACTTAATTACGTGTTGAGAATTTGCTATGGCACAGTGCCAGCTAATGTACGTACAATGCAAAATCATGGAAATATACTGTCTTCTCTAATTAAAGTGTACTTCTTATTTTGGGTGGAGGTGAGAGCATTTTTACTTCCACAGAGATATGCCCTCAACAACCCTATTTCTCAGGTCATTTCTCTTTTCAGCTAAAAATTAGTTTTGATAATTCTTCATTTGACCTGGTTTGTAGATCCCTTTGTTAAAAAGTCAGTTATTTACATGTGATCTGATCAGTGAGATTATCATCAAAATTATTAATGAAATAATTTCTTTCCAAACATGAAAAAAAATTTATGTGGTCTTATTCTTGTCTATCACATTATATGCTAAAGACACATGAGACTGTCTCAGAAGTCATTACCCTTTCTCATATCTAGCTTCCATTTCAAAATCTGTGCTTACAAAAGTGAAGAGCCCTGCCCAATTCCAGTATAGGTAAGGTTGGAGGCCTATCCGCAGAGTTCACTTAAGTATCCTCACCAGTCTGTCACGTCCTTGAAAAAGACAGTGTCCTATCTTATTTCTATATTCACCCAGCCTAATGTCAGGCACATGATATGCAATTACATAATAGTCGAAACACTTTGGTCAACTTTGATCATCAGAAATCAGGAGGAGGAAGCTATTTTTCTTTTCACTGAATCTTGCCAAGCAAGATGCTCTTCAAAACAGTCAGTTGGCTTGTTAGGTAAATAGGTCCTTTCAAACTATACAAATGATTAGGTTTGACACTTTTTAGTGAACTGAAAATGCTAAGAATAAAATAAAAGAAAGAGAAAGCCAATAAAGAACAAACATACCAAGAAACTATTATGTGGGAGGGGCTTTAACAGGAGAAATTGTAATCTCTAATATTGCATGTAGAAGCATTTTCACATTAGGAAGTATAGATACTAATAACAACTTCCCTGGATAGAAGCCCAATGGAAAGTAAAGTCTCTCCATAGCACCATAATCAAAAAAGAGTAAGTTCAGAAGATGATTTGCATCTCATAGTTAAAACTAAACAAAAAAACCAAACCAAACCAAAACAAACAAACAACAACAAAACAGGACTCTACAGCAAAGAAATAAAGCACAGTAAAATATACCATACAAAACTGTTTACTGACAACCTTGTTTATCATAAGAGAGCTAAAAAAAAGTTCAATAAAGTGTTTGGTCTATTTAACAAACAAGAGTAAAGTGGTGGGGTTGGGGATAGCTCAGTTGGTTGAGTGCTTGCCTAGCATGCATAAGGCCCTGGGTTCAATCCCTAGCAGCACCAAAAAAGAAAAAAAGAATAAGAATAAAGGGATAACACATTTTAAAATGATTTCTATTGAAATCATTAAGTATTTTAAATCTTATTAATTCAAACCCTGAAATTACTCAACTGGGATTTTCTAAATGAAGAAAACACCCAAACTCATTAAGCAGCCACAGTTCAACTATTCAATAAGATACTATATAGCTGCATTTAAAAAAATAAATAAATAAAGAGGCCCTTTAAGTAATGATAAAGATGGACACGAAATATTATTATGTGGAAAAAGATGTAAAAAGAACTGTAGCATATGCTAACATTTGTACATACTAGCAGGAACAAGAATAAATAACTTGCATTTGCCTAAATATGCAGAAAACTATCTAAAAAGAGAAAAAACTAGTAACAGTTGCAAACTGTTTAGAGGTTTGGTGTACAAGTGTTTTGAGGGAAAGAATAGCTGGGCAAATGCAGTAAGGACAGAAGTTTAGTAAACTTCATTTTCATTTTTCTTGCTAAACCATAGGAATATTCTGGCTTTTAAAAAATAAAATATTGATTTGAAAAATACACATACAAAAGAAAGAAAAAGACCTATTCAACTCACATTATGGTGTCAGTCTGGAAAAAAAAAAAAAGATATCTTTCTGACCTAGAAAATGTAACCTACAAAGAATTTTGAGTAGTTTTTAAGCCTTCCCCTTAAAAATTAAAAGTGAAATTATTGAATAACATGCTCTGGTGCCTGCAGAAGCTTAAATTAAAAAAACAAACAAAAAACTGGATACTATAGGGAGTTGGCCTATGTCTGCAAATAAGTACAAAGTATATGATTGTTTTCATAAACTTTCTGAGTTTTTGAACTGTAACATGATTGATTAATTAAGATGAGCACATTTAAAATTCAACTGGTTTTGTCTTCTTTATTTTCTATTCTTTATTCTGCAAAATTTATAAAAATGTATGTATATAGTGTGTATATAAATATAAATATATATATATATATGTAATCACATCTAATATGCTTGATTTTTATATGTATAATGGAGGTAGGAAATGGCTAATCTTACAGCAAACGAAAAAATGACAACCTGAAAGTACAGGGTAAATGTAAGGGCTTTCCCTCTCTCTTTTTTTTTTGTTTCTTTCTCCCTCTTCCACTCCCTCTCTTTCAAGTACAGTTTAAAATCAACATTAAACCTCTCTAAGGACTTTACCACATGTGAAACTCTGCATAAGGATTACAGGAAAAGGCAAGAACCTTTTGTTTTAAGATCTACATTTTATTTACAATTTAAGAGACTTAAAACTGAAGTGTAAAACATTAATAATGAGCTTGCAATAATTTGCATAAGAATTATCCAATAAATTAGGTTTTATACTTATACAGCTTAATAATGCTGCTTGCTAGCTTCAAAAGGCAACTTATTCAAAATGCATTAATCAATATTTTAAATTCTGATAATTATTACTAAATTATGTATAATTACAAATGCAACTGCATTCCCCACAGAGAAGGAAGCTGTCTGTATTAAAATAAAAGGTGGGAACTGGGGATAGAGCTCAGCGGTAGATGCTTGCCTAGCATGCACAAGGCCCTGGGTTCTATCCCCAGCATCACAAATAAATAAAAAGTAAATCTTAGTATTTTTATCTTTCCATAAAAAAAAAAAAAAAAAAAAAAGAATGGAGAGGAGGCCAGGTGTGGGGGCTCATGCCTGTGATACCAGCACGTAGGAGGCTGATGAAGAAAGATCACGAGTTCAAAGCCAGTCTCAGCAACCTAGTGAAGCCCTAAGCAACCAAGTCTGTTCTAAAGTAAAAAAATTAAAAGGACTGGAATGTAGCTCAGTGGTTAATCGCCACTAGATTCAATTCCTGGTACCAAAAAACAAAACAAACAAAAAACCTCAAGAATAGAGGGGAAGGGATTAGGGTTGTGGCTCAGCAGTAGAGCACTTGCACCACATATAAAGAAATAAAATAAAAGGTATTGTGCCCACCTACAAGTTAATAAAACATTAAAATAAAAAGAATGGAGGGAAGTACATGGAGATTTTATATAATACCACTCTGTAAATTAATATTATGTAAAAGCAAAAACAACAAATGTGTGATTTTCCATTTAAATAGGGGAACTTTAAATTTCACATACACAATAAATAATTTAAATGTGCTATATTTTTTAATTGTATAAATTATTTAGGAGCAATTTCACTTTGCCTTAGATATTTTATAATGTTACTCTTCTCTCCAAGTAAGTACCAGATCAGTGTGGCTACCCCCCCAAAAAAGGCAGGCAGGCAAGAGGGTACTGGGTCCTATGAAGTTCTGAAATTCCTTTCTGCACCTAGCAGCTGCACTGTCTAGTAAAGCACACACTAGCCACAATAATTAAATTCAGAAAAAGTTAAATTTCAGTTCCTAAGTCATACTAGCTATTCCATAAATGTTCAGTAACTCCAGGTGACCACCATATTAGACAGCATCATAAAAGGTCCTATTGTATGGTAATGTTCTGGAAAGTCCCACTAAAAGGATTTTATGCAAGATCTCTTAGAGGAAGACATGGAATTTATAAAACCAAGGAAAAGTCTGTTAGGATCACTATACAAAGCAATGTGCATAAGGGAAAGAATTATTCAGAGTATTAATTCAATTTAACAGATATTTATTTTTATTGATAACAGAAAGATAATTAAACAGTAGTTCCATGTATTTAACCTTGTAAAGGAGATAGGTTATAAAAAAAGAAAATAACCACAACAAAGTATAAGTAACAAAATCAAAGGAATAAAGGTTTTCACAGGCGACTAAAAGGGAAAGCTAAAGATAAATTGAGGGCAGAGAATCAGGGATGTTATCAAGGAAGAACAGTGTAAAGATGGAAAGCAAAGCTGATAGGATTGATTAGCTATGTGATTTTAAGCAATTACTTTACCCCAACCCTGTTTTCTCATCTGTCAAATGGTGGTAGTAATATTATCTTCATTTAGTTAATACACATAAAGTGTTTCAAACAGTTCCTTCATCATAGATTTGTTAGGACTAAATAAAATATTAGACACAATGTGTTTGGAACATTGCTTGGTATTGTTTGCACTTATTAAATTAAATGTTCATTATTATATTATTAGACCAGTGCTTTATATAATTTTAAAGTTCTATTTGCTAGCTTACAGAAACTAGCAATTAGAGGACTAGTATTTTCTTTTGTTTTCACATGTTGATGAATTAAAATAAAGAAACCAACCCCTCTGCCCTACCCATCAAACCCCTCAAGCTTCCAAAAACAAGAAGAAAAGAAACCCTCAACTCTCTGCGTATCTGGGATCTGAGCTAGAACCAAACAAACATTTTAGTACAGTAGAGAATATTTTGAACAACAGGATCTATAGCAGGTTTAAGTTTTGTATCATAACAGAATTTCCACTAGCCTGTATATTCATGGCAAAGCAACCCTGAGGCGCTGCCTGTCCTCTGTCCCCATACTTAAATGTTAGAGACTGAATGTGAGACAAATATCTGCGCTGAACACTATCACAATTAAATTAATATTCTGTCCCAAGAGTTTAGAAATACTGAACTGAAGAGCTGGGGAAAGACATATGTGCAGCAAGAAAAGTTCCACTGACTTCTGTTTTTCTCAGAAGCTTCAGTCTCCTGCTGTTCCTGAAGCTTTATTGTTCAGTTCTGTTTTGGATTCCATGAGATTCTCTGGTAGCCAATAAATTCTTTTGCTTAAGCCAGACAGAACTACTTTCTGTTATTTGCATAAAAAGACCTTAACAATACACGTATTAAAGTATACACTGAGAACATTCCTATACCCTTGAAATCTTAATGGACATCAATGAGAAATGACACCTTATGATATGTATAGGCTACTGTAACCACTGTACAAATGAAATCTGAAATTTATATCTTGCTTTTGGCCTGAAGTATTGCAACAGTTTCTAAGCTAAAAGGCCACTTTGCTTCTATTTTATTCTCTTTTATGAATAATTCTTGCCTATTATCTTTTAATATACAGACTCATGTTAAAAAAATCAAGTTTCCTACTTGATTAAAAAAAAGTTTATATTCTTTTTTAAGAATACAGACTCTTAATCTGAGGTAATCAACACTTTTACACTTGCCTCTTGCTATTAATAACCTACAGACCCCCAATTGTACTCCTCAATTTGGCTTGTGTTGTTTGCTCTGCTGGAATATCATGTTGCAAACCTTTCCAATTACATGAGAGTTGAAATATCACACTTTTAATTTTTCCTGACTTCCTCAAGCAAGTACTTCTTTCTCTCTACTCCCATAAAATGTCATATATACATTGAGTGAGGTACTCTTCATTGAATGATTTATATGTTCCCCTGTGGACAAGTTTCACCAACACACTGTTCACCTTTGAAAGACAAGGGCTTCTCTTAAACCATGTATTCAGAGCCCCTAGTATGACATTTTATATGCATTTTACATGCATTCATTTTCTGAATTGAACTGAAAGAGGTGCCTTAAAATCACACTGATCACTGCTATACTTTTTCAAAGGGATAGAAACTGCTAATCTGTAGCAATCCTCCTAATGTATAGGACATCTACAAAAATGTAAATTGAGCAATTTTATAGTATCCTATAAAATTTTATGTTTGTATAGGTGTCTTATGTAGAGGATGATGGGGCACAAGGGATAAAATTATCTTTAGTAGAATGACAATATTTTTTGGCACCTCAATTAATCTTGGGTTTAAATACATGATGAAGTCATGCATCCCATTTCTAATATTTTAAATATCACAAACCATAGCAATTTGCTTCTACCACAGCTTCCCCCATATAAAGGGAGGGCAGGTGTTAAGAGTTTGAGGACAAAAAAGCAGACCAAAGTCAATATATGTTTTTAAAAAGAGAAATGTACTTCCCCACTAGTTTGCAAAGCACGTTAAGGCCAGAAAGTTAGATGAACACAAAGGCAGGAAATAATTTCTAGCACATTTGATTAACTGTACAAACAACTTTGTGGTTATGAAGTCAATCTTAAAAACAGATAGCGGTCCATCTTTTACACACTGTTGTGATGCATGCTATGTATATAAATGTAATCTTGTTAATTACTCAATAAATACTCAGTTTGCCCAACACTACTATGCTAAGAAAATATGAGGCAAGGACTTTTAAACTCAAGATGTTAAACTTTAAAGAAATGAAAGGAATAATTTGAAAGCTGAAAAGATGGCAGTTAAACTATTAATTTTACATAGAACTTTTACACCTCTGAAACATTTCTATTTTGATTTGCATAAGAGTATTTCTAAAAAACAAAACAAAAAACCTAAACCATTTTCTTGAAACGTCTTATGATGTATCACAAAATGAAAAATAAAAATCCTAATACCAACTTTGGGAACTATTTGTATTAGGCACAAAACTTTACCTGAAAAGCCATTCCACATCTACTAGAACTACCAACCCCCCAAAAACCAATCACATCAAATGCTGGAGAAGATATGGAGCAACTGAAACTTTCATACACTGTTGGCAGAAGTATAAAAATGGTACAGTCACTTGGCTGAAAGTTTCTTATAAATATAAAAACACTATGACAATGTCATTCTTCTATATATTTACCCAAAAGAAGTACAAAATGTGTCCACAAACAAAAAAAACCTATAAACATTTACAGGAGCCTTAATTCATAACAGACAAAAAACTTTAAGCAATCAACTCAAAACTAGAAACATCAAATTACCAGAAGAATAGATAAAATATGTGGTATATTCATCAATGGAATACTATGGATGACCAATAAAAAAAAAAAAAAAAAAAAAAAGGAAGAATGTCTATGCAATAACACATGAATCTTCCAAACAAGCTGTGAGTGAAATAGACCAAATCAAGAGCAACTAAGCCACAGTGATAGAAATCAGAAATGACTGCCAGGGGTGGAATGGAAGATGAGGAGAGGCAAGCATCAGAAGGTAACTGGCTGCAGCCTGGTGGATAGTACATACCTACAGTACTTCAGAGGCTGAGGTGGGACAATTCTGGCCTACTTCAGCAACATAGCAAGAGACTGTCTCTTTAGAAAAGAAAAAAAGAAAAAGAAAAAAAAAAAAAAACAGAACAGAACTGTCTGGATAGGGACAGAGATGTATTTACGGTGTCAATAGGATATTCCTAACCTTTTTTTAGAAGGTACTGGTTACACAACGTCAAAATTCATTAAACTTAACATTTAAGATCTATGTGTTTTATTTTATATAAATTACACCTTAATTTTTTAAGTGAAAAAAAAAAAAACATCTTAACATGAAGAAGTGTTTAAGCAAAATCACCAAACACTAATGACTTCTTCTGTTTGATACAATCTTGTTTAATGGTAACGATGAATTAGGGAGAAAGTTCTCATTAATAAATACTACTGTAACCTTCCTACTTTCCTTTATTTGGAAAGAAACACAATACCTCACTTTAAAAGAAAGACTGTAAAATACATTACCATATTCATATTATCATTTCATTTTCATTTTAAAATTGAGATGTCTCTAAGAATACTTAGAAACAATCATGCTCAATATTCAGAAAAATGACATTTTAAAATTCAGAACATTTTAATGCAATATAAGTACAAAAAATATTGTTAATTTGTTTAATGTTATATGGGATTGGGGCATATTCAAGAACTACACAGAATATGCTAAATTATCATTATAGGGCGCACAAACTCTTGAAAAGTGCAAATTGACAAGACAAAATGAAGCCTATTTCTTCGAAATTATCATTGTAAAATAGTACAATAGATCAAGGCCTGGGAAGACTGCTAAGTGGTAGATTATTTGCCTAGCATGCATGAAATGGGACCCTGGATTTAGTCCCTAGCACTGGGGAGGGGGAGAAAACAAAAAAATACACAAAACAGATCAAGTCTATAAAGATGAAGACTGAAGTGTATTTATGTGTGCATGTGCAATCGCTTATGCTGTGTGTGTGGTGGTGGGGGGTTAAAGGTGGGGGAAAACTGTTCAGCCCTAGAGAATGATAAGTCCACATATTATGTCCATTTGCAATGACATACTGACATGAAAAAATGCCCATAAAAAATTAATGTCTGTGCCTGTGGGGTATGTATGCTGAGATTAAGAGTCCCTGTATGTCATCATCATTCAATAATTCATGCAAAACCCAGAAAGGTTTGGACAAAAATATTTCTAAGTCATGAGTTCATACTTTTATTATTACTCTGTCAAGTACCTAAGTTTGCACTTTCCAATAGAAATATGAGTCAAGTAAGCAATTTCAAATATTCTAGTAGCCAGTATGTAAATAAAGTAAGAGAATATACAAAAAACCCTACCATTTAAAAAATATAATATAAAAATAATAAAATATCATTTTTTTTTGGTACTAAGTCTTAGAAATCTGACGTAGAGTCCATACTTACCAAACATCTCCATTTGAGTTAACCACATTTCAACTGTGGTTGTCACATGTGACTAGTGGCTACCAGGTACATACTATATTGAACAGTGTAAGACAAAATTTTAATAATGAGCATTATGTTTTTAATGAGAAAGAAAAGTTGTCTTTTAAATAAGTCACTTCACTGCTACCAGAACCTTTTCCAAAGTCTTGCAGCTGTGTATTACATAATTTTTTGGATTACTTCAAACCATTTCCTAGCATTCTGTGAAAAATTCTTGTTTTTAGAAATGAACAGGTTGATGGAAAAGATACAACAATACAAAAATCAATTTAAAATGTAGAACTCAAGAGAGACTTCTGGTATGTACTGGGTATACACATGAATTCAAATTCTGTTTTCCACATATTCTAACAGTGAATTTCCGACAGTTAGATTCAATGAATAGTTACTGATCCAATATCCATTCATGGGAAAAACACTCAGAAGAGGGGAACTCCCTAAAATTGATAAAGAAAACCTATAAATAATCTCTAACTAATAACACTCTCCATGGTGCAAAGTTAGATATTTTTTCCCCTAATACTGGAACAATTCAAGATTATCCCTTCTTACCACTATTAATAATATAACAGTATTCTGGAGATCCTATGTAACACAAGAAAACAGAATAGAAGGTATATAAATTGGGAAGGAAGAAAAAAAATTCCCTTTAAAAAAATTCTTAAATTTGTTCTTTTTAGATATACATGACAGTAGAGTGTATTCTGACATATTATACATACATGGAGTATAACTTACTGTAATTAGGATCCCATTCTTGTTGTACAGGATGTGGAGTTATACTGGTCGTGTATTCACATGTGTACTTAGAAAAGTTATGTCAATTTCATTCTACTGTCTTTCCTATTCCCATTCCCACCTCCTTTCCCTTCATTCCTTTTGTCCAATTCAATAAACTTCTATTCTTCCCACCCATCCTCTTTATTTTGTGTCAGCATCCTCAGATCCGAAAGAACATTCAGCCTTTGGTTTTGGGGGACTGGCTTATTTCACTTAGCATGATAGTCTCCAGTTCCATTCATTTACTGGCAAATGAAATAATTTCATTCTTATTTATGGCTGAGTAATATTCAAATGTGTCTATATACTGCATTTCTTAATCTACTCATATGCTGATGGGCACCTTGGTTGGTTTTGTAGCTTAGCTACTGTAAATTGAGCTGCTGTAACTATTGATGTGGCTGCATCACTAAAATATGATGACTTTAAGTCCTTTAAGTATATACCAAGGAGTAGGATAACAGGGTAAAATGGTAGTTCTATTTCAAGTTTTTGGAAGAATTTCCATACTATCTTCCATAGTGGTTGCATCAATTTGCTTCCCACAAGCAATGTATGACACTTTTCCCTACATCCTTGCCAACATTTATTGTCACTTGCATTCTTGATAAGTGGCATTCTGACTGGAGTGAGATGAAATCTCAGTGTAGTTTTAATTTGCATTTCTCCAATTGCCAGTGATGTTGAACATTTTTTCATGTATCTGTTGACCATTTGCATTTCTTCTTCTGTGAAGTGCCTATTCAGTTCCTTTATCCATTTACTGATTTTTTTTGTGTGTGTGTGTGTGAAGTTTTATAAGTTCTTCGTATATCCTAGAGATTAAAGATTTCCTCCTGTTCTGTAGGCTCTCTCTTCACATTCTTGATTTTGCTGTGAAGCAGCATTTTAGTTTGATGCCATCCCATTTATTGATTCTTGATTTTACTTCTGGAGATTTAAGAGTCTTGTTGTGGAACTCTGTTCCTGAGCCAAATGATGCAAAGTTCGGCCGACATTTTCTTTTAGTAGGTGCAGGGTCTCTGGTCTAATGCCCAGCTCCTTCATCCACTTTGAGTTTTGTGCAAGGTGAGAAAGAGGGGTTAAATTCATTCTACTACATATGGATACCAGTTTTCCCAGCACCATTTGTTAAAGAGGCTCTTTTCTCCAGGATGTTTATGACACCTTTGTCTACTACGAGATAACTGCTATTAATGTGGGTTTGTCCTTGTGTCTTCTCTTCTATTCCATTGGTCTTCATGCCTGTTTTTGTGCCATTACCCTGCCATTTTTGTTTCTACAGCCCTGAGGTATAATAAAAGGCTGACATTATGATGCCTCCTGCTTCACTTTTCTCTGGCTATTCAGGGCCTCTTATTTTTCCATATAAATTTCAAGACTGCTTTTTCTACTTCTATGAAGCATGGCATTGTAATTTTAATAGGAATTGCATTAAATTTGTATAGTGCTTTTGGTAGTGTGACCATTCTGACAATACTGATTCTGCCTATCCAAGAACATGAGAGATCTTTCCATCTTCTTTGGTCTTCTTCAATTTATTCATTCAGTGTTGGTTAGTTTTCATTGCACAGGTCATTCATCTCTTTTGTTAGATTGATTTCCTAATTTTTTTTCAAGGCTATTGTGAATGGGATGGTTTTCCTAATTTCTCTTTCAGTTGATTCATCACTGTTGTATAGAAACGCAGTTGATTTTACAAGTGGTAATTTTATATCCTGCTACTTTGCTGAATTCATTTATGAGTTCTAGAAATTTTATGGTGGAGTTTTTTTTGGGGGGTCTTCTAAACATAAAATCAAAGTCTTCAGCAAATAGGGATACTTTTGAGTTCTTCTTTTCCTAATTGTATTTCTTTAATTTCTTTCTTTCACCTAATTGCTCTGGCAAAGGTTTCAAGAACTATGTACAATACAAGTGGTGAAAGCAGATAGTCTTGTTCCTAAAATTTCTTTTTTTTTTTGCAGATGCCATAATGGTACATGTAGAAAACCCCAAGGAACTAATAAAGCCCCATTAAAGCAATGCTATAGAAAACAAGGATAATGCACAAAGTCCACTGCTTTCATATGTATCAGTAGCATAGAACTGGAATTTGAAATTAAAACAACACCATTTACCTGAATATCAAAAAAATAAATAAATAAACAAAAAAAGAAAGAAAGAAAAAGAAATACCTAAGTATATACCTAACAAATATGCACAATAGGTCTATATGGTTACAAAATTCCAATCAAAGAAATTAATGATAAAATAAACATGAGGTATTTCATGTTTATGAATGAGAAAACTCAGTACTCTTTAAAATGTCAGCTGTTTCCCTAATGGACCTACAGATTCAACAGAACCCCAACCAAATCCTAGTAAGTTACTGTGTATCACCAAACTGATTCTAAAGTTTATATGTAAAGAAAAAAGAGCTAGAATTGTAAACAATATACTGATAAATAAGAACAGTGTTGGAGGACTGATACTACATGACTTCAAGAGTTACTTAAAGCAAGAGTTATTAAGACAGTGTGGTATTGTCCAGAGAACAGACAAAAAGATCAGTGGAACACAAGAGAAAGCCCA
Organism: Marmota flaviventris; assembly: GCF_047511675.1. Taxonomy (NCBI): domain Eukaryota; kingdom Metazoa; phylum Chordata; class Mammalia; order Rodentia; family Sciuridae; genus Marmota; species Marmota flaviventris. The sequence goes on from NC_092498.1 coordinate 50,566,154, forward strand.
GAAGTAGACTCATAAACAGTCAACTCATCTTTCAAAAAGGAGCAACAATAAAGCAATGGAGAAATGATAATCTTTTCAACAGTCAAAAACTTCGCAACCTCATGCAAAAAAAAAAAAAAATCAAATATAGATACCAATTTTACACACAAATTAACTCAATATAGAATACAGATTTAAATATGACATACAAGACTCTAAAACCTTTAGAAGGTAACATAAAAGAAAATCTAAGTGACCTGGGAGTTGGTGATGACTTTAAAAATAACACCAAAAACACAAATCCAAGAAAGAAAATATTTAAAAATTGCACACACACAAAGGAAACTTCCATTCTGTGAATGACTGATGAATGAATGAAAAGACAAGCCACAGGCTGAGACAAAATGTATGCAAAACAGTTCTGATAAAGGGTATAATTTTGAAATAGAAAAATTACCCTAAAATCCAACAATAAGAAATGAACAGAATTTGAAAATGGGTTAAGGATATGGATAACTCACCAAAGAAGATAAATAGATGGCAAATAGTCATATGAAAGGATCTCAACATCATATGGTACTAGAGGATTGCAAATGAAAACCTCAGAAGATAAACTTATTGAAATAGCTAAAATCCAAAATACTGGCAACACTAAAAGCTGGTGAAAATGTGGACCAACAGGAACAGAGAGCTAGCCTGTAAAAGTTACATACTTTATAATTCCAACTATATTTTATTCCAAGTAAGGCGAAACCATAGGGAATGTAAAAAAAATTAGTGGATAGCAGGAGAAAAGAGGGATGAATAAGTAGAGCAATGTGTGTTTTTAAGTATTTAAACTATTCTCTGTATGACACTACAATGGTAGAAACACAACATTATACACTTATGAAAAGCAAAATCCATAAATCTGTAAAGAGTTAAATCTAATGTAAATTATCAACTTTGCTTAATAATGTTTTGATACTGGTTCATCAACAAATTTATCACACTAATACAAAATGTTAATTAATAGTAGAGGAAACTAGAGGAGGAGAGAGGGAAATGGTCTATAAGGGAACTGTTCGTTCTGCACAAATTTTCTCTCGGCATAAACTGTTTGAAAAATAAAGTCTGCTAATTTGTTAAAAATCCAAGCTATCTACCTATACTGAGCAAACAATCCTTCAAACAAAAATACTGACCAACACCAAGAATAGTAAAACTACTGTGCAACACCAGCAGCAAAGAGCAGAGGGACTACATAAAAATCAAGCGCAAGTATTATGCCAGAAAACAAAAGGTCTTCAATGAGAGTTAAAAAACAAAACCAAACAAAACAAAATCAATTAGTATCTTCAGAAATAATTAGGTAGTATTATTAAAAAAAAGAAAAGAAAACAGAAGAGAGTAGGGTGCTATTAAAACCCAGCACTAGCAATTATAAAAAAGACTTTATGGGGAAAAAAAAAAAAAAACTTTTACCAGCAAAAATTCAAGACTGGTTAAAAGAGTCAAGGTAATTTTTTTAAATTTATATATGACAGCAGAATGCATTACAATTCTTATTACACATATAGAGCACAATTTTTCATATCTCTGGTTGTATACACAGTATATTTACACCAATTCATGTCTTCATACCTGTACTTTGGATAATAATGATCATCACATTCCACCATCATTAATTACCCCATGCTCTCTCCCTTCCCCTGCAACTCCTCTGCCCTATCTAGAGTTCATTTATTCCTCCCATGTTCCTGTTCCCTATCCCACTATGAATCAGCCTCCTTATAGGAAAGAAAACATTTGGCATTTGGTTTTTTGGCATTGGCTAACTTCACTTAGCATTATCTTCTCTAACTCCATCTGTTTACCTGCAAATGCCCTGATTTTATTCTCTTTTATTGCTGAGTAATATTGCATTGTGTATATATGCCACACTTTTAAAAATACCTTTATTTTATTTTTATGTGGTGTTGAGGATCAAACCCAGTGCCTCATGTGTGCTAGGTGAGTGCTCTACCCCTTGAGCCACAACCCCAGCCCCAAGCACATTTTTTAATCCATTCATCTATTGAAGGGCATCTAGGTTGGTTCCACAGTTTAGCTATTGTGAATTGTGGTGCTATGAACACTGATGTGACTATGTCCCTGTAGTATGCCGTTTTTAAGTCCTTTGGGCATAGACGGAGGAGAGGGATAGCTTGGTCAAATGGTAGTTCCATTCCCAATTTTCCAAGAAATCTCCATACTGCTTTCCATATTGGCTGTACCAATTTGCAGTCCCACCAGCAGTGTATGAGTGTACCTTTTTCCTCACATCCTCACCAACACTTACTGTTGTTTGTATGCATAATAGCTGCCATTCTGACTGGAGTGGTTTTGATTTGCATTTCTCTAATTGCTAGTGATGATGAACATTGTTTCATGTATTTGTTGATTGACTGTACATCATCTTCTGAAGTGTCTCTTCAGGTCCTTGGCCCATTTAATGGTTGGGTTATTTGGGGTTTTTTTTGTTTTGTTTTGTTTTTGTTTTTTGTTTTTTTGGTGTTTAGCTCTTTTAGTTCTTTATATACCAATATGTGAAGGGTAAAGATTTGCTCCCAGGATGTAGGCTCTCTATTCACCTCACAGATTGTTTCTTTTGCTGAGAAGAAACTTTTTAGTTTGAGTCTACCCCATTTATTGATTCTTGATTTTAATTCGTATGCCACAGGAGTTTTATTAAGGAAGTGACATTCCTCATAGAAATAGAAAAAGCAATCATGAAATTCATCTGGAAAAATGAGAGACCCAGAATAGCTAAAACAATCCTTAGCAGGAAGAGTGAAGCAGGTAGCATCACTATACCAGACCTTAAACTATACTACAGAGCAACAGTAACAAAAACAGCATGGTATCGGCACTAAAACAGACTGGTAGACCAATAGTACCAAATAGAGGACTCAAAGATTAACCCACAAAACTACAATTATCTTATATTAGACAAAGGTGCCAAGAACATGCATTAGAGAAAAGACAGGCTCTTCAACAAATGGTGCTGGGAAAACTGGAAAGCCATATGCAACAAAATGATATTAAACCCCTATCTCTCACCAAGCACAAAAGTAAACTCAAAATGGATCAAGAACTTAGGAATTAAGTAGGCCCTAATCTCCATCATGTGGGATTAAGCCCCAACTTCCTTAAAGAGTCAAGGTAAATTTTACAGTATTTATCATTGAAAAATTACCAAGCAAGAAAAAAGCAATAAACTATGATCTACAATGAATACAAGAATAAATCAAAGAAAAAACTGACACCATGAAAGAATTAGCAGATATGTACAATAAAACAGCTATACTTGTATTCCATATATTAAAGAAGTCACAGCAAAGAATGAACTTGTTGTAGAAACATGGAATGTAAGAACCAAATCAAACTTCTACAGGTAAAAAATACAATGTCTGAAATGAAAAATATGGTGGATGCTATCAGTGAGATTAGAAACTGTAGGCAAAGTATCTGTCAATTTAAATACATAGCAACAGCTAATATCCAAAAGAAACAGATACAGATGGAAGAAAAGAAAAACTCAGCTGCGTAGCAGTGATGTGACATCTTCAAGCAGTCTCACATATGCATAACTTAAGTATGGGAAGGTGAGATGGGAGGTAGTTATTTCAAAGAAAAAATAATGTCTGGAAACTTTTCAAACTCAATGTAAACTTACCATAAACCCCCCGATCTAAAAAACTCAAAAAACTCTAGCACAAGAAACAGTAAGAAAACAATTCAAAGATACACCATAATCTGATCCCTCAAATAACAAAAAGAAAATTTTCAAAAGAACTCAAAGACAAAAAAATATATATTAAGTACAGAAAATCACAGGAAAGCACAGCCAACTGATTTACTATAAGGAGAAGCGGATCCATTCAAAATTACAATCATGTACTACCACAAAAATAGTGTCCTAAATTAGAGTAAGTTATATTCTATGTATATATGCTAAAATATACTCCACTGCCATGTATTTAAAAAAGAACAGATAAAAAATAAAAATATATAAATAATAAAATTACAAAGAATTCAGTACCCCTCTCTTAATGACTGATAGAGCAAACAGACAGAAAACCAGTATGGATAAAGAAGACCTGAACAACACTACTGATCAACCTGATATAATATAACATACACCATATGGGATATGACACTAAACAATTACTTATGAGAAAATAAAATAATAATAAAAAGTATTAAATAAAAATCAACAGTCGAAGGATTATTATATTTAATTACTACACAAAACTTTCAAACCTGTTAAATAAATAAGTAAAATATTTTCATCAAAATACAAATGGCAAACCACTATAAAATATATGTAAAATTTTATTTCTAACACATAAGTTCCTTCAAATCACCAAAGAAAAAAAAAAAGCGGGGGGGGGGGGGCACATGATCAACAGAAAAATGGTGTAAGGGTAAAAACCGACAATTCATGTAAGAAAAAAATACAAATAACCAACAGGCATGGATGTTTAACCTCACTAAAAAACAATAAAACAATGAAATTTGTTTCACCAGGGGGATTATCAAAAACAAGAAAATATTTATTTATTTATTTATATGTGGTGCTGAGGATCGAACCCAGTGCCCCACACATGCCAGGCAAGCGCTCTACCACTGAGCTACAGCACCAGACAGGCAAGCGCTCTATCACTGAACTACAGCCCCAGACCAAGAAAAGATTTTTAATAACTAGTATTGATAAAAATGTAAAATTTGTAGCAAATGGTTTGGAGACAAACAGTAAGAAATGTCCATTAATATTTTTAATCCTTGCATCCTTTAATTTTATTCCTAGAACTTATTCTACAAAGAAAGATACTTGGAAAGCATGCAGATGTGACATTACTTACAAAGAAATGTCTTGACAGATGCAATCAAATTAAAATGAGGTCATTAGGGTTGACACTAATCCAATATGACTGGTGATCTCATAGGTAAGAAGACACAGAGACAAAAAGAGAAAAATATGTAATAGAATAGGCAGAGGCCAGAGTGATAAACCTACAAGCCAAGAAACCTCAAGGATTGCCAGCAACTACCAGAAGTTAAGATAAATATCAGAAAGATTCTCAGTTCCTCCTGAACAAACCAACCCTGCCAAAACCTTGATTTTTGGATTTCTAGTCTCCAGAATCATGAGACACTTAAGTTTCTGTTGTTTCAACCAGCTATTTTGTAGTACTTTTTACAGGACTTTGTAGTATTTTGTTACAGAAGCCCCAGGAAATTATTTCCCAACAGTAGAGATTAATAAACTATGTACATTCACATAGTGTAATATAGCACACAATGTAATAATAAATAGGATGCAATAGATATATATGGGCATGGAAATTTACAAAGTGAAAAAGTTAAGTTGTAGAACAAAATGTATAATCCCATTTTTTTCTGGTGAATTAAAGAGAACATCCCTCTATCTCTTGAACTGTAATTGAAATTATCATTTTCCAGCACTGACCAAATCAAATATGGGCTAGACTTACTCCCTTCTGCAATCCTGACCTTGAAACCTTCAAAAATATAATTCCATTCCCATGGCCTAAATAATCAACACTCTGTAAAGAATTCAAAATCCCTACACCTATAATTCTTAGGATGTAGCCATTTCCACTAAGAGGTTCTGTTGTCATCTGGAATTCACACAGCCCACTGAATATTGCCAATTTTTCTTTACAAAACATCCAATACCAACTAGATTCCAACTACTGTGAACTTGGAAAATTGGTAATGTGAATACACTGGTTATTCAGATACCATATCTGGACTAAGTGGTAAGAAACACTGTGAGCAACTGGTGGTTTCTGCCAGGGACACACAAACCACAATATATATAATCCTTTATTTGCCCCAGATGCTGCTATAATTCAGGTTCCTTACCCACATCAGTTATGTTAATATAACAAATAAGAAAAGTAGCTAGTACATTTTAAAACATTCGACTGTTTATATTATGAATAACACTTTCGATTTTTCCCATCTCTAAAAACTTGTTTTTCTTGAATCAAAAAACTTAGTGGTGGAACTCATGCAGAGGTATATGCCTGTAATCCCAATGACTTGGGAGGATGAGGGAGGAGGATTGTAATTTCGAGGCCAGCCTCAGCAAATCAGCAAGGATCTTAGCAACTTAGTGAGACCCTGTCTCAAAACAAAAAACAAACAGGACTGGGGATATAGCTCAGTTGTAAAGTGCCCATGGGTTAAATACCCAGTACCCACCTCCTAAAAAAAAAAAACAAACCTCAAACCAAGAAACTTAGCAGTTTCTTACAACCTAGGGAATAAAGCTCAATCCTTTTAGTCTTCTAAAATCTGGCCTCAAGTTACCCTGCAGATTTATAGTCCACTATTACTTTCTTCAATCTTAGAACTAACTCAGTTTATTTGGTATCTCCAAACACTTCATGTACATTTTCTATTTCAAATATTTGCTTACACATTTCCCTATACCTGAACTGAGTTGTTCCCTGCTCCTGATATAAATTCTACGACACTATTTAAGGTCCTCATATTCAAATCCCACAATGATCTGTCAAAATCACAATGCTCTATCTACCTCTCCTCTCAATATTCTAATCTCTAATAATCACTAGTTTGTAATAAGCATCTTTTTGTGATGATAATCTTTGTCTTTTCTAGCTATACAGTAATCAAGGGAGAGATAAAGCCTGAATTATTCTTTTTAATTATTGGTACTCTATGATATTGGGAAGGTGTTGCTTATCAGTTAAGTACTCAACACTTTCTGGTATTTCACTAATAAAAATAAATCATTTGGGTTTCTGACTAGCTTTATGAATTATATTCAAATCAAACTGCTCCTTTACTAATATGGAAATTTCAAAGATATTTAGGCATCATCATACTTTTTATGGTATCAAAAGCAATTCACTGTACTCAGGAGTATTTAAAGTTTTTATTTTGAAACCACAGTTATTTAAATAAGTAACTTCATACCCATTAGTCTTAGCTTCTGCAAATCTAAGACAAAAGTTTAACTTTATAAGAAACCTGGGAAACATTAATTGTTCTAAAGTTAATGTATATTTGGTTTGTGATACTTTTAATTTCTTCATATCAGGAATTTAAGATGCTATTAAATTCTATTTCCCTTTTGCTTCAATCAGGCAGGTCTTTAATGAGTACTGCTTTATAGTTTTATAGTGACAGATGTCCATAGTAAATTTTCAGATCAAGTTAAAAAAAAAAAAAGCCCCATGGCAAAGGAACCCAAGAGGCAAGGATAAAAATTAAACCAATACTTGAAATAATTAAAATATAAATTTACCAAATAATCTTTCATTGGATCCTATTTTCTAAAGGGAGCTCGTCGAGATTCACCTCTTCAACATTTCTCTACAATTCAATGTTTCATCTTTTAAAACAGATCTCAACTTAACTACAACTCAATTCAACAGACAACTACAGAGTGAAATTGGTGTTTTCTAATTAATTTCAGTCTTTCATATTGCTACCATGATGGTGTAAACCTCTACTACTCCTGACAATGACAGATGAAATAAATAAAAATGGGATATATTTCTGATACACTGTATTTATGAATAATTAAATGTCAAACATCTTCTAATTACTACATAATACTAAACATAACTAGATATTTCATAATCAAAAAAGAATTACATTTTATAGCTTAACCACGTGTATTTATTACTGTGAACAAGAATGTATGAACTTTTTTGCCTCCAGAATCTTATGTCCTGCCGTTTAAACCTGAAGACAGGAAACTGCTGGCACTGAAGATGTGAAGGGGCCAGAGTCCTTTCCTTCTGTTTTCCTCCAGGATAGGGAGCAGCACTGCATGCTGGTTCCCACTAAGAAGAGGGTCAGATTCTTTATAGTAAAAACGAACTGTATTGATAATGATGAGTTCTTACCTATGGGATCAAAGCTATAATTCCTAGACAGAATTTATAACAAAGCACTGCTCTATCTACTCTTTCAAAATTTATATTTTTCTAGTGTAAATGAGAACAAGCTATTATCACTCTTCCATTAAAATCATTTTTTAAAGAATTATGAAATGTGGACATAAGTGAACCAAGCATGTGTTTCATTTGAAAATCTTAGCAGTTTTTATACAGACTTTTAAAAATTATGCTTTAGAAGACTAAAAAATCGGGCTGGAATTGTGGTTCAGCAGTAGAGCGCTCACCTAGGACAGGCAGGATCCGGGTTCGATTCTCAGTACCACATAAAAAATAAATAAGTAAAGGCATTGAGTTGTGTCTATCTACAAAAAAAGATTCATATTCTCTCTCTCTCTCTCTCTCTAAAAAAAAAAAAAAAAAAAGACTAAAAAACTAATACGCAAAATAGAAGTTGCTCAGCAGCCCTGTAAGTAAAACCAGCTCTTTGGTATTTCAGTCAATATTTAAGAAGTTCAGATTTTAAGCACTATGGGGAATCTTTAAAGTCCTAGACAAATGTGCTTTCTATTTCTAAGAGACTTCATTTTATTTCTAGATTGACAATTTGACATTATTCATAAGATACTATTTTTACATTAAATATAACTTTTAAAAAAGATATATTTTTAAGAAAAATTTCTAATTATGTCCAAAACAGAAAGAGAAATAGATGACCAAAAAAAGACAAAACTGGGGTGTGTGTATGTAATTCAAAGATTTAGAAACTTCCCAAAGATACTTAAGCTATTTGACTCTTAATTTATACTCTATATTAACTAACTTTAAATAAAATTGGTTGACATGAGCTTCCTAAGTCAGAGCAAATGTAATACAGAATTCATATACTCTAAAATCTCTGCCAGTAACAGGGAATTTAAACTGAGCACTAACCAGCATTAATAACAACTTTCTTTCATATGCTTCTCCAAACTCCCAGAGTACTTTAGGCACTCTTAAAATATTTTACATAGTTATTGCATTATTCTTTGAAATCCTTGACTAAGCCCATTTTATAATCTGAGATATCAAGGTTCATAATGGTTAATAAATTTGCCTATATTGTTACAGAGCTTAGAATTTACCAGAAAAGGATTTATAATCTAACCTTGTTAAGACTCATGTAAATCTCTTCCTGTGCTCACAGTCCACCCTGAATTATACACATTATCATGTTCAGTTTTTTCCTGTACTAGACAAGAGAACCTTTTCATTTCTGTATATTACAAACTCCATGAATTTTAACCTTTTTTCTCTTTCCAAATTACTCAAGGTAAAATACATTCCCAATCCTAACTTCCCATCAGTAGTTTCTTAATTCAGGCCAACAAACATTAAAATAAAGATTGCTCTCGAGCACAACTTTCCCTCTATACCTATTTTAAAACTACTATCTAAAAGATATGTGATTTAAACAGAAACAAGTAGTTAGGAGGCCACAGAGGGAGAGTTGAAGGTTTTATTTTTCCCACTCCTCAATTTCTTACTTATTCAGCACTGCATACACTAAAGTCCACATGACAAAAAGGCACATACTCATCATAAAATATAAATACCATACTACACAAAAGTCAACAGAACTAATTCCAAGACCTATGAATCTTGTTTATCATTTTTTTACATTGTTCTCCTAAGAAAACACTACTAGATAACGAATGGCATCAGAATTATTGACTTTATGTAAAAGTTCATAATAAATTATATAAATAAAACCTCAATTTCTACAAAACTTATTTTTAAAAACTATAGCAAAACAATAGATTTACTTAGAAATCACCTCTTCTTGGGGGCGTGGTAGTGCATGCCTGTAATCCCAGCAGCTCAGGAGGCTGAGGCAGTAGAATCAGGAGTTCAAACCCAGCCTCAGCAAAAGCCAGGGTTAAGCAACTCAGTCTCTAAATAAAATACAAAATAGGGTGGGGATGTGGCTCAGGGTGGAGTGTCCCTGAGTTTAATCCAGGGTACCTCCCACCAAAAAAATTAAATAAATAAATCACCTCATCCATGAAACCAATCACCAATACAGAGTCTCACAAAATTAAGGCCCCTTTCCAGCTAATGAGATATAAATGCTGCCGAATATTTCTTCTTCTGGTACTTACAATGCCTGCCTTTATTGCAATCCCCATCCCTTACCCTTTATACTTAGGTAGGACTAAGTTCTACTGGAAATCTTTTCAATTGCCTTTGAATTTCCATCTAAAATGCTTTGATTCAGGCCCCAGACATATTTAATGAGGACTTTTATATACACTCATCTGACCTTTTTCTCCATTCTCACAATCCTCAATCCACCTTTTAAATTGTCTCCTCTTTCCCCCACAAAGCATTCTAAAACTTGAATCTGATCTGCAATTCCCTAACTAGTGAAAGGCTTTCTCAATTTTATCTCCTCCTTATAGCTATGAAGTATACCTTAATATCTTAAGAAGTCAAGAGAAATTCTGTACAAAAATAATCTGTTGTTACTTAATTTAACTTAGCTCACAAAATATAAAGATTGAAAGAAACCCCACAATTTCCAATGTTAATTTTTTCAACACAATAGCCAAAGTTTCCAATGTGACATTTTCAGGATTACCCTATCAGAACAGTACACTTTAGTTCTGAAACTGATTCTACATTAAAATCTTCTGTCAAGCTTGCTAAAAACAAATTCCCAAGCTCCATTTCAGACTCAGTGACTTTGAATATCACCTAGGAATTGAAACTAGCATTTTTAATGATCTCCAATAATTCTGATGTGTATCTATATTTGAGAACCCAAACAGAAACTCCTTACTTCACAACAAACTATTAGTAGACATAGTTACTTCCACAATGTTTTATACCTCTGATCAACCTAAGGAGGACCTATTCATCTTAAATATTCAGATAATGCCCATTCTAAAAAACTTACTCATCTCCTCTCACACCATCTCTCCTTTGATCCTCTAAACCTTTACAAAAAGTTTGCATATATTCATACACAGTCCTTCTAACCCATACAATCACGCCATGACATAGAATCCCTATTTCACAGGTAAGAAAACTCAATCTACTAAAGGAAGGTTAAGAAATATGTTTAAACTGATCCAGCATTTGAACCCACATTTATTGACTACAAAGCGAGTGTTTTCCATAGTGACATGCAACCTCTTATAGATCACTCAGAAGTACTGACTCATTCTTCAGTTTATACCTTTGTTTCCCTTTTTAGACATAAAACTATTGCTTCCCTGAACACAGGTATAAATCCTGAGTTTGACCTCAACATATAGTTACTTGGTATGTTCTGTTGAATGAACAAGAAAAAGAAGCTCCTCAAAAGCCGGTACTACTCCATTTAGGTTTCATTTATTGGATTCTTAGAGCAAGCTCTGAATGTACTTCTTGTCAAACACATTTGGCCTGACCTGCAAATCTGCTGCTGGATTTATAATAAGACAATGTATTTTGGCATTGTTTCAAACTATGAAAAACTACATGGAGAGGGAAAAAAGATCATTCCAAAAAATTAAAATATCATTCTTACATTACCCTCTATCAAAATGAGGACTTCAAGTTTTAATTTTCACAACAATGTCATCCCACAAGAGCAGACAGCTATAACAGTGTGGTTTTAAATGACTGAAATTTAAAAAGTAAAATTGATTAAGAATAGATGACTTAATGAAATTAAACTTATGCTAACCAGTAAGCAATGCTTTTTCTCTATTAATATTCTCCCACATCTGTCATTTTTTTGAAACTAGGAATAAATACTATAGGTAAACACAAAGTAATTAGTATACTTGCATATAAATGTAATGTCCTTCCTGCCTTGTTAATATGTCTGGTATGTAAAACATAGCACAACTACTTCCTTTTTGATACAAACTACATAACAAATGTAGTAAATCAGCAAAACCAATATTTTTTTCTTTTTTCCATTGGCAGATAACTAATACTTTTAAGTGCTGGAGATTTTCCTACACTGACAATATGCAAAAATTAGTTCAGCTTTAAGGACCTTACATATTAAAATACATTCATTTTACTATAAAGAAATGGTTATTCCCTTAACACATCTTTTTCATTTGGAAATAAAAAAGAAAAACTATTATGAAACAAAATCATATAATGGGAAGTACAAAGGGACTAGGCATCAGGAGTTCTGCTGGTTCTCTAACTTCTATTATCTTACTAAACTCTTGTGTGACTTGGGAGTCACTGGCTCCATTTCCTCATTTGTTTTAAAAAGTCGTTAGGTGAGGAGGGATCTGATTATCTTTGAAGTTGTTTCCCAAAATTCTGATTTTGAGACACTCCTCTTGTTGCATTTTTTCTAATCAGTTAACTGTGTTCTTCAAAGTCTAAATTCTTAAATAACAAACACATCTGAAATTGAATGTAAGTATTCAGTCTCCAACTGTTTGGTACAAGACACACAGAGTAAACTTCTATGAAGTTAACAATCTGATAACTTTCCAGAAATTGGCCCAATCTCGAATTCTTGAACAAGCAGGTGTCCTCTGACATTTTTAATAATATTAATAAGTTATAAAACGGTACTGGTCTGCTGAAACTTCACTAAGTGTTCCCTAGGTTCGAGTGGCACATACTTTGCAGGTAAGAGCAAGCAAAAAAAGGGAGAGAGCCTCGCAGCATTTCAACAACCCAGTCACCTCAGTAAGATCCTGACAAGGCCTACACCACGAAGCTGAACCTCCCCACCCCCAGAAGTGCCAGCAGCCAATGTAATGAATGCTTCCGTCAACAACACACATTCCCCTTCCCACAGAACTGCTCACTCCCAACAGGCCATCTGGGGTTGGAATCAGCCGCACTACACCAACCTAAGAATCATTCTGGGTCCCAAAGGCCGAAAACTACTAGATTGTGGTTTCCCTGCGCATGGCTGCGGGGAGAGCAACACCCCCTCCCAACAATGATTAAAAAAAAAAAAAGAATCAGTGAAGAGAGTAGAAACCAGGCCTAGGCGTCATTGCTGGAGAAAGAAATCCTGTTTCTCTCTCTGCAACGGGGAACAGTAGCATTATCTGCCCTTGCACTGATCCAAGAATGTCCAGGAACCTGCACACTAATTCATCCCCTCCTAGAATCCTAAAGGGAGATTAAAAACCCAATCTGCTTCATTCCCCAATCTATGCATTCCTTAAAGCTCTGGCATTGTTAAAGGTACCCTCAGTAGGAGGTGAAGCTAGGGCTAGAACATGGGTTCTGTTCAAAAATTAAGCTGCTCATGCAAGAAGAAAATCCCTTGTGGTCTGAGAGTAAAGTTTGAATCAACAGCAAGGGCGCGGACCCGAGCCGGGCCAAGCTGGGCTCCAGGGCAGGCCTGCGGAGGTTGACACTCCCTTGTTCCTCAGCAGCTCAGGAGGCGGCGTCCGGCCGCTGCGATCCGAACCCACGGAGCAGGACAAGGGCGCCGCCGCCGGGCTCGGGCCGGCGGAGGCCTGGTGGCCGCGGGACCTTCCCTACACTGCTCCCGCTTCCTTCCTCATTCCCACTTCCCGGTCCCCCAGCCCAGGCCCGAAAGGTAACGTCCGGGTAGCGACGGGGGTCTCGGCCACTGACCACACATTTCTTGCCGAGGAAAGTGAAGAGGGACTCATTCTCCTGCGGGGTGAGCAGCAAAGACCCCACGTTGGTGACCTTCCGCGGGGGCGGCGGCTGCTGGCCGGAGCTCATGGTTTCGCCGGCGGGGCTGGGAGTCCAGGGCCGTCTCTTGGGCGAGCTCGTTTCCCCTCTCGGTGACAGGGGCGGGCAGAGGGATTCAGATGAGCAGCATCCCGAAGCTCCCGCGGAGCAGGGAGGAGGACAAGAGAAGGGGAAGCTGACGGCAGGCCGCCTTCGGGCCGCACTCAGAAAGGGAAGCTCCCAGCTCCCGCCTGGCTAGGCTAGGGCCGGATGGCCGTTGTCCTCGCACTCCGGCGACTGCGCTAAACTCCCAACTCCTCCTCCAACGCTCCCCCGGCGGCGGCAGCGGCGGCGGCGGCCGCACAATCCAACATGGCAGCGGGGGCGGACGAGACCACGGGACGCAAGACGCGGGGGAGCGCGCCGGAAACGCGCGGCTGCGGCTGCGGCCTGGAGCCCGAGAGTAAACTCTCGGCTTGCTGCGGGCTTTGCTGGCCGGCCTGAAACCCCGCCCTCTTCCGGCCCGGCGCGGGTCGCTCAGGGTCTGCGGTCCCGGGTGGGGTCCTCGACCTCCGGCTTCTCTGCTCACTGTTCGGGAACCCGAGCCCAGCCGCTACTACTTGGAGAGACGACGTGGGCTGGCTACTACGGCGTAGCAGTCCGCCTCCCTTCTGCGGGCGCACACCTTGGCGTAGTAGCGGGGAGCAGCAGGTCCCCTTCCCAGGAATAGCAGTTTCTCAGGGGGGCGGAAGTGGGGCGCTCACTCTGCGGGTCCTGAAGGGCTGGAACCTGGGGACGAAGATTGGAAAGAGCTCCCGGTGCTGCTGGCTCCTGGTGTCGGTCAGAGCCGCAGGTGCCTGGCGTCTCTCAAACTTTGTCCAGACTTCGACATGGACAATGAAGGAACAAACAGGCCTCTCCCAGGACTGTGGAAGAGATTTTTATGGATATCACAAAAAACGCACTTGAGAAGAGACGTTGTCGCCCTGCCGGTATGCCGTGGCACGTGGGATAAGTGTATTTGCAACATTTAAACGCAGATTCTTGTATGGGCGCTGAACACGTTTGTTTTTTCCTACCTCATCAATTGGAAAATATTCCCTTACCCCACCTTTCCTGTATCTTAAACCCCGAACGCTTTGTTTTCTTATGAACTAAATTAATGTGCTTATTTGGGGATGTCATCCAGAAAAATACCTTCTCTGCTTTACTCCCTAGAAGTAAATCTCAAAAATTTTTTAAAAATTTGTATGCTTCAGAGTATTAAAAGTTAACCACCTTTGTTGGGAAAGTCAAATACTAGGCCCTTGTAAAAGGAAATTGGGGGATATGGAAATAATGGGCTGTAGTGAATTATAAAACACGTCTGACTTATCTCTGTATTAAGCATATTGGAGTTTATTGTATGGATTTTACCATCATTTGCTAATTACAAAGTTTTAATAAAGTTGTATTGAACTTAAGACGTCTATCCTGTGACGATTAAGCTTTCAACTTTTCAGCTCTCTTTTCAACTATCTGATGTTTAATATCTCTTAACAGCTCCCATTAGAAATCTCTAATATACTAAACAGATTAATAAATCATTCTCAATTCACTTTGAAAATAGAAAAATTTTAAAGCTTCCCTTAATGAAATTGAGCCGGAAAAAAAAAAATCTTCAAAGGAAAATGAAAGCATATAACCTTGGAAGTTCTCACATTATATGTGGATATTTCAAAATTGTTTAATAATGTGAGATGAAAAAAGTGAGCAAAAAAAAGTTATTTATAAAATATCAAATTGGGTTTAGGAAGGTAGTAGTAAAAATGTAAACCTGGGGTTGCCTCTGAATAACACACTAGTAATATAAAGCCCCAAAATAAATCAGTTTGTCATTTATTAAAAATGCACCTCTTCCAAGTTGAAAGCACAGTGACAACAGAAAGCATTACACATTCTTGAGAAATGATAGAAATTAGGACCCTCTTTTTTTGGAGGGGGTGGAGGGAGGCAGGATGTGTACTGGGGATTGAACTCAGGAGCACTAGATCACTGAGCCATATCCCCACCCGTATTTTTTTTGTATTTTATTTAGAGATAGGGTCTCACTGAGTTGCCAGTACCTCCCTGTTGCTGAGGCTGACTTTGAGACTCACAATCCTCCTGCCTCAGCCTCCTGAACCCTCTTTTCAAACCTGTCAACAGCTATACACCAAGAGCATAGGCTTCAGATAGGCCCAGATTGAAGTTCCTTATTCCTCTTAGAACTTTTTGGAGTTGAGAAACATTTCTTTTCTGACTCAATTTCTTTATCTGTAAAATGAAAATAATTTCTGTTTGATAAAGATATAGTATAAATAGGGATAGTTATTCATACTTCAGAATTGTAAAATAAGATGGCCATAATGTACCCGGTACATAGTGGCTACTGAAGTTATTGTTGTCTGTTATTTAACATCCTTGCCTACAGTCTGTTCAGCTTTCTCTTAGGTAAAGATCAAGAGTTGAGTGAATTACATATTTTTAACTCTGCTCTATCTAAGCCTTATTATCCAAAAACTGTCCTCAAATTTAAAACTACATAATTCTTGAAATATATGTTGGTGAGTTTGGAGCATAATCTCTCAGTAAAATTTCCAATTAGGCTATATGTTGTGAAAACTCAGCTATATGTATATCCCCATATGTCAAAATAGCAAAGCTTTTTTTAATATTGTAAATCTAGAAATGGAATCCTATTATTCTGTAATCAATAAAAATTCAAGGGCTGGAAATGCAGTTAAGTGCTAGAGCTTGTGCTTAGAATGTATGAAGTCCTGGGTTCAATCCCAGCACCAAAAAAAGAAAAAAGTAGCAATTTTTTTCCTGTTCTTTTTAAAAATTTGTTCTTTCTAGGTACACAAGACAGTAGAGTATATTTTGATGTAATATTCATACTTGCAGAGTAACTTGTTAAATCTCATTCTTGTGGTTGTACATGATGTGGAGTTTTACTGTGGTGTATTCATATACAAACAGAAAAGTTGTGTCCAACGCATTCCCTCTCTCTCTTCTCTTCATTCCCCATTATCAACTGAACTTATGTCCTTCCCCTCCCCACCCTTTGTGTGTTAGCATCCACATATCAGAAAACATTTGACCTTTGGGATTGGCTTATTTCACTTAGCAAGGGTACACAATCTTTTTTAATTGGTTCTTTTTAATTTAACATGACAGCACAATCTATTTTTATAAAATTATACACGTATGGGATATGTCTTATTAGGAATATATCTTATTAGGACCCATTCTTGTGGGTGTACACAATGGTGGGATTCACTTATTTTTTTATTTGTACAAAGGAAAATTATAGATTTATTCTACCATCTATTTCTGCTCCTTTTCATTCTCTTTTGATTAATGTACTGAACTTTCACTTCTTCCTTCCCCACCCCCTTTATTGTGGTTTAATTTCCACATATCAGCAAAAACATTCAACTTTGTTTTTTGGGGATTGGCTTATTTCACTCAGCATGATAGTCTCCAGATCCATCCATTTACTGGCAAGTGTCATTCTTCTTTATGACTGAGTAATATTCCACTGTATGTATATACCTCCATTTCATTATCCATTTATCTGTTGATGAGCATCTAGGTTTGTTCTATGACTTAGCTATTGTGAATTGTGCTGCTATAAACATTAATGTGGCTGTATCACTGTAGTATGCAGATTTTTAAATCCTTTGGCTATATGCCAAGGAGTGGAACACTGGGTCAAATGGTGGTTCCATTCTAGGAATCAATCTAAGAAAAGAGGTGAAAGACCTCTACAATGAAAACTACACAACCCTAAAGAAAGAATTTGAAGAAGACCTTAGAAGATGGAAAAAATCTCTCATGTTCTTGGATAGGAAGAATCAATATTGTCAAAATGGTCACACTACCAAAAGCACTATACAGATTTAATGCAATTCCTACTAAAATTACAATGTTGTTCTTCATAGAAGTAGAAAAAGCAGTCATGAAATTTGGTAAAATAAGAGACCCCAAATAGCCAAAGCAATCCTTAGAAAGAAAAGTGAAGCAGGAAGCATCCTAATGTCAGACTTTAATTATACTACAGGGCCGAAGTAACAAAAACAGTATGGTATTGGCACAAAAACAGGCATGAAGACCAATGGAACAGAAGAGAAGACACAGAGACAAACCGACATTAATAGCAGTTATCTCATGGTGGACAAAGGTACCATAGACATACATTGGAGAAAAGATAGCCTCTTCAACAAATGGTGCTGGGAAAACTGGAAATCTATACATAATAGAATGAAAATTGACCCCTCTTTTTCACCCTGTACAAAAATCATCTCTAAATAGATCAAAGACCTCAGGAGTAGACCAAAACCCTGCACATACTAGAAGAAAATGTAGGTTTAACATATTGGCACAGGAATTGACTTTCTGAACAAGACTCCTAAAGCACAAGAAATAAATAAAAAATTAATAAATGGATGGCATCAAACTAAAAAGCTTTACGGCAAAAGAAACAATCAAGAACGTGAAGAGAGCCTATAGAATGGGAGAAAAATCTTTGCCACCTGCACCTCAGGTAGAGCGTTAATTTCTAGGACATATAAAAAACTCAAAAAGTCTAACACCAAAAAGCCAAATAACCCAATTAATGAATGGGCAAATGAACTGAACAGACACTTCATAGAAGAAATACAAATGGTCAACAAATATATGAAAAATGTTCAAAATCTCTAATAATTATTAGAGAAATTCAAATTCAAACTACACTGAGATTTCATCTCACTCCAGTCAGAATGGTAATTATCAAGAATACAAGTAGCAACAAATGTTGGCAAGGATGTGGAGAAAAGTGAATGCTCATACATTGTTGGTGGACTGCAAATTGGTGCAACCCCTCTGGAAAGTAATTTTTCTGTTAGAAATGCCACCTCTTTGAACTTCTAGATCACCAAACTATTTTGAAAGTGAGAGAGATGTGGAAGAGAGCTGGGGCGGGGGCAGTGCTATGAGATGGGAGGTGAAGGAAGTAAGTGTACATTGGAAGACTCTATCCCATGCTCAGAACTATTGAATTCCAGTCATTTTACAACTTTCTATTAGCCTAGACTATTTATTGTTGGAATTATACACTTTCTTTCAAAAAGTTTTAAGTTTTGTCCAAGTGCACTTTTCTATTTGCTCTTATTATCTTTTCTTTAGACTTGAAGACTGAAAATTATGGCCATAATAGACTTTCTTTTTCATGCCTCAATATTTAATTTTTCCTCAAATTTTAAGTAGAGTACTTTGTCCACAAAATCACATTTTAAGTTCTTATTTTCCACCCTTTTTGCTTTTCTATAGACCTTTTCCAACTCCTTGATATTATAAAATATGGAAAATGTAAGCAATTTTGCTGCAAATGTGATTTCCTTGCTTGTTTGAGATTTTCCTCCTTCCCATAAATAAAGGATAGTATTTTTCCACATTCATCCTGAGATCTGTAAATACTGGCTGTATTTGTTTCAGAAATTTAGCAAGTCCTTTCTGTCTTTCATTCTCGATAGTATATCCTCTCTTTAGCTGAACACTAGACATCTTTCACTCTGTTTTCTTTGGCATTTTCTTATCTCAAATTCTTTTTAACCAGTTTGAGAGACTGGATTTGATCCAGGAAATAAGCATTCTATTTCCCTTCAACTGAGAAACTTGAAGGTTTTTAAGCAAGGTTTAAAAGACTAGAGGTTTTTTTTATCTTCACATATACACATAAAAAATACATATTCTGTATCAAAGTTATTAAAATACAACAAAGAAGAAGGAAATTCTTGCATTTAATTTATTTTATTTGACTTTCCTTGCCACAAATAGAATCTATTCTTGTTCTTTTATTCTCTTCTTTCTCTGCTACAATCCTCTAAGGCAAACCCCTCATTTTGACAGAAAGCATTAAGGGTAGCTTATTTATGGAAGAGTGGGCATATTATCAGATGCATTCTCTGCTATTAGCATTATACTTCTCAAATTTCTCTTGTCTAGTCCTCTGTTATTCATTTTCTTTACAAATGTCATTGATTATATATCACTATAAATCCTCTATTCCCTTTGCTAATGTTCATAATTTAAAATGCAGTGGCACCCATCCCTGTGGGGGAACATGGAAGTAGTGGCACACCAGGATCTATGGCATTCAGAGCCATTGTAGGCATAATTACTGGTACAGACATACTGCTCGGCTATGGCAGAATTGAATTATAGAGACAAAATAGCAGCAAATCTGGATACTGCAGGGGCGGTGAATGTCATTTCTCTCAGGCAACCTCCAAGTGTCCTGGTTTTAAAATGTTCACCTTGTAAAATATCTCTGCACATTTTATATAAATGTTGCATATTAGCAGTGCTTAAGAGAATTTGTCCTAGTACATGTTCTTCCAAATTAAATGTTGAATTTTTTATTTTTCACCAACAAAAATCTTGAAAAGTAAGCAAACTATATTTTTCTTCCTCTCCCTTTTAAATTCAACTTAACTAAAAGCATCTTTGGTGGAGGTGGGGGGTGAGGGGGCTTACTCTTTAAGAACAGAAAAGCTTAGTTACAACCCATTCAGATTCTAAAGATGTTAGATTTTAGTGGAAAATTGAATTCCTATTCATGCTAATGAAGTACTAGTTATAGTTAATTACAATTATATGGCCTAGTCTCCAGATATGTAATACACACCTTTCCAGATACCAATTGGAAAAGCTAAGGATGATATTTTTCCCAGGATGCTTCTTACTGATATTCTGGCTAATGCTCTTTAACTTTAATGAATATTCAATGGATCTTAGCTTAATTATTCCAAATGAGAGAGGAGAAACATTATCTTCTCTATTATAATGTGCTCAAGGTTAAGCTCTAGGTGAGTAGGCAACTTGGACACTTGGAATTAGGATGCCGCATATCTCCACTATTTCACTGATAGTATTGTCTAAAGTATATTGTCACAATATGCAAAGGGATCAGGGTCATTTTGGGTGAATTGGGCTGACAAGGAAAAAACAACACAACCTTTTGGGTTCAGGTCAGCTCTGCAGCCTCAAGAATCAAGCTCCCATGCTGAAGGGCACAGAGAGCAAGGGAGGCAAAAGGCAGGCAAGAGAGCGAGCACACATGAAACCCCCTATTTACTGGGGAGAAGCCATTCATAGCATATTCCACCCAAATAAGGTCAGGGGTCAGGTTTCAGGGGGTCGAGTCTAGCTTCATGATGTCTTGTGGTCAGTAGATTGATTGACATCTTGGCAAGTCACACCCATCTCAGGTGCCTAGTGGGAACACAGGCAGAACGAGAGGAAAGGGCACAGGTGTGTCCCACAGCCCAAAGAGCATGCAATGACAGGCCAGTTCTCCCATACACTCAAAACGCACATATCTCACACACACAGTCCATGGATGGCTCACGACAGTATATAGTCTCCTCTGCCACATTACTCTTTTAAAATCAATTTGTATTTTTATAAAATTGGTGAATTCATGTAATTTTAAATTGCCACAGTACTGAAAACTTAACATGAGACAAAATAGAAATTCCAAACTCTCTTCTCTACCCTGACTTACTCTCCTCACAGACATTTACTTTGAACTCTAAATTATTTTTTCTGATGTTTATAGATATATTTCTAAATAATATGCCAAGTTGCTGTTATAGACTGATCAATTTAAAGTATTACCTATTATCTCCCTTAAACTACCACCTCACCATTTCTCTTCCCCAAATATAGTAATAGCATGATTTGTGTTAAATTATTATCACACAAATAATGTGTGCTATTCACTGAGTCAAGAGTATTTTACATTCTTTGAAACTTTGTTTTTCTTCTCAATAATCTCAAATTTTCTTCTAATTTTTTTAAACAACTATAAAATTACTCTCCATAGTTGATGTGGAGAATAAGATCTATTCTCTATGATTCCATATTAATCTGGACCATATCTAGATGGCTGCTGTTTAGAATTTTCTTTAGTTACTATTTTTGGATTCCTCTTTACCTCCTTTGTTTGTTGGACCTTCTGTTTCTTGGGACTTACTTTATCTGTCTTTGTTTACTCCCTTGTTTGGGTAGTATACATTGTTTATGGGCTTCTTAAGAAAAAGTGCATAGAAAGTCAACTCTTTGAGACCTTATGTATTGCAAAATATGTTATTCTAATTTCATCCTTGAATGATGATTTCATAGTGTATAGAGTTTCAGGTCAAATGTCAGTGTTCTTTAAAATTTTAAGGTGTTATTCCATTGATTTCTAATTTTAAGCATCACTGTTGGCATCTGACATTCTGATCAGATCAGATCCTGACAGTCTGTCAAAGGCCCATGTGTTGAAGGCTTGGTCCTAAGCCTGTGGTGCTATTGGGAAGTAATGAAACCTTTCAAAAGTGAGGTCTAGCAGAAGGAAGTTATGTCATTGGGGGCATGGCCTTGGAGGGTATAATAGGATTCCTCCTCTTCTTTCCAGGAAGAAAGAAGACCCTCAGGTGAACAAGCCTCCTATTGTATATTCCTGCCATACATACTATGCCAATATAGACCAAAACAACAGGGTCAATTGACAATGGACTGGAACTCCTGAAACTGTGAACCAAAATAAGCTTTTTCCCTCATTAACTTGATTGTTTTGGGCATTTTGTTATAGAAACAGAAAACTGACTAACACACTTTATATGTGACTTTGTTATCTCTGAAAAATTTTAGGATGCTCTATTTGTGGAATTCTGAAATTTGATGATTACAATTATGGAATCTTTTTGCATTCATTGCACTGTGTTTTCCATAGTCCCTTTAAATCTGAAAACTCATATTTTAATACTGAAAGTTTTTCTTGTGTTATTTTCTTAACATTTTATTCCATCGATTTTTACTGGTATTCTGGCTAATGCTCTTTAACTTTTTAAAAGTCATTCTTTTTCTGGAATGACTTTTGGTCAAATTTCAGACTTCCCATTCATCCTATCCAGCTAGAAACTATACAAACTTTTCACTGTGGAGCTGGTTCAGGTAACTTGCAACTGTTGTCATCTTTGGGCACAGACCACTGCTAAAGCTGGGAACTGGAAACTAGAATCTCTTCTGAGCTTCTAAAAGCCAGATGTTTCTGTTGCTGCCCTTGCAGAATCATTCCCTGGGCCACTTACTTCATCACTTTATGTGCTTTGACATTAAAGTTACCCATGGATGTTTCTAATTAGAGAAAGGCCACAGATCTGTGTCCTAGCTTCCAGAGAGCTTGAGATTTCATGTTCATTTTTAGGGATCTGTATCTTAGTAAGTCAAAAATTTCCCGAATATAGGAAGTATATTCAAAGGTACTCAGCAGCTAGTTAATTCAATTGAGGACAGTTGAAACTCCAGGTCAGTGTATAACTGGGGAGGAGGATTTTTGAAGACAAACAATATTATAGGACTATTCAACCTGAATAATACTTGATTTCCAATTTTATCAAGATAATATTTTTTGTGCTGTGTTACTGGGTACTATATACATAAAACAATTGTAAAACTAGGAAGTAAGGAATCTTATTTATTTCATTTTATGTTCCTATACAAAGTCTTTCATATGAACTAGCAATGGTTCCCAACACACACATTAATTATGTTACTTGTTATTGGAAAGTTATTAATGGTCAAATAAATTGGTACTACAAGTTCATGAACTTGGATATTATTTATATATTAATAGTTGTTTAGTTGATTTATTAAATAAAATTAAAGTCATTTTAGCATATGATGTTATCAAACCCAATGATGTACGGTTTTTTTCCATTTGCAAATTATAATTACTTTATAAATATTCATTCCCTTCATTAGCCTAAAGACTCTCAGAGAGCTGATAGCATGTTTTATTCATCTTTATAACTTGTTATGAAATAGAACCTATACAATATTCAATGTATATTTGTAGACCAAATGACCACTTCTGATTCACTGAAAATTATATGAATATTTTTTATCAGGTACAAAAATAGGCACACATGTTCCGAAATTAAGTCACGAAAACCTATAATCTTGTCCATACTCTTCTACATAGTACTAAGTATGTGGTATTCCTAGAGCCCCTGGAGAGAAACTATATACACAGAGTATGCATTAGGATCAGTAGAATAGACTATCAGGGTGGATAATCTATATTATTATAATACACCCACAGAAAGAATAGGAACAAGGGGTGTGACCAAATCAATAGAAAGGAATGACTGATAGCCACCTAAAATGGCCCAGCAAATTAATTCAAATCCAGAAGATGAAGGGATTTTTTATTTCTTGATCAAATTTAGGGGTTGATGGGTCCAGTCTGAAAAGAAAAATGAGGGCTTTCTGGGAATCATAGGTTTTAGCACGATGTGATTGTTAGAACAGTAAATCAAATCTTAGGATTGGAAATTCCGGAAGCATCCAGAAGCAAGTTCAATACCCAGAAGTACTAGGAATGGAAATAAAATTAATAACCAGAACAAAAGTAGACTGGCATCCCAGGAATTTGGAAAATGGACAAGTAGCACTGAAAGTATGATTCCCTTAGCAGCATTAGCATCACTTAGTTTTTAGAAATGCAAATTCTTGGGTGCCACTCTTGACCTGAATCAGAAACTCTTGGGATTAAATTCATCAGTCTGCTGTTAATCCCCACTTGATTCTGATGGACTGAACACTGAAACTCTGAAAGGACATCCAAGGGATTAAATTTAGTTCACCAACACTAACCACCACCTTCCTCCCTCCCCAAGTATATAAAGCATATTGCATTATATCGACTATATCTGAATCACTTTAATGTGGGGGAAGGGAACCCATAATGAACCACTCCTCAGTCTAATACCTAGACAGAGTAGAATCTGCAGGTGAAATGTCTTTGCTGTTCACATCTGGCAGAACAACTATTATTATACTTTGTTTAATTCATTTATTTCTATGGGGTGCTGAGGATTGAACTCAGGGCCTCACATGTGCTAGGTGAGAGCTCTACTTATGAGCCATAACCCCAGCCCCCAGAACAATTATTAAACGTGAGCGGGGATTAGCTGTCCTAATAGTAACTAGTCATGTAATCTTAGTAAAGTGATTTGACCTCTGTATGTTTCTGTTCATTCATGTGAAATGAAAGGAATGAATTAATGTTTGCTGAGGTTATTTTCAGTTCAAAATTATAGAACCAATTCCATTTTTTTAATTTAACAAACACAAGGCAATTTAAAAAGCAATGGGTAAAAAGCAGTGCAAAAGAGAATATGAACACTGTTATATTTTTACTATTACAAAAATCTTTTGGCAGTGTAAAAATGAATATATAAACCTTCCATGTCTAATTATTGCAAGAGGAGTGGTAACAATTGCAATCCACTGAACATAAAAATCCTTGTTTTAATTACGTCAGAACAGAAGAAATGGGTAATCGGTGACTGTGATGTCATGGAATTATTGATCTAGCATGTTATCATTTATATTCAAAACTAGATTGCCCGATTCTTGATAATTATTAGTCATGACTCTCAATTTCTCATGACTAGAAGTTAGCGTTATTAGTTGTTTGTTTTATTTGTAATAGGTAAGAAAAAACATTGAACACTAAAATAAGTTAGCCAGTCAGTGGTCACGTTAGAACAAGTTCCTTATTCCTTTTTCAGGAGTCATTCAGCTCAATATCTTTATTTAGAAACAATGTGTTAGATCTGGCAGAGGCCTTAGCAATTATGTAGTTCAAACTACTC
Source organism: Marmota flaviventris (assembly GCF_047511675.1). Lineage (NCBI taxonomy): Eukaryota > Metazoa > Chordata > Mammalia > Rodentia > Sciuridae > Marmota > Marmota flaviventris. The sequence continues at coordinate 50,591,430 of NC_092498.1, forward strand.
ATTCACCTATATCTAAAAATGGAAAAGGCAAAAATGGATAAAAGAATATGTAGATATATTTGGTTTGTAACATAGCAATAGCTGTTGATTAAATGTGTCTAACATTTTCACTGAGAGGCAGTGTAATATATAGACAATAATGCAGACAGAAAGTCAAGCAGACCTGGGTTGAAGACCAGCTCTAAAGTGGTCTCATTACCTACCTGCCCTCTACCTCAGTTTTCCCATCCAGTGCAATGGAAATAAAACCTGTGTCATGCAATGATTGTGGGAAGTAATTTTGCCATAATGTATGTAATAGCACCTGCTATAAAGCCTGGCACAGAATGGTTACTCAGTAAATAATAGCTATTACTACTAAATAGAACTAAGGCCTCACAAGTCTCCTAAAAGCAAAATTTTTAAGAAAGGAGGTAGGACACCAGCAGCAGCTTCTTTGATTTGAAGGTTTCTCAATGCATTCTTGCCTTTGTATTCACTGTATGCCGAAGAGCATCTGGACTTATATAAACAGAAATATAGTTTACACTCTGTTAGTCAAGTTCTGGACTGTGGCACTCTGAGGGGACACCTTTTGCTAATAACTACAATCCTAGGCTGCAAGTGAAGGACTCCAACAACTTGTGCTCAGCCGTACATGAAAAGCAATGCCAGAAAATGTTTAGGGAAAAATAATACTTGAATACAAACTGTCCTTTCATCAAAGTCCAATTATTATTTGTCTCTGCTTAATCATCTCTGAATCTTGATTTCACTTGCTACCAGGAATAAAAACCAATCTTTCTTCAGTTCCTGAAACACTGGAGGTTTCTATTCAGTTTAGGTTTAGATTCTTACTTTCAATTCTAACACTGTTATACCTGAGACTTTAGGAAGCTTGGGCACCAAAACCCCTCAAGGGTTGTATTGATCAGGGTAAAGCCTGGGAAGTAGAAGATATTTTAAGTTTTTAAAACAGAATGAATTTAATGCAGGAATTAATAGCATGTTGGAAAGTCAGAGATCATGAACAAACACAGAGATCAGCAGTAGAAGAAAGTCAGCTTGAGGCTGGAGGACCAAAGGGAGAAGGTACAACCAGAGTAATCTAGCAGAAGCTAAAAGCACAGCTGATCTATTCAGTGGGACCTGGACAAAGAGATATCCTCGGGGAAGAGAGAAGGGGAGAAATTTCCTAACTTCTGATTTTTTTCCACTCCTCCAGTATCCTGCTAGTGCCTCTTGCTGGCTCAAACCTGCTGGAAGCCAGCAGAATTGGGAGCTAGGAAGTGTGCACTGTAGGATATGGGCTCGCTACAACACAAAACACAGCAGAAGAAGGTTGATAAAATGGTTTGAAAGCATATAACCAAGTACAGGTAGAATAATATTTACTAATAAAACCTTAGCAGGCTATATTTGGTCTTCTAAGTTTCCAGTGTCTATATATAATTAAGAGCTATCAGCACATGTGTCCCAATTCCAAATTTATTTCCTCATGACTGTACTTTTCCCATTTAGTTTCTGTTTATGACTAGCTTTCAAATTATTAGCTGATAACAATTCAGTATATGACCTTTACTGTTCTATATTTTCCTGTAATAGACACCTACTCTTCTTCGAAGCTGATGTCCATGATTTCAAGAAGCAGTGCCCACATTTATATTTTGTGACCTTGCCCTCTGGCTCTGGAAGAGTGGACCAAGAATGAACACCTTTTCTCAGCTGGGCCAATTGAATTGGTCTCCTGAGCAGGGACTCTTATATTTCCTAAATGTCAGTGTAAACTAAATGCATTACATCACAGTACGTAGATTTGGAAGAATGTGGGTTGGCCATGTTCTGTACACACAAAAGAAGAGAAAGAAATTTACAGAAAAAAAGCACAGTGAAGTCATCTTAGGGAAAGAAGCAAAGTTGGGAGATCTTGCCCCCAGCCCCGCCAGGGAAGGAGATTCAAGTAAGAGCAACCCTGACAGCTTTCCAGTCACGAGTTTCAGACTCTCAGGAAGCCCAGTCTCTCTTCCTTCTCTTGGATTCTGAGAAATACTACATCATCTTATATAAACTCCTCTTTTGTGGATTTTTTCCCAGGAATTTTTCAATTATCTAAGTGAAAGTTCCCTAATGAGATAACATTTTAACTAATTTGAACAAGTAGTTTAAAAATTAAATAACATTCTCATTTTCTCACATTTCCATTTTTTTCCTCCTTCAAGATAGATAGGAAGACATAGACAGTGGAATACTGGTCCTTTTTTTTTTTTTCTCTTGAAACTCTTCATACTTAAACTTTTGTGTTGTATTCTGTTAGGCTGGGATTTTGAATTGATGAGAAAGGAAAGCTTTAAGAAGCATCAGAACTGACTTGTTCGTATTGGCTTAGTTCGTACGTAATGATGTCATCTACATGTGTGCACATTAAGGTTCTGACACACATGAGAAGAATGTCACTCTGTCACAATTTCCTGTTTTAATGCAAGTCCAGGCAACATCTCAGTCTACCTAGGGCTCTCCCAACATCACTGGATTTACTGTGTCATAAGGTACAGCCTGAATATACTGGTCAGTTTTCTTTGGCTCTTGGCTCCATACTAAATTGGACCAAGTTTTATGACAATTGGAAAAGGTTGTAAAAAGGCATTCAGTGGAGTCTATGCCATAAATATCCAAACAGGGCCACCAAACCTCATTCTTATTGGAAAGACAGGGAAGGAATACCAATATGCCCCTTCTTTGGAAGGAGTTATATTGACATGTCTCAGAACACTGAACCCCCAGAAATGTTCCCAAGATACCAATCTCCTATATTTAATGCTATTTATATTCTATATCTCCCTGGCACTCATTTGTCTGACTAAAAACTAAGTATACTTGCAACTTCCTATTCTACAGATAATTTCAAATGCAGTGTTATTTTATGCAGTGAACTAATGTGATATCAAGTAGAATAGGAAGATGATCCAGGGGAGCCAAACTCTGCTTGAAAAATGAGCTGACCTGGGTGTCTCACAATATCCTTTCAATACATGCCCTTCTACTTTAGTTAGCTCAGTACAGTTTCTGTTGTTTGTAACTGGAACATCTAGATGATTCTGATATTTGTACCATGAAAATTTCAGGCAATAAATCTTCAGGAAAATTCAGTTATTTGGAATTGGTTTTCTAGTTGTGATGAAGCAAGAAGATTTTGAGATGGGAAACTAATATCAGGCAACAAGGAATTCCTTTATTTCCTCTGTTTATGAGAATCTAGAATCTACAGAGATTCTAGAAAGCTTTAGGACAGGGGTCAGCAAAGAGCAGAGTCAAGTTGCAACAGAAACTTCATGATCCACAAAACCTCAAATATTTATTCTCTGGCTCTTTACAGAGTTTGTCATCTCTTGCTTTAGGTAATTGCATAAGTTTATGCCAACAAATAATAAAAGTATGAGGAATCTAAGAATTGGGAGATAGCATTAGATAGACTAACCAGGAAGAATGACAAATTCTAGTCTGTAGATTCTTGACTCAGAGTGTAGCCTGATACTCAGTGATATTCTGTGATGATTCTAAAAGGATTCATCTGGTAGAATTGAGATAGCCAAAAGTAAAACATATTCAATTTGATCCAGAGTTGCTAAATATGAATTCTAGTATTTAAAATACTTTGTAATGATGTAGGTAATGGCTATAAAATTAATTTATAACAAAGAAATTCACTGGTTATCTTATTGTACATTTCTTAAAGGAATTGTTAAAACTGAGATTTATTTATTTATTTATTTGCAAAACTGACAGCTGTTCAACTGTACTGATTTTTCTGGTGACAGCAAATAGTTCTTGGATATTTTTGAAGAAGGAAAAGGGGATACACACATTTAATATGTCCCTTCAGGATTTTCAAACGCAAGCAAGAAAATAACTAATTTTCAAAGAAACTTAGAATGTATAAAGCATATTTTGAAAATAGTCACTTGGAATTTTGTTCATCATTATATGATTTTAAAATTTAAAATAATAAAATCTGTCATCTATAAAATCTTGTGCTTTTAAACTTAAATATTTTGAAATTATCTAACCTATTTAAAATTTTTAAAATAAAAGCTTTTACATGCTTTATATTGGCCAAAACTATGGAAATATTTTTCAGCTTATAAGAAATTTATTATCAAAATTTCAACAAATTCATCACAGGTGGATGCAATTGGAAAACCTAAGTATCGTGCATGAGTAGGTAAAATTAATGGTGGATTTCTTCCATTGTATCTCCATATTTTTTGTGAAGTTTTTTTTTTTAACCATACCTACTAAAATAGGGTAAAGCCACAAACTCATAACTAAAAATTTAGATTATATGTAAAAAGAATTAAGTTTTAAAAAATTATGAAATGCATTCAATCGCATTGCATGTATTAAAAAGTATTATCAATATTTTAGGGAAAAGTAAAAGTTATTTTTTTTTTACTGTTAACACATTGACTTTTCAAAAAAAAACAAACCCTATCGTTGCTATTTTTAAAATAGTTTATCTACTTTGTATCTGTTTGATTTTTTATCATTAAGTATAAAGCTAGATGCTCTTTAACAAGTTGAAGAATTTCTGGTCTATTCCCAATTTACTGAGAGATTTTCCTTTTAGAAGAATGGTAAATTTTGACAAATGCTTTTTCTGTATCTTTTAGATAGACTCATAAGACTTTTTAAATCTATTGCTGGGTAAATTGTACTGCTTGATTTTTAAAAGTTGAAAACAATCTTTTATTCTAGAAGAAACTCTGCTTGATAATACTATAGTGTCCTTTTTTACATATTGCTTATTTCTGTTTTTAATATTGTGTTACGGATTTATGTGTCGATGGCACATTGGTCTAAGGGATAGAGTTCTTCTACCAGTTCTACTGACTGAAGGGTTTTTCTGATATTGACTTCCTAGAGTTCCAAGGAATTCCAGTTCCAGCATGCCTTGATATCCCATTATTTCATGTTGAGCTTCCTTATAACCACTGTTCCAAGTGAACATCTCTCCCACGATTGGATCTGCCTTATGAAACAACTTTCCCATGGTCCCTGAAGCTGCATTCATCACTGGTTCCTGTTTATTCCCAGTGGTGATTATTTCCAGTTAGACCCCAGGCACTCCTCTCTTCCCTATCCTACTGCAGATACAGTCTGACATGGAATTTAGAAATCCTTTGAAAGTCCCTGGAATTCTTCAAATGACAATAAAAGTAACTCCAGCACCCAGTAGGGCTGGCATCTCTGCCCACCAATGCATAGCACTTTGCCCTTCCTAAAGTTTTCTCCATTGTTATGCTCTAAACTCCTCAATATCCAGGCTGTATCAGTGATTCATCATTTTTCCTTTTGTTTCACATATATATATATTTTTTTTCTTCTCCACTGGCTCTTTGTAATCAGTGAATAATTATGCTCAAATATCTTTTAAATTAAAATGAAAGCTACTTTTATTGCAACAAGTAAGCCATTAAAATAAGTAAATGAATAAATAATCTACTTTGTTTAGTTGCTAACTTGAATCTTGCCTCTCCACAGTCAAGCTTCTAAAGAGTGGCATGCTGTCATTATTTCCATTTTTTCTCCTTTGTCTCTCATTAAGTGGGCAATATGAGCTTATTTTTCACCCTTAACATTTGAATGACTAAGGGCACCAATGACTTAATAAGTCCCTGAAAACTTTTGAATTTTTAGTGAGGTGACATATTGGCAGAATCTGACATCTTCTCCTTCTTTGCAGGCTCCCCCATCCATCAATTTGGTGTCTAAGTCTGCCACTTATGTGATCACTCACTTTGTTTTCTCTGTGGCTCTGCATCTTAAATATTGATTTCATCCAGTGTGTTATCATTTTTTTTGTCTTTTCTTTGGCTTTGAATATAGTAAAGGGCGGGGGGAATCCCAAAAAGGTTTAGGAATTAGGTTGATTTTTAAAATACTATTCATTAGAATACTATAAGCTAGCATTACTGAGTACTTATTGCATGTCAGACACCTTGTTCAATGGTTTGGATATATTCTTATTTAATGTAATTCGTTCTGGTTTATAAGAGGTATCACTAACCACACTTTTCAAATGTTAACAACTGGCAGGTCAGTTCAAACCTGGATCTTTTGAAAAAAAGAATCTATGCCTTTATCAGTGACACTACTAATGTTAATGATTTTTATTGACATCTTTGTGATTTCCAAGTCTCTTTCCAGACTTATCTCCTGAAGCTTAGAACTATAGCTGCAAGTGATAGCTTTTCAAAGTCATTATGAATCTGAATCTTTTGATCTTTGTTCCAAATCTTTCCTTGTCCAATGTTCCCTATCTTAGTGAATAATGAACACCTCCACATACTGTTGTACAATTAGAAAACTTAAAACCATTCTGTTCTCCTACCCCTTACACCATTCCTGGCCTCTATTTCCATTTAGCTCTCTACCTTCACCTCTTCTCAATTTCTTCTTCTGGTGCACTGAATCAAACTTTGCTGATCACCTAACTAGTCTCCTCATTTTCAGTCTCCTTACCCTGCCCCCCCCATCATCCTACTCTTTGTTGGCAGCATGCAAGTCAGAATCTGATCCTGTTACCATTCCTACCAATAATTCTTTAGCAGCTCCCCATTGCATGCAAGATAAAATTCAATTTTTACCATGACACATAAGGCCCTTTGATATCTCTCTCTTCCAACCTCTCCATACTCTTTCTTTGGTAACTGCTCCCCCAGCCTCCAAGCCTTAACTCTCTACCTTCTACTAGTACTTGCAGTTGCTTGAACAGGCCATGTTTTTTTTACACCTTATTCCCTCTGCTTGAAATGTCCCCTCTTTTGTTTCCCCTGGTATGTCTGTTAGGCAAGCTTTCCTTCAAGTATTTACGACTTTTTGACACTTTCTTTGAATTTCCCAGAGGAGTCACTCTATTTTCTTCTGTGCCTACATTGCAACTTGTGTGTAATTCTATAACAGCTTCAAGTCCATTAAACTTATTTGTGTTGAATTGCTTCCTCATCTGACTCTAAGGAGATGGATACTGTATTTTAACAAGTATATGTCCCTTTACATGTACTTTTCATGAATAAGACCTGTCACTACCTAGCACAGATTCTCAATAAGAATTTTGACTAAAGATTAAAGAAACATAATAGGGAAGAAGAGAGGGGACAAAGAAAAGATGCTCAGAATCCCTCCCCCCCCCCAAAAAAAAAAAAAACTACTCTGATTTCTTGTAGTTCTGTATCTTCTTTGCTAAATAATCTTGGATCTCCAAATGTTAGATCTTTGGCTCATGGTTGAGGCTTCTGTTCTCATCTATTTGGGTATAAATGTCAGTTATCCTGTGCAGCCAGATTAAGTGACTTCAAAATTCTCTTCTTAGAAGATCTTTTGCAAGCTACCATCTTTCTCTCCAATTGTATTACCTTTACACTGACTCTCCTGATACATAATAATGTCATAAGCAAAGAAAACAAAATTTTCTTTTGAAAATATCAATAACTCTTAATGATTGAAATGTATTCTATAGTGATGCCATACTATCCAGGAACAATAGATATATTTAAATAGTCTGTCTAAATATATTTCCATTGCAAAAATGCAACATTAAATACTTGGAAGATTCTTATTTTGAACATTGTATTCAACATTCAAAATATGTATACAACCAAAAACCTGGCCAATATTTCAAGAAAAAAAAGAATGCATTTCTGGAGGTTTTTGTATTTTAATTCTTTTGAATTAGAAAAGCTATAAGTGATAAAGAAAACAAATTGTTACTCTAAAAATGAGGAAAAACAGTAACTGAGAGATGATTTGGCTATATAGAACAGTTTTCTTAGCAAGTTGATGCAGGGTAGGAAAGAGGGGTCACAGCAGTATAGATAAGGAGAAAAATTGAGAGTATACAATTGATTGTGTCTTAGGGACTTATACAAGTCAGGTATTTAAAGCATACTTGCTCATAAGGTGGAGAATTCAGTGTTTTGGGCAGTACTAGACATCTATTGATTCTATGGGAAATGTGGTAGAATGGGACTTATGATCTGTTATTCTAAGAATTTGCCCTTACTTCCCTTCTTAGTTTTCATAAATTTCTCAGAAATAATCTCTGTTAATGAAATGAGTTGTCTTTTCAAAATCAACCCCACAGAGGACAAATATTTATTCAATAGAAGAAAAAAATAACCTTTACATATTTTACTTATCAGAGACAATGAGTTGAAAGAACTGCTTTTGCGATCTACCCTTGGTGGTCAGGATTTCTTCAACCAGTTCACTCCAGAGCAGGTCTTTATCTTAGGCTTCATATTTATTTAAACCAAGGCTATGCCTGCAACTACTTTATAACTAAAAATAGCAAACAATATACTCTTCCTGCTTCCTTAGTAAGGCAAAACATTGTCCCAAGGACATTTATTCTCTGCATGTGTTTACCCTTTGAGTATGCTCTATCACTCTCTCCTGCCACATAAGCTTCATTTGTTATTGTTTTACTCTTCCTTAAGTGATTTTAATTTCCTCCCCAGGATTTGCCTTACAAGGCAGACTCCTGATCTTTCTCTCTTTTGCCTCATCTTGTTCCTTTATATTACCTATTCTTTTGGTAGCAACTAGATTGTTATTTTCCCTATCTTTGATTTTTGTTCCCATAATTCCAAATTGAAAAGACCAAGTACACTTGGATTTCTAACAATTTATATTCTGAGGGACATTGTGTTGAAATTGTACCTAATATGAAAAGTTCCTAATTGTTGTTGCTGCAAAACTCTTTGAATTATATATAAAAAAGCCTTTCCTTTTTGTCATCAATAATGGTTTGTTCTCTTGATTTTCAAAGCATATGAATCTGCCCTCAATTACCAATATAGAACACCAGTATTCAAGTCCTTGGCAGACAGCATAAACCCTAATTGCTTTCCATTCAGCTACTTTCAAAACCCAGTAAGAGATGAAGGATTTACAAAAGTTTTCAATGAAACACTCTATATTGAAACCCCTAGGTAACCTAAGTTACTTTTGATTAAATTAGGTCCCTGGAAAGCTGCATGCTTGTACAGTATTAATTTAAGTCTCTGAAAGGATCAAATACACTAAAGTATATTTTTAAAACTCTTGACTTTAATATAAGATTGCTACAAGATAAAAAATCAGGAATTCACTTTTACAGTGATTGTTTAATCTGATTATAAAACAATTACTAAAGGAATTTTTCTTAAGCAATATAAGTTACTAATATCTCTATAAAGTGAGACTATTGTTTTTGGAATTTAGTTGCAGAAAATGAATAAGCTTTCCAGAAGCATTGGCATGATCTTTCTTCCATGATGAGTGTTAAAAAGTGCTGTATTTTTCCCTCATTGCCTGCCCCACCCCTGGCTGCTAGGATACTCAAAGCAAAATCTGATGCACAGTCACATCAGTTATGTCAATGCTTTCAAAATGTTGGACATTTTTATATTAACTTCAGAATGCTTGCTGCATCTTCATACTTCCGGAAGAAAAATTTATATTCTAATTTAAATCAAATTACTTTTTTCCTCTAACATCTTTTAAAAGAGTACTTGGGTTTGATATGGCAGTGACATTTTAATTTACATTAAAACAATAAACTATTAAAATAAAAATTATTATTTGTGTATTATTTAAAATGTTTCACATACGATCAGTGAAATACATATGACATATGTTAGAAAACATTAAGTTATGTTAACCTTCAGGATGAGTTTATTTTGTTCCTCTATATTTGGCTTCAATTTTCTTTTTGGTACCAGGAATTGAACCCAGGGGTGGTCAACCACTGAGTCACATACCCAGCACTTTTTTTATATTTTATTTAGAGACAAGGTCTTGCTGAGTTGCTCAGGGCCTTGCTAAGTTGCTGAGGCTGTCTCTGAACCCACAATCCTCCTTCCTAAGCATCCCCAGCCACTGGGATTACAGGCATGTGCCACTGAACCTGGTTTTTGCTTCAATTTCCTATTTAAAAATTTATTGTGTATGACTTTTGTTACCTCAAGTCCCTTTGCTGAAGGGACTTGTAACTGTAGTTGGCAGGAATCTAAGTGCAACTAGTTTATGTTTTAAAAAAGTAAATTGAAAGTATTGGTTCACATATCTGAAAAGTACAAGAAAACCAGCTCCAAGAACAATGACTTCAGAAGGTCTCAATTATTCATTCTCCCCTTTGGGCTTTATCCTATGTAACAGAGATTCTTCGGCAGTCTCTCTTCATGTGCTGGCTTCCTGTAACTCCAGAGTTTATCACCAACTGCTTAGCAATACTTTCATTATAAACAAAGAAAAAACAAAATAAAACAAAACAAAACAACAACAACAACAAAAAAGTGTTCTTTTCCCTAAGTAGAGCAAAGGGCTTAAGTCTGGCTCTCATCCTGACCAGAGTCACATGACCATTACTGATGCAATCCCGTGGCACAGTATGTACAATGTTCTCATTGGTAGAGCCTGAGTCACGCACCTTGGGAAAATGGGTTAGTTCCACCCACATCACTTATACTAATAACAGGGCAGATAATTTTCTAAAGCTAAAAGAGCCTGTGGTTACCAGAAGTAGGGAAAATGAATGCCAGATAATAAAAATACCAGGTGTATATCACAAAATCAGACTGCCAAATTTAGGAAAAATAAATTAAAAAGCAGGACATCCAAGTATGATTGAATTTTAAATAAACAATTAATGATTTTTACCAGAAGTGTGTATCATGCACTATTTGGTACAGTTTATATTAAAAATTATTTGTTACTTATCTGAAATTCAAATTTAACTGGATATTCTATATTTTATCCAATAACCCCACCACAATGATATACACATAAATTCCATAAAAAAGAATAAAACTTGTAAAATTAAAATTAATGGAACAGGAAAATAAGTAATCTCACATTAGGCAGCCACTTAATCTATTCAGAATCATAAGTGATATAAATATTACATCACTACAGTAAAATAAGTAACATTCTTATAATAAAATTTCCATTATAAACAACAATTTAATCTCAATTCAAGCAACTTAAAATTATCTATGTCTTCTACTCTTTGGTTTGTTTATATGATAAAGACCTGTCTTATTAAGATATTTCCACTGGTTTAGCATTCCTGTATATGTGAAACTAGATAGGACATTTCAGTTACATTTATTGGGCAAAGGCTGCCACAGTATTTCCTTGTCTCAGGATGTTTTAAACTTACGTCATCTGATAGACTTGTGTAAGGCTGGCAGATTCATCACCATGTACTGTGCATCTACACCACCCTCATTTTATTAATAGCACTTCATTTGACATTTGAGGACTGTCAGTCCAGGAATCTGCCATCTTTGAACATGTAGGCATTTGACCTAGGTCAAGCCAAGCAAACAATTCCTCCCTGAAATTTGAGTTTGAAGAGGAGTTACTTTGGAAACAAAAAGGAATTGATTCATTCTGATGTTGGCTATGTGAACAAACTGTCCATGAATTCATCTTGGTGTGATCCTGGGCAAATGAAACCATCCTCATATTTATTCCAAGATTTGTATAAGCCTCCCTATCCTTCTTCTAATTTCCTTTCTATAGGCTGCAGTCTGTTTTTGTTCTTAGAAACCCACAAACTTTTCTAAGTAGATGTCATATCATTTTGACATTTTAAATTGTATTTCTCATGTCAACTTAAGAATCTACCAATACTGTAGTAGAATTTCTATGATAAAGTTATAGTGAAACACAAATAATGACTTTGTTGTCTATGTCTGTTTAGTATTTTTTTTTCTTTGCTAAAGAGAACAATGAGTTTAAAGAGAGGGTCTTCCTTACTTAACTTCTTTTATACCATCAATTATCTATTATGTTCAAGATACAGTGTAAGGCTCTTGGAATGACATAAAGATTAAGAACATAGTTTGTGACTTTTTAGAGAGTCAATGAAGCAGGCTGGGTTCCATAGGAAGTTAGCTCTGAGATGGGGTTAAGTAGTCAGGCTTTGTACAGGAACAGGAGTGTTCATGGAATGTATACTTATGAAAGAGGGAAAGGAAGTAGGAAGGAACAAACAAAAGGAAAAGCAGAATTGTGGAACAAACCCAGCAATGGTTTTGGGTCTTCCTGGAAAACCTTGTGCTAGGATGACCTTTCACAAGGTGATGTCAATTAACCATTGATGTGAGTTACCAAGAAGGTGGATGACCTTGATTGAGATGGCTTTCTGCAGAGAGAGCAATACCGAGGGCACTGGAAGCTAAGGCTGTCTATCAGTCTTTCAATCAGCTGGGATAACGAGTTCTGCAAGGAGGAGCAAGGTAGTGCATCACAACACCCACTACAGTTAACCATCTAGTGGAAGAGATTAGCAGATGCAAACATTTGCCTTTATAATTTATATAGTCCATTTGCAAATGATCTCATAGAGAAATAATAACTGTCTCAAACCCATAAGGGAAAGAAATTAGAAGACAAATAAACAAAAAAACTGGCCACTTACCAGTATAAGGCAAATCGTGATATGAAGATGAGGGTGTTTAGAGAAAAAAAAATGGTTATTAAAGAGACAGGGTTTTATAATACTAAAAGTTAGGCCAAACATAATATCAGAACAAAGAATAACTGTTAAAGCTGAATAAATATAACTAAATATATTCACTGCATTGTTATCATTTATCTCATTTCATTATGAACAGGAGAAAAGTGATCACCAATAGTTTGTCTGGGGACTGGTATTTGGAAATTATTGCTGTAAGTGGAATGTTAAAAAAAAATAAAGATAAAAAGCCACAGTGGATGTTGCAGAGAAGACATTGTACAAAAAGTGACACTGAAGCTAGACAGTCAGTTCTGAGAAGACAGGTAGCAGCACGAGTCAGGGAGGAGATTTCTGGTTGAATAGAGACCTTGGGCAAAGGCATGGAGATTGGGACGAGTGGGTTGTGATCACGAAACTGAAGCAGAGTACTACTGTTCAGGAGGGACTTAGTCATGCACAGGAGACTAATGACTAATTGAGAATTGGAACTAGATACTCTGACATCTAGAGATGTCAAACCCGAAGACTGAATATTTGTAACATATATAAAGTCTTTATATGTACACCCTTAAAACACACACACACACACACACACACACACACACCCTCATCTCATGTTAGTGGTGGGAATGAGTATCCAGGCAAAAAAACCTGAGACACAATTTAACAAGGGACAAAGCAGTGGTTTGATTATTCTATCTATGTTATGTAGAAATTGTGATTTGTGGAATGGTAAATAAAATAAGTGGTAGGTAAGATATCTTTGGAACAGATAGATAGAAGTGTGGCTTAAAGTCAAGCTCTGCCAGATGAAAGCTGGTTGGTGCTTTTTGCCTCCAGTGAGAAGGAAGTCCAGTAGGGTGGGCAGATCAAAGGGTGCAGAGGGCTACTTGCCAAGCAAAGGGCAACAAAGCTGATAGCTGATGGTGCAGTTGAAGAACTGGATCTGATGGCAGAGCAAAGCATACCCATGACAAAAGAACTGTTGGTACCAACGATTGGTGACACATCACAAAGTCTCCTAAGATTCACCAGTTGTCTTGTTTGGGCTTTCTTTATTTTCTATGACATTGGAAAGCATATTCCCTAAGTAGAACAGTTTTATGATGGTTCAAGTCTATTCTTGCTTAGGAAGCTACTGGAAGTCTTTAGATTTTTTTCCCTGATTCTTGATCAGACTTACTATTCATTTCTTGTGATTTGACTGTCAGTTGAGACTCTTGCTATCAATGCAGCAAATTTTCCATGTGCCACCTTCTTGCATTAGTACCTATTTGTGCACTTTTACAATAAAGAATTAGAAAAAAATGATTTATTGGATCAGAGCCTATTTTTTAAAAATTAGACATTTGCTATTTCAGTTAATACCTATTTACAAATAATAAGTTTGCTCCATTACTCTCTTTAATTCTTTGCCTCTTTTCTATGGAAGAGTAAGACAAGTATATATTGATCACTACTTAAAATTACATAGTTTTTAAATTTTATATTAATTTTTACTAATTAAATTTTGTACTGGTTGTAAAGAGAACAACTACAATGTACTTAGATATTTTGGGGATAAATGTTACCCCATGGAATATTTTTATGTGAAGTGCATTTCTTACACAGTATTAGCTTTCAACAATTCAGTTTTACCTTGAGAGTTGTGTGTGTGTATGTGTGTGTGTGTGCTCACACATGCACGCGTGTGTGATGTATCTGTGGTGTGTATGTGGAATATGTATGTGGTGTCTGTGTGTGTCTGTTATGTGTGGAGTGTGTATGGTGTTTGTGTGTGGGGGTTGTGCATGTGGGATGTGTGTATGGTATGTGGGTATATGTATAGTATGTATGGTGTGTGTGGTGTCTGTGTGTGGTGTGTGTATTATCTGCGTTTGTGGTATGTATGTATGATGTGAGGTGTGTGTGTGTGTGTGTGTGTGTGTGTTGTGGGTCAGCGGTGTGCATTTTCTTTATAGCAATCAACTCTTCTTTTAAGTCATAACTTTTCTTGTTTGCTTTACTTCAATCTCTCAAATTCATCATTCAGAACTCAAAGAAATCTCAATGTAGATGGGAAGTGTTGTCAATGTTCATGCTGTTTTATTCTCTCCCCTCAAGCTCTCTAGTTTTTTTTTGAGATAGGGTCTTACCATGTTGCTGACATTGGTCTCAAACTCATGGGCTCTAGTGATTCTCCCACCTCTACCTCCCGAGTGGTAGAGACTACAGTTGTGCATCAAGATGCTGCCTGCTTTCTAATTAATGAATTCATTTACTCAAGCAGTTGGTTGGTCAGTCAGTAAACCCATATTCATCCCTTCATTCACCAGCACTCTGCTGTGCGTGGCAGTCTCGGAGGCAGTGGGGAATCAAGGGTACATGGGGCTTTGTCTCACACACCCAATCTTTGCCCTGTGTTTCACTCAGGTGCTCCCTTGCTTCCATCTCAGTCACCAAGTCCTGTTAATTTTGCCTCTTCTTTCTGCTAAATCTTTCCCTTGCTCCTGTTATCAGCCTTCATTACCATCATTCTAAATCAGATGCCTAACTGGGATGACTACAAATGCTAATTAATGAATCTCTCTTCTTCCTCTGATTCATAGTTGAAACTGTAGTCACAGGATCTTCTGAAATGTGAATTGGATTTTTTTTAAATTTTTTATTGTTGGCTGTTCAAAACATTACATAGTTCTTGATATATCATATTTCACACTTTGATTCAAGTGGGTTATGAGCTCCCATTTTTACCCCATATACCGATTGCAGAATTACATCAGTTACACATCCATTGATTTACATATTGCCATACTAGTGTCTGTTGTGTTCTGCTGCCTTTCCTATCCTCTACTACCCCCCCTCCCCTCCCCTCCCCTCTTCTCTCTCTGCCCCCTCTACTGACATTCATTTGTCCCCCTTGTATTATTTTTCCCTTTCCCCTCACTTCCTCTTGTATGTACTTTTGTATAACTCTGAGGGTCTCCTTCCATTTCCATGCAATTTCCCTTCTCTCTCCCTTTCCCTCCCACCTCTCATCCCTGTTTAATATTAATCTTCTTCTCATGCTCTTCGACCCTACTCTGTTCTTAGTTACTCTCCTTATATCAAAGAAGACATTTGGCATTTGTTTTTTAGGGATTGGCTAGCTTCACTTAGCATAATCTGCTCTAATGCCATCCATTTCCCTGTAAATTCTATGATTTTACACAAGCTACAAGTCACATCTTCCATTCCCCTCTTGATGTGCTCCAGATCACTGACCTTCCTCAAGGACCTTCTTGATCTGATTCATATAGAGGTAACTTGCCCCTCTCCGGCTACTTCCTCCCTACAATTCTTCAGTTCCTTGAACATGTGTGCTCTCTCACTGCTGGGTCTTCCAAGGCCCTTTCCCTTGGACCCTTCACCTCAACCATCTTTATCTATGACCTCCTTTGCCATTTTTCCCCTAGCTAATTCCAACTCATCCTTCATGTCTACTTTAGGTCTCATCTCTTCAGAAGTTCTCTGAGTTACATTTCCCTTCTGGGTGTACCTTTACTGTAGACAGTTTTGAAATTACCTCTCTTCTTGTTTCTGTGTCTCCCAGAAGAAAGTTGAGGGCAGGGAAAATCTTTTCTGCTCTGTATCCCTGTACCCTTGTTTAGTGCTTGTTACATTGAAGGTGCTAAGTAACTTGAATGCATGAACGATTAAAGAAGAGAACAGTTGTTTCTCATCAGCTGCCTGTGCTACGAGTCGAGATGGATTCAAAAGAGCTGGCTGTAACATTAAACTAAGAAAAAGGCAAAGAAATCACGCAACACATGGATGTGAGTTTCTCAGGTCCAGGGTGGGACTGCTCTATGACCTTAAAGGTCCTCTTCCATGCTAGAAGGCAAAAGAGCAAGAGCACCTGAAACCCCTCTATTTATTAGGGAAAAGACATTAGATAGAATATCCTACCCAAATAAGGCAGGGGATAGAATATCACAAGGAGGGGTTGCCAATCCCATTGGGTAATGCTCAAACCCAGAGCTGAAGCACTTCCTTGTCAAGTGAAGGTAAGGCCCACTTGCTTTGCACAGTGTGCAGCTTGCGATGCCAGTTCAATACCTTCATTACTCAAGGCTGAGGGGGGTTGCTTTGCTCGTGCACAGTGTGGCCAATGACAGTTGTTTTAGTTAGATTTTCCTTTCTGTGACCAAAATACATAATAAGAACAATTTGGTGGAAGAAAAGTTTATTTTGACCCATAATTTCAGAGGTTCATTCCATAGTCAGCTGACTCCACAGCTCTGGGCATTAGGTGAGGCAGAACATTACCTTGGAAGGGCCTGGTGGAGGAAAGCAGCTCAGGACATGACAACCAAGAAGCAGAGACACAGAGAGAGAGCTGTACCCACAGGGACAAATATAAACCCCAAAGTCATGCCCTCAGTGACTTACTTCCCCCAGTCATACCCTACCTATCTGTAGTTATCACCCAATTGATCCAAATCATTAATCCACTGATTAGGTTATATCTCTCATAATCTAATCATATTACCTCCAAAAATTTTTGCATTGTCTCACATATGAGCTTTTGGGGGATACCTCATATCTAAACCATAACAACAGTTCATCAATTATTTTAAGAAGACACTTACAAGTCATTTAAAATGCCACAAGAGTCCGAATTCTGTATTACATACCAAAACTATACATAAAAAATAACCACATCTAGAATAAGACGAAAATAGTGCAAATTCAGCGTTTGTGTCCTGAATAATAAAGTACTGAGTGCAGTTAGTTTGTGGCAGGGACTTTGACTTAGCCTCTTTGATTTTAATCTCTGGATTTTGCTTTGTCTTTTTTTTCTCTTTTTTCCCCCTCCTCATTAGGTAACTTGCCAAAAGAGCCCCCTACTTTTGGTTCATCATTGTCCTGATGAATCTAAAATAGCAAACTTTCTAGGCAACTAGTGAAATGGCATCAGAAGTTGGAAGTCCTGCAGTTATATGGAAAAATACAGGCCACATATATCTTAAGTTTGCAGGATTGTACTGCTTAGGCCATTTTGCTCATCTGGAATTGAGCCTGAAGGGTTCTCCCAGACATACCCAAAATTTAGCAGTCTGTAATCTATTTTAAATAGGATTTAATTTGCAAATTTTCAATTCATGAAAAGTTTCAAGGAAATATTTATATTACATAAAGTAAATTATATCTCCATATATCTCTGAGTTAACTTGCATGTAATTCTTATATTTCAAAGCTCTCTCTTCCAAACTGGACAGGTTCCACTGTCAGGACATGGGCATTATTGTACATCTTTTAGAAACTGGTGGGATAAGCCTAAGAAGATTCTGATTTCCATGGGTTGGTTGGCAGGCAGGGCTTTGTTTTGGGCTACAGAAAGTCTAAATAAGTGTTGTGCATGAGGGCCTATGAGCTAGGAGTAAGTTTTAATCCTTAAGCTATAGATTTGGGATATCCTGGGAGACACAGGATGATGTCAGTGATGATGCATTCCTTCAAGTGGTTTCTCAGCCAAAGTTGGTGGAAGGATTGGTTGTGACCACATAAGCAAGAGACACCTGGAGACTCTGAAAAAAATACTTGTAGTGAATGGATATTTTACAACACACTATTGCCCCATGAAGTACAAAGGAGGACAACAAGCTTGTCAAATTAGTTAATATTAGCAAAAGTTCATTTGTATTCCCCAAATGATGAGACAAAGGGAAACTTGGATTAAACTTATAAAAGGACTGTATGGATGCAGTTTCTAAGTCAAACACTGTCATTGTGCTATTTGTATGAGAGAAGTTCTCCCATTGTTGTTTATACTTGCTCTGTGCAAAACAGTAGCCACTGGCCACGTGTCTGTTGAATACTTGAATTGAGATGTGCTATAAGTGTAAAATGTATGTCAGATTTCTGAGACTTAGAATAAAAAAATCTAAGGTATTAATAATTTCTAAGTTGATTAAACTTTGAAATAATGTTTTGGATATATTGGGTTAAATAAAACATATTACTAAAATTAACTTCACACATTTAGCTATGTTTCACATGGCTACTAGAAAATTAAAATTTACACATGTGACTTGTACTATACTTCCATTGCATGGGACTGACTGATACTTAGCATTTGGCCATTAAGTCATATGCCACTTGTTTTCCTTTTTAATTCGTGTATGCAAAATTTTTAGTTTGATAAAATTATAGCCAACTTATGAATAGGTTCTGTGTTTCTATTTTTTATTTTTTCAGGTGCTTTAAGCATTGTTAGCACTTGATAGATTTCACTGTATACTTGTTGACTTGAATTTATTAAAGTTTTATTTCCATAAAACTGTGAGCCAGTTTCAGATTGTGTCCTAGATAAGCGTTTTGATTATAAACAGAAGTTTATATTGTTATAAAAAGTATTCAGTTCAGAAAATGTGCTAATGAGTAACAGAATTATTTTAATTCCACCATGAGCTCATTTTTCTCTTGATTTTATATGTTCAAAATGGGAAATTTGAAGGTATCAGAGAAATTTCTTCATTAATGTTAATGTTATTTCTATAAGCATTTGTTAACTTTTGTAAGTAGGAGAAATATTAGCTGAACTTCCAAAATTCCAAATTATTAGTTTTTATTTTAAACTACTTATTTTGAAATTATTTTTCTAGAGAAGACTGATAAGAACAGCATATAAAATTTCTGTATACTTTTCAAGGAGATTCATCACCTATTCTTTTATGACCACATTTACTTCATTAATCCATATCCACCTGTTTATATATGTGTCTATCTTCCTATCTACTTATATATCTTCATTTGCTATTTTTTTCATGAACTACTTGAAAGGTAGTTGCACACATTAGACCTCTATATTCCAAAATATATTAGTATTTCTTAAGAATGAAGATCTCTTATAAAATTGTAACACAATGATCAAATTGTATGAAATTTAACACAAATACAATATAATTATCTATTATATAATACATATTTATCAGGGTCCAATTTCAGAACATGCATGGCATTTAATTGCCCTATCATTTTTAGTTTCCTTTAATCTAGAACAGTTTCTAGCCTTTTTTTCCTTGTCTTTCATTATAGTGACTTTTTAAATTTATATATGACTGCAGAATGCATTATAATTCTTATTACATAAATAGAGCACAATTTTTCATATCTCCGGTTGTATTCACAGTATATTCACACCAATTCATGTCTTCATACCTGTACTTTGGATAATAATGATCATCACAGTCCACCATCATTAATTACCCCATTCCCCCTCCCTTCCCCTCCAATCCCTCTGCCCTATCTAGAGTTCATCTATTCCTCCCATGCTCCCACTCCCTATCCCACTATGAATCAGCCTCCTTATATCAAAGAAAACATTGGCATTTTTTTTTAAGATTGGCTAACTTCACTTAGCATTATCTTCTCTAACTCCATCCATTTACCTGCAACATTGAAAAAATTGACAGAACAAAAAGTTGATTCTTTGAAAAAAATAAATAAAATTTACAAACACTTAGCCATGCTAACGAAGAGAAGGACAGAGAAAACTCAAACCACTAACACGTGATAAAAAAGGAAATATCACAACAGACACTACAGAAATACAGAAGATAATTATAAATTATTTTGAAAACCTGTACTCCAATAAAATAGAAAATATTGAAGGCATCGACAAATTTCTAGAATCATATAATTTGCCCAGATTAAATCAGGATGATATACAGAATTTAAACAGATCAATTTCAAGTGATGAAATAGCAGACGCCATCAAAAGTCTACCAACCAAGAAAAGCCCAGGACTGGACGGATACACAGCCAAGTTCTACAAAACCTTTAAAGAAGAACTAATACCAATACTCTCCAATTTATTTCAGGAAATAGAAAAAGAGGCAGCACTTCCAAACTCTTTCTATGAGGCCGGCAGCACTTCCAAACTCTTTCTATGAGGCCAACATCACTCTGATTCCAAAACCAGGCAAAGACACATCAAAAAAGAAAACTTCAGACCAATATCTCTAATGAACATAGATGCAAAAATTCTCAATAAAATTCTGGCAAATTGAATATAAAAACATATCAAAAAGATAGTGCACCATGATCAAGTGGGATTCATCCCAGGGATGCAAGGTTGGTTCAACATATGGAAATCAATAAATGTAATTCATCACATCTATAGTGATATTTTTAAGACATCAGGTAAATCATTTTGCACACTATCTTTTGATAGTGCATGTGATGAGATGCAGGTATGAATCTTTGGACAGGAGTACAACATAAGCAATAATATGCTCTCAAGCATTATGTCAGGTAAACATGACATCAATTTGCCATTGTGGTGATGTGGCACATTATGTGTCTGGATTATCAAATGAAATTTTTTTTCTTTGCAACTCATAAATTATTAGTAGGGAGGGCCTTTGACTATCTAAATATTCTATTCCTTTTCAAACTTTTAGCCTATATTTTTAGCTAATATTAAAAATCTTTCTAGAATTATTATACTTCTTCATATTCTTTTATAAAAGCAACGTATTACAATAGATCAAATGCAGTAGATATGAGAATCCAAATGAATTATGTCCAGCAGATCCAAATGAGATTTGCAAAAATGCCATAAATTCTATTTTTCTTAATACTTTGTATTTATTTTGGAAAAATGAAGCTCTTTACATACAAATATGTTATTCATGTTAATAAGTAACAGGTTTAACATAGACTCCACATTTCAACTGAACTTTATTGTTATTTAAAAATGAATTAAAATAGTTTCAAAATTTTCTAAGCATTAATTTCTAGTGCAGAAACAGATAGATATATAATCTATCTAAATGAAAGCTCTTTGAGCTTCTCTATAAGATTGAGAGTATAAAGGAGTCTTGAGAAGAAGAAGTTTGAGAACCATTGCCAAGACAAAAGACAAAGTTGGTATCATTACTTCAACCTGGGAATTCCTTTGGGCAGTGGCAATGAGAGAGAATTGAAATTGAGATTTCCAAATGAAGTCTATCCTTTGAACAAAAGCATTCTTACTAAAGGCCTTAGATATTTTATAGAATATATTTATCATTTAGACACATATAGTGTGAATTTTAGAGCTGATATAATTGGAAATTTGCTTTAGGATAATACAACAGAGTTAGTGGTGGTAGTGAAGGAATAGATGAGATAAAATCATGCTGTTAATTATTAAAGCTGAATTAATTGATTCATGATAATTCATTATAAAATTGGCTTTGAGTATGTTTGAATATTTTCAAAATAAAAGATTCTTTAAAAATTTCATTTCTAGATAAACTTTTTAATGGTATAGACTTAGAAGAGAACCAAGCTTAATTGCCTGAAATGCTACATTTATTTAAAACTTTTTAACTTATAGTCTCTTAGATTTTATGTAATACCTTTCTTCTGTAGAAGTCAACTCATTCACCTTGGCTGATTTTTAAAGCAAGAGAACTCATTTGGTTTCTTTAGCCTTTTGAAACATCTTAGAAAAGTCCGCAAAGTAAAAACAAACCCATTGAGTACAAATATCATATTAGAATTAGCTATAATACAGGATATATTGCTTGGATGCAAATTGTGTAATTCTCAACAAGAGTGTAGGCCCTAAAATTAGAGACTTGATTTGATTCCTGGTTTTGTTACTTTATAATGCTTATAACAACATTGATCCCAACAGAAATAAGAAAGTCAATAATTATGGGGCTCAATATGTGACAAATTTTATGCTAAATTTTACATTGACTTATTCGTTGGCTTCTTACAATACTATAAGTTATTTTTGCTCAGTAACTAATCTGCCAAAAGTATATCTGCTAAGGACTGGAGCAGGAATTGTTAGCTAGGGTACCAGATCACCATCCTTGCTCTTAGCCGGGGCATATTGTCTTATCTCACCAGACAACTGCCCTGGGCGAGTTACTTAATCCTTTTCAGCCTTAGTTTAATATTTGCTAGAATGGAAAAAAAAATAGTAACTACCTCAAAGACATGAGAAATATGTCAAATAACATATAGAAAACATATAGAAAAATATGTCAAATAATATATAGAAATATGTCAAATAACATATAGAAAAAACACACAGTGGCTGACACATATAAGAAATGTCAGTTACTAATATTGTATTGCCTATTTTCTTCTATAATAGTTTGTTTAGAATCATCACCTAAGAATATATGAAATCATCTGGATGACCAAACAAAGTATGTAAGAAGTTCTAGAATATTCTCTAATGTGTGGTAGCCACTTAGTTACATGTATATTTGAAACATCATTTGTCAGAAATGTGATAGGCTGTACATGTAAAACACACACCAGAGATAGGATATTATTAAAATTGATTCCACTTGCTATTTCAAAAGATATTTAAGATTGCTATTGGAAAAAGAAAAATTAAATATGGCTCTCCACTATGTTTCTATGGACAGAATTAGTTCTAAAACTTGGGTTATTTTATAAATGGTTATTCCTTTATGAAGTCCCCCCCAACCCCCATCCTTCCCTTGCATCCAAGCTTGAGATAACTGTTGCCTTTCCATAGTTCAAATCATTCACAATGTGGTGAGCAGCCACAATATAAAACAAAGAAGAGATTTTAATCTATGCAGTGTTAGTATTTTGGATAGAGTGGCTTTCAGGCAAAAAGATAACATTCTTTATGAAAGATAACGTTCATCCTAACTGTTAAGTGAGGAATTCCATTGTGTATTATTCTTTCTCAATGGTATAGACTTTTCATTCAAATTATACAGTTTCAGGAAAAGAGCTACAGAAATGGTGAGGACCCTTGAATTAGAAAAATAAAAATATGTCATTATGTTTAAAAGTCTTGTGATCTTTCTGTTGCTGTTTTCAACATAAATATTAATATTATATGTGGGAGTAAAAAAATAGTTTTATCCCTTGACCATATTGATGTATTTTTTTTCAGTCTATTTCAAAGAAAACTAGTCCTATAAGAGTAGTGTTACTTTACACCTTGGTGTGTCTGGCACAATCCCAGTTTATCCCTGATACCCTGGCATAATTATTAACAGCTTTCCCTTTCACTCCCCAAAGTAACCCAGTCTGGGCCATAAACTACATGACCACCCTTCTTAAGGCATTGCCAGATGACAGGATGCCTTGGTTAAATAAGTTTGAGAAATTAATCGTATTTCATTACCCCCATAGAAAATACAACACATATTAGCATCAAACAACTCATAGATTTATTTAGTTTAAGTCAATGTTTCCTAAATTTATTTCACAGTGAAACAATTTTTCCCCTGTAATATGTATTAACACCCCAAATATCACATTTGTTTAACTATACACCAACATTTTTTAAGATCAAATTTTTGGCTGGTAGGTTTCTACCTTAGGAAGAAGAATTACCATTATTTTTTTCCTATCATTATGTAAGTTAATATATAATCGTTGCATATTAAACCTCTGACTTGCTAGAGTGCAGCAGTGATGTGAACAGATAGCTGATTAAGGAAATGTTTTTCTTTAATTCATGATCAGGAAATCTGAGTTTTTGCTCTGAAATTAAGATTTAATTAAATAAGCGTCAATAAATATTCATTCTGTGTCTCCTATACATCAAGCCTGGAGCTAGTAGTGATGATGCAAAAGTCAATTAGATATGATCCTTATCTTCAAGTTGCACATAAATTGGTTTGCCTCCTCTGTGCAGGGACTTTGTTCTTATTTTTGGTTGATTAATTGTTCACAACTGCGTTCCCAGTTCTTGCCACACTACTGACAATCTATAAATGGCAGTGAGTTAATCTATTGGCAGGGCGCACGTGACTAGAATAGGTATAAACCAAAGGCGATTAAGACTCAAGAAACCTTTCCCACCTGCGGCGGTGAGAGTGTTCAGGCTTCAGAAGAGGCTGGCCTTGGGGTCTCCAGGAAGCACAGGGAAGGTTCGCCTGGCAGGCACGCACCTGGCTTAGGGCAGTGCAAGCGCAGTGCTAATGACCCAGGCTTCAGAAGGTACACAGGCAGAGTGGGGCGCGGACTATGCGCTGGCCACTCTAGACATGGTGCATCCAAGATTTGTCCTTTTGGGTATCACCGCCCGAACCTAGGTGAAGAGAAGCGTGTTAAAAAGCGGATTCTGATGGAAAATATATACAAGCTGAAGGCAGAAGCAAGAAGCTCTGGCTGACCAGGCGAGGCCCGCGGGTGTTAAGACCGGGAAGCCCGCCAGGGATAGGAACCCCTCTGCAACTCCAAAGACTGTCCAAGGAGGGAGCGATCCAGAAAGAAAGAGCTCCTGTCCGGCCTGTACATAGTGGGCTCAGGGATTACGTGTGTCTATCAATGAAACGAAACAGGCCTCTGTCTGCCAAACCAAAGGAAGCCAAAACAACAACAGAATACGGAGAGCAGATTGCTCAATTCTCCCCAGGGTCATTGAAAAAGATTTCCCTGAGGAGGTGCTAGATTATCCTTGAAGAAAACTGAAATGCTTGCCCAAGGAAGCGATAAAAAATAGTTCAAGTTATCCCCCTGTTCCATGCTGCTGGGGACAGTGACGCGACAGAGGGCAAATAAAAGTTTAAGGATAATTGGGAATCAAATATAAAGGCTCTTTAAATATTATTTAAGGAGTTTTTTTTTTTTTTTTTTTTTTTTTTAAGAGCTATGATTTTAACTACCATGACTTTGTGACCAGGGTCACTCAGTATCAAAGAGCTAATTCTCTAGGAGCCTGAAGAGAAACACACCTGTACCAAAGAAATAAAGCACGCTGAATCACCACTATGCACAATAGCATTTGGACACTCCCTTTCAATAAAATGTTTGTCATAAACTATTTTAGCAAGAACTTCCGCCAGAAATACTCAGCCTCTGTGTGTGTGTGTGTGTGTGAGAGAGAGAGAGAGAGAGAGAGAGAGAGAGAGAGAGAGAGAATAGCAACAGAATATTTTTGGAAAAGGGAATTTAATTCTGTGCTATAAATATCCTTTATTTTAGTATATTAATTATTTCCTGGTATTTTAAAATATGTCCAGTTCTTTTTAAAACTTTTAGATTTCAGGTTATTTACAAAAATAAGATATATGAATTGTTTAAACTCTATCTAATTTGCAGACTAGTTAAATTTAGCATACTGTGCAATATCATAAACAGTTTTTATAATTCTTGGAATGTAGATAATCTACATTTTTACATTTTTCATCAGTGAGAACTGCTCAGTTCAACTAGAAAATGTGACATAAACCACAAACTGACCTCACTTAGTGTGACTAGCCACAGGAAAACAGAAGCTTAGAGGCTTCACAGCTGCTGACAGAGAGTCCTTGGAAAGAATTATTTTGGAATATTCTTACTGTTGCTAAAAGAGGGAATTAGAGAGGTCAGAAATAGGAAACCCAGAAGAAAACAAGCCTGTCAGCATTCAAAACTGATTACTAGGGAACTACTTTGTGGTTAAAAATCCACAGAGTTTCAGCAACTTTATTTAAAATGTTTATCCAAAAGGACTTTTGTTGCCTGTATTTTGCTACAAATACACTTTCTTACTTTAAGTCTATAATGAACCTTACAAACCACATGTGCTTTGATTTGCATTTAACATTTTTAATTATAGCTACTAATTCCATTGAAAACAAGAAGCTTTCCAGGATGTGGGGAGTCTTAGCAGTCCCAGGGTCAGAATATGTAGTTTTTGCTCTTGTGTCTGTACATATATTAGAATAAATCATATACTGAGCTGTGACCTCACCAATTGGCAAATAGAAGACTGTTAATTGTGTTGAGCTCCAAATATTGAGTACAGCAAAGGGAGAAGTCGTGTTTTGCTACTTTAAACCAATTGGGTAATTTATTTTTATTATTTCATTTGCCTTAATAGTTGTGCCATAAACATTTATTGAAAAATTAAATATGTTATTTCTTTCAACAAACCAGAAAACCCTCACTGGGATTAGTTAACAACAGTATCTGCTATGTGAAGTGGGCAGTATATGAGGTTAGATTCAGAGGATATAGCCTCAAATTTTTACTTATTTATTCTCTGATTATTCTTGTCTGAGGTAGGTTAATTTCTGCAGTCTCAGTTTCACCATCTTTTTTTGTTGTTTGTTTGTTTGTTAAAGAACAGTCGAAATTTATGCAAACATGAAGAGGCTTGAATTTTTAAATGATTATTATTTTTTAAATTTAAAAAAATTAAGTTTTAATTTGTTATGTATGATAGCAGAATGCATTACAATTCATATTAGACATATAGAACACAATTTTTCATATCTCTGGTTGTATACAAAGTAGAGTCACACCATTCATGTCTTCATACATGTACTTAGGGTAATGATGTCCATCTCATTCCACCATCTTTCCTACCCCCATACCCTTTCTCTTCCCCTTCCTCCCCTTTGCTCTATCTAGAGTTCAACTAATCCTCCCATGCCTCCACCCCAACCACACCATCTTTAAATTGGGGATGATGATATCTGTGCCACAATCAGGTGAGGAGCAAGAGAGATTGTACTTGCCAAAGTATTTCATTGAAACAGTGAATACTGTACTGCTTCATTTCTCATCTCTTCCACAAACATAACACTATTTACCCTTTGCTTCTTGAAGTTCCTTGAACTCAGAGCTAGATGAAGGTATGGGACATATGGACAGACTCAGCTGGATGCTAATCTATGAAAGTGCTACACAGCCCTCGATTGCATTGAAAATATGTTGCCAATTAATGCAGGCTTTGATCTACTATCCTTGGCAAAGCATAAATTTCTAGTTCCATTCCTGCCCAAAGAGGCAAGCCCTTGAGCAAAAATGAAAATACAAAACAATACACTCCTTGCTAAAATCACCTGTCTTTTCTTGTTCATATGCAATTACAAGCAGTCAAAACCTTAAGGTCCCACAAAATGCAGACCACGACACTTCTGAATGGGGACATGATTCATCTTTTTATTTAAAATTTTAGTCTCTGAATATGCTTCCAGGGAAGTGGTCACATTTTTTTTCTTTCAGAGAACTGACTATGCTTTGACCAGTAGAAATCAATCAGTAATTTGTTCCTATGCAAAAATTTTTATTAATAAAATTTTTCATATCCTCTAAGTAAATGCTCAACATATAATTTTGGTTCAAAGAGATATGGGATTGTTTGCTTTCCAGTGATGATCAAGTTTTCTCGTACTCACTGATTTTTCACATATTCCCACCTGCAACAATCCTGACTCTACTTCGTCCTTATTCTCTTGCTGCTATTCTTACTCTATTTTGTTTATTCTTCATCTTTTAAATCAATTTAAAAAATCAATTCTTTACAATATCATTTTTCTCGTGTTTCAAAACAGGGAATTATAATACTGTTCTAAGATATCAACTCTTTTTTAAAGCAAAACAAAACAAATAGAGTATTTAAAGTATATATTAGTTTTAAGTCTGGTTCCCACTGAGAGAAGCTAAAGTTACCAATAAATTGTAAAATCAAGAAAATGTGTTGTTGTTTTCTCCTATGTAATACTCCAGCACAAAGTACTTTCTCTATTTTAGTACTTTTTACACTATCTATTTATTTATGGATCAATACCTATTTGAACCATAAGGTGTATAAATTTGGTGTATTGTGTGAAGCAAAAGCTGTATTACTTGATTTTGAAAAATCAAATATGTCTTGCTTTGAACTCCCTTGTCAATATGTCTAATATTAATTACTAGAGAGCTGATAATTACTTGTTTGCATTGTTCAAATTTCCCATTGGCAAAATATAGTTGATACTGTATCATTGATTTGAGTTTGTTCTAGTTGCCTAATTGTCATACCAGTTGCTCAAGTCCTGGTGATCTATGTGAAGTTAGGCTGCTCCTTGCTCCTGTAGTACTCTTCTGCATGCTCAATGCAGCCTGGGGACATTCTCCGGGGCTCATGAGGCCAAAATAATAGGGATCAAGTCACCAGCATTTCTGGAGGTCCTGCCATCTATCTAAGTCCCTAACCACCTCAAGAAATCACCTCTAGGAAGACTGGCTTGGCAGCACATGCCTATAATCCCAGCAATTTGGGAGGCTAAGGCAGAATTATGATAAGTTCAAGGCCAGCCTTAAATGATTTAGTAAAAACCTAGATGAAAATTAAAAAATTAAAAAAAAGAGCCAGGGATGTGGCTCAGTGGTTAAGTGCCCCTAGGTTCAGTCCTTGCTACAACACAACAACAACAACAAAAACCCAAAAAACAAAAACAAAAAACAAAAAGAAAACAAACAACAACCACAAAACCTCCAAAGCACCTCTAGTTTCCATATGACCCAGTCACTTCTCTCTTCAATTCCAAACAATACTCTCTAGCCACTTCTCTTCTGAGATGAAGAAATACAATTTTCCTCAATGGACTCAAACCTCAAACAATTGAACCTTTTTTTTTCCCCTGAAGAGTTTTGTGTTTATTGAGCGTATTGAGTTGGAGAGGGGGTAATTGCCTACAAAGAGAGAATAAACTTTACCTTTTCAGGTGTATGATGACAAAAGGGATCATACATTTTACCACAGTGAGTCAACAACCAAAATAGCATTGACTAACAATCAAGACTTACCAGGTGGTTTAGTGTGTTCATTTCATTTACTTCCTCCCAGCAGACACCACTCTTCTTGAGGAAGAAGCTATAGTTCTTTGTATATATCATTTACTAAAAAATATTAGCTGAATGGGGTAAATGTACTGTGAGTTATTTTTCTTGTCTTATATAGCAATTCTGGTCATGGAAACATGTAGATGAATGAAACTATGAAACTAGTTGAACTGAACTCAGGAACACACCTGTTCTCCAACCATAACATGTTGATCCATTTTTCCTGAGATGGATAAGAAATATAGGTTATCAAATATGCCAAATTGGAATTTTGAAATTCTGGGATCTAAAATTGATCTTTGTACTCTTGAGAAATTGTTCTATCTGTGTGTGTGTGTGTGTGTGTGTGTGTGAGAGAGAGAGAGAGAGAGAGAGAGAGAGAGAGAGAGAGACTGTATCTATTCACATATTGTGAAATTAGTAAACTGTTCTGAATTTAGATGAAGAGTACACACTGTTCATTGAGTGCACAGAAATAACTTTGAAAGTGAAATATTTGATGGGTACACAGATCCTTGTACTTTGCTTTTGTTGCATGTTTAACAGTTGGTTTGTATCACTGATAAATATCAAGAACATTTCATGTGAGAACCCGGAAGTTCCTGGGTTACTGTGAAGTCACCAGTGTACACTTCAAAGCTCTTGCTGTTTTATTACCTCTGTTCATAAAATTCCTCAGTTAAAATATCATTTGAAGCCGATATTCAACTCAGTTTTCAGCTAGCTAAAGCCCCAAACTGCTGTTTTTATCCCTTTGGTATCTAATCAATATTCACCAGACTACTACCATACATAAAAGATTACAGTCACTCTGATAGGAATTACTTATAGAACTTGTTAAATTAAAGAGCATAAACTTCAGAGACTGAAATGACCCATGAAGGTTTATTCATTCAGCACATATTAATCGAGTCTTTCAGCAAGCAGCTATAGTAAGCTCTGGTAAAAACTATGATTTATCAGTAAATGCTACCCTCCAGGGGATTGTTATTTCTAGAGGTAGAAATAGCACAAAACACAAATAACTATAATTCAGGACAGAAGGTAAGAAACAATATGAGAGGTAAGAGTTCATAAGAGGTAGTGACCATGTTCGGCCAGAGGAATTGGGCATCTTAGTTTAGAGGGGTCCTTGAGTTGTACCTTAGAGAATGGGCTCTAGCCTTCTTGGAGAGAGGGTGATTGGGAGAGCAAATTTTGAGATACAAGGAAGAGCTTGAGAGAAGACTCATACTCAGACCACAACAGGCAAGCCAGCCACCTCAAATAGCAGTGAACAGCCTTGTGTCAGATTTCCTACTTAGGTGTATTAAATGTGCAAGCTTCATTGGAATAATAGAAGACATTATTATGAAACACATGTTCTATTATTTGTTACTTCATAAACATTTGAAATTGACCAACAGAAAATATATCGAGAGTAAAGCAGTACATTTTGAAGTCCCTTTGACTGCTTTCCACATTTTTCTTATTAATCAAAGTTCTGATTTCAGGAGAACTGCTGTACTAGTGTTCTCAGAACAAATGAATCTAATATATATACATATACACATACGTATATACTGTGTGTATGTGTGTGTCTGTGGGTGTTTTATTGGTCAGAGAGAGAATGAGTGAGAGCCAGAGTAAGAGAGAAAGAAGGAGAGAAAGATTTTAAGGATCTGGATCACATGATTGTTGGGGCTGGAAAGTCTTAAATTCCAAGGGCTTGTGAGTAGGCTAGAGATTTTGGCAGGGGTTTACGTCACAGTCTTGAGTCTGAAGCAGTCTGTAGGCACAATTCCTTCTTTGGAAGGGACCTCAGTCTTTTTTCTTAAGTTCTTTGACTGATTGGATAAAGGAGCATCTACTTTACTCAAACTCTACTTATTTAAACATAGATCTCATCTAAAAAAATACTCTCCAAGCAACATGTAGACCGATGTTTGACAAAGAGCTGGGAAAAATATTCCAGTCAAATTGACGCATGACATTAATCATCACAGCTATAATGAATTGTAAAGACATGATATTAGTAAAAAAGGAGGAACACTAAACTCTTTCATTGATTTATAGCTCGTATTTTGTAAGCATTTGTGCATATGTAACATTAAAGAAAGGAGAATGCTACTATCACAGGCTTTATTTTATTTTAAAATTTTATCAGCAAGTTTTAAATGATAAATCAGAGGCACAGAGAAATTAACAATCTT
The DNA here is from genome assembly GCF_047511675.1 of Marmota flaviventris. NCBI lineage: Eukaryota > Metazoa > Chordata > Mammalia > Rodentia > Sciuridae > Marmota > Marmota flaviventris. Next base: position 50,622,663 of record NC_092498.1, read on the forward strand.
GAAGTTTTGGAGTTATAAGGGGGCACAGCTGGTATCAGAATTACAATTGATGTGTTCTGACATGATATCTAATGATCTTTTCATTGTACCATCCCAAATTCCAATAGCATTGATTATATGCAATTCTGGAAACTTAGTGCAAGGTATCTTTATTTATATATGTTCTATCTATCCAACTAATTTGAATACATACCAATTTATGAATAACTCTATTATATCATACATTTATTGAATATCCATGGGCAGGGCATACCCCAGGGCAGCCAGGAAGCAGAGACAGGAAGGGGCCATGGGCCCAATATTCCCTTCAAAGACATGCCCCCCAATGACCTTGCTTCCTTCTACTAGGTCTCACCTCCTAAAGATTCCACCACCTCCCAATCATGTCCCAAGCTTTAAACATTGGAACTTTGAGGTACATTCAAGATCCAAACTCCAACACCAGACCACCCAATTTTCAATCCCAGTTCTATTGCTCCTTGCTCTAAGTTCTTGGCCAAATTATACCTCGAGTTTCTTTATCTATAAATGATGCCAACAGCATCCCATATGACTGTAAAAAAAGATTAAATAAGTTATTATTTAGAAAACTCATTAAATAATTCTAAATACCATATAAATATTTATTAACAAATACACACAATAGCAACAACTGGATTCTCTTCCTGAAAGATTTTATGAGAATCCTGAAACCCAAGACATAAAAAGAATCCTCTCAGATTTGGTCAGGTCTGGACAACTCTCCTATGTTCTTCCAGCTCCTAATCATTTTCTGTTCTACCCTGATGTCGAACCCACTCTGTCCTGGTAGTTCAACTGCTTCTTGCCTTTTGGACCTCATAGGCATTTATAACTAGTTCTTATTTTGCATTGTCAGAAGTTCAAAATTCACCTAAATAAAAGTGTTGTAAAGGATTTGTTTCCTTGTAATATAATTTGTAAACAGTTGTCTTCCCGCTTTCTCATAAACCCTGAGGAAGGTTCTTATTTGTCTTGTTGGCTCTATACTTTTAACCTAAGTGTTCTATATTATGTGTCTCTCTCACACAGCATTTGAGGAACTGGTTTCATTCTGCTCCATTTTTTGGAAAGAATCGCTTGTTCTTTGTGTTCAAGCTGTATGGCTCTCGCCTTGAGGCAGTACCATGACTCTTCCTGGATAAATTAAACACCCCTCTAGAAATTATTCTGATTAACTGATCATGCCTACAGCTGTGAAGGATACATTGCTAATGAGTCCCCAAGTTCTGAGATGCTATATGTAACATCATGACCCAGATAACTTGAGTCTCAAATTTTATTACTATAATAATACTTGGGTTGATATAAAACCAAAATATTTTTAGAGTCAATTGGCTAGCAAATACATTGAATTGTTCTTAAGCAAAACAAAACAAGACCAAAAGGAACTACATTTACTAAGAGATTACTGTGTGGCAGCCTGCAGTTGCTTTTAGGAATATTTTGGACCAGGTCAAGTTTGGATGCAGTCCTCTGTGTGTCCTAAATAGCACAACTTCCGGTAGTAAACTGTTTCACCAGCTTCTTGATCATCTTAGTATCTTCTGAAGCACCAAAACATATACCCAGACACACACCTTGCTTTGCATGATCCTGGCAATATATGTAGGAGAGAATTCAACCCTGTTCTACAAACCATTCCACAAACCATTCTTGGGGACTGGGATCGCCTGAAGGAGGCTGCTCTGGAGAAAGGGATCTCAGATCCTGTGAGAGAAGATCTGGAAGAGCAGGCCTGAACTAAAAGCTTGACTGGATGGTAGATGGAGATGGAGCAGTGGATTGTAATAATAGGAGACTGAACTTGACCTTCCCCAATACCTTCCCTTTCCCCTAAGTGTTGTTGTGCAATGGAAGGAGAAGGCTGAGATATAAGTGACAGACATGTTTCTAGGAGCCTAACTGTTCTTCTGTGAGAACCATCTCCGATCATGAGACTATCAAGAAGTTTTCTAACTGGCCAGAGAGAGTTAAACAAGAAACCAGCAATCCAGGGGTCACACAGGACATGAAAACACAAGTACTATGGCTAACCGTCACCCTTGAGACCTCCAAGACAGAAAAAATTAATGAGAGGGACTTCTACCAAAGGACATAATTTTTTACCAGCCAAGCAGATTTGGGCTCAAAGTTTTAAGATGTATGCTATTATTATATTTGTGAAATATCTATATGTCCTGGCAAGTATAGCCTAAAACTATATAGATTATGTGCAATTAACCTTCACATTTAATTTTAAAGAGTAAAACCTTTGGTAATTTACCTAAGTTCGCAGAGATAATGAGAGGCAGGCACTGCCAAGAATCAAAACCTGAGCTATATGACTCTAAAAGCCAGGATCTTTCTTCCATACCTTAAAGCTTCTCAAGATAAGAAAGATTTAATGGAGCATATCCAATAGACCTTTATAATGTTCCAAATAATAGTGATAAAAATCACATAAATAGAACAATTGATATATGCTTTGTGATTTGTTTGTGCAATAGTATGATTTATTCAGAAATTTACTAGTATTTTTTTTTTCCTATTATGCTTTCATCAGTGAAAGAACAATGCCAGGGCCCTGGCTTAGATCCCTGGGGGTATGGATTTCCCTCATCCGGAGTGAGAGGTAATAGGACTCATTTCAAAGCCAAGAGCCAATGAAGAAATAAACTGGATTACCCCCAAAAGGATAAAAATTAAAGCTCGGGGAGTGTGATCCAACCCTGGAGTTGGTTCTACTGGTGGCAATATAGGGAAATTCTGAATTTCTTCAAGTACTTGGATTCAGTATTCTGGAGGTAGCAAGTCCTCATATGAGAATGGATACTTACATACAGATGAGAACTGTGTCTTGGGCATTTTGTGTAAGACATTTATGGCTAAGCAGTCAGCAGAGAGGGACATTCTGATGGACTATCATGTCTGCCCTCCCAAGGAAGCTGTCTCCAGTATATGGCAAAGAAGCGATGTTCAACTACCAATAAGCATTTAGAAGACTGGGCCATCATCCACATTTGAGAAGGCTATGTGCAAAGTGACCCTGTGTATAACAACCAAATGGAGCCAAGAGGAAAATGACCTTTCCTATGGGCCAAGAGCCAGGCTCCCTCCCATTTTCTTAGGAATTTTGTAAAGTCCAAAGAGAATAACCTCAGCTGATAATGCACATTGGACTCATCTTGGACCCTGGTCAAGTTTGGATGCAGTCCTCTGTGTGTCCTAAATAGCACAATTTCCTCTAGTAGTCTGTTCCACCAGCTTCTTGATCATCTCAGAATGTTCTGAAGCACCAAAACTTACACCCAGACACACACCTTGCTTTGCATGATCCTGACATATATGAAGGAGAGAATTTAACCCTGTTTTACCTGTTGTTATCAGGGATCTACAAACCATTCTTGGGGACTGGAATTCCCTGAAGGAATTTGCTCTGGAGAAAAGGATCTTAGAGCCTGTGAGAGAAGATCTGGAAGAGCAGGCCTGAACTAAATGGTTGACTGGATGGTAGATGGAGCAGTGGATTATGATAGTGATTTACAGATAGTTTCACATAGAAAAAGCAAAATGACATCTCTTGCATCTTGAATGTCAAGGAGCTAGTCATACTCTTCTATAGGCAATAACCTAATTGTTACTCACATAACCCATTACTCAAGTTCTGTTGTCATTCTCTTTTTATTTTTTATTTTTTTTATTGGTTGTTCAAAACATTATAAAGCTCTTGACATATCATATTTCATACATTAGATTCAAGTTGGTTATGAACTCCCAATTTTACCCCAAATACAGATTGCAGAATCACATCGGTTACACATCCACATTTTTACATAATGCCCTATTAGTAACTGTTGTATTCTGCTACCTTTCCTATCCTCTACCATCCCCCCTCCCTCCCCTCCCATCTTCTCTCTCTACCCCATCCACTGTAATTCATTTCTCTCCTTGTTTATTTTCCCATTCCCCTCACAACCTCTTATATGTAATTTTGTATAACAATGAGGGTCTCCCTCCATTACCATGCAATTTCCCTTTTCTCTCCCTTTCCATCCCACCTCATGTATCTGTTTAATGTTAATCTTTTCTTCCTGCTCTTCCTCCCTGCTCTGTTCTTAGTTGCTCTCATTATATCAAAGAAGACATTTGGTATTTGTTTTTTAGGGATTGGCTAGCTTCACTAAGCATAATCTGCTCTAGTGCCATCCATTTCCCTGCAAATTCTATGATTTTGTCATTTTTTAGTGCTGCGTAATACTCCATGGTGTATAAATGCCACATTTTAGACCCTAAAATCGAGCAACTTGCCTATGTTCATGCAACTTATAGACTTTATAAATATGAATAATTTAGGCTTCCAAACTTTCAAGCTTCATGAAAAGTTCTGCTACACTGTTCATCCATGTGCCTTGAGAACTATTCAAAATGTTTGTCACTGCAAGCTATGTAAGCAAAATTTTTTCCTAACATAAACAAGATGTCTAGCAGAATTCACTCTTTTAAAATAACCCTCCTTGGACACACAATCCTGCCGTGATGTATTATGCCGCAACAGGACCAAGTAACCATGGACCGAAAACTCTCAAATGTGAACCAAAATAAACATTTCTTCTTTTAAATTAATTTATCTCAGGTATTTTTCAGAAGAGTAGAAAGTTATCTAACACATAACATCTAGTTACCGTCTGAATAATCCTATTCATAGGTATATACCCAACAAAAATGAAAACATGTGCACACAAAAACTTGTGTATTAATGTTCATAGTGGCATTATTCATAATGAAACTGGAGTTTTTCAGCTTCTGCTGGAAGCAGGATTTGCATAAGCTATAGGTCTCTGCAGCTGAGAAAGCTCGTTTAGTGTTAGCAGCTAATCAAAGTGGGGAGTACCTGCTGGCATCAGCTCTGAGGATTGCAGCTGGCAAAGTTGGATTCTTCTCCACAGGAGAGGTATAAAGCAGCTCTTAATGGTGGGCTGTCCCTCCAGTGTCACAGCAGATACCAACAGATCACTGCCCATTTCTTCTCTTCAGGTTCTAGTCTAGTGAATTCAAAGAATAAAATCCACAGATGATGAAGAGTGAGTGTAAAAAAGTAGGATTTATTTAAGTGGGAAGAAAAGAGACAGAGTTCCCACAGAGTGAGAGGGGAGGGGACGGGGCTGCAGCTTGAGCTGCTAGTGTAAGGTTTTATCTAGTTCTTGGGTCAATACTATTGTTCCAAACTTATGCTAATCCACATTTGAAAAAAGGTACTGATGCTACTGGTCCAAATTTATGCTAATCAGTTCTTGGAAAGTATCACTGCTATTGGTTAACCATGGAGTAACTTTCTTGTAATCTCCATTCAGATCTGCCCCCAATTCCATTTTCTCAGTGCTCATCTGGCCCAGGCAAGACCATTAAGGGGGTAACAGGGCAGTTTTCCTTGGCTCCCCTTGTCTGCTTAGCTGCATCTCAGGCCTGTGCTGGCATGGTGGGCCCCATGCAGCCATGGCCTGTACTTGCCTTTCATGCTCCCGACTGCCTGAACTGCTGCTCTGGGACAAGGGCTTGGCTTCAATAATAGCCCCCAAAGAAGTCATAACCCAAATGTCCATCCAGATATGAATGGATAAACAAATATGACATAGTCATACACAATGGAGTATATTCAGTTATGAACAGGAATGAAGTAATGATAAATATGTCAAAGTAGATGAATCTTGAAAACATTATGTTAAATGAAAGCCACCTGTCAAAAAAGGACCACATAGTGTATGATTTTATTCATACAAAATATCCCAAATTAGCAAATCCAAAGAGACCAGAAGTAGGTTAGTGGTTGTTCGGAGTGGGAAGGATGGCACATGAGTAAGGAGATAATGAATATGGAAATAATATCGGGGAGTCTGATTCAAGACTCTGGGCTCTCAACCTTGGGTCATGTCATCTTTCTTGAGCTCTCAAACTTACTGACTAGAATTAATTGTTTGGATATTATTAGACACTCATGGTTTTGGAATTCATATGGAACAAAGTCAAAAGTTCCCAGGCAAAAAGAAGCCTTGATGAATGAAGTTCAATAATAAAAGAGTGAGTAAGCACTTTATAAGAGGTTTCAGCATCTGCTTGCTGTGTTTCATCCTATACCCTTCCCTGCATATGGAAAAAAGCCTCTTTTCTCTTATTACTATTGAACAGCACAGGAAAAAAAAAATCAGAGAAAAACGTCAGGGAGAGATTCCAGGAGGGGTCCATTACATTGCTGCTCTGTTAACCTTTCAGAAATAGCTAAATAAAGGAAGTCATGCTAAAATTCTGAGAAAAACATCAGTTAAGAATGGAACACAGATACTTTAAAAACCAAAAAGTCAAAAGCTTATTTTTCTTGCCTTTGTCAAAAATTCTTGCCACTGATTTCTTTTAGTGGGTTTCACCTTGGCATATTTACACATGCATGTAACATTTTGATCATCTCCACCTTTCCATCACTCACTTTTCCCCTCCCCTCCCCACTTCACTAATAGTCTCACTTATACATTCATGTCATCTCCTCCATATGAGATAAAACATTCAATACTTGTCTTTTTGAGCCTGACTTATTTCAGTGATGATCTATTTTCATTCATTTTCCTGCACATGACAGGATTTCATTCTTTTTAATGATGGAATAATACTTTATTGTGTATACATGCCACATTTTCTTTATCCATTCATCTGTTGACAGGCCTCAAGGATTATTCCATAAATTGGAATCGTTACGGGATAAATATGAATATACAGGTATCTGTGTAGTATGCTGACTTTAATTCTTTTGAGTAAATACCAAGAGGTGTTATAGCTGGATCATATAGTAGTTCTATTTGTAGTTTTTTGAGGAACATCAATACTGATTTCTGTAATGGCTATACTAATTTATTCCCACTGAGTGTATAAAAATTCCTTTTTCCCTCATCCTCCCCAGCATTTATTGTAATTTGTATTCTTAATGACTATCATTCTGATTGGGATGAGATAGGAGTTCAATGTATTTTTTAAAGTTTTTTTTTAATAGTTCAATGTATTTTTTAAAGTTTTTTTTGGTGCACTATAATTATACAAAATCGTGAGATTCGTTGTGATATATTTGTATATGTAAATAATTAATTTGGTCAACTTCATTGCCTAGGACCTCCCCTTTCTCTCGTTTCCTCCCTACTTCATCCTCATATTCTGTTCTGCTGGTCTTTCTTTTATTTTCATGAAAATTCCTCTCCCTTTTTTCTCTCTAGCTTCCAAGAGAAAACATAGGACCTTTGGCATCTGAGTCTGCCTGATCTCACTTAATATGCTATTTTCCAGTTCCGCCCATTTACTTGCAAATAACAATTCCTTTTTTATGGTCATATAAAACTGCATTGTGTGTATATATATATATATATATATATATATATATATATATATATATATATATATATATATATATATATGTATATATATATATATATATTATTTTCTTTGTCTATTCACCCACTGATGTGCACCTAGGCAGGTTCCACAACTTGGCTATTGTAAATTGCACTTCTATAAAATTGGGTAGGCATATATTGCTGTAGTATGCTAACTTTAGTTTTTTTGGATAAATGCTCAGAAGTGATATAGCTGGATTATATGGTGGTTCCATTTCTAGTCTTTTGAGAACCTACATACTGATCATAGTGGTTGTACTAACTTACATCATTGCCAATAGCGTATGTGTTCCTTTATCCCCACATCCTCACCAGCATGAATTATTATTTATATTCTTGATAGCCATCCTAACTGGAGTGAGATTTAAATCTCAGTGTAGTTTTAAAATACAAATGACCAAAAAATATATGAAAAAATGTCATATTCTTAGCAATCAGGAAAATGCAAATAAAAAAATACATATCCTCATGTCTTGCCACTTTAAGATCCTGGCCAACAAATAGATGTGAAGGGCCCAAAGTGCTAAGGACTTTGGTGTAGCATATATAACTTTCTAAGATGATCAAGGCACTTGGTGCTTTCATGAGAATAGTTTCAGGCTGTAAGTCATCATCTCACCATTACCAGAACCTTCTCCAGTTTACCTGGGTTTCATCTGTATAGCTATCAATCACAAGTAGGACGTTGAAAAATCATACACCTTCATTTTTACTTGCTTTCCAAGGAAAGGGTTTAATCTCTCAGAGTTTAATTCCAAAGCTTTCAAAAATCTTTTACTTGGAAATTTAACTTCATCTATGGTAATAACACTAATTGTAGCGAATGCCTAAAATTGCAGGTTCCTCAGTCAGCAATTCCTTAAATTCTTTCTTTTTTACCACCAGATGGTGCTACTTCCTTTCATTTCCTAAAGACAGCCAGTTCATCTGGAAGGGAATTTTTTACAGTGAGTTTTAAGTAACCTGGGTTAATATTCAAGTCTCAATATTCTGCTCTTCAAGACTCTGTGATGCAATAGGAATTTTGAAATTGGAAACCCAGTACTGGTAGTTGGAGAGCTAGTTGCAACACAGCCTGATGTTTCAGTTCCTTTTGTGTATTTAAACCAGAAGTAAGTCCAGGCAATTATAGGTAGGCTGGTTATAGAAACTACAATCAACAGAGCCTCCAACCTTCTATTTCTTGGTGCTCTATTCTTCAAAGATGTAGAAGTAAGTGTATTTCCTCATCACATAAATACTGCTTCATTTAAAAAAATAACCCACAATGATCTTAGAGCCATTATTTAGTCTTTAATAAAAATTTATAAAGATTTAGCCATAATTTTTTCTAACCATGAGGTAGAAAGGATAGTAATATTTATCTTGAACCTAAAAGCAACCTTGGAAAAGAAAGCTTAAATTAGGATGGGGCAGGTGCATGGGTATGTGAATCATGTTCATGAGGCTGTAACAGAGGAAGGTCAAATCTTCCATTTACTCTTCTACATTCTTGGTTCCTTTGAAATTAGATAGGCAAAAGACAAATTTTGACCAATGAAATACTATTTCATGTAAGGGTACCATTTCCAGGCTGAGGAGTGAGAAACTCAGGCAAATTTCTCAAGTTTGTGTCTCTGTGTAGAATACTGAGGAAGCTCAATGCTCAGGGTGGTGCAGTAACAAGATGGTAGCTCCATTGGCCTGGGTCTCTGAGTGACTTCATGGAACAGAAAGTTCTGTTGACTCTTGTGGGAGACGTAATGTGAACAAAAATAAACTTCTGTTGTATTAAGCTACTATATTTTAGGACTATGAATAAAGCCAGCTTCCTCTCTGCAATATTATGCTGTTCTCTCATGCCATTCCTAATGGATATGTTACTCGATTCAGATTATTTGCCTTTGGAGTTTCTGGTAGCATGTCGATTTTAAGTCACTCTGTATCATTTGTATCATGTATTGGTTTTAAATCCTTGACTTTTATTTTCCTTTTTATCAGGATTAATTGGAAACAATTTAAGAAAAGGCATTTTAGCAAAAGTTTCCTAGATAGAATTGGCAGGAGTCCCAGAAATGTCATTTTATAATATTATATAAATTTCATAAACATCACTTTATTCATCTCTAAAATGGGAGTGATACTAAATTTCACATGAGGATTGATTTCATCAAATAATAAATATATTTTGAGTAACATTTGGAAAAGTAATAATGTAATTTTTGCTGCCTTCCTAAGCTCATGATATTTATGTTGGTTTTAAGAAGGCTTCCATTTGTGTAGGAAGAATTTAAAATTTGTGATATGCAGAATGCAAATAGAAATAATAAATAAAATTTCTGCACATATAAATGTGGGTTTCTATGTCAAGACAATAACAGTGTAAGCTTATAGAACTCAGATAAACCCAGCTCTCCACTGATGGAAGGATGTCACCCCTTCTACCTGTGGCTGACAGACCCTGTATAGGGTAACATCTGCTTCTTTTTGATCTAAGGTGAGTTATGGAAATAAGAAGAGAGAGAGAGAGAGAGAGAGAGAGAGAGAGACAGAGAGACAGAGAGACAGAGAGACAGAGAGAGACAGAGAGAGACAGAGAGAGAAAAGCAGATCTTTCCCTGTGCAGTTTTCTCTCTATGGATTTTTTTTTTTTTTTTTGGCTCTGTTATTCAATTAAGTGAGAGAACACAGGGAGTGATGAGGTATACTTTCACCCTCCTACTCAATCTTTGAGACTCTGAAAGGAAGCAAATATGCTGGCTGTAGTGTGCCAATATGGAGCACAGTCACATAAAAATGAACTATGATCAGGCAGAAGAAGGCCTGGAGATCTGTTTTTCTTGGCAGCCTTTGAGCCTGTGGTATAGGCTGACTTCAGGATACTGAGCAGCAGTTGGAGAGCTTGCTGGAGGGAGTCTCCACAGCATTTTAAAGAGATAGGTATTTTAGAAGAGATTCACCTTACATTGGAGGCACAACCAGATTCAGGGCAGTTAGCTGGACCAGTAGAAGGTAGTGCAGAACACCAGGTTATCACTGAGGTCAGAAAAACAAAATTACAGTCATACCAGACTCAAACTTCAGTCTTAAATATCACCAGGGTAAGTAACAGCATCCAGGTAGATAAAGGGCATTGAATCAAAACCTGAGGCCGAGGACATGATACTCAAGACCACTTACTTTTTCCTGTTGCCAGGAGGTTTATTAGCTCTGCCCACTTGCCCCACATTGGACATACCTCTTGGAAGAAGAGGTAGAAGAACGGAGGAGACCATTCTTCTTTGAGAGCGAGAATTTTTATTTCAGAAAAAAGAACATTTTTCAAATGTTAGGTTGGATTAAATTTAAACATAATTGGACATTTAGTTAACTTTTTCCTACTCAGATATGGAGGATTTAAATTGAAGGATGAAGTAGTTAGAAACAACATAAATAAATTACATTTTATGCATTCTAGTATGAGTTAAACTTATGACCTTGCTACACATAAAAAAGAACACAGATGTTCCATAAATGACTTTCACATAAGTTCTTAATAAATGTTCATGTTAACTTAAAACTTGCAGAATACCTGACATTTCCTTTTGAATATTTAGGAAACATCAAATTCAGTATGTTCAGTAAAGAATTCTTGATTACTCACACTTCGTATTTATTTCTTCACTGTTTCTTACATTTAAAAAAATGGCCTCACCATTTTGCTATTTTACTCAGCATTTAAGTCTTTTCTTTCATCTCTATATTGAATCCAGCAGGAAATCTGTTATATCTCTTACCAAATACATGTTGAGTGTTCTGTTCTCTGCCTCTCCATTATTTAAACTTAATAAAAAACCAAATGCATTTCTGCATTTAGCATCCTGTCTCCTGGGCATTCTAATTTTTCACCAAGAGGCTAATGTGGTCTTTTAAAAACATAAAATAAATCTTTTCAATCTCCTGCTTAAAATGCTTTTGATGACTTTCTATTGTTCTTAAAAACCTAAATCCATTACTTTCCTGAACCACGCCCTGTGTGGTTTGATCTCTGATTGTCTAACTCCATCTCCCACCACTTTCTTCCTCTCCTGACAGCTGCAGGCAACGGGCCCTCTTCATATTTCTCAGTTATGCCAGGACTTTTGCATGTGTTCTGTGTGTCTGGAATTCTCTTTCTCCAGATCTCGGCTCCTTTACAGCCTTCATAGATAACTCAGACATCAGAAAGGCTTTCCTGACTATTTTTCTTATTCTTTATCATATGCTTACCTCCATGATAACATTTATCACAATCTATGACTTTTGATTTTTAAAAAATTGTTACCTGTTGTTTATAAGGTTTCCCTGGTGGACTGTAAGCTCCCTGGGAGCAGGAATCTTGTCTATTCACTCTTGTATTCCCGCTACCTAAAATCTTTACAGTTACATAGAAAAGGTCAATAAATATTTGCTGAAAGAAAAGAGGAAGAGAAAAAACAAAACAGAAGAAAGGAAGGGAAGAGGTAAGGACAGAATGAAAGTCGTCAAGTCTAAACCATTAATAAGGTTCATTATAAGGAATGAGACGTATCTTAACCATTTTTTCTATATGTCAAGAATGAACTACTTATTATTCATAATGAGATTAGCATTAATTTACTTTTTATAATCATTATGTTTCTGAACCAATTGGCACAAGGAATTTATAAAACTTTGTCAAACATTGTTTTACTAAATTTGAAACACAACTGCAGCATATAGTAGTGCTATTAATCAAGTTTTTCTAGCTTTCTGCCTTCAGATAAGATAAGATTATGTTTTGGATTATATCTTTTTTCATTATGTGGGGCCATATGGATAAGTTCTAGCTAACATATTCTGATGAAATTGGTGTATGTTTCTTTCAAGCTGGAATCTATGTTTGCTGGTACAAAACCTTCCAAAGTGTCTTTCTTCAGATAAAGTTATCATCATGTTCCTTTTTTCCATTATATATACATATTGACATATAAATATAAATATGTATACTAATACACATATGTATACTAATACATATATAAACACTTAAGAATTTTACCCAATTATTTATTAAATAGTGCTGAATGTATGTATTGTTTGTTTCATTTTATAAAGTCATTGCTTCAACATGTCTTGGAAATTTTTATCAACTCTTTTTTTTTTAATCAACTCTTCCGCATCCATTTGTCCCACAATTTGCTGTGTATTAGACACTCTTCCGTGTGCTTGGGATATATCAGTGAGGAAAACAGAAAATTTACCCCTAAACTTTCATTTCATATCATAAATACAATTATACAGTGTGTTGGGAGATAATAAATGTCATGGAAAAGAGAAAAAGTAGAGCAGGGTAAGGGAGAATCAAAATCTGGGATTGGAAGAAGACCTCCAATGGAGAGTTCAATACAAGAAGTCCTTGACATATAATGCTTTGACTTTCAGATTCCTTCCTTCCTTCCTTCCTTCCTTCCTTTTTCTTTTCTTTTTGAGAAAAAGGAGAAAGTGGTGTTATTTCTTTGATAGCAGATGAAAATACACAGTGGACACCAGACTTTTGAGGCAGTGATTCTGCCTGCTTGTGGGAACAGTGTGGTTTGAAAGAGGGAATACCAAGGCTATACTCCAGCTGTGCCTTATCAGTAGTCATAATTCATTTGTGGCCTTGAGAGAGAGAGTCATTTCTCAGAATTGCTGGTACCAGTTCCAATGTCTGGATTCCTTCATTTCTGTGGCCCAGGAACTGAAGGACAAATAACTCATCCCGTTGTCATTTCTCTCTTCCTGATCTTTTGTCAAAAGGGATGAAGAGGTGATTCTGATCTTGGTTAAGACCTGTTTTTTTCATAACTATGACATACCCAGCTATTTGCTTGCTGGTCATTGTCCATGAACTTGCTCCCATAAGTAAAAAGTCTCAGTCCAGTTTCATGTTGGATCAGAGAAGTCCAACCTGTTTTCGAGTATACCTCTAGCAGAGCAGGTTCATCTTTCTTTCCTGATTGTCAAGTGAAAGGGTTTCAGACATTCAGTCAATGGTTGGCCAAATTCCATAGTTCTGGGCCCAATGTGAGGCAGAACATCATGGCAGAAAGGCGTGCTGGAGGAAAGCAGCACAGGACGTGACAACCAGGAAACAGAGATGCAGATTTTTCAATTTTATTATGATGGAGCAATAGTGACATGCACTCAGTAGAAGCCATACTTAGAATTTTGAATTTTGGGCTTTCCCCAGGCTAGCTGTAGGCCATATGAGTCTCTCTTGTCATATTGGGCGGGGGCAGCTAGCCTTTGTGCCTGGTCAGCCACACAATCACAATAGTTAGTAACTGACACTCTGTAAGTGCTTTGGGTTGCTAATCTATGATGTGCGGTAGGTTAGATCTATGGAAATACAGTCAGTGCATTTTCAAATTGGGATATTTCCAATTTACTATGGGTTCACAAGGTTGTCAATCTTGAAGAAAGTGTAAAAATAGTCCAGCAGACACTTGAGGGGAGAGCCCTCTGAGCTGAAGTGGACTTCCTAGAGCAGTGATTCTCAATGTTTTGGTCTCTGGAAACTTTTACACTCTTAAAATTTGTTAAAGAACCTAGAGTTGGTTTTAAAACCTTACAGATCTTCTAAAGAGTCCTGGGCCACCTTTGACAATCTGTGAGCTGGAGCAAAGGCTCTGAGGGCAGCACATGCTTAGTCATTTGTAGGAACATTAAGGGCAATAATACAACTGGCGGGTGATTCAGGGAGGAGAAATAGGAAGGAAGTCAGAAAGGTAACCATGTCCCATTATGTGAGACCTTGAGAGAAATTGGAAGCCATATATGAGCTTTGAGCAGAGAAGTCTCATTTTCTGGCTTAAGTTTTCAAGAAGACACAGTACTAGAAACTAGACTAAAGGGAGCTGGAAACACAAACAGGGAGAACCGTAAAAGGTTATACAAAAACTCAGGGGAAGGACTCCACACCTCAGTGTTAACCCTAAATATATCAGTAGACTAATACAGAGTCTGTTAGTATTAAAGTAATGCCATTTCCCTCTGACTGATTCCCATTCAATATAGTTTCCTCTCTTTCTTTTCCTCATTGCTTTACACAAAGACACTATTATTTCTTCATTTAATTTTAGTTTTCTTGTTAAAAAGCAATATAGAAAAATATTATTTTCATAGATCCCATTTAGTCAACATTTTCCAATTCTCTATTTTAGTCTTCTTTTTAATAGAAATTTAAAAAATATAACAATTTGAAGGGCAACCAAAAATCTTTTTGCTAACGTTTTTGTTAAGAGTTTTTCATTTAACCATTTTGACTCCACATTTTTTGTTGTTGTTATTTTTGTTCTTTTTACCAGATAAATTTTCTACCAAAGGAATGTCTTGCGTTTTAATGTGGATCTATCTTTAACTTCAATACCAAGATAGCTTTTTTTTTTTTTCTGAATACATTTTTTTTTTTTGGTACACAAATTCATTATAAAATAAAAATAGATGTTGCCTTTCTTTTGGTATTTGAAAAATCAAATAAGTACATCAAATGCTATGATTTAATTAGAATACAATCACTCCCTTTCTCTGCATGTTTAACAATCCCTCCTGGCATCAGATCCATTTGAAATCTCAATGTTATTTTGAGATAAAATGTTTTGTGCAATATCATCCTTTATGTCTGTTTCATCCAATAGGTTATAAATTCCTAGAGAGTAGATTTCATGAATCTTCCTTTAACCACACCCATTTCCTTGTCCCTCATTGACTGATGGGTATATGATTAATTTAGGCATTTCTCATGTTATTTCTCATTCATTTCTGGTTTCTCTGCTGAAGCACCTAAATAAATCTTACTAAATATACTAAAAATGTAAAACCTATTATTATTTTTTTTAATTTAAGTGGAAAATTTTGTGAGTCAGAGTGGAATTAGGAGTTATTATTATTATTATTTAGAATTAGGAATTATTAATCTCAAAAAGGAATTTTTGGTCTATTTGATATCCATGTAGTTTACCATCCTCTCAAAAAGAGATTAAATATTTCAGTGTACTCATTAGCTTGAATCAAAGGTTATCTGAAGCTTTTTCTCTCATGAAGAGAGGAAATGAAAAGGGACACATTGATTTATTGAAGATGATTAACAATTGTACAATTAAATTTATAACTATAAAAACCTATTCTTGTTTCTAAGTGGTTTAAATTAACTCTCATATATGAAGAATGAAGTTAATGAATCAATGTATCATGTCTATATGATATCACTACTTTTAATCATATCGTTTTGATGTCCCCACTTTTATTTGATGTTTGATTTTATAATCTTTGTCCCCCCTCAATATTCCATTTCTCCATTTTGTAAGCTAAGAAGAAAGTATTGAGATACTTGTATTTTTGGTATCATACTTCTCCTGAGTCTATATAGAGCAATTGGTACCCATATAATTTATTGTCTAAATTGGACAGATTTGAGGGTTTTAAGATGCACTATAAAATATCACAGTAGAGCAGTGGATTTAAGTTCTAACTGTCCCTGGTAAGCCAGAATGTCTGGCCACTCTATAGACAGGTGTGATGGGAACACATTTTTTTTTTTTTAATCTCATAGTTAAAGGGGAAGGAATTTCCAGGATAGAAAGCAAGGAACACTTTCATCTGCTATTTACCTCTTCTCTGATTCTTTCTCAGTGGAGAGGAAGTGACTTTGCTGATCAATGAATCTGAGAGAAGAAACTGAGCATAATCTCCAAGTTTGGCACTGCCAAAGCAGCCAATGCGATGCTCGATACTTCTGAAAAGAAAGCCTTCCCCAGATGCTTGTTGTAAAAGTTTCCGATATTGTATATAAAACAGCTTTTGTTGACTTCAGAATTCTAATTTTATATGTCCATATGGACTTTTAGAAAATTAAATTTAAATATATCCTTTCCCTCATCACATTCTCATTTACCGTATATCTTGGAATAATCTTGGAATAAAATGTTCTTTTTAAAAGAGAGCTTTCTTCTCATTTTTACACATAAAAGAATGCCTTAGTAGTTCTTGAGAATCTTCTGTTTACTTGTTAATAAGTAATCAGATTTAAATTGAACTCATGACTTTTGGAATGCATTAGCAATGCATTTATTAGAAAATAAATCAAGTTCCACCTTATTTATTTTGTTTATTCTTTACCTATGTTTATTATCAATATAAAATTAAAAAACACAACCCAACTTGTAGATCCTAAATTGGGAAATATTTTTTTAAATAATTCTTTTGATGACTTTCCTACAAAAGAGTACAGCTTTGAGTATATGTTATTTTTGAACACCTTCCTATTATTACAATTTTCATTATAAGGCAGAAACAAAAGACATTAAAGGCAAAACCAAATATTAACAAATATCTATTTTCAATTGCTTGAAAAAAATAAGATAGCTTAATAAATAACTGAAAGATATAGCACCGTTCTAAATAAGATATACCTTTTAGATTATGAAACATATGCAATTGTATATCACTGCGTTATTCGGGGTTACCTTACATCTGACCTTGTTGGTATTTCCAGACTGAAAGACACTCAGCTCCATGTACCTGGTTATTTACTGTGACTAAATCTGGTGTTGCTCTATTCTGTTAGTCCTTCAGGAGTAAATTCAATTGAGCACCTGAAGTTGAGAGGCCTGTCCCATTCTGGCCTCCATTCTTTGGAAGTATTCCTCCCTTTTCTCTAGCTAAAGGATCTCCAGAGAGAGGGATGGAGAGGCTACAGAGCTGCTCTTGAGTGTGAGGAAGAATTCGGCCTTTCCTGGATGGACTTACACTAACTCCCTTTCCTGTTGTAACACTGCTTCGTTGGAGGTCCTCTTTCTACATCTGCTCACCTTGGCTAAATTGCCTGTCTTGGTCCTCATCTCCACACTTCACCTTTCTTAAATGCCCTTTATCTTTAGATTCACTGTACTGTTCTTCATTTTTTTTTGTACCATTGAATATTTTCCCTTCTTCTTCAACAAAATGTAGGTAATTACTCAAAATCCTATCTATTGGTCTCACCTTTTCTCTGCAGGTATTTTCCTTTGTGCCAACCATTACCTCAACCCCAAACTCCATGCTTTAGAAAAATTCCTGAAGGCCTACTCCTCATGTCCAGTTGAAGATACATCCACTTCAGAAATCCATGTCTGTTACCACTTGTACATGCACTTTGTCTCTCTTTTTCTACCTCTTTCCTCTTGTTATCCCCTCCTTCTAGAGTACCTTTGAAACGTCAACCTGTTGTGATTTCTGCTTATGTATCAAGCCTTAGGTTCCACCTCTGGTGAAGCTAGTCTAGATATTAACTACATCTGATATCTTCATGATTTGAACTCATTCAGCATCTTAGGGAACTGATTTTACTCCACAGAACATGTAGGTTATTTCTACGATTGTCTTATCCTTGGACTGCATCTTGTAGTTGCCTACCACTATACCACATTCTTATGCTAAGAAAATGAAGCTTGTTTTCCCTGCCTAACCAAGCTGATTATTCTCACAAACTACCAGCCACCTGATGTGAATAAACACAGTAGCAAATTGCATTTTATAGTGTGACACTGTTGTTTTTGCAAAGAAGTGTATGCCAGGTGTGGTTATGCACATATATTTCCTGACTTACCATCTAGGATAAATGATTCTCATATGTAGCAATACTACCAATTCCAGTTTTCGCAGACCTAAATTTTTGCCCTGGGAACATCTCCAAGATTTACCTAAAGGAGTATTAAAGGAAGGGAGAGAGAAGTTTCTCATTTAATTAGCGACTTTGCCTCCCTTATGCCCACTGGATTTACTTTATGCCCTATGATCTTAGTTCGCCAAGCAATTTTGTCCCAGCCCTTTTTGTGTGACTGCCAACCTACTCCAGCCCATTGAATACTGATCCCCCTTTATCTCCCCAGGTAGCTGGGAAGCTTGAGATTTTTCTTAGTTCCATGGGGGAATTGTTGGCTCTCTTTTATCCAGAATATTCATGCTCTTGAAAGGAGTAGTCAGGGTGGGTCAGGAGATGATCAAGCTCAGTTTCTCACTGTATCTGTACCTGTTCCTTCTGATCTTTGGACACTGGAACTCAACCTACCTATTCTTTGAGTGTACTGCATACCATTTGTATTATCTTCCACTACTCTCAGAAGCCTAAATTTCATGTAACAGGTCCTATAAATTTGGAAGCCTATCCACAGGCCAGATTCAGTTTTTCTCTTATCATTCTGGCTCCATGCAGATCAGAAGATGCATCTGTACTTCTGATGATGTTAAGGGGCTGCTCCTCTGGGAGCTCATAGAAAGCCTGGGTGTCTGGACTGATGAACACTACATTTTAACCCAGTATAGATGCTGCTATAACTTAGGAGAATGTGGATTTGTAGGAAGAGAAGTGCCTGTAAGGGTGCCCAGAAAAATATCTTTTGAGTGATGAGAATATCATTAATCCTGATTTTGTCCTTTTATGTTCTCTATTTAATGCAATGATTATATAATTTACCAACTAGTTTTTGAAAAGAGAAAAATCATCATTCATCCCATTCTTCCAGGTATCCTAAACACAAATCCCTTGCCTCCCTGTTCCTATCTCATGCATGCGCATGTATCCAATGTGCATATACATTCCCACCTTCCCTCCACATAATAGACTGAATTTCTTAGAGGTAATGGTTTTGTGTTCATCTTTAGCATTAGACATGGTGTCATCAACACAGTGTCATCAACTCTCAATGTTCACCAAGTCAAATCCATGTGTTAAGATCTCTAAGAATCTTGGCTATGAATGAGAAATTATGGATCTCTTTTTTATCAGTGGACTCTTACTGGGAATTTAAAATATTTTGTCTTAGACATAATCATTTCTGTTTATAATTGTAATCACTTCTCATTTTCCATGATGGAGGTGGGGTCTCCTAAGCAGGATCTCAGACAAGCCCCTCTTAATCTCCAGACTCCTTTCCCTAAGTGTTTAGGAGATGTGGGAACCACGTAGATCAATGCAGGCAGTGCTGCTTGGGAATGGCAAGGGTGGAGAAGGAAGAAGTACAGCTGTTGTGGTCTCCCAAAGTGTATCTTGATACACATTTTGAATCTTCTCTTTCATTTTTCCGTCTTTAATCATGTTGGTGACTAGAAACATATATGACTTTTATACGTAATTGTCTATCTCTCTCTCTGTTAGGCTTGCCTATTATTTCAAATTATTTGTTGATACTTTGATTTTCTGTGTAACTAGATCTGAGTTTACTATATAAGTGGTAATGCTGTTCACAGTTGCACAGTGGCAGCACACCCTTAATCCCGGCAATTTGGGAGGCTGAGGAAGGAGGATAACCTGTTCAAGGCCAGCCTCAGCAATTTAGCAAAACTCTGTCTCAAAAAAAAAAAAAAGGTAATAAAACTAATAATGTTTCAAATCACTGGGGGAAATGCTAAGATCTATGATTGGTGGTTCCTATGGTAAGAATATATTTAGTTTCAATGAGAAACTGCCAAACTGTCTTACAAAGTGGTTGTCCCATTCAGCAATGAATTAGTTTTCTGTTGCTCAATATCTTTGTCAGCATTTGGAGTTGGAATTGTTTTAAAATTTGGTCATTCTAATAGGTTCATAGTGGTATTTCATTGTTTTTTTTTTAGCTTGCAATTCCCTAATGGCCTGTGATGTTGAACATCTTTTCATCTGCTTATGCATCATTAGTACATTCTCTGGTGAGATGTCTATTCAAGTATTCTGCACATTTTAAAATCTTATTCTTTGTTTTCTTGTTGAATTTTACATTTTTGATAACAACTCTTTGTTGGATGTGCCTTTTGTAAATGTCTTTTCCCAGTCTGTGGCTTGTCTTGTCATATTTTTAAGGAGCAGACATTTTTAATTTTAATGAAGACCAGTTTATCAACTGTTTCTTCCATGGATCATCCCTTTGGTGTTATGTCAGAGAAGTCATTGCCATGCCAAATGTAATTTAGATTTTTTTTTCTATTTTAACTTATAGTATGTAGTTTTATAATTTTGTGTTTTACAATCTATAATGTTTTGAGATGTGTAGAATTATGTTGGTTTTACCATGGCATACCTTTACCTACCTGAGTCACTGCCTGAAACGTATCGAATAATCAATAAATTCAAATGTTATAAGTGTGTATATGTGTTATAAATTGGATTACTTAGATCAGTTTTATACTTTGAATTGCAAAAATGGCTATAAAAGGAATAAAATCTCAGTAAATATCAAATATCATATGGAAAGAATTCATTGTATTGAAAGAGTCATGAAATTCATAATTCATAATTTTATTACTGTAGTAGATGTTTGTTATAAAAGGCATAATGGGGACCAAGATAGTACTAAAATAATGTTTAATAAGTTCTCCATGAACTAGTGACAAAGATAGATTGTGTATATTTATATATTCAAATATTAAAAATTAAAAATAAAAAAAATATAACAGAAGGAAAAAACATGATTAAAATCTAGAAAGGAAAATTAAAAGTAGATTTTATTAAAGTACATACATTAAACTTTTAGCTACTTGTCTATGAAAAGTTCAACGTGATCTGACATTTAACAAAACTTTCTTTCCAACGTGTCACAGTATATTAGGCATCTATGCCAAACATGTGCAGTCATGACAAAAGGGAAGTAATGAATAATATTCATGGAGAGTAGGCACTGTTACATTCATTCCCCTGAATAACAAAGATAAAGATTAATGTTTACTCTTCTTTTTCAGGGAGTCACATTCAGGTCCCATATTTAGAGAAGAATGCAGGCTCTGAAGACATTTCTAGTGAGAGATTCATTTGATGCCATCATACAAATTCCACACAAAGTCACTGTCTCAATAAAATCCAACCAATTTAAGAGTAAATTATCATTTACATTTGTTGATTTAAAAAATCAATATATGGCTGGGAAGAGTGGCAAATACCTGTAATCCCAGTGGCTTGGGAGGCTGAGGCAGGAGGATCACAAGTTCAAAGCCAACCTCATCAACTTAGCGAGGCCCTAAGCAACTATTGTAAAGATTTCTTCAAGGTGAATATGAACCTTCAATCATTTAACATTATATCAAATCCTTTAGAGACTCACAGTGGATCAACAATTGCCATATTCTATCCAAATAAATTGGGATATTATCCTTTAAAAAAATTAAAAATAAAAGGTACTGGGGATATGGCTTAGTAGTAAAGACCCTCTGGGTTCAATCTCTAGTAACTAACTAATTAAATAAAATAAAAAGTCAACATACAGAGAGCCTTGAATTTCTTTACAAACTTGGGGTGCTAGGTTTTGTGATTTTGGCTGGTGTCTTTTCCTACATTTAATACATTAAATAATGACAGTAGGAACTACATACACGGGAAGTAATATTTGACTCTTTCGCTAGAGACACTGATTTTAATTATTTCAGAAAAAAATCTGGGTTCCTGTATTTAAAAACTGTATAGTACATTATAAAATAACTTGGAAACATAACCTCAACCATATGCTTTTCAGGTGAGATCCTACTGACAGGAATGTGTCAACTCTGAGATAGTCCTTGTATTCTGGGAAGGTTCTTTGGCAGTTTTTGTCCCAACTGACTTGTTAGAGGGGACTACAGAGCCAAGTTTCATTTGGAATTTAACTGCTGAAAATAGTCCAGTTTCTTCATGGAAAAACAATGGAGTTAAAGAACTGACAGGTTTTTAGACTTATTTGTGTGTTCCAGAGAAGATGCTCGCACCAAAATCCATAATCAACAACAAATAATTAGCATCACTGTTTTCTGTTTTGCCTACGCTGGTTCTAAGGATAATTGCTCTCTGTTTTAAAAACAATTAAAAAAAACCCTTTGAGGCCAGTTCATTTCAAATTGCATAAAAGATATTCTTTACTTACTGCTTAGAACAGTTTGTTATTTCTTTCTCTTTCATTTAAAATCTGCTAAAATGCAATAGTTGTTAATTTTCAACTGGGCATGTCTCTGGAGTTACTTTTCCAGTAATTCATAAGAAAGTTATGTCAAACCATCCAACTTCCTTAGTTGAGGGTTTGTAGGAAGTTTTTATTCACTGGATCTTTCCCCTTCACATTTCAAGGAAAAAAAAATGTTTCCTTTTTCTTCCGTTATTCAGATGAAAGTATAAATGCAGCCTACATATCACTGAACCTCATCTTTTAAAATATTCAATTTATTGTGTACCATTTGACTCCATCCTGTATAATTTTCTTCTTCTCATTTTTAAGGGACTGCTGTAATGCTGAGAAGTACGAGCCATGTGTAACCTGGGGGTGACCCGCTCAGGGGTGCTGCTGCTTTTCATCACAGTCACTCAATCAGCCCTCAAACCAGCAATGCCTCCCGTGATCAAAGACCAGCCTTTCAACATTTTCTGGGCAGCTTCGACAGTTTATTGTAAGGATTTCTTCAAGGTGAATATGAACCTTCAATCATTTAACATTATATCAAATCCTTTAGAGACTCACAGTGGATCAACAATTGCCATATTCTATCCAAATGAATTGGGATATTATCCTTTTTTCTCCCAAGATGGAAAATCCTTTAATGGAGGAATACCGCAGAATATGAGCCTTTCTAAACACGTTAAGAAAACGGCTGAAGATATTGCCAAAGCTGTCTCTTGGTGGCAGTCGGAAGGACTTGTTATTATTGACTGGGAAGGTTGGAAGCCCCAGTGGGAGAGGAACTGGGGCAGCAGAATAATATATAAAAAGCACTCCTTAGCCTTCACGAGACAGCATCACCCTGAGTGGCCAGAAGCCAAAGTGAAAACAGTCGCCCAACAGGAATTCGAAAAGGCTGGAAGGAGTTTTATGAATGTCACTCTCACATTGGCTTTAGAAATGAGACCAAAACATTTATGGGGCTTTTATCTCTATCCAGATTGCTACAATTATGATTACAGGATAAACCCAGAGTTCTATACAGGTAATTGCCCAAATGATGAGATTTTCCGCAATGACCAGCTCCTTTGGCTGTGGAACAAAAGCACGGCACTTTTTCCTTCAATATATTTGGATAAAATACTAAAGTCAAGTTTAAATGCATTGAAATTTGTTCATTATCGAATTAGAGAAGCTATGAGAATTGCTGAAATGGCTAGACAAGATTATGCTTTGCCAGTTTTTATTTTTTCCAGACCATTTTATTTGAAAAGTATTGAAGTTCTGTCAGAGGTAAGAAAAGGTACATTTATACATTTATTCACATTTAAAAAAATATAAATTTAGTAGAATGTTTTAAAGTCTAGAAAGAAACATTGTGGGATATTTTCCCCTTGATAATGGAATGCAGTTCTATTATTAGAGGCATGTATTTCTTCAAATGTCAACCCACTGAAACAGAATGATGGCAACTAAAAGCGTGCTTAGAGATTTTGGATAATGATTCTTATCAGCTTAGGATTCACAATGGTTTCTTGCAGAACAATTTTAAATTTAAAGTTAAATAATGTAACAGATTAATATTAACCAGGGATACATTTCAAAATCAGCTTCTTAATATGAGAGCATACACAGCAGTTCTCCAAGTCAGATTCATACTAAATGGAGCTCTGGGTAAATTCTGAACCAGTTATATTTTTCATTGTATTACATTTTTCTGTTTTAATTTATTAGGTTAACTGAAAACTTAGCAAGGATCATGTTGATTATTTCTTTAAGAGTCTACAATGTGAGCTAGTAGTATCATGGGATTAAAAGTGATTTATACAAATAGATATTGTCTTTAGGCTTAAGCCAAAGCAGGATGCAGAGATGAGGGGATGAACTTGTTTGGAAGATAATGAGTTTGTGGACACTGCAAGTGTTCATCACTTTAGGACATTAATGTAAGGATGCAGTCATTAGATAGGTGGCTACGTAACAAAAACTATTAAATATCCATTCATACCTGAGAACCAACCATTCTATAATTTTAGTACTCTATATAGAACTGTTGAAAATAACACACAGCTCACTTTCTTAGACCATTTATGTTTGAAACAGTAGTAATTCTTCCTAAAAATATCAAACTTAAACTATTGACTGAAATATTATTGACTAGGTGTTTTATCATTGTAGGATTTCTAAGTGTTATGCAAATGGAGAGTTGATTTAATAAATTTAGGAGAGAAAGAATTCTAGCATCACGGTGGCATTGTATCTAATCTACTTCCTACTTACACACAGAATCCTTTTTTTTTTTGGCCTGGCTTCTGCCTTTGCACTTTTTGGTGGGGTGGTTGCTGTATCAGAAGGAGAACTGCTGTTTGGGGACAATATTAATGCCTAGAAATTTCTTGAGTATGTTGAATTTACTTTGCCTCTGTCTAAGTTCAGATCACTAGTTCCCATTTCACCTTCTGGTACAGCATAGAATAAATTAAATCTTTCTTTCAAAGGCCACTCTAAATATTTTAAGACACTTATTAGGCTTACCAAAGTGTTTTCACTAAGGTATTACTCAAGTGACAGATTTCTCAAATCATGCCACTTTTACAAATCCTTTTGGGAAAAAAAAGAGTAGGTTTGTATTTATTCATTTAAAATAATTTATTGAGTGTCTATAATCTGTTGGGAATAATGTTACAAACAAGAACAGTAGAATATAACAGTAATCCATGAAGTCTAATTTGCATTTGGATTCTGCTTATCTACAAGGATTCATATGCTTTCACTTCTCCCCAAACACGTGTGGTTGACCACAAGGAGTTCCTGGCAGTTCTCTTTGTAGACAATGCTCTTCTTTGCATATGAGCCTCTGTATCTTCCTTCTGGGCACAAGACTCTTTCTCTCTTTTTTGCCTTGTGAATTCATTCTCATTCTCAAAGACCTACCTGAAATTTCACCTGTTCAAGGAAGCCCTCTCAGACTCTTCTATGCAGAATCAAGAATTTATTCTCATTTATATATGCTTTCTGGGTGCTATTAATATAGCTATTAATTTATTACATTTGCAACTTCTTGTGTACATGTCTGTCTCAAACATCACTCTAAAGAATTTACTCAAGTATGGGAACTGAAATCTGGTTTACTGCCTAGAATATTGCCTGGAACATCATAACTATTTGTGGAATAAACTAAGAATACAAGGCAGAATCCTTCTTTCTAGTTCTGCTGTAGTCTTTTTAGAAACAGAGATGACATTATTAATGTGTTCTTTACCACAGTTGATGGGTTTAGCCTTATATTATTAAATTATCAATGACTAAATGTGATTTGGCAGAAAATGCTTCTGATACTTCTCTTTTCTAGGAGGACTTAGTGCACACCATTGGTGAAAGTGCTGCATTGGGGGCAGCAGGAATAATATTGTGGGGAGGAAATGAATATTCTGGTTCAAAGGTAAGCAATTATTTCTGTCAGCCTCTTGAATACACTCTAGAGAGTGGCTTGAAAATATTTCACATCAGGTCCATTGGTGACTGACTGTCTGCTCACCTGACTTAAATGAAGTTCAAAGAGTATAGGGATTGACATTGTTTGAGCACCTACTTTATACCAACCACCATAGTTAGCATAGGTGTAGAAAGAGCACCCTCCTCATCAGGCTGCCCAAAGTGAGAGACTGATTATTTCATTCTGCAGGTCTAATTTGGGGCACATTAATTAACCTCTTGGAGTCTCAGCTTCTGCATATAAAAATAGAACTAGAATTAAGCTGAATATGCAGGAATTTTAGTAAACGAAGTGGCATTATATATTATAATACACTATATATTATATATGATGCCATTATATATGACATGACAAAGAAAATATTTGTACATAGGACAAAGAAAATGATCTAATATTTAAAAAATAATTATTTCATCTACACTGAAGGTGGATGCTCCATAAATTATTCTTTATTTTTCTGATTACTGTGACAGAAATATGCATGGGAAGTAAACTATTTTTATGTAAAGGTTTATGAAAAATTTTCTTTTCCCATTTCACAGTAAAAACACTTAACATGAGATCTATCTTAAAAAATTTTAGCAAAGTTCTAACACAATACTGTTAACTATAGATATTGTGTCATACAGTACATCTCTAGCACTTGTAACTAAGATGAATGAATCTTTGAATAACAACTCTCCATTTTCTGTCCTCTAACCCTTGACCCCTACTATTGTATTCTCTTCTTCCATAAGTTTGACTTTTTAGAACACTTGTATAAATCATGCAGTATTTGTCCTCCTCTGATTGCCTTATTTAAGTTAGCATAATGTTTTCTGGATTCACTCTTGTGTTGTCACAAATGGCAAGATTTCCTTCTTATTTATTTATTTTTTTTGGTACCAGGGATTGAACCTAGAGGCATTTAACCACTGAGCCACATCCCCAGGCCTTTTAAATATTTTATTTAGAGACAGGGTCTCACTAAATTGCTTAGGGCCTCACTAAGTTGTTGAGGCTGGCTTTGAACTTTGAACTTTTGATAGTCCTCCTGAGATTCTGGGATTACAGGCCTGTGCCACCACACCTGGCAAGATTTCCTTCTTTTTAAGGGTAAATAACATCCCATTGTACATATGTATCACAGTATCTTTCTCCATTCATCTGTTGATACTTGGATTGTTTTCATACTTGTTCATCATGAGTTCTGCAGTGAATATGGTTGTGTAGATCTCTTCAAAATCATGACTTCAAGTGTTTTGGATCTGTACCCATAACTATGTGCAGATATATATCCACATGAATGTATGTATGTATGTATGTATGTATGAATCATATGGTGATTCTATTTTTAATCTTTTGAGGAACGCCATAACTCTTCCCATGGCTCCTATACCATTTTACATTCATACCAACAGGGTGAAAGTGTTCGAATTTCTCTACAACCTCAATAACTTTTGTTGTTGTTGTTGTTATTATTATTACTAAATTTTAGCTACTCAAACAGGTATGAGCTGTTATCTCATTGTAATTTTGATTTACATTTTCCTGATAATTAACAATGCCAAGCATGTTTTTATGTCTGTTGGATATTTGTATGTCTTTTATTTGGGGAAATGTTTGTTAAAGTCCTTTGCCTATTTTTAAAAATTGGGTTATTTGAATATGTGTATGTTTTTGTTTTTCTTTTGCTATTGAGTCATGGTAGGAGTTCCTTCCATGTTTTGAAAATTAGCCTCTCATCAGAGATAAGAGTTGGCTTATATTTTCTATCATTGCATGGGCTCTTTTCATTCTGCTAAGTGCTTTGCTCTCCCTATGCTGTGCAGAAGCATTTTAGTTCAATGCTGTCCCACTTGTACATTGCTGCTTTTGTTGCCTGTGCTTGTGCTGTTCTACCCAAGAAATAATTGCCAAAATCTATACCAAAGAGTTTTTACCCTATATTTGCTTTTGGGAGTTTTAAATGTCCAATTTTTAATCCATTTTGAACTGATTTGTTTGTATGGTGTAATGCAGAAGTCCAGCTTCATTTAGACCAGTTTTCCCAACTCTATTTGTTGACAGGGTTGTCTATTCCCTATAGTGTTTTTTTGGCACCCTTTTCAAAGATCAGTTGGCCATGTATATGTGGGCTTATTTCTGGACACTATTCTGTTCCTTTGATCTATATATTCTTTTAAAATTCCAGTACCATAGTGTTTTAGTTACAGTGGCTTTTTAACATACTTTGCATGGGAAGTGTGTGGCTTCCAGCTTTGTTCTTTCTGAAGAACACTTTGGCTTTTCTGGGTCTTTTGTGGTTCTATAAGGATTTTAGAAAAAAAATTTCGAATTCTATAAAAAAATACCATTGATATTTTTATGGGAATAGCATTGAATCTGTAAGTCACTTTGAGTAGTATGTGAATTTTAATGATATTATGTCTTCCAATCCATGAACATGGGATGTCTATTTATTTTTGTGTCCTTTAATTTCTTTAATTAATGTATTTGTGTTTTTTCAGTGTAAAAATCTTTAACTTCCCTGGTTTATTCCTATTTTATTATTTTTTTAAAATATTTATTTTTTAGTTGTAGTTGGACACAATACCTTTATTTGTTTTTATGTGGTGCTGAGGATTGAACCCAGGGCCTCGCGCTTGCTAGGCAAGCACGCTACCACTGAGCCACAATGCCAGCCCCCCTATTTTATTCTTTTTGAAGCTATTTCATTTTTAATTGGTTCTTCTTAGTTATACATGTCAGTAGATTCCATTCTGATGAAGTTATACAAGCATGGAATATGTCTTATTCTAATTATAATCCCAATCTTATGAGTGTGCATGATGATGGGATTCACTTAGGTATTTTCATATGTGTATATAGGAAATTATATTAGATTTATTCTACTGTCTTTCCTATTCCTATTTCCTCTAAAATGGATTGATTTCTAAATTTCCTCTTTAGACGATTCACTATGAGTATATAGAAATTGAACTGATTTTTGTATGTTGATTTTGTATGCTGCAACTTTACTGACTTTGTTTATTTCTATCATTACATTTATGTGTGTGTGTGTGTGTGTGTGTGTGTGTGTGTGTGGTCTTTTGGGTTTTATACATATAGGATCTTATTATCTACAAACAGGATAATTTTACTTATTATCTTCCAATTTGGACTCATTTTATTTTATTTTTCTTGCCTAATTATTCTATGACTTCTAGTACTATATTGTCAGAGTAAACATCATTGTCCTTTTCCTTATCTTAGAAGAAAAGTCTCCAACCTCCCACAGTTGACTATAATGTTAGTTAAGTTCATTTTTTCCCTATAGTTTTCTATTGTTTTTCCCCCTAGTTTATTGAGAGTTTGTAAATCATAAAAGAGAGTTGAATTAATGGAAACAAATGAATAAGTCGGGTATATTTATTTGGATAAAGATTTAAATTAGAAGTTAAGAACAGATACCCTGAAGTTCAGCAGTGTTTGACATAATGGTGAAATGCCATTTGTCGAGTCCTAGGAAACTGGTGACCAGCTACTGGTAATGAGATGGAGACAGGAAATCCACTCATCTGATGAAACAAGTAGCAACTACAATGGAGCTTCCAAGAATAGAAAGGTGACTGAGGATGTAGAGAACTGGAGTAACAGGAAGCATGGAGGAAAGCATAGGTAGGAAGAGCACCTCTTAGTGCCCTATCAGCTAGCACTTAACAGGGCTGCACAGCTGAATGGTCTAAGTGAAAGGCAGTGCCACAGAGCCTTGTTTCTGAATTAATGACTGAATTGCCTGTTGGCAAAAACATTTATGGTTAGGCTTATAATGCAGAAAATTGCTGTGGCTGTATTAGTAAATCTTAAGACATAGTGTTCTAATTGCTATTTTATAATTTGTTTGGAAATATATTTAAAATTTTTTTCTTTGACCAAGTTATTACTTGGGAGAGCATTTTTAATCTGTGCAAAACTAGGAAATTTTGGCTTACCTCATTTATTATTAACTTATATATACTGTGTTTTGAATGGATTGGGAGTGACTAGTTAGGAAGCTATTGCAATAGGTGAGATTTGGTAGTGACCTGAACCAGGTTGGTAGCAATAGTTGAATTCTGGATATGTTTTGAAGGTATACTGAAAAGGATTTGCTGATGGACTAAATGTGAATAGAAAAGCAGTTAAGAATGACTCCAAGGTTTTGTTCCTGAGGCATTGAAAAGAGGAAGTTGGCACGTGCAAAGATGAATAAGGCTGCCAGAGTTGTAGGGTGGAAAGTGGGTCAGTGGATTAGATTGAAGTACATTAAGTTTGAAATGCTTGTCAGACATCCAGATAGAGATATAAAATAATTAGGTGAGTAAGCAATCAGTTCAGGGATAAGGTCAGGGAGATTATACGTTTGGGAATTATACTTAAAGCAATGAGTTGGGATGAGTTTATCCAGAGAAAGTGTATAGCTATAGAAGACAAAATGTCCAAGACTTGAGCCTAAGACACTTCACAATCAAAACATAGAAAAGATGAGCAGAAGCTGCTAAAGAAAGCTAAGAAGAAGCTTTAGTGGGTTGGCTAAAGAAAAACAGGGCAATGTAATATTCTGGAAGTTAAGTGAACAAGGTGTTTCCTGGTGTGGGATTGAGAAAGACCAGGTGACACCCAAGTTATATTTGATTGTACTTGCTTGGGTTTATGCTCTCTTAATTATAGCTCCCCAAAATCCTTTCCATCTTTCCCCTCCCCTTCTTTCTTTACTCTTTCCCTATTTCGCCTCCTCCTCCTTCTTTAGTCCAATTGTTTTCTTGTTTTATTTTATTCCATCATTCTTAGAAACCTCTTCAGATGGCTCAGACAGGGAGCCTTGTCCTAATTAAAAATAACATTTTTTCCTAAATGAAGTATGAGACTGGCTCAGATCAATTGTGTTTGAAACAAATAATATTACTCACATGATTTTCAGAACCTGCTATTTTCCCAAATGTTACCTTGTTTAACTACCTGTCATTAAGAGCTTTATTCTGTTTTATAATTCTTCATTTGAATCTTCCGTTTACCTCAGGGAATTGTCTCCAGATGATCTTCATGTTCATCTCCCCCTAGAAATGATACAAAACTTGTTTGGATAAGACTCTTCCCAATCAAAGGCATGGCTCATCGTTTCTGTGAACATATTAAGCTTATCCTTACTTAAATGATTAATCAATGAAAATACTCTTCTTCTTTCACTTTACCAACTGCAAAACTTCAGGCATTAATTCCACCTGGATTATAGAACCACATTGTGAGAGTGCTTTAAGCAGATTTCTATTTTTTCCTGTAGGAGACCTGCTTATCTGTGCAACAATCTATTCAAGGGCCACTGGGACACTATGCTGTTAATGTAACATCTGCAGCCAAGCTCTGCAGTCAAAGTCTATGCAACAGTCATGGAAGATGTGTTCGAAAAACACCTGAATCCTCCTCTTATCTGCATATGCCTGAAAGCAGCAGAAAGAAATATGTTCCACAAAAGAGCTTCAGATTTGTCATTTCTGAAAAGAGCAAACTGCAGACAATAATGGACATGAAGAATAGATTTGTGTGTCACTGCTATTATAGCTGGGGTGGAGAGTCTTGCCATCTTCCCTCCTCAGATTTCTTGAGTTGGAAGAACAAGGCTCCTGATGCTAACTTTAACTTCCCAGTTTTTCTTGGCATGAATTTATCTGTGCTTCTGATGAAATTTCTTTCCTCCCTACTACAATGTCAAACTCTTTTCTTTCAATAGTAAAGAGTAGAAAATGTTGACTGACTTTCTTCAACATCAGACCTCTTCTACAATATTTATTGGATTTAAAATAAAAAAATATATATAAAAGGAATCATTGACTGCATTTATTGATATAGCAAGGACTTCCTGGATGCTTTCTTGATTCATGATAGTGACAGGGCTAAGGAAATGACTATGCCTGTTCTTTGGGGAGCTTAAATTATTGTGAGAAAATGAATAATAATAAGTAAACAATGAATACACTAACACACATAGTTCTGGTGGTAATAAGTGCTGTGGAGAAAGTAAAGGAAGGTCAAGGAATCAGGAAAATGAGAAAGCACTGGGAATTTATACACAGTAGTCAAAAAAAGACTCTCTAAGATGATGCTCAGAAGGTTGGAGGAGCAGGTCAAGAGTATATTTGGGGAACGCTTTCTTAGAATAGTGAACAGCAAATCAAAAGAAAACAGCGGCTTGCACTCCAGCAATTAGGAATTCTTAAGTAATAGAAGTGACCCCAGGATACCAATTATAAGTGTGAGGGACTCTATGAGTGAATGCTGTAGGATCTAACTTTATCTAAAGTGTCTTAGATATTCATCAGGCAATCATCAATATCAGAAGATAAGGCCTATCAGACTCCCATATAGTGGAATTGATGTGGAAAATTCTTTTGTTTGATACTTTGTCTATTAAAGTCTATTGTTCATTACCAATTTATCAATTCTCAATGGATGGTAATTTAATTCACTTGAAAAATTTACCTGGTCTCTTGATTTGATGAAATTGTTATCTAAATAATTTTCTCTCACCAAGAGTCCAAAGAGATTATAATAGTCCAAATGTTATTTCCCTCCTCAGGTTAGGAAAGCTATTTTCCTGTCTGGCATTTTCTAAATATCACACTTGCAAAACTGACATAGAGTTTTGTCAGGCAAATCACATTTGAATTCCTATTTTATTAGTTCATCCACTCATTAGTTATTCTTTCATTCATTGTGGGGAGAAGTAAAAGTTAAAAGAGGCAGTGAAATATACTAAGCCAAATTTGGAACTATTTGATAAGTTCCCATA
Source organism: Marmota flaviventris (assembly GCF_047511675.1). Taxonomy (NCBI): domain Eukaryota; kingdom Metazoa; phylum Chordata; class Mammalia; order Rodentia; family Sciuridae; genus Marmota; species Marmota flaviventris. The sequence continues at coordinate 50,655,219 of NC_092498.1, forward strand.
TCTTGTTGATATCCTATTGCAACAAGGCTGCAATTCTAAGAATTAGATTCCTATACTCAAGCATGACATATTTAAGTTGGTACTAAGCCATTATAAGTGAAAAAGAATTGGCTTTTCTATCCTTCCAATGACAATTCTTTGACAACTGTTAGATAAGGGTTTGGATAGTAAACATTCCAATGAAGCAGGATAAGGCAAATATTATTAAATATTATCACTATTTTGAAGATGAAACAAATACTATTTTCCAATCACATGGAACATGTGACATAGTCAATTCTGTCCAACCATCAGTGAATACATCAAAGGTAGAATACACATCAGTCCATTGTTTTATATTACAGTGCAGCCACAATAATCAGGGTATTAGAAGGTTCGAGGTAGGGAATGAAAAGGGGAAATAATAAATACATAAAAGAAAATAGGAAATATCCCAGTTCTACCACCTATATATAATCATTTAACTTTTTTCTAAGAAAATATTATTAGATATTATTTTACTCAGATTAATAGGCAGCAAAAGAAAACTAAAATGGAAGGAACTGCCACATTTTTAATAATGGATTCTTCAAATTTTGTTGTGTATAAAACAATCTGCTCAAGTTAAAAATAGGTTAGGATAATGAAAAACATTCAGTTTTGTCATGATTTATTTTGACTTGCATAAGTTTAGTAAATGAAGCATCTCTTCTAAGATGTTAAGTAAAATCTGTTAGAAACTTGAAGAGGGCTTGTCTCAGTTCTGAATTACCTAAAGACAATTTGCCTGTATCCAGGGCAGCATTGTTTTTTTACCTTTCTATTAATTGTTAAAACATCATAGTACCTTTTGTTCAAACACAAAACTTTTTGATCAGATACCCAGTTTTCCCAATTGTGAAAATGTAATTGCTTCACATGAGTCATTGCTTTAATCAAAAGGAATGTATATCTTCATCTCACAAGCAGAATGTGATAATCATACACTTTGGTCCTTTTTACAATTTGTGTCATGTTGATTTTTATATTGAAGACATTCTTTACAAAGCTTTTTGGTGTTGTAATTTAAATTCTCATCCTTAACTGAGGATAATTTTCTTTCAGTATTTTTCAGAGGATTTTATTTCTTCAATTTTTCTATTCATTTATGAAATTACTTGGTCCTTCTACATGAGTACTCTGTGTTCCTTTCCTCTCAACTATTCTGCCTTTGTCTGTTTCTGTTTTTTTATTATGAATTTGTTAATTTTATTTTTAGAATACTATATTTTGATACTCATTATTAATTATAAGGAACTCTTTTTCCAAGGACTACTGTAATTACTCTTTTCTCACAGTAACCTTGTTTTGGCTTGTAGATTCAACAGCTTATTAAATTTCTTTGAAAATACAAATTAGATTTTTTTAAAAAAATATTTTTGCTATTATACATTTTAGCCTGTTTCATTTTCTTTGGAATAGCTGTTCTTTTGTTAATTTATTTTCTTTCACATTGTTGGTCAGTGTTAAATGTCTGGAAATCTTTCATCATCATTTTATTGAAAGACTAGAGAGACTGACAAAATCTACCATGGGGATTCCTCCCTTCCCACATGTGTTTGAGAATAGTTTCTTATCAGATTTCTTGTGTGGCATGGAGGATGCCCTCTGAGAAAGGGGTTTGGGCACATTGATGAGTAAGATCCCATCTGGGGCATGTGAGTGGAAAATAGGCAGGTTGCTAGGAACCCCCATAATTATCAAAGCAAAGAGAAAATTATCATGGGAGAGGAGTATAATTCCCTTATGAGTTGAACTGCCTTTTTCACTTTTATCTCATATGATCAGCAGAGAGACTCAGCTATATCCATTTTAGCTCTGCTTTTGGATTTGGTCCAATATACAAACTGAACTCTGTATAGGAAGGGACATTTAAAATATCCTGTGGTCAAATGTCTTTGCTACTTGCCATTGTGTGTACTCCTGGGAGGTTGCATGCTCTGACTTGTTCTGCCATATTAGAAACAATATTTTGAACCGACCAGGGGATCAGGCCCAGCGGCCTGCCGGCGTGGTACACACGTCACCCCAATTGGAGTAGGGGTAGAGCAGAGCCTTCACACGTGCCCGGAACAGGCCCAGCGGCCCGCCGGCGCGGTAGTCACGTCACCCCAATTGGAGTAGGGGCAGAGCAGAGCCACCACCCACGCCCGCAAGGTAGGCAGACCTGCGACCGACCGGCGGAACAGGCCCAGCGGCCTGCTGGCATGGTAGACGCGTCACCCCAATTGGAGTAGGGGCAGAGCAGAGCCGCCTCCCGAGCCCGGAATAAGCCCAGCGACCCGCCGGCGTGGTAGAACGTCACCCCAATTGGAGTAAGGGCAGAGCAGAGCCGCCACCCGCGCCTGCAAGGTAGGCAGACCTGCGACCGACCGGCAGGACAGGCGCAGCGGCCTGTCAGCGTGGTAGACAGACCACTCCAATTGGAGGAGGAGCACAGCCGCCGCCCGACCCTGTAAGGGAGACTTTTCAACTATACAAGAGCAATATAAATACATAAGGGGAAAATTTCAAAAGCACAACAGTTTCACCAAGCAGAAAGAAACGCAAGCAGTATGAAAAGACAAGGAAAGAAAGGACCACAAGCAATGCAGGTCAACTCAACTTTAGAAGAGGTAATAGCTGCAGCAGATGGAATGTCAGATAAAGAATTCAGGATATACATGCTTCAGATGATCTGGAGTATCAAGGAAGACATTAGACAGCAAAATCAGACAATGAAAGATCACTTCGACAATGAATTACACAAACAAATCCAGTAAGCAAAAGATCAACTATACAGGGAGATAGAGGTTATAAAAAACAAACAAACAGAAATCCTAGAAATGCAGGAAGCAATAAACCAACTTAAAAACTCAATTGAGAATACTACCAGCAGAGTAGAACACTTAGAAGATAGAACATCAGACAATGAAGACAAAGTATTTCAACTTGAAAAGAACATAGACAGCTCAGCAAGACTGTTAAGAAACCATGAGCAGAACATCCAAGATATATGGGATAACATAAAGAGACCAAACTTAAGAGTCATTGGGATACAGGAAGGTATAGAGGTCCAAACCAAAGGAATGAGCAATCTATTCAATGAAATAATCCGAGAAAACTTCCCAGACTTGAAGAATGAGACAGAATCCCAAATCCTAGAAGCCTACAGGACGCCGAATGTGCAAAATCATAAGAGATCCACACCTAGACACATTATAATGAAGATGCCCAACATACAGAATAAGGAGAGAATTTTAAAAGCTACAAGAGAAAGGAAGCAGATTACATTTAGTGGTAAACCAATCAGGATAACAGCTGATCTTTCAACACAGACTCTGAAAGCTAGAAGATCCTGGAATAACATATTTCAAACACTGAAAGAAAATGGGTTCCAATCAAGAATTGTGTATCCAGCGAAATTAAGCTTCAGGATGGAAGATGAAATTAAAACCTTCCACGATAAACAAAAGTTAAAAGAATTTGCAGCTAGAAAACCATCTCTTCAAAACATCCTCGGCAAAACATTACAGGAAGAGGAAATGGAAAATAACAATGAAAACCTACAGTGGGAGGTAGGACAGTAAAGGGGGAGGGAATAATCAAAGAGGAAAACAAACCATGTTTAGTAACATAAATAAACAAATATGGCTGGAAGAACAACCCATATCTCAATAATAACCCTAAATGTTAATGGCTTAAACTCACCCATTAAGAGACACAGGCTAGTAGAATGGATCACAAAACAAGACCCAACAATATACTGCCTACAGGAGACGCATTTGATAGGAAAAGACATCCATAGGCTGAAGGTGAAAGGTTGGGAAAAATCATATCACTCATATGGACTTCGGAAACAAGCAGGAGTGTCCATACTCATATCAAATAAAATAGATTTCAAGCCCAAGTTAATCAAAAGGGATAAAGAGGGACACTACATACTGCTCTAGGGAACCATACACCAACAAGACATAACAATCATAAATATGTATGCCCCAAACAATGGTGCAGCTATGTTCATCAAACAAACTCTTCTCGAGTTCAAGAGTCTAATAGACCACCATACAATAATCATGGGAGACTTCAACACACCTCTGTCACCACTGCACAGATCTTCCAAACAAAAGTTGAATAAGGAAACTATAGAACTCAATAACACAATTAATAACCTAGACTTAATTGACATATATAGAATATACCACCCAACATCAAGCAGTTACACTTTTTTCTCAGCAGCACATGGATCCTTCTAAAAAATAGATCATATATTATGTCACAGGGAAACTCTTAGACAATATAAAGGAGTAGAGATAATACCATGTATCTTATCTGATCATAATGGAATGAAACTGAAAATCAATGATAAAAGAAGGAAGGAAAAATCAAGCATCACTTGGAGAATGAACGATAGGTTACTGAATGATCAATGGGTTATAGAAGACATCAAGGAGGAAATTAAAAAATTCTTAGAGATAAATGAAAACACAGACACAACATATCGGAATCTATGGGACACATTGAAAGCAGTTCTAAGAGGAAAATTCATTGCTTGGAGTTCATTCCTTAAAAAAAGAAAAAACCAACAAATAAATGATCTCATACTTCATCTCAAAATCCTAGAAAAAGAAGAGCAAAATAACAGCAAAAGAAGTAGAAGGCATGAAATAATTAAAATCAGAGCTGAAATTAATGAAATCGAAACAAAAGAAACAATTGAAAAAATTGACAAAACTAAAAGTTGGTTCTTTGAAAAAATAAATAAAATCGACAGACCCTTAGCCATGCTAATGAAGAGAAGAAGAGAGAGAACTCAAATTACTAGCATATGGGATGAAAAAGGCAATATCACAACAGACACTTCAGAAATACAGAAGACAATCAGAAATTATTTTGAATCCTTATACTCCAAAAAAATAGAAGAGAGTGAAGGCATCGATAAATTTCTTAAGTCATATGATCTGCCCAGATTGAGTCAGGAGGATATAGACAACCTAAACAGACCAATATCAATTGAGGAAATAGAAGAAACCATCAAAAGACTACCAACTAAGAAAAGCCAGGACCAGATGGGTATACAGCAGAGTTTTACAAAACCTTTAAAGAGGAACTAATACCAATACTTTTCAAGCTATTTCAGGAAATAGAAAAAGAGGGAGAACTTCCAATTTCATTCTATGAGGCCAACATCACCCTGATTCCTAAACCAGACAAAGACACTTCAAAGAAAGAAAACTACAGACCAATATCTCTAATGAACCTAGATGCAAAAATCCTCAATAAAATTCTGGCGAATCGGATACAAAAACATATCAAAAAATTGTGCACCATGATCAAGTAGGATTCATCCCCGGGATGCAAGGCTGGTTCAATATACGGAAATCAATAAATGTTATTCACCACATCAATAGACTTAAAAATAAGAACCATATGATCATCTCAATAGATGCGGAAAAAGCATTCGACATAGTACAGCATCCCTTTATGTTCAAAACTCTAGAAAAACTAGGGATAACAGGAACATATCTCAATATTTTAAAAGCAATCTATGCTAAGCCTCAGGCTAGCATCATTCTGAATGGAGAAAAATTGAAGGCATTCCCTCTAAAATCTGGAACAAGACAGGGATGCCCTCTCTCACCACTTCTGTTCAACACAGTTCTTGAAACACTGGCCAGAGCAATTAGACAGACGAAAGAAATTAAAGGCATAAAAATAGGAAAAGAAGAACTTAAGTTATCACTATTTGCAGTTGACATCATGATTCTATACCTAGCAGACCCAAAAGGGTCTACAAAGGAACTATTAGAGCTAATAAATGAATTCAGCAAAGTGGCAGGTTATAAAATCAACACGCATAAATCAAAGGCATTCCTGTATATCAGCGACAAATCCTCTGAAATGGAAATGAGGACAACCACTCCATTTACAATATCCTCAAAAAAAATAAAATACTTGGGAATCAACCTAACAAAAGAGGTGAAAGACTTATACAATGAAAACTACAGAACCCTAAAGAGAGAAATAGAAGAAGATCTTAGAAGATGGAAAAATATACCCTGTTCATGGATAGGCAGAACTAACATCAGCAAAATGGTGATATTACCCAAAGTTCTCTATAGGTTTAATGCAATGCCAATCAAAATCCCAACGGCATTTCTTGTAGAAATAGAGAAAGCAATCATGAAATTCATATGGAAAAATAAAAGACCCAGAATAGTAAAAACAATGCTAAGCAGGAAGTGTGAATCAGGCGGTATAGCGATACCAGACTTCAAACTATACTACAGAGCAATAGTAACAAAAACAGCATGGTACTGGTACCAAAACAGGCGGGTGGACCAATGGTACAGAATAGAGGACACAGAAACCAATCCACAAAACTACAACTACCTTATATTTGATAAAGGGGCTAAAAGCATGCAATGGAGGAAGGATAGCATCTTCAACAAATGGTGCTGGGAAAACTGGAAATCCATATGCAACAAAATGAAACTGAATCCCTTTCTCTTGCCATGCACAAAAGTGAATTCAAAATGGATCAAGGAGCTTGATATCAAATCAGAGACACGGCGTCTGATACAAGAAAAAGTTGGCTATGATCTACATACTGTGGGGTCAGGCTCCAAGTTCCTCAATAGGACACCCATAGCACAAGAGTTAATAACTAGAATCAACAAATGGGAGTTACTCAAACTAAAAAGTTTTTTTCTCAGCATAAGAAACAATAAGAGAGGTAAGTAGGGAGCCTACATCCTGGGAACAAATCTTTACTCCTCACACTTCAGATAGAGCCCTAATATCCAGAGTATACAAAGAACTCAAAAATTAGACAATAAGAGAACAAATAACCCAATCAACAAATGGGCCAAGGACCTGAACAGACACTTCTCAGAGGAGGACATACAATCAATCAACAAGTACATGAAAAAATGCTCACCTTCTCTAGCAGTCAGAGAAATGCAAATCAAAACCACCCTAAGATACCATCTCACTCCAGTAAGATTGGCAGCCATTATGAAGTCAAACAACAACAAGTGCTGGCGAGGATGTGGGGAAAAGTGCTGGTAGCAGGCCCGCCCTGGCCCCTGGGGACTCAACCCCCAGTTCTATGCCAATAAATCGGGCATAGTTCGCACTAAAATCAAGGAGCTTCAAGAAGACCTAGAGAAAAGGAGAAAAGAATTATTCAAGAACCCTCTTTGGACTGGGATGAATGGGTTCCTGCCCTACCTTCTTCCCTTCCTGGGGCCCTTACTGGGTCTTCTTTTGATTGCAACCTTGGGACCTTGTGTTGCAAATAGGATAACTCAATTTATTAAAGACCAGATTAACATTTTAACCTCCAAGCCAATACAGGTTCACTACCAACGCCTGGAGATGGACGACTCCGCCCACGAGGTGTACTCACGACCCATCTGGAGATGAGATGTAACTGGACAGGAGCCAATACCCGAGCCCTCCTATGTATGCCTGCTTTTGCCCAGGTCCCTAGTTACCCTGCCGACTTGGTGCCGTCATCCCAGACCCTTACGTTCAGAAAGCTCCCTGGTCATAGCTATCCCACTGGCAAAGATGATGACTGGAATCTGCAGTTGTGTCCTGCTGGCCATGACATCCTAACTGAAAAGTGTCCGTTTATGTAGGACAAGAGCTGATCTTGTAGTACCCAGTGACGGGCAACTTCCACGCTTGCACTGCAACCTAAGCCAGGGGAATGGGGCCTCCCCAGAGACGGGTAAGCAGTGCAGGGGCGGTGGACGACCTAAGACAGGGGCTACTTGATTCCCATTGACATGCAAAAAACAAAAAAGGGGGACTTGCTGGTAGCAGGCCCGCCCTGGCCCCTGGGGACTCAACACCCAGTTCTTTGTTCTGCATGTCAATGTGGCCAGCTCACAAGGCCGTGACGTGGACTTGCGGTTTCCCCGTTTATCTGCCTCGAGCATATGTGTCTCTTGGGAACATCTTGACCTGTTCGAGCCTCCTGATAGGGGACGGTGACGTGACGGTAACCCAGGGACGCAGTTATTACTCTTCCCTCCTCACTTTTGAGTGTCTTCCCACAGCTGTTAAAAGATATATAAGGGGAACAAATTGGGCAATAAAGCACAATCACGCTTCCTCCTGGATGAAGAACCTTGGTGTCCTGTGTATTTTTAACCCCGCCGTCCCTCGCTGGACTCCGCTCTGTTAGCCGGACGCGGCAGAAAAGGGTACACTTGTACATTGCTGGTGGGACTGCAAATTGGTGCACCCAATTTGGAAAGAAGTATGGAGATTTCTTGGAAAGCTGGGAATGGAACCACCATTTGACCCAGCTATTCCTCTTCTCGGTCTATTCCCTAAAGACCTAAAAAGAGCATGCTACAGGGACACTGCTACATCGATGTTCATAGCAGCACAATTCACAATAGCAAGACTGTGGAACCAACCTAGATGCCCTTCAATAGACGAATGGATAAAAAAAATGTGGCATTTATACACAATGGAGTATTACTCTGCATTAAAAAATGACAAAATCATAGAATTTGCAGGGAAATGGATGGCATTAGAACAGATTATGCTAAGTGAAGCTAGCCAATCCCTAAAAAACAAATGCCAAATGTCTTCTTTGATATAAGGAGAGTAACTAAGAACAGAGTAGGGACGAAGAGCATGAGAAGAAGATCAACATTAAACAGGGATGAGAGGTGGGAGGGAAAGGGAGAGAGAAGGGAAATTGCATGGAAATGGAAGGAGACCCTCAGCGTTATACAAAATTACATACAAGAGGAAGTGAGGGGAAAGGGAAAAATAATACAAGGGGGAGAAATGAATGACAGTAGACGGGGTAGAGAGAGAAGAGGGGAGGGGAGGGGAGGGGGGATAGTAGAGGATAGGAAAGGCAGCAGAATACAATAGACACCAGTATGGCAATATGTAAATCAATGGATGTGTAACTGATGTGATTCTGCAATCTGTATACGGGGTAAAAATGGGAGTTCATAACCCACTTGAATCAAAGTGTGAAATATGATATATCAAGAACTATGTAATGTTTTGAACAACCAACAATAAAAATTAAAAAAAGAAACAATATTTTAATTGATTGCTCCAATAAATTGTCTCTCCATCCACTTTCATTATTGGTGTCTAAAGATTTCTCTTTCAGTGGAACATCTCATACCTCTAAAATAACTTTCTACTATGGTCTTTCTCCCCCTCAATTAAAAAAAATTAGCTTTTCCAATTTCATCTGTTTTATTGTTTGAATCACGTCACCCCCTTCTTGTTTTCAGCTTTTTATTGTATTTTGTCTAATGACATGTGCTGAAAACGACTCAGTAAAGAAACACATGTGGTTGGCTCACCATCTTGAGCCATTAGTTCTAGTAAATTCACATTGTATTTTCTCAGGATGACAACGCCCCACTAAGTCAATATTCTGTTCCCATTAAGACTAGTACATTAGGATCTATTCTTAATACATATTGTAATACATAAAGCACTTGACTCCTTTTTTTCTCTTAAATCTGCAAATCTTAAATATATGGTTCTCTTTGCTTTCCTATCATCCAACTAAAGTTTCAATCAGTGTTTAGTTTTTCTTCTTATGCCAGTGAATTTAAATTGGGTATTTTCAGAAAGCAATGGTCACTTATACCAAGACACTTCTAAGAGAGTCTGACTTCAGTTATAAAGAGATTTAATGCAGGCCTACAGTTTAACTTGGAGGACTGAGTCACCCCTGTAATGACATGTTTCTCTGAACCGGCTGGGCATCCTTTGCCACTCAACCTCTACTGTGCCCCAGGTGACTAGAGGAACAGCAGCAAACAAAAGCAAAGGTAAAAACATACTTTTTTTTTTCTGTTCAAAAACCTTTAAAGATTGTTTCAGAAATATTTTGTCCTAAAGCAGTTAGAAAAAAAATCATTTTCTTGGGCTGTTTCTATTTCTCTTTAAGTCTAACTTTCTTTACTATGTAAATGTATCATCTTTCAAAATGAGAGTTTGATTTTATGAACCCAGAACCCTAAAACACACACACATTTGTTTAAATTAAATTTTAGTTAATTTAAAAATCTATTATAAATTTATATTTATAAATGTTCTCACTTTAATGATCATTCTAGGCTTGTTTTCCCTCCTACATGTACAGTCTACCTGAAATATATATTTCTGTAGTATGTTGGGTTATTCTAGCCTAATACTTAACTGGTGATAGTGTCACAATGTATTAAGCAAAGCAGCTTAATAAACTAACTGCAAATAAGTCACAGGGACACAGGGCTTTATGATACAGCCAAACCTTAATGTTTTTATTATGACTGTTATCTGTGAAGAATTCCTTAAGCTAACATTATAGACACAATTGTGTTCTATTAGACTAGAATGCATTTATCTGATAAAGATTGTATGTTTTTGTACAATTTTTAATGAAGTACGTTTTTCCCAATTCATTCCATAATTCTTATACTCACCTTGATGGTGAGTACTAGAGGACTCTTATTTAAAACAAATATTGCAGTTTTAAGGAAATATGCAATATTCAAAAGGGTTTAAAAATGGATATATTTTGGTCAGAAAAATGTTTTAAATTTTCTTTCCAAATATTAATAAGGTGACTCAATATTTAGAGATGATAGTCAATATGCACTTTTGAGAAGAAAAATCACTTTGTAATTGGTAGGAGGATAAATACATATACTTACATATAAATAGATAGGTTTTTCCTGAAAAGAAAAACTGAACAGTTTTTTTCTCATACTGAAACAGTATGAGAAAGATAAATCTTAAATTCATTTAATCCACTGGAGAGAGAAAAATCTTAATAAGAAACTAATGATGGGGGAAAAGCTGTTTATTTCAATGACTACATATATCAAAAATAACAATTTGAAAAAATATTAACTGAACAAGATAGTTTAACAATAAAACTTGTTATCTCTAACTCCTTCATTCATTCCCACATCGTTAGTAACTATTCTGCAGACTTTCCTTTCCCTAGACACCTCACATTAAAACAAAACAAAGCAGAAACCTCCTAAGACAAAACCTTTGTGTCTGTATAGGCTTATACTGACTCGAATTACTTTATGATCATTTTATTCTTGATTTCTGCCTTACATAAAACCTTCCTTTCTATATCTCTCCTGGGTTTTCTCTTTCTGAGAAGCCTGCAACTAACTCTCTTACATATATCAATCAGGTAGCAGAGTGACATTGGGTTGATCTCTTTGTCTCAAGGCTTTGGAATTCTTCCATTAGATGTGACAGGTGTTAGAGTCATTGTTACTTAAGAAAGTTGTTGATGAATATGGTGCTCCTAAAAATCTTAGCCACATGATTTATTTCAGTCTTACTTGTAAATTAGAATTCAGCTGGAGGATGGCAAGAGGATTTCTCATTGATATATATTCATATAATTTTTTAAATTTGTTCTTTCTAGATATACATGGCAGTAGAATGTATTTTGACATATAATACATACCCTGAATAAGTATAACTTGTTCCAGTTAGAATCCCATTACTGTGGTTGTATATTATATGGAGTTACATTGGTCGTGTATTCATATAGAAGAATAGGAAAGATATTTCCAATTAATTCTATTGTCTTTTCTATTTCCATCTCCCTTCTCTTCCCTTTATTCCCCTTGGTCTAGATCAATAAACTTCTAATCTTCCCCTCCCTTGTTGTGGGTTAGCATCTGCAACTCAGAGAGAACATTCTACCTTTGGTTTTTGGGACTGGCTTATTTTACATAGCATGATAGTCTCCAGTTCCATCTATTTACCTGCAAATGCCATAATTTCATTTTTCTTTGTGGCTGAGTAATATTCCATTGTGTACATATACCACATTTTCTTTATCTAGTCATCTGTTGTAGGGCACTTAGATTAGTTCCAAGGCTTGGCTATTGTGAGTTGAGCTGCTATAAATATTGAAGTGGCTTTGTCACTGTAATATGCTAATTTTAAGTCCTTTGGGTATAAACGGAGGAGTGGGATAACTGGCCCTATGGTGGTTCCATTCCAAGTTTTTTAAGGAATCTCCATACAGCTTTTCATAGTGGTCACACCACTTTGTAGTCCCACCAGCAATACATAAGTGAACCTTTTCCTTCACATCCTTGCCAACAGTTATTTTTACTTATATTCTTGATAATTGCCATTCTTACTGGGGTGAGATGGAATCTCTGTAGTTTTTTGTGTTTGCATTTCTCTAATTGCTAAATATGTTGAATAATTTTTTCATATTTTTTTTGACCATTCATATTTCTTTTTCTGTGAAGTGCCTGTTCAGTCCTTAGTCCAATTTATTTATTTATTTGTTGTTGTTTGTTTCTGTGTTAAGTTTTTTGAGTTCTTAGTATATCTTGGATATTAATGCTCTATTTGAGATGCTGGTGGTAAAGATTTTCTCCCATTCGGTAGGCTTTCTGTTCACATTCTTGATTGTTTCCTTTGCAATTAAGAAGCTTTTTGGTTGATACTGTCCCATTTGTTGACTCTTGATTTTACTTCTTGAACTTTAGGAGTCTTATTGAGGAAGTCGGTTCCTAAGCCGACATGGTAGAGATTTGGGCCTACTTTTTCTTCTAGTAGGCACAGAGTTTCTCCTACTCAGATTCTTAATGGCAAGTAGTCATGAGAAAAGAGTTAAGAAGTTGAGACATGGAGAAAGTTAAGAAAACTTAAAAAATAAGTTATAAAAATTATGTGTAGGGATTCAGGGATCATTCTTTCTGTCCTTTTTTTTTTTTTTTAAATCAATACCTAGCATTTTCTTAAACAATAAACTGAGTCTGTATTTTCTTAGGAAATCCTTTAACATATCCAGTAAAGTTATATTTATACTTATATCATTATTTATGGTTACTCTGTTGAAGTCTTAGTCTCCTTAGTTTACCACATTCTTTGAATTTTTCTACATTTATTTGAATTGCAGATGCTGTGAATTTCTTACAGAAATCACCTCTAGTTTGTCTTTTTCAGAGAATAAAACCTCTTACTTAAGCACTAAGCACAGGTCTAATGTTCATCATAGATCCAAATGAATGAATCCCATGTTTCCTCTTACCACATATATTTGAAAAACAATAATAAAAACGCATCCCATTCTTCAGCAAGCAGTATTTCTTTAACATGATTTATTGGGTGTTCATGAACTGGCTATTATTCTAAGCTGAAACTGCTTCCTCCTTTGACAGAGCCATCTCAAAGAGCAAACTTATTCCATCTGTAATCCAACCCAGAATTTGAGTTTTGAACATCTTTTGAATTTCTTAACTGTATTAGGAGGCTCTATCAATATTATAGTTAGAAATTAAAATCTATTTATAAGTGTTTTCAAGTGTTTCATAGAGATTTTGTAATTAGACTGCATACAATTAGCAGTCATGGACAAATAAAAGTATTTTAAAAAATTAGATATCATTTTTATGAAAAAAGTATTTTTGCTTTACATTTTTGGTTAATACATGTTTCTATAACTAAAGCAGAAGTCCAACTCTATTTACTAATATCTAAGGGCAGACCTCAAATGCTGTGAGTGGGCAACCAAAGTGGAGACCAATTTCTCTAAAAATGCATACAAATCAATGGTTGGTTAACTACTATTTATGACATTTCAACAAAGTTTATTTTTTTATAGAAACAAAGCAAAATTCACTTGATTATAATATAAACTACTTGTTCCCGAAACTTGGTGATAACCAGGCTGACCAGCACCTTCAATGGCAACATTAAGAACTTCACATTCCACACAGAGGGCACACCTGAAGTGAAAGCCCAGGGCCATAGGTAGAGCTATGAAGTATCTGTGCAGTAATCATACAAGATCTAACCTAAAAAGTGAATAAATATACATTATTTCATCATCTCTTTTCTAATGTGCTGAAATCTTTTTCAGATTGCTGAATTTGAAAGGGTTCAGCAGCTTATAGACAAGTTTACTGAAGGCTGACAGGGATATCTCAAGAAGGAAACATTAATTACAATGTCAAAGGGCATTGCAGACTCAGGCCTAAATTAAATACAAGAGGTCACAGAATGGTGGTAAAATGTCCATAGAGCAATCTAATTCAGGGGATTGCCATCTATTCTGTGTGAGAATGTCAACCAAAGATTGCGGAGTTTCAGGAGCACAGAGGGAAGAGTGGTAGAAAGACCATCCCATATCCACAAGTTTAGAAGTTAATACTTAAGTTCCAGTTCATAAGTATCATTTTTAAAAGTTGAGATTTCATTTGATAAGCAGGGAATAGATGTCAGTATATGTTCAGATATATAGAAGGCTATCAATTTTTATAATTGTAACTCACCCTTCTCTGCAAAACCCAGTATTGTGATATGCTGAAAAGGTGAATTAAAACAATAGAAAAACTTGAATGGATAGATAATGAAACTTCTTCTAGTGTGTTGATAGTGGCATCTGGATCCAGAGTAAAAAATTTTAATCTCTATTCTCTGCTGGCTTTCTGTATACTGCAGAGATTTTTCTCATTTTGTTTGGTAAATATACCAGCATAGTTGGACAGAATTCAAAACCTGCAATCAGAGTTGAGACAGGATTTATAAGAGGAAAGTGTGAAAAAGAATAAAAATTTTAAAATAATGTCATGCACATGGAAAAATAAAAAATGAGATCAGAAGTTAAACTTCATCAAAAAATATAATTAGATGATATAATGGAATTGAGGTACTTTAGGAAATCTAAGAAAAATGATCTGAAATTGAAAAGAAGTTAATATTGCTTCTCAAGACATTTAAATTTTTTTTAAATAAATCACAAAAGTTTTATACAATCCAAGAAATGAGAAGAAAATGGGAAAGCTATTTTTCCATATTTAATTTATCCAAATACTTTTGTTTGTAAGTCAGAATTTTGCCATGTTTACAGCATATTTTTCTATTGCAATGAATAATATACTGGTGTTGTGTACCACATTTTCACATGCCCATCATAAATATTTCTAGTGAATATCCACAAATCCATTAACTACTGCTACTTTCCTGTACCACAGATGTCATCAAAAGCCAGTGGTGTCCTTCTACTTGAACAAATTTTTAGAACTATTATGCTATCTTTTTTCCATATTTTTACTGGTGCATTATACTTATACATAATAATGGGATTAATTGTTAAATACTCATGCATGCATAGGTTATAACAACATAATTTGATCAACATTGTTTTTAGTATTTCCACTTTCCTTTCCCTCCACTCCCTTTCTCCCTCTACTTTCCTCTACTATACAGGTCTCCTTTTTATTTTCATGAGATCCCTCCTCCATATTTTGTTCCCCCTTTTTCCTCTCTAGCTTCCACATAGGGAAGAAAACATATGACCCTTGAGTTTGGCTTATTTCACTGAACATAATGCTCCTACTTCCTTATAGTTTCCTGCAAATGACATAATTTCATTATTCTTTATGTCTGAATTAAACTTCATTGTGCAAGTATGCCACATTTTTCTTATACAATCAGATGTTGATGGACACCTAGGCTGGTTCCATCATTTGGCTATTGTGAATTGTGTTGCTACATACATGGGTCTGCAAGAATCACTATAATATGCTGACTTTAACTCTTTAGGATAGATATCTAGGAGTGATAATAACTGGGTCATATGGTGGTTCCATTCCTAGTATTTTGAAGAAACTGCATACTAATTTCCATGGTGGCTGTATGAATTTATAGTCCCACCAACTGTGTAAACATGTTCTTTTTTTCTAAATTCTTTCCAACATTTATTATTGCTCATATTCTTGATGGTTGTCATTTTAGCTGAATAGATGAAATCTCAATGCAGTTTTCATTTGCATTTCCCTAATTGCTAAAGATATTGAACATTTTTTCATGTTTATTGGCATTTTGTATTTATTCTCTTGAGAAGTGTCTGTTTAGTTTATTTGGATTATATGTGGGTTTTTTTTTTTTTGGTGGTAAGTTTTTTGAGTTTGTTTTATATTCTAGATATTAATCCTCTGTCAGAAGAGTAGCTGCAAAGATTTTCTTCCATTCTGTAGGTTTTTTTCTTCACATTTCCTTTGGGGTGCAGAAGCTTTTTAGTTGATGCCATCCAAATTATTAATCTTTGGTGTTATTTTCTGAGCTTTAGGTGTCCTATTCGGGAAGTTGTTGTCTGTACCTGTATGCTGGAGTGTTGACCCTATATTTTCTTCTAGCAGTTGCCAAGTTTATGGCCTAACACTTAGGTCTTTGATCCATTTTGAGTTGATTTTTGTGCAGGTTGAGAGATAGGGATCTAGTTTCATTTTCGGCACATGGATAACCAGTTTTCCCAGCACTATTTATTTAAAAAGCTGTTTATTCTCCCATGTGTGTTTTTGGCACCTTTGTCAAGAATCAGATAGCTGTAAACGTGTGGACTTGTCTCTATATCTTCTATTGTATTGATGTATGTGCCTGTTTTTACATGCAGGTTTTTTTTTGTTGTTGTTGTTTAGTATGAGAATTGAATTCAGCAGCATTGGACCATTGAGCCACATCTCTAGCCATATTTTGTATTTTATTTAGAGATAGGGTCTCGATGAGTTGCTTAGAGCTTTGATAAGTTGCTGAGGCTGGCTTTGAACTCTCAATCCTTCTGCCTCAGCCTCCTGAGCTGCTGGGATTACAGATGTGCACCACCATATCTGGCAACATGCAGTTTTTGTTTCTACAATTCTGTTATATAGTTAGAAATTGGGTATTATGGTGTCTCTGGCACTTTGGGTTTTTTTTTTTGCTTAGAATTGCTTTTGGTATTATGAATCTTTTATTATTTTGTATGAATTTTAAGACACTTTTTATTTCTAGTTCTGTGAAAAATGTCATTGGTATTTTGATGGGGATTACATTGAATCTGTATATTGTTTTTGGTAATATGGTAATTTGAACAATAATAATTCTGCCTTTCCTGCCTTTCCATGAACATGATTGGTCTCTCTATCTTGTAGCATCTTCTTCAATTTCTTTCTTAAGTATTCTATAACTTTCATCTTGTTGGTTAGATATATTCCTAGATTTTCCTTTCCTTTTCTTTTCTTTTAAACACTCACTTTTTAAATTTTTTTTAGTTGTAGATGAACACAATATCTTTATTTTTATTCATTTATTATTTTTTATGTGGTGCTGAGGATCGAACCCAGGGTTTCATGCATGGAAGGCAAGCACTCTACCACTGAGCTACAACCCCAGCCCTCTTTTCTTTTCTTTCTTTCTTTTTTTTTCTTTCTTTCTTTTTTTTTTTTTTTTTTTTGAAGCTATTGTGAACAGGATTGTTTCCTGTTTTTTTTTTTTTCCCAGCAAATTCATTATTGGTGTATATAAAAGTTATGGTATCATTATGCTATTTTTAACTGTACAAAATTGCTTCCTTTCCTGTTTTCTTAAAAATAAGCTTAAGTTTTAAAAATATACAAAAGTGACTATTTAAATGACATTTGTGTAAATAGTAAATTTACACTTAAATTTAATACGAAAGGCCAAATCCAGAAGATTTTACATTTTAAAGAAATAAAATCTGAAAGAGAATATAATTGTCTTTGTATAAAATTATATACTTAGTCATTGTCAAAAAGTATTTTTTTTACTTTAGGACTTGAAATTTCTTGCAGCCAAGATCAACAGCTTTCTTGGAAAAGCACACATAGTCTTAGGACCACATTTTGAATAAAATGTTCCCTCTGTCAACCTGTTTTTAACTAAGCTCCTTAAAATAACATTAAGTTGATTTGAATCTTCAGCTTTCTAATTAAAGCTTTTGAACTCAAAAACAATCTAGTGGTCTGTGAAATGTTACTCAAGTACATTCTTTGATAATGACATGAAATAGAGGTATAATAAAATTCAGTGCCTAATAGGAATTATTGGCCTTCAAGAGATACCATCACAAAGTAGATTATATCAGAAACTGATAGGTACTGTTTTTTTAGAGGAAAAAATATGGAAAAATTTAATTAAGATATCTCTACCATTGACATATTTAGTTTCTTCTGGAATATTTAGAGTCGGCTGGTAGAATACTGACATTGTAAAAGGAAAGAAAATCCATCAGAGGATAAAAATGGATATCTATTTTGGCTGTTGTTTTAATGAGTTTTTATTAGAAAACAGGTTAACAATTAGTTCTGCAGGATTGAGGATACTGCTTTTACCTCAGTGACTCTGGTCTGCCTTCCATTCTGATAAATATTTATGAGCATATTTTGTATTATTGACAGTAAAATATCATTTGGGTCAGTACTTTCTCGGAAGGGTTGGAAATAAAAGATTGCATTTATTGAATTCCTTAGGGACCATGACTTTCAGTATACCTCTTTAAACCCTTATGGATTTAGGTGCCTTCAACTTGACATCTTACAGTTTTTAAAAACAGAATCCCAATATGATGAAAAAGAAATGGAGGAATAGTAAATTTGGAAAATCAATTCTTTCTGATAATATGTTGGCATTAGGGATGTGGGGCTGTGTGCTTTTCAAAGCTTTTCCAGAGTTTTGCTTTAAAGATCGATGCCTATGCTTCAAGAATGCAAAACATTACACAGTGTGCATGAAAAGAGAGTTTTAGGGTTGTGGTCAAAACTGAAACATAATTAGCAGGAGATGTACTGATTTATGATATAATTTTTCCGTGTAGTGATTTTTAAAAACATATGAAGATGCCCTAAATAACTCATTTGAGCTGTTCTTGTTCTGTCCTAGGTTATTCCTTAACAGTCTTCCTGTGGCTTCTCTCTTGTGCCTTTTCCTTTCAGCCTGGCCTAACATAGCCACCCCAGGAATCCAGTTAAGCCTAAGAGAGATCGCCTCACTCCTTTCAGACTCCTCCAAAATTTTCCCATCTCACTTAAAGCCAGAGTTCCTCCAAGTCCCAACAGGATTTTTTTTTTCGTTTTTTCTTACCTCTCTGGCTTCCTTTAGTAACCAATCTCTTTTAAGCTCCCTAAACCATGATAGGGATGTTCCTTCCTCAGGGCCTCATGTTTCCTCAGATATCCTCCAGGCTCACACCTCTTAAACCTTTGTTTTCCTCATCCCATGTACTGTATATTTTATTTATTTATCTTGTTTATTATCCCTCTTCCCCACGAGAATTTAAGCTCTGTGAGGCTCTTGTCTGTTTTGTTCACTATTGTATTTCCAGTGCTTAGAATGTGATCCCGGTCCACTGAACCAGGCTCATTTTAACTCATTAAAAATTCTCTCACTAGATGCAGTAGCACATGCCAGCAAGTCCAGCTACTCAGGAGGCTGAGGCAGGAAGACTGCAAGTTCGAGGACAGCCTTGGCAATTTAGCAAGACTCTGTCTCAAAATAAAAATTTTTAAATGGATTGTGGATTTAGCTCAGTGATATATTGTTTGCTCAGCATGTCTAAGGCCCTGAATTTAATCCCCAGTACTGGAAAAAAAAATCCGAACTCATGTATGAATGAATAGGAAGAGCCTCTGCCTCCACTCAGGTTTGTCAGTGCCCCAGAGAGCAGCAGGAGTACTCCTGCACTAAATGAGTGGGCTCATCACTTGTTGCATCAAGGGAGAATGCACTGGTACCTCTAGGAACCTTGGGATTTGCAGTGAGAGGGTGTTGGAAAGAACCTATTGTAGGATTTAGGTTTTGGTTGGGTGATAAGAGGGAGGGTGTGAGGAGAACAGAATGCTGTCAGAAGGCAGAAGCATTTGGATGTTTGAGTAAAGAACAGCCATCATTCATTTGTCATTCATTCTAGGTTTAGAATTAAAAGGTGGCCTTTTTTGTTGTTTTATTTTATTGTGGTGTGACAATGAATCTGCCTCAGTTTGTCTTCTGTGAGGTTGTCTATGTCTGATAGGGAGCCACTAAGCAAGTGTAGGAAAGGGGTGAGAGAAGAAATAGGAATAAGTATGAGAGGAAGGCTTCTTTGTAGACTCTTAAATTTGGACATGGAAGGCTTGTCTCCTGCCAGGGGTCCCCTTGCCCACCCTCTTCTCTTTCCTTAACTGTCAGTAATGAGGTGAGGTCCCATCTTCCTGTTCCCGTGTCCCATTTCCCCCTCAGTGGGGCAAGATCTGAGCTGGGAAGCAGAGGATGGTGTGCCAGCAGCTATGTGTCCCCATCTCGGCTGGCTCTTCTCTCAGGGGAGGGTCTGGAGAAAGCTCCTTCCCTTCCCTTCACCCTGTGGCTTTCATCCAGGTTGGTTTCACTGGCAATCATTTATCCAGGGGACTTCAAAGGGTCCCCACAGAAGATTCCCTATGGAAGGAAGGGAACTAGTTCTTCATGTATGTTCCCTAACAAAACTTCCTCCTAAGAAGAGAAATGCGAGTGATGAAATTTAGGGGACAAGTGAGGATTAGACATCCCACTCATCCCTGCTCTCAGTGTCTTGCCAGCCCCTCCTTGGTTCTACCAATTAGAGATTTGCTTAAAGGAGCAAACCTTCCTGGGATGATTTGAGGAGGCCGTGAGAAAGCAAAGGTAGTGTGGGCAATGAGGCAGGCTACACCATGCTATAGGCTATACCATGCTACAGGCTATACCATGCTACACCAACCAGACCAGATACACTCGGGCCATCACTGGGGCTGTGATGGCATGGTGGGGTGTGGGGAAGGGTCTTGAGGAATTCTGAAGCAAAGGGTGTGGCGTGGGGAGGTTCCCTGGTAAAGGAAGGGGAGGTAGAGAAGCAGAGAGTTTGACTGCTGGTGGAGAAAGGGGGATGAAGCAAGTGTCTAGGAGGTACCAACAGGAGGGACCATGTCCCAGCAAGCTATGCTTCGTTTGGATGGTAACAGGGTGCACCAGAAATCTGAGACATCATAAACAGAAGAGCTTACTTATTTAAATTTGCCTGTATTCATTTTATCAGGAGCTATGCCTGCCATTGTTCATGTAGTTTGCACCCCTGTTGAAAAGGATTAAGAAGAAGAAGAATATTCCAGGATATACAAAGAGACTCTTGTAATTTTGTAATAAGAGCTTATAGATGTTCTGTGGCAAAGATGAGGGGGAAAAATAATCAGTGGCAAGCTTTGTTTTGACTAAATATGAAAGCAGAAGGCAGTAAAAAAACAAAAGCAGTTTGGGGAGAATAGAATATATATGTCTACAACATCTTTGTTGTATGCATATATAGTCTTCTCAAACAGACCCAAATATGAAGTTTAAAGAAAAGTACCTCACCCATTAATGAACCTATATGCGGATCCATATTTTTTTTTTTACCCTAAAGTAGAATAAAAAAAAAATCAAAGAGAGTAGACAGCTTTGAATTCCACAGTGATTTTTAGAGTCATAAAATTATATTCCTTTCAAAACAGGTTTCCTTCAAACCATAATTTGGACCTTCAAAATAGTATATTTCACATTAGTAAATTGGGTAATCTTACTGATCTTTGCATTATAGAGGAATAAAGACATCTATTCAATGAATAAAAATTTCTGTTTCTAAAGTCTTTAAAATGGCATTTTGTATATGTCAGTTCACTTATAACTTCTTAAATGTCTTATAATAGTTTCATAAATTACAATTTTGGTTCACTTCATCAGTGTCCTAGGCCTGAGAAATACTGTGAAGTTTGGCTGCTGACCCCTTGTGGTTAGAAATGATAGTTACATACAACACAGGCACAGGGTTTTTGTTGGAGGAAACAGAAACCAAAGCTTCCAGGGTTCAAGCAGAGTTCCTGGTTGTAAGCAATCAAAACAAAGCCCAGCTGCTTTAACAGTAAATTGCTGTCCCGTGAGGACAATGATGTCACTTAACAGTAACCATGGACATCAGGTTCTGAGTGTCCCTGAGGCTAGCTGATTCTGGACACTGGAATTTCTTTCACCACTAAGCAACAACACCTCTTTGAATCCCAACATTCCAATCTAAAATCTAGAATAGGATACATCTAATTGGCCAGGCTGATGTCCACCTCATCCCTTCAGCTGAAAGGAAGGCTAGCAAAACATTTGGACATCTTGACTTACTTAGTGAAATCCGGCCTCTGCCACCCACTGACACAGGCTCAATGCAGAATTCATTACAGAGGAAGAGACTCCATGTCCTTAGCATTTAGTCAAAGGACACGTGGTGTCTACTATCAATATCTCTGTGCTAGGCATAACCACAATGCATTCTCATCCTTTTTTTTTTTGTAGAAGAATGTAAAGTTTTTGTTGTTCAACACTTTGATGAGTTCTTTAAAAAAATAATCCTTATGTAGTTGTTTTATAAACAGATAACTAAGAAGGAAACTTGAGAAGACAGTTGCTCTTCTTCCCCTCTCTTACCATCCAAGGTGCTGACTCTCATGTCCATTCACATTGAGTTTAACGTCTCTGGAGCATTTCTTGTCTTTCTTCCTATCTGCTCCCCTATCCCCAGGGTGAAGCACTTGCTTAACAAATTAACATTAATATGTACTACTTGTTCCATTGTTACAATTTTACATTGTCTTATCTTTCATGCGATGTGATTATTAGTCAAGCATTTTCAACTTCCCAGGCTTCAATTCCTCATTTGTAACATGCAAATGCAATTATAAACCTTACATAGTTGTTACAAGACTTAATGAGATACTATTTGTGTATCACTTAAGCCCAGTGCCTGAGATTCCGTGGGCTTTCCAAAATGATGTAAAATATTATTTTACATTTTTTTTTGGAAGGCAAGAGATACATCTCATTTATTTATTTTTTTTACAGTGTCTGCTGCTCCATGAATGTTAAATTGCATTGTTTGTTGCTGAACAGAAGCCTGGTCACTATATTAGCTTCTATATTTGAATTTATTTATGGGTATCTTCAAGATTTTTATTCTGGGAAATGAATATTTTGTTATATTGTATACATGTATGAATACGTAACAAAGAATCCCAACATTATATATAATGTATTAATACAAATATATAAAAGGCCTTAAATAAAAATGTACTTTAAAAAATATAAAAATATAATAATAATGTGAGTTCACTATTTGAGTCTTTTTTATCAAAATAATCACTACAGAAAATTAAATCTCTCCACAGGCCTTCTGGAGTACATTAAAGCAGAAGATAGCGTAAGTTTTTATCTTAACATGAAACTATTATTTGAAGGACAATTAAGGCTTTGTGTTGTTCAGCCAATACATCTTACAACATGGGTACTCATATTTTTTATTCTGAAGTCTATCTCTTCTCTAAAACCCGCCCGACTCCCAATTTATCAAAGGAAACCTTTTATAGCTGCTTGGAATGCTCCAACAGATCAGTGTTTGATAAAGTATAATTTAAGACTGAATTTGAAAATGTTTCAGGTGATCGGAAGCCCACTGGCCAAGGCCAGGGGGCAAAATGTCACCATATTTTATGTCAACAGATTGGGATATTATCCATGGTATACATCACAGGGAGTCCCCATTAACGGGGGTCTCCCCCAGAACATAAGCTTGCAAGTGCATCTGGAAAAAGCTGACCAAGACATTAATTATTACATCCCCGCTGAAGACTTCAGTGGACTTGCTGTTATAGACTGGGAATATTGGCGACCCCAGTGGGACCGAAACTGGAACACAAAAGATGTCTACAGACAGAAGTCAAGAAAGCTTGTTTCTGATACACAAGGGAATGTATCAGCTACTGATATTGAATATTTAGCCAAAGTGACCTTTGAAGAGAGTGCAAAAGCTTTCATGAAGGAAACCATCAAATTGGGAATTAAGAGTCGACCCAAGGGCCTTTGGGGTTATTATTTATATCCTGATTGCCACAATTATAATGTTTATGCCCCAAACTACACCGGGTCATGCCCAGAAGAGGAAGTCCTGAGGAACAATGAACTCTCCTGGCTTTGGAATAGCAGTGCTGCTTTATATCCTTCTATTGGTGTCAGGAAATCCTTTGGAGACAGTGGAAATATTTTGCGCTTCTCACAATTTCGAGTGCATGAATCCATGAGGGTCTCCACCATGACATCCCATGATTATGCTCTGCCTGTATTTGTCTACACAAGACTGGGGTACAGAGATGAACCTTTGTTTTTTCTTTCTAAGGTAAGAAATTCCTTGCCCAATGGTAGGATATTTTCTCCTCATCTCTAAAGGAAACATTTCTTTGATAATTATGAGAACACCTCACTAATGGGCTGTAAGAGCATCATTCTTCCTGGTCTATTGACTCACTTGGACTTTTCATTTATGCAAGCTGAATTTTGATGATCTTATCTATTATTATTCTTTTAGTGTATTTAGTATGGCAGGAAGCTGCTATGCTTCCTGAGAGCTGGTTTTGATTGTACTCCCTTGTGACTAGCCCTTATGGAAAATTGCTGAGATGGTTGGTGGAGAATAGTTCTGAAAATTGGAGAGGGTGTTTTAAAGTGGAGGAATTTGCTCATGCACATACAAGTGGAATGAAAGACATTCCTGCTTCTGTCCTCATCTTTGCAAATATCAAGAGAAGAAAAAAGCAGTTTCTTTTAAAGGCATAATACCAGCTTTAATAAAAGGTATAAGGGAGGGACAACAACGTCAATGTATTTAATGCTTCTAAACTGTACATTTTAAGTGACTAACAGTAAATTTCATGTTATGAATTTCTATCACAATTTAATTGCTTTTTTAATTTTAAAAAGGTATGAAGGAATTGAAGATCTGCTAAATGTAGGGGAGTCTACAGATTTAGCCATCTGGGTTACTGTTGCCTTTAAAACCACAACTAATAGAAAGTTGGTAGAGTGCATGGGTTTCTAAATTCAATATTTAAATCACTAGTAGATAGTTTTATAACCTCGGTTAAAAGTTCAGGACTGCCAATTTGTGATGCAGTGATGTTTTGATATATCTTACCAGAGGCACTTCTTTTTTTCTCCAGTATTAAAAATTCCAGCTTACTGGCCTGTGTTAAAATATAAACATCTCCTCGGTGTTAGGCATCCTAAGGAGGAGGCAGAGGAAACACCCTGTGTGGGCTTGACCCTGACCTGTGGTTATCTGTGGAGTATATATGAGTAAACTATATTCATCAGAAGGAGAAATGGTGCATATGTGTGAAATATGAAAAAAATGCTATGCCGCTGGCACTACTCATGAAATAAGGAAAGAAAATGTTTCCATTGTGAACTAAAATTCATGCTACCCATAAAAATCATCCATACATAATTGAATAAGGAATAATAAGAGGCCAGGGTGGTGGTGTACACCTGTAGTCCCAGAAGCTCAGGAAGCTGAGGCAGGAGGATTGAGAGTTCAAAGCCAGCCTCAGCAACTTATCGAGGGCCTAAGCAACTCAGTGAGACCCTGTCTCTAAATAAAATATAAAAAAGGGCTGGGGATGTGGCTCAGTGGTAAAGCTGTAAATCGCCCCTGGGATCAATTCCTGGTATCAAAAAAATAAAAATAAAAAAAAAATAGAAAGAATGATAAGAGTTCAGTCCTGTTTGAAAGGTTTAAAAAAGTTATCTCAATTTTTAGAAAGTAATCTTGATTCTAGCATTGAAAGCTCAATAGAACCTTCTGTGAAGCTTTTCAATGTTTAGTTCCAGCAAGTTCCTTTCTTTAGTGATAATAAATTTACTTTTGGAAGAAACAATAAACATTAAAGTACAAAGTGTTCCTTTCAAAAACATAGTTTAGACTACTTGTACATTCTGCACATTCTGCCAGCCTTAGGTAAACTTCTTTCTTTAGTAGCAATAACTTCAGAAATGCTGCTGCTTTCTTTCACAGGAAAGAAGAAATAGCAGTTTGGGTCTCATCTCATTCTGCACTCTCTTCTGTTCTGAAAGGCAGGCTATTTTCCAAGTATTTTAAACCATAAGCATACCCACCTTTGTACTCTAGCCACCATAAAAATCTGCCCACAAAATTTTAAAAATCTGAAATTCATTTGTATCAAACCCCAAATGACCATTAAGTGCTCCCATTTCTGACTTTCCTATAGATGTCGGCTTTTTAGAACACAGACACACACACACACACACACACAGACACACACACACACAGGTAAGGTTAGAAACAGGATTTACCAGTAAGTAGCAAATCTCTTCATCTTTCTGAACCTCAGTGCCTCAGTGTCTTAATGTCAAAAACAGGACAATATCTCCTACCCTATTTGCCTAGCATAAGTCCAATGGAAATCAAATGCAAAAGAGTATATGGAAAATTGAAGCACTACAGAAATACATATCACTTTTTAACAGGCATCAAAGCCTTAAACTTAACCATGGGATATCTGAGGGAACAGCTTAAGGGAATAACAGTATCACCTTGTTTCCTGCAGAAGTTTCCCTGTTCTACCTAAAAATAAATGCAACCTTTATATTAACTGATGGTGCGGTTTACAAAAATAGTGACAGGAATTTCTTTGGCTGTAGGTTTAAATATGATTATTCCTGAAATTAATTAGTGTTTCTTTGTTAATGGGAACTCATTAGTAAGGCTCCAGCTCCCCACAGTGGGCACTTACTTACATGCATTCTGGTAAGCTTCAGAGACTGAAACCCTCTGGAGTCCTCTGGGTGTCCCTACCTTACATTTCTGAAGCCTTGATTTGAGCCCAAGAATCAAGGGGAGAGGCAAGGCAGCCCTGTGCCACACTGGGACCCAGGAGGTTCATTTTGGCTACCTGGGTTTTGTTCTTTTACTTCTCTTTCATGTGACAACATAGTGTAGCTCATGCACTTAGGTGGTCCCTCCAAAGGCATTTTTTTTTTTCTGTGACTTTCCTAGCAGGGTAGTGCTCTTGCTTTACTGACTTCAAAGCACAGCTGCTCTGTGATTTATTTAGCATCCTGCTCTCTGTCAGTGACAGTGCAATAATTTGGTGAGAAATTCTCAGTAATATCTGCTGTCTTCTGCTTATCTTGGTCAATGTGTGCTTGAACACGTTGCCATTTGTAATCAGTCTCAATAAAGTGTTTCTGATAATGACCCTCCTGAAGGACACATTGAGAAGAAACCAACATCAACTCAGATGGCATGGCTGTCACCACACACAGCCATCATTTCCATATGGATCAATAACCTATAAATACAAAATGTTTGATGACAGTGCTTTTACCTAAAGGAAAGCTGTGGGGACATCTGCCCCTCTGATCACACCATGTGATTATCACCCTGCATGCTCAGGGATGTTTCTGTGTGAGTAGAGTAAGAAGTTCTGCTAACTCATGTCTGCTAGAGCCAGCAGATGACACAGGCCCTGCAAAGTCTGTGGTCTGGGTGCTGCATGGCTGGCTTCCCTCTGCTCCTCTTCACCGGATCACTGACAGTTTTCAAAATCCTTGCTTTTGCATGACTTCACTTGAGCGTTCCCACACCTCTTCCCTTTCCTTCCATGCTGGCTCTCACCTGTTCAGCGGACATGGTAGTCTGAGGAATAGAAATGGATGTGAACCTAAAAGGAAAATTAGTTTAAAGCAAAATTTCTTCCCTTTTGAAAATGATCAAAACACTTTCCAGAAAAACAAAGTTAAAAGACCAACAATGGAAAACTTTCCATCTGGTGGGTAGGCTGTGAAATGTCAGGGAAAATCATCTCTCAAGTATTGGTATCACAATAGACTGGTCAAAGCAAAATAAAATTTAAAGTTTTTGGTTTTTTTTCCACCAAATGACCATTTTCTATCATTTAATCAGTGGAAATTCATCTTTGGAGTAAAAGATCAGTTTGGTATTCTAAAGAATAGGAGAATGTATTATAATTTAATAAAGTAAGAAAACTACTTCATATATTCAATTATTATTATCCCACCTCCTCAAATGCTCTAGATCTACTTAAACAATAATCTTTCAAGATGACAAAAATCAACATTTTTCTTGCTAAAATTTTGTTTTTATCTCTCTTAAACATACTTGGAAAAATCCTAGTGACTTTGCCATTGCTACATGAGTCATAAATCAAGCCCAATAAGTCAAATACTTTGAAATTAAACATAGATAATTTCAGGGCCCAGATGCAAAGTATGGACAAAATCAAAATCCAGGAGACTTAACACTGTCCCTTTCTCTGTTTTTAGAATTGAGATTGAAACCCATCTGAGTCACTGTGGAGGTAAATTTCCACAGGGGCAAAATGGAGACCAGAACTTGCTAAGAGAATTATATTCAAAGAAGGAAAACTTTGGACTCTGTCTATGTATCATATACATATAGCTAGTTTGTGGGTATGTGTCCCTAATCAACTTCAAATAAACAACTCTTGATGACTATTTACAGTCTAAATGTAAATAATATCCTGCTACAAAAACGTTTTAAAAAATGTTTATATGCTGTTTCATATGATTATAGAGTATGATTTTGAGCACGTGTGATTATAGCTAATAACACTATGTTTATTCCTTGTAGTGATTTTGAATGTGGTTCATTCCACATTTGTGTTACTCAACAAATGTGAAGAATACTTTCTACAGAGTTTATGGGTTCAGTCCCAGCTCTGTTATATTGAACACAGACTCTAATCCTCATACCTGGTGGGTTGCTTTACATTCAAATTAATAATGAACTCTACTCTCTTCAATCTAGCAAGATCTAATTAGTACCATAGGAGAAAGTGCTGCCTTGGGAGCTGCAGGCATTGTGATTTGGGGAGACATGAATTTAACCTCATCTGAGGTAAGTAAGTACCTTGAGGGTATATATTAAGAATTTGTTCTGTTTTCCTATAGAGCTTGTTCTGACCAAAGCTCTTATGATCCCCAGGATAAACCTGTTTTAGAATAAAAGTC
The DNA here is from genome assembly GCF_047511675.1 of Marmota flaviventris. NCBI lineage: Eukaryota > Metazoa > Chordata > Mammalia > Rodentia > Sciuridae > Marmota > Marmota flaviventris. Next base: position 50,683,884 of record NC_092498.1, read on the forward strand.
CAAATTAGTATCTGGTACATAATTAGGGCTCAGTAAATATTATTAGCTTTTGTAAAGATAGTAATCATGACACTGACATTTGTTGAATATTTGCTATATTCTAAGGGTATAACTAAGAGATTTGTGTTTTGTTTGCTTTTGGGTTTGCCCACTTACTGGTCACCTGAGGTACTGCATATCATCTTCTTTTATAGATGAGAAGGTGAGAGAAAACTGAACTAGTTAACAGCTAGTTAGACTAATTAGTGGTGGGGCTGACATTAACTGTAGTTGGTTTGATGCTGGAGGCCTTGCTTTTAGCCATGTGAAACACTATCTTATTTTGGGATATTGAAACAGATGGTAACTTTTTAATCTCCACATTGAAGTTATTTTTTCTCTATAGTGAAATCAGCTGAAAATTAATAGTACTTAAAATAAGATATAAATGTCTTCTCAAATTTCTCCCAGGTGAGATACTATTTACTCCAAGAAATCTTTCTAGGTTTCCCCAATCCCCATTAATTGCAATCTCTTCTGTATTTCCAGATGTCGTTTGTTTATATCTCTATAGAATAATACATGTTGCCTAGAATTATAATACTAATTGATTTTTTTGAAATTTCATGATGATCTGATATCATTCTTAGAATTTTACTGGCTAAATTTGTTGCTAGTGAGACATGGTACATGAAACTGTTTATAACTGTGTCCCTCCATGAGAATTAGATACAAACTGAATGCTCAATTCCTGACTTTTCTGGCTTGATATTTCCACTCCAGCCCCCATGTGGCTCCTGAGAAGGGCTTCATCAGGAAATTGTGTGCACCACTCAGGTGGCCTCTGTTTAGAACACATAATAGGAACCACAGGCACACGAATTACCTAGGCAGTCTCACAGGCTCTCCTGTGTTTGAGTTGTGCATAGAAACATAGAACCCAGAACAATCAATGTCGAAGCATAATTAAGAGGAAAATCCAGAATGTTCTACAATAATTCAGTGGAGCTCTAATGATGGAGTTTAGAATCTCAATCACATAGAAAGGAACCACATACCTGAAGACAGCAGCTGGGTATGATTTCTAATTTGGGGTTGTTCTTTCCTTTTGGCAGCCATTAACTTGGGAGCTAGAAGGAGAGAAAAAGGGTGTTAATTGGAGGAAGGCAAGGTCCCCTTGTACTCTGGGGCCCATTTTTCAAGTTCAGTTGTTTTGGTCAGCTAGAGCATCTTCTTCATCTTCTGTCCCTTAGACCTATCCCCTTTCTGATCTGAGCCCCCCAGTGCCCAGAAGCCTAGGAGTCCACCAGCTGGAACCATGCCACCAGGTCAAGTCCAGAGAGGTGCCTTGTGGGTCTTGAAGCTCTAATCCTATCGGAACTGAGAGACACACTAAAATCCATTTATTTCTACATTCCCAGGGCAACTGTACAAAGGTGAAGCAGTTTGTGAGTTCTGATTTAGGGAGCTACATAGTCAACGTGACCAGAGCGGCCGAAGTGTGCAGCCTTCACCTCTGCAGGAGTAACGGGAGGTGTATAAGGAAGACATGGAAAGATCCCGATTACCTCCACTTGAACCCTGAAAGTTATCACATAGAGGCCTCTGAGGATGGGGAATTTACTGTGAAGGGAAAAGCATCTGATACGGACCTGACAGTGCTGGCAGAGAAATTTTCCTGTCATTGTTATCAGGGATACAAAGGGGCTGATTGCCGAGAAATGAAGGAAGCTGATGGCTGCTCTGGGGTTTCCCCTTTTCCTGGCTGGCTAATAACACTATGTTTACTCATTTTAGCAGGTTATCAAAGCATTCAGCTGTGAAGTAATTGAGCTTAAGGGGAATTGTGTGGCCTCTAGAGTAAACCCTTAGGGAAGAAATGAAACCGATGACAATTTTTTTCTTTCATAATTTCCTTTAAGAGCTATTTTAAGCAGACATTATGTATGTCCCTTAAGAAAAATAGAAACATATTATTTTATTTGTGCCTGATTTAGTTGGAAACCAGATCTAAGAATACAAATTGGTGCCCTCCTCTCCTTAATACTTAAATCGTATTTAAATTAAAGCTAATATATTCTAGACTTTTCATGAATGTATGTACATGGAAGCATGCATATAAATATTAAATTATTGATTTCAAAGACTATTTTTCTAGCTAGCAATTTATTTAAGGATAGATCACTAAGTAATCATCTGATTCATCTCAGGGGTCACCACCTCAAGGCATGACCTAGTCAACTGATCCATCAAAGAAGATCAAATGCAGAATTTCCATTCCAGACTCCACTCCACCCTAGGCTTCTGCTTCCCACCTAGACTTATCGAGTTACAGAATCACTCTTGACATGGATTCTCCTGAGAAGGTGGGAACTGAGGCAAGGGGAGTTGCCCTCAGCTCATTGCAAAGGTTATCTATTCAATCTGGTGCCTCTCTCCCTCATGGGAGTCCTTCTCTCACAGATCAGAATACTGTGAAAGACTTTGGAAAAATATTCTTGCTTGCCTAGACTGGTGATGCTGTAGATTCAAAAGTTGAAGCTGTGTGAATAAAAATGCGTTTGGTAACTTTTGCAAGCAAAAATCATTATTAAAAAGAGATTTAATGAATGACATTTAAGGGAACCAGAAGTGCTGTTGAAATGAAGGTATGTGAAAATATTAAAATACTTTTTCTTGGCATGCTTTCATCTCCCAATATATATGAGTTCGGAGTAGGGGATTTAGAGTCTCTTTGAATCTAATTGGAATCATGGCTTCACTGCCTATCTGGTTATATGATTTCGGGAAAGTTATTTATGTTCCAATTTTTTTTTCATCTGAAATTTGGAAATATAATTCCTACCTTGGTAAGTTTTTCTGAAGAGTGAATGCAATAATACATCCCTTGCATGCTTGGACTTTTAGCTGTTAGTACATGTTGCTGATTCAAAAAGATCTCTTGATTGACAAAGTAATGGAAAAGCTCAGAATAAAACAGAGTCTTGAACAATTTCCTGTTTCTGATTCTGTGTTCTGTTTATAATCACTTGTGATTTGTGTTGTGCTTGTGGGAGACACCTTCAATGTCTTCAGGATTTCCTTTCCTGAAGACAATCTAATGGGAAGATAAACTTTTTGAGATTTCACTAGTCACCTCATGAGAAAGGACTTTCCAGGTCACTCCTACTTCATTTATTCATTCATTCACCAATTTCTTCACTAATCAATTTATTGAGCATAGCCATTTTCTAGGCTTTGGCATACATCCTTGGAAAAAAACAGACAAGGGTCCTTGCCTGCTTTTAACTTACATTCTAGCTGAGACAGACAGACATTAATTACACAGGTAAGTGATTTATATCATATGTTAGAAGGGGGTGAGATCTATGAGAAAGAAAATACAGCAGAGAGCAAAGTGGCAGTGGGTGGAATTCCCACGTGCTGGTCCTCATCAAGGAGAAAGTTAGCTCAGAGGATACTTGGGGGAAGGATGTTTCTGGGAGATGAGACAGCCTGTGCAAATTTGGTATGGGCCTGGTGTATTCAAGAAAGATCACTGAGGCCACCAGGACTGGAGTATTTTCCTTCACCATCAATTTCCCTTTGCTTGTTCTTTGGTCCATTGCACTATTGCCATCTGACACAGAATATATTACGTATGTGTTTATTTTCTGTTTTTGCTAGGCCTGGCGTGGTGGTGCATGCCTGTAATCCCAGTGGCTGGGGGGGCAGAGGCAGGAGGATTGCCAGTTCAAAGCCAGCCTCAGCAACTTAGTGAGGCCCTAAGCACCTCAGCAAGACCCTATCTCAAAATTTAAAAATGTGGCCTAGTGGTTGAGCACCCTGGGTTTAATCTCTGGTACCAAAACAAGACAAAACAAACTTATGAAATATTTTCTGTTTTTGCTCACTAGAATGTAAACTAGGAAAGTGAGCTTCATTGTGTTCACTGCTAGAACACTATTTGCTATTGCTTGGCTGCCTGGCACATATTCAGTGTTTAGGAAGCATTGATAAGTGGAGCAATCAATGCAGAAACCTGAATCAGTGGAACCTATAAATGTACAATGATTTTAAAAGAATTCCCTTTACTGCACATCAATAGTAAGTTATTGTCATTCTCAAGCATTACTGTTTTACTCCTATTCTAGCACATAAACCTACGAAATCAGTCTAACTAGCCTATGAAAAGTTCAGACTTAGAGAGAATAAGTCACAAGGCAAACTCAGGCAACCAGTACAGAGCCCAATCTGGAATTCCAGTTGCTAAGTTTTCCTTCCATTATAACTTTGTATTCCTTGTCATGTAATTAAATCCAAAACATTTGTTTGGTTTCAACTATGAATTTAATGCATTTTAATTTTTCTTAATTTAGGCCACTCCTACTAGTTATGTTCAATCCATTTCTGGATCTTTCAGCTGTAGGTTCTCTGTGGATTTAATGTGGTTCACTGCTTCTGGATAGGAAATCCACCTTTAAGGCTGCTTAATGACCTTAGCTTCTTAGGAGCATTCTAACTTCCCTTTATGGAAACAACAAGGTATTTACTCAGTCTCTCCACTCTTTGCTGTTTTTTTTAAATATATATATATATATATATATATATATATATATATATATATATATATATATGATAATAATGATATCTTTTGTCTTTTTATGCATGTTTAATGACATAAACTAGGAAACAGTATAAAAAACAACACATAAAAAACCCTATCTCAAATGTTAGGTATTATCAAGTGCTTTGAATGTTGGTCCTCATCAAAGCTGTGATGTTATCTTTATTTGGAAGTATAAAAAATTACATATGACTCAAGAGGAGTAGAATCACTTACAAAATGTCACAAAGGAGTACCCAGTTCTTGAATCTTTTCTTTTGAAACTTAAACTAGTTATCTTTCTATCATATCTCAGCATAAAATGTAAAGGATGTATTTGTACTCATTCAATCCTTTAACCAAATTACAGAGAAATATGAACCACAAATACATTGTATTATCAGGTATTCGGGATTTTTTTTCCCTTTGGAAGAAAAATTCTTAAATTAACCAATCTACTGGCAATGTATCCATTTGATATACTCTAAATATCATTTACTGATAATGTAAAGCAGGTATCTTAGAAAGATAACCAGATCCAGTCCTAGGACTTTAAATGTACATGATGAATTGAAATATCATTATAATATACGGTAAGACCACAACCAGTGAACAGAAGGGTTATATGAAAAGCACTCAGGAATCAACTTAAAGAGTCTCCCACTGCCAAAGGTGGGAAAACAGCTAAAGAAATTTGAAGACACCTAAAGAAGTAATTGCAATGGGACAATATAGTTCTATTCTTAGAAGATCCAAAATGCTCACCAGAAGACTTCTAGAGGTGATAACAAATTCAGTGAAGTGTAAGGGAATGAAATAAACATTAAAAAAACAATAGCTTTTCTATACCCAAAAATAAATCTAATAAAAAAGAAATCAGGATAACAATTCTGTTCACAATAACCTTTAAAAAATGAAAAATATAGCAACCTAGTAATAAATCTAACAAAAGAAGTGAAAGACCTTTAAAACAAAAATTACAGAATAATGAAAACAGAAATTAAAAAAGACACTAGAAGATGGAAAGACTATCCATGTTCATTAATAGTCAGAATTAATATCATTAAAATGACAATATTATCCAAAGTGAAAATTCTATTGGTATTTTGGTGATCTCAACCAAAATACCAATGGCATTTTTTATGGAGCTAGGAAAAAAACAGTCCTAAAATTCACACAGAAAAATAAAAAGACTCAGAATATCCAAAGCAATCCTAAACAAAAAAAGTAATAATGCTGGGTTTATCAGAGTACCCATTTCAATTTATGCTTCAGAGCTCTAGTAACAAAAACTGCACGGCACTGGCATAATAGACACAGACCAAAGAACCAGAATAGAAGACACAGAGACAAACCCACATAGATACAGTTTTCTGATATCTGACAAAGGCACCAAAAACACATGTTGAAGAAAAGACAGCCATCTTAACAAATGCTGCTGGGAAAACTGGATATTTTTATGTAGAAAATAAAAGTAGTTCCTTATCTCTTACCCTATAAAGTCAAGTCAAAATAGATCATAGATCTAGAAATCAGATCAGAAATTTTATAATTGTTACCTAGGGATAGCACTCCAACACACAGATGCAAGCACAAAGATCCAACACAGAAATCTCAACAGGATTCTTATGGCTTAAGAAATAGTACCAAGAATTAATAAATTAGATGGTATCAATGTTAACCCTTCTTTATAGGAAAGGACATGATTAATAACAAGAAGAGAGCCTTCAGACAGAGAGAAAATTTGCCAGCTACTCTTCTAACAGAGGATTAATACCTGGAATATATGAAGAACTAAAAACAAAACAAAACAAAACGAAACCCTTAACACCAGAAAACAAAAAATCACATCAGTAAATTGACCAAAGAGCTAAATAGACATTTGAGAAGGAAGGAAGAATTTCAAATGGCCAACATCTTTAGCAATCAGGGAAATGAAAGTCAAACCTAGACTGAGATGTTTTCTCACTTCAGTTAGGAGGACAATCATCAATAACACAAATAATAATAAATGTTGGCATGGATGTGGAGAAAAAGGAACACTTATACATTGTTGGTGGAATTGCAAATTAGTTCAACCACTATGAAAATCAGTATAGCGATTCCTCAAAAGACTAGGAATGGAATCACCATATGACCAAGCTATACCACTCCTCAGCCTTTATACAAAAGAATTAAAGTCAGCATACTACAGCTCTATACACATTCTTCTTTATGGCAGTGCAATTCATGATAGCCAAATTATGGAACCAGTTTAGGTGTCCATCAACAGATGAGTAGATAAAGAAAATGTGGTACGTAGACATCATTTTAGTCATCTTTGCATCACTGTGACCAAAAGACCTAACAAGAAGAATTTAAAGGAGGAAAAGTTTATTTTGGTTCATGATTTCAGTGGTTTGGTCAGTGACCATGGGGCCACTGACTCAATGGCTCTGGGCCTAAGATGAGGCAGAACAACACAGTGGAAAGGCATGACCAAGGAAAGCAGCTCAGGATGTGACAGGCAGAAAAGGGGGGAGGGAGGGAGGGAGGGAGGGAGGGAGGGAGAGAGAGAGAGAGAGAGAGAGAGAGAGAGAGAGAGAGAGAGAGATATCAGCTAACCAGGGACAAAATATAAACCTCAAAGTTATATCCCTAATAAACCTACCTCCTCAAGCCACATCTCACCTCCCTACAGTTACCATCCAGTTAATGTATATCATTGGATTAATCCACTGATAATGTCATAACATCTCTTAATCCAATCATTTCGCCTCTGAACATTCTTGCATTGTCTCACAGATGAGTTTTTTATGGATACCTCAAATCCAAACCATAGCATATCAACAGAGTTTTATTTGTTCTTGAATTAGAACAAAATTATGCGATTTGCAGGAAAACAGATGGAACGAGAAAGCACCATGTTAAATGAAATAAGCCAGACTTAGAAGGTCAAGGGTTGTATATTTTCCCTTACATGTGAAAACTAAAAAGGAAAAAGTAAAAATAGGGACCTCATAAAAATAGAAGGGAGGCCAGAAGAGTAGAGGAACAGGATCTAGATGAGGTAGGAGGAGAGAGAGAAAAAAAAGAGGTACTGGGGATGATATTGATAAAATTATGTTACATGTATGTAACAGTATGTCACAATGAATCACACCATTATGTATAATCATAATGCACCAACAAAAATGGGAAGAAAGAAAGAAAGATAGAAATACCTACAGAGTTGAAATATATCAGGTATATTTAAGATTATATTATTTAAAAAAACTTGAAAAAATTAAAAGTTATAGAAAATTCGTATGTGAACTGGACACACTGTTTCCTTCTGAGGGCCCAGGTGCCATCATTTATTTTCTTCTAGTATCACTTTGTGCAAACTTGAAATGGGGGTTTGTTCTCTGTGACTGGAAAGTAAAAGCTCTTTGGTTATCATTGGGGCTACTTATTGCCTTCTGCCCCACTAAAATACCTAGTATCGTGATTCCTTTGATGAATCAGTTTGACTGAGTCACAGGATGCATATAATTTGGTTAAACATTATTCTGGATGCATCTGCAAGGGTGTTTCTGGATGAGATTGACATTTGAATGGTAGGATAAGTAGAGAAGATTGTCCTTCCTAATATGGATAGTCCTCATCCAATCTGTTAAAGACCTGAGTATAAAAAAAGGGCAGAGTAAGGGAAAATTCAACTGTCTTTGTCCTGGGACATTGATTTTTTTTTCCTGCCTTCAGATTTGGACTCAGACTAGAACTATATCAATAGATCTCCTGGTTCTTAGACCTTTAGACGCAGACTGGAATGATTACCATCAGCTCTCTTGGGTCTCTACCTTGTTGCCTGCAGCTCTTAGGGCTTCTCCGTCTGAATAATTGTGAACACTTAATTATAATATGTCAATCTCAGTCATTCTTACAAATGTGTCCCCTATTGGTTCCATTTTTCTATAGAATGGAAACTAATATATTGAGAAAAGCTCTCAAATATATTGTTACTTCCAAAAGACAAGCATTAGCAAGGATGCAGAGAAATTGGAACCCTTACTCACTGTTGATGGAAATAAGAAATGGTGTAGCTACTATAGAAAACGGCATGGAAGTTTCTTAAAAATTAAAAATAGGATTATCTTACTACCCAGCAGTATTACTTTGGGGTATTCATTCAAAAGAGTTGAAATCAGAGGGCTGGGGCATAGCTCAGTAGTACAACAATTGCTCAGCATGTTCAAGGCCCTGGATTTGATCTCTAGCAACACACACACACACACACACACACACAAACACACACAGAGAATTGAAATAAAAATCTTAAAGAGATACTAGCCCTCCCATGTTTAGTGAAACACTATTTACAACAGACAATATGTTGAAATGCCAGAAAGATTTATCAACAGACAAATGGATAAAGTATATAGTGAATGTTGTATTTCTAATGTATTACTTGTTACATTGCACCTAAGAACAACAGGGTGCTAGGTCCCTCCACTAAAGAACAAAAAATTTTCTAATTTTAATTTGTGTGTATTCTTGCCATTTATACAGTTAAGAAATTTATCTTTACTTCCTTTTCTACTTAAGAAGGGAACAAGATAGGAAAAAATTATCTTTTTTTGCCACCACTGTATCCTGCACAAAGGGCACGTTCTCATATCTGTATTATCCCAGTCACTGAAACTTCCTCAAGGGTGGCGACTGTCTTGTTCACTCCTATCCTCCAAGGCCAAGCTCAGATTAGGTGCACAGAAGCTGTTTTAAAAATGTTTGTTGGATAAAACAGAATATAAAGATTCAGTTATTCCTGATCCATGATGAAAAAAAAAAAAACAAAACACTTGGAGAGTTGTCACAACATTGTCACAACATTCCTGGGCCTACGACCTGCATTCAAAAAGATCTCTAATTCACTATATTATGAATTTCTACAAAAACATGCACATTAAAATAAATAACAAGAAAAGAAGAAGTAATGGGAAGAGCAGTAATTGGAGTTCTGGTTCATATCTTGAATAGTAGCAGTAGAAACAACTAGATTGTCCTCAGGAGTCATGAGAATCATAACAAGATGTTAATCTTTCTTTCTTTCCTCTTTTCCCTCCTCTATCCACCCTACCTTCATTATTTCTCCACTCCTTCCAGTTAAATTGCATTTCTGTTCCATATTTTGGCCTCCCAAATTAAACATGATGACTGTATTTATTGTATGAAATTTATTTAGATTTAGAAGCATAAATCTTTTGCTTTTTCTTTCCTCATTCTACCTTTTTCCTTTTATATATCAAAATGTCTTTCTAGCTTATTTTTCCTTTTTAAAAAATATTTTTAGTTGTTAATGGACTTTTATTTTATTTATTTGTATGTGGTGCTGAAAATCGAACCCAGTACCTCATGCATGCTAGGCAAGCACTTTACCACTGAGCCACAACCCCAGTCCCCACCTTTTTTTTGTTTTTGTTTTTGTTACTGGGGATTGAACCCACAGTTCCTTTACCACTAAACTACACCTCCATTTCTTTTCATTTTTTATTTTGAAGTAGGGTCTTGCTAAATTGCTGAGGCTGGCCTGAAACTTGTGAAACCCAGCTTCAGCCTGCTGGGTTGCTGGGATTACAGGCATGCACCATTACACCTGACACTTTCCTTCTTACGGAAAGTCAATCTTTTAGAGTTCCATTACAACAATACATTTTTAGAGCATTTTCATCAACCCCTAAAAACCCTTGGGCCCATTAGTGGTTAGTATGCATTTTCTCACATACCTCAAAAATTTTATAGAAATACTAAGCTACTATGTCTCTGCAGATTTGCCTATTCTTGATATTTCACACAAATAAAGTCAGAAAAGATGTGACTTTCTTTAACTGGCTTCTTTCACTTAGCATAATGTCTTCGGATTTCACTCATTTTTGTACCATATATTTATACTTAATTTCTTTTTATTGGGTTATTTTTATTTTTTGGCCATGATTTTGTTTTCTTTTTGAGATGGCATCTCAGTATGTTTCTTAGGCTGGTCTCAACCACCTAGATTCAAATGATCCTTCTGGCTCAGCCTTTGTAGTAACTGAGACTACAGGTAGACAGACATACTAATGTACCTGGCTTATCTTTTATTAATAATGCTACAAGCATGTGTGTGTGTGTGTGTGCGTGTGTGTGTATGTGTGTATATTTGTGTCTGAATGTGTGTTATATTACATACCTAGAAATAGAATTGCTAGGTCATACGTAATTTTATGTTTAACTGTTTTTCAGAGTAGTTTCACCATATTGCATTCCTCTATGTATGAAAGTTTGGATTTCTCCTCATTCTCACCAACAGCAGTTATTATATTACTAGTTATTTCATTATAGATATCCTAGTGGGTACGAAATGGCACTTAATTTGGTTTTTATTTGCATTTCCTTAATCACTATTAATGTTGAGCATCTTTTCAAGTGTGTTATGGGTAGAATTGCCCACCTTCATTCATGTATTATGTCTAACCCTTAGTACCTCAAAATGCAGCTGTTTCTGGAGATGAGTTCTCTAAAAAGGTAGTTATAGTTAAATGATGTCATTAACTTGGCCCTAATTCAATATGACCAGTGTCCATATAAGGAGTGGAGATTAAGACGCAGACATTCACAGTGGGAAGGCCATGTGAATATAGAAGGAGAAGATGGGCATCTATAAGATAAGGACAGAGTCACTCAGGAGAAACCAATGCTGTCATCATCTTGGACTTCTAGCCCCCACAATGGTGAGGAAACAAACTTTTGTTGTTTGATTCACTTAATATGTAATAGTTTGTTATAGTAGCTCTAGAAAACTAATACAGTGAGGCTTTTTTTACCATTTGTATGTATATATATATATATATATATTTAAACCTATTTATATTCTTTACTTATTTTAAAAGTTTTTTTTAAAACTATTGTGTTGCAAGCATTATTTATGTATTCTAAATAAAAGTCCCTTATCAAATATATGATTTGGAAATTTTTTCTCCCATTCTCTGTGCTTTCTTTTTGCTTTCTTTATGATATGCTTTGGAGCACAAAAGTTTTAAATTCTCAACTTTCAATTTACCTAATCCTTTAATTTAATTCAGCATTTTTTTCTTTCCTTTTGCCTTTTTTTTCCCCTTGTGCTTTTACTGATGTCCTCCAGAGAGCATCTGCATTCATGCCATCTGTGAGATATAGATGCTGCTAGGGGGAGCTACTTTGGTTTCCTTTGAGAGCCCCAAGTTTTGTGAGAATTATGAGGATTGGATGAGAGATTGCTAAAGGTCTCAGTTCCACTGTAACAGCATCCAGATAGGCTAAGGTTTATCTTTTGAAGTCAGCAGTGATATTAATATGTGCCCTCAAGAAATCCTGACAAGAGTATTTTTTTGCTTTTTGAACTCACACTTCCTAGTTCAGTCTGAGTCAGTCTTCTGGGGCAAAGGATTGTAGATTTCCCCATCTTTCCTGTAAAATCAGCATTGCATTAAAGCATGTTTTATCTAAAATCTAATAGCTTTGTAGTACAAGGATATTTGAGAATATCTAGTTATTATCATATTACCATACATAGTTATCCTGAGCCAGTGTTTTCTGAATGCTAAATATTGTGCTCGTTCTGTACAATACTACACATAGTATTCTGTGAAGCACCACAGAGTCTTGCAAAACTACAAGTCGACTATGGAAATACTCAAATTTTAAATGTTAGCATTCTTGTTAATATGTCTATGATTTCAAGTTTTTAACTCTAATCAAAGGTGGTGTCAATAACTTTTTGTATGTTTACCAAGATAAAAGGATTTCTTAAGTTGTATAAGAGAACTTATCCCTCAATCAAGTTACTGTGGTAGGTCAAGCGCGCAAGCTTTTTTTGTTTCTGTTTTTTTTAATTTTTTTTTCCAACTAAAAAGAATAAGATCAAGAAAAGGATGGTTCTGAAACTTTTCTTTAGGCCCAGAATTTCACAAAATAATTCTGGTTGAATGTTAGTGTATATATAAATATTTCAATGTATATTTCTCTATTTCATTTTGGGTATATTTTACCCTTAACAACGAGTTAACTCTTAGTTATCTAGATCTTTACATAATATGTCAAGTAAGCACATGTACAAAATGTTAAACGTGTCCTGGTGAATGTTCATAAATTAAAGAACTCCTAAGAACTCCTGTCTTGTCTTCTGACTGTGACTAGTGTTCTAGTCTTTCAGCAGCCTACCTGAGTGTACTTCTAAAAGTGTCTACACTTAATGGCAATAGCATTAATATCTTATGAGTTTAATTTAAAGTGGATCTTTTAGTCATCTATGAAGAATGATCATGCATAAACACAAAATACTAAAAAATATAAAGTCAAGAACTTCCTTAGAAATATTCTTTTAAAAGAATGAAACCAAAAAGATTAAGGGATTTCTCAAGTTTACAAATACAGTTATTATTGGAACTAAGATGCTAGTTCTGGTCTCTTATTTACTAGTCCAGTGTTTCCCCGAATGTATCTAAGTCTGCAAAGAAAGCAGGTGATGTATAAATGCAAAAAAAAAAAAAAAAAAAAAAAAAAAAAAACCAACAACAACAAAAAAAAACAAAAACTAAATGAAATTAATTAAAATGAATTTAAGCTAGTAAAATTGGGGTGAAATAATCACATGCCAAAATGTGGAAAAGACTCATTATGACATTTAAAAATTAGTGTAAATTGAAAATGTATAATTATATATATTTATGGTATACAAAGTGATGTTATAGCTTACAAATACAACGAAGTCAAACTAATTAACATAGCCATCACTTAAAATACTTTTTGTGGTGAAACCATTTGAAATTTACATTCAATGATTTTGAAATTTAAAATAAACTATTATTCACTTTATTTATTAGCTGTTCAATAGAATTAGAAAAGCTTATTACTCCTGAATGAGACTTTATGTTCTTTGATCACCAGTTCCCCATATTTCTCACCCCTTTGGTCTCTGTAACCACCCCTCTACTCTCTGCTTCTATGAGTTTCTTAGATTCCCAGTATAAGTGAGAACATGAGTTATTAGTCTTTCTATTCCTGGCTTATTTCACTTGGCATAATGTTCTCCAATTCTACCCATGGTGTCACAAATATTAGCATTCTATTCTTTTTTAAGGCTGAATAGTTTGCCATCAGGTAAATGGATCACATTTTCTTTATCCACTTACCTGTTGGTGGACATTAGGTTAGTTCCATGATCTGATTATTGTTTACAGTGCTTCAATGAACATGAGAGTGCAGACATCTGTCCAACAAAATCATTTCAAATCATTTGGACAAGTAACCAGAAATGGGAATAATGGATCATATGGTAATTGTATTTTGAATTTTTTAAGGAATCGCCATACAGTTTTCCATAATGAATGCACTCATTTACACTCTTACCAAAAGTGTATAAACTTTTCTTTTCCTCCACATCTTTGTCAACACTTGTTGTCTTTGTCTTTAATAATACCCATTCTGATAAGTGAGAGGTGATATTTCATTTTGGTTTTAATTTGAATGTTCTCAAGAATTAACTTCATTGAGCAATTTTTATGCATTTGTTGGCAATTTTTTTGTCTTTTTTCAGATATGTCTGGGTACAGTGTTGCATACTTGTAATCACAGGGATTTGGGATTCTGAGGCAGGAGAATCACAAGTTTGAGGCAGCCTGGGCAACTTAGCAAGAGTCTGTCTTGAAATTTAAAAAAAAGAGTTTAGGGTGTAGCTTACTGGTAGAGTGAGTGCCCCAGGGTTCAATTCCCCATACCAAGAAAGAAAAGGGGAAAAAATAAAGATAGATAGAAATGTCTATAGAGGTTCCCTATAAATTTGTTAGTGGGTTGTTTTCTTGCTATCATGCTGTTTGAGTTTTCCTTATGTATTTTGGTATTAACCCTTTTTAAATGTGTAATTTGTAAATATTTTCTTCCAGTCTTCAAGTTGTCTCTTTAAAGTCTTAATTATTTCCTCTGTAGCACAGAAGCTTTTTAATTTGTTTTTATAGTATTTGTCTATTTTCTATTTGTTGCCCATGCTTTGGGAGTCATATTAAAACAGTCATTGCCCAGAATGATATTGTATAGCTTTCCTGTTTTCTCCTAGCAGTTTTACAGTTTCACGTCTTAAGTTTAAGTCTTTAATCTACTTTGAGTTGAATAGTGTACATTGTATGAGATCAGGGTGTAATTTCACTCTTCTGCATGTGGATATCCTGTTTTCCCAACACCATTTATTAAATAATTTTTTCCCATTGTGTATTCTTTGTACTTTTGCCAAAGCTCAACTGACCACACATGAGTGGGCTCATTTCTAGACTGTTTTAAATGAATTAATCCATTAGTTAATATGTTCATTTTTCATGCCAGTGGCTTTTTAATAACTATAGCTGTGTAGGATACTTTGAAATCTGTATGATGCCTCCAGTTTTGTTCCTTTTGCTCACAATCATCTTGGGTATTTGGGATGTTTTGTGTTCCCCTATGAATTAACTATTTCTATAAAAGACAATATTGCAATTTTGATAGAGATTGTATTGAATAGGTAGAAAACTTTGGGTAGTATGGAATATTTAATAATATTAATTCTTCTAGCCCACAAACGTGGAATGTCGTTCCACCTATTTGTGTCTTTCTCAATTTATTTCATCAGAATTTTATTTATTTTTTAGTGTACAGTTCTTTCACTTCCTTGGCTATATTTATCCCTAAGTATTTTTTGTAGTTATTATAAATGGGATTGTTGACGTGATTTCTTTTTCAGTTATTTCATTATTAGTGTTTAGAAACTCTATTGATTGCCTGTTAACTTCATATTCTACAAATTTGCATTATTTATTTATTCTTACAGCTCTTCAATGGAGTCTTGAGAGTGCTCTATACATAAGGTTATGTTGACAATATACTTAATCTTTTCCTATACGGATGCCTTTTATTTCTTTGACTAATTGCTTTGGCAAAGACTTCTAATATTTATTGAATAGAAATGATTACAGTAGGCCTTGTCTTATTCCAGATCTTAGGAAAGTCTTTCCACTTTCCCCATTAAATATAATGTTAGTTGAGGGCTTATCATATGACTTATACTATGGTGGCATACATTTCTACTATTCCTAATTTGGTGAAAATTTTTATCATGAAAGGATGCTGAATTTGGTCAACTGCTTTTTTTTTTTTTTTCATCTGAATGAGACAATCTATTGTGTTTACATCAAACATCACATAATTGGACTTGGACATATTAAACCATACTTGCATACCCAGGGTGAATCCCAATTAATTATGATGAATTATATTTTTAATGTATTGTAGAATTCAGTTTGCTTGTATTTTCTTAAGAATTTTTGCATACATGTTTATCAAGAATACTGGACTGTAATTTCTTTTTTTTTTTTATAAAGTATTTGTCTGGTTTGGGTGTCATGATAATTCTGGCATCATAGAATGTATTTGGAAGTATTCCTCCTTCTTTGATTTTTTTTTGGAAGAGTTTAGGAAAGATTGATGTTAATTCTTCATTAAATGTCTGCTGGAAGTTGTCAGTGTAGCTATTTAGGTTCTGAAGGATTTCTTTGATGGGGTACTTTTTACTATTTATCAAACGTCCTTATGCATTAGTCTCTTCGGATTTTCTATTTTTTTTTTTTTTTTCATAACTCAGTCTTGGTAGGTTGCATGTCTGAGAAGTTTCCTATTTCTCCTAGGTTATCCAACTTGTTAGTTCCAAGTAGAATGACTGAAGAAATGCAATATAGTCTCATAAAATAGAACCCTTTTTAAGATAAAATAGTTCCTGCTGCTGCTGCTGTAGATAACTGTACAGGAGACTCCTATAGATCTCCCAGAAACCTTACAAAATTTGAAGAGTTGTCTAGAGGTCATTACCACAGAGTAGGAGCCCAAATTGGTATTATCTGTACCTGCTCCCTGCCCTATTGACTTGTGTTGTCCTAAGGTGCTTCAGGTCAGCAAAATCTTGAAACCAGACCCACTGGTAAAGTAGGTCCCAACCTGGAGCTAGCAGTCACTACATATTTCTATTCTGTCTTCATTTCACCATACTCACATGGGTGACTATAACACCATAGCCCTGGCTGCTCAGAACATAGACATGAGATAAAAGCTGAGTCTCCTGCTTCCAAAACCTACACAGCTTCAAGGAAGAGCTTGACTCACACAGAGGGGATTTGACACATAGGTGATTGCCTGCATTTGCCAGGGCTTGACACTAGAGCCAGACAAGTATTGACTCTGTTGCCCCAGAGAGTCTACCACACAGCTGGCCAATCATCAATGTCCATGTACACTTGATTGTGGCCTGATATCCAGCCAGAAAGCAGCCCACAGTGAATCTATCAGAAGGTTGGATGACCCATAATACCTGTGTATGTGTGAATCTAACTTGGAAGGCTTTCAGGTAGGGGCCTCAACCCCCAATGAGTTCACCACACAGTTGACTGACCCATCATGCAACTAGGTACCTGTGATCAGCCCGATAGTCTGTGAGAGGGTGGTGCCAGCAACCTAGGCCCCCAGTGGAATTTCAGGATAACAGCCAAAGAAACTGAGTCTACCTATAATCAAAACTAGCACATCAAACCCAACTGATTCCTTCACACTCATTTGCAGGAAGAAAACCACTTCCTATGGGGAAAACCTCCATAAAACTGGAAAAGGTAACTGTTGTACTAGATACATGGATATATCAACATAGAAACACAAGAAACATGAAAATAAAAACAGAGTTTGAGATGAAACTGGATTCTTCACTTCTCTTGGTAGGTGGAGACTATGTAAACTGCAGGCCTCTGCAGCAAAGAAAATCTGTTTTAGGAGATGCCTACCTGAGTCACTTCTGAGGATCAGAGTTGGCAAAGCCTGATTCTTCTCCACTACCATTGAGTAGTGTGTTGCAACTGTCAGGTTCTAGCTCTAAATGGTGGACTATGCCCTTCAGTGTTTCAATAGATCCCCATCAGTTCACTGCCAACTTTTTCTGGGTTCTTGTCTCAAAAATCTGAAGAATGAAATTCACTGGACAATGGAAGGCAAGGATGAAAGGAGTATGATTTATTCAAGTCTGAAGAACAGAAACGGAACTCTTGTAAGGCAAGAGGGGATCCAATAGGGGTTGCTGCCTGAGTGTGCTAATCTAGGGTTTTATATAGCATTTGAATCAGTGCTATTGGTCTAAATATATGCTAATCAGGGCTTGGAAAAGTATGTTTTTGGGTATAAATTGCTGGAGTCTGAACTTCATTCAGGTCTGCCCTGTTTCCATTTTCTTGCAATTGATTGGGAAGTGGGAGGTTGAAGTCTTCTACTCATGAGTGCTCCAGTGTTCTGGCTCTGGTGCTGTGTGCAGCAGGCTTTCTCACTGGGCCCAAGCTAGGATGCCACGGTATGGTATGACAGGTTGGCATGCCCTGCCTTCCCTCAGACCTGGCTTGCTGTGCCTGAGGCCCACACTGGTGTAGTAACAGCCCACAATGCTGGGGCCTATGCTCACTGCCCATGCTTCAGCCTGCCTAGGCTACCACTCCAGGAAAAGAGCTTGGCTTCAAAAAGGTTACAGCAACTAGAGGTGAAGAGGTGTGGGTGAGAACTTGACAGCAGAGAAAATAACACCCAGTGAAATCTAGCGATTCAGCAGAATAACAAAGCAAGTGGAATACCCCAGAACTTTGAATCTGCTACATGATGCATGGGAAGAGAATTCCACCTTCAGAGAGAGAGTAAAAGTGAAAGAGAATCACAGTATATTGTGGAATACTGCACCCTGTAGGTGAATAAGTCACAAGTTAACTTTAGAGAAAATAATCACTGCATCTCTCAGCAAACTTTGAGTGTTAAAGCCAAGAGCCAGCTTGAGATGGGTCCTATTTTCTGAGTCTACCCTACACAGGGAGACAAGAACCCAGCATAATAGTTCAGTATTCCTGTGGATACCACACTGAATTGTCTGGGCAGCAGCCACCATGAGACAGGTTTGGCTTGGGGGAGTGTCTCAAACACAAATCTACAGTTTCATGCTATGGGGAGCATGGGCTGTGTCAGGGAAGGGAATGGAGGAAAATATACTGTAGAATTAACGGTTCAGTGAAGCTGACTTCAATGACTTAAAGTGTAACCAATCTCATTAGGTTTGCTATAGGTTCAGGGGTGAAGGTTCTGTGATCCAGGGTAGGAGATCACTTGGATTCTGCAACCCCACTTTCAGAACTTGGTGGTTCACTTGCTACCTTAGCCCTCCAAGGCATCTGGCCCTGAGGTACACAGACTAAAATTCTTGAGAACAAATATACATATGTGGCAGCTTACATTCTATACAAATTTGGTCAGGGAAAATTCTTGCTGGGCTTTAACATTTGCCACCCTTATCCCCAAGGTGAATGAACTAAACTGAACTCCAGAACTAAAAACCTATGGAAAGAATATACACATGGCATGGCCAGCATTCTACCTTAACTCAATCAGTCAGAAATGCCTGACACAGTATGCATTCACTCCTAACTCATTTGGCAGAACCTGAAGGGAGTTTCAACAAGCAGCACCTGGACTATTGCCTCCCTTCCCTACCATATCCGGAAGATTTTAACCTTAGAATATCTGGAGAGAAGATTAGGTTGGCATAGCCTGCTATCATCCACCCCTGCTTATATTTCTTGGCTTGGATGGATATTTGACTCTTTTTTTCCCTCGGTCTATTCTACCTGCCTTCTGCTTTTTAATTTTTTTAATTCAAAAATTTCCTCTTATTTTTTCTATTTCTAGTTTTACTGTTTTCATCACTCTTTTCTCTTCCTCCCTCCCTCTCTCCTTCTCTCCCTCCCTTTTCCCAGTGTTGGAGTTGAGCCCAGGGCCTTGAATACATTGGGAAGATGCTTTGTCTCTGAGCTACAGCCCCAATTCAGCTGAGAGGAATTCAGACCAGCTCTGGACACACCTTCGTCTTTTTCAGATGCTGATGAACACTTCTACTTCAATAAAAGTGGAGACATAAGCTCCCAAATGTCAGGAGTGCACAACTAGCAGGAGGTTGAGGTTCTTCTCTTGTGCAGATACCCCATAGTAACTGCAGAAAGTAAATAACACAAAGGTTGCTGATTGCACATCTTGGGTCCTCTACAGTGATCACAGCTATACTTGGTAAGATTGTGTAGGGCTGGTAAGAATGAAGGTGAGTGTCACAGTGAGAAAACTGGGATTCAAGCTCCACTCCTCCCCACATACCACCTAAATCTTCAGTTTCCAAAGGACAAGAGCTTCACACAACTCAGGCAACCAGCATGACAATCACTTGGCTACCACACTTACAGTAGGAGTAACCACAGAGAGCACATTCCACATACTCTGATGCCTAGGTCACGTCTACATGAAGTACGGGTGTTCCCACTCTTACAAGACTTGCAAAAATATTAGGTATCTCCAATTCTGTTACAATGCACTCTGTGCCCCAAACCATGAATCACAACCAGAGAAGTTACAAGGAGGTACTTTGGAGTCCAGTTGGAATGAACTTAACATTACACAACAAATTGATACCCAAGCAGAAGAAAGCTGCGTACTGAGAAGGCCATCACATAAAAGTATAAGAGATATGCACCCCATTAAATGTATAAACCTTAATATAGAATCTCAAGAAATATGAAAAAATCTTAATATGTGACCTCCTACAGTTCATAATTTTGTGACTGCAGTTTCCAAAAATATAAAAGTAGATGAAATGCTAGCCACAAAATTCAAAAGAATGATTGTTGAAAAGCTCAGTGAGGTCCAAGAAATACAAACAAACAGTTGGATAAATTAAGAACTTCATCTGACTCAGAATATGTATTTTATAAAATGATTTGTAAATCTGACATTCATTACTGAATTATGCTTAAAGTTTAGAAAAACTGGATAATTGAGTCGGGTACATGATCACGCATTTACTTCGTCTATTTTTGTAACAGACAGTTCTGGTCCTCGTGATATGTCATTTTTTTTAAAGTACAAAACTTTATCTAATGGCATAACATCACCAGAGGCCTATTTTTTCCTAAATAAATTCATATATGCTAACCTGCACTCCCATCTAATAAGATATTAATGTATCACTGATACAAACAGAAAAACCAGACTCATATATTATTAAAAATTTTGAAATATATGGTCCAAAAGATCTGACTTTATTGCTTTTCATATTCAAGATCAAAGTGTTAGTTTATTTTGGGGTTTTCTTTGTGGTATGGAAAGGATTATTCATCTTTTATAATGGTTTCAGTTTCAAAGAATGTTGCATGTTTGAGTGAAAATAAGATTTTACTGCCTCTACATTAAGTAAGAAAAAATGACAAATGACACATTTAGAACAAGATAGAGGTCACTGAGAACACTTTGGATTTTTAAACATTTTTACAGTGTTAACAACATGTACCTGTATGTTAAAGAGATGATTTTGAGGAGCTACTACAGGTTAGGTCCCTGGTTCTCAGTAACCTGTTTTGTGAATGCTTTCTCAATAGTAATGGTCCTTTACTTTGGATGCATATTGTAGTTAACTTGAAGAATTTGTAAAATCCAATGCCTAGGTTTTACTATTGGCATGGCAGTGTAAGGAGCTCCATAGGCTATTCTCATGAATATTACAAAGAAAAATATATAAATTTTAACTCCCTGGTAATGGCACTAAAAGTATACGGCACCAGAAGAACCATTTATTCAAGAAAATCTACCAAGGCACAGTAAGAAAATCTGCTAACAGTTGGTTATAGCTTAGGAAGTGTCATTCAGTAAGACAGAAACTCCATTCCTGATTGGGATAACACAGGACCCCTCTTCTTGCAGCTTGCAGTTGGAGGGATTTATTCTTAGGAGGAACACAATGCCAGTATTTATCATCCTAATCCCAGCTGTTGCTGAAGTTAAGTTCTAAGCAATAATATTCAATAAATGGGGAATACCATCTTCTTCCCAGCCCTCACTCTTGACTTGAAAATGCAATCTTGGGAGCAGCACCAGTGAAACTCCTGGGGCCCCATCGCTCTTGCCCTGGCTCATCAGGTGGACTTGAAAGACATAAGCCCTGAAAAGCTGAGGCTACTCTCATCTCCACTGAGTGCTCAGGTCCTAAAGCAGGAGCTGTCTATCATTCAGGAATAAGAAATCGTTGTCCCACTTAAGTTCCAGAGTTTAGGCCCAGGGAGGATCTGCAGGCAAAAAGTTGTCTACAGAAAAGTCAGCCCCAAATGCTTTCCCAAAGACACTGACTTAATTTGTAATGGAGTATGGAGAGGTCCAAGCCCCTAAGGATGCTCTAAACACAGTAGAGGTTATGATGAAAGTCACTTAGGAGAAGGTTGATTAATTGATTAGAGATATGGATTTAATTGTAGATTGGCAAGTTTTCTGGAGAGAATCTGAGACAAATAGAATTTGAAGGCCTAAGAAAAAAACTTAAAACACTAGCATTAGGAACTCCTTCTTCAAAGGAGATGGAATTTGTCTGTATAAATCTATTCCTCAGGGAATTCCTCTGTTGTTAAAAACAATAGAGCAATCAGTACTCTACTGATAGAGCTAAACAACTGGGTGTAGTAGGGAAAGAAGTAAAGAAAGCCCCGATAGCACCATGGTAAACTAAGGCATATAAAAGGCTACCATTCTAAGAAACAGCATCAGGGACTTTACATTGCTGGAGAGATAAATATCACTACTAGAATAATCCAGCCAGTTGCTAAACTAGTAAACTAACAAATAACAACAAGCCCTGGGGTAGTACATGGGACAAGGACCCAAAGTTGCTACAATGTATTATCTAAAATATCCCAACAAAAATTTATGGGATGTGCAAAGCAATAGAAAAAATCTGTACATACATTGGGAAGAAAAAGAAGGAACAAACAAGCAAAAAGTCTTTCTGTGCTATCTGGTCCTATAAGTGATCAATTGTCATAATTCAAAGTAGCCATTACAAATATTCAAAGAACAAAAGTCATGCTTAAAGAAGTAAAGAAGTAAAGATGACCTTATGTCCCGACAAATAGAAAATATCAGTAGACATAGAAATTACTTTAAAAAGAAATAAATGGAGATTCTAGAATTGAAAATGTAATAACTGAAATAAAAAAAATTCATTAGAAAGATTCAATAGTAGAGGGAACACAGCAGGAGAAATATAAGCACATTTAATAATTAATAATCAACAGAGTTTAAGCAATACTAAGACAACAAAGAAAAAAGAACGATGGAAAATTAAAGAGCCTCAGAGAAATGTTGGACCATTATGTGAAACAACATGTAACTGCAAAAACAAGAGGCCCAGAATAACCAAAGCAATTCTTAGCTTGAAAATGGTGCAAGAGGCATCACAATACCAGACTCCCCAAAAAACAACAGCATGACATTAGCACCAAAATAGACCTGAAGTCCAATGGAACAGAATAGAAGATACACACCTACATAAATACAGTTATCTTAGCCTAGACAAAGGCACCATAAACGTACATTGGGGAAAAGATAACCTCTTCAACAAATGGTGCTGGGAAAACTGGAAATCTATAGGTAATAAGATGAAATTGAACCCCTATATCTTACCCTGCACAAAACTCAACTCTAAGTGGATCAAAGACCTAGGCATTAGACCAGAGACCCTGCACTTACTAAAAGAAAAAGTAGGCCCAACTCTCAGCTTGGGAACCGAGTTCCTCAACAAGAAACCTAAAGCATAAGAAGCAAAATCAAGAATCAGTAAATGGGACAGTATCAAACTGAAAAACTTCTTTACAGCAAAGGAAACAATCAAGAATGTGAACAGAGAGCCTATAGATTGGGAGAAAATCTTTGCCACCAGTCCCTCAAATAAGGCTTTAATTTCCAAGATATGCAAAGAACTCAAAAAACTTAACACCAAAAAAAATAAACAACCCAGCCATTAAATGCTCAAAGGAACTGAACAAATACTTCACAGAAAAAGAAATATGAATGGTCAAAAATATATGAAAAAGTGTTCAACATCTCCAGCAATTAGAGAAATGAAAATCAAAACTACACTGAGATTTCATCCACTCCTGTCAGAATGGCAGTTATAAAGAATACAAGTAACAATAAATGTTAGCCAGGATATGGGGAGAAAGTTATTCTCATACATTGCTAGTGGGACTGTAAATTGGTACAACTACTATGGAAAGCAGTATGGAGAGTCCTTAGAAAATTTGGAATGGAATTACCATATGACCCAATTATCCCATTCCTCGGTCTATACCCAAAAGACTTAAACATACTAGAGTGATGCAGCCACATCCATGTTTATAGCAGCTCAACTCACAGTAGCCAAGCTATGGAAACAACCTAGTTTGGATGAATGGATAAAGAGAATGTTCTATATATACACAATAGAATATTATTCAGCCCACAAAGAAGAATGAAATTATGGCATTTGCCCACAATGGATGTAACTGGAGAAAATCATGCCAAATGAAATAAGCCTAACTTCCCCCCAAAACAAAGGCTGAATGTTCTCTCTTATTTGTGGATGCTAACCCAAAACAAGGGAGGTTGGGGAGGAATAATAGTTACAGACAAAGGATAAGGAAGGAAAAGGATGTAGGTGGAGAATAGGAAAGACAGTAGAATTAATTGGTTGTAAGTCTCCTAGCCTTGTATTCCTATATATGACCACAAGAGTGGGAACCTAATAGAATAAGTTATACTTTATATAGGCATATTCTGCCAAAATATATTCTACTGTCATGCATAACTAAAAAAATATGTAACAGCAATCATAACTTTATTTTGTTTTATGCAACCTATTTTAAATTAGCTTACTTTTCCAAGTTATCCTTCATAAAATTAAGTTTTGTTTTTTTCATTCCCCAACATTTTAATTTCTAAAAGAAAAAACCCTTTAAAAGGTTGAAATAATAACTACCAGAGTAAGCTCCCTCCAGCTGGCTGGGCTGACGAGATGAGTTGAGTTCAAAGTTGCTGGCTGCAACAACAAACTAAGAAAATGGCAAAGAAACCATGGAACACATGGTCATGAGTTTCAAGGATAGGACTGCTCTTTGACCCCAAGGGTCAGCTCTGTGCTGGACAGAGCGGAAAAGAGCAAAAGAGAGAGCACACCCAGAACCCCCCTATTTATTGGGGAGAAGACATTCAATAGAATATTCCACCCAAAGAAAGCAAGGGACAAGGTTTTGAAAGGTGGAGTCTTGCTTGGTGATGTCTTGTGGTCAGTAGATTGATTGACATCTTGGCAATCACACCCATCTCAGGTGCTGTGTGGGATCACAGGCAGAATGAGAGGAAAGGCACACTTGCATGGCACAGCCCAGTCAGCATGCAGAGCCAGACCAGTCCCCTCATGTACTCAGAAGTGATAGCTCACACACACAGCCCATGGATGGCTTGTGACAGTAAATTCTTCAAGGAAAGGGGGCGAGGAGGATAAACACTGGTCACCAATCTTAGGGGATCACCATTTCAATGCGACTGTACTATCTGAGAAAACATCCTTGTCACTTACTGAGTCGTTTCTGAAACCTTCTCCATAAGGAAGATTGCTAAAGACCACATGAACATATATAAGCTTCAATTTAGAAAAAGCAAGAACCCAAAAGTGATTGGCAGGCTACCTTTAGGTCTCATGACGTCAAAAGCTAGTGAATATGATCCCAGCACTTTCATTTTCTTGATCAAAACTGAGCAAACCAAGTCAAAGCATAAAACATAACATCATTGCTATGCTAAAATTTCTAGTCACTTGGGGGTAAATGAACAACAAAAATTGCTGGGTAAAAATTAAAAGATGAGGCAGTTACTTTGTAACTACTTTTTTAAAGTAGTTATCTAAATTGAAAACAGGTAAATGATTTAAAGGAAAGTGTTCTGTATTGGGGTCTAATTAATGTATACCTTTGAAGATATTTAGACTGAACTTTAATTCCTTTTTGTTTTTCAAGTGACGTTGATTCTAATAGCTAAGTGTAATGGTTAACTATGCAGCAGAAAGATTTCTATCACATATTGTATGGGACAATTAAAATATTCAGTCTTTCTTCTCTTGGTAATATTCTGTTTGCTCATATTTTTATCTCTGTAATAATGACAGTGACTCAGTTACTAAGAGTAGCTAGAATTGGGTTTTCTAGCTATGAACTGGGGGAAGATTACTGAATTTTTTCTAATGTTTATTTCCTCATTTGGAAAATGAAGATAATTTTTTATCCCAGAGTTTTAGTGCAATATTTAAATGTAATAATTAAATGTTTACTGTACTGGAGCTTAGATGGCTTCATAATCAAATGTGGACTGTCAGATTTTAAAGATTTGGTAGAAATTGCTTTGTAGTTAACAATGTCCCAATGGAAATTCAATGAAAGAATTGCTGTATTTATTTTAACATTCAAAATTATATCAGATAACACATAATTAAAATAGTTTAGAGCATTGGTTAATGTTACATATAGATTACATTTTTAAAACTACAGCTATTTCATGTTAAGAATTAAAAGCAAAAAAACAAGCCACACACTACTGAATTACAAGAATATATATTTTTTTGTCAACCATAAACATCTATTAAGTAGCTAAAGTACTAATTAGATGCAACTACAGGATAATCACTGCCCTGTAATTATATTTACAATTGAGCATGTGCCTTTTGAAGTTTCTTCTTAACCTTTGAAGTTATCTTGCTACCTATCCATTCTGGGGCTTTTATTTCTATTTTTGTTTTTAAACAAAGGAGTAGGTTTTCCAAAGATCTTGTCTCCATTTTCCAACCTCATACTTGGTCCAAACTCTTCAAAAATTCCAAAGCAGAAGAGTTCCCAAACCTAATAATATTCTCCTGCATATTTTCACAGCTGATTTCCCAGATCCTCTCAGAGTTCCTTCCTTTTCTGTGCCTTCTCCCAATTGGTGAGTCTCAGGGACACTCCCATCCTGACATTAACTAGGCAGATTCTTAGCTGCCTGTTGCTCTAGCAGGATATCCTGTTTCTCTTGTCTCAGGTGAGAATCATAGGGAGCTCCTGTCATCCTCTGTTCTTGGGAGGAGACAAACACAACTGTCTGCTCTTCTCATTCCTATGGGTAAATGTCCGCACTTACTTATGGAGTAGTGAAAAGGGGCATAGAGAACTATGAATATTAATGCATCTTTAGAATGGCCTAAAACGTTGAGTTGCAGATAATTTTTTGTCATACATTTCTCCTGAATGCTATATTCTAAATGTATTGATTCTTTTAATAAACGAAAACAATAATGATTATTGATGATTACTCATAGATGTAAAAAAACATGCTAATAGCCAGAGTAAGTTGGTTTGAGTTTAATATTGGGAAACAATACTAACTTTTGCTTCTTTGATTTTTTGATAGCTTCTCTGCCTCCTCTTGTGAAATATAAGCACAAACGGCCTGGTTGGCCATACTATATTATACAACCACCAAACACTGTAAAAATATCTGAATTCTATATCAATAATATGTTTTGCCTCTATTTGCTTTAAATGCCACCTTACTTCAATGTTGTTTATTCCACAAAAACAATTTAAAAGACTAAAAACTTTCCAGATAAGTTGCAGTTTAAATGTCAGAAAAATAATTGAATTGGGCTGAGGAAAGGCAGTTTGAAGTTCGAACTTAAAGAGGGTGTTTTCTTAGTAGACTCCTCTCAAAGATGCAAAGAGACAGTCAAATTAATGCAATTCACACAGAGGCGCAAGTCAGTCTATCTGCTGATAGATTCATGATCCGTGAAGACCTCCTCCTGCAGGTTGCCTCTCAGAAACACACTGTGTGCTAAAGCTCACATAGGGTCATGGTCAGATGTGGCTCCACGGCAGTATGAATTTGCTGAGTATTTCATTTCTACAAGAGCAATTTGTTAATGGCTCACATATTGAGGTTAAGTTTTTTTTAAAAAAAAAATTCCTAGGGAAGTCTTTATGCTATCAGGTCTATATGAATCATTAAATCGTCTTGGGCTTTGTGTAATTTTTGCAAGTATGGTACTACTTTACATATAGAAGAAGGTGGGGCAAGGGATAACAATATTAATAAAGATAACAACAGGAATGACTTGGATTTTTTGGGGTGCTTTCTGTTTGCCAGTTGTAAGGAAGAAAAAACAATTTTCCTCTACTCTTAAAATCTATGGTGAGGGTCTGTGAATCCAACTGACAGAAGTCAGATTAGCAAGAGAAAAGCATGTGAATTTATTTAACATTTTTATATACCATGAAATCCTTCATAGGAATAATGAAGACCCAAGGAAGCATTTAATGTTAAGAGTTTGTATAAATTTTTAACAACAAAATAATAAATTACATAGAAGTAACAGAGGAGAAGTGATGTAAGCTTCTAGGGCAATTATCTTTTGGAAGTGCTTAGGAGATATTTGGGAGAAACAATGAAAGATAAAAGTTATATTTGTATTGATCCCTTTCAGCATCCACTGTCTTCAATGATACGAAGATTCTCTTTTTCTTAGTACAGAGGTGGTACCCTGTACATGAGAAAATTTATGGCTAGTCAAGGTCAAAGAGACCTTCCTGCATCTGCTGTTTCTGTCATCTTTAGTTCAAAGGCTAACCAAAATGCCAAAGTGGCATATTTTAGGATGGCATGTTGTGATGGCTTGTGTAATTTTCCCTGCCTGAAACGGTCATGTAATTTTTCTCACAATAAATGCTGAATTAGTGGCTGTAGCTGAGTGTTAAGAGATCTGAAAAGGCAGAGAAGAATGTATACTAGAAGGAAAATAGTTCACAGAAAAGAACAATTCAAAGCACATTTCCCATATCCTGTTTCCCCCTATTGTCTCCCAAATCTGGGAATGGGTCAGCTCAATAAAATGGCTGAGTCTCACTTGTTTGATGGATGGTGTTAATCTTCTCTGTTCAAAGGTAAAAATTAGTCACATTGTCTTATATGATTCACATACAAGCAGCATTTCCCACCAGTGATTACATAAACTTCTTGTTGGGCAGTCATGTATCTAGGATGCAAAAATTTTGGAGTTCAACAGAGGCTAAACTATTAAATTCTGATTGGTGTGCTTCCTGCCTTTTCATAGTGGTACTGAACTGTCAGATTCCAAAACTTGGAAATATGATCTTCAACACTGAAAATAACTTGGAGAAGCAACATACAAGTAAGTCTCAATGCAGTCTCATCTGCTTATGTTCCACGACTTTCTGAATGAAAGTGCCTTAGTTGGAATATCTGGCGTCAGAAGGAAGTAGGTATCTGAGTCCCCATTGCCCCGACCACTTAGGTAGGAATACTTCATATAGCTTATTGCCACTTGGCAAAAATGTCAGAGTTATTCCCGGGCATGGCGAGGGAGGAGCCTGCAGTTCCCTGGGTCCAGTCTCATGAACTTTGTCATCAGTTGTGTTGGCATCTTCACACCTCCATGTGCCTGGTATGTCTGTTTAAGAAATATTGTGAAATATTTGACACCAGAGGCCTGAAGTCTGGTCTTGACTACTATAAAACTTTGTTTTTTTCACCTGGCCAAGTTAGTCCAGATTTGTGTTCTACCAATGTAAAAACTTTAAATTCTGGAGCATAATCAGGGGAGCAGCAGAGCTAGCCCATGTCATGTTAAGAGTGGCCTGTGAACCAGGCAAAACATTTGGAGAATTGGTAAAAGTTTTTACCATCCAATGAGGTGCTGGAAGCACTTGTGACCTCCGTGAATGGTTTGAGGTGCAGTCATAGCATTTGATTGCAATATTGTCTTGGTTTATTAATTAGGAAGAATCCAGTATCATATTTGTGTTCAATACAAAGGGAAGAATTCCCTTCCAATGTTTTCATCTGACTAAGGGGCAACCTTGAATGTTCATAAAGGCCTTTCTTGGCCTGATGACCTCTCCAGAAGCACAAGCAGAGTGATGTTTTTCTGGCCATGTATAACCTACATGTGTCCATCTTCTCAGTGGTTCCACCACATGCTGTCCCTGGCAGAAATCAGAATATGTTTCTAATCTAATAATATGTTGACATCTCCAGTTGTCAGACTGAGTAGGTAACAAGGCTACAGTTTAGAAAACTGGTGTAAGGGGCAGTGTCAGGTTTGTGCTTGACTTGCTAAGAAAACGGCAAGGCTGATAGGAGGCAGACAAGTTTGAGAACCTACAGTGGAGGATCACAGGGAGAGCAGTTTAGATTGAGACAAGCAAACTCCAGTCAACTTTTCAATAAGGGTGGGGGGAAATGAAAGGTTTTGTTTAAAAAGGCCCCCCCTTTTTTCAGGAAATAAAAGAGACTTAAAAGGGGAAAAAAGATAGAAGCAAAATTTCTTGATCTGTGATCTTGAGGAAGCTGTCTACTTTGTGATGTCATCTGATTCCAGAGCCTTGGAATTGGCTTGGAAATCTATACTATGAAGTCGCTGTAGGGATGGTGTTCTAGTTATCCTGTAAGGGATGATAATCTGAGTCTAGCTTGGTGTGGATCACATGAGTCCAGAGGATTTTTCTTTTATTTTGATGGCAGTATAGGTGGTTAACGGTACTTCATAAGGTTCTTCCTAGCAAGGTAACAGTATATACTTTCCTCTAAAAATCTTGGTGGATACTTGACCTCTTGGTTGAAAGTACTGGCAAGGTTTGCTAGTCAGTGGAGGCCATTGCTTTTTTATTTAATGATAGACCACAAGTATAAAAGTTAGTTCTCATGTATAGCAAATCATCACATCACATCAACTCAAGTCTCCCTAACATTCACTCTATACAGAAATGAGAGGGTTAGAGATGCTGATTGATACAAGATCACACAAATCTATTTCAAAAGGGGTTAATTCATGTCTCCTAATTGGAGAAATCTGGATTTTTATAAGGTCCAAACCATTTAATGCTCTGAACCATTTAAGTCTTATTTCTTGACAGATATTTTTCCCTCAAATCCTTTTTGTTCAGAATTTTACATTCTCCTTGCCCTGATGATAAGGATGACATAAGGTATGAAATTTTAAAGAGTGCCATAGAATTTTTGTGAGCAAGTGGTTTAGTTTTGCTGAAAAAATGAGTTCCTTAGTCTACTTCCATTTGTAAAAGAATGCTAAACTGAGAAATAATCTCAGTTGTTAATTTCTTTGCCATTGTCATGATGTCAACATCTAGTTGGATAGCATTCAGTTCATCTACCAGACATGAGGACATCTTCCATTATTGGGAACAGCCTAAGCCTTGAGGTAAAGCTAGAAAATCAACACAGAGTATCATAAGGGAAGTATGGGCCATGGAGGATTCCTATGGCTATGTTAATCACTTCTAGAAGTTTGGCAAAATTTATAAAGAGTGCATCGGGGAAATAATTTGGCCAAAAATTCTGTGAAAAATAGGGCAGAACCATTTGTCTTTAGTTCCTAATTCTCCCTGAACCACATGTATGTCTCACCTGATGACAGATAAGAGCAAGCTCAAAGATCACAAGAAAGTAGATTACAGGAAGTCTGTTTGGCCACCATATAAACATTCTGGTAATTATTTGAGAGTCTAATGTGTTCAGTTTTTTTCAGACTGCCAGCTGATCAATAATATCAGTCAGGAATAAAAGAAATCTATAAACTGAGTGGAGAAAGAAAGGAAAGGTGCCCATTTTCCACCACATATTTCTAGCTTGTCAGCCCTTTTGTTCTCAAGAGACATATTATCAGTGTCCTTGGTATGAGCCAGACAGTGAACAAATAGCAATTTTAGCTGGGAGATGAACAGTTTGTAAAAGGGTAGCCATTATATGCCCAAAGGCAATTGGAGTATCAGAAGAGACTAAGAATCCAGAGGATTTCCAGATGACGTCATTGGCATGACAAAATCCAAAAGCATATCTAGAGTAGTATCAGTAGGGAAAGTTTTCCTTCTGGTCAGTATGTACACTATAGTAAGAGAATAGGTTCACTAGAATAGTAAGGTTCACAATAGGTTCACTTCAGGCTGAGATTCTGGAGGCTGATGTAAGAATTTCACTATTTGAAGGCTCTTGTCAGATGTCCCCCATATCTCAGCTGCAGCCTGTGCAGTAAGCAGGGTATCCTAGGCAGTAATGCCTTATTCTTACTTTCAAAACTGAAGGAACAAAAGATTAATCTTCTTCTGCTGTCCACAGTTCTGTAGCTGGAGCCTATGAATTGAACTGACAAAAGATAGATTAGCAGGAAGAAACCAAACAAATTTTATTTAGTATTTTTACATGTACCAGGAGCCTTCATAGGGAAACAACAAAGAAGACCCAGAAAAGCTTTTAGGACCAATAGCTTATATACTTATTTAAAAAACAAAACAAAACAAAAAACAAAGAAAAAAGAGGTTTAATCTTTTAGAGGGAACAATTTGTGGGAAAGTGACTAGGAGATATGTGGGGAAAACGAGAGGAAAATAAGGGCTATTTTAGTAGGTTTGTTTGTATCAATTCATTTAAGCATCCATTCCCAATGTCCAGTGGTAAGAATGTTCTTTTTGTAGTACAGGGAGGGTACTCTGTACATGAGAAATGTCTTGGAGAAGGTCAAAGACCTATTCCTGCAACTACTGTTGCTACATCATCTTTAGTTCAAAAGAAACAATACGCCACGGTAGCATGTTTTAGGGTGGCATTTTCTGAACCCCTTCACATGTATTGTGCTGTTTCATGAACTTTTAAAATAATTTTATAATTGATTTATATAGTTGCTTTATTTTCCACAATTTACAGTTAAAAAGCAAACAAGTAAAACAAAACAACAACAAAAAAAGCAACACAAATAAAAATCTCAAAGCATAAAGTACAGTAAAGAAATCAAGTCAAACAGTTCTGGGAAAGGTAAGTTTTAGATTGACCCGATACTATGCCATTTGGTTCTAATCTAGAAGATCAAATTATCTAGTGCAGTAGTTTATACACTTATAGACATTACTTAAGGAATCCTCAGGCAGATAAGAATTCTCTTCTGATTGTTGAAGAGATTAAATTAAAGAGATTAAGTAACATAGCTTAACCTAGTTAACTAGAAAGTGTCTGCTTTTGGGACTCAAAACCTAGGTGTCTCCAATGCCAAAGTTTTTGTGTTGCAAAATTATTTGATTGATTCTACAGTGAAAAATTAAATATTTTACACTATCACTCACTACACCCATATATAAATATATAACTTTGAAATTATGATATATAAATTTTAGTTTTCATCTACAGTTCTTGGCTCATAATTTCCTTCCTAAGATAGGCCATGGAAAGTAAGAGTTTTTCTTCCTAAGGCAGGTCATAGAAATGATAATCATAGACTGACTTTCTGTCTTTGTGCTCACTATAAATTCTAAGACCCACCCCGTCCAATAGTAAGTCATGTGCCCCTCCTCTTTCCAGAGGTGTCCAGTCCCATAGTATGGAGGAAGGCTGCACAGAGAGAAGAAGAAAAAGAGGATGAAAGCTGAAATAGCCTGTTCTGCTTGGTTCCCTCACCTAGTTTGTTGGTATTAGATCACACTCTTGTTGTTCAATCACTTTTTGACACAGTTGTGCATTCTTCAACCATATGTATGCAATGAAGTCTCTGTAAAAACCCAGAAGGACAGGGTTGGAGAGCTCCTGGGTATCTGAATACACAGAAGTTCCTGGAGGGAGGTGTACCTGGAAGAGTGCAAAACTCCACACCCCCTCTCCCATACCTCATGCTAAGCATCTTTTCATCTGTGAACTTTGTAAGATCCAGCAAACATAAGTGTTTCCTTAGTTCTGTTGGCTGCTCGAGCAAAATAATTAAATAATTAAATCAGGAGGATGTGTGGGAACCCTAATTTATAGCACAGGGTAAAACAACCCGGCAGCTCGTGACTGAAATTTGAGTGTAGGAGGTGTCTTGGGGTCAGAGCCCCCAACCTGTGAGATCTGATGCTATCTCCAAGTAGATGGTGTCAGAATTAAATTGGATTAGAAGATACCCAGATGGTATCCACTGAAGAATTAATTGCTTTCTTGCAGGCAGAGAGCAGTCTGCACACCTTTTGAAGTCTCACACTTCTTATATGTTTGTTGTTGTGGTGTGTAAACAGAAGGAAAGTAGATACTTTGCTCTCCCAATGCACGATAACTGAGAGAAGAGCTTTATAGAATAATATCCTTGTTAAATACCATGGCACCTGGTGGTGCTTTCTATCCTATTCCACTCTATTATTGTCTATTTTACTCATTTTTTTTAAACAAAAACTCATCTTAGACAATTAAAGTGATTTTATGGCTAATAGGTTGTGACTTTCAATTTGACTAAAATGCTAGGTGTCAGCTTATAATCACTTTCTTGGATCACTCTTCTTGCAGTTACCCTACATTGTGCCTAAAATACATAGGATTAATGCAATGATGTTTATTTAGGGTATGCTCTGAAAGTGCTCTTTGTAATAGGCTTTGGCCAGAGATGATCCCAAATGTGGAAGAGCTGACAGAGCCCTCCTGGGGAAGGTTTACTTCACTATTCTATTTTCCCTTCAGCACAGGCCTGTGATATGTTCCAGAATGTTCCACAATTGTCTGAAACCCTGAATAGTACCCGATTCAAAATATTCAGAGTTTTTACATATATACACGATAAAGTTTAATTATAAACTTAGCATAGTAAGAGATTAACAACAATAATAGAACAGTTATAGCAACATAGTGTAATTATAGAAGTCATTTAAAATGTTCAAATGGTTTATTTCTGGAATTATTCATTTAATATTTTTGGACCATGGGCATTAAACTATGGAAAGCTAAATCACAAGTACGAAGGGACTGCTATATAATTTGTACTGAGTTTCTACACACTGAGATTAATTGAGCTAGGTATGACTTTTTTACTATCCCTTCTTTTTTGTTGTAATCCCAAATTCTTTAAAGGAGACTTAGATTATTGCTATTATCACAAAACATCTCTACATTGCCCAACCAGTGTTTCTGGTAAATACTTCTGTGCAATTCTTGGGTTAGGAATTCATCTCGAGATACTCCTAATCTAATCATGTGCATTGAAAGAATTCTCCACACCTGTTACAGCTGCATTGCTTATAACTTGGAGTAAATGCAAATGAGCCATGAGAACAAAGCAAGATTTCAATGTATTGGTGGTACAAGGGAAATAACATTGCACTTTAGATTTACATTTTTTTTTATAGAAAATACCTTAACAGGTATCATTTCACACATTATCATAGCATTCCTGGGAGTTGGATAGATCTGTGTATTGCCAATATACCTTTAAAAAGTTAAGTGATACTTAAAATTTGAATAATTTGGGTCCTCCATCTATTGCATAATGGAGTTAAAAATGGAAATAAAGTCTCAGTCTATCTACAGGTCTTGTCTCCTCAATACTTTCAGGTATGTGTGTCACCAGTCTCCAGGTTCTCCTGGGCAGATCAAAGACTCAGTTAAGAAAGAAGGGAAAAAGTGAAAAGTAAATGAGAGAAGAGGTAACAAATGATATTGTGAAGAAAGCACCGGTAAATGTTTCTAGTGCTGCATTGCATTGTAGTACAGGTATCCAGAGGGTGTACTACATGACATCATTAACTAAGGAGAGTGGTGGCAATTGGGGACTATCTGAAAGAATAGGATTAGAATAGGAGGAAAAAAATGGTCTTTAAAAGTTTTTCGAATTGTAACCTGTAAAAGTACATCTTCCAGCCGGGCATGGTGATGCACACCTACGATCCTAGTGACTTGTAAGGCAGCAGGATCATAAGTTGGAAGCCAGTCTGGGCAAGTTAGTGAGACCCTGCCTCAAAATAAAAAAAAATAATAATAATAAAAAAGGGCTGGGGTTTCACTTTGTAGTTCAGTGCTAGAGACGCCCTGGGTTCAATCCCCAGTACTAGAACCACACACACACACACAAAAAAAAAAAAAAAAAAAAATCTTCCAT
The DNA here is from genome assembly GCF_047511675.1 of Marmota flaviventris. NCBI lineage: Eukaryota > Metazoa > Chordata > Mammalia > Rodentia > Sciuridae > Marmota > Marmota flaviventris. The sequence goes on from NC_092498.1 coordinate 50,719,304, forward strand.
CTTCCTATCTATATAATAAAATAAGGTTAAAAGTAGCTATTACTAGTTTTCACTTTTCAACTCCAAATCTTGTTAATGTTTAAAATATTGGTCTGAATGTTTATGCTCTCCCAAAATTCATGTGTTGAAACTTAATCCCCAATGTGGTAATATCAAGAGGTGGGGCCTTTTGAGAAGTAATTAAGTCATGAGGCCTGAGAGTTCCTGAATAGGATTAGTATAAAAGAGGTAGGAGGGAACTTGCTTGTCCCTTCCATCTTGTGAGAGAGCTATAAAAGTTCTATGAAAAAGACACATCAAATAAGCTGGCGCCTTGATCTTGGAATCCAATCCCAGCCTCTGAAACTGTAAGAAATAAATATCTGTTGTATATAAGCTACCTGGTCCATGATATGTTGTTATGGCAGCCCAAAAGGACTAAGCCAGACAGGGCAAACTGCATTGTGTCTAATAGATGTCCTTGTGCTTTGGTAATAGATTAAAAATAATTTTGTAAAACTGTAGAAAAAGAAAAATCATTTGGTCATTATGTTCATAGATGAATACTTTCACTTATTCACCCGTTCAATTAAGAAATGATGGACCTCCTTCTATGTACCAGGCACTTTCCTGGGAATGAGGGCAATGATAGTGGGCTTACAGTCTCTTGTGAGTGATGTTAAGAAAATAGGTACAATTTTTGTGAGAACTTTGATAAATTAAAAGTGGCTTTGGTGATGATCAGAGTTAAAGGATTCTATAGATCTGTTTGGAAAGCCTGCATCAGTAGGAGCAACCTACTGATATATCTCTAGGCTCAGAGATATATATCTCTAGGCTCAGAATAAAGACTAAAAATTTAAAAAAATCTAGTTCAAAGAAATTTATACAAGAGGTGGTGCAAGGCAGGATCATGGTGGCAGAAACATTCATTCATTTTATCCCCAAAGAACTTATAATCATCAAATCTTCCTTCCTCTAAGAACAAGAACTTTCATATTAATAACAAAAAATTTGAATTTTTATTTTCCTGTAGATTCTGACTGAAAAGCTGGCCTAGACTCAGTTCCTACACATTTCTTAAAAGTGGGCAAAGATATATGTTAGGAGGACATTTGGTTGCTAAAGATTTTAGCCATTTTTCTTTTAAAGAATGCATTCTTCAGATATACATCCTAGCATGATTTTTTAAAAGAAGTTAAGTAATAAACTGGTTAAAAATCTGGCAAAGATTTTTAAATTAGTCCTCTTTTTGAAGAAAAAATTTAGTACTCCATTTATAGGCTAGTATGGAGATAGTCTCCAAGTACTTTATTTAAGAAGACAATTACCTATTGTATTATCTTTAGAAGGTGAGTTGGTATATTTTTCTTATTTATCTTCTACATTGCTTAATGTATTCAACAACACTTGATGAGTTCAGGTCCCTGGTGTCTTTGGACAAAGGATTATGGGATAGATATTTGCTGTTTGTGTTTGACTATAGTAGCCATTTATATCTTTAATATAATCTGAATATTAAAAGATTTATTAACCACAGCTCTGGCTCTTCTGAGACATAAAAAGTAGACGTTATATGAATGGTTGAGAGAAGATAAACAGTGGTTATTATTAACAGACTTGTTAACTCAATGCTCATACTTTTTGGTCTTAGTGCTTTTGTGAATTTCATTGATGCAATGTACCAGTAATAACAATGGTGCTCGATATTCTTCTTAAACTTTTATTTGGCTTGGTACTAAGCCTTCTTGCTTATGAATGTTAGGCAGCTGAGCCATTGTAATCACTGAATTGGTTTCAGGTTTGTGAGGGTAGGATGCTGAGTTCACTGACAAAGTCTGGTATCACCTGGGGCTCAGCAAGTGCCATTGCATAGAGCATAGAAAAACTATTGTGTTTATAACTACTGATGTGAATTTAGAGGCCACTGGAGATTTTAGAGTCTTTATTCAATTACTTGGGCTGTCATGTCTGGGTGTGTCAGCCTCATGGTTGACCATAGAAGACATATTTGTCTTCTGAATAATGCTGGAGCTGTGGCTTCTGGATAATAAGCTTCAGTTTTTGTTTGAACATCTTCCTTTTAAAGTATCATTGTGGCTAAAATTCCGAGTTTACCGGAAGGCAAAGTTCATCAAGTTTATTTAGTTAGTCAACTAATTAATGCTTTTACATGCACAAGAGGGAGAACTGACAAAGATTCTTTCCTTGACAGAACTTGAATCAGGCTCATCTTACACTCTTTATGATTTGGTTTCAAACCCAGGACTTCTGTGTCCATCCTTGTAGAGTACAGTTCTAGCAAGAATCCTGCCTTGTCAGTTCAGCAAGAGTCCCAGAGCCTTCATATCAGTCCCTGATCCACTAGAGCATTCTTATGCTAATTTTCCATCCTTGCTAATCTGCTCTGCCATAGGCACTCCATAACAGATTGCCCTTACAGGGGTAAGGGTAGTTTCCTCATCCTCCAACATCCCCAGGTGATAGCTTATCACACCTTGTCCTCAGCAAGCCAGAACCCCCACTTATCTCAAATATTTTATTTTAGTAACTCTCTATCTACTGACCCCCACCCTGCTTTGTGGATATGAATTCCCACTTTTCCTTGTTGTAGCTGGAATTGAGCTCAGTTCTAAACTGAGATTTCATTTTTCCAGTTGCAATAGTTTTTCTGACTAAAATCTATTTTTACTACTTTAATTAAAAGCCAGCTGTGTTTCTTTTTGTTGTTGTTGATTGTCTGACAAACCTATGGCTTCTGATTGGCGGGCTTGGATTTTTGTTTGAACATCTTCATTTTTACAGTGTTAGCATTGGCCATAATTTCGAGTTTATTGAAATTCAAAGTACGTCAGGTTCTTTCAGTAACTCATTTAGTATTTATTGTCAACTGAGTTGCTCTGGAAGTTAAACAGTGACCCAGTCCTATAATTAAGTGTATATTATATATCATAAACTCTGAGGTCTACAAAGATATTTTGGAAATAGAATGTTATTGGCATCCTCTCCAAAAGAATTCCCTTCCAAGAATATAATTACTTACTTTCTTATTTTCAGTAAAACACCTTTGGTATTGACTACATATGCATTTTTAAAAACTGAAGTATGAATATTTTATAACATGTTGATTTAATTTGCTTAAAAATTTCAACTTTTAGATTCATGTTTAATCAGACTGTGGTTTGCTAGCTTCTTGGTGTAATATTTTCTAATTATATCATAGAACAACAGAATAAACTTACTGCAAAATTCAACATATGTAATTTTGTTCCATATTCCATCACAGTAATTAAATACAATTTGATGCTGAGAGCTGTTCTTGAGGGATTTTATTATTTTTCTCCTTCTGTCCTTTCCCACCTTAATGAAAATAATTCACAAAATAAGTATTTTCCTATGACAACTTATCAAGCATGTCTTCCTTTATCATTTTGAAAATACTAATTCTAATTTATTAATTTTTTAAGGAGACATTATTTTTACATTAAATGCTGTCCTTTTTTTGAAAACATTCTTCTAATGCAGAAATCTGTCATTAACAAAATGCTGAACAATTAAAACAACTGGAATGAGTGCTTGTATTACTACTGGCCTCTTAAACTCATTTCAAGTGCTAATAAAAATTTATAGCATTCTTATGTTAATTTACCATCCTAGCTAATCTGCTCTGCCATAGGCACTTGAATTTGCTTAGATTAAAACACCAAACACACACACACACACATACACACACACACACACACACACATACATTCACTCCCAAACACACTCGCACAGGTTTCCTTTCCCATCATAAAGTAACATATCAAAAGATTAAGTCTTTCTGTAATTGACTGGACAAAGGGCCACCTTTTCTCACCCAACAGGTTAAATACTGCATAGCTAATAGATTGGAGCAACTTCTGATCTACGACATCACAGAGGAAAACTTTGTCATTTTTACTTCATAAGTAAGTCATCCATTTTTCTTTCTACTAGTAGGGAAAATCAGGTGTAGTTTTGTGGAAAAGGATTAGAACTTCTGTAATATGCCACATTTTTTTCTTCAGACAACCTCCTTCATTTTTTTGAGAAGCATTTCTGGTATTTCATTATATCTGGTAGTGGTTAAAAAGATTAAGGATTAGCAATTTCTTTAGCTTTGACAATCTCCAGGGGTTCAAAATATGTCTGGTAGACACTCAGAAAGTTAAAACAAAGGCAGAAAAAAAAAAAAAACAATGAAAAGGAATAATAATAATAAAGAGTAACAGGAAATAAAAAGGAGTTGATAGAAAGTTACTTCAAATGGCACTTATTTCTCTTGTTGAATTGTTTATAATCTCTATTTCTGGCCAAATTATTTATAAAATATTATGATTTAAGAAAAAAAATTTCTGGAAAAGTCTTGCTGAAACGTTAAAAAACACATGTAAATTTTTTTAAGAGAAGAAATTTACACATTTCCTGATTTTGCTTTTATGCTGATCTCTTATGTTTGTTCAAAATGCTTAGGTTGGATTCCCTGAAACTTGTAACTGGAGGTGATCTCAGCCTCCTTGTTGAAATTGTGAATTAATCTATAAGGGTAATGACTGTGGGGCCTATTGCTAACAAGGGATTTTTGTTTTTATATTTCATTTTAAAGCATGACTCCCATCATATTTATGAAGTAATTTATATTAAAACTATCTTCATTATCCAGAGGCTTCCTAAGCTGAGGGCTATTTGTTCAGTATTGTAACTATGTATATTTGTCCTGGGGATATAGGGTAATGGAGACTAAGGAGGCTCCTTGTGAAAAACTTAGACCTTGGGACTCTCTCCTTTGCCCTTTGCTCCCTTTAGGTAATGCTATGCTTTTTTTTTCCCCACCAGTTATAATCTTGTCTTAATCAACATTTGCCCATATTTCTAAACATTTCCCTTTATGTGCATAATTATGAGTCTATGGTAGTTTTAATGACAGGAAGGTGTGTCTGAATTCAGTTCTTAAGTCCACTGAGATAACAGATACATAGACTGGAAATACCAAAAGGATAGATTCTGGAGAAAGTGGCCTGACTGACTTCTTTATCTGTTAGTCATGATTCTCAAGAAGAAAGCATTTATCACAAAAACAAATCATTTGCTGTGGAAAAGCAAAGAATTAACCAAGAAATTTGGTTTCCTTTATTCCCCTCTGTTCCCAATCTCAAAAATTTGACCCATCCCATAACATCATATTGTATACCTTAAATAAATACAATAAAATTTAATTGTAAAAAAAAAATTACCAATCACCAACTCCTTTTTCATAAAAACATAATCTCCTTCTACAAACATTCTGATGGGGAATAGGAAAATTTATGGCCGTTATTTTTTTTTCTGAGGAAGACGGACAGTTTGTCCTTGCAAACTAATTTTTAGCATTAAATTTTGTTTTGTTTCCTCTTCTTATTTGAGAAAGTGTATGGTAATTAGATGAAAGAAGACTAGATAAAAAATATATAATGGATTCTCTGGAAGTATGAATATTATTTCATATATCTGAATTTTCTTCAGCTCCTTAATTATGGGCTTACATGTTTTTGTATGCATCAATTTAGAGTGTAAGTGAATTTTTAAACTTTAATTCACACAGTAGTTTAGGTATGAATACCTTTGCATGTTACTTCACTAGCTTTATGTTGCTTCATTAGCTGCACAAATTCCCTCAGTCTGAAGTATGGCATTTAAGCATTTCTTACCATTGAGTATTGAAATTACTTTTTATCTTTTCTCATTTTATAGATTTACAATACACAAAGATGAATGCTACATATGTAAATATCTACACATAGCTGTATAATTTTTATTATAAACTGCTTTTGGAATTCCTCAGACAAGACATTCCTGGTTCAAAGGATTTAACCAGCATGAGTTCCAGTGATAAAATTTCTTACAAGAAGAGTTTAATCTTAAATAGAGTTGCAAATGTATTCAATTCTTAAGTTCTTAAATTTTGAAAAAAAAATTTTAAGGGGGTGTAATCGGCTTACCAATGTTTTAAGAAAACATTGAAAACCAGACTGCTTCTTGCCTTGAAACTAACTGCAAGACAGGAGCAGTGGTTGGCTGGACGTAGAAAGCAGGCTTTTGGACCAGTACCATTGTTGGGGTCTTAGCTGGAGCACTTTAGAAACAATTATTCCAAAAAATGGGCAAGGAGGACACTGAGGAGGCAACTTTAATAGATTTAGATTGAGTACAGATCTTAGGATCTTAGTACAGAAACACATGAGATAAGAAGTGATATAGATTCAATGTATATGGAATATATACATTCAGATTCCATATATATGTATATATACATATGCAATAAATATATATTAAATAAATAGATCCTTAGGGATTGAACCTAAGGTCTCACACAGGCTAGGCAAGTGTTCCATCACTGAGCTACATTCCAAGCTGCAATTTTAAAGTAGTTTTGTGCATGGACCAGATTTCACAGTGTGGAATTTTTCATTTGTAGCTTGATATTGGTGCTCAAAAAGTTTGGAATTTTTGAGCAGTTTGGATTTTGTATTTTTGAATTAGGGGTGCTCAACCCCTGTGCTAGTGGATAGATAAAGGTCAGCTATTATCTGGGGTTAAATCAGTCCCAAGGAAATGAGGTTCTCTAGCAGATACTTTAAATAAAAAGAAGGCACTGTTCTGTATCTAACTTCTAAATCTATCCTCAGTTCTGTGTCCTGAAACTTTGTTTGAAGATTTATATTAAAGAGACATTTCATCCAGTTGATTTTTGAAGGAGAGAAGTGGCTACCTATTTCTGAAGATTTCTATGGGTAGAGATCTTATCAGTAGGTTCATTCTACCCTAAAAGTTCATGTTTTTACTTCTTAATATTAAATGATCATATGGAGTTGAGGTTTGAATATTAATTTCCTAAGTTTGGCGTTTCCTCTTTCCCTGAGACACAGGAAAGCTAATTCTTTATTTCATTTTCTTTTCCCACTCCCTGCCATTCAGCTATTGGTGTAGATAGATAGTAATTGAATTTTTTTGGAGATATTACTCATAAGATTTGTTGAAGCTTTACCCTGAATAAGAAAGTTTATAAAGGTTTAAACTCTAAAGATCTTTAGCTACTCTACCATTCTAAACATGAGGGAAAAATTATGATCTTTAAAACATGACACTAATCATTGTTTTAAGATTATGACTGTTGTTATTTTTAGAATATTTTCTATGAATGGCTAAGTGATTTGCTATGTAAGGACAACATTTTCTTTGTTTTTTTTTAATTTTTTATTGTGGGTTGTTCAAAACATTACAAATTTCTTGACATATCATATTCCACACTTTGATTCAAGTGGGTTATGAACTCCCACCTTAGGACAACATTTTCGACAACATAATTCTCATTATTTCTCTATGTAGTAGTACTATCTCGTTAAAGAGAAAAAGCCTTGTTTCCTCCTCAAACTAATTTTTTTTTAAACAAAAAAAACCATTTAAACATGTCTTCTTAGGTTGGGGATATGGTTCAGTGATAGAACACTTGCCTAGTATGTGCAAGGCCCTGGATTCAATCCCCAGCACCACAAAAAACTGAATAAAATAAATAAATAAATAAAATTTAAAAATAAATAAATAAAAATAATAATGTCTTCTTGCAGGTAATTTTTGCAACTATCAAGGGATGATTAATGCATTATTTCTTATCCTTGCCTCAGACTATTTTATGGCCCTACAAAATTTGTCTATAGCACTTCACTTTGTCTCAATCAGAATAACCACACAATCTTGCTTATCAAACACTATTAAAAAGCCAATATTTATATCTTGCTTTTATTAAAGTAGGCTAAAACCAATTCTTTAAGTAGAAGATGTGGAGTAGTAAAATGTTTTATTAACTTAAACGTAAGAGAGTATATTACTGTAAGATTTTGATCCATCAGTGTTCCAAAAAGTACTTTGACTTGTCACTTGGTAGGAGTTTTTGGTTGATTCAATAGTTTTGAACACACTTTTGATTTATTTCTTCTGACAAAGTGGATTTTTTCTTCTTCCTTTCTGTCCTACTTAAAAATAAATAAAAAGAAGAAAAAAAGAATTAGGAAAATATGAAATTTTTTAATTCTATGAGAGGTTCTTTTTAATATTTGGCAAACCACTAAAAAGTGGTCTGTCAAGAAGAAATAAATGAGAATGAGATTCGACTTGGAATCTATATTCATTCAATAGGCTTTGCTTGGTCCAGCATTCTGTACACCTGGAATGGCAAAAGGAAAAATAATTATATTGAATTCTCTGCAGGCTCTGTTATGATTTGAGAAAATGAGACAAATGTTAACTAGTATAGAATTTGTATCACACATAAGTGAAAATCATATTATTGACTTAAACAAAATAGTTGGTCTTTTATCTGCTAAAATGGAATTAAACTGTTTTCACATAAAGTTGAGAACCTGGTAAAGCTTACTATCTTGGATACAGTAATGTACCTTTACAGAAAGTATTATATTTCCTTTTTTTTTCATTTATAGATGATGCAACTTTCAAAACATTGCTGAAACATGAAACAAGAAGAGTATTTAAATATAACATAATTGTTCTACCTCTTTACCCGTCAAAGTGGCCTCATTCTACTATATTTCTTCTGTGCTCATATCTTGCATCAAATATTGGATAAGCTAAAGTGTGGAAGAAGAAATCACTGTTTTTCATAGTCATTATTCTGCAATGGGAATGCTGACTTTGAATCATCTATTTTTTGGGAGCTTTGTTGAGTCCAATGGAGCATCCCGTACAGTGTTCATCTCCCTTCTGATTCCCTGTTGCCTGACTGTGGATTTCAGTGCCCCCCCTCTTATCCCAAATATGCCTTTCCTCTGGGTCTGGAATGCTCCAACTGAAGCTTGTACTGGAAAGTTTGACGAGCCGCTAGATATGAGCCTCTTCTCTTTAATAGGAAGTCCCAAGAAAGGTATCACAGGGCAAGGTATTACAATATTTTATACGGACAGACTTGGCTATTATCCATACATAGATAAGACAGACACAAGCGTGCATGGAGGAATCCCCCAGCTGGGGTCCTTACAAAAGCATTTGGACAAAGCTAGGAAAGACATTTTCTTTTACCTACCGGTAGACAACATGGGCTTGGTTGTCATTGACTGGGAAGACTGGAGGCCCACCTGGGAAAGAAACTGGTCACCTAAGACTATTTATAGGGAAAAGTCTATTGAGTTGGTCCAGCAACAGAATTTACGACTGAATATCACAGAAGCCACTAAGATCGCCAAAAAAGAGTTTGAAACAGCAGGAAGGAGATTCATGGAAGAGACTTTAAAATTGGGCAAATCAGTTCGGCCAAATCACTTCTGGGGTTTTTATCTTTTCCCTGATTGTTACAACCATGACTACAAAAAATCCCATTACACCGGAGCTTGCCCTGACATAGAAAAGAAAAGGAATGACGACCTGCACTGGTTGTGGAAGGAAAGCACCGCCCTTTTCCCATCCATTTATTTGAACAGCAACTTGCAGTCATCCTCACTAGCGGCACTCTTCTCGCGAAATCGTGTACAGGAAGCTATTAGGGTTTCTAAAATGATTAATGCTAGAAACCCACTTCCAGTTTTTGTATATACCCGCCTGGTTTTTACTGATCTTACTTTGCAATTCCTTTCTCAGGTAAGTAAATCAAAGTAGCAAAGTTTCAGAGTTATGAAACAGGGTCCATACATGGTGTGCAGTGAGACCGAAGAGCATTTTTGTGGGAAGTAAAGTTTAGCTTCTGATGTCATTTAGTCATACGTACAAGAGTAGTTCTAAGTCATTATATATATGAATGCAGAATGAGAATATTTTCTCTCTTTCATGTAATATCATCATGTAATCTCTCAGCAACCATGCAACATTAGGTAGTATACACAATATAGAAGCTCTATCTCCTTTTTTCATGGGTCTGCTCTCTTGTCAGTAGAAGTAATTAAGACAAGAATTCTCTATTCTTTTTTAATAAAAGGGATGTGGATGAAGAAATATTTAAATTACTGTTGTCAAAGCAGCAGGCTCAGCTTTGTAGTTAATATCCTGTGCATAACACTTTCATTTTGTTCCTCTCTGCTCCCTCTTTCTATCACTTTCACCAGGTTGACCTTGTGAATACAATTGGTGAGACTATTGCTCTGGGAGCCACTGGAATTGTAATATGGGGAACTCTTAGTTTAGCACGGAGTATGGTAAGTTGAACTGGTAAGAAAAAGATGAAGATATTTCTACCTTTAATGTTTTGGAGAATTGTTGTGTGTTAAGTAAGAAAATCAGTGTTATACTTGGCAGATAGTAAGTAGTAGGTGCTCAATGAATATATGCAGAATTGAACTATCTTGCATTTGTTTGGTTAGCTTATAAGGCAAAGAATATTCCAGTGAGAAATCAGAAATTCGGTGAGATTAATTGAAATTCCCTGAAGCTAGATGGCTTGTTAAGTAGCAAAACCAAAGCCATGATTTCAGTTTTCGGCGTGGAGTTTGGTGTCAGAAGATGAGTGTCTATTTTCATTCTTGTTTAATTTTCCATATCAGGTCTTTGCCCCTTCTTCAATCTTTGTGACTTAATGAAAGTGAAAAGCTATATATGGGGACACTATTAATTGGAGCCAAACTTTTCCTTTTCTGATGGATATGGAAATACTAATGGTGAATGTCCCATGGAGAATTTCACATGCAGTTCATGGCCTGAGGTCCTGTCCTCAGAGCATAGACATTGTACTCTAAGACCGGTATTATGTCTGTCTTATGTCGTTTAGATAGACTGGCAATATTCCTACTTTGTTTAAAAGTATAGTAACATTTGTGAAATTGTTTTAAAGTAGTCTTAGAACTTTCACCTATTTTAAATAAATATATTATCTCCAGTTTGATCTCTAATGAGAAAAAAGAAACAAACTACAAATCCAGGGAGAGATATATGTCTCTAGGTAATACCTTTTGTATGTGAGAATATTATCTTAAAATTGTGATTCTCCTAAGTATATTCTCAACTTTTATTACTTGTTTTTCCAAATCCATGAACCCCTTTCTTGGGGGATACTATTCATTCTATGATGGAACCATTCATGCATACTCCACATAACTTCCTTAGGAATAAAACCACCCTTAGTGTTTTTTTAAAAACTCCACCCTTAGTCTGATAAGTAATGAATCAGACATTTCACAATAAGTAGGATGTTATGATATACTATGTAAGTGTCACACTTGTTTTCTAATGTCACTTTAATCTTAGATTCATATTCTTTTACTGTGCCTCCCAAATCATCTTCAATATTATTCATTCATGCAAGGGGCATGGTGAACATCTATAATTCCAGGCACTCAGGAGTCTGAGGCAGGAGGATTCACAAGTTTCCAACCACCCTGGATGATTTATTGAGTCCTGTCTCAAAATAGAAAAGAAAAAGGGCTGGAGATATTGCTTAGGAGTAGAGTGTCCCTGGGTTGTATCCTGAGTTAAAAAAAAAATAATTCAGGGACAGTCCTTTGACTTTAATAGGATTATTTAATTAATTCACTATTTAATGGCACTGTCTCAACATTGTCCCTTATAGACACTGTTCCATACATTTCTGCTACTTTTCCCAATTTATGATAATTTTGAAAGTTAGTGTTATCATTACTTCTCCCTTTTTACATGTCAATAGACACACAGGTCACTTGTCATGTTTCCTCTGACCATTGAGAAATTGAGAAACTGGTAATTGTAGATTTACTTGAAGTTGCTGGAACTGACCTAAAACAAGAGTTATGTAAACCATTTCTTTCCACTCCTTTTCACTAGACCCAGCAGTGTGATGGAGCCTTTTTAACTGGCCTCAGCTTGTGATACTTGATTGACAAATATTCAGAAATTTTGTGAGCCAGTTGTTAAAACACTGTCACTATTAAAAAATTAAATCATACAAACTCATAATAAAGTAAATTATTTTAAAAACAAAGGTATTCAAAATGTACTGATTAGTACATTAATAATACATGTCTGAGGTTATTTATATCTGTTGGAAATATATCTATTGCCTCTATATAAAAGGAAATAATATGTAACAGTTGCTACCTCATAATGCACACCATACTGTGTAATGGTAGTGTACTCAATTACCAGTTCTGCATTCAGTAGTATCAGATTGGTACTTGAAATTGACCATTGTAGAAGTATCTACATCATGATAAATTTTCAAATGTTGTAAACTAGCCCTTATTAATTAAAGAACCAGTTTTAGATCTTTCCATAGGCTACACCTTATTTAGACTAATGGGTTTCAAATTATTCTCATCTTTTTACTCCTCTGTTTACCTACCCCTATGGATTTGGGGAAGCCAACTGCAATGTCACCTGAACTTGGTATAAATTCTTCTATGTCCTTGATATTGGGAATGTAATACTGAAGAATATTAACAAAGTCTTTGCATGCTTAGAGTGCATCAATAAAAACATTTGGAATGATAAGTACTATACAGAGAATTAATAGAGAGATATGAGTTAGCAAGAAAACTTTCTGAGAAAGGTACGTCTAATTATAGAACTGTCAGAAGGACAAGATGGAGTAGTCAACTATGATAAAAATTGGGGGAAAGAGCCTTCCAAGCAGAGGGAACAGTAATGCAGTTTGAAATAAACCTGGTATGCTAGTGAAACAACCACTGTGTTGAAGGAGAGTGGTGGGGAGGGTTGTACAAAAGAAGGAAGGGTTACACCATGAAAGACCTTATGAAGTCAAGAGAAGTTTTTATTCTAAACTCCATGCAAATCCATTAGAGAGTTAGAAGGCAGATGGTTTTATTAGTTTTCTATTGTTACCATAAAAGTTATAATACCTAATGTCTTAAATAACAGATATGTATCACCTTTCAATTTTGTAGATGAGAAGCCCAGCAGGGTCTCCACAGGTTAAAATTAAAGTGTCAGCAGATTGCATTTCTTTCTAGGAGGTTCTCCAGTTGCTCATCTGGGTATTCAGCTGATTTAGTTCCTTGTGATTATAGCAGTGAAATCTCTATCATCTGAAAGGCCATTGGCTAATGGCCTTTCAATCTTTGAGAAGTCCCTACATTTTTCAGCTCCTGCTTCTTTTCTTCTATCTTCAAAGTTAGCAGTGGTAATTTAAGTTTCTTCTACATTTTGAATCTCTCGCCTTCATTCATCTTATCTTTCTAACCCAGCTACAATCATTTCTGTACTTTCAATGACTCATGTCATTAGATTGAACTCTTCCAAATAAGTCAGGTTAATCTCCCCTTCACATGCTACATTCACTCAATCATATCTACACAGTTTCTTTTACAATGTACATTAACATCATTACATGTTGTGGATTAAGGTACAGCCATCTTTGAAAGGTCATTATTACTCTAACAATAGATGATATCAGCTCAAAGAAAGTAATAAGAAATATTAAAAGGATGAGTGTGAGCAGCCAGTACTCTTTTACTTGCCTGCCAGGGTACCTCCACCATGCCCTGTGATCTGCTGAAGGAATAACAGAGCCAGTTAACTCAATGAAACTGCTGAACATCAAAGTGACTATCTTTGATGTCTTTGAAAGGATGATGTCCAGATTTTAAAACACCCCTGTCTCAAGATGAATCATTTTAGCCATTCATCATTCATACTCTGCCAAATTTATAAAAGAGCTGTCATTACTCACACAAAATTTGACTCTTATGTAACATTTAATCTAAAATATACTCAGTTGAACCTGTTTGGTTATTTTGAGCCATTTGGAATTTCTTTTCAGTGCTGTTTAAATGTGTCTGACAAATGTGATTATTATTACATTTATTTATAACTTATTGAGGGTTAATTGAAAATACGTTAGGTCCTGTATTAAGATTCATACACATCTTTTCTTTTCATCTTCAAAACAACCCTTTGAGATAGATTCCAAAATTACCTTATTTTATAGGTGATGAAACTGAAGCATAAAGAATAACCAAATTATCTAATCAAGGTCACCAAAATAGGAAACTTAGAAGCTTGAGAATCCCTAAGTTCATAAAGTTGTTATTGATGAAACCGGAACTGCAGTCAGGGCAAATGAACCCCAGGGCAGATATTCTAACAGCTGTACAATTCTATCTGCTTGATTAATTTATGAATTATTGAGGAAGACCAAGGCTTGGATATGTTAAGCTTCAACAGATCAATTATTCAGTGGCATGAAATGGCATGTGAATGTTACAAAAATAGTGGAAATAACTTTGTTTTTTAAGGTAAAAAGAGAAAATGTTTCCTGTTTTTTGGTGTGTCTGGTTTGCTTGCTCTTAAAAAAAATGCTTATTACTGTGAATTAATTTACATGCGAACTAACTTATACCCTGATATTGTCTTATAATTCTACAGAAGGCTTGCTTGAACCTACAGGATTACATGAAGATTACACTGAATCCTTACTTAATTAATGTAACCCTAGCAGCCAAAATGTGTAGCCAAGTGCTTTGCAAGGAGAAGGGAATTTGCATTAGGAAAAACTGGAATTCAGATGACTATCTTCACCTCAATCCAAGTAACCTTGCTATTCAAATTGGGCAAAATGGAAAGTACATAATACATGGAAAACCCACATTTGAAGACCTACAGCATTTTTCTGAAAACTTTCATTGCAGCTGTTACACTGACTTGAATTGTGAGCAGAAATCTGATTTAGAAGAAGTTAAGTTTATTAATGTGTGTGCTGTTGAAGACGTTTGTATAGACACCTCACTAAACCCAGATTCCAGTAATAAGACTCCCCCCCGTTTGGAACAGGAGACTCTTCCTTCCCAAAATGAGAAGAATGAAGGTTTGGACATTGGGGAGAGCAGCGGGGAGAGCTGGGAGAGTGGGGAGAGCGGGGAGAGCGAGGACAGCAGTGAGTCCTTCACATCCTCTGCCACAGTGTCTCCACAGATTCCTAGGAACGACATCAGTGGAGGACTCTTAATTCTATACATGTATTCACAGCATTTGAAATATTTGGCATAGGCTCGTGGAAACTAAACAATGCAAGATAGTAGGTGTCATCTTACAAAAAGAAATCCGATTTGAGTTTCAAGAGCAAAAGGTCTATTTTTGTATCAAAGACTGATTGCAGATTCTATAACTCTGGAAGGATTAGTTTTCTTCTGAAAACAGTGAAGATTTGAATAAAGCCAAGTTAACTGTAAATAAATGCCTCTATGAATAGTTTGTGATTTGTTAAAAAAAATACAGTCAGAATAAGAAAATATTAATAAACAGTCATAATAAGCAGTCATAATCATTAAAATCCAAATAATCAAATAATGAATAATAAATAATAATTAATTAATTACTAATAAATGGAATAATACAATAATTAATAATTAATAATAAATAAATAATTAAAAGTCAAGAAAATGTTAAGGTGTAGTTTTTAAAAGGTAGCATGCCATATGTACCAATCTATCTCACAGAACTATGGTTTTTAGCTATTTTCCTTTTGGAAACAGTGCTCCAACTGTATTTTAGGGAAAGGTAAATTTTAGAAAATGATTTCTCTATATTTGCACATAATGACGTCTCCAGAATTCACATTTATAAAAATATTCTAATTTTCTTTTCACTCTTGATTGTCATACCTAAAATGCCTCATTTCATCTAAGTATCCATGTACTTGGGCATTCATGTCCTTCAAAGAGCATTTTATCCAGTGCTCATTCTCTGCCAGGTTGGGCACTAAGAGTCACAGATGCAAGATGAAGTGGCATGCTTCTTGCCAGCTGAGTTTCTTTTGTTTGAAGAAAGCAGAAATTGAGTGGGGAAAACGATAACATAGTGTATGCACTGGCACGCAAATAAGAATTTGGTGTGTCAGAGGTTCCTGAGAAGAGGTAGTGTGTAAGTTGCCTTAGGGTTACACAGGTATAAGGTAGTCTCAGAGAGAAGAATCTTCAGAATGGAACACTGAGTGTGGTGATGAGTCATTTAAAGCAGATGATGGCCAAATGATGAACCATGCTAATAAGCTAGGATTTCACAATAATGACAGTCTCAGTCTTTATACCTGCCCAATATTCCCCACTTCTATCAAGTGCTCTAGAGTAAAAATCTGGAGGACAGGTATTTGTTCTATTTTGCTTACAGCTCTACCTTCAGTGGTGATGAACAGTACCTGGGTTTTCAGGGGGTGCCCATTAAGCAGTTGTGGAGAAAATTAAAGCCAATGGAGACTCACTAAAAGATTTTAAACATGAGAATGGTTCTGACCACTTTTCACAACCTGAGAACTCTTGGACCAATGCTGTCCTCAGAGTTTTTCAGCTGTCTCCCTCATTCTCCATTTTAATTATGATTCTTCCACCCAAACTGCGTTTTCATAAGTTAGTCATGAAAAGAAACAACTTGATAATGACCTGGGAAAGACATTTAATGGGCATCAGAGTAAAAACTGATTAGGACTTAGAAACAAAGGAGGAAGCAAGGCCAATGGAGAGGGAATGGATTTTGGAATTGTTTTAGCTTTTTTGCCACTGTGACCAAAAGACCTGACAAGAATAATTAGAGGAGGAAAGGTTCATTTGGTTCACTGTTTCAAAGGTCTCTATTTAAATGACAGCTGATTCCATTGCTCTGGACTCAAGGTGAGGCAAAACCTGGTGGAATGTGTGGCAGAGGAAAGCAACTTAGGACATGGCAACAAGGTAGTACAGAGAGTTCCACCCACCAGGGACAAAATGTAAACCCCAGAGGCACACCACCCACGACTGACCCACCTGTAGTCACTCTACACCTGCCTACAGTTAATACCCAGTTAATCCCAACCAGAGGATTAATGCACTGGTTAGTTTAAGGATCTCATAACCCAATCATTTCACTTCTAGGCTTTCCTGCATTGTCTCACACATGAGCTTTTTGGTGATACCTTACATCTAAACCATCATGGGAATTGAACAATTTTAAGGGAAAATTCTAACTTTTAATATTTGTTAGATGTATGAACCCATGAGAGTTAACCTGGCTCATCTTACATTTTAATAAAAAGTATAATAAAATATACCTTTTAGAGTTCCTGAGATTGGTTAATATAATACACAAAAAGCAGAAATAACAAATACCTGTGGGGAAAAGGGAATGAACACCTTTCATGACTATACAGTTCTGTGGTGATTTATATGTTAACTGAAATGAGCAATATTTTCATTTTAAAGTGTGCTTTTTAGACTAATTGGTAGGAAAAACTCCTGCTGAAATGTTATTTTGGGAAAGTCCTTTCTGAACTACTCCACCTAGTAAATATTGGTTCCATTTGAACTTGAAAAACTGCAATTTTGCATGAATTCTCAATCCTGAGTTCAAGATCCGTCATATCCCAGGCCCCAACAGCTTGCCTATCAGTGTCCTACAGTCTAGAGGACACGGACTCATATCCTCTGTTTCACTTGTAAAACTGCAGGGTTGTTTCAACACAATCATTCTGCACAAGGTCCTAACATGTTGATGGAATTAAATTTTGACATGAACCGGTAAGGTACTTGAAAGTGAAGCACCACCAATAAAGCTAATTGATAAAATTTAGACAACCTAGATATCTCTCTTTTATCCTCTGCTTGCGATAGATAGATATAATGAAGGAAGGAAGGAAGGAAGGAAGGAAGGAAGGAAGGAAGGAAGGAAGGAAGGAAGGAAGGAAGGAAGGAGGGAGGGAAAGAAGAAAACAAAACAAGGGAGTTTTCTGTGGTTCCATTGAGGACATAATTTGCACTGGGTTAAAAGGAACTTCTGATTCAGACATTATTAGCCTTCAACTTCTTGTTAAAGTATTCAAGAGATGTTGCACTTGAATACCTGTTCTGACCTTCACAAATGTCACTAAGCTTTCTCTCTTTCCTTTTGCCTCTGATATCCTTTTAGAAACAAAAAGAAATAAAGCCACAAAGCAATGGTACTGTTTGGGATGTTGCCAAATCCATCTTCTTTTCTGTACTATCTGATTATGTTACAGTCAAAGGCACTAAGGTCTTAAACTCTTTAAGGCATCCAATTTTCTGTAAGAAAAAGGGAAATGTTTATTTTGTTACAGAACTTGTTTCTTTAAGTTTTAATATCTGAGTTGAAAGAGCTGTACAAGCAATTTAAAAATGATTTGGCTGGGCGCCTTGGCGCATGCCTACAATCTCAGAGGTTTGGGAGGCTGAGGCAGGGAGGATAGCGAGTTCAAAGCCAGCTTCAGCAAAAGAAAGGCACTAAGCAACTCAGTGAGACCCTGTCTCTAAATAAAATACAAAATAGGGCCAGGGATGTGCCTCAGTGGTTGAGTGCCCCTGAGTTCAATCCCTGGTATTCCCCCAAATGATTTGAAATATTATTATATATTTAAAACTAACAATTTTTAAACAATTGAAACACTGTGTAGTATTTTATATTATGTTAATCTGCAATAGTTTTATTTTTGTAAAGTCATCGTCGTTCAAGGCAAAATAATACAAAGTAGAAAACTAATAGTCTCCTTCCCTCCCTCTTCTAGTGATAACTCTTGGTTACAGTTCCATGCTTATAATTCCAGAAATTTCTAGAAATATGGATGCAAATGCATGTGTGTGTGTGTATAATATGAAAACAAAAACAAGCTTTTAAAAGAACATTTCATTTTTTATTCCTGTATATGTTTCAAGTGGCATCTGACCATGATAATTATTATATATTTAAAGTACAAGAGTCACAAGTAGTTATAAATTCAACTATCTACTGAATTAATTTACTTTATGGGGTCATCAAATTTCAGTTTTGGGAAATAACTTTTGTGCATGTATGGTTCTGGGGATGAAGCCTAGGACATTGTGCATGCTAGTCAAGTATCTCTGAACTCCATTCCCACTCCAAATAACACCCATTTTTTTTCTTAACCACTGAGTTACATCCTTAGTCATTTTTTATTTTGCATTTTGAGACAGGGTCTCACTCAGTTGCTTAGACTGGCCTGGAACTTGTCATCCTCCTGCCTCAGCCTCCTGAGTTGCTGGGATTATAGGTGTGCACCACTTCTCCTGGCACAGCTCTTTTTAAGAAAAGTATCATTTAAATAAAATTCTAAAACCCATGCACTGCTAGTTTCTCATAGGAAATCCAATTGTTGACCACAGAATGGCTGGGAAAAAGCAAGCAATGCTAGTTCCGTTATTTGTAAGTTGCTGAGTTTGAGTAAGTTACTCATCCTCTCTGAGTTTGCTTCTTCAACTATAGAAGGTCAACTGTGGAGAAGACTAGAGCAAATAAACAGAAGTCATCAGGATAGTGCTTGTACAAGAGCACTGTGTGCTCTAAGCAGCAATAGCTATCTATTTGAAACCTTTATATACTTCTCAAAAATTCCCCTCTATTCGATGATTTAAAGTTTACATTTGGAATATAAAATTGACTTGATAGTTTCAGTTTGAAGGATAGGATATTAAGTAAAATGCATTTATAACATGTTTAACTTGACTACAGACTACAAGTTAATTCTAGCATAAAGTGCTATTTTATTGATGTACTCTATCTTATGACTGATGTGTTACATCTGTAATTATATTCTATAAAAATTCAAAACATTGTCCTAATACAACTGTGTTCACTTATTTGGTCTCTAGTCATTTCCATATAGCACATATCTAATTAACAAATAGTAGGTGGATCACGCAATTTTAATTGAGATAGATTACTTCTATCCCAATTTGCTAAATCTAAATCGCAGATATAGGGACAAGGATAGGCTTGGATCAATAAAAAATTATGCAATTTTTAGTGTATAAATCATTACAAATGACATTTTTTGCTAAGTTTTAATTAAAGATGGGAAATAGAAACTATTTTGGGGTTTAGCATTTATACTGTATCTACCATTTTGTAAAAGTTGGGAAACATCAAGACCACATAGTATGTGGTACACATGTGTTTTTGAGTTAAGTATACTTTTGTATGCTATAGAAAACTTCAGGCACTAAGTGGTAAGAGTCAATTTCACTGACTAATAATATCAGTGATGTATTGTTCCCACAGAGATGCTGGGAATTAGCCTGGATGACATTGTCAATTACTGCTTTGTAATTCCTCAAAAATAGGAACTTCTGTCTCTTACTAAAGACTTAATCCAGGTGCTTTACATACAACTTCTGGTTTAATTCTATTTTCCAGGTTAAATAACTAAGTCTTAGTTTGAGTGATTTGTCCTGGGCTACACAGCTAACAAATGTTAAAATCAGAAAGAGCTGGGTCTGTGGATTTGACTCCTGAGTCCATAACTTCTACCACAGCA
Organism: Marmota flaviventris; assembly: GCF_047511675.1. Classification (NCBI taxonomy): domain Eukaryota; kingdom Metazoa; phylum Chordata; class Mammalia; order Rodentia; family Sciuridae; genus Marmota; species Marmota flaviventris. The sequence goes on from NC_092498.1 coordinate 50,739,522, forward strand.
CAATACCACCCCCACGAGGCAGCAAGGTGAAATAGCATCATAGCACAAAGGAACTTAAACTGGTTCCTACTTCCTTTTCGGTTAGGGTTCCAAAATGGCATCTGACCATAATTATGTGTCCACTACCAAGAAATGTTCAGAGTGCCATACCATAGGAAACAAGTAATAGAGGGGGGCACTTAAGTTTATACATACTTTCAATATAGATTTTAATGGGTTAAAGAAGAAACTGGCAATTGAAGATAAAAGAAACTCAGTTTAATATAGAAGTTTACATCCTTCAACATTTTCTGGGCCCCATTCAGGACATAAAACAATGAACTATGCATTGAGAGCAGCAGGGGGCAGTAAGATAATGGTGTCAAGTCCCCTGGGCTTCTTCAACAGAAATGTTACTGTGTCCTTGAAGTCTTTTGGTTTCTGTAAACAGAATGATAACTTAATCACACGCCAGCACATTACCACTCCAGAAAAAAAATCAGTCTAATCAGACCAAGAAAAAAAAACAACAACAACACATATTACCATGCTAAAGACAGAATACATAAATAATGGTGCTGGGTTTCATTGTCCTGGATGTTCTATTAGTGAAAGAGTTTAAAATGAATTATTTTTACAAGCAAAAATTTAATTTTGTGGATATTTTGGCGGTGAGGGAATGGATAGGGTAGGAAATTGATCATGTGTTCCTTATTATTGTTTTATGTAGTCTTCTCAACATGCTAAGTTTTTAGAATGTAGACTGTAGTATAGTATTTGTGAACAGTGTGGTGTAGGTGCATGTGTGTGTGTGTGTGTGTGTGTGTGTGTGTGTGTAGGGAGAGAGAGATGGAGAGAGCACAGCCTCTGGGAATTTGTGAGTGGGACAGGTGGGACCCAGAAGAGGTGAGGTGAGCTGGAATGTGGATAGGTATCAGATGAGAAGCATCTTCTTCCTGGTGACGCTAATCTACCTGTAATTAATCCTTTAAGCAGGATTAGAATGACTGGTTTGTGTTTTAAATCTGCAGAGAGGATGCACTGAGGAGAAAGTGGTCTGTAAGCCAGGAGGCAGTAAGAACAGCTGGAGACATTTTGTCATTATCCTAGGCCAGAGAATATGAAGTCTTGAACTAGAAAGTGTTAGGGATGGAGAGAAGGGAATTGAATTAGGAACCAGTGATTGGCTGATTGAATGTGGGGATGGTCTAGGCAAAGCAGGGATTCTAATCTGAAACCAGGTTCCTTGCTAGGGCTACTCACTGTCTTCCAAAAAGGAGCACAGGTGGAAGAGTTAGTTTCCAGGACTCTGCTTTGGGCACGTTGCAGTCTAACTGCCTGTGGATTATCCAGACTGTTTTTATTTTTTAAATTTTTTAATTTTCAGCTGTATGATTTAAAAGTTCAAGGGATAGTTGAGGGCTGCATCTGAACAATGGATAATGACTGAGAGTCATAACCCATTTTGAGAACAAGCTCTCTAGAGGCAGGTTGCATTTGAGTTCTCGGCCCATTAGCTATTGGCTGTGTGAGTTGGGGCAGGTTACATAACTTCTTTGTGCCTTTGTTTCCTCATATATGAGAGAATTAAATAAGTTGACATGTAATGCTTTTAGATAAGCACTTGATTCATAGGAAGCGCCATATGTTTGTTTGTTGTATTGCTGTTGCTTTTAACTCTCATTTATTGAATACTTGCTCTGGGGCAAACCTGTGCAAGTATCTTCCAAGCAATTTCTCATTTGATCTCCATAGTACCTTATAATAGTGAAACTGTTATTATCAGAAGAAACTGAGACATTAGGCTGAGCATTTTTTCCAAGTAACCCAAGGGAAATTAAAGGCAGAGCCAGGATGCAAAGCCAGCTCTGAAGGACAATGGGACTCTAAATCCATTTAATGATATTTGAGACCATGAGAATGGATGAAACCTCACGGGGATCCAAGAAACACCAGCATTTCTCAATGGCTGGCGGGTGAAGGCAGAGAGAAGCAATTGATAATGCTCAGTGCAAGAGGCAGGAGGAGAACAGGTCAGCAGTCATTTGCAACTGTGGCCCAGTCAGGTAAGATTTTCTTTTGAGTCTGTTCTTATAAATTCTCCTCTTCCATAACCCCTAATGCTGAGATTTTATCCTTTTTTTAAAAAAAAATATAGCATTTTCTCTGCCAGGTGTGGTGGTGCATGCCTGTAATCACAGTGGCTCCAGAGGCTGAGGCAGGAGAATTGCGAGTTCAAAGCTAGCCTTAGCAAAAGTGAGGTGATAAGCAACTCAGTGAGACCCTGTCTCTAAATAAAATACAAAATAGGGCTGGGGATGTGCCTCAGTGGTAGAGTGCCCTTGAGTTCAATCCCGGTACCACAAACAAACAAAAAACCATTTTCTCATACTTAGATGTTAAAACAAACAAACAAAAAAGCCAATTGACACATGGATCTTTAATCCTAGGCCTGAGGCATCACATTATCTAATACCTTCACTGTACTGTGAAGCACTTTCATTGTAGAACCTCAGAGTTGCTGATCTCTTTCAAGTCCTAAGAGTTTTGGGTTGTGCCCAGACTGGCTATAGAGATGAATGAACTTTGCTGCTCTGTGCCCAGCTCAGGGCTTCCTTCAGGCTGCCTTAGTCTGGATTCACTTTTTGCCTTGAGTCCCTTGGAATTTATTCTGTAGGTGTGTTTTAGTTTGCTTTGGATGCTGTAACAAAATACCACAGACTGGGTTGCTTGAAAACCAAAGACATTTTCTTATAGTTCTGCAGGCTGGGACCCTGGGGTCTATGTGTTGGGAAAATGACTTCCTTCCAAGGACTGTGAGGACACAATTGTTCCAGATCTTTCTCCTTGGCTTGCTGATGATGGTCTTCTCCTCATGTCTTCATTATGTCCCTGTTGGTACGCAAATTTCCTTCTCATATGGAGACCCCAGTCATATAGGATTAGTACCCCTCCAACACCTCATTTTAACTTAATTACATCTGTCAAGGTCCTGTCTGCAAATGTAATCACATTCTGAGATACTGAGATTTAAAACTTCAGCATGTGAATTTTGAAGGAGTCCAATGCTCAGCCCCATGCTCCACTGATAACTAACATTTATGTTAATTACTGAAGCCTTCAGTTTTAATGAATCCAATCTAAAACTGAACTATGGAGTAAAGAAACATATTCTTCCCCACTATTTTATAATTTCATGAAGCTAAATAAATTTTTCTTCTTTATCCTTCTGGCCAATACCTTCCTTCTCTAATCTACAAGGTCCTACACATGAAGAGGCTTTCTTCCTTCTCTTGATAAGAAATAAATTTACATCCAGTTTTTAGATTAAAATTCTTAGGTATGCCTATTCATTCAGCCAGGTGGTCAATATCCTGTAGAGAATGGGAAAAATCATGACTCATATAACCAATTATGACTGGTCACTTACCTGTTCTTTGGGGACAAGGCAGGTTACAAAGATGGCACTTTCCTCAGGAAAGTCATATTTTTATGGTATTGTTCTTGATGATTTTTGCATCATGGGGGCTCTGGGTATCTGACAAAAGCTATGACTTTTTTTCCCCCAAAGATATTTGCATAAGATGATAAGAAAAATTACATATTTGACTTTTTTGTTGCATTGACTTAAAATACTTTCTATAACAAATTCTGCCTTTTTCATCAATATTTGTGTGCAAAAATTAATTTCAGGAAAACTTCTTTTTTATTGTTTTCTTTTTGGTACTGGGGATTGAACCCAGGGGCACTTAAACACTGAGCCACATCCCCAATCCTTTTTATATATTTTATTTAGAGACAGAGTCTTGCTGAGTTGCTTAGGGCCTCAGTAAACTGCTGAGGTTGGCTTTGAACTGGATACTCCCAAGCCATTGTAATCACAGGCCTGGGCCACCACGCCTGGTCTCAGGCAAAATTCTTAAAGATAAGGATGAGGGGAAATATCCTCCCAAGGTGTGCAAATGAAATAGAAAAAATAAACTTTAATTTTGCCAAAAAATAAATTTTAGGACTGGGGATGTACCTCGATGGTATACTGGCATGCTTCGCATGTGCATGGCCCTGGATTTAATTTTTAGAACTTAAATTAATAAATAGCCATTGGAGAATTTTCCCCTGGGTTTAATGAGAAACTGAAATTACAGAATGGTGTTTAGCATGGTAGCACATGCACTTTCCTAAAGATTTTCTATTTTGATGGTAACACTGAAAAGTAGGGCTCAGAACCACAGGTTGTAGCCACCAGGACCAGCTCATGTTCATGGCAATAGGCTCGTGATGAGGGAGCACCAAGAGATCTCAAGACTGTGTGGGATTTATGTCCTTTAATTTCTACTGGCTTCACATCACTGAGCTTTATCTTCAGCAAGGGGATGCTCTTAATATCAGCAAAGGGAAGATTAAGAACCCACATTTCAATTTTAAGGTTGTCTGAGCAGAAGTACTTTAAAGAGTTGTGCTGAGTTTCAAGTTGTCTGCATATTTCTGTATCACAGGTTTATAAAAGAGAAAGTTCATACTCAGTGTTCACATCATAAAAACATGTTGAAGAGGCAATGACCATCAGTTGGTGCCTAGAGCAGGACCACAGAGAGCACAGGGCCTACTCCTCCTGGAGATACTTCCACAGGGAGAGCAGAGAAACTCTGAAATGCATTACTAAGCACCACTAAGCATTCTGTTTATTTATTACTAAGCATCCTGTTTATTCACCAAATGTCTTGTTAGGTTTATTTGCAGAAGAAACATGGATTCTTAAGATGTTCATGGATTTGAAATTTCATAAAGGACTTGCTAAATAGAAATCCATCCTTCTAGACATGAATTGGTTGTATAAAGAAACTTTCAATTCCTCCATCTCAAAAATATTAATTTTTAAAAGCCAACCATTGCTCAATAGATAATTTCATTTTACAGAGGCACTACTTCAATTTACTTCCTCTTCTCAAATTACACACTAACTTGGCCATTTCTGGCTTACCAGTTACCTGTTGTTCTTTTAAAACTTACCTTGCTGCATCAGGGAAGATGAGCTTTGGGAAGAATTTTGCCTTTTTAAACTCTATCCTTCCTTTCTTGAAATGAATCTACTCTCTACTCTGTTTTTGGAACAGAAAGCACCTGACGTCCCTTCGTCGTTTTTTGGCTTCATGCTCCTTCTGTTGGCAAGAATGTTGTCAAACAAACAGCACACGGGCTTTGGTCTTCTAACACACAGAGAAGAAAGCAAAGCCAGAGGAGATGTAATATTTCTTCTTGCTTAGTTTCATTGACATTTTCTAAGTTAAGCCAGTCAACAATGGCAGGACACATTTTCTTTCATCTCTGCCAGTGGGAAACTGCTCTAGACAACAATGAAGGGTACTGAGTACCTGTCCACAGGAGCAACTCATAATAGACATAGAAATAACATGTATGCCAAGATGATTTGGGAAAACCAAATAAAAAATTATTACTGTGTATGTTTCTGTGTGTACATGGGTCTGTGTGATATCCACATGCCCGATTGCCTGACCTCCCTCTGGTATCCTTCCGTGAACATCCAGTTAAGAATCTTGGTGTAAACAAAGACATCAGCTTTGACCAAACCCCAAATCAAATGTGATAATAAAGGTTGATGTGAGTCTAATGGTGGCAGAAGCCCACTTTCTTGATGGCTTTAGAAAAGCCATCACAAGGGCCCTGTAGATACTAGAGTTACAACTTTAAGACTAGTAGTTGATTATGTTGAGAAGAGGAGACAGAATATTTCAGACAGAAAATAAAAAGGGAGATGCCATAATGTGGGGAATGTGGGGAGTGTAGTGACCCTAAAAAAGCAAGAATTTTGTTGGAAATGCTCAATTATAAAGACAGAACAAACTCTCAGCTTGATTTCAACACTTCTGCTTATCTGTGAGACCCTTGACAAGGGATTTCATATCTTTTTGCCTTAATTTCCTCATTCTTAGTATGAGGGGAACAATTGGGGATCAACTTGTGTCAGTAAACTTGTATTTGTCCAAATGTCACACCAATTCCATGAATGTCCAATAAAAATGGATACAGCCCTCTTCTCCTTTGTTAGAGATGAATATCAAAAACAAAAATAGCAGCCTGGCATGGTAGTGCATGACTGTAATCTCAGCAACCTGGAGGCTGAGGCAGGAGGATCGCAAGATTGAGGCCAGCTTGGGCAACAAGCCAGACCTTGACCTAAAATAAAAATAAAAAGTACTGGGGATGTAGTTCAGTGGTGGAATGCCTTTGGGTTCAATCCCCAGTACCACCAAACCAAACAGAAACAACAGCAAAAACCTCTGCTTTCTGCCAAGTAATCTATTACTGCATTTTTAACGTTCATCCTCATGAAGCCTGAGGTGGGAACCATCATTCTGTCCATGATGAGGGGAGCAAGAACTAAATTCAGGATCTTCACTCCACCCTCTGGTTTCAATTCCCTCTGGTGGCTGGTATCAATTATGTCCTGCCAGAAGCCATCCATGAACTGAGGTACTCCCCCTTAAATAAAAAAATCGGGCTTTTTTCAGTTGTTCAGTTCCAGCCCCTATCAGGATTGGAAGACCTATCAGTCATTCCCCTTTTTATATCTAATTTCTGGCTCTGGCTCTATTTTTTACTAATTATTTCAGTCTTTATATTTCTCAGGCAGCTCACACCTCCTGAGCGGGAACCTACTGTGGCGGGGTGCTGCTCACTCTTCAGTCGTGTCCAGTGAAATTCATGCCTGGATTCACCCAGTCTGCCTAGCTCAGCCTGAGGCTTCCCTGGTGTGGTTTGCTCACTTTGGCTTCTTTCCAGGAGCCTGCTTCTCAGGTCCGCCTCTAGTTGCTCACACCTCAGGCACTGTGCGAGTGACCCCTGTGCGAAGAGACCTGGACGTGAGGGTTATCATGCTTCAGCGCCATAGGACTCCGGCTTGTCTGGGAGACAGAATTTCAGGCACTTGTGCACTATTGTCAGGCTCAAGTGAAATACTTTCTTCTGAAATGTAGAAATGAGTGACATGAAATTGGGTTAAGGAATAGCTGTGACTCCCAGGGTCTCGCCTGTATTTTCAGGAAACTAAGCACAGGAAAGAAAAGCATAAGAAAAAGAAGCACCCAATATTAAAATGGATTTTTTTTAGAAGGTGCTCGTGGAGAGGAGGCAAAGTGTTCATTTCTCTGCGGTCTGTACAGGCTCACTGTGTTCCTTTTCATTGCTTTTCATGCTGTCTGAGGACTTCTATCAAGTTTCGATCAATGGGAGGAACTCGCTCTGCTGGAAACGATGTTTGCTGGATCTAGTTTAATTTGACCGCTGTTTACATTTCTGAATTTCCTTCTTCCCCCTTTTCATGTATAAAATTATCCTCTCCATCTTGCTCAAGGTTATAGAATTATGCCTTGAGGTTGATTCTGTCCAGTCACATGGTAAAGAGTGACAAGGAACAGAAACAGAAGATGTGGCTCTGGCTTGCTAGCCTTAGCTTCCTGCCCGCCCTGCCACTCTTGAGATATGCTCTAAGGATGTGGTCATCTGCAGACCTGTAATGGTCTGGAGTCCTGATTCTGATTCTAAAATGGTGTTTCATGCCCCCTTGTCCCAGAGGGGAGAATGTTTCTTCCTGCATAAGACAGTTATGCCCAAAGTCACCTTGGTGGACCCTCTTGGTGGCATCATCTGCTTCGCTTCACATCCCTCTTCCACATTTTGATTACACAACATGTTTTGGTCTGGGTTTTTGTCTCTTCAAAGGTCTGTTTGCAGATATATATTTAGAAAGTGATTTCTCCCATCAGATAACATAAGAGAAGCTTTTCTCTGAAACCTCTTTCATAGCAAGTCTTACTACACACTCTTACTTGTGTTGACCATTAGGTCCCCTGTGTGAAAGCCTGTAATGAGAAAATCAGAATAAGGAAAATGCTATATTTATATGTGAAGCACTTTGGACACAGAAAAGTAGGCAGCACCCATGGAGACTTGTACCAGGGTGGCATGTGAAGTGATGGCTGTTCACACTGGTTTCATTTCAGTCCAGTCCTACCTGTTTTAAAACCGAGAGGAGAGAGCTTGTTATGACCTGCCAGTCTGACAGCAAACACTGTCAGCCCTGTTGTCATGAACTGATGCTTCCTGAGAACCAGGAAGTTTCTCAAAACACTTGGAGATTTTAATGAGTCCTCTCAAATCTCCTGTGAAGTGGGGCATTTTTCATCTGCCTCCAGGCAATAGGTGAAAACATTTATTTGACTTGTTTAAGGTCACAGAAACACTGTGCCAGAGAAGACAGAAATAGCTACTGAGCTTGATGTCAGACCAAATCCTGTCACTCAACCAGCAAGGAGACGAGCACTGTGGACGTGGGGTGCACTAGGCATCTTTACAGGGATGCTACTACAATGCAGGACACAAGAGGCTAAATATATGTGTGGTGCCTTTCCTGGGGCTGAGAAGACATCAGAGAATGGGGTAGGATGAGGATTAGACAGTGCAGGACAGAAAGGAAAGCAGGTTTCAAAGGTCCAAGTGTCAGGATGAGGAGTAGGTAGAGAGGTACTGAGGGTTAAGGTGGGAGTCTTGGTGTTTGGAGGTGGAATAAAAATGAGTCAGAAACAGAACTAGAAAGGGTTGTGGAAGAAATATTATTAGTCTAGAGGTCAAAGTGCAGGGTTGGGCATGTTGTCCATGTCACCCAGACTGTAATGCTTAGTGACTAGGATGGAGAGGGTGGGTGAGGAGATTGTTTGCCAAAGGCTTGGACCCACAGTCTGTCACAAGTGTGGGTTTGTTCTATCTACCATGAACCTTTTGCTATTTTGTCTGTGGAAATATTTGCTGGCTTTCTTTGGATGCATAAGAGAGTTTATAATTCTCAGTTTGAAGAAACTGGTATATTTTAGAAAAGATTTCCTCTTCAGTCCACGGAAATTGCTAGGTTCCTCCTTTCTTGAATCTGGTTTAATTTTCCAGCACCAACTCAGTCTTTTCCTGATTTGGATCTAGAGTTTGTTGTTCTAATCCTCTCCATCTGTCTTCTTCTCATCCAAACCCTTATTCTCAGAGCTGTCCACAAAGCCTCTTGAGCTTGCCCAGGCTTTGCTTCAGATATGGGCCTGCACTGGCTAACTCTTCTACTTCCTTCCTCTTTCTTCCTCTCCTGTACCAGGAGCATCTTATCCTGTAGCGCTTTTCTCCTTCTTCTTTCCTTTATCTTTAACTCCAACCCCAGTTCTGCCAATGTCTGTGGCTTCTTGAATTGAATTTCCTCTTTCTCCAAATAGAAATCAGAGGAAACTCCCTGCCAATACATCTGGTATTTGGTGTATGTGAAGATGGATACATAGTATAGTTTCTCCTATGCTATGGAGCATTAGCATCAGGTCTCACAGCTGTAGAAAACTTATTTGCAATGTAATTTCATAGCAAAAGTTTTCAACTCATTTCTGAGCTAAAATAATAATGGTAAAAACTTATAATAACAAAAATAACAGCCACATTCATTAGACATTGTTCAAAGTATTTCACAAACTTAACACACCTAGTGCTCACAATCATCCTATGAAGTTGGTACCATTATTAGACACAATTTCAAGATGAGGAAACCAAGGCATATTGAATAACTTGTCTATGATGCTGGAAAGTAAGCCCTATTTCTAATTTCCATTCTCACCAGGCTTTGTAAATACAGTGAGATAGCATTGCACATTCACTAGAATGAGTGCAATACCAAGTACTGTGAGGGTATAGAACTGGACTCTCCCACACTGGTGGTGGAATTTAAAATGCTACCATCAATTTAGAAAACTAACATCTAGCATTCAATTTCTAGGATTTAGTCAAGGAAAAAAAACTAAAAACACATGTCCACACAATGACTTGTAGTGAAAGTTCACCATAGCTTTATGTAAAAACCCAAATGTCCAGTAACAGATGTATGGATAAATAAGTTGTGGTAAATCCCTACAGTGGAATATTTTTCAGCAATAAGGAGGAAAAACTACTGATATAGGTAATAACAGAATTATGCAAATAAAAGAGAGGTAGACACAAAAAATTATAGAATGTGTGGTTTCATTTCTATGAAATTCTAGAACAGAAATTCTCTAGTGACAGAAAGCAGATGATTGGTTCCTGCATGCTGGATGTCAGGAGAGGAAATGGATTGCAGAAAATAAGAAACAGCTTTTCCAATTCTTAATTGTAGTGTTGGGTACACAGTCACATTCCTTTAAAAAAACTTATTGATATGTACATTAAAAATTGATGAATTTTATTGCATACAAAGTAAAACTTAGCAAATTTTATTTTAAAAACAAAAATAATACACAGCTCACTTTATAAAAATAAACATTTCTAGTCTCAGAAATACAATCAATGCACTCTCTGACCTTAGGCAAATCACTTAGGCAATATCCTTTCTAACATGAAGATGTTAACAAATTCTTATTGAATGCATGTGATCATTGTGAGGACAAATTAAGATAATGGATAATAGATTAGAAAACACTTTAAAAGATGAACCAACCCACTTTTTGGGACAGGACCTCAAGGTCTTCCAGAAAATCTCTCTTTTATACCATATATTATTACAAAGAGGCTGTTCCTATGATAAAGTAGCCCTTGAGGAGCCTCAGACATGAAACCTGTCAAAAAACCTCACTCCATATTAATGCTACCATTTTGAGATGTGTTTGTGGGAAATTGTAAGTCCAGCAAATGAAAATAAGTATCAAAATGGAACAAAATGAGAAGGTGGGTTAGAGACAGATAAATAATTCTAAATTGTTCAGCTTGTTCTTGTAGACTAACTTGCCTGCTCAAATTGGGGAAGCAGGCATGAAAGTTTCAGGTCTAGAAACACACTTCTGACCTTTGGCCCCTGGCTACATATTAACTCATCTCAACCCCCTTTATCCACAAAATCAGGAAATCATGATGAGGATTACATAAGGTGAAGCATAAAATAACAGAGTACAATGCCTTGCATAGAGGAAGTGCTTTGTGATAATAATGGAAATAAATCACCAGTTATTTTATTATCTTGGATTATTACAACAGATAATTCCTAATTTAGTTTATGTATAACTTTTACTTTATCATTACTCATAATTTTATCAAATCATATTCCCATTTGACAAGAATTGAGTATTTCAGGATTAAAGATGTGTGTAGTGTAGGGTCAATAGGAGACCTGGAAGTCAGCATTGACTGTGATGAAGGAAAGATCATTCATTCTCCTTCGGCTGCAGCTCCCATAAGCAAGAAAGAGTGATAGTTCATCTTCTAAATTTTGATGGGATGTCATCCGTGTTTAGGAGGCTGCTCAGACACATTCTAACCCCGAAGCAAATGACTCTATTAAAAATTCATTCTCAGTAGCAATTCTATTTCTCTCTCAGAGATAACTTCTAACTTGATAGTTAGAATTTTTTTTTTTTTTTTTGTCTGACAGCAATAACACAGTCTATCAAATAGTTTCCTTGTAGGTTATCTGGTCGCTTTCCACTCCATGTGTGTTCTCCCTACACAGTTGATGGCAACTTTTGATTATTCAGGTCCATGTCCTTAAAGTCACTCTTGATACTTCTCTATATTTTTTGCATCCACGAGGAAATCCTGTTGGAAGTTTTCAAAACTTGTTCCAGACCTTGACCACTTCTCACAGCCCCTGCTGCTACTCATCCAGTGTGAGCCACTCTCATCTCTTGCCTGGACAACTGCAGCATCTCCTAGTGGTCTCTGCATCTGGCCTTACCTCCCGTCTCCTAAGTCTACTCTTCTCCTCACTTCCCAGCTTTCTTGAGGTATAACTGTCAAATATAATTTGTATGTCTTTAAGATGTACAACTTAAGGTTTGATATATGCATACATTGTGAAATAATCACCATAATCAAGCTAATCAATGTATCCATCCCCTTACATACTTAGTTACCCTTTTCTTTTTCTTTTTCTTTTTCTTTTTTTTTTTTTTTTGTGTGTGTGTGTTAAGAACACTTAGGATCTGTCTTCTTAGCAAATTTGAGTATGCAGTACAGCCTCAACTATGGTCACATTGCTGTTCTTAGATTTCCAAAAGTTATTCACTCTGGGACATGGGATACAGAGGATTGAACCCAGCAGCATTTAGCCACTGAGCTACATCCCTAGTCCTATTTATTTTTCATTTTGAGACACTAAGTTGTTGAAACTGGCTTTGACCTTTTGATCATCCTGCCTCAGCCTCCTGAGTCTCTGGGATTACAAACTTGGGCCACCACACCAGGTCAGAACTTCTTTATCGTCATGACTGAAACTTTGTGCCTTTGACCAACATGACCCTGTTTCCTTCACTCTTCATCCTAGCCCCTAGTAACCTCTATTGTACCCACTGCTCCCAAGAGTTTGACCATTTTGAATATCTCTGTAAGTGAAATCATGCACTATTTGTCTTTCTGTGCCTGGCTTATTTCACTTAGCAAGATGTCCTTCATAAAATAGGTTCCTTATAGGTTATCTGGTCTCTTTCTACCCCAAGTGATTTCTCTCTAAACAGTTGATGGCAACTTTTGATCATTCAGGTCCATGTCCTTAAAGTTTATGTGTGTTGTTAGAAACAGCGAGATTTCCATTTTATCTATTTGTCAATGGATATTTAAATTGCTTCCCTATCTATCTTTCTCATTTTCTTTGAATAAAGCTGCAATGAATGCAGATATCTCTTTGGGACATTGATCCCACAGCAGTCTTTATAAGCCTAAAGGCCCTCTGAAGAGTAACACTGGACCAAAGACCTTTGTTGGCTAGTACATTTTTATTTTGAAACCTTTTGTTTTCTTTCATCCTTTTCTTGGTCAAACTCAAATAGGATGTAGTGGTAATGTTTTAGTCTGGTTTGGCTGCTATAATAAAATACCACAAATGTAGGTAGCTTTTAAACAACAGAAATTTAGTTCTCATAGTTCTGGGGGTTGGGAAGTCCAAGGTTAAGGTTCTAGCAGATTCAATGTCTGATAAGGAACCTTTTTCATGAGGTAGTTTCTAGCTGTGTCCTCATGTGGTGGAAGGGGCAAGGCGGATCAATTACACTTCCTTTATGAGGGCACTTATTCCAGACATGAGGGTTCTGCCCTCATGACCTGATCATCTGTGTGTGACTATTATCTAGACAACAATGTTGTTAGCTCTATTATCTTCATTGCTTTACTCCTCATGTTTTAAACCGACAATTCACTTAGAATTTGTATGGTGAAAGATAGTGGGGGGGGGTCAAAATTAATTTTTTTTGAATCTTAAATGGATGTCCAATTTAACTAGCACCATATTAATCAGACTATTGCTCTATAGTATCAACTTAACCTTTTAAATAACACTGTTGTGAGGCTAGGGACATAGCTCAGTTGGTAGAGTGCTTGCCTCACATGCACAAAGCCCTGGGTTCAATCCTCAGCACCCTCAAAAAAAAGTTTCCCTAAATAACACTGTTTTTCATTATTTTATTTTTTGGTGCTGGGAAATGCTGCCTTTGTGCATGTTAACACAGCCTCATCCTCTTCCCTAGCCCATAGTGAGTGTTTTAAATAACACTCACCAAATGGAGTAAAAGCTGAGAAAAATGTTCTTTTCCATTGCCTATATATATTTTTATTTGTGTAAATATCTATCTGGAATCTATCATCAAAGTTTTCTCTAAGTTTTTTTCTACTAATGCAGACTTATTTTCTAAGATCTATTTTAATGATCCTCAAACCAAGACCACGGCAAGATTTGATCATCATTTTGGATTTGTGCCACGGTCTTGAGAAAGCAACTTAAATTGGTTTTTGTTTTGCTTTTATTTCTTTTTGAGTAATTGTCAGGAAATGAAAGGGAAATGCTTGAGGTCAAACTTCTTTCCCAAGGTAAAGTATATTTTTGCTGAAAAAGTATGGAGTTCTAAAAAAAGAAAAAGAAAACAGATTTATCATTGAAATGTAGTTACCATTATATAACAGGAAGATATTTAAGTTTCTTAGATCATTGAAATAATGTAAACTTTTTTTTAAAAAAGTGTTGCCTTTCAAGATCCATGGAAGTCCTGCACTCTGCTTAGATGTATGATGAGAGTTGAAAGGACCCTGAACTTGGAGCTGGGCTCCTGGATTCATCCTCATGCTTTGCCACTGAATAGTTCTGCCACTCTTATTCATTGGATCAGATCAGCAGTTCAGTTTTTACCTGATGTGAATGTATCAAACTTGGTTCATTGTGCAACTTAGTCTTGGATCACACCTGGGTCACAGATGACCTTCTGATTATTAAATTCATTTTCAGCTTTATTTTCTAATCAAGCAAACTTCCCTGAAAGCAGGAAAATAAAAGGTTACCTACAATAAACTTCTACCCTCTTTGATTTACTAAAAAACCTCTATGACCATATTAATCTGAAAACTTAGAATAGCTTGTGATTATTATGGACTCCTCTCACTTCATTCCCCTCCACTCCCTTTTTTGTTACCAAAAAATTCCTAGACATAATTGACTTTTGTTGCAATATAAAGATGATTGCTGATTTTTTTATAAGTCCTAAGGAAATATCTTAGCTGATTTTTGCCTTGCGACTGAAAGCATGTATGTATTTGCTATCAGCTTAAAGAGTTAGATAAATTTGTAATTATAAAACACAGTGAAATTAATTTACAACCATGCACATTTCATTGAAGTGAACGTGCCGTCAATTGTAAGATGCACCATCATTTTAAGCACCACTAAGAACAACAACAAAAAGGAATGTCCTTAACAAAGGATGAAACACTATCGAATGTAAGCTCTGTCCCAATTTAAAAAATATTAAAATACATAAAGTTTCCTGGAATCTCTAAAATGCAGTAAAGGCATTTCTGTATCTGAATGATTTTCTCCATCATTTCTAAGAATAAAAAGGAATATAGGTATGAGAACAGTAGTCTCCAAATCCAGCTTTGCATTATAACTACCTAGGGATTTCTAGATTCTTCTCTTTGCTTGCTAAATCTGTGTATCATGAGGGGTGAGTCCAAGGAATATGAATCAAAATAAAGAAACAAATTAAAAAGAAAAGCACTCTCCACTTGGTTCTAATGGTCATTTGGAGACTACTAGAATAGAGGAAGCTTGTCTCTGATAATTGGCTTTGTATCTCTCTTACTGTGTTGCTGCTGTCTCATCTCTAGAAATAGCAAGGAAGGGTGTCGGGGAGGAGCTCTCTGGTGCATTGCTGTTTTTTCTCTTTTATAAGAAGAAAGTGAATTGAGGGGATGTTTTTCACATGTTCCAAAAAATGGGGATGTGAATTTTATTAATGGTGAAATTGATTCTGGGGATAAAAGTATAAAACAAGTATTAAACTAAGTTTGGTATTTTAGGAAAAAAACTGATCATAAGAGTATAAGATAGATTTGATAATAGCCAAATAAACCTATTGTTTATTTTTCTTTTTCAAGTAAGATTACTAGCTTATCCAGGAATGATAGAAACAGTCTATTTAGAGAGCAGCAAAGCATTTGACAAGCCTCCTATGATATCCTTGACAACCTGATTATGAAACATGTACCAGATAATACCAAGTGAATTCAAGTTTCAAGGCTGGGCAAATAAATAAAGCAAGGTTCTACCCTTGACCCTATCTTATCTATCTTTTGTTAAAATAAATCATTTGATTGGAGACATCCAATACACTTGATTGTTCAATTTGTGTATGGCTAAAGCTGGGAGGCCTCACAAGCTCTAAATTCATTCATCCTAAAACTGGATGTATGATCTTGACATGCTGGAGCATGAGGGCAAACATCAACTACCACCAACAACAACCAAAAAACCCCATCTAACTGAAAAACTGTATCTTCATATGTATGTTTTAAGATATAATTCAGGTTGGGCATGTAGTTCACTGTAGAGTTGAGTGCTTCATATACACAAGGCCCTTGGGTTCAGTCTTTCTCTCTAAATATATTTCAAGTAAATATGGTACACGTATAGTTAAGATGCCTGGGAAAAGGTCTTGAAAAAGTCTTGGATGTGAAACTTGGAAGTTTATCATGATTATAAGGTATAAAGGAATAGCTGAAAATTGAAAAAAAAATTGGGGACACTTACCAGTTCTCTTGATAGAATAATTTGCTAATCCTCCAAACTTGGCAATGGAGAGAGAGCCTTCTATGGGAAGGCCTTTTGTAATCCATGTCATTGTGGATTCTTTTATCCAACATTGTATTTACTGGATCCTAATATGGGGTAGGCACTGTTGTACACAGTAGGGACACTGTGAAGAAAAGAGACAAAACTCTGTTTGTGGAAGTGTTAGTGGACAGGTAAACTATAATAACTAACCAGATGAAACAGAATGTGAAAAGGCAGTGAGTGCTAAGGAAAACAGGAAAATGGATGTGGGACAGGGGAGTCAGGCATTCCTGGGGCAGACATGGGGCAGGTTACAATTGTTAATGGGATTCTTAGTGTGGGTGGGCCTCACTGAGAAGTGGTCTATGAGCAAAGACTTGGGAGTAGTTGCATAAGGACTCGAAAGAAGATTTTATTTAAAAGCAACAGCATGCCTTTCATTAAAACAATGCTCTTTATAAATATTAAGAAAGCGTTATAAATTTCCTAGTACCGAGTGTCTTTTTATTTTAATCCTAGATCTATGGCTTAACAGTTTCTACATTTCTGTTCTTCTCATACATATGCTGCTTAAATGTAAAATAGATCCTATTACCTTACTGTTTTCCAAATATCATTTTATTAAATTCGTACTAAATGAAGGACAAAAGAAATGTTGATGAAATGATGCTGTATCTTAAATTAGAAAAGATACACTGATTAATCCTTTTCTTTTACCTTTTAAAAATGTAGAATGTAAATTTTATCAATAATAATCACAGCAATAATGAGTATTTATTTAATGTTTACCACCTACTGGTAAGACTCCTGGGCTAAGTGTTGCTCTATGTCATTAAGAGGATAAAATCCTTGGAATAATCCTTTAAGGTAGCTCTTGTTTCATATGCATTGCAAGTAAGGAAACTCAGATCACAGGAGTTAGTAAATGGCAGGACTAGGATTTTAACCCATGTCAGCTTTATTCAGAAATGTGTTCTTTAACTTTCTACTGTTTCCTAAAACATACATAACACAATTTCAGATGGTACGAGCATGAACACTTTTTGTCTTAAGAGACTATATTCAGCTGAATGTGGTGGTACACTGCTATAATCCAAGCACATCAGGAGACTGAGTCAGGAGGATTGAAGGTTCAAAGCCAGCCTCAGAAACTGAGAGAGGCTGTAAATGAGCTAGTAAGAACCAGTCTCAAAAAGGGCAGAGGATGTGGCTAAATTGTGAAGTGCCCTTGGGTCAATCCCTGGTACAAAAAAAAAAAAGTTTATTCATTTTAAAATATCAAATTTATATTCTTACAAGTTCTCATGAGACTTGAAGGCACTGATCAAGAAAGAAAGCAATCTTGACATCAGGGAGGGCTTGAAGGAAGCTAACTGTCAGAACTGTACACACCACTCACTTCTTCATGTCTTGAAGACGTAAACTTTACTGGAAACAGCTAAACATTTCCCTTATGCAAAGGTTGCTTTTACCTACTTATCAGAATAAAGATTTACAGGACCTCTGGAATAAAATGCAGATTTATATTATGAAAAAGAAAAATCACAACTACATACTTTTTACATAATTTTAAATGTTATTTTATTTACTCATCCTAAGTAGTAAAAATTTATTAGAGGCTATACTTGTATTAGTCAGCTTTTAATTACTATAATAAAACACCTGAGGTAAGTAACTTACATAGAGGAAAGGCTTATTTTGGCTCACCATTTTGGAGTTTTCAGTTCAAGGTTTGTTGGTCCCATTGCTCCTGGGCCTGTGGTGAGGCAGCATATCATGGCAGGAAGTGTACTTGGTGAAGCAAAGCTGCTCACTTCATGGCTGGTGTGGGAAAAGAGAGGATGAAGAAGGGGTTGGGGTCCCACTGTCTTCTGAGACAGAGTCAGAAGAATACTCAGTATTCTTGCAAAAGAATAGAGCTCTGATTACCTGTGTGTGTCCTGTGACTAGATAGTAGCCATATCTCTGCATTGCTGCTAGTTAACGTCGTGAGTCCTTGTCATGTCCCAAGCACTGTTTCCAAGTGTTTGACATCTTCACAGTGACCCCAAGAGGAAGGCTTTATTATTGTCTCTATTTTACAATTTACCAAGAAACCTCTCTCTAGGCACCAACTCTCTCTCTCTCTTTTTTTTTTTGTACTGGGGATTGAACTCAGGGGCACTTAACCACTGAGCCACATCACCAGCCCTTTTTATATTTTATTTTGAGACAGGGTCCTGTTACGTTACTTAGGGCTGGCATCAACTCGTATAGTTTCTACTACCTCCCAATAGTGCCAGTCCACGGAACAAGCCCAGGGCCTTGGGCATGTAAACATGTGCTCTGACACTAAACCACATTCCCAGTTCAAGGCTACTTTTTTTGTTGTTATGTTTGTTGAGACAGTGTCTTACTATGTTTCCCAGGCTGGCCTCAAACTCCTGGGCTTGAGTGACTTTCCTAAGACTGCCCTTTTGTTACTAGTTTTCCTTTTATGGTAATAACATTAATTTTATTTAAAAATAGAGTGAACTTTAATAATTTTACAATAAATATGATGACACATGTGCACCGACTTTCCAAAAACTGTGAAGGTGGTAAGGACAGGACACAGGTCTGAGAAACATTATAGCAGGCCAGAGTTTAGCAAATAATGGCCCTTAGGCCAAATCTGGCTCTGACTGCTTTTGCAAATAACATATTATTGGAACAGCTACACCCATTCATTGACTATTGTCTATGTTGCTTTTCAGTTGAGACACAGACTGAATGGTCAGAAAGACTGGCCCTTTACAGAAATAGTTAGTTGATCTCTCTTTAACATTATTATTATTACCCCTTGAATATTACAGCATTTTTAAAAAGCTTAATGGTTGGTGTAGTCATGACTTTATAAGAAACAGATACATTTAACATCCAGACCTGTGCTACATTGTCCCTTTTTGCATTCAGAACAGTCTAGTGCCTTTCTGCAGATCTGGAGCATCCCGGGACACCAAAGGCTTGAGGCCATGTGAGAACACTGGGCTTTTATGAGAGTCTCTTTGTTTACTGTTTGACAGGATAGATTCTGTCTTCTCAAATTCTGTTTGATCACAAACACTGTGGCATAATAAAAGGGGCAGATGAGTTACTGAGGCCCTGAAGCTCCACTAAAGATTAGAGTAAAACTTGCATTTCAAAAGATCCTGGTACAGGAGGAAAAGTCAATAGCTTTCCATTCTAAATGAGGATGGGACCAGGGGACACTGGGAGCCTTCACTCCTAAATGCAGAACAGCAGGAGGCAGGGCACCTCTGGAAATCACTTCATCTGTCCTTCAAGGTTTCGCTGAGCTCCAGCTCATTTTCTGTTTCAATTTAGCAAATATATTCTGACTATATTCTCCACCCTCTATACTCTCTCAAGAGCACACAGCTCCTAGATTACCTGCGTTAGTCCTGTGAATGGATGGTGTTATGGTTTGTATGTGGGGTGTCCCCCAAAAGCTCATGTGTTAGACAATGCAAAAAGGTTCAAAGGAGAAATGATTGGATTTTAAGAGCCTTAACCTAATCAGTGATTTAATCCCCTGGTAGGGATTAACTGAGTAGTAACTGAAGTGGTAGGGTGTGGCTGGAGGAGGTGGGAATTTGGGTGTGGCTTTGGTTAGACCATTTGTAGCTGGTGAGTGGAGTCTCTCTACTTCCTGACATGGTGCCAGCTGCTTCTCTCTGCTACCCACTCCTGCCATGGTTCTCTGCATCATCCCAAGCCCCCAGGAATGGAGTCTGCTTTCTATGGACTAAGACCTCTGAAACCGTGAGCCCTCAAATAAACTTTTTCTCCTGTCCAGTTGTGCAGGTTGCGTCCTTTAGTCACAGCAGAGAAAAAGCTGAGAAAAAGCTGACTAATGCAGATGGTAGTCACATTGAAATGGCACCCCCTTTCTCTACAGAAAAGCCCTCTTCACCATGGCTGATTTTAGGACTGTCGGCAAAAGAGTCTCTGAGAAAGAGTCCAATGTAGATAGACTTCTTATTTTCATGTCGCCCTGTTTACTTGGCCACTGGCTGAGAAGATACCAGCACCCCAGGTGCTGGACACCCCCTTACTAGTTTTTTACAAATGTATGGTAGTTTCTAGAAATGTACAAACAAGACCTTTGGCATTGAGCTGGGCTTCACAGAGATGTCTACATTTTTAAGATAAATTACCAACTGGACTCCATGGTAACATCTGGCAGGGGAAGGAAAGAAAGGGGAGAAGAAGCTCTCCCCTTCTCAGGTGTTGTCCTTGAAGGGTTAACTTGCCCAAAACAGTGAAAGAAAAAGCTGCTTTTATGTGAACTTCTGCAGACTGTGAACTTCTGAGCCCCTCCCCTTACATGTTGGGTATAAAATTCTGAAACTGCCTGAACTGAGGGTTCAGGGGATTGACTAATTACAGCAAAAGCTGTGACCTCTGAACCTGGCTGCAGCTAAATAAAACTGTTTCCTCCTATCTTTGGTGCCTTGCCTCATTTGTCCCTACAACATCTAGCTACTATTACGTGTCCTAGCCATGTCCCACGTGCTGTTTCAAGTGTTTGACATTTATTATCTCACTTCATCCTTACAATGACCCCATGAGTTAGGGTCTGTTATTATCTCTGTTTTACAAAAGAGGACACTGGGGTACAGAGAGATCTAGGAACTTGCCCCAAATCACATTGCTGATACTTGGCAAAGCAAACATTTGAATCCAGGACATCACACGGCAACACATAACTTCCATCAATACATGAATTTGCCTCTTTTCTGATCTGGACATCCTGGTAAAGCCAGTGTAAGGCCACAGTCCAGTGCCTAGCGGGTGGAGTCTCCCTTAAAGGGGGTGGAGTCTCCTTTAAAGCAGGTGGGCATTCTTAGTGTCAATCTCTTAGGAAAAGACAGAGGCTTAGGCAGGAAAATGGGACTAGAAAGATTGGCCTTAGATAGGATGGAGAAGGAATTCCTGCCCCACACTTGACCATTTTCTCTCCAGATTGGACAATCCGGGAGGCAGGGGCTCGGTCATCAGCCCTTGGGTGAGGGCTGCCAATCAGCCCCTCTGTGTGGAAATGAGGGCTGGAGCACAGAGAATGTGTCACCCTGCATCCCAAATTCATAGTACCCACATTACTGTGTGGAGGTGTTTTTCTTTTCTTAATCCCTAAATTTGCTTTTCTTTCCTTTCCTTTTCTTAAATGGCAGTCATTTAAACATCTTGTCCACTTATGTGAAGGGTAGAAGAGGAAGAGACAGTTTAACCAGGATACTTCAAGGCAGAACCACGTACCCTGTCGTTGAGACTAACATGTCGATAGCGACAGCAAACAGAGAACTTGGAAAGAGGAACTTGACTTTCCAGAAACAGGTTGAGGCTACAAGACAGAAACTTCTTCCACGGAGAAGTCCCCTCAAATGGTAGCAATGGCTGATGCAGTTACACAAAGCTGTAAGGTGACACAAGGGATGATATGGTTCTCACTCAGGGAGCTGTTTGCAATCTGCTACAGGAACAAATATAAATATACATAGGGTATATATTAACCACAATGAAATGTGATGTTTCATAATAGCAATTTAATAAGGACTGGGGAGGGAGGGTTGCTCTCCGTTCACATGTGAGTAAGGAGGGACAGGGCAAGCTGAATGAAGTTTAAGATCCCACAGAAAGACCATACAAGGCAGATGGAGTCCATGCTGGACTTTGCACTGCATTGTTTGCCAGGGTGAGGAATTTTTAGGTGAAAAAAGGAAATGAGGGAGCCATTGGAAATATCAGAGTAAAAGAGCAATTTTATCTTTTAAAAGGAGAAAAACTCTAGAAACTTGTTGAGGATATGTTAGAGAGGAGGTGGTCGGTCCAATTCTTGGAGAGCCAAATGCAAAATGTTGCAAAGGAGGAAAAGATTCAGCCCAGCATCAGCACTACTGTCAGCCTCACTGCAGGGAAGTCAGGGGAAATGAGACTGACTGACCACTGGTTTGGAAACCTGGAGGAGCAATTTCCATGGGTGGTGGAGACAAAACATAGAGTAGATTGAGAATAAGAATGAGGAAATGGAGACTCCGAGTGTGGAAATATTTCATGGAGCTTTGTTGTGAAGGAGAACAGAGGGGAATTGGGAAATGAGAAACAGATTTTTGAAAGGGGGATTTTATTTATTTTGTGTTATTTGTTTATTTTTTTTAAAGAAGAGAACTATTAAAGTATGTTTGTTGGCTAATGAGAATGATCCAATGGAGACAGAAAATTTGATGATACAGGTAAAAATCCTCATGGATCTAAGAAGTGATGGGACGAGGTATGTTAGTGACACTTGGATACAGATATTTATTCTTTTTTTTTAAAGAGAGATTTTTTTTTTAATATTTATTTTTTAGTTTTTGGTGGACACAACATCTTTATTTTATTTTTATGTGGTGCTGAGGATCGAACCCAGTGCCCCACACATGCCAGACGAGCGCGCTGCCACTTGAGCCACATCCCCAGCCCAAGATATTTATTCTTGAGAATAGAACCCATAACATATAAATATACAAACACAATAAGGCTGATAGTTTGATGGTAGGAAGATGAGGACATTTTCTACTCTCATTCTTCTATTTTCTACAAACTTATGATTGTTTCTATTTCTTAGTGCATAGGAGTAGGCCAGCATGTAAGTGAGAAGGGGATGGGGCATCAGAGATTTGAAAGGAAAGGAGAAGCCAGGAAGTTGTCAGAGAACTGGTTGACTAGGAGAGACTATTGATATTGCTTATCAGTGTTGAGGCCCAGTTTCGTTTTGAAGTCTAAACTTAGTATTTGACCTTCAACTCATTTCTATCCATCATTAGTTGCTTAAATGAAGGCATGCAATAGGCAAAGAGTGGATTTATCTAGGTTTGGAATTTTGGGGGAAAAATGTACAGTAAGAGTGAAAGAAAGGCAAAACTCCCCCCCCCCCCCATATATGACTACCAGTAACCATAATGATAGTTCATGCCATTTGAGCTGGGTGGAGTGGTGTGAGAACAGGAATTGGAGTGGAAAAAGAGGAAAGCAGAAAAATGGGAGGCGATGTCGATGATTTTCACACCTACACACCTAGGACTGGTCACTTAATTTGTGGGTCTCAGTGCAAAATGAAAATGTAGGGCCATTTGTTAAAAAAAAAATATTGAATAAATTTAAGACTGTGACAGTGGAACAATAAGGAAAACCAGGAATCATTTAAATGTGGGGTCCTGTTATGTCCACACACACGTGGAAGTCTGTTTTTGGAAACTCATTCTTATGCTATCAGGCCCCCAATAATAGACAAGTAGCTTTTAGTAGTCAAAAAGTAAATTAAAAAAGAAAAAGGTGGTAGTCAGAGTAGGAAATGGTTACAATTAAAGTTTTGGCAGGGGCTACCTGGGGTCTAAGACATGATTTTGTTAATGAAAGAGCAGGATCACTGATGTTAAAAGGCCCAAGGACAGGGAGGTTAGGATGTTGCTCGCATTGGCTGTGTAGCTATTACCACCACTAGGGTTATGAAATGAGTAATATTGGGGTGGTGACAGGAGGACCTGGAAGGACAGCAGACTTCTGCAGCATGGGAGGGAAAAGAAGGCCGTTCTCATGATATGATCACCAAGATTGCTGGTAAAATGGGGGTAAGAAGAAAAGACAATGGTCTGGGAACATTAACCAGGGGCTAGGAACTCTTCACCCCCTCTTCTGGGCAGAGACACATGGAATGTGGCAGCAGAAAAGCAGTCACCACCCTAGAAAGCTTCAGAAGGTGCTATCCTTAGAGCAGAGCTAAGCTTCAGTTCTGCAGGAGGGTGCAGGGAACATTCAGAAAAGAGTTTGACAATATTGGGGGAGGGGGTACTCATAGAAGATATGGCATCCAAAGGACATGGTGAAAGGGTTTGGGAGGTTAGGGAGGGGTGGAGCTTGTCAGATTAGCTTTATGAGGATTAGCTCATAAGGAAAAAGGAATGACCTAGAGACTGGGATTTCTAACCACTGCTACAGTGGTTACTCATAAGAAACAACTCCTATGTCAGAAGCTCTGTCTTCAGGGTGATGGTGTTGAGGTGGTAGAACCCTTAACAGATGGGGAGTCTAGTGGGAGATGATTAGGTCACTGGGGCACTGCTCACAGAAGAGATTAGCAGGAGTTAGTTCCTGAGAGAGTAGGTTATTATAAAAGAGCAAGATCAGTTCCTCCCTGATCTCTGGCTTCCTGTTTTTGCCTTGTGATCTCTCCCTCTCGCATGGGCTCCTTCCTGGTACCATCTGCCATGATGTGATATAGTCACAAAGACCCTTACCAGGGGCTGAATTCAGAGTCACCTGATTTTGGACTTAGAGCCTTCAAAACTGTGACCTAGATAAATTTCTTTTATTTATACAGTACTCAGTCTCAGATATTTTGTTATAGTAACAGAAAGTGGGATCACCAATGAAAATAGTGACCTAGTGGCAATGCAAGGTGTACTAAGGTAGGTGACATGGTAGACTCACCTGAAGCACATGGTCTATAAATTCAATATATAGTGTCATGTTTGAAGAATAGGGAGAATTCCTGAGTGGCAAACATAAATAATGATAACACGTTGATGATGCTGATGATAATAATAGTAGTATTTATATAGGACATACTATGTGCCAGAAATATATTAAATATTTTTATGTATTAACTCATTTAATACTCATTATAGCACTATTATTCAGTTTTATTAGCCTTATAATATAAATCGAGACACAAAGACGACTGTATCTTTCCCCAAATGAAACACTTACTAGGCTTATCATTCAAAAATTTATTTAGTAATTGTGTCGACCCAAAATGCATTATCTACTTGGAATGTGAGTTCATTTGGAATACTCTTTGCACACACATACTTAATCTAAATGATGTCATACTGGATTAGGGCAAACTCTAAATCCATTGATCGACTTTATTATAAAAAAAGAGGAGAGGACAGAGAGAAACACACAGGGGAAGAATTTCATGTGAAGACCAAGGCAAGGGATGCAACTACGGGTCTGAGAAGATCCTCCTCACAAGCTGGCGGAAGCAAGCACAGGTTCCTCCCCAGAACCCTCAGGTGGAGCATAGACCTCCTGGTACCTTGGTTTCTGATTTCTAGTCCCCTTGACTATGAGGATCCTTTTCTGTTCTTTGAAGCCACTGAATTTTGGGCGATTTATTATGATAGCCCTAGGAAACTAATGCAGTGATAGTATGAGGGTTATGAGGGTTATGATAGTGTTATAAGGGTTTCTTATAAACCTGCCTACATAAGTGAGTCTAAATTTTAATACAGGGCATAAACACAGGCATCTCTCATGGTCCAGGGTTCAAGAGAATGCATTTGCAGGAGGGAATATACTTTTGGAATGAAAAACAAATTTTCCAAAATCAGCAACTGAAACCCACTTTTGATTTGCAAAACATTCAACAGTGTAGACATCACATATTGTTCTCTTACTTGTGTGCGTATGCTAATGGCATGCAATAGGTGGAGGCCAAGGAGACTGCTAAATATCCTGCAATGTAAAGGACAACCTCCCACAGCAGACTTATCCAGTCTAAAACATCAGTAGTGCTAAGGTTGAGGAACCTTAGGGTAAATGCAAATATAACACCATGATGTCTCCCTCACTCCTTGTTTTCAATTCATAAACAGCACAATTTCTATTTCTATCAAGGCATTATGTTGTTACAACTATTTACTGCTAAGCCAAGTAATGAAGTATGAAGCACTAACCTCCTTCTTTTTCTGTAAGTTTACATAAAGAGGTACTCGTTGCCTTATTTTTTCCCCATTTACTCACTTTTCTTTGTAACTACCTTTAAATAATCCCACCTCTTCCATTAGTCTGACAATATAATTTCCACACTGTTAAACTTACCAATTAGTTCAAAGTTATTTAACTCCTAGAGAAACCATCCTTCTGGAGCATTCTGTCTTGATGCTCAAATGGGACAGGCTGTGGAAGCAGACACAGAGAGAAGAAATATGCAAAGACCACCTAGCTAGTATGTACCAGAACTGGACTCAAAACCAAGTAATTCAAGTTCCTTGCTTTTCTTTTTTGTTTTATATCAGTTATTTATTGCCAAAATAATTCTGTGCAACAGACTGTTCCCAAACTCTGTGTCTTGAGAGACAATTATTTATTAATTCTCATGTATCTGGGTTTGACTGGTCTTGGCTGGGGCAGCTCATCAGAGACTGATGTGTTTCTTTTACCTCCTGGTGAGTCCAGGCCTATTCTTATACGGACAGCAGAAATGCAGGAAATCATCCCCAACTCTACAAGTGCTTTTCATTCCTTTGTTATCACATCCTGCTTCTCTCCCATGGATCAAAGCAAGTCATATGGACAAGCCCAAAGAGAAGGGAGAGGAAAGTTTTATCTACTTTCCTAATGTGGGGAGAGAAGGGAGTGGACACTCATTAATAATAACTTAATCTATTACATCAACTAGCAAGATATAAATGCAAGATATGAGACTCCATCAAAATATTTAATGATTAAGAAATCAGCTAACTTTGAGACTTTTTAATTTGTTGCTTTTTGCTAAAGCATAGACATTTTATCTAACCTTAAACTCTTGCAGAAAATAGGTAAGCATTACAATCATATTTCAGTGCAGTGTTGAATATATCAAAATATTTCAATTTGAGTTTTTCTTCTTATTATTTTCTTATAGTTTTTTTTTGTATTTTGTGCCATACATAGAGCATACTCATTCGAAAAGTAAAATGTTGTAAAAATTAAAATTTAACTAATTTATTTTAATCTTAGAATATTCAAATATCTTACTGAGTTTATATTTGAATGATAAAAATATAGAGATCAATTTTATTTTTTAATTAATATTCATAAGGATAGACCACATATACTTCAAATTTATAACAGGACATATTTTAAAAGTATGCTACTAACATATGCTAATGTAATCATTCCTTAGGGGCACCAAACAAATATATTTAAGAAGAAAGCAAGGAAATTATAAAAGGTAAAAGATGAACCAGGCACAGTGGCAGATGCCTTTAATTCCAGCTACTCAGGAGCCGAGACAGAAGGATCCCCAAGTGCCACACCAGCCTGGGCAACTAATTGAGACTCTGTCTCAAAAAATTTTTTAAAAGGTGGGGGGTTGGGCCTGGGAATGTAGCTTAGTGGTAAAGCATCCTCTGGGCCCAATTCCTAGTATCAAACAACAACAACAACAACAACAAGGGAGAAGATGAAAATTTCTGTTTGAAAATTTTCAGTTAGATACTTTCTGTGAAAAATTATGAATTACAATAAAAACACAGCCCAGACTGACACAAGAACAAGTTATTACTATACATTTACATGTATTATGTTTATATTTATCATTTTGGTGGTAGTATTATAACATTTTTGTTTATGTGATGATTTTGGTTTAGAAGAGGACGTCTTTTAACTTCGAGATCATGTGTAAGAAAGGCAAGTTGAAAAACAAAATGATATATATATATATATATATATATATATATATAGTATCCATACAGGAGGGTATCTTTTACACTAAAGTCTTCCCTCTAACTTGCACTTCTATAGCCTATGGCTAAATGAATTGCTTTCCTTTTGTTTGGACAATGTAAAAGTAGGTACCAGGACCTGCCCTTGTGAGAACTCCCACGCAGATGGGTGAATGGCAGCAGGGCCAGCCTTTAGAATCAGAACATATGAATGCTTTTTGGGTAGAAAAATAAGAATTCACTGGATTCTCAGTCATTAAACTTGGGCCAGCATGTTTGTGCCCTCCTAGAAGTGTCTTTAGCTTAGCCCTGATCACAGTGCTTGCCTGCAGGCTGCAATTAAGATTGCATTTTACCTCTCTTGCTAAAAATACACACTTTGAAAGCTAGCCCTCACAGTCTGAGGGAAGATAATAGGTGGGGAGCAGACAGTCTGTGCACTTTGCCAAGGAGTGCTGCTTGTGTTTATTTTCTGTCCCCAGGTCCTGGAACTTGCCAGCATCAATCTGTAAATTTGGTTATTTCCTCCTGGGAACAGATTGAAATTGCCCAAACCTGCTTTTCCTTTAGATTACTTCTAAAACCACTTAATTTGCAATTTTGCCAATAGTTGCTCCATGGCTCTCAATTAGTCTCTAGATTGGTGTGAAAATATTAGGATTCTTATACTAATTAAAATATGCTTTGCACAGCTGCAGTTTCCCCAGAGTAAGTTAAGGGAAGCCCTCTGGGCAGCCCCAAACCCCTCCTGGGAGCAGATTTGTGACTTTACAGTGACCCAAGTGCCAGCCAGTTTCCATTCAGACACCTTGAGGGGTTTTCTAGTCACACCTCACCCTGAACCACTTCCATACCAGGTTGCTAGAGCCCAAAGTACTTTTAAAGAGCTGGCAAGCCAGCATGGGGCAAAACAAATGCTTATTAAAATAAAGATAAAAAAGATTGAATTATGCAAGCTGCTTATAGAGAATACAGAAAAGTCATAAGAAGTTTTACCTATGTAGTTCTGTTAATCTTGATACTACTGTGTTTTAAAACAAAAACTTAGTTAAAATCATGAATAAAGAGATTCAGGGTGGGAGTTGGGGGCAGGGTGGGAGTTGCAACTCAGTGGTCCAGAGGTAGCATGCACATGGCCCTGGATTCAGTCCCCAGCATAAAACACAAAATAAAACAAAAAGTGGGGGACAAAGGAAGAGATATAAAGAAGAAAGACAAAGGTAAGGATGAAGATGAAACTCTGTTTCATCAGTCAGCTGCTTCGAACAATACTTTAAAACATTCAGTCATACAGTTAAAACAAAATATTGTGAAGATGAGATAGGGATTTAGGGATAGAAAGATCACTGAATCTCAAAAGAGAATGAACTAGAGAACACAGGACAAACAATTCATGAGCAACCCAGCCCCTGTTCTGGAGTCCTGCATCATTGCCCATAGCTTCCTGATTGGCTGAAAAGCAGCAAAACTGCAAGATGACCACAAGGCATGTGGAGGAAATGCTCATTTAGGGGGTGTATGCATTAAAGATTGTGACCCAGAAATAAACCCTAGCTTTATTATAATAGCAAGACATGCACACACCAGGGAGGAGATTTAAGATACTAGAGAGACATGAGATGCAGGAAGTAGCATGATTAGAACATTTGAGAGCAATACACTAGTATAAGGAAAACTGGTGTGAAGCATTACTCTTCCCTGACTCCTCCTCTGGTTGAGTCCTCTAGCTATTGTCCCTACATGCCAAAACCCCAGACTAAGATGGGGTCTCTCTCTCTCTCTCTCTCTCTCTCTCTCTCTCTCTCTCTCTCTCTCTCTCCTCTCTCTCTCTCTCTCTCTCTCTCTATCTCTCTCTCCCCCTCCCTCCCTCCCTCCCTCCCTCCTTCTCTGTATAATAAATCTCTTGCAGTATTACTCATACCCAGTGTGTCCTTAATTTCTTTTCTGTGACATGGCCAAGAACTTTGAAGTTTGGAGTAGCTGTCTCCTCTTCTCCTGGAAACCCCCTCAGGCTCCCATGTGGTGACAAAACCACAGGACTTCCTGTGCCTCTTGCTATATCCTGTAAGTTTCCACTGCCTACTTTCCACATAACTTTCTTCCCTTAGCATTTCTCATTTGTGTTAGTGTAGTGACCTCCTAGTTTCTCTTTCATTTATTATCTCACCTGCAAATCAGAGTCATCTTTATAAAATCTGTATCTGCTTGTGGATGGTTCACTTTGCTATTTTCATTAACAGTATCCTAGGATGAACCCAGCTTCAGTATACCATACATATGTCTGCAGAGATTGACCCCCTTTTCAGTTTCACTTTGTAGCCACTCCTTCCTTGATTCACTGCCTTCCTGACTCTGAATGGAATGTTCCATATGCTCTCTGTCTCTATCCCAGTTAAGTGTTGATCTACATGCTTGGTTAAGCACAGAATTTATTTGTGAGACATGCAGTACCCCATTTCCTTGTGAGTGTGGAAAGAGAACTCAGTAACACCTCTCATCAATTAATTTGCAATTAGATTACAATCCCAATCAGACTCTATAGGGAGGCTTAGAAGTGTGGAAATTTTTTTTAAATTTTTTTTTGTAGGTGTAGTTGGACACAATACTTTTATTTTATTTATTTATTTTTTATGTGGTGCTGAGGATAGAACCCAGTGCTAGGCGAGCACTGAGCACTGTACAGCTGAGCCACAACCCCAACCCCAGAATTGTGGAAATTTAATAAACAAACATTATTTATGCAGTTTAAAAAGGCAGCCTAACCCCAATAGATAAAAATGTGTTCAGAAGTTTCAATAAAGAGTGACTCCTGGTCTTTAAATTAAGTTGAATCTGGCCCATGATGAGGAAGGAGGAAAATGTACCCTTATACACAATAGAGAAATCAAGGGAGCATTCTGGCACAAGCCTCTGCCATTGTTAGTATGTTTAATGGAACTAATTTTCATCCCTGATAAATCATACCCGTGCCCCCCCCCCCCCATTTTGACAGCAGATTTTTAATGGAAGTGAATTAAATTAACAGTTTATACACTTGTTTATTCAATTTTAAGCTAACCTATTTAATTGCCTCTTGAAAATTTTATATTACCATTTTGTGGTCCATAAGGAAAGAATTTAAACATAGCTAAACATGAAGAGATAGGAATAATTTAAATCTGAGTTTTTCTGGATACTAACAGGGGTGGCTCCAGGAGAGAGGGTTATTTGCTAATCTGATAGTAATTATCAGCTTGGAGCCCCATGGACTGCTACCATATCTAGGTGAATGAATTACCCAGAGAGAACACAGAGGGAGCAGGGAGAATTCAAGAAACATCAGAGGAAGTCTTTTAACAAGAGAGATGAAAAAGTCATGGGACTGTAAAAACAGCACCATCAGATAGGAGAAGATATCTGATCGTGAGCAACATTAGATTTTCTTTACACAGCCCTTTATTTCCCAGTCTACATACGCCTTATACCCCTTGATTTGCAAAATCTACACTTACACACATTTTCTTGAGATTCCTGAAATCTTTTTCTTCCTCTAGTGCTAGAGATTGAACCCAGGGCCTCCCACATGCTAGCAAGAACTGTCCAGCTGAGCTACATCCCCAGACCTTTTCATCTTATTTTGAGAAAGGGTCTCACTGAGGCTCAGGCTGTCCTCAGATTTGGACATCTCTGCCTCAGCCTCTAGATATAAAATCTTTTATTTGAATTTCGAAGTTATGGTCTAAGAGCTTTACTTTACACTAATGCAGAGGACAGAGTAGGAGACCTTTAACTTCAAAATTGGTCAGTTTAAATGTTTTCATTCTCTTAGTCTTCACTTTCCTCCCCATCTCCTATGGAGAATGAGAAATGCAGTGTGTTAAAAGGACATTCTACATGCCTAGTGAGGGCCAGGCTCACAAGTCTGTCTCCATTTGAAGATATTTTAATGCTTTGTTTAGAAATTTTGTTCTGATAAAGCCAAAGCTTGAGGTTCCAACGTCTTCCTCATAGCAGGTTATATAAAACACTGAAAGTTATACCACTGTTTCTGAAATTTATATGACATAAACCGTTAAAGAGAAAAATATTATTATGGACATGTATTTCCATTTGTTTATTATAATTGTACATAAAGTGTGATTTGTTGTTAAACATTCATTCCTGCACACAATATAACAATATAATTTGGCCAATAAAATTTCCCAGTATTTCCCCTTTCCCTCTCTTCCTTTCTTCTATGGTCCCTTTCTATGAGATTCCCTCTCCACCTTTGTTTTCCTTTTTTCTCTCTAGCTTCCAAGTATGAGTGAAAACATATGACCCTTGATCTTCTGAGTTTGGCTTATTTCACTTAACACAATGTTCTCAAGTTCCGTTCATTTTCCTGCACATGACATAACTTCAGTTTTCTTTATGAGTAAATAAAAACTCCATTGTATGTGTGTGTATGTGTGTGTGTGTGTGTGTGTGTATAAGTCACATATATCATGGATAAAAAATATGTCATGGATATATTTTTATCATGAGGTTGCTTAAATAACACAAAACAAAGACAAAATCTTAAGTGTATAGCTCTTACAATATAATCCAAAAAAGAAAGAAACTTAAACAAATCTACACATTTTGTGAAGCAAATCAAATCATAATGCAATATAATGTGTGGATGATATTGCTTTCTGAAAGTCAACTATAGGTATTGGGTTTAGAGTAGGGAGATATAGTTTCTAATATAATCCTTCAGTCATTTGTTTCTATGCAATTGTTCACATGTGTCATGTTTTTTCTGTGTTTTACTAGTGTCAATGTCTTTAAGGTACTTTTATTGTTGTTATTATGTTACAATAACCAAATCCACTGAGTAATCACAAAAGTCAATTCTCATAAGATGCTACAAGATGACTAAAGCTACTCTTATGTTCCCTTGAAGATAAGTTTAGCATTATTGTGCTAACTAAATCTACTTTACCTGGTCATCTAATTTAATTATTACTGCATTTGGAACATAAAAATGTTTTTGGTACCAATTAAATGAAGTGATTTGTCAAATAAACCTATAGGATGAGTGTGGTATAGTTGGTGTGGTTTATCTGGGTTCATGTCCCTGTATTCCCATGCACACTGTGACAAATCAATTTTCCTGTCACTTTTATCTAGGCAATCTATCATGAGTCCTTAGTTCATCTGATGTATTTTAAAGTCATTGACCTTTCATGTGGTATAGCCTCAGTAGCAGCCACTATAGTAATTAAACTATAAATAAGGATAATAATATTGCAATATAAGATTATAAGATGTAGGATTTAGATATTATTAAAATGAAAGGGCCAAAGCAAAAATACTGTCTTATAAACTAGTAGATACCCTATGTATAGATATTGGAGGTGAAAATATTGTTGGAGGGGAACAAAAATGCTATGTGAAGTTTTTGTGATATATATTTATACATTATATCAAAATCCATATGTAATATATTACTTTCAAAAAAGCTTTTTCTTTTTTAAAAATTTATTCTTATTAGTTATACATGATAGTAGAATGTAATTTGACATATTATGCACATATGAAGTATAACTTCTCATTCTTCTGATTGTACATGACATAGAATTACATTGGTTGTGTAATCATATATGTACATAGGATAGTAACATCTGATTTATTCTACTATCTTTTTATTCCCATGGCCCCTCCCTTCCCTAACATTCCCCTTTGTCTAATTTGAAGTACTTCTATTTTTCCCTACCCTACCCCCTATTGTGAGTTAGCAGATATGCAGATATCAGAGAGAAGTTTGGGTTTTTGGGATTGGTTTATTTCACTTAGCATGATATCCAGTTTCATCCATTTTATATAAGTTCATTTTTCTTTATAGTTGAGTAATATTCCATTGTGTATATATACCACATTTTCTTTATTCATTCACCTGTTGAAGGCCACCTGCACCTCAGATAGAGCATTAATCTCCAGGATATATAAAGAACCCCCAAAACTTTTCCTTATTATGAAAAAAGAGCCATATGATTTAAATGTGGTGGCCTGACTATTCTTTTTCTGGAGGAGAGAAAAACAAGACTGAAAATCAGGCAATTCTCTGGGGAATCATTTAATTAATGAATCATAAAGGAGGTCAGAGTAATGAATCCAAGTATAGCTGATTGTTATGAAGTGTCAGATTTAGATAAGCTCAACTTCAAAACAGAGAAAAAAGATGTGAGAAGAAATGGTAGATTCGTAGATTCAAATCAAAACCACTGATGGTTCTGATAAAGATAAGTCAAAATTAGGTAGTGAAATCTATTTGGACCTCTAAGAGCTTTCCTAGAAATGTCTGATTCTGAGCAAAATGATTCGGACTGTCTTTGTTCTGTTATAATTTGAGGAAAATTGAGTGTTGATGGGGTGATAATAAATAATCTTAGCAATTCAATAAACACTTAGCTAATAGTAGCTAAATAATTATTATTCCACAGGACAACATTTATAGTTTAGAAAGATTGATTGTATAGAAATGAATGTTAAGGAGATAAACTCTGATACTGTAGTGTTACATTTCTGTTCCCTATGAAGGCTGAATAATGAAAAGAAATGAATAAAACCATAATTTAAAACATGATAAGATTTGATTTTTGACTACACATGGGATATGTAAGAAGGGA
Source organism: Marmota flaviventris (assembly GCF_047511675.1). Lineage (NCBI taxonomy): Eukaryota > Metazoa > Chordata > Mammalia > Rodentia > Sciuridae > Marmota > Marmota flaviventris. The sequence continues at coordinate 50,773,727 of NC_092498.1, forward strand.
GAGTTCTTTTTACTATTAAATTTTCAGGCTTTTTGAATAAATTTATGTCCTGGGCAAATGCAGTGCTTCTGTTGTGGTTTCCAACATTAAGATCAGAGTGAAATATGAGATATGCTGAATATTAGTTGATACATTTAAGGCAGTGTTTCCCCAAGTGTATTGTGTCAAAGACCTAAACATAACAATATGAAAATACTCAGGAAATATGTACTCAAAAATTTGGGAAACAATGCTCTACCAAGCTCTTGGAAGCTCACAAGGAGTCTTATCTAATAAAATCTCTGATAAATCCTACACTATGATATGATGGTTAGTTGGGTTGTCCACCGGATTAAAGGATGCTTAAAAAGTTGGTAAACCACACTTCTGGGTGTGTCTGTGAGAGTCTTTCCAAAGATGATTGGCATGTGGGTCTGGGAACTAAGTAGGGAGACCTGCCTGAATGTGGGTGGCTTGGATGAAATCGAAAAAGTGGAAGAAGGGGGAAGCTCAAACACATATGTGCTCAACCCTTGAGCAGATGCCTTCTTTCCTGCTGGGGTTGCTGTGGACATCAGACTTCAGATTTTTCAGCCTTTGAGCACAAACTTACACCAATGGCTCTCAGGGGATTTTCAGTTCTCTAGCTTCAGTCTGGGGCTGCATTTTTTGGTCCCTTTTCTTCTGAGACTTCTGACTCCTTGGTCTTAGTAGCTACCTATTTCCCTGGCTCTCCGGACTACAGATGGTCATTGTAGGACTGCTCAGCCTCTCATCATGTAAAACCAATCTATTAAATTTCCTTGTATAATTATATATCTATTGGTTTTGTTCCTCTGGAGAGCCCTAGTATATAGAGTAAAACAACTGATTCTGATGTGATTTTTGTTGTTGTTTTCAATGATTTAAAAGAAAAAGGGAAAAAAATAAAAAAAGAAAAGAAAAAGGGAGCAGTAGGTTTAGGAAAGCTCCAGGGAACAAAAGAGTGGAGAAATTAAATAAATCAGTTATCAACTTCAAAGGTTTTTTTCAAGCTTTCAACGTTAAAAGCAATCTTATATTCTCACTTATTTTGGTGCCCAGATGCCAAACACTTTATCTGATAACTTGAACTATTTTTTTTTCAGTATTTTTTCTCTTCATTTGATGCACAATAAATATACAGAATAATGGGTTTTGTTATACATATTTGTATAAGCACTATTAATTTGAGCTATCTTTTTATTTGTTCTTTTAATTTGAGCTATCTTAATATTTCAAATACCTTTAGTCCTGAAATTTTTTTTCTGAATTAAATTTTAATTTTGTTTCAACTTAATTTAACTGAAGTGAAGGTCCCTAAGAAGAGCATTGGACTAATTATAATGGGAGACTTTCAGTGATCTTAATAACAATAAATAAGAAAAAAATTTTCTCAGTTAAAAATATGGTTTTATGGATTGCATATGTCCTCCCAAAAGGTATGCCGAAGTCCTAGCTCCCAATTTCTCCAAGCTTGACCTAATTTGAGAATGGGGTTGTTGTGGATGTAATTGGTTAAGAAGAGGTTATAATGGAGTGGAGTGGACCCTTAATCGAACATGACTGGTGAGCTTACAAGAGGGGCAGAGTGTCTCAGTCTGTCAAAGTTCCCATAACAAAATAATATAGATTGGGTAGCTGTTACGCAACAAAAATTTGTTTCTCTCAGTTCTGGAGGTTGAGGAGTTCTGAACTTGATCATGTACATTTCATGTCTGGTGAGGGCCTACTTTCTGGCTTATAAAAGTTGTCATCTTGCTGTGTCTTCATATGGCGGAGGGGACGGTAGTTCTCTTTGGGGCTCGCTCCTTCCTTCCTTCCTTCCTTCCTTCCTTCCTTCCTTCCTTCCTTCCTTCCTTCCTTCCTTCCTTCTTTCTTTCCTTAGCTTCCTGAGTCCCTGGGCTCTGGGGCTTCTTTGTAGTGGCACTAATTACAAGTACTCCAACCTCATGACCTAATCACTGGAGTCCCACCTCTTAATGCCACCATCATCTTCAGGATTAATATTTCAACATATTAAGTTTTGGGGGACAGGCAACACAAACATTCAGACCACAACACGGAGACACAGAGAGAGAAATGGATATGTGTTGAAGGGGTCAGGGATTAGAGTGATACATCTACAAACCTAGGAATACCAAAGATTGCTGACAAGCACCAGACGCTAGAAAGGTCAAGGAAGGATTCAGTTTTGCAGATTTTATAGGGAGTCTCCAGAACCATGAGATGACAAATTTCTATCAGTCAGTTTGTGGCTCCTTGGTACAGCAGCCCAGCAAAATAAATACATATAATATAGAGCTGTATGGAGCAATAATCATTAGCTACATATGAGCATTTCATTTTAAATTAGTTAAAATTAAATATGATTTAAAATGTAGCTCATGGGTGCACTGGCTACATTCCAGGTGTTCAGTCACCACAAGTGGTTAGGAGATATTGGAAAGAGCAGACACAGAGCATTACCATGGCAGAATGAGAAATGGAGAAAGGACTGGTATGAAGTTGATTTCCAAACTCTTTGTCAACATTGAACTGGTTTAATGAATGGGCCCATTCAAGGGAGTTTGGTATTGGAAAACAAAATGCTTTTGTAGCAAGGACATTTCTAATAGCAAATTCCAATCACAGATCTTTTTCATTTTAAGTGAAATTATTGACCTCCTTAAACTGTTTGGAAGCAATAGGTTGAGATTAATGGAATTCCTTACCATTAATAAACCTATATTACTCCAAAGATATGACTTTTGTAGTAAAACTTCAAGATCTGGAATTTATTTATTCTCATAAAATCTTCTTAGCTGCTTCAACAGAAAGTTTTTATTCAGATTATTTTTAGTGTTTAGGCTAATAATTTCCTAACACAAAGGGTGAAATGAAGAATGTTTCCCTTTATGGTTTTACACTTAATTGAAAAATGAACACTTAAGTGAACTCTTAAACTTCAAACTACTAGATTCCTCAGGAGGCCACCATTTCCTTTTGATTTGGTATCTAAATTACCCCATTTGTACATGGTTTCCAAAGTAATATAAGATTGTCTGGATCAGAAAAAAAAAATCTTTCACTTGGCTTAGAAAGTCAAATAACTTATTATCTATATTACCTATTTTGTGCCCCCAAAGCAAAACATCACATTGATAGAAGTGTTTGGAGCTATGTGTACATTGTCTAGAAATACTATTAAGAACTCAAGTTTTGGAAATGGAAATAAATACCAAATAACTTGGTGGAAATGAAGTTACCCATTTATAACACATTGAAAATTGATTTTATCTTCTTGAATTTCACTGGTTAAATATTTTAAACTTTCATCTCAGAACATAGTCTATATAAGGAAGCAGATGGGCTTTGACTATAGTTGCCCTCCATGGTCTTTGTTCCATGGAGACTGAGTGTCTCTGATCACATTTCCAGAGAGCTAGTTTTCTGAGCGGACACATTATTTAAAAAAAAAAAAATATATATATATATATATATATATATATATAGAGAGAGAGAGAGAGAGAGAGAGAGAGAGATTATGTTAGTCAGCTTTGTGTTGCTGTGACAAATACTTGAGAAAAGAAAGATTTATGAGGCTCACAGTTTCAGGGATCTCAGTCCATGGTGGCTCCATTGCTTTAGGCCTGATCTGAGGCAGAACATCATGAAGAAGAACATGGTGGAGGAAAGCTGCTCAGCTCAAGGCAGCCAGGAAGCAAAGAGAGAAAGGGGCTGGAGAGAAAGGGGCATGGCCTCAGTGACCAACTTTCTCCAATTAGGTCCTCCCCTGCCCCAGTAGTCCATTCAGCCATCCGTGGATTAAACCATTGAAGAGGTCAGAGCCCCTGTGATGTTCAATTACTTCCCCAAATCCTTACCTATGAACACATGAGACTTTTGGGAACCTCAGGATCCAAAACACCAGGGTTGACTTAGAAATCTGTATACTAACTTTAAAGAAGGGTTAAAATTAGGCATAGACCAAATGCAGCTCTTCCCTGGAGAGAATAAAAAGACAGTGACATTTGGATTACGTAACATCAGAGGGATAAAACTAAAATGCTGCTCCCTCTTTCTCCTTTTGGATACTCTTCTCCCCTGTGAAATGATGCAAAGCTGAGCTTTCTGAAAGATAGTGCAGTTTGGGATCTGGACTGCTGGAGTTCTAATCTTAGCTGTCTGATTGTGACCCTGGGAAAGATGGGCACTCTCTTGAGTCCTAGTTATGGCATTTATAAAATGGAGATAACAGTGCTTACCTCATCAGGTTGCTGTGAGAATTAAGTTAACTGATATATATTGTGTGTAGAAGACAACAGTGAACTCTCAAAAAAAGTTATTAGTTTTCAGTGATTCCTAGCCATGCTTTAACCATGAGACTTTATATGTCCAGTTACTCTTCTGTACCTTTAGTTTCTGGGCCGGCTTACATTCCTTCCCACCAGAATCTGTATCTGCACAAATCTCCCAACTTGGAAAATAATAATTCTTTCTTGACTCCACACCCACCTAGAGCTACAGGCCTGTTTCCTCCCCCTATTTTACATGGAAAAGTTTTCAAATTTTTTATGCCATTGTTGCCATTTCCTCAGGTTGCTCTCCTGAAAATATTTCAATCTAACATCCTCCCATCCCTGCCTACACTTTGTCTTTCTGAATATATTAAAATACAATAGTCATTGCTTCTGCTCTTATTTTAATTTTAAACTAAATTTGATGAAACTGAACACATTCTTCTCCTTTTCTCTTCTTGCTGTGATATAAATGTTTGTATCCCTACAAACTTCATTCCAGTCTCCAAGATGATAGTACAAGGAAGAGGACTCTTAGTAGGTCATGAGATAAGAAGGGAGGAGCCCTTACAAGTGGGATTAGTGTCCTTATAAAAGAAGATTGAGGAAGCTTGTTTGTCCCTCCCACCACATGAGGACACAGAAAGAAGGTGCTACCTATTAATCAGAAAATAGACCCTCCCCAGACTCCAAATGTGTAAGCATCTTCATCTTGGATTTCCCAGCCTGCAGAACTGTGAGAAATGTTTCTGTTGTTTTTGTTACACTACTTCTTACAGCATTTTGTTATCTCATCCCCAATGTATTAAGACACTTCTATTGTCAGGGATACCTCTCTGAATTTATTTATTCTTACATCTCTTACAGGATTCCTCTTTTCACTTAGGAAAATCCTGAAGGCTTTGAGTCCATATTCTCTGACATTTGTTCTAGAAGACCCAAAATGTCATTTTGACTTTTTGGTTTAAATAAGGGCTCATGGAGAATAGATGATTAATAGGTTTTATCTCGGGAGCTGGGAATATGGCTCAGTCAGTAGAGTGCTTTCCTTGCATGTGCAAGGCCCTGGGTTCAATCCCCAGCCCCACTAAATAAAAAATAAATAAATAAAAATAAAAATAGGTTTTATTTCAGGTTTATCTTACAGTGGGTCCATTAGGTCCTGACCACATTTGGTGGTTATTTCAGTTTCAGATGCGTAGTTGAGATAGACATATTTAGAAGCTGGAAGAATCCCCACATTGGTTCTATGGTGGAGTGAAAACTATTAGGCTGAGAAAGGAGAAGTATAAGTCATTAAAACTGCCTTATCCTAAGAAAATATAGAATCAAAAGCAATATCCCATCTTTTCAGAGATTTCAGAGATTGATGCTATTATCAATGACTTGAAAGAGGTGGGTGGGGTGGTAATTCCCACCACACCCTATTCCAGTCTCTTACTTGGCATGGGTGAAAGATAGATGTATCTTAGAGAATTACAGTGGGTTATACCAAATGGTGACTCCAATTGCAGCTGCTATATCAGATGTGGTTTCATTGATTAAGCAAATTAATACTTCCCTGGTATGTATCTGCCTACCAAGTATAGAGCTATTTGCAGCAGACAAACGCCTTTTCCCCCATACTTGCTAGTATGATTCATCAGGAGCAATTTCTTTCAGCTGGCAAAGCCAGCAATACACATTCACTGTCCTGTCATAGTGGATATCAACTCTCCAGTTCTGAATTATAATTTAGTTAGCAGGAATCTTGATTGCCTCTCCTTTCAACTAGATATCACTTTGGTTTACACCTTGGAGACATTATACTGATTGGAACTAGTGAGTAGGAAGCATAGAATATGCTAGATTTGCTGATAAGTTATATGTGTGCTAGAGGATGATATCAGTTCACTTTATGCTGCTGTAACAGAATAGCTGATGCAGGGTACTGTGAAAGAAAACAGGTCATGTTACTTATGGTTTTGGAGGCTGAAAGTCCAAGATCAGGTGGTCCTATATGTTTGACCTCCAGTGAGGGTCCTCCTGGCTGTATCACAATATGACAGAGAAGTGGAAAGGGAAATTGTCATGTGCCCAAGAGACCAAGCTCAGAGGATAGCTTCTCTTTATTTCAAAGACAAAACAAAACAAAACTACTGTCCTCATGAGAACACACTCTATGAGATCAGCAGGAATCTCTTCCAAGGGTGGTGACCCCATGAACCTAACTGCCTTTCATTAGGATCTCTGTCATAAAGGTTCTACTGCCACAACACCACCATACTGGGGACCAACTTCACAGCACATGAAATATTAGGAGAAGCATTCAAACCATATTCCAACTACAGCAGGTAGAAAATAAATCTGACAAAAATTCAGAGGCCTTCTACTTCTGTAAAATTTCAAGAGATCTGGTGGTTTGTGGTATGTTGAGATATTCCTTCTAAGGTGAAGAATAAGTGCTGCATCTGGCCCCTCCTACAACCCCAAAAGGGCACAATACTTAGTTGTTCTCTTTGGACTTTGAAGGCAACATATTCCTTATTCTCTGATGTTATTCTGGCCAATTTATCAACCAACCTAAAAAAACTGCTATTTGAGTGAAATCCAGAACAGAAAGCTCTTCAACAGGTAGAGGCTGCTATGCAAATCATTTGGGCCATGGAATCCAGCAAAGTCAATGATGCATAAAGTATCAGTGGAAAATAGTTATTTTGTTGGGAGGCCTCTGTGGGTGAGCTGCAAGGCAAATCCTTAGAATTTTGGAGCAAAACTCCTGCCAAGCTCTGTGCGTAACTATTCTTTTGAGAAACAACTCTTGACCTGGTTCTGGGTCTTAGTAGAGACTAAAAGCTTAAGGATGGGCCTCCAACTTGCCATCATGTACCGAGTGTTAGGTGAACACTGAAACATAAAGTCGGGAATATGTAGAGCAATGCTTAATCATCAGATGCATGCGACTGTTCCTGAGAAGGCCATGAAGTCACAAATAAACTACACGGCGCCCACATCTGCAATACTGTCTTCTCTCCCAACCAGCATTAGTGGCCAGGAGTCCTGTGTACACAGTGTGTGAACTAAAATGATGTTGAAGCCTTAAGGCAGGAAAGTCTGGAATTGGGAACTCCCAGCAGCAATCTAGCTGGTTTGAGCATGCCTGGTTCCTGTGGCTTCCTAACCCAGCTCCATCACAAGTTCAGCACAAATTCATTCGAGATGAGGTGACGCGCTGGAGCCACACAACCTCTTAGAGATGGGTGTGGCTTACTAAAACGCCAGTTACCCTAATTACTGCAAGACCCTTGCCACACCAAGAACCAAGCACCAAACCAAGACTACCAAGACTCCTACCTCTGAAATCTTATCCCTGCCTTTCATGTATTCCCCCTTAAATAAAGAAGTGGGACTTTTGTTCAGTTGTTCAGTTCCATCTCCTATCAGGCCTCAAAAACCTATCAGGAGCTCCTCTTTTTATCTAATTTCTGACTCTGTCTTTATTTCTTACTAATTATTACAGAATTTTTACTTCCCAGGCAGCTTACACCTCCTGAACAGGAACCTACCCTGGTGGGGTGCTGGCACCCCACAATAGGCCTCATGGGGGAGTGCCTTACAATTAGTTGACAGAGGATGAGGAGATTCAGGCCTGGTTTACAGATGGTTCTGCCTGATATTCAGGCAGTATCTGAATATGAACTGTTGTAGCACTACAGTCCCTCTCTGGGAAGTCCCTTAAGGACAATAGTGAAAGAAAATTTTCCCAGTGAGCAGCACTTTGCTTGGAAGAAGAAATAGCTGGATGTGATATATCAATTCATGGCTGTGGACAATAATTTGGCTAACTGGTTATGAACTTGGAAAGAATATAATTGGAAAATGGGAGACAAAGAAATTTAGAGAAGTGTGTGAAGTATGTGGACAGAACTTTCTAAACAGTTGAAACTGTGAAGACGTTTGTATTTCATGTGAATACTCATGAAAGGGTGAGCTCAGCAGAAGATAATTTTAATAATTAAGTTTCTAGGATGATCCATTCTGTGGATACAAGTTAGTTTATAGCCATCTCTCATTGTCCAGTGGGATCATGATCAAAGTGGCCATGGTGGCAGAGGTGGATGTAACATGTAAGCTTAGCAACATGGACTTCCGTTCATCAAGGTTGACTTGGTCATGGCCACTGCTGAGTGCCCACTGTGCAAGCAGCAGAGAGCAACACTAAGTTCCCAATATGGCACAATTTCCTGGGGTGATCAGCCAGCCCTCTTGGTGGCAGGTTGTTTATGTTGGACTGCTTTCATCATAGAAGGAGCAGCGTTTTGTGGTTGCTGGAATAGTACCCACTTGAGATGTGGATTTGTTTTTCCTGCATGCAACGTTTCTGCCACAACTACTACCTGTGAACTTATGGAATGTCTTGTGCAATGGTATTCCACACTGCATTTCTTGTAATCAAAATAATCATGTCACAGCAAACGAGGTATGGCAGTGGTTCCAAGCTCAAGGAATTCACTGTATTTGCCATGTTTCTCTAGATCTTGAAACACCTAATTTGATTGAATGGTAGATTGGCCCTTTGAAGACTCACTTAGGGTGTAAACTAGATAGTAATACCCTGCAGCGCTGGCACAAGATTGAGCATCATATGAATCATCTAGCTTTTCTCAAAGCTAGAATTGCTGAGTACAGGCATTAAGAGCTAGACCTGGGAGTGGTACCATTCACCCAATGACCCAGTTGCAAAGTTTTTGATTCATATTCCCATGACCTTATGCTTTGCTGGTCTAGCAGTCTTAGCTGTAAGGGGAAAAATGCTTCCTTCAGGAGACATAACAATGATTCCATTGAACTGGAAGTTAAGATTGCTGCCCAGTCGCTTTGGACTCCTTCATCCTCTGAATCCACAAGCAAAGAAGGGAGTTACTGTGTGGTTGAGATGATTAATCTGACTACTAAGGGGTAATTGGACTACTGATTCATAATGGAGGTAAGAAAGAGTATGTCTGGAATACAAGAGATCCCTTTGGGAGCCTCTTAGTATTGCTATGCCCTACAGTTAAAGTCAACAACTGCAACAACCCCATCCAGGCAGTACTCCTTAATACCTCAGATCTTTCAGGAAAGATGGAAAAGAACCATGACCAGCAGAAGAATAAATAAAAAAAATAGGTAGTAGAAGAAGTCAGTTACAAATGCCAGCTATGACCACATAAACTGTTAAAGAAATGAGGATTATAATTGTCATGCATACTTCCTCCTTGTTTTGATATGGATATGTTTTTGTGTATGTGCACAATATGTGTATACCAAATATTCTTGTTTTTGTTCCTCCTACATTGTCATATCCCATAATGTAAGATGTACTGACTTTATGTGATAGAATCTAAGTATCGTTAAAATTTTTTCGTAGTTTTTAAGTTACTGATTATCAAGAAGAGTTAATATCATTCAAGAAGAGATTTGTCTCCTCTCTAGAGAAGGGATTAAGTGGCTTTGGTTGTGAATAGGATATTTATATCATGTGAGATGGAATTAGGGTCTTGTCATTGTTTTCACTGGGAGACTAAATATCACTTACAGAGATATTCATGGAGCCAAGATGACAAGGTGTGGACTTGTGGTGACTAATTTTATGTGTCAGTTAGACTGACCATAAGGTGCCCAAATAATTGTTCAAACATTATTGTGGGTGCTTCTGTGAAGCTATTTTTGCATGAGTTTAATATTTAAATTGATAGATTGCAGAAATCAAATTGGATGGATAAACTTCATCCATCAGTTGAAGGACTGAAGAAAATAAGACCTACAATATTCCACAAATAAGAGAGAATTACCTATCTGTCTTTGAGTTGAGGTATTATTCTCCCCCCTCCCCCCAGCCTCCTCTCCCAAATTTTCAGACACAAACTAAAACATCAGTTCTTCCTGGGTCTCTAACCTCTTGGCCTTGGGACTGAAATTATATCATATGCATTTCCTGATTCTTGGACCTTTGGACTTGGGTGTAGTTACACCATCAGCAGTCCTGGTCTCTAGCTGCCTGACTATGGATCTGGGGACTTGTCAGCCTCCCTAATTACATGATTTAATTAAAAAAATAATAATAAACCTCTCTCTTTCTTTCTCTCTCTCTCTTTTTCTCCACATATACACGCACTCTGTATATTGGTTTTATTCATTTCTCTGGGGAACCCTGCTAACATAATCTATCAAAGACATTTATTTGATGCTAAAGTAGTAAGACATGAATCAGATTCATAAATAGTAAAATAAATATTTACCAGCTGCAAGTCCCAGAAATTTAAAAAAATTTAACTAACATTTCATTTTATTTCCATTTCTCTATTCAAAAGTTGCCAAAATCTAGAATGTCATCCGCAAAAACAACAACACAGCAAGAAGCTGCAAACTGATCAAGTCGGTTTTCAGGGAAGAGTCACATGGTTAAATGTATACTGGCCAACTACAGCAGTTCTGTGCGAATCAGTGTTTCTTTTTAAACTGACATTTCAAAAATAATATTTTAAAGAATAATTAAGTTCTCTGACCAGCCTATAAAGGTAAAAATCCACAGTGCAGCTAAACTCTCTTAAAGAACTAATGGAGCTTTGTGCCTGGAAAATAATCTCCAAAACAGAGGAGGGGAGAATATGAGAAACTAAACAATGCCTACCTTTTTTTCTAGGAACAGGCAATTCTGGCGTATGATTTGTAAATACATTTCCTGTTGAAGTCATGTGTTGCCATCTGGGCCATTCCTCATTCCTGCTTCCACTATTGAATTATGTCTGACAAGAAAATTCAGGTAAGTTAATCAATGAAGCATTTTGAGTATCTACTAGTGGCTAAGTTCTTCACTATATTTTGAGAAAACAGCGAATATGATGCTGTGCCTTTTACAAAGAAGAGAGCAAGAAAACCGAAGAAAGCAAAACAATGAAGAGTGAGTTGACTGGCACTTTCTTTTCTTCACTATATTTGCTTTCGTGTCTCTCACTCTGAGGTCCTTGTCATGGACCTTGGGAATAACATGATCCATCCTCTTTACATGAATGTAAAGTGCCTTGGCTTAATGACACATCAGAGGAAAGATGTTGTGATGTTTAGACAAATAAAAACTCAAGCACTGATTTAATTGAGCTGAAAACAACAATAACAAAAATTACTAACCATGGGTAATGTTTTTTATTACTTAAAGAAATAAGATGTCTAGATCAAGGCAGCTCAGTTTTATCACTGAACACCTTAGTATATATTGTTCAATTCCTTCTGGAATAAGACGGGTAAGAAATGCTTGGAAACTTTCTGCAGACCTTGGGTCTTCTATGGATGAAAAAGTGTGAAAAATGACTGAAAGTTACAGATGTGGTCTTACTCCTAGAAATATTCTAGCAAACTAGGGCAAAGAAAAAAGAAATGGGTTGACCTGGGAGACATGAATATGTACAAAGACCTGTGTCATTGGAAGTGATCAAGAACAGGATGGGCAGACTCCTGTCTGAGAGGATTTGGAAGGAATTACTCCATTGATTGGGGTTGAGCTAGATGATCTTTAGCTACCTCCTGGAGCTTTAAAGTTCTGTGGTTTGGGATTTTAATGAAGTGTGATCTATTTATTTGTACATTGGGGAGACACTTCAATGACATGATTATTAAAACTCTCTTGCCCAATACTATCATTACACAAAAAATAAACTCAAATTTCATTTGAAAAATCTTAACACAATTTTGGTGTCCAACCAAACCTAGGATGTGCAGTGTTTCATGAATATAAATTTTTCTAAGGAATGAAAATTCTGCATGCTATTAAGACCTAGAATGTCATTCATATATAGAATTATTTTGGCCATAGAAAAATAACATAGGGGCTTTCTAAGGCTACTGAACACTATTATTTCCACTGTATCTTCAGTTTCTTCCATTTTTATTCATTTAAGTCTGTTTCATTTGTTTGAGAAATGATCATTACAAGAAAGTACAATGATTAAATTGTGTTAAACTCTGGCTTTTCAGTACTTAGAATCTGAGTGCTTATTGTTTTGCACTCCAGGGAACTCTTTATTTTCTTCCTGTCCATTCATTTCTTCTAATAAAAGGTTAAGACTAAAATAGTTCTCCTTCAGACAATTTCAAGAGCATGTTTAATTTAGTGTTTGTTTCGAAAATTATTTGGTAGTCAGAACAATATGATATAAACTTTCTGCATGTTCCTCTCAGTATTGTTTTCCCATATTTAAACTTCTGAATCTGAAATTCTATAAGATAACTCTTATTCTCACCATTAATATTAATACTATATTAATAAAATATCTTGTATAGAGTATAAATGTCTATTGGAATCCCATAAAAGAGAGACTAGTTTTCTTTTTAGTATAGTAAGTATAGTTTTTTGAGTGAGCATGCTAATCCACAGCCTCATTCATCCTTGACTACTAGCTACTTGTCTCTATGACACCAATGGCTTCTCAATTCCCTTCCGGATGCCTCTGTTGAGATCTGCAGAGGAAGTTACCCAAAATCCACCAGGTGATACCCCACTGGTTAAAAAGAGCATCTGACCAAAGGCATTTCCTGGGTTGAACCAGGTTCAAATTCCAAGGATTCAAGCTTGGCTCCTACTATTTAATCTTCTATTCTTCCTATATCTCAATCAAAGTGTTTTTATTTTCTGAAATAATCATAATTTTTCTTAAGGCTCTCAAAACCCTGCATCATCTGAAAAGATATATGAAAAACAGAATGAAACATTGATATTTTTAAGTGAAGAAAAAAAGGTTTCTAAAATGTTTTATTGTTTTAAATAAACAGATTAAATGACATATATTAACTCCTGGAAGTTTTGGAAGCCTTCTCACTTTACTGATAGAGAGTGGGATTTAATAACTCAGTTGCTAGTAGCTTTCCCTCCATTTAGTCTTTGTGTGAAAAACACAATAAATGTTTTCTTTAATAGTCATTCCAAATTGAGTTGAGAAATCATCTTTTGGAGATGCAAATTCCTGCTTTGGGTAGAAGACTTGTCATTGTTAATCTTCATAGTTTCTTTCAACCTTGAATTCTCCTTAATCACAGTAAACATTTTTTTTTTTTTTTCTAGTTTGGGAAGGTGATCCATGTGACTTTTGCTTTCTAATAGAATTGTTATAAATAAGAAAAAAAAAAAAAATCTCAAGCCTTTCTTCACATCAGGGACCAAACATTCCCCGTTCCCACACCATCTGGTAATTAGCTTGACAATTTTTCCAAAGATAGTTTAAAAATTAATGAAAAATTCTCCATATGTATATTTTCTTTATAGTAATAGAAAAAAAAAAGTTCTCTAAGGAAAACTTTCCCAGGTTAATTTGCAATTTGGGTTGCTAGTAACTGGCAGCCTGTGTGATGGCTCAATGCCTCAATGTTAAAAATGAGAATGAGGCCAAGTCTAGTGAATAGAGGTCCTCAGACAATTGCTATTTTTATTCCTTCCTCTGGTATCAAGTGTAGGAGAGGAGGGGAGACTGGAGATACAACAAAACCATTTTTTATTGCCATCTTTCACTTCAGTCTAAATGAAGGTATGTGATAAAGAGATGAAGAAATAATATCCTTTTTTTCTTATTTTTCTTCAGTAAAGGAGCTTAACTCCAGTAAACAGTATATTTAAAGTTCATTGAAAAGATTAAAGAAGTTAATGCCTCTTAATATAAGGAAAATTATTTTATTATAATGTTTTCAGACATTACAATATAATGGCTAATTTATTCCAAATATGTATTGGGAATATATTCATCCTAGATATATTGATTTTTTAAAAATAAATTTTGGAAGGGGAGAAGAACCAAAGCCATCTACCAACAATTCTTCTTTGCCCTTTTCATAAACATCACTAAGTCCATCCTGCTAACAGAGACTGTTTCAAAGCAGTAGAAATTCTTTTTTTTTAAATTGCAAAGGTAGGATTAGTCAACTAAAGACATTTCTTAAATAACAAAAGACAAATAATTTTTCCAAGCTATATATTTTTCTAAGTTGAAGCATGAAAGATCAAGTATTTATGGTAAAATAGTCATAGTTAAGTACACTGAATTCTAGAAAAGTGTGAAACATTGAAATGGATTATTAACATTATCAGGGTCTTTGTTGGACACAGGAACTTCTGTATTTATTGTTATAAAAATTAAAAAAAAATTCTTTCAGATGTTGATAGATCTTTATTTTATTCACTTATTTATATATGGTGCTGAGAATCGAACCTAGTACCTCACACATGCTAGGCAAGTGCTCTACCACTGAGCCAAAAACCCAGTCCCTAACATAAAAATTTAAAAGGTTACATTCCTCTTTAGAGTCAGAGAAATCAATAAAATTGATTTAAAATTTAAAACAGCATCGTATATGTTAAACATGGATAGAAAAATTACATTTGTTGCTTTTTCCATGTTTTTCGATTAAGAACTTTTTAAGGCTTTAGTAGAAATTAGAATAAATGTCATTGTAAAAATGTTACCTATAATTTTTGGCTGTTTAGTTCGTACAACGATATTCAAAAGTTCTAAGTTTGTGATTATAGCAATAATTACATGAATTTTTAGTAGTTTGTGCTACAAGGTACCTTGCATTTTAGCATGTTATTTTTTTTTTACCTTTGTTTTTTTTGTTTATTTTTATGTGGTGCTGAGGATTGAACCCAGGGCCTCCCACGTGCTAGGTGAACAATTTACCGCTGAGCCACAACTCCAGCCCCCTAGCATGTAATTCTTATAATTAAAATTATCTGACATTAAACAAGAACTCTGCTTCAGAGCACTGCTTAAATATAAAGGCATACCATCTGAGGAGTAGAATGAGACTGACTTGTCAGCCTTGATCCTGCTATTAGCTCCCTTGTAGTTGACCATGGAATAAAAAGATAATATGAATGAATCTTTTGCTAATGGCGTCTGGTTTTATACAGTTACCCTTGCATGAGCAATACAGGTATGGTATGAAATTCAGAGAAGTTCCTAAATCACTGTGGCTGGTTTACTGAGGTGTGATTGTGTAGCTATTAGAACAGACCCTGCAGTGCCATTCAAATCTAAATGCCCCATAGCTGTATGCTTGGGTGATTAGTTAATCTATTGGGACTTTAGTTTTGTTGTCTTCATCTGTATAAATAGGGTTGTTATAGGTTAAGAAAATGTATACACACATATAAATATATATATTTTAAACATGTAAGATATGTATGTACACATTAGACATTTGCTTTTGATACATATGAATGTATATTCACTTACTTAGATATATGTATACATATATATACACACATACACACTTAAAACAGTTCTTGGCATGTGGTAAATGCTACTTAAATATTAACTATCATTACATTGCCTTATTTCTCTTTCTGATCTATTAAAGAGTAACCAAATTAAATGATTTCATGTTTCCTTTTTTTCTTTACTTTTTCCTTAAAGGTTTAAAGGGTGCAGCAAAATATCACCATTAAGAAGTTAAGTAAACAAGAATGAGAAGCCCTAAAGCAAGGTGCTGAGTTAATAGGCTAATAACTTCCTGAACACATACTGGCTCTTTGTAGAACCAGCAGACTGTTAATGGGCTTTTGTTTTAGACATGATAGATTGATATTCCAGGGACAGAACTGATGAGAGCCCTCATAACCACTGCCTCATCATTATCTATTACTAAAACAGCAAATAAGCATAATCTCATATAAATTAAAAAAAAAAAATAGAATGTGGGCTTCGCAAGGACAGAGATTTTTGTGAGTTCACTGCAGTATCCAGAGTCCATAAAATTGCCTAGAAAATAGTGGAAGTTCATTGAGTATTTCTTGAATGAATTGAGCAAATGTAATCCCTGACCTTTCCTTTTAACAGGATTAATATGGAAAGCAAAACAAAATGGAATGCTTTCCTATTTCTTGACAGATTTCTATCCTTGGGAATGCTGGTAGGCAGGTAAGCAGGGCTGAAGAGCGGTATGCAAAGGGCATACGTGCAAATGTGTACAGTTAGCAAATATTTCAGATGTCATGGATTTGGTTGAGCATTACAGGAAAGGTGTGGTGTAGTGATACCACTCTTAAGATTCATGTGCTCTTGTCACATTTGTATATCAAATATTTTATCTGCATAACTTTAGTATCTATCTATGCTTACACATTTTTCTCCCCAAATTTTCAAAAATCTTTGACTTCCGACCAAGTGTCATAGAGAACTTAAGTGAAACTTTCTCAGCAGTTAGCTTTCTTTGAAGTTTCTACTCAGCTTTGAGTGTTTAAAATAATCAGTTTGACACAATCCCTTTCACTAGTAGGGTTGATAACATAGCACTACTTATGTTTTAGGTCACAATCTCAGAGAGTGAATTGAAATAATAAAACACTCTTAGAACTAGATCTGACTTAGCCAGATCTAAGTACATATTCTTTTCTATTCCTATAGCAAACATTTTCAAAAACAGAAAAACATCTCTTTTTACAGCATTGGTGCATGCATGACTACACACTGTAAGTTTTTAAAATTATCTTTGTAATGAAAACTGGAAAAGTACTAGTCATCCTTAGCTAAGCTATACCCTATATATTTGCATTTTCTAAATATAAGAAAAAACAATAAATAACCTCAAAGTGCATGATTAATTAATTAGACATAATTTCTTAAAATGATTTCCATCATCTCATTTAACTTTGAACTTTTCAGACACTAACAAATCACCAAAAAGCTATCATTGATTTATAAAGTACATTACCACATCAGGCCTAACCCAGAACTCTGGGCCCATAAGAAAAAAGAAAGGTTTACAAGTGAACCAGGACAGAAACATGCTGAAAACATCTATTTGTAATCACAGAAAACAATTAGGCCTTACTGTTATTAGAGTGAACATTCAGGTTCATTTTATTTCAAGATACTGTGTTTCTATGCTTGAAGCTTGGGTAGTGTTAACTTTACTTGGCCCTTGGACATATAGGGTAAACAATTTATATTATTGCACAGTAACAAAAATACAGCCACAGATAATACAGGATCCAATCAACATTGATAGGCTTGGTAATTAAGGCTAACAAACATTGGAAAACAGTCATTTGTAGGATGTGATCAAATATCCTAACACAGTGTCACCTGTTTGAGTTACTAGAAAAGATTTCTTATTTCAAAATATATTCATAGTATTCTTTTTTTTTTCACATTTGTCAAATTCTTTTTATGTGTGCAAGACAGAGGCACTTTAAAGAGCTACCAACTGCAACTTCGTAAGTACCAGACTTATAGTTTCCACCATCATTGGTAAATATGGTAAAGAGTGAAAATGAAATTGGATTAGAAAGCAATTAAACAAACCATTAAATCAGAATTTTTTTAAAAAAAAATTCCGTAAAAATCATTGTTCTCTGGTTTGAACTTCCATATTATAAAAGAAAAAAATAACAGCTATCACCCATCTACATCCAGCCGAGTATTAACAGCTTTCCAATGTTAAGGTATAATGGTTTTGCTGTTTGGGCTTGTAAAGGTTTAAAATATCAATGAGTTAAGTACTTTATTTTTGAGTTTTTCAAAGTATTGTATTTTACATAGGTTCTAAGTAGTCAGAAAAGCTAAGACGTCGAATAAAATCTATTGGAAGCGTTTAGTAAAGTGTATAAAAATTAAAGGACTTAAAAAAAACACTTCATTTTAAGTGTAAAAATAATTTGCGTCCATTTGTGGGACTCCAATGACTTTTTCTCTTCTCTTTATTTATTTTTTCTTATTTCCCGGGGTCTTAGTTAGTTGGTACATACTGCACCCGCCACAACACGTTGGAAAGCAGGTCCTGGTACACACTAAGGAATATCCAGCCAGGTAAATACATCAGGGTGATGAGACCCATAAAATTGAGCGGGTAGTGAGAATAGTCCCAGGAACAAGCCCCACACGTGCGAAGTCCCAGACCCCAGGACAATTCCCAAGCATAGATGAAGATCACGTAGATGGGTACCCGCTTCCAGGTGCCCCAGCCTCGGCTGTAGTGGAGGTGGAAGTAGAGCTTTTCCACCACAAAACTGCAGCTGCCATACATAAAAAAGGACCATAACGACGTGTGACCATTGGTTGCCCCATCCCCGTGTCCTAGCACATTAAAGAAGAAGGTAAAGAAGATCTCATCCAAAAATCCATGCATTCCGAAGAAAAGAAAACGGAGCAGGTCTGGTAGCCCCTGGTTAGGGGCTCCTACTGCGCCCTTGGGGCCGCGGGGTCGTCGCCGCCGGCCACTGGCTCCCGAAGGGGCCCGGGCTCCAGGAGGGGCAGGGAGGGCGCCCCTCCGCTGCTGTTGCTGCTGCTGCTGCCGCCGGTATCTCAAGCGCAGGAAGCGTTTCAGGAACACTTGGCAGTGGTAGAGCGCCAGCACGTACTGCAGCGCCAGGTCAAGCGCCCCTGGCGCCGCCGCGCCCCCCGGCCCGCCACCCAGGCTGAGCAGTAGCGCCTGGCCGGCCAGGGTCTGCAGCCCCACGTGGGCCGAGGGGTAAAGGAAAAAATTGAAGACGAAGGCGCTGGGGCAGCGCGGCTGCTGCAGGTAGATCTTCTCCAGGGCGAAGTGGGTGAGCGAGTGCAGGAGACAGCGGTAGGGCGAAGAGAAGCCTAACATCCGGAGGTCCGGGCTGCGAGCGAAGCGCCGCACCGAGGACACCAGCACGTCCAGGGTGATCCCGTGCATCCCATAGAAGTAGAGGCGCATCCAGGCGGGCAGCGCGGTGCCCTCGGCCGACGCTTCAGCAGTGGACAGCGGCTCCGGGCAGCGGGCGGCCGCCTCGCTTCCCAGCCCGCTGGGGGGCCCCGGACGCCGCACCGCGCCGCCCCTCTGTGTCGGCCCCTCGCTGTCCACGTCGCTGCCGGCCATGGGCTCGGAGGCCACTCGGGCGCCCGAACCCGCGTCGCGGCCGCCGGGTGCGCGGAGCTGCGAGTCGAGCGGCGGAGCCCCGCGTTGCCTCCCGGTCGCTGCCGGTCTCCGGGGGGCGAGCGGGGAGCTCCGTCCTGGTCGCGGTCCCGGCCGCGGTCCCGTACAGCCGGGGTTTGTGCGCTTGGGGGATGCTAGGGCCGCCTGGCTTGCAGAGTCCCCTGCCTTGCCCCTGCCGCGCCCTCCTCACCAGTCCCGGGCGACGTGAGGCCGGCGACGCCCGCGCTTACTCTGCGCGGCCTAACTAGAGCGGCGGCTGGGCGAGGGGAAGCGAGGCCGGGCTTCGAGGAGAAACGCAGAGGCTGGTACGAGCACCATCCCCTAGGCGGCTCAGCCCCGCCGCCTCTGCCGCAGGCTCTGGAAGCGTAACGCGAGCAGCAACGGCCCTTCCCCCGGCCTTCCCTTACCCCTGTCCGACCTCTCCCGCCTTCGCAGGCCCCCCTCCCCGCCCCGGCCTGGCGCGCCGAGTCCCGAGTCTCGCGGGGGTCTATTTCAGAAGGCCGGGTCCCACTTCTCGGTCCTTTTTCACCCGCTCTGCACCCGGGTCCCAGGCGGTGCGGGGGTTGCTAGCTGGGCGGAGACGCGGAGTGGAGAAACACCTAACAGGTGTGAATGCGAGCTGTTGGACATTCCCGGTGTAGCGGAAACCAGGGCCAGGCCTTGGCTGGCGGAGACGAATGGCTGGGCGCCACCGGCCGGAGGCCAGGCCCAAGACCAAACTATGGTGCTGTATATTTAATGTTCTTATTCAAAGCCAGCTGTGTCCCAGTCACAGAGAGTAAACCGGGGACTCCACGCCTGCCTGCCCGAGCATAACACTGAATCTGAAATGCTGCTGCAGGGCCTGATCCACTTTTTCAGTCTCTTTCCCTGGTCCCTGTGCTTTCCTAGGGCCAGTTTACTCAGGGTCAAGGACAGAGACTCCAGAAGGTTGAGTTGGTTGGGGGTGTTGAAGGTTGAGTTAGTTGGGGTGTTGGAAAAGAGGAAATGTATTGCTCTGGCTACCTCAGGGTGAGTCTCAAGTAGACTTTGCTCTGACTGGCACGCCCCAGTGCTGTTTTTTTTTTTTTTTCCTCTTTGTGGAACTAGGTCATCCCAGAAAGAGTGAAATAAAGGGTCTCTTTCTGTCTCTTCTTACTCCTTCCTCTCTTCCTCCCACTCCCCTCTTTTTCCCTTTTCTTCTTCCCTCCCCTCTCCTCCTCACCTGTCCCCTCCCCTCCCCTCCCCTCTTCTCTCTCTTAGAAGGAGAAGGTGTAGGGGGTTGAGAATGTTGATGTGTTGTTTTCTACATTTTCCCCCCCAATTTTGTAAGCTTCGAATTGGAAAGAACCTTAGAAGTCAATTACACTGATTAATTCCTTTCCCTAAATTCATGTCTAGGCACAAAGTAGGTATAGCTTTAGTTTAGTTTGTAAGGAGTTCAGATCCTGTCCTCACTGGATAAAAGTTCTTATGGGTTTTTTCCCCCGCTTAAAAATAAACATTCTAAGGCAGAGTTTTTTCACGTTTTTTATTGGTGCATTGCAATTGTACATAATGGTGGGATTTATTGTTACATATTCATATACACACAATATAACAATATAATTTGGCCAGTATCACTCTTTGGCACTTTCCCCTTCCTCCCTTCCTGCTTACCCCTGGTCCCTTCCCTCTCCTCTACTGATCTCCCTTTGGTTTTCATAACATACCCCCTTACCTTTTTTTTTTTCTCCCTTTTCCTCTCTAGCTTCCACATATGAGAGAAAACTTTGACCCTTGACTTCTGACTTTGGCTTATTTTCTCAAGTTCCATCCACATTCCTGCAAGTGACATAATTTCATTTTTCTTTATGGCTGAATAAAACTCCATTGGGTATATGTATACCACAGACTTGTTCCATTGCTTGACTATTGTGAATTCCACTACTATAAACATGGGTATGCATGTATCACTATATTATGCTAATTCTTTAGGATAAATACAGAAGGGTGCTGTAGCTGGCTCATATAGTGATTCCATGCCTGGTCTTTTGAGGAACTTCCATACTGATTTCCATAGTGGTTGTACTCACTCACAATTCCACCAACAATGTATAAGTTCTTTTTTCTCCACATCCTCTCCACCATTTCTTTTTGTTTGGAGATCATTTCTAAGACAACCTCCACCCCAGTATCTCCTCTTAATTATTTCAACCCCTCATGCTATAATCCATGGCAGTTATTTGTGAATTAGGTATGACAGAAATTAGCTTTGGTGCAAAGAAAAATTATGATAATAATCAACATTTGTATAAGGGTAAGATATTTGTTTTTCAGCTTTGTTAACATTGTTTATTTTGCTGACTCTTTGTAACTGTAAAAAGTCAGTGGGTGGAAGTTGTCGTTGTCACTCCAGGGACAGAAGTGTCATATAGTAGGCTCATCAAGCTGCTGCAAACAAAAACAGGGCCAGTTACCCAATGTTTGAGCAACTACTATGATAATAATAATGTAATAAGATTCACTGTCTCCTTGAGAGGTATATAATTAATTGAATTGATATGAAAATAATCTATTATACCTGTGTAAAAACTTACTTATGATTAATGTTAATAATCAGCCAGTAGTATATATAAAATTAAATGATTCTTTTGACTTACTATTTTATTCAATAAAATCCATCCTGGTCCAACTTTATACATTAAAAACAAATGTGCTCTTTCTCCATAGTTGCTATTCAGACAAGGAAAAGCACTTTATTCTAAATATAGCAATATATAGTCAATATATGCTAGATTAAACTTGAATTATTTTGAAGTAATAAATAAAACTTCACTGGCGCAAGTCTTCTGTTTATTCTAGCTTTTCTTAATAATATAAGGAAATCTTGAAAGGTCTTATGCTATAATCAGATCTAGAATTCATCCCAGGGAGTGTAGAAAAATAGTTTGGTTTAAGAAAACTTGGAGATTCTATTTGTATATTTTTATTTTTTTACATTACATTTGATTTTTTTTTTTCTCAAGGGTAGTACCCCCAGTGGGCTCATCTCTTAAAGGTTCCGTGATCTCTTACTATTCCCATAAAGGATCAAGCTTCCAGCACATGAACCTTTGGAGGACAAATCACATCCAACAATAGTACACAGCAATTATGCCAACCATGTTGCTGGATCTATGATTTCTTTTCTTTTTTTCTTTCTTTTTAATTTCACATGGTATTGGAGATCAAACTCAGAGCCACATACATGCTAGATAAGTACTCTACCACTGAACTATATCCCCATCTCTTTTTATTTTTTATTTTAAGACTTGCTAGGTTGCCCAGGCTGGCCTTAAACTTGAGTTCTTCTTGCCTTAGCCTTTGGGTTGCTGGGATTATAGGTGCATGACACATGCCCAGCTTTGAATGTATTTTTGTGTTGATCATTGCTGCTACAAGCCATAAAGTTTGCAGTAATATATTTATAAACCCAGGAACTTTAAAAAAAAAACAAACTTGATGAACATGAGGGTGAAAGGAATGTAAATGAAGAAACAGGAAATAGCATCAATTTGAGATTCTTTAGGTTTGGGGACAACCATTCAAAACATACTTTAAAGTATTATTCTTCTGTGAAAGATTCAGGCTTCTTCCTTGCTATCAGGGCCCAAGAAGCTGTAACTTGAATGTAGAGATGTAACAATCCATGTGGAACCAACACTGACTTTAGTGGACTGGCCATTGTGGCTATACACTGGTACAACTCCTGGAGCCAGTGTGAACAGGAAAAGATTTAAGAGTTGGAAAGGTCTGTTCCTTTGGAGGATTGTGATAATCTTTAGTGAATTATTACCTAGTGGCTGCAAATTCAGTGTTGTAATCTTTTAGATGTATAGCAGGCTTGATACCTTTCATTGCATATAGGAGGAACCAAAAAAGTACAGAAGAAACACAGCATTAAGAAGAAAGCTTAGAGCTGGTTGTGGTGGCATATGCCTGCAATCCCAGCAGCTCTGGAGACACTGAGGCAGGAGGATCATGAGTTCAAAGCCAGCCTCAGCAACAGTGAGGCGCTAAGCAACTCAGTGAGACCCTGTCTCTAAATGAAATAAAAAATAGGGCTGGGGATTGGCTCAGTGGTCCCTGAGTTCAATCCTTGGCCCTGTGCCCCCAATGCCCCCCCAAAAAGAAAGCTTAGGCAAGTTCAGTAGGGTAATATGTGATGAATTAAGATTGACTTGCAGCTGCCTCCTAAAGGTTTTTCCATACATAGGTAAACTGTAACCTGCTCAGATGTGTAGGCATATTGTAAACTACTCTTATAACAAGTAGCCAAGTCTCATCCAATCACAAATGCATAAGTCCCTCTTCCTCATACCCTCTGGACTTCATTTAGAATGTTTTCCCCTGGATGCAGGGAACAAACCCAGTGCTTGATTAGCACTATACCACAGGGCTTCACCCCCAGCCTTAGGACTCCATTTTGAAAAGCTCTTGAATGTTGATTTCATTATAATTCTTCTTTTATTTTCACACTCTCCTCTGTCCTCTTTCCTGGGCCCCTCACCTAGTATTTAAATCAAGGACCCACACAGGCCCCGGTATTCACAACAGTCCTGGGCAACCTGTGGGTGCTGAGACCCAGGGGGACCAGGAGGGACTTTAGAGAAGGTAACTGTGTCTGACATCTCAGAGGCCTTCGGTAGAACAGAGTAAGCTAATAGAGTTGTTAGTTTGGTTTTGCCTTTTCAAAAGTAAACAAACAAAAGCTTAAAATGATGGCCGGCTTTGCTTTTCATAAGTAATTCAAACATAATTGTTAAAAATGGGCAAAATAGGCAAATGTAAGTGACATGGGCATTTATAAATGAACTTTTCATAGTTTCAAAAAACTTTTTTTGTGATAGATAATTAGATACCCAAGTCCTTTCTAAATAAAATACTAAAACATTGATCATTAATTATAAATTTAAAGTTTATGTACTTTATTTTGTTTTTGGATGCTATAGAGAAGCTGATTGTACCTGGATTTGTTCATAAACATGAAAATTTTGAATTTGAGAAAACACATATCTAGAAGTTATGTTAGCCTACAGAATACTGGGTGCACAATTGCTAGGAATTAAAATGGTAACTACTATATGGGAACTAAAGTTAGAATTAGGAAAAACAACTGTGCCTGTAAGAAAGGAAGACCTGTTTTATAAGGGAGCTTATGGAATATGATGTGTTTTGTTTGAGGGAAAATCTTAAAGTAGGCTGGTTGTTTCAACGTGAGAGAAAAGAAAAGAAGGGCAAATGGCTAAAGGTTATGGAATGTCCTGAGTGGTTTGTAGAGAAAGAATCCTGTGAAAGAAATTTTATGTGTGATCAAGTTGGCTCTGATTAGAAGAAAATTATAAGTATTTTCATAAAAATTGAGTGATGATATTAGAATTACACTCATGTAAAACTAGAGTTTGGTCCCTTTAGTGAAACAGAAGAATTTTCTTAGACCATTGGTCAGTTTTGTTTTTTGTTTTGTTTTTACTTAGGTGTAAATCCTAGGAAGCAAAAGATTCTATGTTCTATGAAGTGTATTTTATCTGTGTTTCATGTTTTTTGTTTTTGTTTTTGTTTAGTCTTTGATTATTTAAGAAAATTTGAGTCTTAAAAAAGTTAAGGTTTTTCTATAGCTTTGTGACTTTCCTGGGTTTGCCTTTGTAATCTTTGGTTTTATTTCATAATGGTCTGTGAACCTATTTTAATCAAGTATTTTTAATCTTTTGATATGTTTTACAAACTTCCCAAAATCAAATTCTAAAATTAAGTCTTTTTGAACTTTTACTTTGGGATTTCCAGGGGGCTCCTGAAAGTCCAAAAAAGACTTTTTATTTTATTTGTTAAATTACATGAAAAGCATTGTCCAATAAGAAATGATATTTAAACTTCTTTTCATATTATGTTTGTATAGACATGTTGTTAATATGTGATCTAAAATTATACGCGATTCCTGGAAATCTGCTATATCTTGGTATAATATTATCAGTCATGATTCCAATTATTAGATTGTTATATATGCCATGGAAATAAATATCATCAGCTCTCTAATCATGGCTATTCTAAGTCTTTTTCTCCACAGTTAAATTGCTTTATTCAGATGCTTTTCTGAACATTTCTTGAAAGCGACTATAATCATGAAATTTCGTGTTTAAGAAGGCTCATGAAAAGGATAAAAAGAACTCTAACAGGTTTCCCATATCTTTGAACTGGATAAGAAATTTTCAAAACAAATGAAGAACAAGAATGAATTATATAAAGCTGAAGGAACTAATGAAGAATTATAGGTATTTAATTATTTGCAGTGCTGTGGATCAAGAACCCAGGTTTTGCACATGCTAGGGAAGTGCTCTATTTCTACTGAGCTATACCCCTGGCCCTTTTCATAGCTTTTTTATTTGAAGCATTATTGGCTATTTTAATGTTTTGTTTTCTAAATTTAAGGAAACTCTTTCTTTTTTATTAGATTGTAGACCTGTTCATTGTTTTCAAATTTTTATGATACCCACAAGCTGGAGTGATCTTGAATTATTCTAGTTTTCTCTAATATATAGTCATCTTCAACTCTCCAACTGAGAGTGAGAACTGCTCTGATCTTAAACTCCTGTAAGACAAAGCTGGACAAGCTGGTGTGAATTTCAAGGAACATGTTTCATGCCTTATGTGTAGGCCACACAAGAGTTCACCGAAATGCCTGATGCCCAATGTGAAAGCTTCAAAATGGAGTTGAAGAAGAAGAAGAAGAAGAAGAAGAAGGAGGAGGAGGAGGAGGAGGAGGAGGAGGAGGAGGAGGAGGAGGAAGAGGAGGAGGAGGAGGAGGAGGAAAGAAGAAGGAAAGAAGAAGGAAAGGAGGAGGAGGAAGAGGAGGAGGAGGAGGAGGAGGAGGAGGAGGAGGAGGAGGAGGAGGAGGAGGAGGAGGAGGAGAGAAGAAGAAGAAAGAAGAAGAAAGAAGAAGACGAAGACCTGGTAATTAGAAAGGAAGGTTCTCACATATGGTTGTCTGAAAGTATCTTTCACAAAAGACTCTTTTGCAAAAAGGCCACTGCAACCTTACACAACAAATACTTTCAAAGGCATCTGCCCAGAACTATTTGTTCATCCTCAGTTTAGTGCCACCCTCGTTATTAATCCTGGTGGCCAAGGATTATTGTTTCAAAATATCTTGTGAATTCCTCTTTGTTGATGCCTTTAAAAACTTCTTCTTGCTTGAATCTCTTTGAATAAACTCATAATTTATCATGGTATGCATATTGCCATTAAAATGTTATTTCATTCTCAGTATACTCAATTAATCTTTAGAGAATCTTATCTCTGATTGTTATTTAGATCAATATCAAAGACATTCAAACTATAAACCAGCATGAGATGTTGCTGACTTAACGATGTGAGCAGATTTCCACAAGACCCTGGTACCAAGACTCCCTGTCATTTTGAGACTCTTCCACCTCTTTCTTTTTAGCTTATGCCTGTCCTGTTCACTTGCACAATACTGCTGTAGTTAGAATTCAGTAGCATCTGTGGACAACTTGCAAATTGTCACTGCCTGCTTTAATTTAGAAGACCTACTCACTGAACTGGGAGATGACTGAGTAGTTGCTACTGCTTCTTGTTGCACAGGGATAAATGCAATGGGCTTTGTAGAGACTCAGCTGCAAAATAACCAGCTACATGGTTGAGATGTAGACTCCTCATCTGGCTCATTCTTTGTTCTATTCAATTTTAGTTGATTTGGTTCTTGAGGATACTGGATAAGCATTCTCCAAATTTGTCATTGTTTTGATCAGAGTCATAGTAGTGTCTCCTTGGTGCACTATTCTCTCAAAAAGTCTTAAATGTATGCATTCAGCCATCTGTTGAATGTCAGATATTCTTTCTTTGGCTGAAAGAAAATAAACTCAAAGAGATGCATGATCATGAGGACACACCATAACCTATGAATAATATGTTAAGACCAGAAACCCAAATGATGGTAACTGAGAGTAACACGAATGCCTTAAGATTTGGGCAATCTGACCTTCTGGAGCCTAGTACAGGAGCTCAGTCCAAAGCAAAATGAAGTCACTCATGCTAAGTGGCACATAATCAAACTGAAATTTTAAGGAAGAAGACAGAACCTAAAACACCACTTTTTCCAGATCACCTGAGTCAGCACCAAGAAGTCTCTTCTGTTTTAATCCTTAAAAAATAAGTAACCGGAAATAACCTGGTGTTGATATTTTTGCCACTACTGTCCTGTTCTCTTGTTGCCATCTTACAAAACCTACTGATATACTACTGCCTGTTAAGAGCTGAGACCAAATAAGTCCATTAATGATGTTAAAGGAGAGAGCTACATGCTCTACAAGTTTTGGACAACCTCTCAAAATTGAAAGAAAACCCTGAAATACAAAGTTAGGCCAAAATTGTGAGGTTATCCAAAATAAGACAATTTCTGAACTGAGTTAAGTTTGGCCTAAAATCGGGTTTGTACATATTTCAAATTTAGCCTAAGATGTCCCAGTACATAGCTAAGTGTAACCTAACATGATGTGTAAATACACTGTAACCTACTTTTGTAATGAGTAGCTGAATCTCAGCCAATAACAGGCCTGTTCAAGACGTGTTCAAATAAAACAGACATGAACTATAACCAATAATGCTGTCTCTGTACCTCATTTCCATTTTCTCTATGTCACTTCCTTGTCTATGGCTATAAATATAAGCCGCCCATGTGGTAGGACAGCATTCTGAACTATTTTTGGTCTGGACTGCTTCCCAATTCTAGAATTGCAATTAAAGCCAACTAAGATATGAAAAACTAGATTTATTGTAATTTTGTCTTTTAACAGTTCTTGTGAACCTAAGAAGGAACTGAAGGAGTATTCAGTAACTTCCAAGACCCCTTGGAGAATGCAAGAAAGGTACCTCTGACCCCTTTGAATCCCTTGTTTTTCTTATGGAACTCCCATAAGTAAGTTCCTCTTGGGCTCAGCTGTGCACTTTTTGCATTGAGCTCCACAATATTACCGGCTTTTGAATTCAGGGCTAGTTTGTGGTATGGGAGAGCACTTTGGGATAATAAGAGTTAGCTTGTATTGTAATGGCACTTGGCTTTGGGTTTTTCAGTAACTGGCAGGAAACTGACAGTGGTTGAAGTGAATGGCTATTGCTGTTCCACATTCTTGAATATATGTTAAAACCTTGATTTAAAACTACTGACTGACCCCCATGCACCACTGCTTCCTGTTTATGTATAAACTGCCTGGACTACTCACCCCAACCCATCCAGAAGCAACAAGTACTTCTCCTTATGGACTGCTGTCCTGTCCTAAAACATTTCCCATCTAGTCTTACCCTGCCCTACTTATATATAGCCAATGCAGATTCAGTGTGAACAGTTGGTGCTTTCCTTCCCCAAATTTTCACTATCAAAATATTCTTGGCTCCTGGGTCCAGCTGACATATTGCCTGTTGGTAGTTGAGGAGCTTGTCCCAGGACCTGGTCCTTCTCTGGCTAGCATCTACATCTGCTCCATAAACACTTTGATTTCAGAGAACTCTGTCTTAGGAGTTTTGTTTTAGCAATCTTTATGGTAAGGTTTTTATATCCACTGCTAAGGTGGCTACTGCCTTATGCAATTTCTCTTATCATATCATTCAGGCCTGTTAAAAGACAAAATAACAACAAATCTAGTTTTTCAGATCATAATTGGCTTTTTTTGGTGATTTTAGAGTCTCGCAGTGGTCCAGACCAAACATGCTTCCTTTTGCTGAAAGAAAGAGAAACACAGGTCAAGGTTAAGTCAAGACTGCCAGGATAAGTACCTTAAATAGAGTGAAGACTATCCCCCCTCCCCCTTGTTTTTTGGTGTAGGGATATGGACACCTTTACAAATATAGATTTCCTTTATAGCTGTATTTTTATTTTTATTTATTTTTATAAAGAGTTTCAAAATAACCAGGTCAAATGCCAGGACGCTGCGCTTTGGAAGCAGTTTAGTTAAACAATGATCTTTTTAACTCCTTGTGTCTTAAACAAGATCACTGACTTTGTGACAGAGTTTCATAAGGAACAAATCAGACAGGCATTTTTTTCCCCTCTCAGTTAGTAATCTAAAGCAAAGCCATGAAGCGTAGACACTTGGCACTAAAGCTCATTTGTGCCACTCTTCATATCATATTGAAACCACTTTGAATATGTCATGGCTACAGATTTGATAAAAAAAATGAGATCATTCTGTTTCTTCTTCTTCTAAGGGATATTTATTTAACAACCCTTAGCCCTTCTGCAGTTACTTTCTACCTTTTGTTATCATGCATTTTATTTTAACCATCAACCTACATCATCATTTTGTAGTTTTTTCCTCTTCACAGTGTTATGTATTTTATCCTATCTCTTCTTCTACTTCTTTGTACATTAGAAAATGGTTATGTTTTAGACAACTTTATGTTGCCTGGACCTGAGATATCAACTTAAAGGGAAGATTTACTTTTGTTCACAGTTTCAGGAGTTTCCTTCCACAGTTAATCGCATCATTTTGGGCCTGTGGCGAGGCAGAACATTAAGGTAGGAAGTGTGTAGTGGAGCAAAGCTACTTACCTCATGCTAGCCAGGAAGCAGACAGAAAGAAAGTGTTGGGGTCCCAATATACCCTTCAAAGACATACCCCAGTGGCCAGCTTTCTTCAACTCTCCCTCTAAAGTTTCTACCACCTCCCAGTAGTTTAATCAATTGGAGGCCAAGCCTTCAACAGGTCCAGACTGTAACAAGCTGTTTATTTGTACGAATGTGGGTATGTGGAAGGGTTGTAGTCTGGTTCCAATGTGAGAAAGAAGAGGTTGAAGGTTAGATAACAGGAAAATAGTATGAAATATAGCATGTATTTCTGTCAGCTATTAGGAGATGTTACTAGATCCAGAAGTTAAGCGAAACCACACCCTCTGTTCCAGTACTGAACACCCCTGTTCATGGCTCTCAGACTCGTAAAAGTTTGACTTGGTTTAGTACAATGACTTAATAAATAGATGCATGTGTTAATCTATTTAACTATTTATTTGTACCTGGTGAATTTCCCCCAAATTAAGGGATAGTATATTTTAACATTTTGGTATAGAAAAAATAAAAGTCACTAAACATAATTGCTTATCTGAAGACTTTGGGAGAAAATATATCCAATTTTTCAAGCTTCACATAGCAATGTGATGCAATGACGGGCAGATTAAGGTAGGTAACGAATACAATTTATGAAATGGAAATCAAGTTTCATGAGTGTCTGGATCTGTTGTAGGGGCAATTTACCATTCATTCTTTGAAGTTTCATTGGAATAAACTATCAAAGACAGATTCAATAGGAGAAAGGGCAGACAAATTTTTATGTGCAAGGAGGCAGTCGCAGGGTATAATTACCCACCAGTTTAACATGGTTTAAAAGTGCATATAGTCCTTCTTCTATAAGAGAGAGGAAGAATGGGAATGTAGACAGTTTTGAGGGGCTATAGATGATTATGAGGCATGAATGAATTGTCCTAAATATGGAAAAATAAGTTTGTATAAACATTCTCTTTGGAATTTGAATAAGCCCAAGAAATAAACATCATCTTGCAATGAAAGTCCATGCAGGTGTGGCTGCATGCCTCATTCTTCCTTTCTGAGCTAGATGATGACACTTGAGATGGAAAGCAGTGTTTTCCCTGTTGCAGTCTGGCCTTCAAGCAGATAATGAAAGTCCAGAGAGAGTCTCTTCTTTCCACTAGAGTGGACAGAAGCAATACAAACTTAGAGGGACCTTGATTCTGGGCCTGCTTTTAAGACCCTTTAATTTCCTTTCAATTAAATAATCCACATACCTAATACATCAAATATCTGTCATTCCTTTCTTTCAGCCCCAGTACTATTTTGTCTCATACATTTATGGAGCCCCCATTGCATTTTAGGCATTCTGCCATAAACTGAAATTACAAAGCTGAACACCAACAAAGTGGATCTTGTCCTCACAGAGATCACAGTTTAGGCTGAGTTGTTAAGTGTTATTTTTTAATTATTAGAAGCAAGATGAGAAGTTTTGATACAGCCCAGTAGGTGTGAAGCACTGCAGGGATCAGATTTGATGCCAGAATACAAGGATTGCCAGGTCCTTTCCTCATAAACAAGAACCCAACAACCACTTTCCTAATATGCAAAGCAGGAAAGAACACTTGCTAGGTGCTTGCTCACTTTACCCTGGTCTCTTCTGTTGTAGAGGTAGGTAGTGAGCAGGTAGGAAGTCAGTAGGATGAGTGGAATTTGCTTACTGCCTCAGGTGGAAATATTTTGCAATGCAAGCTCTTTCCCTTTGCACTACAGAGTGGCATGAATCTGGAGGCTGACTTGGTAAAATTTTCAATTAGTTACCAGGAGTAAAATTAAGATATTTTATAGTTTAATAGTTATTGCACTTAATTTTTTTCCAGTTATCACCTCATTTTATTCTTGATCGTTTGATGACAGGGTTATTTTTTGGAATTCATACCTAACAAGTAAAAACAAAAAATATGACTTACCAAAATTCACACATGCTGCCAGTGGCAGGGTTGTTTCTCATTTAGAATCCCAAAGCTCCTTCCTCCATACTGCACTGTGTCTCTTAGAAGATGTCTTTTGCTAAATGAAGGATTGCAAGTACCCACCTTGTCTGTTTGAATGAGCTCACTGACCAGGGGTATCTTAGTCTAATCAGCCTACTATAACAAAGTGCCATGAACTAGGTGGATTATGAACATCAGAAATTTATCGTGTTTTTGAAGGCTTGAAAGTCCATAGTCAAAGTTCTGGTGAACTCAAAGTGTGCAGCAAAAAAAAAGTTTCCTGTTTCAGCAGTCTTCTAGCTGTGTCCTTAGATGATGGGAAGGATGAGGGATTTTTCTGGGGTCTCTTTTGTAAGGGTGCTAATCCCAATCATGAGGGATCCACCTTCATGACCTAATCACTTCCTAGATGCCCCACCTTCCAATACTGTTACCTTGGAGATTAGGATTCCAATGTAGGAATTTTTGTGGGGACACATTCAGACCATAGGAAGGATCTGAGAAGTTATTTTCACTTAAATTCCTGAAGGCTGGTTAAGGAAGGCTGAGTCAGTCTTGTTGGCTCTTAGCCTGGATTTCTTAGACCCGCAGGTGAGGGTGAAGCTCTTACGAGTCAGTGTACGTGTTACCTTCTGTGTCAGTCAACTTCTCATTACTGTGATCATAATACCTGACAAGAACAACTTAGAGGAGAAAAGATTTATTTTGCCTCATATTTTCAAAGGATTCAGTCCTTGGTTAGCTAGTTCCATTGCCATGGGCCTGAGGTAAGCCTGAATATCATGGAGGAAAGCTCTCAGCTCATGGCAGTGGGGAAGCAGAGTGTGAGGAGGGGTTGGGAAGAAGATAAACCCTCCAGGGCAAGCTCTGAGTGATCTACCCATTCCAACTAGGTCTCACTTCCAGTGGTCCATTCAGTCATCAATGGATTAATTTATCAGTGAGGTCAGAGCCCTCATGATTCAATCACTCTCAAAAGCCCCAATCTGGAAATGGGGGCCATTCCAGATCTAAACCATAGCACTTTCCTTTGCTAAATTTCAGGCTCTGCCTCTGGCTACCTAGTGACAAGGTAGTTTTGTTCCTTTATCTATAGTTATTAACTGATCTGTACGATTACATTTCTTCAGAGATTGGTCATGCTGGTGATGCATTGCTAACTTCAGTTTTGGTTATCACAAAGCTCCCTATCAATAATTTATTATATTTACATCATAAATAAATTTGATTTAATTTATAATTTTAATATAATCATGTTTAATATAATTTCATTCCATATTTATTGAACATTTCAGTGCAATGTTTTGTCTGTGCTGGGGATATACAAAAGTGACTATGATAAAGTCTATGTTCTTCAAACTATAGATTATTACAAAAGACAGTTTCTTACTGAAGAAATTGGAAATAAATAAAACAAGTACATATCATGATAATAACACAACTCATGGATAATCACTGTTAATATTTTAGCATATTATTTTTGATAATATTTTAGTTTGACACAGAGGGGATTACATCATATATCCATTTTAAAATTTGTA
Source organism: Marmota flaviventris (assembly GCF_047511675.1). Classification (NCBI taxonomy): domain Eukaryota; kingdom Metazoa; phylum Chordata; class Mammalia; order Rodentia; family Sciuridae; genus Marmota; species Marmota flaviventris. Next base: position 50,806,977 of record NC_092498.1, read on the forward strand.
ATTTGGGCTTGTCACTGATGATTAAAGAGCATCTTTCCATTTGATCATCTGTTAAGGCATCATTTGTAAGAATTAGGAAGAATTCCTTCATATCAGTATTCTGTAATTTGCTTAGCCAATCCTCAGAGAACTTTGCTGTTAAGAACTTCTGTGAAAAGCATTCCTTTAAGAGTCTTTTTCATAAGCCCTATTTTAAAAAATTCATTCCTTAAAGTTCAATTGGAAGATAAAAGTTATTCACATTTTAAACCTTTGTTTATTGTAGCTAAATACCCCTCCAGAAGATTTGCTAAAACCTTTGAACACCTTTTTAGAATAAATATTTCCCTCTAAGATGGGACCAGAGAATCTTGAGAGGTAATTTTATAGCAGAAACTTGATACTGAGAATGTATGTTTGAGGGGTGGATAATACCATGGGTTGCACTGAGTGAACAGTAATAAAGATAATCTTTGACAAAATGAGTATGGCTAAATAAAAATATAAATGTATTTTTTGAATGATATACTGTGACTTCCATCTGCCCATGTAAAAAATTCCATTAAATATATCTCCCTCTGAAACAGATATTTCCTTTTCTTTCCTTTTTCCTCCCTTCCTTTCATTTTGTATACATTCAACAATTTCTTTACCAGTTGTAACACAGCCAGAGCATGAACTCTACTCCTCAGCATCTCACAGTCTATAAAAGGAGATGAATAACTAAATAGTGACCACAAAACTTGAAAAATACTAATACAGATTTAAAAGCACTAAGCACTACATGTATTCGTACTCACATGAGGGGACATAATTCCAGTTGGGAGAAAGAGTTTTTTTTCTCCTAATATAAGAACCTTGACTCCTTAAATCTCTTTCATAATTAGTAGCTATTATGTCATGCCTATTCTTACTCCCTAGTTTCTCTTTTTTATCATCTATTTTCTTCTCTCTATTTCCAGTGCTATAGTTCTCATTAAGACCTTTATTGCCTCATCCAGGACAATTCCAAGAATACTCAAATTGACATACCCAGCACAAGTGTATTGACCCTCCTCCAGTCTGTCTTGGACATTGCTGTCAGTATAACCTCCCTAGATTACTACTTTGTAGATTTCATTACCCTAGTCAAAAATATTCAAAGGATATTTGTGATTTATAACAGAATGCCCAACAGCCTTAGCTTAATTGTCAAGATCAAATAATGACATTTTTCCAACCTTATTCCTCCTACTTCCATAACTCCTTGGACCTCTCCTGGAGCTTAGGAAAATCCTATCCATTCTCTAAAACCTGTTGATATTGATACACCCTTCATAAAGCTAGGCCTGACTATACTTAACTGGGCACCTTTAACAGTTTAGTCAAGGCCTAGCTTTATCCGAACGGAATGTATCAATATCACCTCAGGTTTTAGAGAATGGATTGATTTCCTAAGACTCACAGGTGAGTTCCAAGTACTGTTACTATTGGCATCTCTTATAGCCATTAGCAAGAAACTTGCACAAAGAGGATAACATGCAACTTCTGTGGAAGCTGATGTTGAATTAAATGAGCTGTTGTTTGAACAAATTCTTGGACTTCCTCGATGAGATTATATGTCAGTGCAGTCTGGTGATATTTACATGAGCTAGCTCACTTGTATGTTTCCTTCCCTTCCACATTTTATTTTAATAACCAGTGCTGAAGTTATCTAACTGGGCTCCAAGCACGTTCCTCTTCCACTTCTTCATCCTGTCTTCCTCTTAGGGAGTTCTAGGAAGGGAACACCTCTTTATTTCTCAGTACCAAGCTGCATAAATCCTTATCATGCAACCCTCTTTCTGGGAAATACTTTTGTAGAAAAATAGTGTGAGGAAGGGCAGAAAGACTGAAGGAAAAGGAAACGTGGAAACACAAAGAGCATGTATACACAGAGACTGGCCCTCTTGCCATTCCTCATGCTCACACATACAGGAGACAGAATCGCTCTAATGCTCCTTCTCACACGTACAGCAGTGCTCCAGTGTTCCAGTGCTCCTTCTCTCTCGGTAAGTGCAGACCTACCTCAGAATACTATTCAACAAAAAAAGAATTCAACAGACACTAAAGGAGTTAAAAGGAGTTAAAAGGAGTTGATGAATGAATCCTACTTGGCATCCCTACTGGAGAATGTACATGGCGTATTTATTTTGGGGGGGTTAACTTGATGTATGTAAATTTTCAATTATACATATATATCTCATTATTGGAAGAACTGTTTATTTCATAAAAGTTCTTTTCCTTGCAAAGCAAAACCTCATAAGAAAGTTCTTTGAGACCACAAATTTTCTTATTACATGAAATGCATTATGTGAGTTACACATGGTCATTTTTTAATATTCTGTGACAACAAATCAATTCCTATTTCTGGTTAAGAGTATAGGAGCTAGAATAAACAACTGACAAATAATTAAAGTTAGAATTTGTATACCATTCTTAAATTTTCAGCCTTTAGCATTGAGTTTCAACAAAAACATCAGCATGCCAGTTACAGTAGTGATCCAGGATCAGTCAATACTGTTAAGTGTAGATGCAATTTTTTTTTGCTTTTATAATGCTTTACAAAGTGCTTTTGTATTAATTATCTCATTTGTTGCAAACCTCACTTTGATATCTGTCTCCTATCTACCCATTTTTTCCTTCTGGGACAATATTATTAGTATAGTATTAGTTCCATGGTTGTCCATTCAGAAATTCTATACAATGTACTTTTATATAATATTCTATATACAAGTGAAAATAGAAGCCCCTTCTACCATTTTTAGGCCAATGCTAATATGTACAATTTATTCTGCACCTTCTTTTCCACTTTTAACGTTGTATAGAAATTTTTCAAGATGGATACTTAAAGGTCTCATTTTCATAATTTTCAACCAGGTAGATAGTGTGAGTGAATGATTGTTATTTTAACCAGGCCCTCAGTGATGGACACTTGTATTGTTTCAAATCTTTGTCATGGTAAGAAAATGCTACGCTATAAAAACTTTGAATGCAAGTCATTTCACACATGTGGGAACATGTAAGGAGGGTGAATTTCAAAAAGTGATGATATTAGGTGAAAGGGTTTTGTACATTTGTAATTTTGAAAGACATTGCCAAATTATCCTCTTAAGAAGTTGCATCAATTTGCACTCTCACTAGCAATTATGAAATGGCCTATTGCTACACACTTTGCCAAAGACATTTTATTATATTTTTGATATTTGCCAATCTAATATGGTGAAAAAAGTGTCTCATTGCAGTTTTAATTTTCAGTTATTGTTATGAGTGGGGTGGGACTGTATGCCACGTAGAGAATAACTATTTGTTTTCCTTCTTTTGTTAAACCTCTGTTCAACTACCTTTCCATTGGGTTGGCAGTCTTTTTTTGATTTATAGGCAGAAGTGCCTATTTATTAGACAAATTAATTCTTTGTGTGAGGCAGAAGACTTCTGAATCTAAATTTCGCCTTCCTGCCACTATCAAAAAAAAAAAATAAACAAAACATGGTTTCTTATGATAGTGTCTCCAGAGCTTTGCATTATTTATTATTTATTTCCCCCCTTGGTTATTTATTCCCTGTAATTAGTCTGCAATGCTGATGAATTTCAATTCCCTCCTAATTTTTCTTCCTACTAAAAGTTTTAAAAGAATGATTCTTACCTTTCAATATTCCTTTCTACCAAAAGGTATTTCCTGTTCCTGGAACTTATTATCACCATGTCTAGAAATACATGAACTTCTCCTAAATCACCTTGAGATTTTACAACAGCAGGAATATTGTTAAATCTAACCATTTTGGACCCTCAAATTTTCCTGGAAGTGTGTAATAGCAAGCTGGATTTCCTGAGCTTATTCCTATTCATGGCAGTCCAAGGCCATTGTTCCTCCCTGAATTCAGCTTCTAGGTTGGTATAGTCCTCCCTATCTGCTGTTCTCCTGGGCCTGTCCCAGAAAGAAAATTTCTACACCCTTTCCCATGCCCTGCTGTCCACAGATGGGCTTTAGCAGATCATGGCAAGCCAAACATAAATTCTGAAAACAGAAATAGCAGATTGTAGTTGGCAAAGCCTTTGTTTTCAAGTTATTCATGTGGATTTTCAGCAAAATTCTCCTTGTCCTTGAAAAACAGAAAGAAACTCTTAATTCACTAAGTATTTAATTCTACTGAGTTATGGTGGGTGGGCACGAACCTCGGCTTAGTATAAAGGAAGTGATATGAAAAACTCTTTCTCAAGTCATATTGCTGCTAAATTTGCAACCATGAATAGTATTTAGGCAAAAGATTGAGAGGAATTAAAACATGTTCCAAGATTTACAGTTTTGGGGATAATTCAACAGTTGGAAAACTAAGGCTATAAAGAAAAGTGTAGGGACCAGGTTTACAATTAGCTTGCAAAAAAGAGAAGTTGCTAGAGTACTTTAATAATGCATGTTCAAGGTCATGAAATAAACAAACACAGAAAAGATTGTGTCTAGGTGGTCTTTGGAGATAAGGAAAACCAAACATCTAAAAAAATGAGGAATAATTTAGGTTAGAAACAGGAAAATGCTTTGCTTGAATATGTTCCTTGTTTAAAAATAAAACTGCAGTTTTTTTCTCTTATATTACACTTTAATAAAATGTTTTTAAAAAGAAAAGACTGATTTTCATGTGTGTAGGATTGCTTTGGAAGAGCCATCTCTGATGACCATCTGACTCAGTTTCCTAAAATTTTGTTATACTGAGTTTGTCTCTACCATCAGATTGATTTGACTAAATCCTAGCATCTTTGCTTCCCCTTTGAATGACCCTGGATCCTCATAGTCTCATTTCTTACTTTCAAAATGGGAAAATGATAGTATTCACCAATTAGTGTTATGAGGATTAGATATCATATATATCATAGTTGTGATTTACTTTGTTTTAAAAGGTTGATTGTGCAAATATTAGCAGACTAAACAAAAGACAAATTATTTTTCTATCATGAGTGATTCTCAGTAGGAGTCTTGGGGTGGTTTGGTGTCACACAGTTCCTGGTATCTAAGCCCTGTCTCATTTGGTTGCTCTACTCTGTACGACTTACATTCCTAAGTGTGTGCCATTCTAGTCATCTAGGTGCTGTCTGAATTCTAGCCACCAGGTAGGATAAAGAAAAGGTTTTTCTTGAAGACACATTCTGCAACTTGTACTTTCATTCTTACCTATTGGTCGCAACTTAGTTGCATAGGGACACCTAGCCACAAAGGAGGTTGGGGAATTTTCTTTATTCCAGGTCGCTAGTTATCAGGGATTCTGATAAGTTATCAGGGATTTAGCCAGTTATCAGGGATTCTGTTCGTATAGAGGAAGGGATTAGCACAGACGTCTGGTTTTATTTGTTGAAGGAGGAGATATGTACAAAGAGCTAGCAATTCTGCCACAGTGTATAAAATGCTTAGCATGAAATCTGGCAATAAATGGAAACTCTTGTGATTGTGATGGTTGCAAACTGAGAGTCATGTATCCAGCAGCTCACAGCTGTTTTCCTCTGAGTGTTCCACAGGCCCAACCAATTCAACATTTCTAAAACGGAAGTCATTATATCACTATTTCCTTTCTTCCATTGTTTACCCACACAGAGGACATCTGCTTGACCTATTATGTTTTCAGTCTTGGATAATGGCCTCCTGCCCATCCACCTGGGCCTTTTCCTACTACCCTTTGCTTCATTCACAACATCTAATCAGTTTCAAGGACCTGTTCATTTTCCTTGGGGAATGCCCCTCAGATATAACCTTTGCTTTTTCCTCTTTAATATATTACCTTAACTTTGCAGCCCAGGTTACAAAGTCCTTTGAAGTCTGACTTCAGTTTATTATTCAGATCAACACATCTACTCCAGCTATTCTGTGTTCAAAATAGGAGAAGCAGGGTTGGGGTGTTCAGTGGCAGAGCACTGGCCTGAGCACTGAGGCTCTGTGTGCAGGCCCTGTACCACAAAAAACAAAAGCAAAATCAAAGCAAAACAAAAACAAAGAAAACATGGGAAGCAAATCTTTTTTATATTTTATATACATGATAACAGTAAAAATCAAATTAGACTAAGCTTGTATATTAAAGTGCCATAAAGAATTTCTTGTTTCGTTAGCTGACTGGTATATATTCAAAGTTCTTATAGTTATTTATTTCTTCCTTTTCCTATTCTTTTTCTCTCATTTGTTATTTCTCACTATAGTTTTTTAAATATATATATATACACACACACACACTCACATACACACACATATATGTAAATGTACATATATATACACATTCATTCAAAAAGAAAACATATGTATACATACATAAAGAAAACATTTAAATAAGTGGCTGCAGTAATTTTGCTAATTCCTTCCTGGGTCAGCATTGTAATGCTTTTGATCAATCTATTAAAGATTTGGAAAGATGTATTCAATCTCAAATATAGCTGATTTTTCTTATCTACTATTTTATAAGCCACCCTGAGAAACAAACATTTATATTTTGGTTGTTTTAGACAAATTTTGAAGAATGCATTTATTTATTTAATAAAAGGTTTAATTTTTATCAAAAATTGTGATGAAAACCCTAGATAAAAGGTGAGTTTTATATGCTGCAATCTATGCAAAATCAGAGGGCCACCTCGGCATGTGCCAATAAGTGTGAAAGCTGCCAAGAACATAAAAGCATGTACATTCTTTTCATTTGAATCATTTAAATTTCTCTCCTTCCTCTCCAAGGCTCACTGACTCACAGGAAAGTGAAAACATTTCAGAGTTACCTGCTTCTGTACCAACTCCCCCTGGTAGTTAAATATTTGCAAATGATCCATAAGTGAATTAATCTCTTGCATTAAAAATTAACTTGCTTTGTTTGCTGTGTAAGCAGTTGAAGCCTAATCATTTTGTTATTGTATATTATTATTATTATTTTTGTAGTTGTGGGGATCGAACCCTGGGGGCTCTATCACTGAGCTTATCCCCTGCCCTTTTTGTTTTTATTTGAGATCTGGTCTCTCTAAGTTACCTAGGCTGTTCTCAAACTTCTGATTCTCCCACCTTTGTCTCCCCAGTCATTGGAATTATAGGTGTGTACCACTACATCCAACTAATTGTTTTGAATTCTTGATGTCTTTCCTTTCTAGTCTAATAAGTATTCAGACTGTTTTTTTTTAATTGAACCTCTACCACTGAGCTACACCTTTAGTTGCTTGACCCTTTTCCTTTGCCACTGAAGAAAAATTGATCTGGCTGTGTATGGTGCCACATGCCTATAATCCCAGTGACTGGGGAGATTGAGGCAGGAGGATCCCAAATTCAAGTCAAGTCTTGGCCACTTAGTGAGACCCTGTAGAAATAAATAAATAAATAATAGGGTTGGGGATTTAAGTTAGTGGAAGAGTATTTCTGGGTTCAATAAACAGTATCACAAAAGAAAAAAGAAAAGAAAAATGAATCTGTAAATGAAAACCGATTTGTAAGTTGTGAATGAAATTTGGCTAAGTTTTAATTTTTGAAAACATGTTTTAATTAATCCTTTTTTAAAAAAAATATATCTATTTTTTAGTTTTAGGTGGACACAATATCTTTATTTATTTGGTGCTGAGAGTTGAACCCAGTGCCTCAGGCATGCTAGGTGAGCTCTCCACCACTGAGCCACAAATATATATATATATATATATATATATATATATATATATATATATATATATATATATATATATTTGGTTCACATTTGATCTATTTATACTAATCTTTTGATTTTATGTTATCACATTAAGACATAAGTAAAGACATGTACATATTTGTTGGCTAAAAGATTGATTTAAAAGAAAAAATGATATAAAGCTCTAATAATAATAAAAAAATAGAAAAAAATGATTTTTCTTATCTACTATTTTATAAGCCACTAACAGATACATATCATTTTTGCTTAAGATTAGTGGAGGAATTTAATATTTATATGAATATCTATTAAACTTTAGTATGAAATTTAAGATATTAAGAAAGAGACATTATTGAAAACATAAGTCTTTCTGATGTCTAGACCAATCTCTTCTTGCGGTCTCTACTGTGTTCCAGGTGACTCTTCCTATTGTAATCAGATGGCAGTGGAACAAGCATCTTTTTTTGTATGAGTTTTCTTTAGAGCATTTTTGTTCAAGTGGAATATATAGTATCTAAAGTGATATGTGTTTTTGTAGTTCTGTATAAATTACTAAAAGGGCAGAACTATATGGAAGTTCCTTTATTTTTTAAAAAGGCATCTTTCAAAGTTATTTGGAGACCATTGGGGAAATTCCAACATGGTCAGCACATTAGACAATATCATTTAGTTACTGTTTTGTTTTCTTAGGTGTGATAAAGGCAAAGTGATTACATGGGAGAATGTTCTTAATTTTGGAGATGCATGTTTAATTAGGTAGGAGTGGGGAGGGAGAGAGAGAAAGAAAAGGTAGGCAAAATGAGATAAAAGAGATAGGCAAAATGTTAACTGGCAAAGAGTATTTGGGTGCTTATTGTATTTTAAAAAAGGTTTTATGTTATTTTAAACATACTCAAAATGCTGGGAAATTTTAATGTTTGACAATTATTGTGTTTCAGATAAACAAGCAAAAATTACATTATTTACTTAATTATTATTTTTTTTTTGTTAACACACTAGGGGAGCCATACTCTTAGACCAATGCTTGGTTCATAACAGATACATAATAAATGATAGCTCTTATTAATGCCACTGGTCAAGTATTTACTTGTCCATCCTTGTTAAGACCTTAGGTACTCAATTCCTGAGCTCAATTTTAGAGTTTCCAGATAAATAATAGGATACCTGTAAACAGTATCAGTTGGTATTATTATTCCTATTTCCTATTTTGCAGATGAGGAAATAGGGTAAAAATGGTTAGAAATGTCCCCAAAATCTTAGATGAATGAATGACAGAACAGTGCTTTGAACCTGCCAATATGTCTCTCAATACTGAACCCTTTAATTAAGTTTTGCATTTGGTTTGAAGTTTTAGTGATTTCCTTTTTATGAAATTAAATGATAAAATGTCAGACAGTATTGAAATTATTACTGCTGAATTGATGAATGCCTTAAGTTATTTAGGTTTTCCTTGTTCCCCAAACAGTCATAACTCAAAAGTTTATAATTCTAATCAAATTAACATTGAATGATTACCTTTTTAAATGATGACCAAAGCTTTCCCTGATAATAAGAGAGTTTTTCATTCTCTTCAATTTCTCATTTTTTATATTTATATAACATTGTTATGATTATTGAAAACTCAGGTTTATCAATATAAGGAAATTTATTGTGTACATGTCATATGTCAAAATGTGACAGGTTATTGACATGTACAATTACATTTAACACACATCAAAGTTTAAATGTATAAACATTGGTTGCCAGGACTAATCAACAATTGTATACAACTGTTTTTCAACGATTTTTTCCCCGGAAGATATTTGGCAATGTCTAAAGAGAATTTTGGTATTTACAACCAATGGCTATACTGGTGCTGTGTGAATACAGGCCACTCTAATTGTGCTGGTCATATCCTTACCAGAAAGAATTGTCTGGTATACAATATTAATGGTGCCAAGGTGAGAAAGCATGACCATTGTATTATGGATGAAGAGAGTTCAGAGAGGTTAAGTAACTGACCCAAAGTTAATAGCTGGCAAATGGCAGAATCAGTCTTGGAATGTAGGTATAGCGAGCTCAAAGAACATGGTTTTCCCATAGAGAGGCAAAGACAATTTCATTTTAGGGAAGGCAAGTTTGATGCATATGTGCCAAAACCACATATTTATTTTAAAGTATAAAGAAGTAAAAAAAATTGTCAAAGTGTTTAGCAAAAGCTTCTGATCTAGCTGAAATACCTGAAATTAATGCCTAAGCATACTTGATATAGATAAATAAAACTGTAATGATGATAGTAAACGTGGAACCATTTTTTCTTTCGTTGTATAACTTCACTTTTTTTTTTCCAAAAATATTGTGACTGGATGTCAAAGCTTGGGGGAAAATATATAGGCAATCAAATAAAATTATTCATGTTTCTAGGAAAAGAGAATCATCAAAAAATGTTCCATCATGACTTCATTAAGAATAGACTCACTGGGGCTGGGGTTGTGGCTCAGCAGTAGAGCACTCACCTAGTTTGTGTAAGGCCCTGGGTTTGATCATCAGCACCACATAAAAATAAATAAAATAAAGGTATTGTGTCCAACTGCAACTAAAAAATAATATATATTTTTAAAAAGAATAGACTCATTATAATGGAACCAAACTTGATAACAAGAAGACTTGATATGTTGGTAAACTGACTGAATGCTAAACAATATTTTAAATGAGTTAATTACAGCTTAGAAAATAAAAAATGGAGTATTTGGCTTATTAAAAAATAAAACTGCCTGTTAACTGGGCTTCTTTGCATTCCATTCCCTATTCAGTTAAATATAATGTACTAGGGGATATATTTAAAATCTTATACATATTCTCATGTAATTAGTGTACAGAGACTGAGCTTAAATATTTCAGACTTTTAATGGCAAAAAGGAAATAATCCTTCCTTTGAACCATTCCCACATTATTTCTCTAGGATTTTCATAGCAGAAAATGGCAGACTCTGGCTCTGAATGTATATGGTAGTGAAGGACAAGTCAGATCTAACTCATCCAACTCTGCCACTTTGGAACTTGGGGAATCTTTAAAATTGCCAATTGCTGGGTGGATGTGGCTTTGAGGATATATTTGAACCAAGAAGACTTATTCCTACTGAAATTTCCTTATCCATCCAGAATAGTTTATGGTAAACCTACCAAAGTGCTAATAAAACACTGGAGTACTCCCTTTCAGAACGTTTACCAAAAGTCATTATTTTTGTTTATATCATTTGTTTTCTCTAAATCATAAAATATGTGAGGACAGGGTTTGTCTGCATGTGAGTGTGTGTGTGTGTGTGTGTGTGTGTGTGCGCGCGCGCATGCGCGTGTGCACATATGCGTGCACATGTGTGCATGCTCGCGTGTGCACAGTATTAGATATTTCCTAAATAAATTCCTGAATGTTCTGGAACTTTCTTTTTGGGAACTTCAGGTACAAGGCGTTTATGGGCTTAAAAGAGAGCTGTAGCTAGTGAAAAAGATCACTTAGATGGGGAGGAAGGAGGTATGTAATAATAAGCATACAGAGAAACTGAGGGAAAATGAGAAAGGACATGGACTAAAATCAGAAGTGAGATAAGAAGCTAAAATGGACCCCCAGGAAGGGTTAGTAAATGGGACAATAAAATGCCTTATTTGAAGATATTTTTGAACCTGTCCAAGTCCATTGAGCAGATAGATGATGAACACAATGCTGTCCTTTTCCTCTTCTAGGTTTATGCTATTCCCATCTTCCCTTGTTGATGTTGTTGAGAAAAAGAGACTACTTTTGGCTATTGTGATTATTATTTTTCTTTGCATTTTCATTTTGAAGTGAATGCATTTTGACTGTCATTACTTGTTCTTGGATGGATTTTGACAGCTTTTTATATTGATCATTTACAATTTAAAAAAATGTTTAATCCCTCAAGAAAATTTTGCTTAAATAAATGATAGGTTACCTGTCTGCTTGTTGGAAAATATGTTAAATTTATTTTGTAGGAACTTGATCATTTATTTATTGTGTATTATTAGACTAACCCAGAAATTTGGTGAGAAAGAGCATAAGTAACTAAAAATATGATATCCTGCATTGCAGCTCACTTGCAAAAGGAGGTCAGTGAGGATCTATGACCTAGGAATTTCTGAAAAATGAGATGAGGAGAAGTCACTGGAAGGTGGATTGGAATGATTGAGTAATTGGAATATATCCTCTTAGCCTGCTCAGCAAGCTAGAGCAGCTTGAGAAGTTTTTACTGACTCATGGTTTTCTGGGTCTGAGAGAACAAAATGTGTCTGAGCAAAAATGGCAGAAGCAAAATCCTCCTGTAGAAGAAAAGTGAGAGGATTAAACACATGGTTGTTGCTGAGTTATGAATGAGACAAGGACTTGGTGACTGGTTAATTCCCTTGGTTGCATTTTGGTGTGACAGAAGGCTTTAGGCTGCTCAGTGAGTGGAGTATTGCCATTGGCATTGGAGATATCAGAATTTGGAAAACACTGATATTGTTAAACCTTTGTTGCTCAAGAAACTAGTGACTTGTTCAAAACACACAGATTGGTTGCTTTGGTACATCTTAGGTTCAAGGGTCCTCACTTCTGGTGTAGTTCACTTGCTGCCGCTGTGTGCTGACTCTATAAAATGCCAAAGAAAAGAGAGACACAGGTGGGAGGTACTTGCTTGTGGGCTACAAAAAAGAACCTGTCAGGGATTTTGAGTACAGAAACATTGAGATTTAATGTCTGGTGCACCTTGTTATTGACAGTGTACAAATTTCCTAAAGTAATAAGACTAAACCTGTACTAACAGCATTGAAAGGGTTGGTGACATAATTTAGGGGCTAAAATATTTTTTAAAGTTAATGGTATAGCTAAGGAATTTAAGTAGAAAATTTACTGTTTTTTTTTGTGTGTATGTGTGTGTGTGTGTGTGTTTTACAAATCTGAACAGTAAAACAAAACCATAACTTATAACTGCATAAAGAATAATTCCTGGAAATACTTTGAAATATCAAAGCAAGGAGGTTTACATTACTGAGAACATTCATCATCATTATCCCTAAATATACCCAGGTGTAACTTAACTGAGGCTTGGAAAAAGGAAATGCATGAAATGTAAGGAATAAAATGAAAGAAAAGCCAGTATATCCGTTCTACTTTATCCTTCACTATAGGAAAAGCAAAGGGTCTGTTTTGCATTCCTTTGAAAATTTCTTGATTATTAAAAGGCGAAAAGTAAACAAGTCTAAGATGGGAAACATCAAGAGGAGTTAATTCTTGTTTAAGTGCATATATTAGTTTTACCGTTGTAATAAATCTAAAAAGCCTGATGATTTAAATAAAAATCGATTCTCATAAGTTCTGTAGGATAGAAGACTTGGGCTAAAATCAAGATGTCAATAGGGCTGACTTCCTTTCTAGAGTCTCTGGGGACGACCTGTTTCCTTGCCTTTTATTAGTCATGAGAAGCTGCCACCTTTGTTGTGCATTTTCCTCCACCTTCAAAGCCTGCAATATTTCATCTGTCTCATCATTCTTCCAAAACTGAATATCCCTCTGGCTTTCGTCTGCCTTCCTCTTCCACTTTGAAGGACCTGGTGATTACAGGAGGTCCACCTGAATAATGCAGGGTGATTTCCTAATCACAAGGCCTGCAACCTTAATCAAATCGGCACAGTCTCTTTATCATGTAAGACAACACATTTACTTGATGTCGACTTCATTAGTGGGACCATTCTTCTGCCATCACAGTTCATTTAGTTTTTTTTTATTCAAAATATGAAACAAAAATTTTGATGCTATCTCCAGTAATGCACTGAATAAAATCAGTATATGCCTATGGTTAAAAAAGTTAAATGGCACTAAAGGGTTCATGTTCATCCTACATCCAATATCAGTCCCTAGAAGTTAGTTTTCAGTTATTCTAGTGGTTAACTCCACATCTCCAAATAAATCACACACAATGTGATTTCATGATTTATCAAACTCTAGACAGTTTCTAGAGACATCTTGCTATGTGTGATGAGGATTTATCTCACACTGTTCTTACCTGTAATTACTTCTCAAGTAATTTTCTATAAAAGGGTTTATGGGAAGTCAATTTGTCAGTGTTTGCAGACTGAAAAGTTCTTTATTATGCCTTCTCATTTGATTAAAGGTTTGGGCACGTCACCTGTGCTCATCTGCATCTTTAGTTCAACACTGGTCCACATGTATTTTGGGAAGTTTAATCTGGAGACACAGTGGAAAGTAGCTTGAAAGGAGATAAGAATAGTGTCTCTTGTAAAAATCAAATTGATAACGAATTAGAGCCTCAACCAAGAAATGAGGGGAAGAAGAGGGAATGGATCAAAGAATCGCTAATACAGTAGAAACCATGGACTGAGTGTCTTTCTGATTTTGTTGTGTAAAAGAACTCAAAAGTAATTCCTGAGTCCTTTACTCAGTGTCTGAAACAATGATTTTTCTGAACAGGTCAGAAAATATAGTAAAAAGAGTAGGGAAAAAAAATCTTATTTAAGGGATCATTGACTTCTAGGAACTTTGAGTCTGATATTTCTGTTGGATATCCACCTGGATGTAGTGGTGGAGAGTTGAAGATGCAGGCTAGAGAATATAATATTAAAGTATTTTAGTTTTGAAGTGGAAGAGTTCTGAGGTTAAGACTGATAATACAGAAAGAAAATTAAAATCACTAGATTTCAGAAGTTTAACTGTGAATTTAGGACTTAAGGCCATTGGATAATTATTTCAACAGACATTGAAGTTATACAATGTGATGATGAAATATTATAAAAGATGGTGCCAAAACCACCCAAGTTAAGAATTGACCAGTGTAGTGTACCAGTGAAGTTAGATCTGGATAGCATTCTAGGAAAAGTTTGTTTTCTTTTATTAGAGGAAGGTGGGGAAGAAATGACTTAAAACTCACATAAGGCACTGGGGGAATCCTGTTTCTCATTTAGTGGTAATTGTATTTTATTTTTAGAATCTGAACTTCAGGTGATTTTGCAGGAGTTATCCATCTTAGGGTCCAGTTTATCATATTGGTGAGGTGTTTATCATGTCCTAGGTTGGGTTGGTACATAGTGTCCCCCATAGACAATGATTGTTTGTGACCCAGGTTATTTCAACTAAAGTCCTTTTGCACTGTAGAACTCCTCTTTGGGAAGAGAATAAAAATGATGTGATTCTGAGGTTATTGCAGCCATATTGCCTTCTGCTTAACTGCCTGGAAGACTGGAAGACAATCCTGAGAAAGGTAGTTCAAGCAATGATAGTTGGAGATGATGGCTCAAAGTTGGAGGGACATTCGTTCATGTCTTTGAGAATACCTCTCCTCCTTCTTCTTTCCTGTAATATAAATACACAAGTAACCTTAATTTTTTTCCCTTAATTTAGGCTCTTTGTCCTCTGTTACTACCAACCAAAGACCCCAGTGATGATGAACTAATACATTTCTTCCTCTATCCCATCTGCATGACCTTGGGTGATATGAAAGAACAAATAGCCTTAATTAGCAGTGTTATAGTTTGAATTTTAAATGTCCCCCAAAGGCCCACATGATATTGGTTGCTAATCTGTGGTTCTATTGGGAGGTTGTAGAACCCTATGAATTGTGGCCTAGTTGAAGGAAATTAGGTCACTGAGGACATACCCTTGAAAGGGACTATTGAGTACCAGACTTTTTCCTCTTTCATTTTTTGGCTGTCGTGATATGACAGCTTCCTCTGTCCCATGTCTTATGCCATGTTGTGCTATCTCACCACAGGTTCAGAAGCAATGAGGTCAGGTGACCATGGACTGCAACCTCAGAAACCATGAGACAGAGTAAACCTTTTTCCCTTACAGGTTGATTATCTCAGGTATTTTGTCACAGTTCTGGAAACCTGACTAACACAAGAGGACTGGGGTGGGGGAGAAAGAGTGTGGGAGGGGGATCTTTCAGGAAAAGTTGCTTCAGCTAAGACAAGGAGCTATAGAGAGCCTATTTACAATGGAGTAGAATTTTAGAGGCCATGATGGAACGGGAGGAAGAGTGGGAAGTGTGAGGAGGGTGCCAGGAAAGGACGATATTTATTGAGAGGGGCTTAATATATTTGAAAGTGATTTGGAATGATTAAAGAGGTAAATAAGTAAGGTATAAAGTCACCATTGTCATTTTTGTGACCATATATGTAAAAATGTATTTCATGTTTTATTTAAAATATCGCTTAATGTGAAATATTAAAATAGTCAAATTTATATCCATGGACAGTAGAGTAATATTTACCAGGAACTTGGAGGAAGGGGAAATAAAAAGTTGTTTAATGTGTGCAGTTTTACAGTATGAAGAAGTTTTTAAGATCTGTTACATAACAATGTGCCTATACCTAAATGCACTATGTACTTTAAAATGGTTATGATGGGATATTTTATGTTAGATTTTTTAACAACTATTTTTAAAGAAAGACTTAATTCAACTAACAGAATTTGCATAACACCATAAACAGTTAAAAGGTAGGAAGTATGCTTAGAATTAAATAAAACAGTCTTAACAAAAATAAACAATGAAGCTCCATTTTTAGAGCAAGCACAGTGTTTCTTACTAAATATTGAGTTGCAGGTATAGTTTCTGCCTTGGGGAGCTAAAATCTAAATTAGAGCTGGAGATAGATTGAAGGTCAGGAAATAGACTGGAAAGAAAAATATCACCATTAATAGCTAGCTGATGCCTTTGTAAAACAATATGGAACAGACTATTGGAAACAAAGATGGTAGACTCACTCTGGAATTTCAATGAAGTGGCAAGGAATGAATGGTTGAATGAATGAAAAAAAGGAAGCTCCTAGGTAGACAGTGATTACATCTTTGGAGTACTTGTCTGTAGGATGGGGAGGCCTTCTAGGCAACTCCCAGAGGAAATGTGGGGGAAGCGTGCTGTGCTAGATGTGAAGCAGTCTGATGGCTAATTTTGCTCAGGGCAGTAAATATATATTCTTAGTTTATACTATTGAAATAAGCTACAGAAAATTTCTAGATTATTTCATCTGCACCTTCTCTAAGAGGTCCATCTTTATGTTTTACAAATAAAATTTTATAGGATCTTGACTTGCTTTGAAATGGCTTTGATTTCTCAAGTTCACAGTGGCATAGTTAAATCCCAGGTATTTGGATGCCCTTCCTGGTCTTTTGCCCAATTGTGAGTTTGGTTGACTGTGATGTTCACTTTCCAAGTTCTTCTCATCATCGTAGTCATCAATAGCAGTATTATGGTCATTATTATATAAGAATTGTCAGTGAAGGGAATGCAGGGGATGCTATTAAAGGTACAAATAAACTCAGCCAACATTAGGTAATAAGATTTAACTTCATATAGTCTTGGATTAAAAAAAAGACATAAGGGAAATGGCACTGACCAAAATTTAAAGCACTAAGTATCACTTCAACAGTTTATCCCAGAAATTCTCACAAATATATCTCTCAGTTTCACCCAGTTCCAAATATCAGGATGCTCTGTATGGCATTTTGATTCATGGAAAATAGGCCATATATTACTGAGCCATCAGATTAGATGCATCGTGAGACAGGCTGAGTGATGATGCATTCTTTCTAACCTAATGTTCACTCTCTTTTTCTGAACAAGAGGCCAGGTACCTGCCTTTCTGCCCTTCTGCCCTCTCTCCCGACACCCTCTGCTCTCTTTAAGAAGCCAAGTTGCACTGATGTTGGAGGAGTAAAACAATTCCAATTTCTTGTGTGGTCCCTGAATTAACCTAATAGAGTGACCATATAGTTTCTCAATTAGACTGGGACATGAAATGAAATGAGAGCACTGTGATAGCTGGCAGAAAGGAGTATTGTCTTGGACAAATTAGAATATATGGTCACTGTTTACATGGAAGGACAAAATTCAGTCATCTCTGAGAGCATCTTTTTTGGTCAAGCCTAGTCGCCCATAAAATTATGAAACAAAATGACATGATGATGGTCAGAATTCTCCAAGCAGGAAGATTCATATATTTGGCACTTGATCTGTGAACTGACTGTACTTCAGGGCCACCATTATTTCATAGAGAGCTAAACGAAATTGTAATGGAGATAACAAGTTAAAGTGTGCTAATCTTTCAGGTGAGCATTTAGGTGTTTATTAAATATTGTTATTATACTTTTGTGCTGGAAATAGAGAAAATTATTTAGGAATATAATTTTGCATAAATAAACAAGTAATACTTTGACTCTGGTATGGATTTGTACCAGAACACCTGGAAATTATGCCGAAGTTGATGCTTATATTTACCAAGAAAATAAGATTATTCAAATTTCATTCGAAAATCAGATTTTATCACAATTATAATTAGAAGAGATTTCCTAGAAATTTTCTTTTGCCCTTGAACCTATAGATAGAATAACAGACAGTAGAGTAATATTTACCAGGAACTTGGAGGAAGGGGAAATAAAAAGTCATTATGTTAGATTTTTAAGCAAGTATTTTTAAAGGAACTATTGAGTACCAGATTCTTTTCTCTTTTCTCTTTTTTTTCTTTCATTTTTTGGCTGTAGTGATATGACAGGTACAAATAAACTTGTTAATAATTTCTAAATTTAAATATTATTGAATAGAAAACAAACTATTGTTATGCTGGTATGGTGTAACCCAGTTTAACCCACTGTGGAGCCAGAAAAATTACAGTTTAGCCTTCAGAGTTAATATGATATCTTCATTTAGAACCCCCTTGGTGGGAACATGGTGAAAGGAGCCTTCCCAGATTCAGAAAGAAACACCATTTATTTTTGGCTTAATTTTCTTTTGTAGATGTGCCAAAAAAGTTTAAAGAACAAAGGTTTTCATATTTAGTATAAAATTATGGTAACATCTTTATAGTAGTTTAAACTTTTGGAATACAGCCCTGAATCAGAATTTTTTGGAAGAGAATTCCAAGTTCTCTAAACAATGATTAGGAAACCTCCATGTTAAATTCATGCCTGTAACAATTATACTGATTCAACAGCACTGAGCTTGGTGACTCTTGATTAATGTGGGTGTGTTTGTGTATACATGAATATAAAACACTTTAACTGTTGTCTCCAAGAGCAACAGATAAGGACTAAACACAAAAATGAAGGTAAGAATAGCAGATAAAGGATGAGAGACCTAATCTGCATAAGGTTCTTAGATATACTGTTAATGAACAATTTAAATCAGCAAGAAAAATTCAAATGATATTTTTTAATCAGTTAATCAGTATAAGATGTCATTTCTTTTAGAAATTAGCTCATAAAAATCAGTATATATATATATATTTACATAGTTGCTGTTTAAAGTAGTGGGCTTTGTTATTTTTTTATATAAAATTCTTTAAATCTAACTACATGAAGTATTTTGATCATGTAGTTTTTGTAAAAGATAATATAAAATTATACATACCACATGGTACGTGAATATAAAGTTCTATCTTGATATAATTTGCTCTCAAAACAGCTGATTTGGATTGCATTCTTGAGCTCAAGAGTCTGTCAAAAGGGTGGGAAAACTCATGATGATGCTGGTTCCCTTGGCCCAGATTCATAGGACTGTTTTCAGCTGCTGCTTATTTGATGTGCTAATTCATGTCACTTTGTGTTGTAGGCTTCCCAAATGGATGTTTCAACACCAAGTCTAAGTCCACTTCCCTGGGAGACAGGGTTGAACAAGAGAATGGCGGTAAGTCTGTGGAGGAAGTGCTGGCTGCAAAGCATTACTATACCACCCTCCCGCTCCCAGTGCTCAGTGCATCATTAAAAGGGAGTTTTTAAAAACATTAATTTTGAGGGCCATGGAAAAGTACAAGACATTACTGAAATGACTCCAGCCTGAGGCCCACACTGTTAGGATTCTGTACTCCACACTGAATACGTTCCACTTGACAAATTTCTCTTCCTATTCAAATTATGAATGAATTGTTGAGTTGTTAATATAACTTTGGAGTCATTTTGCTAGCATGGAAATATGCTTTATTGAATTTACATTCTCCCTTTTTGTTTGGGGGTGGGGGGACAATATGAGCAATTAGGATCAGGGTTGTGGAGAGTCTGTGGCCAGGGATTCATTTCCCTCTGTTGAAGCTGGGTGCCCTGTATTAGGAGTCCTTTTTGGCTTTATTGCTATTGAGATTTTAACAGATGTACCTGGCCAGGAGCTCATGGTTAATGAATACCATCTGTGAGTAAGATGAAACATCTTTCCTTCTTTCAGGTGTCAGATCTGGGACCTACGGGTAACATAAACATCAGACTTCAATCTGATATGGAGATTGTGATTGACCCACCAAAGCTCTTAGCACTTTTTGCTGGTCTTAGGTCACAAACTAGATGCTGTGAACTCCCTGTTTTGCCCACGTGAGGTTTTTATCATAATTTCTCTTACATCTGTAGAACACATACAAAGAAGAGAAAAGGGGTTGATCTGTAGGGGTGAAAAAGAGGTGTAATGATACAAGACAAAATGTTTTCTCCTCTGAGCTTAGGATAAGGTGGAGCAATTTTAGAGACTGATTGGTGGGAATATTTTTAAACATCAAAGTCATAACAGTAACTGCTTTGTAGATCTCTCTTTTTAAAAAAAATATTTTGAGAATAAGGGAGAGGAAATTATTGCTAATAATAACCTTCTCATTTGCTTTCATTTCATTAGAATTTCTTGAATGAAGAAGAAAGGAGTATAACTACTACAGTTGGTATGCTGGGAATTCTGTACACTTTGGCCTACCCCCACCACGTAAGTGATTAACTGTTTTAGAATCCCAAGTGGGGGTCTTTCACTCCTTCCCTGTCTGGAAAAAACAAAAACAAAAACAAAGCCCTGCTTATCCTTTAACATAGAGATGATGTGCCCCTTTCTTTGTAATGCCTGTACCCACTACCCATAGATTTCCTCCTTGAACCTAGCAGAACTTTGCTTTCTTCTTAGCTCTGTGTAGCATATGATGCTGCCAGTGTGATGCTTATCACATCAATTTCCAGCTAGCTATATGAAAATTTCTCCACTTTAACACTGTGATCAGTTAGGGCCAATTCAGCTTTCTTATTTAATTATTAACTTTACATTGCATAAATAATAATAATAATAATAATAATAATAAGACCTATTATAGGCTAAAATAATATCTGAATATTCAGGTTATAGCTGGCTATTGAGTTTTCACTATAGTGGAGAGAAAAAATAACCAGAAAAATAAGATAATCATAGATTTAGAAGATTGTTATAAAGGAAATAACTAAATGACAAGAAATTAAGAACCTTAAAAAAAAAAATCCATGAAAACATCAAGGAGGGCCTTGGAGAAGTTCACAGTTGACCACAGACCAGGAGTTTAAGAATGAGTGGCTTCAAAATACTGGGAAGAACACTTTTGGTAGACATAATAAGTATTAAGACAGGAAAAGAATGTGGTCTTGTGGGGTGGAGAGAGGTACAAGTAAATGACTAATCTGGAGACACACAGCTAGCTAACATTAGATGTCACACATCTTTCTGTCATGTCTTCTAAGGTTCTATTCTTGATGTAATGTGGTCTAACACATCGAATAGACTATAGAAGGAATTTATCATCATTAAGTCTTCCAATTATTTAATATACTCACTCCACTGGCAGTACAAAAATCAGAACTGTCACCACCTCAACATATAGAATTTTAATCACATACACACACACACGCGCGTGTATGTTAAATTCACCTATAAAAAAGTTTATGATATCATTTGCTTAGTATTAAAGCATTTATTTCCTGAAGAATAAGACTCTAAATGAAGTATTTGGCTTTCGAATAGTATTATTCCTGTGTACTAAGATTATTCTAATTTCCCATAAGTAACAAACTCTGAATTTTAAAAAGATTAATGTATAAATTTGACATCATGCTAGATATTTTGCTTTTCTTTGCTTAACTGAACCAGAGGTGCACATCTGATCCAACTTGAGCCATTCAGATTTTTTTTTTCATGGGATTTTGGAGTCAGAAGCCCGGAAGACCAAGCCCCTCAAAATGGCAATAGGAGCTTAACCTGAAATATCCAGGAGAGTAGGGTCAGAGTCACTGCAGGCCAAAGCAATAAACAAGCTGAAACTTTGGGAGTAGAAAAGAAATTATAGAAAGCAGAAAAAGTCAGTTTATAGAAAGAACAAAGAAAACAGAGCAAATAAGCAGAAAAGGAACACAGACTATGTGGCTCCTTGGAAAATAACTAGTGTCTTTCTAGATTTTTCCATCCTTTCCTGAAAGATCACTTTTAGGTCCAGACAAGTCCTGGACCCTTTAAAGCACATAAGCCCAACATATCACAAACACACACACTAAATTCAATGTATTAAAGAACACAAAGACATATCTGTCATTTAGAAGTCAGTATGCCACCACTGGCATAGCGAGATCTCAAATTACTAATATCTACTTAACACTAGAAAGATTCAGTCCTAGAGGAAATGATTTCCCACATCTTTGTCTTATCTCCTTAAAACAAGAAGCACCTGGGT
Organism: Marmota flaviventris; assembly: GCF_047511675.1. NCBI lineage: Eukaryota > Metazoa > Chordata > Mammalia > Rodentia > Sciuridae > Marmota > Marmota flaviventris. The sequence goes on from NC_092498.1 coordinate 50,829,079, forward strand.
CCAATTAAAGTCATCTTTCTTTGATGTCAGTGATGGGTATTGCTTGAGTTCAGGACCAGTTAGGGCAAGTAGAAGCTCTTGGGTAAGAGGAAAAACAAACTGATTGCCTCCTTAAATGCTTCTCTCAACTGGCATGAGTGCAATACATTCTTTTTTTTTTTTTTTTAATTTTTTATTGTTGGCTGTTCAAAACATTACATAGTTCTTGATATATCATATTTCACAATTTGATTCAAGTGGGTTGTGAGCTCCCATTTTTACCCCATATACAGATTGCAGAATCACATCAGTTACACATCCATTGATTTACATATTGCCATACTAGTGTCTGTTGTATTCTGCTGCCTTTCCTATCCTCTACTATCTGCAATACATTCTTGCATAATAAAATGTGATCTCTAATAGTGCAGGCTATGTATTTTCATGTTATTCTTTAATGCTCCAATTTGTGATTCCAGAGATCTTCATAAACTAGCATAGTATTTGCAACTGTTGTGTATGTGAGAGACCATTTTACATAAAGCAGTTCAGATTACTTATAAATATGTATAAATGTGAGTTGTAACATGCATGATACTATTTTCTTACATAACTAAGAAGTCTTAGTTTTTGTTTCAGAAAATTTAAAAATAGGTATAAAATATTATCAATAAACATTATAAAATAAGCACATTTTACAATATATTCTGTGGAATGATAGTTTTCATATGCAATTTTAAATATGATATATAAAATTTTTGCTTCATTTCTGAGTTATTGACACTTCTGTTTCTACTGTCTCTTTAGAACAAAGTTTCTCCAGTTTGAAATATACAGATGTAGTATTTAAGAATGATTGTCTAATTTACCATTACTGTTGATAAAACACAAATTAAATACATATTTTCATTATAACCACAATTTTAGCATATTTGATAAAATTAAAACTCATATTTGATTAAATTAAAAATTTAAAGAATAAATATATTATTTGTGCTTATACATGCCTTTATTTCATTAGCCATCCAAACATCTGTAGCCTACCAACAGAGTACTTGGATAATTACAGTAATACTTAGATTTTTTTATATGATATTTTGCCAACTTCCTGTAATAATAAACCATAGGTTTACATTATTAGCAAGTTTGTCAAGTAGGAGGACCAAATATTATTTAACAATTTTATAGCTTATCATTTGTAAATATTTGATCACATGGCATGTTAATCTCTATTGTACTCTTAGACATTTGTCACAGATATTAGGGGTGAACTTGCTACTCTGACCTGCTTTTACTTTGGTCTCAGATTGGTATTTAGTTGTGTTATTTCTGTGAGATATCTATTGTTTGTTTTTTAACAATATTACATTGCTTAACTTGGGCTAATTTAAGTAAGATTCTGGTCTTTTGGGGGGGCTAACAAGTCTTATTTAAGATGATTTATGTTAACTTTTTGTCACTATGATAAAAATAGCTGAGAAAATCAGCTTATGAGTGGGAAAAGTTTATTTTTGGCTCACAGTTTCAGATTTCAGTTCATAATTACTTTGGGCCTGTGATGGTCCAGTACCTCATGGTGGGAACACATTGGAGGAGTTCTATTCACCTCATGGAATCTAGGAAGCAAAGAGAGAAAGGGGTTCAGGCCTAATATCCCCTTCAAAAACACACTTCCTAACTTCCTTCTAGTAGGCCCAATATCCTAAAATACCATGGTCTGTCAATCAAGCCCTTAACACAAGGCCCTGGAGGATATTTCCAAATTATAACACAATTATAGAGGAACTTATCATCTACCTTCCCAGGTAGATGAAAAAGAAATAGATGTCCATTTAAATTAAAAAATAATATATACCACAGTTAACCAAATTTTGATTTTCTACATCCTGAGAATTTTTGGAAATCAGTACTTCTTAATATGATTAATGATCCCCTCTCTCTCTCTCTCTCTCTCTCTCTGTGTGTGTGTGTGTGTGTGTGTGTGTGTGTGTATATATATATATATATATATATAATTTCTGTTTCTCTGGAGATTTAGACTGATTTTAAATAGACTATACAAATGAAAGAAGCATACACAAAAATTATTTTCCTTTGAAGAGCAAGGCTTGAATTTCTGACCTTTAACCTTGTGAATTAAATTGTCATTCTATTACAAGAAAACAGAGTCAGCTTGACACATTAAATATATTAAGGACCAAAGTGACACTAATGGTATTTAATTAGAACTCCAGACAGAAAACAATAATAGAAAAGAACTTTATATGAAATATTAATCTATTCAAAAAAGAAACCTCAATTCTTTTTTTTTTTTTTAAATTGAAGTACTAATTCCAAAGTAAATATCCAAGAGAAGCATTTTTTTTTTTTTACTTATTTTCTAGGCTCATGTCAGATTTTGGAAATGTTCTCTAATGTAGAAATGGAAGGATTTTACTATTTGTTTGTTTGTTTGTTAATTTACTTATTTGTCATGGAGTCTCACTATTTTGCCCAGGCTGATCTTGAACTCATGAACTCAAACCATCCTTCCCCACTCATCCTTTTGAGTAGCAGGGCCTACAAGCCTGTGACACCATACCTGCCTAAGAAATTTTAGTTGAAAAGATATTTCCACAGTTCCCTAGGTACTCCCTCACCTCGTAGGTGAGAAAGAGACCTTGACTGCAAAACCAATTTGTGTAGGTTCTCAGACCATGAATGGCAGCTCAAAGTACCCTTACTTTTGGATTCTCAGTTCAGTGTTCTTTCTCTTAAGGAATACTCTCTATAGTTTGTCTTTCTTTCTTTCTTTCTTTCTTTCTTTCTTTCTTTCTTTCTTTCTTTCTTTCTTTCTTTCTTTCTTTCTTATAAAATCTAAAAAGGAAGTGATTATAATGTACAATAAAATGGATTAATGACCCATTTTATAAACCAGTTTTTGCCCTTGCTATTTATGAGGGTATGACTCTGAAGGGAGGGAACATGTAAACAAATGAATCTGGTATTCAATTCAAATTGAAACATGCGTGATTCTCCCTAACTCTATGTACTTTTTTCTGATGTGACACAAACATCTAGATTCTGATTGGTCCCTGAATAGAGGAAGAGTCAGTCTTGTTATGAGAAGGGCTCAAATTTTTGAAGTCAGTGAAGTTTTATGTATTTCCTAGAGAGTCACTATCATCAATGTCTGTCTTTTCCCATCCTTCTCAGGAGTTAACCATTTTCCTGAAGTGTTTCAACACTTGCTTCTCTCCAAGCGGAATCCCTGCACCTATGCTTTGAAAACTATTTACTTGTTTTTTTTTTTTTTTTTTTTTTTCAGGGACCTCATTACTTTAATACTGTCTACCTCTCTCTCTTTAAAAGGTCCCAAAGACATTTAAAGATGTTTACACTTCTCTTATCGTTAAAGGCAAGCAAGCAATTCTCCTCTATCCACCAAATGGACGTTCCCTTTCATTCATCCTCAGTCTCACCCTCTCCTCAGGGTCAAGTTCTTTAAAGATGTCTGCAGTACCTCTCTCCACTTGTTCTTTTCTTGTTCATTCCTTAATGCATTGCATCTTGACTTGATCCTACCTCTCTCACCTTGTCCTGATTCCTTTCCCAAATTCTTTCATAGAAACTAATGCCTACAAAGTTATTACCACTGGCTGCTTTCATGCTAAGTCTAAAGAATATATATATATATTTTTAAAAAAATAGTTGTAGATCGACACAATACCTTTATTTATTTTTATGTAGTGCTGAGGATTGAACCCAGTTCCTCACACATGCTAGGCAAGTGCTCTACCACTGAGCCACAACCCCAGCCCCTAAAGAATATTTTTCAGTCCTCCTATTTTTGATCTCTTCAACATCTGGAAATGTCACATCTGGAAAAAATACTCATCATTTATTCCAGCCTCCTCAAATGACAGATGGGAAAACTGGAGGCCAGATAGTCAAGGCATTCTTCTTCTTAATCAATCTTGACAGTGTTTATGTAATCGATGAGGAAAAAAATGTCATTTTGGTAAAAGATTCTCTACTGTTCATCTGACTATTTTTCTACCCCAGTAAACATGACAATGCATGGTACTGAAAGTGAAATGTTTTCAGGAAGAACATGGCTTATGCTTTGCATGTCTACTGAGTCTCATTCATGAACTTCATGGTGCCCAGATATGTATATTTTTTAAAGCATGTCAGTAATTCTAGAATTTTAAAATGACTTATTTAAGGACAATAGATGTTAAAGAGCCAAGAAAGTTTGGGGAGGAGTAACATCCGTTTCTTAATATGAGTGTCCTTGTTAAGTGGGCAGTGCTGATACATCTCCACAAGTGAAGTTTTCTTGCACGATAAAGAAGTAAAACATGCCTCTTGCTGCAGCTGTGATCTATCAGCCAGCCAGAAAGATTTCTACAAGAAGAGGAAGAAGCTGTCTTCTCTGCTTCCTTCCTCCAAGAAGAAAGATATTATCTTTAACCTTTGGCTCTGGCCAGCCTGGAGCTCTTCCTGTTAAAACTCAAGTATCTTAAAGTTTCACACCCATCTGGTGTTTCTCAGTTTTGGGAATTAGGTCAGTATTTAAATACAGAGCAACCCATGAGTTAAGTAATCGAGAATTCTTGGAGCCATGTCAAGCTTCATCTCCATGAAGTGTTCTTGCTTGCTTTTGCTAATAATATTTGATTGATATTATTTGAAAATTTCCCAGTGCTTACATACACAGCTTGTATCACACATCAAATGTCTGCTCATACATGAATTATTTTCTAGTTTTCTTCAAGTTTGTTTATTCATTTTTTTTATTACTTAGGTTGTTATTTTCATGAAAAATTGGGAGTCTTTCATCTAGACTAATTGATATGAATAATTTCTTTACATTTCTGAAGTCTTAATCTTCACAATTGGAATTCTGTTCTATGCCTCAGAGAACTATGTTGAGAATTGCATGTGTCCAGTCATGGCAGACATTGAACACATGCTGATTCCTTTTCCCATCTCCCTCATGTTCTCTCTTTCCTCCCTTTCTCTCTTCCAGCACCTATGGCTGAGTCAACTGTGGTAGATATTTCTTTTTAAATGCTCATTAAGTGAAGGTATTACCACAGCGGATTAAAGTAGATACTTGTTTTGCATGGTGACATTGAAAACTGTGTATGTGACTTGGAATGAGTTGTTTTTTCATGGTTCAGCTGACAAGGTATATTATGCAAGCTTTTCAGATAATACAATGAATTATTAATCCAAATTAGAGAGTGGTAGGCTAGAGCCCTGGATTCATGCCCAGAGAATGGCTCTGCCACATTATAGACATATGGTCGTCTGGCTGGGATGGCTTTTTGTACACATGCCAAAGGAAACTTTATAATGTATGTTGAAATTCTGTCCTTTCTTTGTTTCTTCATTATTGGGTAACTTTGTTGCTCTTTTTCTTTCTTTTCTTTTTTTTTAAATGAATTTTATTCTACCTTATGCCCAAAAGTTACTCTTGGGAAAATGATTGCAAGATAGTAGAGCTAGTTTTGTTTGCTGCTTTAAATAATAAAGCTAAAAATTTAAAGGAACTGTACATGAATGGAACTTTAAAAACTATTTACTGAAAGCCTAATTTTATCTTCTCTTCTTTATAGGTTATTAAATACACACTAAGACAGACCTTGTGTGATATGAATTGTATGCTGTCTCAAGGGTTCAGAAGACTACCTCTTCTCCCATACAACAAATACCTGCCAGTTAACTGTCAGAGTGCTGTCCTCTGCATATATCTGGTTCGAAACTCCTGGTTCTGAAGTTCTCCATAGATTGGATCAATGATTAGATATTTGTGTTTTTACTGCTACATTATGACTATACATATAATTTCAGGGTCAATGATTAGAAAGCTGTTTTGATCTTCTCAAAAATGCTCAGGTAATCATGTTTGAATTTAAAAACCAATGTCACTTTTTCAAAAAATATTTTCTATATAAAGTAGGTAACAGGATCTAAGTTATAAGAGTATACGTTCTGACCATTCAAGTTAATTGAGGTATATTCAGACCAAATGAAAAAATAAAAGGAACCAATGAACAGTTTTTGTTATAAGTCACTTTAAACTTCATGCTGGTTGCTTTCCATGGGGTTCAATAACAGACTGAGGTTTACCCTAGGAAGACTATGGTAAAACCACATAACTGTAGGGAAAATTGTTTAGATCCCTTCCTGAGTACATTGGCAAGGTTAATGGATCAGACTAGTGAGCTGTGACTGGACAAATTGAGGATCTGATAAAGTATTGGTGAACTTTGGTGCAGAAGCAGTGAACTGGGTCATAGCAGAGATGGGCGTAGGTGGTAAGGGCCTGGGAAAGACACCTGGAAGAAAAAAGAGACAAAAAATAAAAAGGCTTTATTCAGGCACAGTTACATCAAGAGCCTGGCCTGCATTGGAGGAGCTTCTGCTACTGGATATCGACAGATGTTGGTATACTGGCATGGCAGGAAGGAAACGTATCTGAGAAGTACGAATCATGGTTTGATGTGGGCTCTGCATTTATCAGGTATATGGTTTTGTACAGTACCTATTTGAGATAAAGCTTCAATTTCTTCAGCTGGAGAATGATTGAGTCAAACCATTTAAACCATCTCTTGTCCTGGTAATGCTCCATGACTCTAAGATGATCTGATCCTTGTACCGTATTCTGTATGTAATGAGAGACACATCTGTCAATAAAGCTGAGGAAATACTCTGTTGTCTGCTGAAGATCCTAGTGCCCATTTGCCTTGCATCTCTACTTTTTCATTGATGAAAAGTGATGAGAGCATAAAACATAATTTATAATTATTTTCAGAAACATACTATAAAGCTTTAAAACCTACATGGTTGACAATTGGAAAAGGCTTAGCCAGAACACTATTAATAATTCTGAATTGTATGTGATCTCAATTGTACGTGATTCTTAAAAAAAAAATTTGTTAACTAAATCTTACTGTGTATTATTATATACTTTAAGAACCTTATAATTCTTGTTTTCACCGAAAGTGCAGATAGAAAACCAATGGAACAATGTGATGCCAGGGAATTTCAACACAATATTGTTTCCCTACGATTTGATTATTAAATTGGTTGCCTTTTCTGTTTATTTGGCTTTATTAAAGAAATATTACTCATATTAAGAATTCATATACGAGTTTCTGACCGCTCGTATGACAAATTCTGCTTCCTCACATGTTGAAATATAACATTAGAGAAACACGCTGAGGCAAGCATTCAAAGCAGGGTTTATTTAAAAAGGGGTAACATAGACTTCTCCGGGAGGGAGAAGGGAGCCATAACTGGTATTCTGGTATCCCAAGAAGTGAGGTGTTCTGCCTTTTTTATATGTCCTAGGCTTCCTTTGTTTTCCTGCTCTCTTCCCCTTATCTTTCTCCTTCCAGGAGATGCTCAGTGGGATGGCCAAAAGGTGGGAAACAGGTGGGCTGAAGGGGCCCGGGAGGAGTGATTCAGGCAGGAAATGGGTGTAATTTACAACTCCTTGTAGGGGGGAAATTCCTTAGCAACAGGTTGGAGCAGGGGCAGGTTCTCTTGATCAGGGTGGAGGAAGAGCTCTAAAGGAATTAACATTTCAATTCCTTCATTCTCTGGATCCCACCCTTGCCTATCTGCCTGTCTAATTCTGGCTTCAATATGGCATGATCATGCATTAAAAATTAGCCCTGTATTCAATAAGAATGCAGAGAACACATTACCTTAATAAAAAAATGCATCATTTAAGGATGGAATGGAATCAAAGGAGTTCTGAAATAGACATAGAAACCTACGTGAAGTGAGCATATGGAGGATGGTAGAGGAACAAGCTATAGTTCCTTAGACTGGAAGAAACACCAGCAGCTGGTAATGCGGCTGGCACAGATGGGAAGAAATGACATCTTTTTTAATAGATAAAAATATTCAAAAGCATAGATAATTCCAATAGATAAAGCAAATTTATAGACCATCATCTCAACCTGGCTAGAAATTTTACAGAGCATTGAGAGAGAAAATGAAAGAGGCATTGTTTGTAAAGAGATCTGTGTAATAAGAATCGTAATGCATTCCGCTGTCATATATTAATAAATAAAATAAAATAAAGTGCAGCCTGTCTAAACTATAAAAAAAAGAAAGAAGAGAGTTACAGGACCCATTTAGTTAAATGTCCAGTCCCATAGAAGCTATTTCCTCTGACCACACTCTTGAGCATGAGTATATTTGAAGATTTTAACTGAAGTTGAGCTCTGCCAAGGGATCATGAGTGAGAGTAGGTCACAGTTCTTTGGAGTTCAGTCCTCTTAAGACTCTCTGTGGAATCAAGAAAAAAGAAATGGCGAGTGACCTGAAATTCAATGAGACAATGTGACAGTCTCAGTGAAAAAGTTCAACTAGTTCACAGTGGAAAAAAACGGAAATGGGGTTTTCTGCTGAAACAAGTAACATTTGTAACCACACAATATATATTTTTTAAAAAGTAAAAGTGATTTTAAAAAGTAAACATGATTCTAGGCAAACAAGATGCAGCCACAAAAATCATGGAGATTATTTTCCTGCTCAAGATCTAGAAGCTACATCAGAGCTGAGAAGGTAACAGTGTGTGTGGGGAACAGGGTGCTGAGACCTTTCCCATCCTAGGATTTTGTACCCTGGAAGGCAAGTGGATAAGGAGAGGGAGCCAGTCAGCTCAGGTGACATTTGTTTTTAAGGAACAGAAATAATGAGAAATGTCAGTAAAATAATAACTCTGCATTAAAGGTAACAGGAAATTGCTTATTCTGAGCCAAATGTGAGTGACTATGACCCAGGAACACCTTCAAGTTACCTTGAGTGGTATTTTTATGATTTAGATGTAAGGTATCTCCCAAAAGATAATGCAAGAAAGCTTAGAGGTGAAATGATTGGGTTTTGACAGCCTTAACCTAGTCAGCATATTAATCCTCTGATTGATAGGGATTAACTGATAGTTACTGTAGGCAGGTAGGGTGTGGGTGGAGGAGGTGGGTCATTGGAGGTAAGCTTAGGAGGTAGATGTTTTGTCCTTAGTAAGACAGTAGACTCCTCTGCTTCCTACTTGCCATATCCTGGTTTTCTTATCCACATCCTTCTGCCCTGATGCTCCGCCTCTCCTCAAGCCCAGAGCAACTGAGTTGGCCGTCTAAGGACTGAGACCTCTGAAATGGTGAGCCCTAAATAGGCTTTTCCTCCTCTAAGTTGTTCTTGTCAGGTCTTTTCGTCACAGCAGCAAAAAACTGACTAAACAGGCATGTTCCATGTTGAAAGAGGTTACACGAACTTTTATAGCCAAAGAACAAAGAAAGCCATAGATCAATATATTTAACAAATGCGTTTGTGGGACATAACATAGGTGGGCCATAGCACAGTGGGCCAATCTTTCCTAGAGGTGTCAGATGTTACCTTGTAGCATTGTCTACTTTCAGGTTGGTGGAGGTGATAGGTCTGTTAGCTTAATAGTACATTCAGAAAGCTTTACCTATTAGCTAAGAGAATATGAGGTCAGATGAAAGGTTAAATCTACATGGCCTCTTTTTCTTAAGACCGTAAAATGCCCAAGATAAATTTTGCCTGTTGACCTGTAACATTTCATCTCTCCACAATCAATATGTTTTAATCAGCCAAGGTCATACAGTTTGCAGGATCTTTAATATCTTTTTCCTGTTCTCTTCAGAGAACTTTAGCTTCACTCTAGGAACCATGACTTTGAACCACTTTTACTCTAGACTTCTCCCAGATCAGATAGCAAAATTTTACATGTCTGGTAAGGCAGTACCAAAGTGCTTAGGAATTCCTGATTAGAGATTTAAAGAAAAACCAAGATTTCTGACAAGATATCAAATGTAGTAAAGTTACGTGCAAGATGAGCAATAAAATAATCTTTTAGAGTAACTTTAACGTTAGTTCGAGTACATGGAGGAACTGGGATTGAAACCAGTTGGTTTGGCTCCAAAGGCCAGTCATTCCACTGTCTATCTTCCACTGATAGCTATGTTCAAAATTCCCCAAATTCATGTTTTGGAACTTAATCATCATTGTGATAGAACTAAGAGGTAGAGCTCTTTGGGAAGTGCTGGGAGCCATTAGCCAAGTGTATGGTACCTTATGAAAGGGCTGGAAGGAACTGTCTTAGGCCCTGTTTTGCTCTGTGCTTTCTGCCACAAGAGGGCATGATAGTTTCTCCATCTGTAGAATGGAACACAAGGACCTTCACCAGACACCAAACCTCATGATAGCTTCATCTGAAGACTTATAGTTTCCAAAACTGTGAGAAATAATTTTTTTATTCTTTATAAATTAGAGTCTCAGGTATTTTGTTGTAGAAGCCCAAGTGGACTAAGACAGTAATTATTCCTTAAATATAAACACCATTCAGATGTCTGTCCTGGGTCCTCATTTCTCTTTGATCACCATACTCTTTTGGGACAGTCCCATACAGCCCAGCACTTCAGTGACTACATATGTCTGTCACATGTGACAGACACAGATTTTATCCATATTTGGTAGACATAAAAAATGCAACAGTAATTTTACAGTAATTTTCACACCATATCAATTTCTTTAAATTTAATCCCACATCCCAGGTGTTGACCTTACTCCCAATTATCTTCTTATGAGAGTCAAAAATTATTGATTTATACCTCAGAATGTTCACATTTTAGCCCTAAATTATCTCACCCTCAGTCACTGACAGCATTAATTAATATATAAAGTATACTAAGAACTTAATGAAAACTAAAATCCCACTGCATCTGCACCAGTCCACACAATAATACTTACATTCTATTCTGCCTACCACACCCTATATAAGCATCACAACCCACATGTTAATGTAGCTTAAATTTAAAGCAAAGCACTGAAAATGCTTTTAAATCTGTGTCTGTCAGATGTCTTTTCGCTAGTTTAGGCTTAGATATAGCCAGCTACATACTTCACAGCTTCTCATGGATGTCTTCAAAACAACCCCAACTTCATGTATAATAATAAAAACTCAGCATGTAACCCTTTCCAAACCCTTCACTGTATTTACAGCTCTTTCTTTGCTGCTCCATGAGAACCTGGCTTATTAGTATTTCATTTTTCCTCCTTGTCCCGTATCTGCTCTTCAGTGTATGTTTCTCATTCTCATTTTTAAAATTTTTGCAGTTTCTAGTGTTTGTATCTTTTGGAAACTACTTTATTATGGGAAAAATCTAAATAAGCCACAAAAATAAAGGGTAAGAGCTGAGTACAGTGGCAAGGAGGGTGTGTCCTCATAAATTGCCACGATCTCCCAGTAGGTGGCGCTCACACTGTACTTTTGCCTCTAGTTTTTTTTTAATGCTGAGAAATATTTCACACAACTTTCTCTGTACAGATGATAAATTTAAAGTAATATGCTATTTTGTGTTTTGTGATCTTTCAAATAGTCCTCTAGGCTACTAATACTATACCTAATGATTTGTGTTCTTATTGTATAAAGGAAGTTAGAGTTTGGGGCAAAGTTGATAGAAAGAACACAATTTATTATGGGGAGAATGTGTAATATGGGGTGAGAGGAAGCAAAGCCCTGGATACCAAAGATCTCAAACAAATAGAATTTAATAAATTTGTATCATCCTGTGGGAAACCAGCAACCTGGAAAGCAGAAAGGAAAACCCAGATATGGGCAGAGCGAGCTAACTAAACCCATATCAAGTGTTATCTGGAAAATAAAGGGGGAGGATCATACATTAAAAACAGACACATAAGGTAGTCTTGGCATCCATTCACAAGATGTGTGATCTTGGGAAAGTGTTTTCTCTTTCTGGGATTTATATTTCTTTTCTTCAGAATGATAACATTGAGCTAAGTGATCTTGAAAATTCCACAATTGCTAAACAGAAGTCTTGAGTAAAAGGTAAAAAGTAATTCCATGCTCAGCAGGTAAAAGATACAGGCCAACAGCTTCTATGGTTTAGGATATATTAACTAACAGATCCTTGCACAGAATTTCTTTCTGGTGGGTGTTAACTGGAGGCCACTGTTATCAATCCTGGCTGTATCTAAGGTTTAATTGGGAAGGCATAGCAATGACAGCCCCACTCTGACCAGCTATGGGAGTCTCGGGACGTGGGGCCCAGATATCTTTGTCAAAAAAGGATCTAGGAAGCTTGAATATACACATGAGATTAAGAACCACAGATGCAGATCATTAGAAAGACTGATGATGCTGAAACCTTTAGTGAGAATAAACAATGTTCTTAGTAGTCGTGAAAGGCTTATGCATATGCCTGGAAAGGAAAAATATGCAAAGGACAAATGAAAGAGTGAAAAAGAGAGCAGAGGGTACAGAGAACAAGTCTGGGGGTGAAATATAAAAGCACACAGTACGGACACTGCCAAATGTAAGTTTTCACCACTTTTGGAAAAACTTTGAAAAATGAAGACATTGCTCTGTTAAGAAAGAAAAGAAAAAGGAAAGAAGAAAGAAAGAAAAAAGAAATTATTTTATTCGCCTTACATTTCATCCTTCAATTCCATTATCTACACTAGGGAAATGTTAAGTGTAAGAAATAACATAATCATGTTTTTATAACTTTAATCATCTTATGTGGAATCCCTCTTTACTTTTCCAGTTGGAAAAGGTTCCATTTCTTAAACTTTTTCAATTTTTTTATTTTTATTAGAGCACTATACCTTTACATGGTTTTCTGGGTTCCTTTTGACATATTATACATAATATAAGGAATTTTATTTCAATCCCCATTCCCTCTCCCCTTATCTCCCCTCTTTTTTCCCCTTTCTCTCTTCTGTGCTCTACTGATCTTCCTTTCATGCCTTTATTCGTTTGTTGTTGATTGGTAATTTCTACAGACAGGTGAAGAAGATATTTCTTTGATACATTTATATATGAATGTAACATGACTTTGTTAAGATTTTTTCCACATTTCTTTCCTTTCTCCTTCCTTTCCATTCTCTTACTTCTACTCCACTGCTCTTCCTTATATCGTTGTGATAGCTAACACCCTCCTACACCGAGAAGGCTCCACTTAAGACATCTCTATGCAGACAGAGTGCTGTGACATCTGCCAGTCTCTTTTTTATTGAATTCTTTGTTGACTTAGGTTGCAGGTTTATGGTTCTCAACTTGTTTTCAGTGTCTCAAATAATCTGATAGTGTGTTAATCAACTCTTTGTTACTGTAACAAAATGACTGAGATAATCAATAAGAGAGGTTTATTTTGGCTCACAGTTTTGGAGATTTCAGTCCATGATCAGTTGGCCCTGTTGCTTTGGGCCTATGACAGCACACCAAGGTGGGAACATGTAGAGCAAAACCATTCACCCAATAGCTAGAAGCCAAAGAGAGGAGGGAAAGGTGTTGGGGTCCCTTTAAAGGCACTTTCCCAGTACCTGAAGTCCTCCCACTAGGACCACATGACTCCAAGAGTACATCACCTCCCAATAATGCCCAGCTGTGGACCAGCCTTTACCACACAAGCCTTTGGTATATATTGAAGATCCAAACTGTAGCAGATAGTATTGTATTAATCTTAATTTCCTGATTGTGATAATAAATGTATTATGGTTATATAAGATGCAAAACCCTGAAGAATTGGGTGAACGGTATATGTAACACACTGTTGTTTTTGCAATAGTTTTAGAAGCATAAAATTATTCCAAATTGAAAAAGCTAGGAGATAAAAATGATAAAATATCAATGAAAATGTATCTGCAAGAGACTTGAAAAATTTCCAATACATTGCTTTTGTGTTATTTTATAAACTGCTAAAATTTGAGTTCAATTTTATAATAGTCTCTTAATGTAAATGATATGGAAGATATAATACAGTATTTTCAAGCACTTTTCTACAAAATTAACTTTTGAAACATGCTTTTGGTTAACTAAGCTCACAAGTTGAGGATAAAGAATATAAAAGTTCAGAAAGAAAACTGGGGAGCTTGGAATATTGTGAAAAAAAGTTTTTGTCTTCTAAAAGTGTTCATGTAAAAATCAGTGAATTGTGTGGCTATGAATAAATGTTTTAAAAGAAAAGATTTTCTTTTAGACAGATAATAAATATTTTATAAAACATTTAAATGTCAATTCAAATACAACTAGGCTGTTTTCAGTTGAACATAGCTGTCCAAATTGTCCTAATTAAAAAAAAAATAGCAGTTAAAACAAGCCAATTTTGCTCTGGTAAGTATTATTTTCAGCCAGAGACATAGTTGAAGTTGTTGATTTTAACAGTGGTTTGAAAATTCTTGCAATTATTTGGTCACTGTAAAGCACTTATAAAAATAAAAGTAGGCACATTTCCTGAGAAAACACATTTGAAAAGTCTATGAAACAAAACATTTTCATTTTCATCTGAGTTAATATTTGGATGCCATAATACATAATTATCTGAGATTTTTAAAAATTATTATTATCAGGTATAAAGTTGTTTTGAAAGGCTTTATAAAATTGATAAAATTGGTTGGCTTTCTTTGACTTCTTTTCTGCAACACAGATTCATTTGTAGACATTGTATACTGTAGCTAGCATCTAATACTTAGCTTTCTATTCTTTCTGCTTTTTCTTTTAATTTTGGAAACCTATAATTAAAGGTCAACTTTGGAAATTTATCAAATAGTTCTATTTATTTCATATGCATGCTTAAATAGGCCTCTTTGTACATGCAGAAGTCCCAAAGATGAATATCTTTTGGTATTTCTGTTTCTCTCATGATTTCTTCCTCATTCATTACTGCTTTAAACAGTTTCATATTGAATATTTTTTTTTCTCTCCTCAGTAGTGAGGATTGAACCTAGGAGCACTTTACTACTGAGTTACATCTCCAGCCCTTTTCAATTTTTAATTTTGAGATATATCTAAGTTGCTGAGGCTGACCTGGAACTTGGGATTCTTCTGCTTCAGCCTACCGAGTTTCGGAGATGACAGGTGTGTGCCATGCCTCGCTCATGTCTGAGTATAAGAGTTTTAGTTCTGTGTTCAATTGATGACCTGTTTCTCTCCTGCCCTTTGGACTTTCCATTCCATGTTCTGCTTTTGCTTTTTGCTTTTATGTAAAATTCTCTAACTTCAATTTATTTCATTGGCTACTTCAGAATTTCTTCAGATTGCCTACCTGTGGTACCCAGCTGACTCCTTGAAAGTCAGGTTGGTCTATCTGAACCATGATAAGGGGAAGATTTTGGAGTAGAGTCCTTATGGAGCCATCTAGGTGGGAGTTTCTAGAGCATAGCAAGGCAGAATATGGAAGGCTCCAAATTCCCTCTGAAGTTTTCCCAGCTGGGCTTTTTGAGGAAAGAGTATCATTGCTGTCAGTGCAAACCACTATCAGCTAGTACTGAAACATTGCCTCTGTGCTTCAGAGGGCTGTCCTTTGACCTTCCTTCATTTCAGACAATCCATTGTTTGAGGAATCTATTCTACACTTAATGTTGCTTATAGATCAGCCAGTTTGTGTTCCTGGGATACATAAGTGCTGAAGGAGGAGCCATTAGATATGAACAATAACAGAGATTCACCCATTCTGTCTCAGAAACAATTGAAATATTCAAAGTATAAAGTAAAAAGTACACTAGATATTTGTTAAAAACAGCAAGGAAGATTTTATTTAGGACTATTGCAAAAAGGGTCAAAGCTATTGCAATAGGGGAGATTGCACTCAACTCAGGGGAAATAAAATGCAAGACAGTTTTTAAGTGCTAAGATAAGCTGGTAGAAAAGCACTAGAGGATGTTAGGAGGGACACTGGTAAATGTGCTTAGGTCTTTCGTGTTTGCTAATTGGTGTTTATTGCAGTTCAACTCCTACCCTCCCATAGAGACTGGGACACCATCTTTCTTGATGGTTACATGGAGAAGATGTACATCTCAAAGGAGCAGAGAAAAAATTTCTAGTGAGGTTTCCTTACATAAAAGCTCTAAGAAAAGGGAAGTCAGTGGCCTTAGCCTGTAGTCAGAAGAAAACCCATCTACAGTTAAGTCAAGATGAGGGAATTGTGAAGGCCATCTTGGTCACAGAGTAGGAGAGTCTCCAGTGAGCCAGGAAAGGAATAAGGAATCTTCTTGCTGTCTGTCTTCTTCTCCCTCCCTAATCCCAAAGGATTCAGAAATTTAAGAAGCGGGAGGGAAAATGAAAACAAAAAAAAAAAAAAAAAAAAAAAAAGAGGGAAGAAGAAAGAACAAATGTTTTATACCTCCTTCCTGTAGTTTTCTATGTATAGCATTGATTGCAACTGTGGGAAGGAATGAAATGCCCTGATATAAAAATCAGGATGGTATTAGATGGAGATGAACACTTTTTAAAGGTTGATGGAGAGCCTAATATTTTCTCAGAATGAACAGGAGAAGCACAAATCCTGGGACTTCTGGAGAGCTTTTACCTGGAGTAGATCAAATGTAAAGTGGGAGATGAAAATAAATTTTCTTTTTTAATTCATCTCATTAGTTGTGGTTATAATTATATAATTATTAACAGCTAATATAATTACAAACTAATAAAACTGTCATGTGAAAATGTGAAACTCTTAAGAGTTTACTATAAAGACTCAATTTACACAAATAAAGTTGTAAATATACTTTAAGAAGAAGAAAAATATTATTGGAAGAGAAAAATCTCAAATTCATGAAGAAATGTTAAGAAATAGGTAACTCAGATAAATAAAATTAAGTATTGATTGCAACTCTCTCTTTGGGGGGAGGGGTTAAGATGGTCTAAGACCATATCATCCATAATTAAATAATTTTTTATTTAGAGAAATGAAAAGAAGTAGAGACAACAATGCCGCATGCTGCTAAGAAATGGCATAAAATAATATTTAAAAATAGTGAAAATAGTGATTTTTCATAAATGTGTATGTCATTTGTGAACACTAGGAGTGCTATTTTGGTACAGCGTAACATATACATAGCTATATGACTAACACATAAAACTCTTTAAAAATGTACATATAAATACATTTTGACAATTTTTTCTTTAAGTCAGATTATGCTTCTGTGTTCTTTCTGTCACTGTGATAAAACACTGGAGAGAAATCAACTTAAAGAAGGGAAAGTTTATTTTGCCTAATGGTTTTAGGTCACAGTCACTTTGCCCTGTTGCTTTCAGGCCTGCGGCAAGGCAGTACATTATGGTGAACACATGTAGCTGAGGAAAACTGCTCATCTTATGGTGGTCATGAAGCAAAGAGAACTGCTTTTATGTCAAGAACCCTCCTTCTATACCCATTAAGCTACAAGTCCATAAATAGCTTAATCCATTAAGCCATCAATGAGATTCAAGCCCTCACCAGATGTGGCCCCTGGACCTTGGACCAGAACTGTGAGCCAAAATAAACTTCCTTTCTTTTAATTTAATCAAGTCTATGGTATTGTGATATTGGCAACAAAAAATGCTCCAATAAACTTGTCTTTAGAATTATCTCTAAATTTTTTGTGTATTTAATCTGTTAAATGAATTTTTGAATTATTTTGTCAGTTTAATGTACCCTGAAAAATATACCATTAGCACTTTTATTAACAGATTAATTATACATTAAAAATTTTATTAAAATTATATTAAATGCCCTTACTAGAAAAAAATATAGGCCCAACTCTCCATCATGTTGGCTTAAGAAATGATTTCCTTAACAAGACTCCGAAAGTACAAGAAGTGAAATCAAGAATCTATAAATGAGATGGTATCAAACTAGAAAACCTTTTTCACTACAAAGGAAATAATCAAGAACTTGAGCAGTGAGCCTACAGAATGGAAGAAAATCTTTACCCCCTGCACCTCAGATACAGCATTAATCTCCAGGATATATAAAAAATTCAAAAAATTTCACACTATAAAAACAAATAACCCAATCATTAAAATGGGCAAAGAAACTGAAGAGACACTTCAAAAATGAAGAAATACGAATAGTCAAAAAATATATGAAAAAATGTTCAACATCTCTAGCAATTAGAGAAATGCAAATCGAAACTACACTGAGATTCCATCTCACTCCAGTCAGAATGGCAGTTATAAAGAATACAAGTAACAACGAGAGATATGAAAAATTGTGCTGTATATGTGTAATAAGAATTGTAATGCATTCTGCTGTCATATATAAATAAACAAAAATAAATAAACAATTAAAAAAATTTAAAAAAAGAATACAAGTAACAATAAATGTTGCCAAGGATGTGGGGAGAAAGATATTCTCATACATTGCCGGTGAGACTGCAAATTGGTACAACCACTCTGGAAAACCATAGGGAGATTGAAAACTTGGAATAGAACCACCATTTGATCCAGTTATCCCACTCCTGGGCCTATACCCAAAGGACTTAAAAGCCGCATACTCCAGTGATGCAATCACATCATTATTTTTAGCAGCTCAATTCACAATAGCCAAGCTATGGAATCAACCTAGGTGTCCTTCAACAGATGAATGGACAAAGAAATGTGATGTATATACACAATAGTATATTACTCAGCCATAAAGGAAAATGAAATTATGGCATTTACCAGTAAATGGGTGGAACTGGAGACTAATATGCTGAATGAAATAAACCAATCCTTCCCAAAACCAACTGCCGAATGTTTTCTCTGATATGTGGAAGCTAACCCACAACCAGGAAGGGTGGAGAGGAGAAGAATAGAAGCCATTGGATTAAACAAAGGGGAATGAGGGAAGGGAGTGGGGCGAGGGGAATAGGAAGAACAGTAGAAGTAATCAGACATAACTTTTCTATATTTATATGTGAATACAAGGCCAGGGTAACGCCACGTCATGTACAACCACAAGAATAGGTTCCTAATTAGAATAAGTTATACTCCATGTATGTATAATATGCCAAAATACATTATACTGTCATGTACATCTAAATAGAACAAATAAAATTATATTAAATGAATATATAACTTTGGAAAAATTTACATAGTTATGTTATTGACTCTACCTAAACAGAAATATTATAAATCTTTTCCATTCACATTTTCTGGACTTTAGTAACAGGTTTGGGTAAGAATTGAGGTTCTAATTACTTTTACCCAATTCTGAAGAGGCTGGCACAGAAGCTTCCTAACAATAGAGGATGCTCAATATTTCCTCCTTCTGCCTAATCCTCACCTCTCCTTCCTATTTATATCTTTCTAGCTTGAAATCAAATTCTTTTTTCTTACAGTCAGCTTATTTGTTTTGGAAGTCATCCAGCCTTTCTGGTCTCCCTTTGTCTACTCTGTTGAAAAGAGAAGGGATATAATTTGCAGTCATTATTCACTAAGGATATGAATGAATTTGTAAGTAGCCTTATTTTTTTACTATGCTATAGAGAGAAATTCATTAAACACAAGAAACATATTGCTTGATCAATGTACTATTTTCCTATGCTCAGTAGATTTGACAATTTCTATAAACTATATCCAGTGAAACAATTAGTTTGGTCAAAATATGGAAGCAATTTGATAACTCTACAATTAACTTTTTTTTTCATTTACTAGTATGATTTTGAAACATTTGCTTTCAGTATTTCTTAAATTAATTGAGCAAGTGTTAGTATTGGCTTATAAAAGTCACTTGCCAGCATTAGGAAAAACAGACCTTAAGATTTTCAAAACAGGATAAAATAGGATAAAACAGGATAAAATTGAACCTTTATGCAAAGGTTCAATTAGAAACACCTATGATCTTCAAACACAGTATGTATTGTCTACTAAGTCACAATTGTCTACCATAAAAAATGTGGGAAGATCTGATGAAATACTTATATTGGTAATATTGTGAAATAACATAAACATAAAAACATTTTCATATTCTGGAAGACAGGATACAAGAATTAAGGATAAAATATTTCTTGTCTCTTGTACAGGCAAATTATTTCAATCTTACTTTCTCTTATTCATGAGCAAATCTCTGAAAACATAGAGGAAAATACATTATATCAAACTTTTTCACTCAGGAACAAAACACAAAGGGTCAGAATGGTCTTTAATTTCTAAATGGTGAAATGCCATTTAATGTTTTGTTTTATATTTTACTAGGCAGATTCTGAACGATAAAGGTTTCTGGGTTTGGGGTCTAAGATTTGGAAAGAACAAACAAACAAACAAAACCTGTCAGAATAAGTGGTCAAATAAGTGAAGGAAAAGTAAAAGGGGAATAATGTAATCAATGAAGCGAAAGAGAAAAATGGATTCATAGACAAGAGGAGAGAGATCATGCATCAAACTGTCCTACACAGAAATGGACCCTATATAACTCTGTCACATGTAAGCAGTGATATGTACTTTTAGAGAGTTCTTTTCCTCCCAGAATTTGTATAAAGGCATATTTTGAGCTTACTTGGATCGAAATGTGGTCAATTGGTGCATTCTGGTGTGTGAGGACAGGCTTTGGATGATGCCAGGGCCCTGCTTCCCCAGAGGTTCTTCTGGTCCTGATCAGATGACTCACACACCAGAAACCCTGACTCATCAATACACATTCTGATATGCAGGAGAGAGGCAGGGAGAAGTTATGTGGAAATGTGATACTTTCTTCATTGCAGAGTGTAGTATTCATTTCTATAATTTACATACAACACAGTTCTCTGGATTTAGTGAGCTCCTCTCATACCTTGACTCTCTTTCCTCCCCAATCCAACTCTGCCCTTTTCTTTTTACACCAACTTCATTTCCAACTAGAGAACAAAGAAGATTTACTGTTGTTTGTTTTTCCTTTTACATATAAGGGGACTAGTTTTTATTCCATTTTATTTGTTCTCATAATTTTCAGGTTTTTAAAACGATGTCAGTTACCCTGCTTCCTTAATGCAAGTGCTAGAGCAAGAGATAAACATGCTCTGCTCTTTTAGGATTTGCAACCTTGAATTATCGGTGAATGCCAGATGGGTGCTGGAGACATTGGTATGCAAGAGCATGTCCTCCGGACTCACTGGGTTTCCAAACTTCCTCCATAGTGTCTAGTCCTGAAACAACAAGCATCCTTTCGCTCTTGAAACTGGTTCAGAACAGAATAGAAAGAACAAGGCCTGCTGGTGGAGGTCTTGGAGGCAAGCGGATCATTTGCTTAACAAAGCAAGGCTACAATCTACCTCTCCAAGGCACTTTCATCTGAAAACTGGGTTTAGAACCAAGTGGAAATAAACTCTTTCCAGTGCAATTCAGCACTTCCTGGTTTCACATGGACACAAAGAATAGAGACCTTTTTTGTGTTTTGCTGCTATTCACTTTTTTCATCAGGTCTGAAACTGGAGGTGTGCTTAAATAATGAAGGCTTGTACACATTTTCTTTTCTCTAACTGGGGATTCAGATTCTGATTTTCCCAGAGCAAGATGAAGCTGCTTTCAACCCTGCTCACTAAAAGCTGGTGAAAAATAATATGAAGGGGGAGTCTTTATAATGAGAAAGGTAACTGGAAGAGTACAGTCTCTGCTATCCTTCTGAATGCCTTTTAATATTTTTGTTTTGGCCTTTAAGAGCTTTGGGTTTCTTTTCTGGAGGCAGAGATAAAGAGAGCTCCTTAGCTGTTCAGATATTGTTAAAAATCATATAATTTGTTCTAATGTGACTTCCAGGAGACCACTTGCTCCCCATGATCTTTCTCATTGTTGCATAACTGATGAGAACTGGGTACCAGTTTATGTCTGTACGCACTAGAATTTAGAATGCAATTGAGTCTTCAGCATAGACTCATCTTCATCTTGGTGGCCTTGTAAAATGGCAAGTGTTTTGGAAATTGAAGCATATAAATACAAACTAAAACTAAAACCAAACCTCAGGTAAGCACTGTTTTCACCTTTGCAAGACCATAACCCTAAAACTCCAATTTCTGATCTGACTCATCATTTCAAATCCTAGATGTTACAACCATAAATACATACTGTTCTTGCTCAAAAGGGAGTCTAGCCACTCTTCCTTCCTCAAACACCTACTCTTAGGCAGAAGATGTCTGCGGTTAAGAAACTAAAAGCAGCCAGCCACTAATGCTGTGGGTCAGCTGGTGCTAGAACACTTTTAAGGCCATCAAATTCTCTTTTCTTTCAATATAGGAGTACATAGAAACTATATTCTCCTATCATTAAAAGGCTTATCTTTTTTTTAAGTCCACAGTTGAAGGAAATATTGCAGGTGGATATTCACTTCCTTTTTGTCACAACCTGATAGAAACAAGAATCTCAAGATTTGGGTCTAAAGCAGAAAGCCATCAGAGATAAAAGCATGGAAAATTTGAAAAAAACATATAAAGAATCCAACTTACTAGTCAGGTAGAAATCTTATTATGTTTTAAGCAGTTCATTTATATAAGATTGTACTAAGTAAATGATATGTTTTCTATATTTTAGGATCTTTATGTTATAGTAATTCAAATAGAACAGAGGAAGTAAAAGGAGTCTCATTTGTTATCAGTTCTGAAAATCACATGAGCAGTAAACTAGAACTGTTTGTTCTTCCTCCTTTGGTTTCCACATCTAATCCCAGCTCCCAGCACGTCCAAACCTTATCTTTGAGCTATGCATAAGATTTATAAGGTTATATTAACCCAGCAATACTGCAAACATAAAAATCATTAACAAAACTCTGATACTAACGTTTTTTAATAGAAGAAAGAGGATAAATAATATTCTATTTGACAATGCCTTCTTTATAAGACTGAAAACCATGTTGATTTTCAAATGCTATAAATGATTAACAATGACCAACTCAAAACTATTTATGGTGGTGAGGTATTCAAGTGAATATCTTCATCAATTTCTTTGGCCCTTTCATGCCCAAGAGAACTTTAATACCTGGAAGAGGCCTGGCCTGAAAAATTTATAACCTAAACCCAAGCTTAACAAAATAAAACAAAATAAAAACCTCACTATTAGTTCAAGCAGGAATCTTATAGGTTTCAGTGGCTCAAGAAATCACAACCCAAGAAATATCTTAGTTCTACTTTGAGGGCTATGCCTTTTATGAGCATCATTGTTAATGATAACTATTTTTTAAAAAGTTACTTTTTGAATAAATAAATACTGAAGTTAAGATTTATTTTTTATGTTTTTATTCCACAGTTTATGTGCTTTATTTGTGGCTGCTACAAAAATACAGTTGATTTTTGTATATTGATTTTTATTCAGTTGCTCCACTAAGTTTTCTTTTTAAAACTAATAATTTATCTGAATATTCTTTGTATTTTCTACATACATAATCATGTGTATCTCTGTGTGTGTAAATAATGAAGATTTTATATTTTCCTCTTCCCCTTCCTTTCTCCCTTATGTCCTTCCTTCCTGTTCTATGACTAGAATCTCCAGTACAATTTGGAAAGACAGTGGAGAGGGAAGATGCTAGTATCTCATTTCTGATGTTAAGAAGCTTTCAACATTTTGCCGTGAAGTATGATTTTTGCTATGATTCCTATTTTATTCTTTATCATATTAAGGAAAATTCGCTTTACCATCTGTTGCTAAGAGTTTTATAACTCATGGATATCTAATTTAATATCTTTTTTTTTCATTCACTGGAATGGTCAGATGAGTTCTTCTTTAGCCTGTGTATTAGAAAGCAATTGTCACTATAGCACTGGGTTATGGTTTGAATACGAGGTGTCCCCCCAAAGCTTCTGTGTTAATGCAGGAACATTCAGAGGTGAAATGATTAAATTATGAAAGATGTAACCAAATTAGTCCATCCTAGTTTGAATGGACTGAGTGGTAACTGTAAGCAGGTGGGGCATGATCAGAGGAGGTGAGTCATGGCGGACATGGTCTGGAAGGGTCTATCTTCCCTGTAGCCCTTTGACCTTGCTCTGTTTCCTGACCACTATGAATGGAGCAGCACTCCTCCTTCATGCTCTTCCTCCGTGATGTGCTGCCTCACCATGGGCCCAGAACCCATGGAGTCAGCTGGCCATGGACTGATCCTCTGAAACCATGAGCTAAAATAAACTTGCTCTCCTCTTAGTCATCCTGTTCAGGTATTTTGGTCATAGTGAGGAAAAGCTGACTAAAACATATTGTACAACAAATTACCTCAAAACTCAATAACTTATAACAGCAATCATCTTTGTCTTGTTTTTTAATGTCTCACTGGATGAAGGAAGTAAGATGGCTAGAACTGGGGCAAGAGGAGAGGAATTCACTCTACAGCAGTGCAGAACCTCAGAGTTCCACAACAAAGGTTGTAGACAGAAGGAGGGTGGTAGATAGGAAGTCCTCTCCTAGGCCACAATTATTCACAGCCCTTCCATGCAAAATACACTCACACCCTTTCTTGGATCTCCAGGCTCCCATAAAACACGCCATGAGGATTAAACTCCAGAGCAGATCAGGATGCTGTTCCTCTTGACCTAGAGACCTATAAGCCAAAAACATCAAATTATCTAATCCATTTAGAGGCAAAATTGAGCCAATAAATGATCTGACTAAAGGGAAAGGAAGACATCTAGCAATTCTGAAATTCCACTGGAAAAATGGAACTTTGCTACCAAGAATGGCTTCTTACCAATTGTTTTCCATGATTCTTGCCTCTACCCTCCTTAACAGGCCAAGAAAACTTCTCATCTGTTCCCCCCAAAGTACTTTTTTCCTAAAGCTTTCTTCAGAAAAGGAAAAAAGTACTTTGGGGGGAACAGATGAGAAGTTTTCTTGGCCTGTTTCCTATCTATAGAAAGTTGGAAGCTAAGAGGTTTTATAAAATCTCAAATAATATCTGTCTTATTTTAGCCCCGCTAGTAACACTTTTACAAATGGAGATCACTCAAAAACTTTGTTGATTTTCTATGTATTCAATTTGACTCCTCCTTTCATTAAAAAACTGACCCTAAAAGACAAGTTTTTGTTTTCTGTAGGGTTGATTATGAATTTTTTGGATCCATCAGATTTCCATGGGATCAAATCCTTTGACTTTCTGGAGGTCTCTATGGAGCTAAAAGCCTCTGTTAGGTGTGACACTCATTTTTTTTTTTTTTTATAGTTTTTTGTGAAGGGCATGACCATTACATCCTGATTTGGTTTTTACAAAATCAGATTTTTTAAGCTTGCTCAAATGGTGCAGTGTCAATTTAATTTTTCCTCAGGCTATATCATTATTTGAGAATCTTTAATTTTCTGGAATGGTTTATACGAGAAGCAATTTTATTTTTCCATTTAGCAAGTTCTTGGCTCTTTATGTACTAATCTGCTGGTAAACTGGCAGTTCTGCTCTGAATTTTTGCTTTGTAGTGTCTTACTAAATGAGGTAAAAATCATCAGCTGAAACTTTGACCATTTTGTCAGGAAAATATCTCTCCTAAGACCACAGATTCATTAGGTAAGTCTTCTATGTTCCCTGCTATGTCCTTGTTGGTGTTTCTGAAGTCAAATCCTGTACTCAACATTTTTTCACCCTGAACACAACATTTAGCCTCAGGTGGATTAGGGATTGCTTCTTGGTTGAATCAGAGGAAATCCAAATCTATTTTTGATAAACCACAATTCAAAATGAGTGTTTCAATTAAAAGAAATATTATTTTTATATATGTGTTATCCTTCCACTCTGTGGAACATAAAAAGAACATATGTCTTTTATAATTATATGGTAATAAAAATAAATTAATGTTCATGAATGAATTATATATATATATATATATATATATATATATATATATATATAGAGAGAGAGAGAGAGAGAGAGAGAGAGAGAGAGAGAGAGAGAGAGAGATCCTAGAGTAACCAAAAATGTTGTAACCTGAGGCAGACAAAATGTGTATAGATGAAACAAAACTGACCTAGAAGAACTGTAGAGCAGATCTTTACAATAGGACTAAACTGTCTGGGCTCTCATATCATCTCTTCTCTACAGGAGCTGCTTCACTTGAACAAGTTCCTTGACCTCCCTTGATCTCATTAATAAAATTAGAGAAATAATAGTACCTCTCTGATCCAGTTGTTAAAGAGTTTAATGAATTAATAAATGTGAAGAGCTTAAACTAGTATTTTGTACACAGTAAACATACAGTAGAAGCTTATTATTTTGTGACTTTATATAAAGCTTTCTACAATTCAAAATAAAAATTTCTGTGATGTGTATCACTTTATGTCTCCATTTTCCTCAGACAGCATTTTTGTAAGCCTGGGAAGGAGAATAAATTGGCAGTCATATGTTCAAAGTTCCTTTCTTGTTTTATTAAACTTTTGTTTGACTCTACAGATATTTGCCCAATTTCTCATAACTTCAGGGAATATTGACTTAGATGAAAATGCACTTTAAAAAAAATAGAGACCTTATAGCAGTAAATTACTATAAACAGGAGTTTATTCTCTAGTATTCAGTAGATGAAATTTTCTATTGCCTGTTCCAGGTATGTCCAACCTGTATATTGTCCACTAACAACTGCTACCAAACCTGAGGTCCCCACTCTGTGTTATCTTCAAGAAATGATTCCTAATTCCTGCAGGTATGTGAGAGTTTCAAGACATGTGCCACCTTTTCCTATAACACACCTCTTGTTTACAGCTGCAAATGAAAGAATCTCCTGACCAAGTGGCTTTAACATTTGTGGTATTTATTGCCCACAAAAATTCTCAGGTGAGGTAGCTTCACTTTTAGCTCAGCAGCCCTCTGCTGTTCTCAACCCCTCCCCCCCTTTTTACCATGTTATTTTGAGTATATCATGGGTCTAAAGACCCTATGGAAAACTTGTGGGTGCCAACCCCCTATCTTCCTTTCTCTACTTCTTCTGACAATTTTACTTGAAGACACTGCACATCCAGTTTGTTTTTAAGAATCCCTATCAACGGAATTCCCATTAGATGTGACTGACACCCAAATGAATTCTGTAAAATACTACTATATTTTTTAGGTCCAAAGATATTCCTTGGAACATTTGGGGGGCATTGATTTCATTGTAAAAGTGATTCTTGCATACAGCTTAAAATTATTAGGAGGGAAGGCCTTAAATTAAAAGTAATTCACTCCAACACTTCTAGTTTCCACTCATTAGAAAGAGAACTTTAGCTAATAGTCTTTTTAATGTCCTATAAAACAACACTGTTTCAGTCATTCTATTTACTGCATTGTTTCCTTCTTAGCCTTTTATTTATTTCTTTTGCATTGCCCACCCCAATTCATTGATATTCTCTTTTATTCTGCGGGAATAAAATAGAAATCACTTTGGGGACCCCACAGGAAAAATTGGCTTTCTTTATCAGGGTGAATATATTCATTTAGGAAAATGTTTTAAATTAGCAAGACTCCCTTTCAAAACACTAAACCATGTGACCATCATAGTTTTAATAATGATAGTCAATAATGGTCCATGTGTGCATTTTTGTAAATATATCACTGTCATTTCACCCTATTACCTTTGATATTAATAACTGTGACATTGAGAAAAACTGCTAGATAGTCAGATTTTCTAAATGATCTACCATCTTCAGTCACAAGTAATATGATATATATATATATATATATATATATATATATATATATATATATTTTTTCAACACAGAATGATGTTTTTTCATTGAGACATATAGGGAATGATGAAATATTTTTTAAATGTTAAGGCCATTGTGGATATGTATGCTGGGTGATTATGGGAAATAAAAACAACCAAAGGTTGTGCATTTGGAGCTTACTGTGATTCTTTATAAAGTAATATTTAAATTAGTAAATAATTAATATTAAAATTTAATATTCTTTAAAGTTGAACTATTTTGGATTTCTTCTAAAGCCATCTATTTCTAAAGAACCATGAGAACTTATAAAATATGGTTTATCTCGGGCAATGTTATGATATCTGTTTAGTCTCTCTAGCCTTATTTTTCCAATAAAATTGTCTCTTTCTCCCAGAGAATATTTAATCCAGTTTTTCAGGGGCTTTTACACTATTTCCCCTTCCCATTAATATAAAATTTCTAATAGTATTTAAAATTTTAAGTTACTTTGTTAGGATCTCATATGTACCTTTCAGTAACTACAATGTATTTCACTTAAATTTAAAGAATGTAAGTCAGTATTTCACAGGTTTGGGATTTTTCTGAACACCTAAATTTCTACATTGGTTGAAAAGAAGAACAACCCTTCTTTTCTGTGATTGTCAAAAGACAATCATAAGTAGCATTTTAATAATGTTCAAGACTGATATATAGGTCCAGAAGATTTGATTAAAGTAGAACAATTTAGTTAATAATTCCAAGGAAATATTCTTAATTTTTTAGTGGCAGGATAGACTTTGTTTTTGAAGAATCTCCCAAGTCTCACTGGGGTTCACTGTTCACATCTACTTTGGAAAGATGGAGTCCCTTCTGCTATTATTTGGGTCTTAAGTTTTTTAAAATGTTATGCTAACGACTTGGTGGTAATGCTGCATTCCAGGAAAAAAAATGGCAAAGCACAGTACTGTGATAACTTCCAATGCTGGCTCCCTGATGTACTGTTTTTGCAATTATTTTATAAAATAAAATAATTAAAGATTTAATTTACAAATAAGAGGCCATAGAAAATATTGCTGTGAAATCAGAAACATAATGATGTGGTATCTTAGCTTTTATAGGGAGGATTGTCCCTGCTGCTATGTAGCTGTTCTTGGGTTAGGATACAGTAGGTATTTCTTTAGGAAATACCTAAAGAACTCCACTGGGAAAATTCATGGTTCTCTCAAGAGCTTCTTAAGGTACTTGAACTATCTGGGAAGCTGACTTAGGGGGGAAGCATTTTCTTATTGTCCATCCAAAGTCTACCTCATAAATCTTTCAATATATACCTTTGCAACTATCTTTTCTGCGAATTTAACTTCCTACTTCAGAACTCCTGTTATTGCATATAACCAATCAATTGAGTATCAGAAGTTACTTAAAAGGAGAGCAGATCATATAAAAGGGAGTTAGAGAGTTAGATTGCTGTTTGACCTGACTCCACTTTTAACATTTGGCTAGAGATGATTCCTCTGTATGTTGTGCTTTAGATAGTGTTAAGAGATTTCTATGTGAGAACTTTGTTTTGGTCAGTTTTTTTTTCCTGCTGTGACTAAAAGACCTGACCAGACTATTGCAGAGGAGAAAAGTTTATTTGGGGGCTCATGGTTTCAGGGGTCTCAGTTCATAGACAGCTGGCTTCATTCCTCAGAGCTCCAGGTGAGGCAGAACATGGTGGGGTATTGCAGAGGGAAGCAGCTCTCACAATGATTAGGAAGCAGAGAGAGAAAGAAATTCTACTGCCATATACAAAATATATACCCCAAAGGCACACCCCCTTGACCCACCTCCTCCAGCCACACACTACCTGTCTTCAGTTATTGCTCAATTCTGGTCAGGGCATTAATTTACTGATTGGGTTAATGCTCTCATAATCCAACATTTGTCCTCTGAATTTCTTGCATTGTCCTACACATGTGCTGTTGGGGGACACCTCGCATCCAAACTATAACAAACTTCCTGTATCCTGTCTTTGCCAGCTCACCTTTTGATCACATCTCTGTATTTGGTAAAGTGGATATTGAGCTTCTAAATACAAGCAGTCTGAGATTCACTACTCTTTTAAATTATAAAAAAGTCATTAAGAAAGTGTGGTTTTGTTGACCACCTTTTGCTTTCTTTATTCAGAAGCTTCCTTTATTTGTTTTTTGAAAGTTCAGAGATTTACCATATAACTCTTGCCCCACACATATATTACCTCCCCATTATCCACATCCTCCATCAGAGAAGTACATTTGCTAAAACTGATGAACTTATATTGATACATCATATTGTCAAACATTGATGCAACACCCAAGGTCCACAGTTTGCTTTAGAATTTGCTGCTGTTGTAAGTTCTATGCACTTGGACCAATATATGATGACTTAGTATCAAACAGAGAAATTTCACTCCTAAAAATCCTCTGCTCTGCCTATCCCTACCTCCAACCCCAACTGTCGGAAACCATGGTTCTTTTTATTGTTTCCATGATTTTTATGAATGTCATATATTGGACTCATACAGACTTTTCAGATTATCTTCTTTACTTAGTAATGTACATTTAAAGTTTCTCCATGGCTTTATAGCTGATTTCTTTTTTAACACTGAATAATATTCCATTTTCTTATACTATAATTTCTGAAACCATTCATCCACTGAAGGATTTCTTAGCTGTTAAAAGTTTTGGCAATTGTGAACAAAGCTCCTATAAGCAACTGGGTGGATGATTTTGTATACATTTTTGTATGTAAGTTTTGTATGTAATTTTTCAACACCATTGGGTAAAATAGTAAGAGTATATTTAGTTTTGTAAGGAACTGCTAAACTGCCTTGCAAGTGGCTATGCTTTTGCATTCACACCAGCGATGAATGAGAGTTCTGTTGTGTCACACCTCTTCAGCATTTAGAGCTTTAATTGTTCTAGATTTTGGCTATTCTCATAGGTGTGCAGTTATATATCATTGCTGTTTTTGTTTGCAGTTCCCTATTACATATGATGTGTGGAATGTCTTTTTTTCATGCTAATTTTCCATGCATTTTTTTTGGTAAATTTTTTTAAAGGTCTTTGGCCCATTTTTTAATCCAGATGTTTATTTTCTTTTTATTTTTTAAAATAAGGTGTATCTTTGCAAATATTTTATCCTGTTTTTTCCCCCTAGTGGTTTGTTTTCTCCTTCTCTTGGCATTGTCTTTCATACAGAATTTTTAAAAGGTTTTTAATTCAAGTGTAGCTTATTGATTATTTTCTCCATGGAGCTTGCCCTGCATGGTGCATCTAAAAGTCTTTGCCCTACTCAAGGTTATCTATGTCTTCTGCTATGTTATGTTCTACAAAAATTATAGTTATGCATTTTATATCTAGGTCTAGGGTCTATTTTGAGTTAATTTTGTGAAGAATGTAAGGACTGTATCTAGAATACTTTTTGCTTATAAATGTCCAGTCAGTCTAGCACCATTTTTCAACAGGGCTATCTTTGCTTCATGGCATTGCCTTTGTTCCTCTGTCAAAGATTAGCTGAATGTATTTATGTGGGTCTATTCCTGGGCTGTCTATTCATTTCCTTTGATCTACTTGTCTATTCTTTCACCAAAACTACCCTGCATGGTTAATATAGCTTTATGGTAAGTCTTGAAGTCAGGTAGCACTTCATTTATTTTTAGAATAATAATCCCTCAATTGCAAAACCAAATTCATTGCAGTGAAGACAGTTTCAGTGTGTATTCCTATTGCTAAATCATTTTTTGAATTGAAGTAATAAAAGTACTTAACATACTGATTTACAAAAATAAACAGAAGAAGAAAAAAGGAATGAAGAAAAAAGAAGAGAGGAAACTCCAATGCAAACTTTTTTTTTCAGTTTACTATATTACAGCAAATGTGACTGAAAATTATCAATTTTGGTATTTTAATCCAATCATCATGTTTGGTTTGGGAAAGAGATGTGGCCTCATTGAAGGCAAAGAAAGATAACAGTTAACTAGAATGTAGACTTGCAGGGTATTTTTGGTTTTAACCTTTGCTGAAGGAAGACAAAGCCAGATTTCTCTGTCCTCTGGGACACCTCAGTCAGCAATGCTGTGTGCATTAAGACTATCAAGTTATCCATGGAGTGAATATTCTCCCTCCCAGGTGAAGATTTGCAACTGATTCAAACAAATATTGCATTAATAAAAGCTGCTATGTGGATGCCTTGGAGGCAGGAGCTTCTCTGATGGTACCAGTAGAGGCCCCAGCCCTCCTGCCCTGTTGTGCCCCCAGGGAGCATTTCACTTTTCAGCTGGCTAAGTATGTATAACCAGAAATAAAAATCTGCTCAAATTACATCAATCAAGGTTTTGAGGGGGTCAAAAATACAGGTGCTTTTATGAGACCCAGCTTTTAAGTTCAGCTGTGCCTCGGGAAAAAAATAGTCAAATATCTATCTGTCTCTGTCTGTCTCTCTCACATACTAACACATACATACACATGTCCTTCATCTCAGATGTAAATGTGTTTCATTCCTTTCTATTTATAGAGTGACTCCACACACTCAATCCTCGAGTCCATCTGGTCTTTTAGTTCAAATTTTCATAAGGGCTAATGCTATCTCTGTGTCCTATTTTTAGATTCCAAGAAAACAGAATAAGTCTGGTCCTAGGTCTGACATTCACACTGAATCCAGAGCCCCTGAGTTCATAGCAAGAAAACCAGCCTGAGATCTGGCACCAACTACTAGCTCAGAGTGTTGGACATGTCACGTCCCCTCTCTGGGCTGCAATTTGGGGACTGAGGGATGGGGAGGGAAAGCAAAATTAGGGGTAAAGTTGGAACCAGGTTTGGAGCTTCATTTTTAGCATCACCTTCAGAGACTATACCAGACACACAAGAGAAATAATTTAATTTTCTT
Source organism: Marmota flaviventris (assembly GCF_047511675.1). Taxonomy (NCBI): domain Eukaryota; kingdom Metazoa; phylum Chordata; class Mammalia; order Rodentia; family Sciuridae; genus Marmota; species Marmota flaviventris. Next base: position 50,861,306 of record NC_092498.1, read on the forward strand.
CATGTGTATTGCCTTCCCACTCTTTGCCCTTTCCTATTGCACACAATTTGTTTCTTCTTCTTCTTTCCTTTGTCTGCCCTTTAAAAAACAGTCTGAGGAGTGCCAAAGATAGAATCTGGTGCATGCATCAGAGGCGGAAAGGAAAGGCTGAAGGGCAGAAGAAGAGGTTATGAGGTCAGCCCAAGTCTGGAAGTCTGACTCACTGTACACAGACAGTCAGACTCACTGTTCTTTTCTATATTAACTATTATTAGGCTTACAGAAATTGACAATTGCTAGTTTTGACTAACTCTGCCTTATTATTGTTGTGAAAAACACAATAATTTCTAAATTGTGAAAATGAAAGTTTCTAAACAAACCAATCTAAATTATTAGTCAAAATGAACAATTAAATAAGCAACTCCTACTTGAAAAAAAAAAAAAAGGAAACCACCAGGTCTGGTAATGCATGCCCGTAATCATAGCACTTATGGAGTTTCAGCAACTTAACAAGGCCCTGAGCAATTTAGTGAAACCCTGTCTCAGAATAAAAAATAAATAAAAAGGGATGGGGATGTGGCTCTGTGGTAAAGTGGCCCTGGTACCAAAAAAAAAAAAAAAAACAAAAACGTAATCCAAGCTGATATTACAGTATTTTTGACTGGATGCTGCTAATGTCAAGAAAAATAATTTAAATCATTAAGAACTAAAGGAGCTGGGCAAGGTGGCACATGCCTGTAATCCCAGCAACTCAGAAAACTGAGGCAAGAGGACTGTGAGTTTAAAACCAGCCTCAGCAATGGTGAGGCACTAAGTAACTCAGTGAGATCCTATCTCTAAAAAAAAAAAAAAAAAAATAGGGCTGGGGATGTGGCTCAGTGGTTGAGTGCCCTTGAGTTCAATGGCTGGGATACCTCCACCCCTGCCAAAAAAAAAAAAAAGGGAATCATATATTCTGAAGAAGCAATCCATATGTATGCTTTTTGATACCCTTGTTTAAAAAAGTCCATCTTGCTTTTTTATGATGATGCCTTTATACTTGTTGCCCGGGACAGAATCAATCTCAAAGGTCCAAACTTTGAAGGTAGAAGATATCCCAGAAGCAAAACTTGCCCAAGAGCCAGGGAGTAGCATAATCATTTGCATGTGTGTCTTGGCTCTTGAATGTCTCAGTCCATGAATTTTAGGCCCTTTATCAATCTGTTTCATGGCTATCTTTTCAGAATTATTCCTCTACTTGTGTTCAACTCTATCCAAATGAACTTTTTATTTACTTGTTGTCCTGCTTGTATGTCCAGTTAAAAGTTGCTGAGGGGAAGAAAATTAAATGGTAGAGACAGACTAAGGAGGAACACAGTCCTTGTCAGCCAACACAGTCAAGGCTAAAGGAACTCAGTAGAAATTCCTTTGTTTAAGTTCCAGTGCCTTAGGCTTGATATGTCCTCTTGAGACTTTCTGGATCTGCTCTGTACCTGGTTCTGGCTCATTTCAGATGGACCCTGCTTGGTTACACCTGTGCTCGCCCCACCCTTCCTCTTACTGTTTGAGGCTCTTTTTCAATTGCCTACTTGCTGCTGAATAGCAATGTAGCCCAGTTCTCTCCCTCCTTGCATATTATAGGCCTAGGTGTGATGAGTTTGAGTCTAAAGTTGACAGAAACTTCCTGTATTTGTAAATGTATGTTTTCTTTCCTATATTTGTTTTTAAATTCATTTATTTTAGATTTTACTTGTGCTTTTGACTTTAGCCTACCCAATAGTTAATACTAATTTTTTTTTAAAACAGAAATGGTGGATCAACTAATTTTGTCCTATTTAAGTTTACATTCTTGAAATGTAGAGGATAATGGCACATATGTGACAGAACAGAAATGTGACCTACTGAGACTGTTCCTTCTAAAAAATGTTCTGTGGAATCCAATGACATTACATAAGCACTTTTGTGTCAGTACTCATCAGAATAAAATATCAATCCTACCTCTTTCAAACTCATCATCATTTTTATTTATTGTTCCATTAATGCTCAAGGACTAGTTTCTTTTCAATATGTTCTTATTATAGATTAATATGAATAATTATAAATTGAATTATATGATAATGAGACTGCATACTTTTCATTCTATCAAATCTATTAGATATTTATATTTATATAGTAGCATTTATACTGTAGTGTTTTATGTCTAGTGCTAACATTCAAAGTGTAGAATGCAAAGTAATTATGTAGGTGTTTCATTTTTAAAGTGGTGTATACTTAATAATAAGTAGCATTGTATAGTGCTTCTTTCTAAGCAGAAACCAGAGAAAACGGGGTAACATCTTGTTTTTGTTATTGTATTCATCCATGTGGACTATAAATTCAGTTTCAGTGTTTTGTGTTTCTTCATTTTTTAAAACAAAGATAAGTACCCTAGCAATCTTGCCAAAGAACTGAAGCGAGTTGCTTACTGACAGACTGCATTTCAGAAAATACAATTTATTATGCTGTCTGGTCTGCCCACATCCAGATCATTCACAACTTTGTCCAACAGTTAGAAGGAATTAAACTTTTCTATGGCCACAATGCAAATTGCTTCTTTGTAACACTAGAGGGTGGTATTTATAAAGCCACTTAGGACTATACTAGATCGTGACTTAAATTTATCCTGTGAGATTATTTATTCAAATTGTCTTTGAATGAAGACAATGCAAATAAATGATATTTTAATTGCTTATGTGAATAAAGATGATAAACTATAATACAAGTACAATTAATCTGACTTTTAAAAAGGTGATTCTACTTTTCTTCAGGATAGGAATAATCTTCTTTATTTCAGTTATTTACAGTAAGAATGAAATTTCAGCGCTAATGATAAATAATATTTCAAAATGGTAAATGTGGTTATTCACTGTAAGTTGCTTATTGTTTAATACATTAAAGGAGGTCAAAGAAGGGGTAGGAAGACAGCTGTGATGTCTTGAGTTTCATATCCCTCATGTGTCAAATGAAGAAATTAGACTAGTATATCATCCTGAAAGCCCTGCCTGGGTGTTATTTCTATTTGAGGATGGGGGAAGGTGGTCCTGCTTGAGGGCATCCACATTGGCTCCAATTCGTGAATTGCAAGATGTCCTATGGCAGAGCCTAAGCTAAAGAAGCTTAACTTTGGAAACCTTAGCCCCAAACAGAGTGCCTTTTGGGTTTCCTTTGCTTGGAACTTGATGGGATGGACTTTGGCTTATAGCAAGGCAAGTTTGTTCTTCGCTAGAGAACTTTGGACATATCTGCTTCCAGTTGTGCAGCAGCAGCAGGAGAATCATCCAGATTATTAAATAAATAATAGATTTCCTAAGGGGGCTGTGTCTGCTCTTTCCACTATCCTGGAAGAATTGAGCATGTAGAATTATGTATTGAATAACACCAGAAAAAAATGAGTTAAGGAACTCCCAATCATGGAATACAGGCCAATGGCTTCATATGCGAAATGCTGAAACATACTTAATGATCTTGCTTTTTAACCTTTACAAATAATTTAAAAGGTATTGACTAAGTAAAACAGGGTTTTTATGTTTTTTTTTTTAACTAAAGATATGGATTTCAGATTTTGTTAGCACAGAAAAAAGTATTGTAAAACCATTCTTGATTGTAGTTCTTTTCCCCTGGCATTCAAGCTTTCTTGAACAGTTTTCACTCAATATTGTAAACAATTTTACAGGGCTGCTACTGGAAAGAAGCACAAAGTGACTACAGAGTGTTTTGTGAGCATGGATGCCATTCCAAGGATAAATGAAAATCAATAACAGAAAAAAATATAGATTATACTACAAGTTCGTTATTTTAATAATTCAATAAAATCATAACAAATAAGCAAATATTTTACCCTTGAAATTTGTTGATGGTCAAATAATAGCGACACTAGGAATGGATGATTTTTGAATTCATAAATTATTCGTCTGCTTAAGTCTATGATTCATGAAACTACATGTTTAAGTCATGCTTCCAAGTTCACTCTTGGTGTTTTGTGAAAAGAACCATTCCTTCTGTCTGCCAAACTTAAATGGAAAATATTTGTTTTATTCAAACACATTTTTCATTATTAATGATCTCAGTTTGGCAGGGGTGAAAGTACAGATTGTTAGTTAAATACACATTTAAATATGTATAGTTAGTTATTTGGGTTGAGTTCCTTATTATTATGTAAGCAGAAATGACCACCACTGGATTCTAGTTCCATAAAACTGCATTTTTCTTAATCATAATGTTTTTTGAATTTGTCTCATGTGATTGCTTTATATGATGATCATAGTTGCTCTGCAGTGATTAGCAATGATTACATAGCATGGCCTATGTAAGTCACAGACCCTGTGTTATCCATTCAATAGAGGGTCAGGCTTGCACACTGCTTCTTCATTACTGTAAAATGAATCAGTGGTTGTATTACTCTCTGTTATGGACTGAAAGGTCCCCCCCCACCAATTTATATCTTAAAGTCTTAACCCTCAATGTGATGGTGCAAGAGCTCCTATCTCTGCACATGCAGAGAATATGTTATCTGAAAACACAGTGGGAAAATGGCTGTCTATAGCCATAAGAAACTTTACCAGAAATCAAATTTTCTAGTGCTTTACACTTAGACTTCTAGACTCCAGGCTGCAAGGAAATATTTTTCTGCTACACCACCCAGTCTGGTGGTGTATCATAGCAGCCCTAGCTGTGACATTAAAACAAGCTCACACTTCATGATCGCCTAGGATTGTCCACATTACCTGGCAGATGACAAACTTCAGATTTTTGCTAAATAAATTAAAAAAAAATCTTCCTTCTGCTAGTGCTATGACTATTGTGTTCAGTAGACACTTTCTGCTCCCACAGAAATTCCTGTTCCTCATGCTCCCCACTGGCACCAATCAAAGGTTGCTAGATTCTTCATTGACCTGAAACTTCAGGTGCCAAATTGACAAGTACCATCCACTATATGCTAAACTTCAAGTTGAATTAGCATCAATACAACAGATGAAATTTAACTACTTCTATCAGTAGGAGATTTCTTCTCAATTAAGAGATGATTTTGATGGTATTGACCACAGGAACACAACTATTATATGAGTTCAAATGTTTCTTCTGCACAACAGTATATCCATTTGCTAGAATTTCCATAACAAATATCACAAAGTGGGCAACTTCAACAATAGAAACTTTTCACAATTCTTTAGGCTAAAAGTTTGAGATCAATGTGTTTGAAGGGTTGATTTCATTCTGATGTTTATCTTGTTGCCATGTAAATGCCTGTATTCTATTGTCTTCGTGTGGTGTTTCCTTGATGAGTGTTGTCTGTATCCTAATCTTTCCTTCTCATGATACCATTCATATGTGATTAGGACCATCCATGTTTCTTGGGAGTTGAACTCAGGGCTTGCTGGATGTGAAGCAAATGCTTCAGCCCTTGGCCCTGTCCATATGACCTTACTTTACCTGGTTACTTCTTTAAAGGCCCTCCAAATATAATTACATTCTGAGGTATCAGAAGTAGGATTTCACCATATGAATTTTGGGGAACACAATTCAGGCATAAAAAATGGTAAAAACTCTAACAATTTTACAAAATAATTTGTTAACCTCTTTTTATAATATTCTCCAAGATTTGGGCTATTGAATAATTTGGGGGAAATGCTGTTTGTATTTTCAAAGCAAAATTTTTAATGCGATTCACCTTACCTAGGAGAAATACATGCTCAGAACTGATCAATTTTGTTTCACAAACAGATCCTGTTTGCTGAATCTGCACTCCTTCTCACTTTCATGACTAACAAAGCTCATAGAAGAAATGAGAGGAGAGTTTTAAATATTCCAGTCTTCTAGGACAAACTATTCCCCAGAAACCTGAGTGAGTGGCACATCTTAGCAGAATTAGCAGTGAACAGAGCTCCCAAGGAACTGAGAGAAAGGAGAGTGGAATTTGCCTCATTAGTTTACTATACAGATTATTTCTTCATTTAAAAAGAGGTCAAAGTCAGTCCCATTTTTTTTTCTTTTTTTGGTTTCACAAAAGCTCATTCTTTTCTTCAGTACTCTTCTTTGATTTTTCTTTCTTTCTTTTCTTTTCTTTGTTTTTTAAACAATATTCTTGGCAGGATTTCCTAGAGCTGCTCTTAACATTCTCTCATTGTCTTAATAACTAGCTTTGGAATTTTCCATAATAAATGCTTTTCACAATTGGTAATTATAAACACCATCTGCCTGTTTTATTTAATTCTTCTAAAGGCTTCATCAAATTCAAAAAGTTACTTTTAAGAAAAAAGTTAAAACTGGAATTTATACTTGTTAAAGAAAGACAATGTTTTCTAGAATCCAGGTTTTACAGACAAACTTCTTATGTTCAAAATCCAGCTATCCAATTAATAAATAGCATGTCCTGGAAAAGTTTAACTTCTCTGTACCCCAGCTTCCTTATCTGTAAAATGGAGATAAAATGAGACGTTATTAATATGAAAGGAAATGGTTTATTTAAAAGGGCTTATTTGGACCATGCTTGGACCACAGAAATATTCAATGAGCGGTAGCTATCATTCTTGTTATTTTTATTTACATGGAATAGTTTGGGATGTTTCCTGAACAGTTCAGGAATTCCATGTTCTTGCTCTTCACTATCAGAAGCAGCCACCAGGGGAGCTCATGGGTGCCAGGATGACCCAACCTCTGTAGGTGCAAACCTCTGAAGGTGAACTGTGACTTTGCCTTGATCAATCTCATCTCCTTTAACTGGAGACAGGACCTAAGTGGGTATAGGAAGAGCTTTCAGATAGTTCCTTCTCCTCAACTCCACTTTTTTCCCTGGTAGTAAAGATGCTGAATTTGTGGGTTTTGTTTTCTCTTTATGTCCACAGGTTTCTTTGCACAGCCTTGGGGAGACATTAAGATTTTTTTTTTTTTTTTTTTAGTTCACATCTCCTTGTCTCCTTTGGCACTTCCGATCATAGTTCTATTCACCACCAGGATATCCCTCTCATGACCTGTCTGTGCTCAGATACATTCTGGGAGAATCTTTTGGGGCTGTTTTCCTCAAAGATCACTAGAAACCATAGCAAACTTTAAACTGAAAGACCAAAGTGATGATGAAATGAGAAAATCAAAACAGGGAAAATCTAGGGGAGGAGGACCAGCCTTGGGAAGATAAGTTAATATGTCAAGGAGAATCTAAGGAGCTAGAGATTTTGGAGGAATTCTTCTTGACAGCAGACTTTGGGATAAGTCAGAACAATTTGAGCCATTAGGCATGTTTGTCATCTTTGCTGATCTTCAGTTTTCTGACACACACACATACACACACAGACACACACATACATATATATATCTTCATCTGGACTCTAACACAGTGTAAACATTCAATAAATATATGGTAAACAAAAAAGAAAGAAAAGTGGCACATCACTACTCAAAATGACTAGCTTGACCTGTTTCTGTTATTTCTCTATTTGTGCTAAATAACACCCACCAAGGACATTTGTGCAAATGTCCAAAGGAATGTAGGTTGTCTCCTAATAGTGACTACTTCTATTTGAGGGGCAGGCTGTAGGGTGAAGGGAGGAAACAAGTCGAAGAGGTTGATGTTTAACATGCTGAAGGCTTGGTGTTCATGGGAAAGGGTTATAGTATTCTGCATTTATTTTCTACTTCCTAGGAAAACATTCATTTTGTGAAGAAACTTTGGAAGATTGTATCACTAAGATTCAGTTCATCCAAGAGAATTCTATGAATTATAACTAACTATGCTAGCCAGGGTTCTTTAGAGAAACAACCAATAGGATATGTATGCAAAGAGATTTATAACCAGGAATTGGCTCCTGTGGTTATGGAGGCTGAGAAGTTGCACAATCTGCCACCCCCGAGCTAAAGACCCAGGGAAGTTGGTGATTTAATTCGGTCCAAATCCAAAGGCCTGAGGACAGGGAGAGACCATGGTATAAATCTGAGTCCATGGTCAGGGGAAGATCAATGTCCTCACATAAGCAGTCGGAGAGAAAAAGGGGCAAATTCTCCCTTTCTCAACCTTTTGTTCTATTTAGGCTCTTAATGAATGGATAAGCTGATATCCATCCCACATTGGAGAAGACCATCTGCCTTAAACCCACCAATTTGAATGCTAATCTCAAAAATCTCATGGATACATCCAGAAATAATGATTGTCTAAATATCTGGGCAATGCACAACCCAGTCAAGTTGGCACATAAAATTAAACATCATGAATACTACATCAGAAACATCTGACTTAGTTGTTTGATTTGAAGCCTTATTAAAGACCATGATTAAGGTGGACCTTATTTCAAGGCAGATGTTTTCTTTGATGTTATTTTCCATTGCTCTAACTGGTTGCTTACTTTCCTGAATAACCAGCTCTATTTATAAATTCTTATACACTATAGGCTGTGAGCATTTTAAGCATTTTTGTCTCCATTCCCCCATAACTATGTTTCCTTTGTTGTTTGTCAGTATGAGTTCAGTGTCCCTGTAGCACCTGGGACTGTTGATAATAAAGTCTTGCTTCTCTGCTTGTCCCGAACTTTAACACTAAAGCATCAGAAATCTTCATGTGCAATATGGGAGAGGGGAAGAAGAAGCTAAGGTGGGAAAAGAAAATAATCTGATTATTCCCACTGTTTTCGACTCCTCTAAGATTTTGCAGCAAAGTTAAGGCTTTTAAAATTACATGGTCCTGGGTATTGACATTGTTAAGTTAGTCTCTGTTTTATTGTATGGAATAACTGGGTACAATTTGTTTTACCTACCAGATAAGTCACGGGACCTGCCTAAATTTCCCTCTAGAGATGTAAGAGAAGAAAGGATTTTGCTAATCAATGTCTATATCATCTTCCCAAATAATATCAAAGGACTTTGGGAAATTGACTTTCCCTGTGGTTAAAACCTTTGTTTTGAATACTAGCTCCCTTTTAGTTAGCTGGAGTTATACTAACGAGCTAAATAATGGGCTATGAGAAGAAGCCGTGACATATCCTTCTGTGTGTCTCCCCAGGTACTTTATTCCCACCCATAGCATCTTAATAGGCTATATCTTTCTGGTGGACAGATGTGTGAAGATACGTCCCCATTATTCTGGGTCTCAGAGTGACTAGGTGGAGCAGAATATCCTAGTGACTGTTGCTTGTTTTGTAGTTCAAATAAGAAACAAACCTTGTTTTGCTAAGCCACTGAGATTTGGGGATGAATACATTAGTATAAAAATAAATCTATTGTAAACAATAAAAATCACAAACTTAGCATTTTTGTGCTCTTCACCTTATCTTGCACCTCAGACCTTCCATCTAGAGTTACTTTCTTTTGTTCTAAAGTATATCTATTATCTTTAATTATGCATGATAGTTACTATTGGTAGTAACCTCTTAGTTTTCAGTTGTTTGAAAATACCACCAAATTTTTGCTGGGTGCATAAGTCCAGGTTGACAATTCCTTCCTCTTGCATGTGGAAAATGATTCTGTAGTCTTGGGGCTTTCTTTCCCAATGGTGAGAAGTCAATTGATTGTCATTCCTTTAAAGTTAATTTGAATTTTCTGGATAAAAAAGTATTTGCTCTCATGTATTTGTATATATTCACTCTATTTGCTTTCTGACCTTATTTTGGTTTTGTTCAGCCTGACTTGGGTATTTCTAGGGGCAGATTTTCTTTTGCTTATTTTATTCGAATCTTTCAGTTGGAACATTTAATTATTTCTGGAAAATTAACATTTTATCTTGGTTCATTCTCATAGTTATTACCTCTTCAAATATTTTATCTATTTCATTTTTTCTTCTCCTGGTACTCCAATTGGATGTATATATTACAGTTTCTTACTTCATTCATTTACTTATTGATTCTAGTCAATGAATGATGAGCACTAAGTATTTGTGTTCAACCTATCGTATGTGTTTTTAATTCTGTTTCTCACATTTTATGGTTTTTTAAAAAATATTTACTTTTTAGTTATAGGTGGACACAATATCTTTATTTTATTTTTATGTGGTGCTGAGGATCGAAATCAGTGCCTCACCCATAGTAGGCACTCTATAGTAGGCACACAAGCGCTCTACCTCTGGGCCAAAGCCTCAGCCCACATTTTACAGTTCTTGGCCACATATTTGATTCCTCTTCAAATATTCTTCATAATTCTTTGAAGTTTATTTTTCTTTTCACTTATTTTCAATTGTCTAAAAATTTCTTTCAGCATATCAGATACTATTTTGCATCTGTTTTAGATAGTACCAGTATTCGAAACCACCCCTGTCTGTTCCTGCTGGCTCTTTCTTAAGATAACTTATTGTTAACATCTAGGAGTGCTGTGTTCATTGTCTCCATGCAGCAAAGAATTTGAAGAACAGGATAAAGAGATAGCAAGCAAGCAGCAGGTTTATTGCACAGTGACAGAGAGACTTCTATGAAGAGAAGGGGCCTCAGAGCTGGGAATCCAGTGGGAGAGTTTTGGCTTGTTCTTTTTATGGTTTCTGGAATTTCCTTCTTTCCTCATCTCCTCCCCCTTTCCATGCTCTCCTCATTATTATTGATGGAGGCTTCTTGTGTCCATGCTTTTGTTTTGGTGTTTCTATTGGATCCCCTGCTTAAGAGCACAAGTAGTATCTGTCTGATTGGTCCCCTGCTTTGTGTCCATGAGGACTTTTGTCAACCAGGAAGTTGAGCTTATTAAGAGACCCTCTCCATGCTCCTTTGTTCTGGCTTTCCCCCATCCTCCTCATTTGCCATCTTGTCCTGGTTGCCCAGGTCCTTTTACATTGCCCTCATTATTTCCTTACACATTGGTGAAATTTGAAGGTGAGTATAAACTTTGCTGATATTTACCTATAGAAATCCTATTTGAATAAAATGGAGGGTGTTTTCATCCTGATAATATTTGTGTTTATTTTGCTAGAGCCAGGGAACACCCCCATCTGAAGCCTCTCCATCCTCTTCCAACATCACTCTTGGAGTTTTAGAGCTGATGTTTTCTTTTATTTTTGCCATGCTTGGGGTTGAGCCCAGGACATTGTGCATGCTAGGCAAGCACTCTGCCACTGAGCTAAACCTGCAGTCATGATTTGATGTTTTCAACTAATCAGCATTTACCTCCAAGCTCTCTACTCCTCACATGTTCTCAAAGCTTACCTCTGTGGTTTTAGTTCATAGATTGTGTTCATTCGATTGACATTTAGGATATTTCCTTACTACTTATAAAAAATAAAAATTGTGTTATATTCTAGAACTCACTATTTTATAAAAAGAGATTCTATAGAAATGTCTGTTTTTTCATACTGTTTGAAGTACTTCTAGTTATTTTATGATTTAAAAAATTGATCCTATAACTTTGACCCAGCTGAAATATATGTAAATGTAAAGTTATACTTCCAATTACCCAGCTCTCCATCTTCCTTCTCTGTGTGTGTCAGTGATATTTTACATTTTTCCCTAAATGAGCATGTGCCATATGCAAATGTGTTAGACATGTGGATTAATATTATTATTCTGCTTACCTAATCAGTAGCTCGTGTTGTGTGTGTACATTCATTTGTAACAATCTCCTAAGGTGACTGTCATCCCAGTAATGAGACATTACATCTAAACCGACTAGAGTGTTTTTAATGAGCCATTGTGTTTGCTGTCAGGAAAACTCTTTTTGAAACTACAAAAAGGCTTATCATTGTATACTGTGTGCATATATTCTGAATCCTGAAAATGTTCCAAAATTCTGAGAAATACTGTGATTCATAAATTGAAACTGGAGACACTGCTAAAACTTAATAAATGCCCAAACTGAGATATGACACTATGGTGTCAGATTTATGGTAAAGTTAAAGCTATATTTGGAGTTCATTTTGGTGACTAAATGGGAATGCATAAAGCACTGTTTTGGACATATTGCTTCATATTGTTTAGTATTGTTAAGATTGAGAGGTGGCATTTTCCCATATTATATCAGTATAATATTTGAGGGAAGATATTCAGTTCTTTTTAGTAACACTTTTAAAAACTGCTTAAATCCAGCACAGTGCATCCATTGAAATTTGCTGCACAGATGTGCACTGCACTATTACTAGATATAGTCTGCCAGATGTTTTTGCTCTTCGTGCATCATTTTATCTCCCCTTTCCTTTCCCGTTTCTCCTTGCTTGGTTCACTGTTTTCTCTGCCCACAGATTCAATCCTCCTCCAGTTTCAAGTCCAATTTTGACTTGAGGAGTTGATAATGAATGTCCCTCCCTCTTCAGGTGATTTAGGACAAAGTACCTTGATACTGGTACCTGCCCTCCAAAATGGTGCCTTAAGTCATGCTGATTGACAGCCCGAACTATTTATTGCATGCTAACCCAATGCTGTAAAGTCATAGCCTACTCTTTTCTTTAAGAAATAGCCTGGGCATTACAAAATAGGAAAAGAAGGAGAAAAGAAAACATCAAACCTAAAACTCTGAGAGTGAACCAGTGATGGTAAGAGGAGCTGGAATTCATTTGGTTGGGGGTGGTTCCCTGGTTCCAGAAATGCAAACACAAATCTCTACTCTTGGCCCCTGTAGGGTGCTATTAAACGCTGATCAGTCAGTCATTCTGCTGAGGAAAGTCTTTGGTTTCATCCCCTAAGCAATTTGAAAACATACATTTCTCTTAGATTAATTTATTTATCTTGTCATATCTAAGATGAATATAAGTTTAAATATAAGATGCTCCCCAGGATCCCTCCATGGACTAGTCCCTACTTCTTGGAGCAGATTTCTCTAATGCTTGGACTGCCTGTATTTCTGAGCTTTACTGACATTATTCCTATAGCCAAGCTCCTACCCTTTGTCTAATATACCTCTATAATTTATCCTGAGTTCATTATGCCAACTCTACTGGACCAAAGAACAGTTTGCTGAAACTATAGGCACTATCTAGCTTTAGTGGGTGAATCAAGTACCAGGTCTGAGATCTTCTTAATCACTTTATCTTTTTCCTGTGCATCTTTGAAGAGTATTACATATGACTTGTTTTGGGGCCTCACTGTCTAGTGTAATATTATATACTAATTCTGTTTTAATATATTAAGTCCTTTGAGTCCTTCTTTATTGAAAAATTCATAATCTGCTAGATGAAGATCTCAGATCATTTTGTTAAAGACTTTCAATATACAGATGGGGAAATTCAGATTTATAATGTCAATGGGACTTACCAAAGATCACACAAAGAGAAGCCCAGGCTTTCTATCTCTTACCTGAGAGAAGCTTAGAGGGACCAAGTTTTAGAATTTAGACTTTATTCACCAATAAGTAACAGTTTCTTTATCTCAGTGCTCAGCTGATGGATAGCAGAAGAATTCAATGGCTTTTAAATGTCAAGGCATGGACCATTGAATTCAATAAATGCTGGAAAAAAGTTTCAGAGAGTTTCAACTTTATAGAATTGGTTGTTTCAAAACCAAGCAAATCCATTGCTTTTAGACTCACATAGGAGTTGGGACTAAGACAATGTTAGCAGGATCAACCAATTACTGAAGTTTGTGATTCTTTCTTAGATTTTTTTTTATTTATTTATTTTTAGTTTTGAGGTTTCCAAGTTAGGTTTATGAAGCTAGTTCTGAAGAAGTAGTTTATATAATAATGATGATGTTTGAATTAAATATAATAAAAATCTACTGTATTTCAACTTTAATTGTTCCAAGGACAAATGGTGTACTATGACTTAATCCTGATACTATCCACCCAGAGTCAGTGTCAGATTACATAACATTAAGAACTGGATTCCCCAAAAGACCACTCCCACTTTAGAAGCCAGCCACAAGTCAGGAGGGTACCTAGGCTATCTATACTGACAAGGTGTAAATTTGGCAATTCTCACAAATCCTTCAGATGTGATAATTTGTTAGAATGATTCAGAGAATTCAGGTGAGCCAAGTATAAGTGCTATAAGTGTTACTCACTTATAGCTCACTGCTATACTTATATTTAAAAACACTAAAGCAAACAACAACAACAACCAAAAATCAGGAAGACCAGCACTAAGAGATCTTCAACAAGACCAAGTCAACAAGGCCAGCCAATCCTGGACCTTCAACCTGCAGAACTGTGAGCTCAATCCACTTTTTTTTTTTTTTAAGTTAGCCTACCTCAAATATTTTGTTGTGCTGATAAAAAATGGAATAATATAATGAGCAATGAAGAAAAATAAGCAAATTATAGAAGAAAAATAGCGGAGAACACAGAGGGAAAGTTACTGAGTGATGAGTAACAGTGTGTTTAATTAGGCATAAGAAAGCTGTATTTATGTTTTTTGCTCCATCCGTAGTTGGTTATGTTATCTTAAAGACCTGGCTACTCTCAATTTCTCCATTTCCATTTGCAATATGTATAAATCATATAATTATTTTTTATTAAATTTAAAAATTCATATCCTTATTTTAAAAAGGTAATTTAAAAAATCAGGAATACTAAATCCACAGTATCAAAAAGGCCAGAATCTCACAGGGTTCTTCTACCTAAAGTTATCAATGAGGTTCTAGATTTTAATGTCTCAAGTGAAAGTAGACTGAACATATACCACAAGAGACAGGAAACTGGACACTATGCCCACCATCCATATATAGAAGCTGTAAAACACGTATTTTCCTTTCTAAGGTTGCATCCAAATACAACATGAAAACACAAAGAGTCCAAAATTATTAATAACTACACAATTGTTAGATATTGGCTTCAGTTTTGAAAATGTGGAACTCTGAGGAAATATAAAACATACTTCGGATTGTGAACCATTGGAAAATTAGCCAAGACTACTTCCATACTGCCCGAGAGGAAAGGAGAAATGGGAGAGAAAAATAAAAATAAATGTATGGAAAATAAACATGACAACAAAAATTATAAAGCAGTAAATCCAACCCTGAGATATGAATTCTTTCCCACTGCCAATAAACACACTTAATTTCAAACAACAGGAAGCAAGAAAGAAAATAATTTACTAATGAAAATAAAGAATTAAATAATATAGAAAGTATTTTAAATAAATATGCTTAAGGTTTTTTGAAGAAATAGACAAGAAAATAATACCCATAAAACAAATGTGGAGAGCACGGGAATAGAAACAGATATTTCTTAATTTCAAATTGATTATATTCTTTGTAATTAAAAACATTAAAGTGGAAACTACAATAAATCACATTTGAAGAGAGAAATTGCAGAACTTTGAAAACCACCTAGGATACAGCTTAAAAATATAGAAATAAAAATATGAAAATGAAGTTTGAAGAAATAGAGCACAGATTTATTTGCTCTAATAAAATTTAAGAGTTTCAAAAAGAAAGAAATTAACTATTATTCCAATTGTACTAGAGATTCTAGTCATAGAATATGAATAAATAAACGAGCAAATTAACAAATTCCAGAATTGAAAAGTGAGATAGTCCTTATATTGAATGTATTCTTCAAATACTACATATGATAAACAAATAAAAGATTACTTAGATTGAATAGACTAGACCTTATATTTTTAAGATTGGGGGAAAAAAACTATAACCAGCTAAACTATTTAAAAACAACTGTGATAAAAAAAATATATCTTTAGGCAATTGAAGAGTAAAATGTATTATTTTTGCCCCAGAGTGTCATTGAAGTTTCCCTAAAAGGGTACATTTTAGTATGTGAAATAAAATATATCCAGGAGGAAAAATTGTGAAAGAGAAAAAAAAAAGTTTAAAAAAAGACAATGATAAAAATGTATTGGATGGAGGTCATTTTGAGAGACCCTGTCCCCAAATAAAATTAAAAACAAACAACAACCAAAAAATACTGAGGATGTAGCTTTGTGATAGAGCATCCCCTCGTCCCTGGGTTCAATTTCTAGTATATCA
The DNA here is from genome assembly GCF_047511675.1 of Marmota flaviventris. Classification (NCBI taxonomy): domain Eukaryota; kingdom Metazoa; phylum Chordata; class Mammalia; order Rodentia; family Sciuridae; genus Marmota; species Marmota flaviventris. Next base: position 50,877,112 of record NC_092498.1, read on the forward strand.
AAAAAAACAATGTAAAGTAAGTAAATCTTTAAAAAAAATTGGAAGATAAAAAATAGTGAAGACTGCAAATAAAATTTTTGTGTTTAAAATAAAGAACTAAGATTCTGACAAAATGAGATCACATATAGAATAAATAGCTCATACTTGCTATGTCTTACCTGAGGGAAGTTTGACAATGATTAAATTTTAGACTTTATTAGTATAAACAAAGTTAAATAGAAGCATTAAAAATTTTAAGGAAAATCCCAGTAAAGAATAAAAATAGGAACACTCTCAATCCCACAGTACACAGGAAATAAATTAAAAAAGGAAAGATATGATAATAAGAAATATAAGATGTTTGAAATAGTCCAATATACAAGTAATCACAATAATGTAAACTTTTTAAATTAATCTATTATGAGAAAGAAAGATTTGTTCAAGGTTTTGCAGGTGTTAAGTGGCAGAGCTATTATTTGAAACCAGGAGTACACGGCTCGAAGTTCTTGTTTCTATAGTACTTTTCACCTCCTGTCTCATTAAATACTTCTCAAATTTTAATTTCAAATACCTGCATATTATTATGTCACTGTATTTCTCATCAGCCTCCAATATGCACTGTAATTTATCCACATTAAACTTTCAATTTATGAAATTTCAGGTATTAGTGCACACACTGGGGCCATTTCCTTAGGCTGAAACATTTCTCCCATTTGTTCTGCTTGTGAAAACCTTTCAAGACTCACCTCAGGAATCACCTTCCATGAAGCCTTCCCTAGCACTATGGGGTGAGGATCAAAGTATTTAATAACAAATAGAGTGGGGTGTCATTGAAGCAGAGTGAATAGTTTGTCCAATTAAAATCAATGCTGGCCATTGCTGGTATAACTCTATGTTGGGATAGAGTATCAGACCTGACTGGTACCCTCCACCCCACTTCAGAGGTGGCCCATCAGTCCACGGAGCTCCTGTCACCACATGCATAGGTGTAAAAAAGCTACCAGGTGTTAATCTTCCCCTGTATGTCATGAATTCCTAAGGACAAGAACATTGTCTTATTCAGTGACAAACATAGTACTTTGCACATACTTAATGTTCAATAAATATTTGTTGACAGCATGGGAGAGAGATAAAACCACTTAGATTTTGTAGGGTCTCAATTTCCTTTCATTGCTACATTAAGAAATTGAGAGTAATTAACTTTAAGATCCTTCTAGGAGAAAAAATTGTATAAGCCAAATGAATTTTATGAATTAATGTCATTTGATAAATAGTGACTAAATGGTTTTGCCACAAGAGTAACTCAAAGAAAATGCTCTTTAATTAGACATTTTTAAATATTTAATATTTTCAGCAGAACCATTTAAATTTTATCAAGTCTACATTGAAGATTCTATAAAAGGCATACAAGAAACTGCTCATCAGCTCATAATATCTTATATTTAAAAAAAATAGAAAAAATCTCAGAAAAAATATTTGGTTGATATTTCATCTAACAAACTTACTCTGCTTTAGTAGAATTTGAAAAAAATGGTTGAAAGATTAAGATATTAAGGAGAGTGGAATAGGAAGTGCTTACAACTGAGTTATTTATAACCACACCAGCTTGATTAAATGACTTCATGAAAACTGTTTCCTCCATTTATTTCCTGAGACTCACTTGTTTGTCAGTTCAATGAGAATATCATCTAAACACTGAGGGTACAGGAAGGTAAAATTCAGAATTAAAAAAAAAAAAAAGAAGAAGACAAGATGCAAATAAAGAAAGTGACAGGATGCAGAAGAAAGTTAGATGGAATAAAGAAGGACAGGTAGCAGAAGAGGAAGCATGTCTATAGCTGGAAATAAAAATAAGGAAGAACTTTTAAGTCTTAGTGGAAAAATGCAGAAGGTGGAAAGAAGGGCACAGCTTCACAGCTGGAATCATCTGTATCATATATTTATACAAATAGGAATCTTGCATATCTCACAGAAAGTGAGTTACATAAATAGGAATCTTGCATATCTCACAGAAAGTGAGTTATACACATAGGAATCTTGCATATCTCACAGAAAGCGAGTTATTAAATATGCAAGTAGAATTAAGTGCTTGGGTGTTAAAACATAAAGAATTGGGACCAGGAAATAGCTTCCTACATTTATTGAAAATTTAATGACACAAAATCACTCTAAAGACACTGTGGTTTACCACAGGCCACTTTGTATTCTTTTTGTTGCCCTACACAAAGGAAGACAATTGGAAAACCTTGGAAACAAACTAAAACAGAATGGGGGGAGCATTATTCTTTAACCTTTATGCAGTTGTATGATGTTTCAAAGCTAAAGTTTTAAGCCAATGGACACTCTTTGTATGTTTTATTATTATTGCTCTTAAAATTCTCTTTTAAGATCCAATTATTAATTTAATTCCTAGCATCCTGAACTAAAATTTAGTTGCCCAAATTGTTTTTGGCAATTAAATGTTATATTAATATTCCAATTCTTGAATTGGTATCTTAAATTGAATGTCAGTTTCATAATTAGACTATGTGTTAAATCTATTTAATTCTAAGTTTTTAAAATTATTAACTGGTAGCCATTTAATTCTATAGCATAATATTTTACCATTGAAAATTTTTAAATTTAGATTGACAAGCTTTTATCTTTTTAATGGCTTTTCACATTTAAAATAGTTAAGAATTGAAAGCTGAAAACCAAGAATTGTGTACTTTTACTGTCACACAGTGAAGAAGAGTACTTGCTTACATGAATAATTTGTCCTCTTTGACATAATTTGTCCCTTATCATATTAATATTTTCAACATATTTCTATAAAATATTGAAGTTGAGAACAATAGAGATAATGTGAGCCATTTATGTTAATTTATAACTCAAACATCCCAAATTCTGTGATATAGACTCAACAAATCAAAAGCATATTCTACTTGACAAGGTCACTATTTTTTTTGTTGAGGGGTTTGAAGGATGTAACTAGTCTGTCGAATCAGACTATTATTCACACAGTTATCTAGCAAATGTTGTACACTGTGTTTAAAAAAATCTTAGCATATAGCTGCTCTTCAGTGATGAAAATCTAAAGAAGTTGATAACAAATTTCAGTGTTAATTAATCAAGTGAACTACATTTCCATTATGTAAATTGGTTGCTAGGCTGCCAAAAAGTTTTGATCAGAAACCCTCCAATACTCGGATCCCATTCTACAGGAATGTCATGGTAGCTGTTCAATTTATACTGTGCTGAGTGAGGTCTAAATTCCAGGAATGGGTATTGGTAGTAGCCTTCTCTGGTAGTAGCCTTCCAGGTATAAGGCAGTGGTAGCTGTCTGAGGTGGATGAGTGGATGCCCTGTGCTTCCTAGATAGTCTTGTTTTCATTTAGTTTTAAATGGTAATATGCCTGCTGCTTCTAATTAAGCTACATCACCCAGGGCAATTTGAGAAGAGCAAATTGTGTCCCTTGGGTTGTCTCTTGCAATGGCCACAGTGTAAATAAAGCAAACAGCCTTTTTATTATTTGCTTCAAGTGCAACAACTTAATAAAATAAAAGGCAATTTTTCCTCTGCCAAGTACATGGAAAGAACTTTGTCCTCAAAATAAATATGCCATGGAGATATTTTCTTTGTGTTCAGCTTCTAGGGAATCATATATTGAATATATAATACATAAAATGTGCTGTAAGCACAGAACGACTAATGCTTACTAGAAATTTCCTGGGTTGTAGAATTCTTTAATTTTCTAAGAAGAAAGAAGTGTAATGCCTTTATTGCAAGCTCGAGACTGGACTCACAACCATTTCCGATGCATCAGTCCCAGTGAGTAAGTCCTGGTCCTTTGTTCAGTGAGATTTTATAGGTTTTTGGGGAATTCTCTATGCGTCACAACATCACACAGCAAATCATTCCATACCGCGGGAAAGTCAAACAACAACTCTTAACATTGATTAGCACATTCACTGGCAGGAACAAGTTGGGTAGGGGTGATTGGTTAGTACAAGAGGGGGATTCGTTTGAACTAATTGGTTTAAGCCATGAGGGGTGTACATGCTAAACTACATGGTTTCCCAACATGTTATTAACCACCATAAACTACTGGGGGGTCATCGACATCCCAGGTATTTTCCCTGTCTCATGCTGATTGGTGGTTGCTAGGGGGTTGCTATGGCTCCTCACCTAGCCTAACTGAGTCAGGGACAACTGGCGCCAGAGATCTCTTCTGTTATTTGCAGACAAACAACTCAGCAGGGTGGGTATGTACCTAGGAGTGCTCTGTGGGTTTTTCCAAGGACAAGGGTCTTGCCCCCTTCCTTGGACAGGCTTTGAGGTAGAAGCTTTTCAAAAATGGAGTCACATCAGTTTCTCAGAAGGTAATACTATCATAGCTTAAGATGATTAAAGAAAATCTCAAGGATATTTTTTTGGAGTGAGATGTATAAGAAAAATTAAAAAGTGGATAAAATGGATCAGAGTGGACTGAGAAGTGTTATCTGTTTTTCCTCATGTATGTTAGCTAGAGGAATGAAAAGGGGGGAGTAGGGAGGAAGCCCTGGAAACAGAAGTGTGAACAGTAAGTAGAAGAAAGGGATGGGGGAAGAGCAGAGGAGGGGTGATGTATTGGGGAGTGAAATTGAGCAAATTGTGTTTCTATATATGTGCTAATATGCCATATAGAAACTCACCACTGTGTATAATGGAGCTGTACCTATCAAAAAATCTGATATATTTTGAAGGACTAGAAGAGTATGAAATTCTCAACACATAAAAATAATTAATGGCTGAACAGACAAATTTTTTAATCAGTTATGGCTTAAATATTAGGTATTCCCCAAAAGCTCATGTATGAGACAATGCAAGAATTTTAAGAGGTGACATGATTGACTTATGAGAGTGTTAACCTAATTAGTGGATTAATTCACTGATGTGGATTAACTTTACAGTAACTATAGGCAGGTAGGGTGTGGCTGGAGGTGGTAGATTACACCCTACCTGGGTATGCCTTTGGGATTTGTATTTTATGCCTGGTGAGAGAGTTTTTTGCTTCCTGGTTGCCTTGTCCAGAGCTGCTTTCCTCCATCATGTCTTTCTGCCAAGATGCTCCTCCTCACCTTGGCCCCAGAGCTCTGGAGTTAGTCATCTGTGCATTGAGACCTCTAAAATCATGACCCCCAAGTAAACTTTTTCTCCTCTATGTTGCTCTTATGGGTTCTTTGGGCCACACCAATGAAACACCTGAGTAAAACATTACCCTAATTTGATTATTACACATAACATATCCCATACACATATTGAATCACCATAATGTAACCCATAAATATGTAAAACCACTGTGTCTTAATTTTTTTTAATTGTTAAGTGTCGCGAGGGGGCAAAATTGCGTCCTATGCAGTTGAGGGGAGACATAAAGAATGTCCACATGCTTCTGCCCCTTTCAATGCTTTATTCACTCAAATTACTTAATACAATTTTATTCTATAGGTTCTTAATCAAGAAAATGACAATCCTTAATGCTAGGCACTGCAATAGACATAATCAATTCACAACAAACAATTCTAGATTAATTCTAAGCATTGCAAAACACACTTAATCATGACAGGCTCCTGACACACATTCCCTCTACATGCTAAGTTCAAATGTCAGATCAAAAGTCTTAAGCCTTAGGAAGCAGATGCACACTCACTCAGACCACAGTGACCAGGTCCAGAAGCAAGGCAGGCTTTTCCTGGCCGATTGAGGAGAGAGTCTTAGAAGTTCCAGCTCTCACCAAGGTCCAGATGAGGTGGTAGAGTTTGAGAGCGGTGAGGATCACCTAGAGGCTCAGGAGAGATGACAAGTGATGGGCTGTCAAGTCCTCATGAGGCTCTCCAGCTCAAGTGCATCCTTGTTTTGGCTGGCTGAATCCCTGTTCATTCACTCTATTATTTATACTAAAACTGGGGGCTTTTGACCCCCCTTTCAATCCTTATCAGCTATCACTCAGTGACATCATTTACCCTGGGGTCAGAAACATCTGGTCTGGTGGTCTCCACCCTGATCTTCTTGCCTTTTCCTCCTATCAGGCAAGGACAGCCTGTCAGGGGCTTCACTCTTTTTATCAGGGTGAGGGGAAGTAACTTGTTTGAGGCCATACTGGAGGGCTCTGTGGGTGTGCCTGGTGAGACAGCAGGTTTTAAACTGGAGTTTTTAAAATGGTGTTGCTTAGGCTCAGGCCTAAGGCCATCCTCAATATTGAAAATAGAGTATGTGTTCCCACCCTGGACCAAAAAGTAAAAACAAATAAATAAACAAACAAACAAATAAATAAATAAAGCAAGCCAGGGAGGTAGACTAGGAAACTAAGAAGTTTCCCTGTGGAATTACACACATAGTTACAACATTTTCAGCAGAGAAAAGGACATCAGTGAAAATCTTGTGAAGTCTTCATTTTGCAGGTGAGAAGGAAAATCCAGAGAAATTGACTTATGAAAATTAATTGATGGTTAGTTGATTTATCGACCCACATTTCTTACACCACTTCTGCCCAGTATGTCCTTTCATTGTACCATGTGGCTTCCAAGATTTATTTCTAATAATTAACAGGATCCTGAAACTTCAATATGCTTTGCTGACTTGTTAAAAAAGGAAAAAAGAGGAAAAAAGAAAGCGAGACAAAATACTCCTGTATTAAAGAAATTGCTCATTTTCTATTGTTCAGTGGTAGACTGTTTGCCTAACAGGTTTGGGTAAAAATAAAAAGGAATAAAAAATAAATTGTGGATCAGGAGTTTGTCCACTTGTGCTGAGTCTCAGTTTCTACTATTGCTGATAATGGACAGAAATTTCATTATGATTTACTATGAAGTTAATAACACTTTAGAAACTTTATGTTCATTGTCCATTTCAAGAGGAGTCTTCAAAACGTGTCCACATATTTAGTAAAATTTATAGAAGTAAAACACTGAACACAGTTATTAATGCAATTTCTATTTTCTGACAGTCATTTGGTCACACTTACATTATGTGGGTAACATTGGAGTGATCATGGCATGTTTGAGATAATGCTAAGGAAAAGTTAGTTGGTAATGAACGTAAGATGGAGATTAAGGGAATTTAACATTTGTGGCTTATAGTCATGTTATGCCTAGATGTTGTTAAGCTGTCCAGGTGGAGGAACTGACTGACCTCCTAAGTAAACACACCCCATGACAACAGCAATAACCTGATTGTGAACACCGTTAATTCAGTGTACCTCATCAGTCACAACACAGCATATTCTGATATGACCTAAAAGATTATCACTTATATACTCTTTAAAATTTTGTGTTCCTGGTACAGTGGTATGTACCCATAGTCCCAGCTAATTGAAAGGCTGGAATAGGAGGATCACAAGTTCAAGGTAAGGCTTAGCAACTTAGCAAAATCCTGTCTCAAAATAAAATAAAATAGGGTATGGACATAATTCAGAGCTAGACTGTTTGTGTAACATGTTCAGGGTTCTGGGTTTAATCCCTAGTACTGCAAAATAAATAATAAATAAATAAATAAATAAATAAAATTAACATATTGTTCAAGTATAAAAAATTTGATACATAATTTCTCAAATCAATAATTAAAAAATTATATGACATAATAAAAATTATGATAATAAATTTGAAGCTAACCCATCAAAAAATAATTAGCAAATTTTCAATTATGCTAAAGCAAAAACTTAACTACTTATTTTTTCCCATTTTAAATATTAAACTGACATCTATGAAAAGTTAATGAGAACATGTGTCCCCAAAATAACCTAGAAAAATGTAAGACATTTAGTTAATAAAATTTCCATATTACTTTTCTGAATTTTTTGATGTCTTTCCATTTTTAAAGTTTATAATTCTTACACAATTTTTTCTCCCTGATATATGTCAAACCTTTCTCTCTATTGTTTTCATTAAAAGAACATCCTCAAATTGCATATTTTAAGAGCACTTAAAACTTGAATTTCCCCTATTGGATGAGTTCTTAGGGATACAGATAAAATTTTTAGAAAGAGGGAAAAAAGATATTGAACATTTACCATTTGTCCCTTTGAGAAGTGTTCTCAGAAAAAGATAAACATAGATGTACAAGTATAATATTATACTCTGGAATATAGAAGGAAAATATTTCAATTCCTGTCCATATAATTTCCTTAAAAGTCTAGTTTCTTTACATGCTATATATACACATAATTTTGCATAAATTTAATGTCATAAGTTTTTGCAGTCATTGTTTTTATCTGTTTTTTTTATTTCTTCAGACAATTTTCTGTTAATGAGAGTGTCAGAGGGAGTTTGATCAGAATGACCATAAGAGATTTGGAAAAATAAAATGATCATAAGGACTAGACCCAATGCATTTGTGGATGCTCAAGATAATATTATCTCCACATATGGTCTGAGTTCAGAGTTCATATAGGTGAGAAAGGTCAGTAGTTAGGAAAAGTGAAGTTGGAAATGAAACAAGGCACAGTAAGGGAAAATGGATAATCATAAAGAACAGCTAGAACCTATGAGGTCAAACTGGGACCCGCGCTTGCATTTCATCTCTCTAACCTTAGTTCTCTGTGTGAGCTAGAATGAAAAGCTGATGACCTTCACTTCGGAGTTGCACAAGCCCCTGTCCTTGGTGGGTGGTGGGGCAGAGAAGATAAAGAGAGGATTCCATGAGAGTTGAGGTCAATATGGGACTACAAGTTGTCCTTGCTAACAAGAAGTCCCCTCAATCACTCACATCATGTGCATTTGTGTTGATGTCATGAATTATATTGGGACTTGGCTACCTAGAGAGACCTTCAGAATGGGATGACTATCATTTCTTTCTGGTTTTCAAGTCTTGAGAAATTTTGACTTGTGATCAACTCTAATGTGCAACTACAGAGGGCAGGGTATTCTGTGAAACGACCCTCTGGCTTATATAATCTGGTAACTTTTTCTGTTGACTAAGTATTACTGAGTACATTTTCATGTTTGAATATGGTTTGAGTATGTTCTTCCAGGGTTCATTTGTTGAAATTTAATCCTGTTGCAAGGTATTAATAGGCTACTTAGTGGGTCCCTTGGGCAGTAATTAGGATTAGGTTAAATTATTTGGTTAGAGCCCCCATGTTGAATCTCCATGGTACTAGAAGACAGAGAAAGACCAGAGAGGCACACACATGTGCGCACACTGGCATTTTGCCCTGTGGTACCTTGCACCGCCTCAGGACTCTAGCCTTGTACCTTCAGAACTGTGAGCCCAAATCAACCTCTTTATCTTTATAACTCATCCAGTCTGTGGTGTTGTGTTACTGTCAACAAAAAATGGACTAAAGCACTGAATAAGAAATAACACTTTTTTTCTCTATCTTTTTTTTCAGTAGCAATAAACACTGAAAACATGTTTTTACACATTAATAGTTTTATTTCTCTGACAGAGTCCCACAAGCAGGATGGAGCAAGCAGAAAGTATATTTTTAATTTTAATATATACTGAATAATTGTTTTCAATGAACCCTGTAATAAGTTAATATTTCTACCTCCAGTTTATTTGTTTCTGAATTCAAATTTTCCTATATCACTACCAATAAGAGAAATGATAGCATTCTTAGACTTATAACAACCTAGTGGGTGAACTGTTATCTCATTCTTCATTTATATTTATTTCCTCATTTACTAGAAATTCTGAATATATTTTCATGATTGAGATTCTGAGCGTATTTTCATAATTGAACATTTATAATTGTCAATCCCTATTTTTGATCATTTATCTATTGTGAATATTTGTCTATCAAATTATTCTGTGCTTTTTAAAAAAAAAATATGTTGGCCCTTGTAATTGGAAAACGGTTTGTGGAAATGATCTAAGGTCCATTGTGATGTTGTCTCTCTATGGAGAATATGTATACTTGCTTTCTCTGGGGCTTGCTGCTTCCTGGAGTCTCCAGCAACACAGAACCACTTCACTTTCAAGAACTGAAATGCTGTAGATCTCAGCTGTAGTCTATATAAAGACCTAACTACTTCTCATTCACACTCACTGCTAGAATACAGCATTTTCTTTCTTCCCATGAATTCTAAGAGCTTTCAAGTCTAATTCTGAAAGTCCTGTCCTAAGCAGGCCTTTGGAGGCACCAGTCTCTTTATCTTCTGTGAGATTTCTTTTGGTATCTGTAAGGTAAGGGAGAAGCCGCTCTAAACTGGGCTCATCTTCCCAAGTCTCTGGGCAGTCTGCATTGTTGTGGTGTCTCTGCCAGCCTTTTGAGGAGATGTTTTAGAGATAGGGTGAAGAACCTTTTTCATGCAGGTTGACTCAAGTGACTCACTCCATCTTTCCCACGCGTGGTGTCTGGCTCAGAAGTTTCAGTGGCACTTGTGCTAGGGATGAAAACATTGTGGTAGGCTGGTGTTTTTGAGTGGGTCCTCAGTGAGCAGCACCCCTCTTTTCCATTTGATGAACAGGAACTTGAGAAATAAGGCAAGGATAACAAGTGTCCCAGGTGCCTCATGTTAATAGTAAAGTCAGTCACACAGACAGCTCAAGGGGCGCCCCTCTGCCTGCTAATTGAAGCCCAGCCCAGGCCAGGTGCTCCCAGCCTGTGCAGGCTGGGTGTATAGGCCACCTCTACCAGTATTCAAATCCTCTTCTGACTAAAAGGCATAGCAGGAGACAACTTTAGCTTTTTAAAAAGCTGACCAACTTCCATTCAGAAGCCCATCCCCTGCCAAAGAGGGCCTTGATGGTGTCCTCTAAAAAGGAGGCTTTAATAAGGTAATTAAAGCCATTTAATTTGGCTAATTGAGGAGACTGTCCACAAAGCTAATATTTGTTTTTTATACATTTCTAAGCATAAAGAGATTTGTCCTTTTTTAAGCACTGAGTATCATTAAATAGTGAATACACCAATACTTGGTGCTTCAGCTGGTCATTTTCCGTGACTTTGAACAAGTCACTTAACTTCTCTGAGCCAATGTTTCTTCAGTAGAATAAAGGATCTCATAACCTTTTGTTACTTGATTTTTATTTAAAACTCCAGTGTGTTTAATATACTGTACAACTCTAAGGAAATGCTCTTGGAATTATTTCTTGTGTGGGCTTGGCATTTCCAAAGCTTTCTGCATGCGGCCTCCTGGGCAACTCTTCTTATTAGGATGCCTGTCTGTGTGCCCTTGGACTACCTGTCAGTGCTTGAGGGACTCCTTCCTCAGTTCCTTGCGGAGCCCCCTCACCATCTCCATGCAGCTTGGGCTCTCTCACCTTTATTACTTAGCTTTCTGTATTTTCCCCAAGTACAGATGGATGGCAGATATTACAGATCTTTTCTAACTTAATATTATGTTTCTGGCAAAAAACACTTTTCTATCTGAAAACTTCTCCCAAACTCTGAAGGTTACTTTCTTCTATCAAAATATATCCTACAGTTCTCTGACAGGCCAGCTTATTAAATTGCTGCTCAGCTATGGTTGCTTCAATGGAAAACCAGCTGCGGCTTCTGTTTTCTCCAGTGATATGTCTCACTTTAACCAAAATATAAGCAGAGACTTATCTGAATATCATATATAGGTAAAGCCTACCCTCTACCCCAACTACCACAGGAATTTCCTCTCCACGTTTCTGTGAATGTTACAGAGATTTTGACTTGTTATTTGGATGACTACTAGGTTAAACTCAGCAGATACTTTCTTTCTCCCTGCAGAATTATTTTGTCAATTACAATGCAGGACTTCAATAGAAAGCTTTTATATGTGAGCTCACGGTACTTATAAATTATGGAAAGAAAATATATATGCAAGTATACATGCTTCAAATTCTATTGCTGCAAGTTAGAATGCTTTTCCCTAAAACCCTAATGCTAAAATCAGCTCTATTATTAACCCTGGCTCATGAGATATTTTACAAGGCTGCTGATAAAATGGATGCACAAAATATTGTGTTTTCCCTGGAGCCCTCTGAGTATATCCACTGAGGATCCTCTCAGTTCTGGTTGGCCTCTGCTTCCCTGTTCCACCCATTGCTAGTTTTAGACCCTCTTTCTACAGCTGCTGTCTGAGACCTCTGGTTTTTTTCACTGCACAGCTATCTCCTGCTTTATTCTGGGATGAAGGCCATAGTTCCATTGTGTTCCACTTGCAGCATCTCTACCCTCAGAGCAGCTGAGCATGCTTTTCCCATCCTAACTGGAGGGGCAGGGTGGACTGGCTTCCCTCCGTGTCTCCCAGAATTCCCTGGCTCCCTATTAACAAAAGGAACTCTGACCTTGGGTTAAAGAAACATCCTCCATTATAATTATTCTCCCCAAAGGAACAACTCTGTAGAAAGTTTTTAAATTGGGGTTGCCGGGGGGGGGGGGGTTTCCCTGTTGGCCAGTAGGAATTTTCTTTGCTTGGATATATGAAATTTCCTCTTGATTTTTATTCTTGGAACCACTTTTTTTCTCTAAGGCTGAGGTTATGGGGTGCCAAAATATCATGGTTTTCCATAGCATAAATGTCATTTGGACAAATGGTTGTGTCAGTTTACTAACAGCAGAGCCTCCTGATAGCCATGGGGTCAGGAAGCTGTTTAACTTTTGTATGTATTTCTTGGCAGCTTCAGAACAAAAAGGTGAGGGTTCTTTTGTAGTCCTAAGATACGTGAGCACTCGTGTGATACTGTGTGTGTGGTTACTGAAAATCAGTAACATTTGTTTTCCAACCTGCTGTCCTCTAAGAACATCTGGTCACAAGTATCTTTCACCTCCAGCACCCCAACATTGGGCCTGGTGGACTGGAGCAATGTGTTTCACAGCACTTTGCATCCAAGAACCTGGCAATAACATTCAGGAGATCTTCAACTGCAAGGACAATTATCCCGTGTGCAGCTTGTCTATTGAAAGCAGCAACACAGGGACACTAAAGTTAGATTTTGATGATTATTTTCCTCCACCAACTCACCTGGAGAGGAATGTGGCTGAGACCACTGAACTCATAATGAGCTATTCTATTTGGTGTGACCACTTGGCATGCCTGTGTCTCCATGAAGTAGAAAAGCATCAAGCCAAGCCCCCTGTTGGCAGTGAGAAAGGCCCTTTGGTTTGAAACCCATGACTGCATGTTTACAAAGTGCTAAGGTAATTTTGAGAGCAGATAGTGGACAGTAGGGAGCCGGAAGTCCTGTCTTCTCTTAATATTTCTTCACTAACTCTGGATGATACCGGCCCAAGTTATGTCTATCTCTTAGCTTCAAACTACTTATTTGCTTAAATAAATGGCAGAGGAAAAACAGCACTAAAATGGGGATTGCAATGCTGTATAGGATTGTTGTGAGGAAGATCAGATCACAAATAACCAAAGGGAAACCTCAGTGGGCGCCACACCTCTTATTACCTGGAACTCGGGCATTTACTTTAACTGAATTCCTAGAATTGTTGATGCTTTGGAGTGCCTGCAAATGTCTGATTTCATTATTTAAAAATTTATGTTAAAATTTTAATAAAGATCAACACTCACTGAAGTAGGTTATGAACTGGTTTTCACACTGTGGAAATCACCAGTGCATTAGCTGGTGCTGTTGGGTTAATTAGATTGGGGGCTGCTCTAAATTAGAGGTTTTTCCTGTCATCATTGAACCACAAAGACTGTGGCTGCATTAGAAAGTCTTAGAATATCTACCGTCCTGGTAGCCACTGAGCCAAATTTGTATTAGCAAGTACTCAGTAGAGAACATACACACTGAGCTTATAATATGTCAGATGAAGCTTGGGCTTCCTACAGCCCAGGCCCTGCTTACTCCTTGCTACGTAGAGAATCCAACCACGTGCAGAAACTCTCCAGTGCCATGTGGAGAAGAGAAAATGCCCTGACAGTTATCTGTACGAGGGGTTCATATTTTATAGCAAAGCAAAACAGAAAGAAAGTATTCATTTTCTCCATGTATTTTGTACACTGAAGATTTGTCAAACATTTGTTAGCCCTGTAAGTTGCAATGGCATTTTGAAACCCAGCACAGTAAGTTACTAAAAGAAGTTCTCCATTTCTTTCAAAGTTAAAATTTATAGAAATAAATGGAAACCTGACAATGCAAATATGCTTTTAGCATAAAGCGATCACTTGATAGGTGAGAGAAAAGATAGCAGTGAGGAAAATCTCATTAAAGAATATGCAAGTGATTTGCATATATGCAGGTATGCTATAGGAGCTTTTTTTGGAATGACAATGATTATTACTGTCTGACAGTTTAGAGAAGCTTCTATGCATGCATGATGTAGTAGTTGTGGTAAGTGGTCTTTCCTAGTATCCCTTGTTTCCTTTCTCAGAGAAAGAACCATGTTTCCCATCTGGGCACAGACCACTTTGAAAAGACTGCATTGTCCAGCCTTCTTTGTACTAGGTGGAGTCATGTAGGATGAAATTTTATATGGAAAATTTGGGATGTTCCTCTGCTTTCTTGCCCCTTTTCTCCAACCCATTACCTAGAATATGAATGTGACTGCTGGAGTACTTGCAGCAATCTTGCTCAGCTGAGGAATGGTAGAGCCGTATCTTTGTGGAGCTTGAGAAGAATCCACCTTATTAACTCTTGCCTCCCTATTATTGAATTCTTTTCTGTGGAACACTATAAGTGTCTGTCTTGTCTAAACCACCATTGTTTTGTGAATATAATATTCAGTTATACAAAGTGCCATATTCAGTTACACAAGATCTTAATTGACTTATATTCCCTCTGTTTTGAAGGCAGAAATTAACATTTTTACACTTGCACTGACAGCAAATCAAAACCTGTGCATGACTGCACTTGACTTTTTTATACCATTTTTTTTGGCTGAATATAAGGAGGATGTGCTACTTTTAAGATGAGTGACATATACATAATAAGAGAGAAAATATTAATTATTTAAAATTACTTTTTAACATGCTACCGAGAAAATTGTCATGTAGTGGCATCTGTGCTGATATAATAATTACAGAAGTAGTTAACCCTGCAGATAAGGTAGCTCCTATAATGTTATGTCCAAAATGACTTTCAGAAGTCCTTGTAAAATAGAGCTGCATTTTGTACAAAAATTGCATTCTCAAATTAGCACTGCTGCAAAATCATATATGGTTCTCATTATCCTTTAGCTCCTCTTACAATTCTCAAAAAATTTGAATATGTATAGCTTTGGGATACAGCCCCTTTCAGATGTCTGGGAAGTCAAAACATTCTTCATTTGTATTTATTGTAAAATTTACTCCTGAGCACAAAATTCTGAACCTTGTGGCATTTTTGCTGGCTTTGCTTCTGATTCATATAGTCAGCTTCTAAATTCCAATACACGTGTAGATTTGTTCGTTCCAGTGAATCTTAAACAAGGTAGACGAGTGGCATCAAGACCTGTAGGTAGGTTCAGTGTCAGTGTAGGTGTTTTCCTTGTTTGGAAATGTCAGTGGTGTGTGCTTTTATCTATCTTGCAGGTTTTAGCTATCCACACCTCTCTAATCAACCCTGGCTAATTTCTATGCAAAATGTTAGTGTTCTTAAGGTACATTGTTTATTTTCAACTCTTCCAGATTATTTGTAATTCTGTGGACAACAAGTTCCAACATTACTCTTTTATGTTCAAGTTTGCTTGCCAGGTAGTATAAATAATTTATCAAATATATTATTGATACAGAAAGAATATTCACTATTTTTCTTTTGTATTGTACTATTTTACTTTCTTTGTCCTGGATTTTTATCATGCAGTTTTCTTTTTGGTTGCTGTTTTTTTTTTTGTTTTGTTTTCCAGTGCTGGGGATTGAACTCAAGGTCTCATGCATGATGCATGGTAGGCAAGAGCTCTACTCCTGAGTTACATCCCCAGCTTTTTTTTTTTTTTTTTTTTTTTTTTTTGAGACAGGGTCTCACTAAATTGTCCAGGCTGGCCTCTAACTTGCAATCCTCCTGCCTCAGCCTCTTTTGCCAATATTTTTAATCCACTGAGCAAACTCAATGGCCAGGCAGAAATATATTTGGTCTCTGTGGATAAAAATCTTAAGAATAAAATGAAAACTTTAAGTTTGTATTGATGTGGAAAAAAAGCAAATACGATTGTTTTCTTTAATGATTTGACAGAGGGGAGCACTGAAGAATCTTTTAATTCTGAATTAATTTTTATTTGATGAAAATATTGGGAGAAAACAATTTTCAAAGTTATATCTTGCTAAGAGTTATAAAAAGCATTATGAGTCTTGCTCTCTTTAGACCCTTCAATGTCACCCCATGGAAAAGGCTTTCAATTCTTTAGCTGTTCCTTCTGGTATTCAGTTCTATGGATGTAAACAGTGTTGGTTGCTTCAGTTTATTGACTCATCAATTTTAGGAATTATCATTGGATTCTCATTATGAGAGCTTAGGATTTGGTCTCATTTGTTGGTCTTGTATTCTACCATTATTCTTATGAAAAAGATTTTGGTAAAACCCAAAGGCATCTTTTTTTCTGGTTATAATTTAAATATTTTTTCCTTTGAGCAAAATAATATTTTATGATTATTGTTCTCTGAATGACTTTCTATATTTTCCTGGAGATAATGGGCTTATTTTACACATTGATTTAATTCTCTGAATATGTGGGCTGTATGCCACCATGAGGAAATCTGAAATTGTTTCTCAGATCATTTATTAATTGCATTTCTGTTTGGACACCCAGCTCCTTGAGCCCTTTGCCCTCCTGCAGCTTTGGAACTCATTGCTCACCAGACTTAATGAAGTGTTGGTGTGACCACACGACAGTTCAAAGACTGCCTCTTGACTCTTCCTGCATTGGAATGGTGGTTTCTTGATTCCCATGCCTTCTTCTCTGGTTTATTCCTTATGTTGGTAAAGCATACCATCTAATAGCTTTCTGAGAAATGGTGCATGAGAAATATTTTTAAATTTTGCCTACATAATTTAGCATATTCTAACTTCACATGATCAATAGCCCTAAGGTTCTATAATTTTATTTAAATATTCTTTAGTTGTCAATGGATCTTTTATTTAATTTACTTTTTTAAATGCAGTGCTGAGGATTGGACCCGGGGCCTCACACATTCTAGGTAAGTGCTCTACCACTGTTCTATGTTCTTTTTTAAAATATTTTTTAGATGTTAATGAGCCTTTATTTTATTCATTTATTTATATATGGAGCTGAGAATCGAACCCAGTGCCTCACACATGCTAGGCAAGCACTCTACCACTGAACCACAACCCCAGCCCTGTCCTATAATTCTTGATTAAAAATAATTCAATTGCAGCACTTTTAGGGAAACGATTTTTCAGGCTCTTCTAGCTGCCAATGTTTAAGGTGAGAAATCCAATGCTATTCTTACTCTTCATCTTTGTTAGTTGCCTTGCCTTTCTTTCTTTTCTGAATGTTTTTATAACTCTCTGTATTGAGGGAATACATCAGAATTACCTGTTCTATGTAACTCAAAATAACTGAGATCATATAGGCCAACTTGTAGTTGTTTATATCAAAATTACTTTTCCAAAGTAATATAAGTAATTTTCTAAAGAAAAATAGGAGAGGAGAAGGATTGAGACCTTACATGGAATTAATTCATTTTCCAAATTCTGCATCTTTCTGGGTGCGTAGCGATATCCATTCTTCTCAGTTTTATTCAAAAATATTTCTCATCTGCCTTAGACCATAAACCAGTCCTAGAAAAGATGACTAGTGACTTCACCTGCACACTAAGGTAGCTCCAGGACCAGGCAGCTACTTCCTTTGCAATAGAAGTCTGCATGCATCTACAGGAGCTGAATTTTGGAGGCATCATCAGGATAGCCTGGCTGAGAGTCAATATTGAAGACAGTCAATATTCTGACTGTGGGAAAGTACACAGGCTTTGTCCTTCTGTAACTTATAAAATTATATTTTAAATTGCTAAAATAATACATATTAAATAAAGATAACCTGGAAAAGGCAAAATTTATTTATGATTCCAGAAATGATAAGTATTCAGATTTTGACATATTATAGAACATTGTGAGCTGTTTTTCATTTTAAAATTATATAAGGAACATTTACCTATGTCAATAAATATTATTGTACATATTGCATAACATGATTTTTTTAATGCTTAGCACAGTTTTTATTGACACAATTTGCACGTTTATGGTATATGGCATGTGCTTTGGTATGTGTATCACTGTGGAATGACTTATTCAAACATGCTAAATCTTAACATATACATTATTTCACATATTTGCCACATTTTGGGGGAATGAGAACACTTAAAATATAGTCTTATCATATATCAAATATATGATACATTGTTATTAGCTATAGTTACCATACTTATACAACTTGATTTTTTTGGGAGGGGGTACCAAGAATTGAACTCAGGGGCACTCAACAACTGAGCCACATCCCCAGCCTTTTTTTGTATTTTTTAATTTAGAGACAGTGTCTCACTGAATTACTTAGCACCTTGGTTTTGGTGAGTCTGCCTTTGAACTTACAATCCTCCTGCCTCAGTCTTCAGAGCCACTGGGATCACAGGCATGCACCACCATGCCCAGTCAACTTGATTTTTGGTGGTTGAATAGTATTCCATTTTATGGACATGCCATAATGTACATAACCATTTTTATAGGCCTTGTGAGTTCAGAAGTTTCTGTTTGTTTGATTATTTCTGTTGTCAAAATATTGCAGAACCTTGAGTGGCTCAAGATCTGTTGAACTGAAAATGAAAATGGGGTCATGCTAACATTAAATTATAATATCTCCTAACTCCTTCTTGTATGATTCAAATCTCCATTCATTATTTCTGGAAGACCCTGTAGATGTCTTACTGGTGCATAGGCACACAAGTCATGTCTGCTTTTCCCCTCATCTAATCCCCAGCCATGGTCATTTGCAGAGAAGTCTTGACTCTCCTGCTAATGCAGGAGTTATCTGGATTCTGCTGCTTCTCAGAGGTCCTCTGTAGGTATTCTGCAGTGTTCTCAGAGCCTCGTCCAAAAGTTTCTCACAAAGAAATTGGTAGAATATGGCTTATTCTTAGTTTCTGAGCTGGATTTTGTTTTCTGGACCTTCACATAGTAATGCTTACACCTAGAATCTCCACTGGCATTTCATAAAAACAGTCCTCAGCTCTGGCTCTGCTCTCTTTTTAGTATAGTGGTTCTCCATCTTGGCTGCCCATCAGAGCTACAGGGTGGGCATTTAGGAGATACAGATGCCCAGGTAATACTTGAGACTTTCTAAAAATAATCTTTCAGGTGGAACCCTGGTATGTGTATTTTGGAAGTTCAGTGGGTAGGCTTTGCTGGATGTAATATATCCTGTTGGTGCAGGACCACCCAGGAAGTCCCCTCTATGAGGGGTCTTTCAACTTCTATCAACTCTCGGTTGATAGTTTACAGTAGGAATCTTTCCTAGAAGATTGCTACCTTGTGCAGACACTTCAGGGAAGTTACACCAACACCACAGGGATTTAATTATAGAGCACCAACTTGTCAAATCATATCTACCTGAGTCTCTGTGATAGGCTCCACCTCCATGAAATCTGACCTAAGTCACTAAGTCAATGTGCAACAAGACTGCCACTCAAGAGGCTCCTCTGCAGCCCACATAACTGGGTAAGGGTCTGACATCAAGTTATTTCAACCACTGATCTGACTTCTCCCTCTCCCCATCTGGAGTACACCTGTTCATGGAAGCACACACACACACAGAGGGACACATATACTCAGGACTATTCCTTCCTTCTTGTAACAGATTTTAAAAAAAGCCACATATCTCCCAAGTCATCTGCTACTTTCTGCTGCTGCATTTATTGACCAGTCTTTAGACGTAAGTGTCATGGGCTGATCATAAGGCTTTTTCTTTATATGGCTTGTCGTCTTTCTGAAAATGTATTCTTACTTAATGCCTGCACTGTAGAAGTTTCCATTCCTCACCCCCTTTCTAGGATAACTAACTGTCTATCCTAGTTTCTCTGGGTAGGGGGGTAGTCAGGTAGAGTGATTGTCTATAGTTAGTAATTACTAAGTGGCATCGAGTGTATGCATTGGTCAACCGGGAGGAATGGGGGGAGAGGATTTAGAGAGTTAGAATAAGTGTCACTTTGAGACAAAGATGATAGCAGGTAAAATAAAAGATTCTCAGCTTGAGAGGGAAAAACTCAGATGTGATCGAAGCAAGACGAAGAACATATGTGTTCTTTGGGGGGACATTGCCTAGATTTCCTTCAGGGGCCATATTCCAACTCTGAAAGGTGGGAAAGGGCTGATGTGGTTGAGCATTGTCCAAGACAGGGACTCTACACTGTTATGAAACATGGTAGTAAAAAGAAAAGAGCAAATAGCTTTTGTATGGAGCAAATTTTTATCCTCTTCCTTCTTTGAAGTATTTTTTCATGTACTTACTTTATCTTTGGCTTTGAAGTTAAGGACAGTTCTAAATATGTATTTGTGGTTTTGTGAGATTTGGGTATAAGGAGTAAAAATGTATAAATCCTTTTCCTCTATAGGGCTTCAAGCCTGCCCATAATATTCTGTTTCTTCCATTGACAAATGAATAAAAATTTTGAACATCTGTATCTGCTAATAACAGCTTAATTTCAAGGGAGTTCAGGAACTGGAGTGTGTTCTCTGACATGAGGGGCTCTTTATCCTACAACATTCAGATTATATATATTATTCTGATTATAGTTGACCTAAGTTTTAAAGCAGAAGGGAAATATAATCTTTAAGAAAAACCAAAACCACTTTTTGTGTGTGTGTGGGGGGGGGGGAGAGGGAGGTGTTATACTAATTTTAATCATCATTGTCTTAATTCTCATGAAGAATTAAATCTAGTAAGATATACATGTTCTTTAGTTCTTGCCTTAAGGGTGCATGAATGAAGTTTTTAAGGTTTTTCCTGGAAGAAGGTTAGCATAAAAGACTTTGCTTATTTAAATATCATCTCTCCATGGTCTCTTCTTCTAAAACATCTTCTTAAAAGATTGAATATGACCTGGCTAAAAATCAGAGGGATCCAGCTGCATTTAACCAGGTCCCATTCCCTGCTCAGAAGTGGCCACAATCAATGCTTTGTGTCTAGCAGAAAGCGTGGATTCTGCTGCACAAATATCTCCACCGAGACACTGAATGGTCCTGGAAAGCCAGAGAAGAGCTTTGTGCCAGCAACTCCCCTAAACTGTCTTTGAAACTGACCTTATTAAATTTCTGCTGGGGTAATGTGCTCTGGGGATTTTCTGAGTTACTTGAATGGATAAAAAATGAGCTCTCAGTCTTTGACCCAACTCCACTTAGTAGAACTGGGTTCATGAGAGGTGAGCAGGGCTTCTGTTTCAGGCTGCAGAGAAAACTCACAAGGGGCTCACTCCATGCTACAGGCTTCTATTTCTTTCTGCCTGCGTCATAGACTCCTTATCTGCTCCCTCCCTTTGTCTCTTTCTCCCCATTGAAAATACAAAGGTCATGTTAATATAAATAAGAGAAAATAACAAATATATTATTTTTTTCCCTCTCTTTTCAGGGAGCGTATACACTGGGGACAAGACTAGCGCAGCTTCTTTCTAAACCTGTCGGCTTGAGGCTGGGTTTCCTCTTTGGATTTGACCCAGTATCACACTCTTCAGGTAGGTGACGGATGCCTTGGACCTATGCAGAAATATTCCCAAACTTCAGCCACTGACATAATTCTAGTTGCTGTCCCAGGAGGCTCCTCTTTTCCTATATGTGGTAAGGGCTGTTAACAGTGGAGGCAGGCACTCTCTGGGTCCACACAAGAATCTGCAATTAGACTTTAGCAAAAGAAATAAATGATTGAAAGAATAATTAGTGATAAAAATGTGTTTAGCAGGATGCCATATGAGAATGATATGGTAAAATGATGTGTGAACACACAAGTCCTGGGGTATGGGCCTCTACCTGAGAGCAGAACCATGAGGTTGAGGCAAGACTCGTCTCTCTCTCACGCTGACCTGCTTGCTGTCCTGATGGGCATGTGGAAACACGTCAAAATCTGTGGGAGACAAAGATTGGGGAAGAAACCAAGACGACATCGATGTAGTTACTGAAAGTGGCTTACATGAGTGAAGAGGAAAATAATAAGGCTAATGTTCTGTCAATAATCCTGATGAAACTTTTTTAGGTCCCTGGAGGAAAGGGTAAGAGGAAAGAAGGAGGGGAGAGGCAAAGCAGAATAGTGCAGATGAGGCAGAATGGTGAAAGAGGGGTGTTGGGTGGTCTTGGAGAGGATCCTTTCTGTTAGGAGGGGCAGGGTGAGAAGAAATCCACTTAATTTTATAATCCACCCTTCTTGTGTTGGGGAAACATTAGCAAGAATGTCAATCCAATTAACAGGATGGAAGGGGATGTACTCTATGCCAGATGCTGTGTTCTATGTCTTGAGGGATAAGAAAAGGAAGGAACAGTTCTGTCCTCGAGGGTTTTTGCAGTTTCAAGGGAAATGACACATGCACACACCACGAAACAATAATTCATTCCCACTGATGTAAAATTTAAAATGAAGATGCAAGCAGGTAGGGGCATGGAAACATAAGGGAGTGATGCTCCCTCAGGAAAGGCTTCATAGAACAAGCGTGAGTATAGAAATAACCTGGATTTCAGCTGACACCAGAGAGGTAGTATCCTTCCAGACTGAGGGGCGAGCTTGAACAGAATGAGGCATGGAGCTGGTCAGGCTACTGGTGTGTGGAGAAAGGTGAACTCTCTCACAACCAGGCTGGGCCAAGTTGTGCTGAGCCTATATTGTCATGCAAGGAGGCTTGATTTGCTGTTGCATCAGATGGAGACATCTTGACAGTGATTAAAGAAAAATCCCCTTTCCTTTGCCTTTTATCTTGTCTGTGTACAATTTCTGTCTTCAAAGTGCATTTACTATATTGTTTTAAAAGTGATATTTAGAAGGTTGAAATTGGGAAAACATACTCTCAGGAATAATAATCAGATCTTCCTTTGTCCTCTTTTTTAAAAAAATATGATTTTTTTCCTAAACTGTCTCCACATCCTTAAATATTCTCCTCACTCTTATACTTCTCTGTGTACATTTGAAGACTATATTTGCCTGTCTTAATCCAAAGAATGTTCTAAGACTTAGATTAGGTATGTACTCTTCCTTTTTACTTAACAATTACAATTTTTCTCCAGAAAGCAATGCTATTTAATGAAGAGTTGTTACAATTAAGGTAAGCTTTCTCTGTGAATGCCTTCTATCCCAACATCAGATAATCCAGCAATTTTCACAGTTGGAAATTTTTAGAGATAAGACACTAGCAATCAATCAGTTCATATAAACAAAAGTAAAGAAGCATATATTGCATATCTATATAATAAAATGTAGCAAAAATTTATTGAATCTGCTAAATTGATGAAGACACATGATGATAAATGCTGGAGATGGGAGAGTATGAAAGAATCACTCTTGAATGTTGATTCTTTTTTCTACACGGTCTCATTAATTTTGCAAGCTTAATGCGTCTTAACAATTGTCTTGCACACTGAACTTAAAAACAGTTGTGGCACAGAAAAATCACATTTAGGTCAAAATAAAAGCTAAACACAAGAGGGCTTTGATGCCTATGGAAAAAGTACATGTGCACAATTTCCTACAAAGAGTCACAGAGAATCCAAACTTTTTCACCCAGACTCATTCAAATTCATATCCAAGGAAAAGTGTTTTATGTTTCTCAGAGCATGGCCATGGCACACAGGTAAAATTTCTTCCACATTGGTCTCTGATGACTGACTTTTATGTTGAATAAACTTGTGGATCTTTGCCCCAAACTATCATTTCAAATTATTACTTCTTAGAGAATAATTATTTAATGAGCTTTTGGATGAAGTAATCAACATGGGACAAAACCCAGAGAATTTGAAGGAAAGAATAATTTTGAAAGAAAAATTTTGTTCTTATGAAAACTAGACCAATCCTGCAGTAGTTATGTGAGGTGAACCTGTTTCCCAACCTAGATGCCATCTTTGGTGACTCAGCCTGAAATGCTCCTTTCCTCTATCACCCTCTGTGTGAATGTTCCCATTTCTTGTGCACTATTTTCAATGATCTCTTTGTGTATTTCCTGTACTGTATCACAAGATCTTTAAGTGAAAACCTTGTGATTTTTTTTTTCCTATTGGGGTTTGAACATAGGGCTTCCCACATGCTGGGTAAGTATTTATTATTGAGCTACATTCCCGTCCTAATTTTTAACATTTTATTTTGAGACAGAGTCTTACTAAGTTGTCCAGGCTGGCCTAAAACTTGGTAATCCTCCTGCCTCAGCCTCCTGAGCAGTTGGGGTCACTGGCACATGCCCCCACATCTGGCAGGATTACAATCTTTTTGTCTCTAACATTTAACTTTGTACTTGACCCATAATTCATTTTATTTGTTTTTTATGATCCTGGGGATCAAATTAAGGGCCTCATACATGCTAGGCAAGTGCTCTACCACTGAGCCACACCTCCCACCCAAGTTCTTGATCAATGGATGTATGTATCAGTTCACTTTCACTACCTGGTTCCAGATAAATATAAGTTTCTGTGCTACCTACTCAATAGACTAAGAGAAAGTTGACCATCTCAAGTTATCCCAGTAGAATGATTAGATCATTTTATACCTGAGAAAACATTTCTTCCTATCAAAATTACACTTGGTAACTTCAGTGGAAAAATATTTTGAAGATCAAAGTTTTACCTTTTGTTCTTTGTTTTACCTATTTCAATTGGAGAAAAATCTTGTCTTTTTTCTGTAGTGATCTGAGACTATTTGCTCTGGTACCAGATGGCCTGTCTTCTACTTGAGATGGTAAATATCTGGCAGACCTTGTCAGGGCATGTGTCAGTAATGTTATTCATGGGGAAAGTCTTCTAAGTGACATGCCCATCTCTGAGGGCGTTTATCTGGAACATTTGCTACATCTTGAGATGCCTCAAGTTCCCGTATTAAAGACACCAATTTAGTTGTAAATGGTTGCAGGTCATAGGTTTAGGGCCTGGAAGAAATCACACTCTGGGAAATGATCAGTTTATTCTTTTCCTTTCTATGGTTCTGAAATGTGCTTATAAACTATTGGTGGGAATAATCTCATTTTCTTTTTACAGACTGTCCACCTTGCACTGATTTCTTCACATACTGACAACCGATCAAAGTTTCTCAGAGACTTCAACATCTGCTAAGAAATTGTGCCTGGGAAAACATCCAGACTGTCTTCTTCCAGGCCCTTCCCCGCACTCAGCAACTGATAACCTCTCAAACCATCAGGATGTGCTATGACAATATGTTGATGTCGTGAGTAGAGGCATCCCTGTCATCAGTCCATATGGCTTTTTATAAAATGAAAATGGGTTTGAGTAGAGCCATCCCCCTCTTTTTACCTCTTGTGACAGCTGACAGTCATTGGAAAGTGTGGTATCCAGAGATGGCAGTAAGGATCCTGGAACACTCTCTTTAATGTTCTGATTATACAACCCTAACTCCACTAGCCCTCAGAGAAAGGATCACTGGATGCATCACCATTTCAGTGTTAGGTATATGGACTCATTTGAAATGAGTTTTTTGTTTGTTTGTTTGTTTTTAATTTGGACTCATTCCTGCCTATCACATGACCACTTCAGAAATAATGGCAGTTGACATTCATCAAGCACTTATGTATCAGGTTCAGTTTGAAGGAGCTTAAGAATTTTGACTCCATTTTGAAATAATCTTATGGGATCCATACCTTATCACCTTAAGTGACTTTTTACATTGAGGTACAGAAAGGTAAAATTGATTCCTTAAGTTCCACAGCTAGTAAGTGATAAAGAGGGGCTTTCAGAAGTAGAATCCACATTCTCAAATCATTATATCAAGTAGTAGAATATGAATATCTTACTTGAAGAGTCTGAGTTGTCTCAGCTTTTTATTTACTTTTTATTTTTTTAATTTACTCTTTAGCTTACAAAGATGCTATTTCCATAGGGAAATCATAAGGATATACTTCTCCCTTAAGCATTTGTCTTTTCAGGTGGATAAGTTGCACAAATGGATAACGCTTTGCTCTTTGGAGCCAGTTAGTCTAACTCCAGAGTTAGACTAATGGAGAAAATATAAATCAATAGCATGTTAACAATGGGGACATAACACCTCTTACTGTTTCTTCTGATAAAACTCAATACCAATTCATAAGAACTCTTAGGAAACCAGTAATAGGAACTTTAACTCAATAAAGGTCATGCAGAAAGAATCTATAATAAGTATCATGCTAAATGGGGAGAAGAAGAAAACATTCTTTGTTAAATAGTCAGGAAAAAGATAAGGATTATACTCTTCCCAGTTCTTTTTCAACACTGCCTTGAGCTTTTAGACAGTGTAATAAGAAAACAGCAAGCAATTAAAGAATTGGAAAAGAAAAAATTAAACAAAATGAAATTTTTTAAAAATAGGAGTATAAAATATGCTTGGAAATAAGGTCAATGTATAGCAATAACAATTAGAAAAATGTTTTTGAGAGCACTTATTTGTAGTTGAGTACATCCAGCATTGTAATGGACTGAACTGGGTTCTTCTAAAATTCATGTGTTGAAGTCTTCACCTCTAATACTTCTGATTGTATTTGTGTTTGGAAATAGGAGCTTCAAATAGGCAATTTAGGTTAAAGGGGGTTGTATGGTTGGGCCCTGCTCCCATATGTTTGGCGACCTTATAAGAAGAAGAGATCAGGGCACAGACCCATCAGGGAAGGACTGTGTAAAGATAAAGAGAGCAGTCAGTCATGTTCAAGCTGAGGAAAGAGGCCCCAGGATGAAGCCAACCTTGCCAATGCCTTAATTCTGCTTGGAATTCTATCATCCAGGACTGTGAGGAAATGTATTTCTGCTGTTCACATCACCCAGTCTCCTTTGCACTGTAGGGGTAGCCTTAGTAAGTTAATAGAAGTGTCTTCTGGTAGTAAATGCAACAAAAGATGCATAAGTATGACTTTACTAAAAAATGTTAAATAAGTTATAAGTAAATTATAATCACATCAGTGGAAAAGCAGGTTTAATATTATGAGAATATCAATTCTCCTTAAATAATTGAGAGATTCAGTATTTCTTCCATCGAAAATAATAAAATTGAGAAAGTTGAATAACTTGAGAAATTTGATTCATTTCAAAACATCTGTAAAACAGCAGCAACTAAAAATAGTTTGAATATATCTCAAGAAGAAAGAGGATTTCTCATGACAGACATAAAGTCATTTTATTACACTGTAGTAAGTAAGATTAAATAAAACCACAGTGAGAAAGAATTTATCACTCTTTTAATTACCTAAAATTAAAAATTATGAAATTAAAAAGTGTTGAAGGGCATATGTATCAATATCCTTTTTTCCATTGCTGGTGGGGACATGTATATTAGGATGATAAATTTGGAAAACAATTTGAATTTAATTTTTAAAGTTGAATATCTGCATTTACTATAATGTTAGGACTCCTATATATTTCCAAGAAAAACATTTACACTATGTACCAGAATATAATAAAATTATTCTTAGCAGCTTTGTTCATGATAACAAGCATTAGAAACAACCCATATGCCTATCAAAATAAGAATGCATAATTATAGTAAAATATTGCACAGCAATGAAAATGATTGTTCTACTTTTATATAATCATGGATAAATTTTAGTTTTTTGATGATTGAAAAAGAAAATCAAGTCTCAGAAGATTTTTATAGTATTATACTCTTCAAAACCAAAGGAGGCTGGGTTTTGAAGCTGTACCTCCAGATACTGATGTGATGTTCCTTAGCTTTGCTTCATGTTCTGTGATGTTTTCCCGTTGGGGAATGTACATAGTACGAGAGATAAGTGGCAAAATTGGGGGAGTTTGGCAATCATGACTTACCAATCTAACTCTCACTTTAGATATATTTGTTGGGATGATATTTTGATCTTTTATAGAGATTTATTGTCCACTTTCAGAAGTATGTATTTGGCTTTTCTGCCCTCAGACCATTTTGGCACTATTTACACACTCATGTATTCATTGTCTTAAAGTCCACTAATTTCTGTCTTTTTTGTGCTTGGGTGTGGATGGAAATTGGAAGAGAAGACTCATCTTATTGTATTTTATCCTTAAGTCAATATCTAGAAAATCATTTCTATGCAGTACTACAAAGCTAATAATCATTACAAGAATCTATTTGCTGATTACCTGTGCTGTTAATATTTAAAGTTTAAATGGATTAATTTGTAATAATAGTTGCCATTTACTGAGGAGTTAATATGTGCCAGTTATTTTACATGTATCATTTATAGTTCTTACATTTATGGTTCAGAGTAGACATTATTTTTACTGTTTTATAAAGAAAAGATTTAAGGCAAAGAGATCCTTGTGAAAGTCGCATAGTTAGTAACTAAAATAACTCTTCTCAATTCTTTCTGTCTTGAAAATCTATTTTGTTATAATATCCCTCTCCACCCATTTTTTTGAGAATAATTATAGCAAAACCAATAATCAGAGCAATTTACAAACTTCCATATGGCATTTTTACAGAATCGAGAAAGGATTAAAATTGTGATGTTCAATTAGATTCAAATTTTGTAGCAAATAATTCAACTCATAAAAATTTTGTTTAGTTTTTATGGGAATACAAACAGTTTTTGAAGTCCTATCAACATAAGGACAGATCCCTCACTCATCTCAATGACATAGCCTCATGGCATTCAGAAGTAAACTTTCTTTTGTCTGAATTGTTATAATTCTGACTGATTTGACCATTTTTGTAAAACTTGTTGTATAACCCAAATATTATAATTATTTCTGTGGGAAAATAATCCACAAAGTTCAAGGTTATAATTTATATTACTTTATATTCCCTGTATAGAAGACTGTTGTAGGGAATAAATACTCAAACACCAGATGCATTAATTTTCAAATACAAATGTTGATGGAATTAAGTACAGCTGTGTACCACAATGATGGATGTTGATAAAAACAACTCTCCAAGCACAGAGGACTAAGTCAGAAACTTTAGTTCTCATATTTCAATTTAAATGGATTTATGCTGTCTGTTACAGAGAGAGAACATTTTAATGTTGACAAATGTGAGTTCAAGTCTTTGTTTTTTCACTGAGTTTTTAACCTACACCACTAACCTCGTGGAACCTTTAGTAGCTTAACATCTTTCAGAAGACTTCTTTGTTTTCTGTAAAGTGGTGATACCATGTGCTCTGGTTATTTCATAGGATAGCTATCTGGCTCAAAATACATTATGTAGAAGTGTTGCTTGGATATTTTTGAGTAGTTGTACCGGGACAGGGATGTAGGAATGGCTAGCTAGCCAGTAAATTTCTCCATACTAAATTTGATTGATTACATCATAATCCTAATTATTTTATTTATATTTATTTATTTGGGGTACTGAGGATTAACTCAGAGGCACTTTACCATTGAGCCATATCCTCAGCTAATTTTCTTTCTTTCTTTCTTCCTTCCTTCCTTCCTTTCTTTCTTTCTTTCTTTCTTTATCTTGAGACAGAGTCTCACTAAGTTGTTGAGGGTAGCCTTGAACTTACAATCCTCCTGCCTCAGCCTCCTGAGTTGCTAGGATTACAGACATGAGCCAACATGAAGTGGTGCCTCCTTGTGGTAATGAAGATGAAACATTCCAGGCCATACCACAGGAGGTGCTTTTAACAAAACCAAGAAGCACATCCAGGATTTCTGGCTTTGAATCATCCACTAACTTCCAGGTTCTCTATAAAGGATATCAAAATAATATCCACTGTAAAACTATTTTGGGTATCTGATAAAGATAGATTTTCACAACCAGGACTTTTTTTTTTTTTTTTTTTTTGCATATAAACTTGTCTTTCGATGTTGCTAATCTCCACACAGATACTCTTAACAACTCCCACTCAGTTTGTGCATTTCATAGAAAAGCCTTTTTATTGCATCATTTGCATATTTAAAAAATAACAACAAAGTTGCAATGCAATTTCCACAAACCTAAACTTAAAAGTTAAATTTCAATCTTTTAGAAGAGAGCATAAGTGAACATTTTTAGAACCTTGGAATAAGAAACAGTTTCTGAGCAGAACATTTAAAAAGTCATAAATTGTACTTCATAAAATGAAACATTTTTGATCAGCCATTTTTGATCACCATTAGGAAATGAAAAAGCCAGCCAAACAATAGGGAACTATTCAGAATACATATATTTGAAAAAGAATATGTATCTAGATGTATGAAGAATAGGTACAATTTAATATTTAAAAAGATAATATCATAAAATTGGCTTGGAAAAGACATTTTATAAAATAAGATATATAAGTGACCAGTGGAATGCAAACTAAAGCCATAATAAGATACCTCTCTATCTTTAGAATCAGTAAAATTAAAAAAGGCATATAATATTAAATATTGGTGAGTACTAGAAAAACTGGAATCTTCCATGTGACTAGTGGAACTAAAAACTAAAATCACTCACCCACATAGGAAAACTGTTTGGCAATTTATTATCTTACACATATAACTCTACTATGACCCAGTAATCTAACTTTTGAGTACTTAATGTAGAAAAGCAATCACACAGAGTCACAGAACAAAAGCCTTCACAAGAATATTCATAATATCTTTAGTTTTATTAGCTCAAATCTGGAAGCAACTCAAGAATCCATGAGCAAGTAAGTGGATGAGCACATTATATTAGACTCACATTTAATGTAAAAGATAGATATTTCTTAGCAATAAAATTACTCATATATGTAACAACTTAGATGAAATTCACAGACCTTATGCTGAACAGAAGAAGCTGAACACACAATTAATTTATGGTGAAAAAAAATGGACAAGTTGTTCCACTGAGGAATTAGAAAATGGCTAAGGGAAGAAAGAGGGAAATATCAGGGATGGTGAAAATGGTCTATGCTGTTCTATTACCTGTATTATTAAACAATCCCTAAGGGTAAGGTTTCGAAGCCAAGCCTGACTTCACAGTAATTTCAGTCCTGTAATGAAAACAACCTTTGTCAAATATTGATAAATTCTGCTGCTACATTGTGTTTTGGAAAATCTCTCTGTGGTTCTTGATAGATCACAACATATAATAGAAGGTCTTTCTGCCATGAAAACATCATTTTTTCCAAGGTCAATTTTATGCAACTTTTACTATTTTAAAGCTATAGCCCTAATCTTCTCTATTTCATGAGATTGTAAGAAAATCCTTTAAAATCTTTATTTAAAGCCAATAACAAAATGATCTTTTGGTACTCAATAAATCTTAGTCTTCACTCTCAATCGGTTGTCACTTTAATTATTTTAAAAGCTAAAATTGTATATTAATGTGAATTAATGTGCTCTTAGAAATATATGCAATCATGCATGGGTCAGAAAAAGGAAATCTCTGTGCTCAAAAACATGGCAACACGCACAGATTTTACAACTATTAAATATCAAAAATTTTTAAAAACTGATCGCATGGTTCCTTTATTGTGAGAAACTCATGTTAACATTTTCTTATAAGGGGCTGCAGTACTCTAACATCTCTCCCCTTAAAAGTAATTTAGCATTTTATCAAGAAAGTCCATTGAGGTGGAATTAGAACTGGATCAAATGCAGCTCAACTGAATTTTCACAATGTAGAGAAAGCCTTAGAGAGAAATGACAGTTGCTAAGGACAGAGTTGGCCATGGAAATAATTACTGCAATTAGAGGGTTGATGCTGTAGTAGACTTGAGATGTAAGGCAGAGATGGCAAAGTTTGGCTTTAAAACATGGCACAGAGAAGTGCTTTGATGGGAGTGATAGCTCACCCAGACAACCCAACAAGATGTGATCCATTTAGTTTCCAGGTGACAAGATTCAAAGGGAACATAGAATGAAGTGTCAGTGGTATAGCAGGGGAAAGAAATCAAAATGCCATTTTCATGGCTTCAGATTATGTCCTTTGAATGGCTATAGCTTACAGATGAGCAAACAATCAGTAGCTTTGAAATATTTGAGCTCCAAAGATATGTTTGACTTTGGCAGCAATAGCTTATCTATGACTCTCTCCAGTCAGTAGTCTAAGCATTCTTGATGATCAAGAAGCTGATCTCCATTTCATGCTAGAGAAAGGGAACATAGCAAGGCCAAAGAATGACACAAGATTTCAGTGGTCATTCTGGAATGTCCAGCTGCATGATTGGTCCATCTATTTTGCTGTTGCTGATAATGCATCTTCTTGTCAAGGTCATATTTTCAATAGTACTCTTTTCATCACCAATTCTTAGCTATTTCCAAGGGCAGTTTGGAGAATGGATTTAGATCAAGAAGATTGGAAAAAATATAAAATAGGGGCGTGGTTTCCATTTGGAGGACCACAGCTCCTCTAATGGGGAGGGGGTCTTTAAAGGTCTCTATGCACATTTCCAATCTACTCCAGGACAGTTCAGCAGGTTTAAGAATGACAGCTCTTCTGCTTTTCTATTGTCTCTATGCCATCCTCATCCCTCTTCCCCAAATCCTAAAATGTCTATGAGAGTTATTCATTCAGGTGTAACTGAGCCAGGATACCTACAGAAGATTTCCTAAGAAAACTCATTTCTTTGGCCCAGCACTTTTCCTTGCAGAATCTTGTTTCCAAAGGTTCCTAGAGTCCTTCCATGGCTTTTATGTTGCTATCACAGAAGTTGTGGCAGAAATTGCTAAGGCAAAGAGGCTGGAATATTATTTTCAGCCTGTCTAGGACCAACGTTTACCTTAGGCTTATAAACTGCATTAATGAAACCCACTCTCATTTCAGATAAAAATGACGTCAAGTGAGGAAGAAACAAAAGACATCAATCAAATGCCATCTTCAACACTGTAGTCAAAACAATGGTGTAATTTAATACAGATGTTCGTATTTCAAGTTGTTATGATAAGAGGATATATTGCATTGTATCTAAATTTTGCTTGATTGGAAGGCCATTTATCACCAGTATAGAATGTGCCGTCATAACTTTTCAAAATGAAACTTATGCCAAAGTAGTTCTGAAATCATAAGCTACAACCTCCTGTGTGATGCGGCTTATTTCATGTCTGAATTTCTTATCTCACTTAGAAGTCAGTCCTTGAGGCAGAGTGCAGTCTGTCTCTGAGTCTGTGCCATCTCCATCAGGGAGATGTCAGCACTATAATAAATAATTAATCATTATTAATAACGCCCTCACGATCTTTGCCTCTCTCTCCTCAGTACAGCCAGTGCTTCTCTGGTAAACCACAGGGAACAGGTTGATTATTTGCTTGCAGTGATGAATAGGATGTAGCAAGCATGCCCAGGGTCACAGAAAAATTCCAATAATAGTGATTGTGTAGAGGGGCTTCTGTGCTACATGAAAATAAGGCTACTTGACATACATTTTTCAGTGACTTGGAAAATATAATTAGATCATCAGAGTTTTAGGATCTATGAAGTGCCAGAAGTTTAAGTTATGAGCTTTAATCAATCAGTAAATATTTTTCAAGTTCTTCTGACTTGTGAAATAGCTTAGGCAACCCATCTGAAAGAGTGTCCTCCCTTGTTCACCATGTCTGAGACTAAGCTAATGCCTAGGAATGCCCTTTCATAAACTTCCCAATCTATAGCTAGAGTCATCCTTTCATCTCTGTGTGATTAAAAAATTAACACTGTTACCTACAATAATGCTAATTATATTGATATGACTTTTTCCTATTTCTATAGAAAAGATTAAACTCTAAGATGTTTATAAAAATTAATTTAAAAATCCATTCCTGTTTCTCATCCCACCTAAAAGAACTGTCAGAATGATTCAAATATGTGTATTTGTTAGTTAATTTCATTAGCTATTGATACAATGTAGTCAGAACTGGTGGAGTATACATATATACAGTTACCTTCAACCTATAGGCATTTGTATGTGTACTTATATACACATATATGTATGTGTACATACATGTGTATGCACACATGTGTGTATATGTATGTATACATATATATTTTAGATGAAAATACATGCTTATACACATATGTATGTATATACATGCATACATATATACATATATGCACTTACATATATATACACATAAAGATACATATATGTGTATGCATACACACACACACATATATATATATATGTGTGTGTATATATATATATATATATATATATATATATAGTCAATTTTTTAGTTGTTAATAGACATTTTATTTATTATTTATTTTTTATGTGGTGCTGATGGTCAAACCCAATGCCTCACACATGCTAGGCAAGCACTATACCACTGAGCTACAACCAGCCCAGTGGTCAATTTGTAATGAAAAGAAAAATACCTTTACATAATAAAAATGAGATGTACCAGCTGTACATACAGAGAAGTGTCTTAACCAGGTGCCTTAAATCTCATGAGGTGGTAATGAGGGCAGAGTCCAAAGATTCAGAGCAGACTCACTCTCACTTCTACAACCACCTTCTAGAAGCCATCTGGGTGACTTGACAGCAACCTGAAAAATCTCATAAATAGTCTGTTATTTACAGAAAGGTGACTGAGGTAATTTTCTCCCTTTTTTGCCTATTTCAGATGAGGGAGAGCAGAAATAGCTGGTGGGGAGATGCCGACAAAGCACTTGGGGCTAAACAACTCTCACCAAGTCTTGATTCTAAGTCATTTGAAAAGATCTGCACCCTGAGGGTCTCTCGGACATTTGACTCAGCCAAGAGTACAGAACCAAGTTCCCACAATGCAAGTTGCACATGCCTTTGGAATGACCTTTATTTCTTCCCCATTTCCCACTGTCACGAGTACCTGACTTTGAACATAAGCACACTACTCTTCCTAGAATAGAAAATAATGTCTTCTGTAGTAAAGATACATTTATGTGAAGTTCACATTCTTCTAATTTGACTTGCAGTCTCCCTTCCTTCTGTTTAACTCAGAAATTAAAATACTTTTATTACAAAGTAGAATTGGAATATGATTGAAGTCTTATGAAATTATTTATGTCTGTCCATCTTGTCCATATGCATTGTATATAGTACAATTTCTGGAATGGAGACTATGTAATATTAATAAAGATTATTTCTGTTCCATTGTATTTTGTGTATTTTATTTTATTCTTTACAGTGAGCATGAGTCATTTTGACAAGAATAACACTATCATTCCTAACACAAAAGAATATGTGATGCATACCTTGAAGAAATATTTTTAACTACAAAAAGAAAAAATTTACCTTTGTTACATGCACATTTAAGTCTGTCTCAGGCAGGATTAGATGGATGCTAAAGGAATGGGATTTTACATGTATAGACTCTTGGTTACTTAGAGTTATTTTTTTTTAATAGTTGCTCAAAACATTACAATGATCTTGACATATCCTACATTTGATTCAAATGGGGTATGAATTCTTATTTTTCCACATGTACAGATTGCAGGATTACTCAGAGTTATTAAAGCAAGTATTTTTATGCTTCTGGAATATTAGAGTGCTTTTCAACATTCCTAACTAACCTGTTGAACTTAATATTTTTTTAAAAATCTGAAAATCTTGTAGAAGTTAAGTGCTGTCATTTTGAATTCAAAATCTCAATTATCATATACGACATGCAAAATTATGAAGCACTGACTTATCTTTGTCCTGATTTCATGGTATTCATTAGATTTAATAAAAAACAAAAGTCTTTGTCTTTTTTGTCTTAGTTGTTCATATTTTCTTTCCTTTTAAACCAAATTCTGATAAAGGAAGAAGCAAGGATTTTAAAAGTTTTCATTATTTTCTTATGCATTTTTTTTTACCTTGTGAAGGGGTTATGCAATAAGCAAGTGATTTGATTTGCATTACTCATTAAAGACAGATGATTATTAAAAATATTTAATTTTGGTTACTGAGCATCAAGCTTATCCCTGTCCTCACCAGAAAAAAAAATGCAGAAGGAAGTTAACTTTTTGTGCATCGATGTGCTTACCTCTTTGATTATTCAATTATGAACTGTATGCCTGCATTACAATAATGTGAGTGACTGAAAATATTAAATATTATTTATTGAATAAAAGTTGAATGTTGAAAAGTTGGCTCTATGGGAAACTATTCAGATTGCAGCATAGCCAACACATTCACTCAGTTAGCAGATGTTTATTGAACCCCTACCCTCAGCAGGTTCACTGGGGGTTCAGCACTGAGTAAGAGAACACCCCTGCTGCATGGAGTTTACTTTCCAGCAGGAGAGAAAGCCAAGCCAATTAATTGTGCTGTTTGAGGCAACTGGAAACACAAATGAAATTGAAGTTATTGACCTGTATAAATGTAATCAAAAATCACATGGAATGGAAGATTTAAGGAAAGGCAGATTTAAAACCAAATGCAAATTACATTTTAACCCAAGACAAATATAAAATACAAAATAAACCAGTGATAACAGCCAGAGTAACAAAACCTTTATCTGAGATAAAGTCCCATGTCAGCATGCTTGATTTCATGAATTATTTCCTGGAAAGGCTCAGTTTTAATCATCTTAAAGTGGTCATTATAGGGACCTTTTAATATTTTTATTAGTGCACTATAGTTATACATAATCTTGAGGTTTATTGTGACACAACTGTACATGCATGGAATATAATTTGTCCCACTTCAATTATCAGTACTTTTCCTTTCCCTTCCCTCCTAACTCTACTTGTCTCCATTACTGAATTCTCATGGTCTTACTTCTATCTATTTATAGTTTCTTTTTTAAAATTAATGCTTTATAGGGACTTTTAAAATAATTTGTTCCTAAAACCTTTTAGGAAATTCAGGGTATACCTTGTAACAATGAAAGATTCTAATTTCTTAATCAATGAGGTTTAAACTTGTATTTAAAACTAAAAACATTTTTTTAAAAAAAGGAAGAGTCCATAAGTTACACTTTTTAAAAACCTTTTGTTTCATAGATAATGTCAAGAAAAATTTATCAGACTAAAAATTGGGCAATTTCCTGGATATTCTTTGGGTGGACTTCTGGGCATGGTCTAGTAGATATTTGGGGGGATTAACTGATTTATAGGGCATGCAACTCTGCTTGTTTTTCAGTTGCTAACATGATTTATAACTCTGTAGGGACAAAATATTAAGGTTTATTGAAAATTATTCTTCTCTAAGGTGATTTATACTCTGTAGAAAAGATGATTCTAAGCTTTACATTTTATTACCCTATAAGAGAAGGTAATACTAGCAAATGTATTTCTGCAATTCCAGTTGCCTTTGTACATAACTGCCTAGTTCTAATTTCCTCACTAATTAATGAATTAAATAAAATCTTTTCACTTTCTTGTTTTGTATCTGTATGAGAGTTACCGCTTATCATTTGGAATATTGTATTTAAGCAGTATAAATATTGATCTAAGTAATATTTTGCAGAAGATGGAGACTATTCTTTAAATTCTGTTTTTTATGTGTTTTTATTTTAATAACAAACAAAAAAGGGTATTTCAGAGTCATTTGTATTTCAATGCTTATAGATACTGCATTTAAAATTAGCATTAGAAGTACTCATTTTGAGAGTCTTTACACTTGTGTTGTTTGAGTCTCTTTAACTTTTTTTTTCTATTTTGGAGATGAAACAATGAAATCTTTTGATTAAAATACTAGGCACATAGAAAAAAGTAGACAATAAATGGTTAATAGCCCTTTGATAATTTGAAATGTGGCACATCTTTGTGATTCTACTTAAATAAGCTAAGTACACTTGAATAGAGGTACTTACTCTGAAATGAAATTTATAACATTTTATAATTGTTGTACAACTGAAAAAGTACTTCCAGTTTACTATTTTTATGTATATTCTCAGCACTAACAGAGGCACAGAGGGTTAATGCATCATCTTTTGTGATTATTAAAAAGCACCAAGAGATTAACTGGCTTGCATGCTCTTAATGAAGGAGTGAAGTGCTCAAGTACCATGGACAGATCTCTGCTCTTCTGTTACAGGAGCAGGTTGTGCAGGCCTCCTTGTTCTACAATATGTGCTGAAATCAAGGATGAAATATCACTCCCTCCTTTTCTGGTTTTGCTTGATGAGTGCACGTTACTTGGCTGGGTCGTTGAGGGAATTCTTTTTCACTAAATAATGCAAGCGTTGCTAGTGACACAGAGGAGGACGAGGAACTTTTGTTTCACCAGCATAGTTTATGCAGTATTTAATTATTTCACAATTTAAACAAATTTCAAAGCAGCAGCTTATATTTAACACATATTTCTCTTTTTGTATACTTGAGGCCATTCTATATCAAATTCAATTTTTAATTTGTTTTGAAGAGTCAAGAGTGAGCATTCATAGCAGTTTTATGAAGAGTTTTTGTTTGTTTTCATTTCACAAAGGCTTGAGATCCTATGGTGGTAAGGAATTTAGGAAATTCAGGGTATACCTTGTAACAATGAAACAATGAAACCTAATAGCTTCTTCCTTCTGATAATCTGAGCAAAATAAAGGGTTAACATTATCATGAAATAGTCCTGTTTTCAATTATGTAATGCCAATTTTTATTTAAAAAATCTTTCCCAACTCATTGTCTCAAAATCTCTTACACTGATGCTATTAGTATAAATAATTGGTTGTTGTTATAGACAAAATGACTAGGAAGTGGACACCCATATGTTTGTCTTTATTGCTTCATACCTTCATGTCCATTCATCAAATGGATACTAGACTATTTATTAAACCAATTTGAGTAGGAATGAGAAATCTCTAAGGAAGAAAAATAATCACCAAGAAGGGAGCAATGTATTAAGGTTCCAGACAATTTGATCAGAAAAGGAACTAAGAAAGCATCTGGGTAAGAGAAGGAAGAGTTACATCAGTCTCTTCTATCTTCAACATGTGGGAAAATAAATGAAGCAGTGGGTGTCCCTAGCATTCCTTTTTGTTTGTTTGTTTAAACACTTTTTTGCATACTATTTGCCAGAATTTTATTGAGAATTTTTGCATCTATGTTCATCAGGGATATTGGTGTGAAGTTTTCTTTCCTTAATGTTTTTTTTTTTTTTTTTTTTTCTGATTTTGGTACCAGACTGATACTAGCCTCATAGAATGAGTTTGAAAGCATTCCCTCCTTTTCTAAATCATGGAGTAATTTGAGAAGTACTGGTATTAATTCTTCTCTGAAGGTTTTGTAGAACTTGGGCTTTTCTTGATTGGTATTTGATGGCATCTTCTATTTCATTGTTTGAAAATGATCTGTTTAAATTGTGTGTGTCCTCTTGATTCGGTTTGTGTAGCTTTTGTCTCTAGAAATTTTCAGGTCTTCAAGATTTAAAGTTTAAATTTTTAAAATAGTTTTTGATTGTCTTCTGTATTTCAGTAGTGTCCGTTGCGATAGTTCCTTTTTCATAACAAATTTTAGTAATTTGAGTTCTCTCTCTTCATTAGTGAGGTTAAGGGTTCACCAAATTTATTTAGCTTTTCAAAGAACAAACTTTTTGTTTTGTCAATTTTTTTGAATTGTTGCTTTTGTTTCAATTTCATTGATTTCAGCTCTGATTTTAATAATTTCCTGTCTTCTACTGCTTTTGATGTTGATTTTTTTTCTGGGGCTTTGAGATGTAATGTTAGATCATTTATTCATTGACTTTCCATTCTTTTAATGAATGAGCTCAATGCATTCAATGAACTTTCCTCTGAACAGTGCCTTCATAGTGTCCCAGAGATGTTGTATCACTATTCTCATTCACTTCTAAGTATGTTTTTAAATTGCATCCTCAGTTTCTTCTGCTATCCATTCATCATTCAATAATGTATTATTTAGTCTCCAGGTGTTAGATTAATAACTTCTATTTTAAATTCTATTGTTGATTTCTAATTTAATTCCATTGTAATCTGATAGATTTTAGGGTATTATCTCTATTTTTTTGTATTTGTTTAGAGTTGC
The DNA here is from genome assembly GCF_047511675.1 of Marmota flaviventris. Classification (NCBI taxonomy): domain Eukaryota; kingdom Metazoa; phylum Chordata; class Mammalia; order Rodentia; family Sciuridae; genus Marmota; species Marmota flaviventris. Next base: position 50,916,861 of record NC_092498.1, read on the forward strand.
CTTGTGACATAAAATGTGATTTATTTTAGAGAAGTATCTGTGTGCTGCTGAGAATAAAATTTATTTGCTCATTGATGGATGAAATATTTTATATATGTCTGTTAAGTTGAAATTATTGATTGTAATGTTTAGTTCTATAGTTTGTTTATCTAGTTTTTGTTTGAAAGATCCATCCAGTAGTGAGAAAGGTGGTGTGTTAAAGTCACCCAGTATTATTGTGTTGTGATCTATTTGATCCTTGAAGGAGAGTTAGTTTGATGTATATAGATGCTTAATTGTTTGGGGAATAAATATTACAATTGTTATGTCTTGTTGATGTATGATTACCTTAAGCAGTATGAAATGTCCTTTGTTCCTTCTGATTAGCTTTGCCTTGAAGTTCACTTTATCTGATATGAGGATGAAAACCCTTGCTTGTTTAAGTGATCCATGTGAAATATATGTATTTTCCCATCCTTTTATCCTTAGTCTGTGGATATTTTTGCCTATGAGGCGAGTCTTTTGGAGACAGCATATTGTTGGGTCTTGTCTCTTAATCGCAATCTGCCAGTTTATGTCTTTGAATTGATGAGTTTAAGCCACTAATATTTAAGGTTATAATTGAGATGAAATTTGTATTCCTGGTCATTTTGTTTTATTTCTGGCTTTAATTTGACTTTGTTTACTCTTTGATTGACTATTCCTTTAGTGTGGTTCCTCCCTTTGCTGGTTTTCAATTTTTGAAAATTTCATCTTTATGGACTATTTTGTTGAGAATATTGTGTAGTGCAGGCTTTCTAGTTTTGAATTATTTTAACATTTGTTTATCATAGAAGGTTTTAATTTCATTTTTACATCTGAAACTTAATTTTGCTGGATTCCAAATTTTTGGTTGGCATCCATTTTCTTTCAGAGATTGGAATGTGTTATTCCAGGACCTTCTGGCTTTTATGTCCTTGTTTAAGAAATCAGCTGAGATCCAAATTGGTTTCCCCCTATATGTAATTTGATTTTTTCTCTTGTGGCCTTTAAAATTCTATTCTTATTTTGTATGTTAGTCAATCTCATTATAATGTAACCTGGTGTGGTTTTGTTGTAATTTTTAATTTGGTTTATTGATTCCTTTATTTCATGTATTTCTACTCAGAATCTGTGTCTCTTTATTAAAGTGCTTTTCATCTTCTGAAATTTATCTCTGATTTCCCTCCTTAGCAATGTTTACACTTATTAAACGAATCAGTTTAACTAAGTACATTCTCAACTCCTTCTCTGACATTTCTTCTACTCTGTTGTCAATGGATTCTATTATTGGAGCATCTTGGGACACTTTATTCCCTTGTTTTTTCATGTTGCTTGTATGTCTTCCCATCTAGCAGTGCAGATATGAGGCATATAGAGTTCTACCCTATAGACTTATAGTGTCCCTGAAGGTTTCTAGTACCTCACCTTTAAGGAGGAGACCAATATTAACAGCACCCAATGCAAACAAAATATAGCCTTAAACCAATAGCTCCTATTAAGATGTCTAAAGTATTGTTATTACAAACAAAAATGATGTTTCAATTATTGTCTATAATGTAAACAGTAAGTTTGAAAAAGCATTTACAATTTTTAATGATGGACACAGAGAGAACAGAGTGGTATAGGATATGATGTTTATGAGGAAGAAGGAGAGAACATAAAAGTAAAATATTATAAGAATAGTGAAAGACAAATCAATAAAGGTTGGCTGCTAGCAGGAGTAAAGAGAGAAAGAGATTGCAGGAAAATAGATAAGTTACAGGAAAATATATATATAAAGTAAGAAAAAAATTAAAATTAAAAAATTTAAAATGAGAGAATATACAACAAAATATACTATTCAGACATCCTAGTCCCCAATAAACTGATGCATGAAAAGTATTTGGTTTCAAAATGGTGGAGTTTTGAGAGAGAGAGAAAAAAAAATTTCTATGGAAAATTAAACAATTGTTTCCATTGGAGTTTACCTTATCAGCTGATAGGTGGTGTTATCTGGAGTTTGATGGTAGCTCCACATTTGGGATGGTGAGTGTTCCTAGGTGAGAGGGTTAGTTCTGGAGGCTGAATTCCTGGAGGTGCGGTATAGCAATTGCCAGTATATGTTGGAAGGCTGTACCCCAAGAATCTCCTTTTGGTTCCACTCATGTGATGTAGGAGCCTGTTCTTAGTCTCTTACATTGCCGTGGACCTCACAATTCCTGGTCTCTAATTTAGTCTCCAAACTCAATCTCTCCTGCCCCTGCCTTTAGAATTCCCAGTCAGGCACATCTCCATGATGGTCCTGAGGGCTAATCCCTGGGACCTGTGGGCCTCTCATGGAGAGATGTTCTGTATGGATGGATCAAGGCAATGAGTGTGTGGGCCAGTGACATAGCTGTGAGTGCTAGTCCAGACTGGTGGCTAGAAAGGGGTTGGGAGACTGGCGATTGGGAAGTCTGAGGGCCCTTTTGAGTGCCGGACCTGGCGGGACCAGGGGATTGGTAGATGCCAGACTTGGGTAGGAGTCTAGGAGCAGGCTGGTGATGGGGCCCAGTGAGTGCTGCCCTTATTAGGCCCCAGGAGCCTAGTGGGTGCCCCCTCCTTCTGCCTAGGTGAGATGAGAGCAAGATGCCCTCACACTGTCTTCCAACCTTCCAACTCACTGTAACCAGCCCAGTCCACCTGCCGTGCTTCAGGGTTTGCAGAGCTTGGGAGAGCCTGGCTCTTTCACCCCGCCCCGCCCCCCGGCCGCCCCATTGTGAAATGCTCCCAGTTGTTGACTTTCCACAGGATTGCTAGACTCAGACAGGTCCACACAGACCGAGGTGCAAACTCATAGATATGGGTTTCAGTTTCTGTAGGCTCCATTATGTTGCAGGCCCAAGATCTCAATGTTGTTTTAATTTGCAATTAGAGAAACTACCAGGGATGTGCTCACATAAAGAAGTGACTATGTGAAGAAGCAGCAAGATGGTTGCTATTAGCACACCCAGCAGGAAGACCTCAGGTGTGACCAAACCTGCAGGCACCTTGATAGTGGACTTCTAGGCCCTGGCCTGTGTTCCAAGATGGAGGCTGCTGCCTCTTGAGATGGTGATGGAGGTGATGGTGGTGGTGTCCCAAGATCGCTATCATTCCTTTCTTGTGGTTTCTGACCCCTGGGAATCCTGGAAGATATGAAATCAGCATAGGATAAGACTTTGGAAGTGTCAAATGTTTTTCCTTTAGAAGATTTTCTTCTTTAGGAATCTCAGAGAAACTTTTCTTTCCTTAGTTGAAAAAGGTTCCTTTAAAACACCATCTTTTAAAATATGTTCTTTTCCTATAGGTAACTAGTACTATATTCTGGAATTGAAAAAAAATGTGCTTTAGTCGATAAACAAATTTTTTCAGGTTCTTTTCAGCTGAAAATGTTTTCTGGCAGTAGTTCATATTCTCTTTCTTACTTATAAAATAATTATACTTGCAATACATTATCTCTGGTTTTATATCAGGACCAAAGCAAGATAGAACACATGGAAACATACTGATACTTAATTTGTATTTCAGATTATGGGACATTCTGTGACAAATGCTTCTGTATATGAGATGTGCTAAACATACACCAGAGGAAATATAGTGCTGGACCCTTCTCCCTCCACTTCAGAGGCTAAGGATAGGCCTTTCCTGATGTGACTAGGTGAAGTCTATAGAAACACATAGCACACAGTTCCCTGGAATTCAAACTCCATAAAAAGTAATTCTGTTGTTTTATCTCTCACTGGCAAGAAAACCATGACTAAATTAGTTTTATATTTTTATAGAATTTCTGTCTGGCAAAAGAGTTATGGACATAAGTTTGCAAAGATCTTTAGTATTATGAGAACAAATGACTTCTAAATGCTTTTGATGCAGTACCTTACAAATTCTTGATATAGTAATGTTATACAATTGAATAATAAAAAAATTCTCATCAGGCTAATAGCCTAAGAACTATTTCTGGGAATGAAAGTCTCCAGAGTTTTTGTGCTCAGTACCTCCAACTCTGCAATCTTCAAAGTGAGTAATCGTTAAAATTGGCATGTATTTCAAGTTAAATAATGTCCACCAATCTCTGATCATCCATCAATGGGTATTGCTTATTTTACCACTGAAATACTGAAAACATGATTGAAGATGAAAAATGATAGAGGAGTTCAGTTTGGTAACATTATAAAGTGCTGCATTTTGCATTTTACTACGTTTTTTTTAAGCAAATATGGAATATAGTAGAGCATGGTGACTTCATTTAGCAGCTCTTTAATTATGTTTTTTATTCAAATAACTTCAAATGGAATGATTAAAGAAACTCAATTGAAACATCCTTCATTTGCTTTACCATAGAAGCATGAAAAGAATGATGAATGGCCTAAAATGATAACAATTTTAAATTTAATAACATTTCACATTTAAATATTCAAAGGAGTAATATTTACAAGAAAGCAGCATTGAAATATAAACTACCAAATTCTTTAAAATCAAACAAATGTACACATACTTACATTTTCTATACTATTTCAGAATGGTGAAAATGGTGTGGTCCAAATGACATACAACTACCAAAGCAGAACTCCATAGGATGGACAGTATGGTTTGGGTTAATGCTTCTAATCAATGACTCTTGCCATGTTTCATTTTGGGATCAAGAGCATGCTTTGATCACATGGTTGGTCAGAATTAGGAGTATTTGGCTTAATGAATTTATTCAACAATCTTTTTCCAAAAAGCATTTAGTACAATTTATAAAGATACAATATTGAAAACCATGAACATATAATGTCAAAATTTAGTGAGGCCGAGACAAAGAAAATGAGGACAGATAACTAAAAGGAAGCTGAGAGTAAGCCTATTGCATCAAATGACCAGTACAATATTTGTTTTAGTCAGGTATTTTGCTGCTGTGACTAAAGGACCCATTCAGAGTAATTGCATAGGAGGAAAAGATGATTTAAGAGCGCACAGTTTCAGAGGTCTTAGTGCAAGGCTTGCTTCATTCCTTGGGGCTTGAGGTAAGGCAGAGAATCATGGCAGAAGAATTTGGCAGATGAAAATCAAGAAGCAGAGAGAGGTCTCCACTTGCCAAATACAAATATGCCCCAAAGCTCTGCCCCCAGTTTCCACCTCCTCTAGCCAAACCATACCACTTCAGTTACCACTCAGTTAATCCCTAGCTGGGAAACAATTCACTGAATGGGTTAAGACTCTCACAACCCAATCATTTCTCCTCCGAACCTTCTTGCATTGTCTCACATGTGAGTTTTTGGGGGACACCTCACATCCAAACTATAATAGTATTCTAAACCCTTCTTCAGGAGAAGTATACATTTCATTCTTGGTTTTCTGGAACCCATGAGGTAGAAAAACACAAACTCACACAATTCACAATGAATGACTTAAGTGGTTCTTGAGGAAAACCACAACTGTGTTAAGAAGAAAGACATGTAGATGACAACTAGTACAAAAACCTGCATAAAGCTTTCCTTATCAGATCCTATGATGTCTCATCACTGAAAACACAGTTTTATAATCATATTTTGCTCTTCAGAAGGAGGGGACAAAGGATGGAAGGGGTGGGGCTCTGGACCTCTGATCTCTCAGGGATGGCCAGTCAGTCAGGTTAATGAATCTTATTTTTCTAACTAAGTTTTTCATAAGAATTGGACTGGAACTAAAAAATAACAAGATCATGGCATTTGCAGGCAAATGGATGGCATTACAGCAGATTATGCTAAGTGAAGTTAGCCAATCCCTAAAAAACAAATGCCGAATGTCTTCTCTGATATAAGGGGGGGAGGGGTGACTCGAAATGGGATAGGGAAGAAGAGCATGAGAAGAAGACTACCACTGAATAGGGAAGATAGGTGGGAGGGAAAAAGAGGGAGAAGGGGAGTTGCACGAAGATGGAAGGAGACCCTCATTATTATACAGAATACATATATGATGTTGTAATGAGAAAAAGAAAAAAAATGTGTCATATTAGATTGGATAGAGAGAAAGGATTGGAGAGGAGGGGAGGAGTAAGGAGGATAGGAAGGGCAGCAGAATAGAATTGACAATATGATTGATGTATGTACATTCCATGTATGTATTATATGTCAAAATTCATTCTGCTGTCATGTATGACTAAAAAATAAATGAATAAATAAATAAAGAATTATAAAAAAAAGAACTGGGCTAGAGAGTTGCTTTAAGTATAGCTCCTTAGTGCTGCATCAAGGGAAAGCTCTAAGTGTTCACAATCTAAATATTCTTTCTTGGCATAGGTCTTACCAGAAAGCTCCGCTAGTTCTGCTTGGGCATGAACTGAAAAGTCATTATGTACAGTTCTAAGAAAATGCTCAAGAGATCATTTGAAGCCAGGTGTAGTGATGTATGCCTGTAATCTCAGCAACTTGGGAGGATGAGGCAGGAGAATTGTATGTTCTAGGCCTCCCTGAGCAACTTAGTGAGGCCCTAGGCAACATAGTGAGATGCTGTCTCCAAATAAATAAATAAAATAAAAAGGGCTGGGAATCTGGTTTAGTGGTTAAGTGCCCATGGGTTCAATCTCTGGTACAAAACAAACAAACAAAAATCATTTGGGATGTTTAAAACACATTTTCAAAGTAGTGATTACGATTTCAAATTTGTATGCTACAGAGTCTGAACAGAATTTTAAAACATACACAACTTGGTCATCTTAACTATGACTCTTGGTCTTAGTAAACCATTTACAAAATATCTTGTGCTGAACCATATAATATATACTCTAATCTCCAAAGTAAGCAGGTTATGATGTGTGAATTTCAGTTTCATTTATTACATGAAACTTATTTTAATACTTGGTAATCATAGAGAAAATAGTTAAATATAGAGACTACAGCAAGGAGTGAGTCTGCTATGGAGGGAAAGTCTTGAAAATGTATCTACAACTATTCTTTTTAAACTTCATTGTTTTATTATAAAAATCAATTCTGTTTTTGGTGGATAAAAATGTGTGGAAATATAATAGACACATATTATTATTAACCAGAGAAAAGCACATATTTTTGTCTGTTTCTTAATGTTCTCGTTATTATTACTTTTATACTTCACAGCCTAGTTTTGAGTACAAAGCTGGAGAAAAAAAATGTGCCAACTAGCTTTTTTGTTTGTTACAGATTTTCTGTGAGTTGTTAAAAATATAACATTTTAATAGAAGAAATATTGTAACTTGGCAGCTCCCAGTGTAGAACATTGATTGGAGAAGACTCCAATTTATCTAGGAGGAAATGGCATACATTCTATATTAAATGTCTAGTGAGCTAATGGGTCTATAATTATAAAAGAGGAAAGAATTCCATTTAAAAGCCCAGGAAAACTATACTTTTGGCCTAAGTTTATGTGCATTAATAAAGGTAAATAAGTAGGCCATGTTAGGACTTATATAACTGGAATGGTCTTTGTATCATTTGGGCTTGGGAAATATCTCATATCTAGACAAACTGCTCTTTTTTGTTTTGTTTTTGTTTTTGTTTTTTTGACTGTTTTGCCATTACTAGCCTTGAGTATGTAAATAATGTCTTTAGCTATATGCAAAAAAGTAGATTAAAGGTGGCCACAAATTCTCTGCTTTTCTGCATTGAAAGATGGAATCTCAACTGATGGATTGACCAATATTCTTTTGTCCTGTAGAAAAGAGTACAAAATCTTATATAAAAGAAGTAGCATTTTGGGATTCTGGGACTATTTTTTCTTCTTCTTCTTTTTTTTTGTTTCAGGATTGAACCCAGGGACACTGAACCATTGAGCCACATCCCCAGCCCTTTTTATTTTTTGTGACAGAGGCTCGCTAAGTTGCTTAGGGCCTCCTTAAATTGCTGAGGCTGGCTTTGAACCTGAGTAGAGATGCTGGGATTATAGGTGTGTGCCAGCATGCTGAATGTGTAGTGAAGCTAGAAAAAGCAATGTAGTTTTTTTTTTTTTATATATATTTTTTATTGGTTGTTCGAAACATTACAAAGCTCATGATATATCATCTTTCATACATTTGACTCAATTGGGTTATGAACTCCCATTTTTACCCCAAATACAAATTGCAGAATCACATCGGTTACACACTCACATTTTTACATAATGGCATATTAGTGACTGTTGTTTTCTGCTACCTTTCCTTTCCCCTACTATCCCCCCTCCCCTCCCCTCCCATCATCCCTCTCTACCTCATCTGCTGTTGTTCAATTCTCTCCCTTGTTTCCTCCCCCTTTCCCCTCACATCCTCTTCTATGTAATTTTGTGTAACATTGAGGGTCTCCTACCATTTCCATATGCTTTCCCTTCTCTCTCCCTTTCTCTCCCCCCACTCGTCTTTGTTTAATGTTAATCTTTTCCTCATGCTCTTCCTCCCTGTTCTGTTATTAGTTGCTCTCTTTATATCAAAGAAGACATTTGGCATTTGTTTTTTAAGGATTGGCTAGCTTCACTTAGCATAATCTGCTCTAATGCCATCCATTTCCCTGCAAATTCTATGATTTTGTCATTTTTTATTGCTGCACAATGCCGCAGTTTGGCTGGGCACAAATCACGAGCCAGGAACAAACTTTATTTTTGAACTGCAGGAAAACACTTCACACAGCTCCCGGGAATCCTCCCGAAAGCCACGCTGCTTGTCCAGGAACCCCCCCCCCCCCCCCCCCCCCCCGGAAATATCTCTCCTGGAAAATCCCTCCTCCTGCACTTCCTGAACCAATGGGAACACTCGGGGAATCCCCGGAAATCCCCAGGAGAACTCCAAAGTAGTGCGAGAACTCAAAAGTTGCAGCAGAGGCGGATAGTAATGCCTCGCCTGTCAATCAATACTGTTGGCAAAATGCCAGGGGCCATACAGACTCGGCCGTGGCTCTCAGCAACACAATGTAGTTTTTATAGTGGTCGTTTGAAACACTTGTTCTCGGGAAGTCACCCACCATACAAGTAAGGCAACCCTGAGACTCAGTGCTGCAGAGAAGCCCAAACCAGACACATGAGGAGGAGCAGACTCCTGACCAGCCTCCAGCTTTCCATCTGTGACAGCCCAGGTACAAACTGTGAATAAAGAAGCTTGCAGATGACCCCAGCCTCAGTGTTACATGGTTGCACTTTTAAGAGGAACCCCAAACTGAGCACAACATTTGCAGAACCATGAGAGAAAGAAATGATGCAACTAAGATTTGGAGTAGTTTATTACACAGCAAACCATCTGGGTTTTAACTAAAAAAGAATCAGCCCATAGTCAACTTACTGGTTTCATGACAGTTTTTATTTCATCATCTGTAAAATAAATAAATGGAACAAAATAATTTCTAAACGATTGTGTAGATACAAAATCCCATGAGTTAATAACTTGGAATCAGTAACTATCAGTCCCTGGTTGTCTGTACATCCTAATTCCCTTTAGGTTTTTATGTGCCATTATAACTAAGCAGGAAGGAAATAAAGAAATTATGATCCCCATTTATATTACTTTCACTGTTTCATATATTCCAACTGATAAATTTTTAACTACATCAGAACAGCAGCCATTTTGCTAAATCATACTATCTTAGGATAAAAATATTGGATTCATGCATGATGGGCATGCCATGCTTCAATATTGTTTTTTTTTTTTTCCCAGGGAAAGCATGATGAGAGTCCTTGCCACATGGGAAAGCATTTTTGTTTTAGAAATATGAAAGTTACAAATTTGCTGAAGAAGAAAGCACAAAACCCATGATTGACTCTAATATTCATTTACTGGAGGAAACTTGAAATCCCCTTTTATGCTTGATGCCCCAACACCAAAACCAATCTAAACTTCAACCTCTGAGGACTTTGGGGTTGCTACATGAATAGGCATTCAATGAAGACTTAAGCCATGTGTTAGAATTGTTGGGTGTGGCAGGGTACAAGTATAAACCTATGTTTTTCTTTCAAATAGTTCATAATTTTTCAGGAGAGATGGGTACAACAATTATTCAGAAGGCAATAGAGTAAGATGGGAGATGTTGAATATGTAAACATATATATAAATAACCACCTTCAAAATTTTAGATTGAGATTCATGTCCTCTTGGCTGGAGCCATGCTCAATTCCAGGTCCAGCTGCATATTTAATAGTCGTTATGAATATAGAGTCCAGAGGCAGGAGACAAGTAAGATGGAGAAAAGAAAAAAAGGAAGAAATAGGGGAGACACATTTCTAAAAATATTTTAACTACTTAGAAAGGGTGGGAGCATGACCTCCCAGCCACGCATGCGTGCGTACACAAATACACATACACACACCATCTTCTTTCCCTTCCTATTTCAAATGTTGAATTGGATGTAGTTACTTGGAGAGTTCTATCCCTAACATCACTTCCTGTACTATTTCTCTAGCAAGGATGAGATTGGATTAGGCGAGTGTTTCCATTCTGGCCCAAATTATGCACAAAGCGTTTCCTCTTCACATCACCATATAGTTACAGCTGGGACTGACTAGGTGTGTATATAAGGGGGCAGGGTTATCAGCTTTTCCAGTGTTGGTGTAATTTCCAGTGAGCTCTCTCTCTGAACACATCTGGAGATGGGAAGATTAATTTGCACGAAGACCAGGTACTTACAGTAGTCCTGGATGCTTTTAAGTTGGGAGTCATTCTTGAAGCAAAACACAAGTGCTATATACCACTGTAGTGTTGCTGAATGATGGCTGAGTGGACAGGTACAGCTTTAATATCTTAGGACTTGCTACTACTGCTTCATTTGTATCTGAGCTGTCTAAATAGGAATTACTTTTACCCCTTTCCTGTACAGGATTATTTATTATTATGTTTACTATTTTTTTTTACTTATAATATTTCAACTTTCCTGTTCATTCACTTCTCCCTATTGTTTCTATTCCTCATTCTTCAATCTCTTCCAGCTTATATAGGAGGCCCGAATCCTTTGGCTCATGCCCCTTTTTCTTTGAAGCAGTGTGGCATTTTCAAATCCTTCTTTCATTTATAAGGACCTTCATGATCAAATTGGAGTTACTTTGATAATTCAAGATAATTTTCCTATCTTGTGATTCCTAATTTAGTGACTTCAGTAAACTCCCTTTTGCAACATGGGCAACATATCTACAAATTTTGAGGATTGTTACACCTTGGTAAGGCCATTTTTCTGTTTATAATAATATATAGTCAGGAAGTCCATTAATAAACATAGTCTAGTGAGTGGTACTCTGGTTAAGATTGGAAGGTGCTTACCACCTGACTAAATAAAAAGATATCTTGCTCTGGGCGTGGTGATGCATGCCTCTAATCCCAGCAACTCTGGAGGCTATAACAGAAAGATTACAAGTTCAAGGTCAGCCTAGGCAGTTTAGAGACACCCCCATCTCAAAACAAAACAAAACAAATTTTAAAAAAGAAAGGACTAGAGATAGAGTTTAGTGTTACAGTGGCTCTGGGTTTGATCTCCAGTACCAATTAAACAAAACAAAACAAAAGTTGAGGGCCTGGGGGAGGGGGAATTTGCACATCTAGCTTTAGAAGTTTGCCTCCTTGGGTATAATTATGGTACTTCATAGATATCTTGGAAGAATCCATGACATCGTGATCCCTCCTCTCATATTGAAGATTCTTTCTTCAATATACTAAAGACTACTCTGCAGATGAATGATAATAACATTAATGACAACATCGATATATCTCCATTCTTGAGAATAAGAATCATTGCTTCACAAATTAGCCTTTTCTATCCTAAAACAATCATTTCTACCTGCACATTTATGTCACCTGGGGAATTTTCCAAAGTACTAAAATCTTGAACACATCCCCATTAAGGATTATGATTTAGTTGGTCTAGGATGGGGTTCTCGATATTACTACTTAAAAAGCTACCACAGTGATTTTAGTATTATAGAGATTTCTATTGGCATATAAATATCAGAAATGATTTAGTGTAAGGTATTAAGCTAGTAGTTGCTCTGGTGTCAAATTGAAAGGACTAAAAAAATGTGCGAACTGTGCAAGTTTAGCGTGACTATACCATATTAAGTTCTTCTAGATAGCTTTCTCATATTTCAACAAGAAGGCATAATTAGGAATTTGAGATGTAATTCATTGACCTGTAAGTTAAGTTCTTGAATCTCACTTTACTTGTGACATAGACACCAGTGATACATTTCAGGAGAAATGATTTAAATGTATTCAAGGTGTGATGGAACTTGAGAACATATAAAGCAAAAAGAAATTGAGCACTGATCTTAGTTTATTCTGCAAGTGGATAAAAAGAAAAAGAACAAAACTGAGCCTCATTAATCATTTCATAATGGTTTCACTCAAAAAGCAATGTAAGGCAAGAAGGACTGGCGGATTTAGGGTGTATCTGAGAAAACCATGGATATTAGAAATAAGGAGAAAATCTCAGTTAATATCTCTATAAGGAAAAGGCTTTCCAAGGCATTTCTGCTTTGGCAAGGTGGGTGCAATTACAGTCCCTTTAAAAATGCCCTGCAAGATGTGTTACCTGTCATAATGGTTCCACTTTACTTCTTAAATCACCAGAAATTTTACTGTACAGGGAGATAACCATATTCTAAACTAGGAACCTCAATATTTAAGTTGCAAGATGATGTGTTTTATTTGCATCTTATCAACCCAAACCACTAGATCCTAAATATAATACCTATACGTTTGATTGTGTAGCAGTGATAACTTCACAAAGCAATTTTGGGTAATGGTTTTAAGTATTAGTCCCTGGCTGCACAACTGGATATCATAGAGGAAATTCAAGAAATATTCTAGGTCTTTATGCTCGAAATTGAAATGTCAATTTCTGCTGAATATGACTGTTTCATTAGTTATTTTATTAGTTTGGATTTCTGAGTGTTGTTAATTCAGATAGTACAGTTAGTCTAAATGTTGTTAGTTCAGATAGTTACTCCTGGCATACTTCTAAAAAAAACGGTTGCCCTCTAAACTTTTCGTTTATATGCATCTGTACTGCTGCTGGCCCAACAAGAGAAGAAAAGTCATGTCAGTAATTTGAAGTAACAGAACCTTAACAAAGAAATGCAAGTGATGTGTTAGGAATGGAATGTGCTCTGTTTACTAGAGGATCTATCACTTTGAAGCCAAGCACCTTTTTATTTTTAACTCTTAAAAATTTTTATTTAATTAGATGGTAAATATGCTTATATTCTAGGGAAAAAACTCTTAATTTGTTGGCGATATTGATACTTGCATGCTTTCTATGAACTAGATGGATTATGAAACAAAATTCCAAAATAATTTTTATTTATTTCTTACCATGTATATACTGTGTCTTCCTTCTTTCTCTCTCTGCCTCTCCTTTCTCTCTCACACATATGTGTTCTCTTTCTTTTTATGTATCCACATACATATAGGAAAGCACAATTCCTTTGTTTCAACATTCACTTAGGTTCTTGCCTATTTGTATAAGTCACGTGGTTTAAGAGCTGTGCAGAGTGTCTTTTGCTAATATGGCTCTGGTAGTTAACATAATCAATGCTACTTTGAATTTTCCTATAAATGAATTAACAGATATCTGACAAGCACTATTTTCTGCATGTAGCTCTGTATTGATATTCAATTATGAATCTAATATTTTTAAAAAGTTGCCTACTTCTATTTTACTCCCTCTCTATCTAAAACATTACTGAGACATTTGTGTTTTTTTCTGCTATTGCTATTTCTCCCCAGGCAACAAAGCAGAAATAGACCGTAATCATTACCCTACATCTACTTATGTGGAAACAGAACACATCAGACATAGAAGGTCCACCCTAAAGATAAGATCTTCCATGTATGTTCTCTCTATTTCCAGTTCACCAGACTTTGGCCTAATTTTAAATGAAAAAAGAAAAAAGAAGTGTTTTATTTTTCCATAATACAGTCAGATAAAGGGATGAGGAGAAAAAAAATGGAATTCATCTTGAAGGTGCTTTTATCCCTGTGCTTAATTGTAAGGCTTAGCAAAGGTGAAAGCATACATCAGGAGGCAAGGGGTGCGTCCATTTCTCTAATGCACTACAATTGCCAGATGCTAACATTCGCCACTGCAGTCTCAGTGGCTTTATTGGTAAGAAAGGAAAAGTGCTTTAGTATTGTCTCCTGGGCTCAAGAGTAAAATTTGTTCAAATGCAGAATGAAGCTTTTTCCTTTCCCGTTTATGTTGGGTTTTCATGCCTCTTTATGAATACTTATTGCTTGTTATTTGTGCCCTTTTATTGTAAAAGGTTTAAAGCTTTGTCACAAGCAACAAATACAACTAGGGGCAGGAGACCACCTCCTTGAGCAAACAAAAGCAGGTGAAACAGAAAGAAATGAGAGGGGAACAAGTTTTGGAGCACTGTGCATCCATAGCACCACTGTAGGAGACACATGGTCTTCCATCTCCGAAATTTCTTATGCTCTCAAATTTCTGCCTTAATTTGTTTTCCCTGGGATGGTAATCATATACAGTGTTGGAAAGATAATTATGATGGTATTCTTCAACTTGGCTGCTGTTCTGCAGTGCATCCTGGGACAAATCCAACTAGGATCATAAATATCATCAAGTTCTGATGCTGTGTGTCTGCAGAACCATAATATTTTAGTATTGCACCAGGCCTTGGAGATAATCCAGTTCTAGTCTATCATTTTCTTTCTGGAAAAAAAAAGAAAAATAAAAAATTGAGGCCCTCTAGTGAGAAGTTTTTAGTCATGCTTGTAACTTTTGAGTGGAAGCATAAATTGAGCTGGTTGATGGCTTTGCTCGACTCCCAGAGGCTTTTTTGGCAGGTCTGCCTTCTTCAAAAGTGCATGTATGCACTAAAGGTCCTTGTTTTAAAGCACAATGATCGGAACATACATTTGTTGATTGAATTAATAAAATGAGACGTCATCTCTGAAAGACTACTTGGAATGGCTGCCATTGGAGATTTGTTACTGTGATAAGACTTAGAGTTCCCCTATTCTTCTGAAGGAGGAGGCACATAACATTAACAGGTAATGTGGGAGAGCATTATTCCAAAGCTCCTTCCATCCGAATCCACATGGTAGAACCCATGCTTCCCTAAACTGTCTCAAAACTGCTGCTAATTCACACTAAAGTTTTTATTGTCTCAAGTCTAAATGAAAATTGAAATAAATAGAAATAAAATAAAATCATTTATAAATATTTAAAATTCATTAGTTTAAAAAATAGCAGTTTTCTCTTAGATGAATTCTTTTCTATGTTTCTGTATTAAAATATCAAATGTCTTATGAAATAATTATGCTACTACCTGATATTTTTTTTTCCTCTGTCATCTTTACTTGAAGAAAATAAAAAGAACAACTGACAGCATTATATTTCACTAGTGCATAAAACCAAAATTGTGTACTTCTTCTCTACCTTTATATATTGGATGGCTTTCGACATGTCAAAGGCAGGTGCTAGTAAATGGGAGAAAGGCCTTGTGGCCTGGCTATTGGGGCTGACAATGATCATGCTTTTACTGTAGAGAAAAGTAGGGGTCATTATAAGCTTCCACCCTAAACCACAAAGCTGTAGCCCCTGGCTGTCCACAGCTCACAAAAATTCCAGGGTGTTCCTTTACTGCCATATATTATGACACATCCTTTATCCTTTATGTTTTTTTTTTTCTCAGCTAGGTTCTATAGGTTGATGTCCAAGGGGTGACTCAAGAGATAATTTTGTTTTATGCCTGACTGAGATATACAATACTGAATTTAAAAAAAATTGCATAGAACTGTTTGTCAGTGGTGGGGAGAATAATTAAAACTGCATTAGTTTAGGAAGGCATATGAGCCACATGAATGCTCAGATTCCACCAGTCTGGGAGCACAAGTAAAGTCAATTGAATTTTTAGTCCATTGGTTGTGGGCTCTAATAGGCCTGGTAGAAAACATGCAGCATCTTCCCCAAAGTCTCTCTTCTCTGTCGTATCTTTCACATACTTCAGAGGAGAATATCAGAAGAGTCCCATATCAGCTTGTGCTGCAGACTGTGTTGTTGGCATTGACTGACACCAGGTTGCTGACCACAGCTTTCTGCCCTGTTGTTTCAAATCTCCAAATTGTCACTTCCCATTTCCTTCATGGAACACTGCTTCATTCCTTTCTGCTGTTCCAGGGTTCTGGGCCTTTCTCAGACCACTGCTTTCCAAAACCATCCTCAAGACGACTGTTCTTCTATCATCTTAGTTTAAGCATGAATGCAGACCTCGCCCTGCTTTTCCCCACGCTGCAGCTGGGTCCAAGCCTCTCATCTCAGCCCTTGAATGTCTTCTACATGGAATGTCTCTCCATGTAGCTGTTGGGCTGTTATCTTGTGTCAGAGAGCAGTGTACACTGTCCTCTGTCCTGAGGAATATAACACATAAACTCCTTAAAACACAGGCAGAAAACTGAGATCTAAAGAGAAAGTCCCTTCCTCCTTTTTAAGACCCACCAAGAAAAAAAAAATGTCCTTATTCAGGGTCCCAAGATCTGTATATATTCAGGGTTACTGAGAATTTGAATTTCCAAATCCTTCAGAAGAAACTCCTCTTTACTGTAGTGGGTGTGACATCTTGCCCACCAGCCAAACCAATACTGTAACATGAGCATGTAACAGTCTCACAGGAGAATATTCAGGATCACTCTGTTATAACACATGGCCTAAAGAAGGTGGTTTAGTCAAAGTTCAACCTCATGAGAATGGCTTGAATTAGATCTTTCAGGTGTTTCCAAATTTTTAAATGTCACAGAAAACTTATAAGTTTCTAAGGTGACCTAGACATCTGGAGTGAGTTTGGGATTTGCTGGTGGAAGAGGATATGTGCTAGTTTGGTAAGGGACCAGGAGAAAAAAATATGGTGATGTTCTTCACTCTGACAGTGGAATTAGAAAGAATGAAAAAGATGGTGACTGTTTGGTCTTCAGAATTTCTCCTGAGGGGTGATGCTCATTGACTATACCCAAAATAAAACCATGAGAAAAATCCCTGATTGAGAATGAGAAACACTCATAAAAGGATGTATTGAAAAATATATTTTTTTAAATCACGATAACAGATTTTTAGCATTTTAAGTTTGGTTTCTTGGGAAATAGGTTCTGAGATGAAGATCTGAGTGCAGGACGTTCATTGGTGAATAATTGAGAAGAAGTGACAGAGCAGGATCAGGTGAAGAAGAAGTGACAGAGTAGGATCAGCTGAAGAAGAAGTGACAGAGTAGGATCAGGTGAAGAAGAAGGTGCTGCAATTACAGGTCTTAGGCTGTAAAATTTAGATGACTCTTCAGAGATGTTCTGGATTAAAGCAAGAAGTCCAGGCCTTTAGATCCCATATTCACTAGTCATTGATAGGAACTGCCAGCAAAGAGGCATATGATAGCGAGACACCCCCCTCCAGCCAAAGGTCATGTCTAAGAAGAGTCTAAGCTGCCAGCTATCAGCAGACAACACTCTCTGCATCTATGGAAATGAAGATTCAGTTCAGAGAGGGGATGTGGGCAGTGCACCCAGGATTCACAGCACCCAGGAAGTCCTGAGTGTGAGCTAGAGAAGGAAACCATGAAACAGGTAAATGCTTTGAGGTCATAAAAGTTTTATTATATGGATAAATTCTTACTGTGTATATACCATTTGACAGCATATGTATCTTTTTAGATTACAAATGTATTGTTAAATAAAATGGTTTTCACATAAAAGTCCATAAGGATAAAGTAGAAAAACCTGTATAGTAAATTTGTAATTGACACAGGAATGAAGAGAAGTGAGAGTATCCAGGGCAAAGGATGGAGGCACTGGAGGAAGAAGGAGCTGGTCTAGATGTCAAGGGAAAAGAGAATTACAATTGGATGAACTTGAGAAAAAGTTAAAGTCCATCCTATTCCAAATGGGAAACATACCTCCTAAGGCCTACCATTATTATTTTTAAGAATTCAAAATGATGGTGTTAGTAGTTGTCTTTCTGGTTTTAGATGAGGCTTTGAAAGGTTCCTTTTTTTCTGTTGCTATTATGATTCCCTCTCCAGGGCCTTGTGAATGCCCAACATTCCCCACACTAAACTAAGGGTAAGTATTTCATCAATTATAAAAATGCTGTCTAGTTTGGCTTTTTCTAATATCCACTTATTTCACCCCACAAGGTATGGTAACTTACACTTGCAAAAATCATTTCCTACGTGTAAAAAATGTAAGTGGAGTAAATAGCAGTTCAACTTACCTTACCAAGCAATTGATGATTTGATTACCTGCATTGAAGTGACAGACCCTGCCTGCCTGTTGCAGTGATAATCTTTACAAATGCTATTTTGAGTCTCAGTTTGACATAGAGGCTGACAAGCTGGAATGCCAACAGCAATATTAATGTTAATATGCTGTCGCCTAGATAATTTGATTTGCATGTATCTAAGTAAACACAGGATCTGTTCTGAGATTTTATGTATTAAAAAAAAAATCTGAAGACTAAAAGTTATTTCACTAAGTCCCTTGCACAAAGTTATTCATTCCTATTTCCAAAGTACATTTATTAAGCACTTAATATAATTGCTCTGTGAGACATACAGGTTCCTGTGTCCTCAAAATCTATAGTTGCTACCTAATCAGGCTTCAGATTCAGAGCATCTGAATTTCTAATTCCACCTTCACTTCTCAATACTAGCTGTGGAATTGTGTGAAACTCACTTAACTTCTCTAAATGCCCATTGCTTTTGTATAAATAAAAATAGTATTAATGACCAACTTATAGCATTATTGAGAGGACTGAAAAATATTATGGATGTGTTAGGGCCTGCACATAGTAAGCATAAATAAATACAATACTCTGTATATGTAACTCTACATGATCTATCTACCATCTATCTTCTGTATGTATTATGTATATATACATATGCAAACATATTTGTATACATCTGTAATGCATATCCACATAGAGTATATTGAAGGATAATAAAAATATGATTAAATGGTAAGAAAATCATGTAGATTCAAAGGAGAGATAAATAACGGGGTGCAAAGTGTATGCATATTTAAAAAAATATTCATGAAAAGTTGAAGCTCCTATGAAGGCTGGAAAGATAAAAATTAGAATAAATAAATGAACATATATTTAGAGGTAGATTGGATCTCCTAGAATAATAACAAGAACTGAATTTAGAGGCCTTACACTTAATAAAATAAATAGTATTTGTTTTTATTTAAAATATTGACACAGAGCTGGGAATGTAGTTCAATGGTAAAGTGCTCACCTAGCATGTGCAAGGTTCTGGGTTCAATCCCCAGTACTACAACCAACAACAACAACAACACAAACCAATGAAATATTTTTTTAAAAAAGAAAACACATTTTGGCACACCTGATCATTAACATTCTTTTTAAAGCTAAACCTTTATCTGTGTGGAATACATGCATGATGGAATATAATTATCCATAAAAAGGAATGAAATCCTGTCAACATCAATGAGCCTGTATATTTCACATTAAGTGAAATAAGCCAGGAACAGAGGGACAAATAACACAGTTTCTTACTTATATGTGAAAGGTAAAAAAGTTGATTCCACAGAAGCAGAGTTGAAAGTGGTTATGGGAGGCTGGAGAGGGTAGAGACTGAGGATACACAAGCGTGGGCTAATGAGTACAAAAATACAGCTAGGTAGTAGGATGAAGTTCTAGAGTTCTATAGCACAGTAGGGTAATTATACTTCATAGTCATTTATCATCTATTTCAATCTAGCTAGAAGAGAAGATTTTGAATGTTCCCAACACAAAGAAATGATAAATGTTTGAAGTGATTGGTATACTAATTAGCCTGACACAATCATTGCACGTTTTATACATGTATTGAAATGTCACTTTAGTCTGTCAATATCTCTATTTATTATGTGTCATTGAACAATTGAAAAACTAACTATTTCTCAATTATGTTAGTTAAAAATTTAAAAGACATAAATTGTCTTTATGTCCCACTCACTGAAGTCCATAGATAAAATAGATACAAGAATAAATGAAAGCCAGATACAGTGGTGCACACCTGTAATTCCAGCAGCATGGGAAGCTGGGGCAGGACACCGGTGAGTTCAAAGCCAGCCTCAGCAAAATTGAGGTGCTAAGCAATGTAGTGAGACCCAGTCTCTAAATAAAATACAAAATAAGGCTGGGGATATGGCTCAGTGTTTGAGTGCCCATGAGTTCAACCCCTGGTACCACACCCCCCAAATTAATAAAAAGGTATTCTTCAACTCTGCTTTTTTGAACAACAAATGTAATTGTTAAAAAGACCTGTAAAATTAGTAATATATGCATCTGTTTTGCATTTCATTAAGGAAATCAAGGGCATGTTTCTAGTTTTTCTGATTTTTTTCTTTGGCAATAACAATAATACAAAGAATTTTGAAATGATCTTTTATTTTTGGAATTCTTTTGTCTAAATGTGGAGGGCATACTAAAGGCATTTGTTTGGAGAATGGTTTGACTTGTCTTGGATGTTGTTCATTCTAGCTCTTTTCTAGAGAGATACAATAGTATTAAACATGATTTTATTTCATTATATAATTGAACTATATAAGGTTTTCTTATCCGTTACATTTCAGTGGGCTGTGAGAGCCCACCTCTTCCATATTGTGTGTGTGTGTGTGTGTGTGTGGTGCTGGGAATTGAACGCAGGGCCTTGTGCATGAGAGGCAAGCACTCTACCTACTGAGCTATATCCTACTCCTCTTATGTAATACTTTTAAGAGATAAAAATTCAGAAATTCACACTCACCCAAATCATTAAATACATGGAGGTACTTTTAGAACATATTTCCTTGCGAAGGACTCACTACTGATGGGAGTTTGAGGATAAGAAACAACCACAGGTTCGGTTTACAGAAGCTGATGTTACAATGGTTCTGTTTCAAAATGAACAGCCTCTCTCCTGCCTCCTGTTCACTTTGATGGCATTCGCTATGGCTTTGTGTTCAAATCATTCTCCCATATGATTCACTGCTGCTCAACTGTATTTCTCACTGTATTCTATCTAGGCTTTTCTACCCACTATTCTATCATCATTCCTGTTGATTTGTCTAAGACCAAGTTTGTATTGTCCCCTTTCCAAAACAACTGTTAACAACAACAAACAAAAACCAGAAAACCAAACAAGAACAATAAATATAGTTTTAACTCTGCATCTTGATAGTCAATAGAAACATCATTTTATAGGTTGGAGAAGTAAGTGCCTCCTTTCTGTTTCTCTCTCCTGTGTAGTCCTTTGAAGCGTTATTCAGATTTAGCCTATTCTTCTAAGGGCATTAAGCCTTCCTTATATTCAGTCCATTAGATGGCAAGGTGACTCTTGAAGGCACATTCTTCAGCCTGCTTAGCTTCAGCATTTCTGTTACTTAATCCATAGATTGCAGTCCTCTGTTTGATTTTCAAGGTCATCTATTCCTTGCTCCCACCCCACCTACCAATTAGCTCCCAGCCTCTGGCTACTGTGCTTACACACATGAGCGCCCACCTATCCAAGTGAAGTCCACTAATCCTTCGATGAATGCCGCACTTGGCTTCCTTTCCCTTCACTGATTCACTCTGTTGACAGTCTGGAAATATCCTCCTTTTATCTTCTTCTGTATAAATATCATGACTAGGTCGAGTCCAATTGAAATATTGGACCAGTTCATCTTCACTGATGTAGCTTCCTGTAGTACCAGAGTTCTATTTTGAAATCAGATTGCAAGCGATGGAAAAACAAAACAAAACAAAACAAAAACCTCATGAACTACTGCTTAGTTGTATTCTGATTATTTTATGAACATTATTGAGTTTTGAAACCTATTATCTAGCATGACTCCACACATAGGGATTATTTGGGGAGTAGTTAATTGATTGTTCCTCTTTTCAAGATTTAAATATCATTTTCAGGTTATTGACAACAACCACAATTTCACTCAAACAGAATTTGTATAAAAATCATTCTTTGAAAAAAACATAAGACTAAATCAATCCTTTGAGAAGCAAAAGTACCTTTCAGCTCAGGTCTCAAAATCATCACACTCTTTAAGAATTATACATGAGAAATTCTGAGAGAACACTTTAAAGGATAGATAATAAAGATGCACACTGAGGCTTTCATCATTATCCAAGTACATCCTTGCTAAAGAGACAGAACACAAACAGAAAAGGCCCCAAAGGGAGCAGCTGAAGATGCTGAACAAAGAACAAAAAAGCAGCAATATAAGGACTGTGGGACCATACACTGATCATTTGAATCCTATTTTCAGTTGCAGTAGAGTACTTCATGCTATAAATACTTATTTAACTCTTATATGAAGAGGCTCCACCATCTAGGTATTATGGGGCTCAGAAAATAAAACATTAAAGTACAATAGAGACACATGTATATATATATATATATATATATATATATATATATATATATATATATATATAAATATATATATACACAACAATTATATATAAGACATATATAGATATATAGATATAATCAGTTGATTAATGCAATAACTAATATTTCTTAGGACCTACCACATAGCATGCACTGTTCTAGGTACTCCATGTATTTCATCTAATAGTCACAACAATCTTACAAAGTAAATATCTTTTTTTTCTGTTTAAGAGATTTTTTCAAAAATTAGCTATTTTATCCAAGTTATACAATAACTAGTGGATATCTAATTCAAGTTCAATTCTGCCTGACTTCATATGAGGCCATGTTGCCTCCTGAAACAGAATGAAGGAGGAGTTGCCAACTTTTTCTGAAATAAGGGGAGATCATTAAACAAGGTTATGAATATAACAGGAGAGGCAGAATTGAGGGAAAGATAATGACTTGGTTTGAGATAATCAAGAGGTGTCCAGTGATGCCCTCTAGGTAGTTGGAAACAGGAAAGACTTCAGATGAGGGAACTGGGGAAGACATAGAGAAGCATAAAAAGTCTGAGTAAAAAAGAAAAGTGGATTCCTGGATTACATCTCAAGAGAAGAAGGTAAAGGATAAAACTGAGAGAAGGAGCTATATTTCATAGGTGATCAAAGGACAAGGAAAAACCAGGAAAGTGCAGAGAAATTGAACCAAATTGCTTTAACAGACCATTTGACATTATTTCCCTTCTGAGAGCATGGAATATTAAATTGTGGGTCACTCTGTGAGATACTTAATATAAATTATAACAAAAGGAAATAACAGTAGAAGTTGTTCTTCAATGTTTTTGAATTCTAAAACATGTAAGGAGAAGTTTTACTCATTTAAAAATGTTAAGTATATCTTTTAAAAACAGAGGAAGTTCAAATTACCCATAAAATGAAAAAAAGAAAAGTTATAATTACTTGGTGTCTTTCTCACTCATCATTGTGCCTTGCATCTGGAATGTTCCTCACAGTTTCCTGTGTTCAGAGATGGTGCTTTGAGACAGTGATTAGATCATGAGGACTCTGACCTCATCAATGGATTAATCCATGGGTAGCTGACTGGACTCCTGGATAGTGGGACTTAGAAGAAGTAGATTACTGGGGGCATGGCCTAGAGGGGTATAACTTCTTCTGCTATGAGCTGAACAGCTTTCCTCCACCATGATGTTCTGCCTCACCTCAGGCCCAGAGCAAAGTAGTTGACTGACCACGAACTCAGAACTTTGAAATCGTGAGCCAAAAAATAATTTTCCTCCTCTAAATTGCTCTTGCCAGGTGTTTTGGTCAAAGCAATGCAAAGCTGACTAACCGTCATCTTGGATGCAAACTAGGAAACTGGTACATTCTAAAGAGTGAATAGTCTTTTATGGATGCAGAGTGACAGTAAATTTCATTATGCCTAGTCTTTGGAAAAGAGGGAGGTAGTTAGAGGTTCTGATTCTGCTTAAACCTTTAGGACTGAAAGACTTCAACAGCTGTATAGTGATAGTTAACTAACACTGTGGTGATAGTTAACATTTATTGTTACTTTCATTATAAAACAAAGGGATTTTGTTTCAATCAGTAGTAACACCACAAAATATTTGAGTAATAATATTCCCTAAGTGTTCTGAGTTGCTTTATAAAATAGTAATTAATTTAGAGCACATTAAGAATGAAATGTCCCCTCAATTTTGACCAAAATATTTCCTGAACTATACTGAAAGAGTCCAATAACATCATCATGTATTTTGGTCACAGTGACGATTAGCTGACTAACACTTTCAATCTTATGAAAGTACTTTCAGTGGAATAACATGGAAGCAGATAAATACATTGATTGAAGAGTAATTATGAACTAATGGACTTGGGATAGTAAGTGAAATTATTAATACTGTCTCTTTAGTCTTTCTTTTGAAAATCCTTTCAAAAATTTTAAGTACTAGCACTTTAACATATCATATATGAATTAATCCTACTAAATTGAAAGTTCCTTCATTACAGAAACTGTGTCTTAGTATCTTTACATAGCTCCAGCTCCTAATGAAATATGTAGCCATATCTTGCCTTCATGAATGTTTGTTCAATCAAATATTTGTGCAGAAATAATCATAATACAAGGTAACCACTGTAATTGTGTTAGTTCATTTTCTGTTGTTAGTAATGCAACAAAGATTCAGTAAATTATAAAGAAGAGATTTTTTTTTTTATTTTGGCTTACAGTTCTGGCCCAATGTTGAGGTGTCACATCTGGCCTTCATGGAGGCAGAAACTGAGATGGCACAGGGCACTGCAAGGAAAGAGGCAAGGAGTCCACATGTGTGTGCATCTCTTCTCTCCTCTCTCCCTCTTATAATGTCACTGGAGTTCAATCACTGGGGCTTTACCTTGATCACCTTGTTTAGACCTAAACACTTGCTAAAGTCCCCACTGCTAAATATAATTGTCACATGAATTTTCACTCTAAATACTGCACAATAAGCTTTAAATTTCAGTACATGGCTCCTTTTGGGACACTCTCAAACTTTATCCAGACCATAGCAGTCACATAAGAGATAAAATAAAGTGCTCTGTTGACAATGATGACCACTGCAATGAGAAAGATATTAGTGAAAATTTCTAATTGAGTTCTTTTTTTTTTTAATTTTTTATTGTTGGCTGTTCAAAACATTACATAGTTCTTGATATATCATATTTCACAATTTGATTCAAGTGGGTTATGAGCTCCCATTTTTACCCCATATACAGATTGCAGAATCACATCAGTTACACATCCATTGATTTACATATTGCCATACTAGTGTCTGTTGTATTCTGCTGCCTTTCCTATCCTCTACTATCACCCCTCCCCTCCCCTCCCCTCCCCTCTTCTCTCTCTGCCCCCTCTACTGACATTCGTTTGTCCCCCTTGTATTATTTTTCCCCTTCCCCTCACTTCCTCTTGTATGTACTTTTGTATAACTCTGAGGGTCTCCTTCCATTTCCATGCATTTTCCCTTCTCTCTCCCTTTCCCTCCCACCTCTCATCCCTGTTTAATGTTAATCTTCTTCTCATGCTCTTCGACCCTACTCTGTTCTTAGTTACTCTCCTTATATCAAAGAAGACATTTGGCATTTGTTTTTTAGGGATTGGCTAGCTTCACTTAGCATAATCTGCTCTAATGCCATCCATTTCCCTGTAAATTCTATGATTTTGTCATTTTTTAATGCAGAGTAATACTCCATTGTGTATAAATGCCACATTTTTTTTATCCATTCATCCATTGAAGGGCATCTAGGTTGGTTCCACAGTCTAGCTATTGTGAATTGTGCTGCTATGAACATCGATGTAGCAGTGTCCCTGTAGCATGCTCTATTTAGGTCTTTAGGGAATAGACCCAGAAGGGGAATAGCTGGGTCAAATGGTGGCTCCATTCCCAGCTTTCCAAGAAATCTCCATACTGCTTTCCACATTGGCTGCACCAATTTGCAGTCCCACCAGCAATGTACAAGTGTACCCTTTTCCCCACATCCTCGCCAGCACTTGTTGTTGTTTGACTTCCTAATGGCTGCCAATCTTACTGGAGTGAGATGGTATCTTAGGGTGGTTTTGATTTGCATTTCTCTGACTGCTAGAGATGGTGAGCATTTTTTCATGTACTTGTTGATTGATTGTATGTCCTCCTCTGAGAAGTGTCTGTTCAGGTCCTTGGCCCATTTGTTGATTGGGTTGTTTGTTCTCTTATTGAGTTCTTTATTCTTTATTTTGTAATTATTCAAAATATAATATTATTCAAAGTTTTTATAACGAAAAAGCATCAGGAATCTAGAAGTAAAATGTCCATAGGTTGAGTTTTCAAATAATAGGAGCCTTTCGTTTAAGGTACTAATATCAATTTGGAAGTTTTCTTTCCCCTAAAGTTAGAGTAAAAAAAAAATCTTAATTGTTGATATAGAGGGAAAACAAAATCACAGACAATTTGATTTAAAAATGTAGGGAATGTTCTTTATTTTTTTTCCCTGTATTTTGTTGAAAGAAACATGGCAATTGGAAATAAAATTCTGGCAATATTGCAATCTGCTTCAGATACTTTACAGAGAGTAATGATCAATAATAGTATGTATAAGCAGCAATACAAGAAGACAGTAAAACCTTTAAATCTCATTCATTCATTTTCCCCCTAAAATTTCCAGTATTTACAGAATGCTGCTTTGGTTACCCAGAGACAATATATTCAGTTTAGAACTTATACTGTTGAAATAGAGCATGTTCCTTCATTTTAAATATATTGTACACTCTTCCCAAGTATGCCATTCCATTCTGATAGTTTCCTTAATGATGCAAATTTGAAGAAACAGGCCTTATTAAAAAAGATTAGTGACTTAATTTTGAACAAAAATGACAGCTATTTTTTATATCGAGAAAATAGAAAACTAAAGAAGTTAGCATCAAAAAGATATCCAATGGAGTATAGGTTGATAGGGAAGCACAGGGAATTTTTTAGGGTGGTGAAACTATTCTAATGCTATAACAATGATATATGAGATTATGTAGTAGTTAAAACCCACAGAACTTATAGCACAAAGAGTGAATTGTATTGTATTCACATAAAAATATCATTGAGGAGACTAAGGGATCATATATAGAATACCATTTGTGAAAAAAGACTTAACTGTATTGCAAATATATGAACAATCTCAGTGAAGGGTGTAGGGAAAAATCTGCTCATCTAAATAATTTTTGAAATGAATGCCTTCTATAAGATTAAGAATAAAAGAAACTAAAAATGAAAATACTATAAAGTAGTTGATAGGTTTTTTTAAATGTGGTATGAGTTAACGGTTTTGAAATCACTATAAATGTGCACTGGAACTAAGAATCTAAGGATATGAAATCATAGGAACCGGATTTTTTACTGTTAGAATGAAAAGTTTCTGTTCTGCAGAAATAGAAGGTTAGAATAATCTACAGAGTTAGACATCAGTTTTAAGTCATGTGTGTCTTAATATAAAGTCAGATAGTTATATATAGAAATATTTATAGATATGAGTCCATTTATGGGTTAGTGTACACAGTTTCTCCCTTGCTCTTTTAGCTGAGAGGGATGAGTAGTAATGGCACTCCATCATAATCATGACACTTCACACCAAGTATTGGTTCCTCATGCCAATAAAAGTATCCAGGGATCCTTGAAGAAATAATTCTAGAATTGGGTAGGGGGTTATAAAAGATGATCTTGGAGAAACTTGTAGTGCCAGAAAGTAATTAAGCATCTCCCAAAATACACTCACAAAACCACAATGATGGGGAGTTGGTCAAAGGTACTTAGGAACCAACCAGAAGAACCAGAAGAACTAGCCAAAGCTAGAATAATTTGAGTGATAAAAAATGAAGTAGAATTCAATTATAATATAAAATAAAACCAATCCATATGGTTATAAATAAATGTAAAAAATATTAAGTAGGGAAATAATAGAGAAAATTTCCATTCAGGAGTTCCAAATGATTTGTGCTCTCAAAAGATGAAGTCTACCTTTCCATTCCAGGAGCTGTGCATATAGTGAGTTCTGATCAAAGAGTAGAATGTAAAAGGGTGGATCAAAGAGTCAACTTATAGTGGAGAGGTGTGATGAACATTATGTCTGAGAATATTAAGATTTGTATCAACAGTGATGTGGTATCAATGCTATCATCTCATGCACTTCAGCATTGTCCCTAATTTTGCTAGGCATCAAAAGTTCACTTTTGATATCAAGCTCCTTGATCCATTTTGAATTAACTTTTGTGCATGGCGAGAGAAAGGGATTCAGTTTCATTTTGTTGCATATGGATTTCCAGTTTTCCCAGCACCATTTGTTGAAGATGCTATCCTTCCTCCATTGCATGCTTTTAGCCCCTTTATCAAATATAAGATAGTTGTAGTTTTGTGGATTGGTTTCTGTGTCCTCTATTCTGTACCATTGGTCCACCCGCCTGTTTTGGTACCAGTACCATGCTGTTTTTGTTACTATTGCTCTGTAGTATAGTTTGAAGTCTGGTATCGCTATACCGCCTGATTCACACTTCCTGCTTAGCATTGTTTTTGCTATTCTGGGTCTTTTATTTTTCCATATGAATTTCATGATTGCTTTCTCTATTTCTACAAGAAATGCCATTGGGATTTTGATTGGCATTGCATTAAACCTATAGAGAACTTTTGGTAATATCGCCATTTTGATGATGTTAGTTCTGCCTATCCATGAACAGGGTATATTTTTCCATCTTCTAAGATCTTCTTCTATTTCTCTCTTTAGGGTTCTGTAGTTTTCATTGTATAAGTCTTTCAAGACACGCCGTCTGATAGAAGAAAAAGTTGGCTACGATCTACATACTGTGGGGTCGGGCTCCAAATTCCTCAATAGGACACCCATAGCACAAAAGTTAATAACTAGAATCAACAAATGGGACTTACTCAAACTAAAAAGTTTTTTCTCAGCAAAAGAAACAATAAGAGAGGTAAATAGGGAGCCTACACCCTGGGAACAAATCTTTACTCCTCACACTTCAGATAGAGCCCTAATATCCAGAGTATACAAAGAACTCAAAAAATTAGACAATAAGAAAACAAACAACCCAATCAACAAATGGGCCAAGGACCTGAACAGACACTTCTCAGAGGAGGACATACAGTCAATCAACAAGTACATGAAAAAATGCTCACCATCTCTAGCTGTCAGAGAAATGCAAATCAAAACCACCCTAAGATACCATCTCACTCCAGTAAGATTGGCAGCCATTAGGAAGTCAAACAACAACAAGTGCTGGCGAGGATGTGGGGAAAAGGGTACACTTGTACATTGCTGGTGGGACTGCAAATTGGTGCAGCCAATTTGGAAAGCAGTATGGAGATTTCTTGGGAAGCTGGGAATGGAGCCACCATTTGACCCAGCTATTCCCCTTCTTGGTCTATTCCCTAAAGACCTAAAAAGAGCATGCTACAGGGACGCTGCTACATCGATGTTCATAGCAGCACAGTTCACAATAGCAAGACTGTGGAACCAACCTAGATGCCCTTCAATAGACGAATGGATAAAAAAAATGTGGCATTTATACACAATGGAGTATTACTCTGCATTAAAAAATGACAAAATCATAGAATTTACAGGGAAATGGATGGCATTAGAGCAGATTATGCTAAGTGAAGCTAGCCAATCCCTAAAAAACAAATGCCAAATGTCTTCTTTGATATAAGGAGAGTAACTAAGAACAGAGTAGGGTCGAAGAGCAGGAGAAGAAGATTAACATTAAACAGGGATGAGAGGTGGGAGGGAAAGGGAGAGAGAAGGGAAATTGCATGGAAATGGAAGGAGACCCTCAGGGTTATACAGTGGAGGAGGTAGAGAGAGAGGAGGGGAGGGGAGGGGAGAGGTGGGGAGGGGGGAGGGTGGAGGATGGGAAAGGCAGTGGAGCACAACAGACACTAGTATGGCAATTTGTAAATCAATGGATGTGTAACTGATGTGATTCTGCAATCTGTGTATGGGGTGAAGGTGGGAGTTCATAACCCACTTGAATCAAAGTGTGGAATATGATATGTCAAGAAATTTGTAATGTTTTGAACAACCCACAATAAAAATTAAAAAAAAAAAAGTTCACTTTTGCCCTTATACTTAAATTGTAACTTGACTGGAATGCATGCCTTCCGCATATTTTCTTTCCCTTATAACTTACTTAATAAGCTGTTATATAAATAGCTGTTGTTCTGTGTTTTCTGACCTTGTGTTTAATATAGAGAAATATAAGTAAAGCTTTGTTTTGGGGCCCTATTGAACATACTTTACATTTTCTCCCTGGATGTTCCATGGATTATTTCTTTATCCTCAAACTCAATAGCTCAATTAGAATAAAACTAGATGTTCTGGATGGAGAGTTCAAGTCATCTCAGTGAGTTGACTGACACAGTGTGATTTCTTAAAAAATAATCTATCATTTCTCTTACTAATGGCCCTCTGACTTCTAGACAAAGTCCCATCTTTCTAGAAATATTTTAGTGTTTGGTGCACCATCTTCTCTTCAGTATATTTCCTGTTGTTAGGGAGGACCCTTTTTGAAAGATTGGAACCATCCACTAAACTAAGGGCCTTTGATGCTCTTAAAAACTATCTTCTGGAATGTTGTGTACTATTAAGATTCAAATACTTAGAATCGTGCAAAACAATTTCAAAATGATGCACTGATGAAAGAAGTTGGTTTTATCACAATTAGTTCCCTAAATCCATAAAGGCCAAAACCACATCTTAGTATTTGGTATTTGATAAATGCACCCCACATATACCTCCTATATAATATCTAGTTGAAATATTATTTTAATTTCTTCCCTCAATTTAACCTCTGACAAACATTATTTCATGATAAATTTCTTTGTCTCTATTTTCTGTTTCTTTTCTTTCTTTTTATTTTCTTTGCAGGAGATGGTCTTTGTTTAAAGATTCATGATATGGGTTTTAAATTTCATCTTCATCTCTTGGTATAAGCTTTGCCAGTAAATAAATACTCAAATTTAGTTGAGCTTGTAAAAGCTAGGAAGCTCTTAGAAAACCTCACATAGATGCTTCTATTTCCTTCTATGTAGATGTTCTGTTCGGTAAATGGACATAACTTTCATCTTCAGTGCAACAATATTTAGTCCTACACATTTACTTTCCTTTTGCTTATTCTTAATATGGATTTTTTATACTGGTTATATTATTTTTTTCTTTAGCTCTGCATAAACATTCCATTGTCTATAATGTTTATAACCTGCAAGAAATATGTAAATGAACTATTTCAAAAACAGCTTTATTAAGATATAATCAACATAATATATGCATATATTTAAAAAGTAAGATTTGATATATACACATATTTGTAAAACTGTCATCAAAATCAAGATAATGAATATATTCATCCTTCTCCAAAGTTTCTTCCTATCCCTTTGGAAGTATTACCTTCTACCATTTGATGTTCTTCTGCACTCTTCCCAAGGTAACCATTAATCTCCTGAAACTATAAAATCATTTGTCTTTCCTGAAGTTTTACATAATCATAAATATGGACTAGTTTCTATTTGACTTCTTTCACTCTGCATAATAATTTTGAGATTCATCAATGATGTAACACATATAAAGAGTTAATTCTTTCAGAAAAAAATGTTTTGTAATAATTTTAGATTTATAGAGCAGTGGCTCCTATATGTACTTTTTTCTGTTATCCTGAATGCCATCATCATACATGGCCACAGTACACTCCTTACAACTCAGAAATTAACATGCTCACAACACTAATCCCTAAAGTATAGCATTTATTTGAAATTCATTTATTTTTACTTGTTATTCTAATGCACCTGTTTTGGGCATGGGAGGGAGAAGGGTAATTTGAGTTACTGAATAGCTTTTTCTCAGAACAGACCCATGAGCTGTGTTTTTTATTTTGTTTGGTAGATAACTTTGGCATTTGGAGAATCTTGACTCACACTGAAGTCACAGTATATCCCATACCTTTTCCTTCACTGAGCTTCTTATGCAATTCTCCTTGTGCAGGTTAGAGATCGCAGGAATGACCAGTGGCCATTAGTTGGGCTTTGATCTCACCTTCTCTGTGACTCTGTGCTGCCCCACTGGACTCTCTAGTGGCATTTCTTGCTAAATTCATGTTGGTTTGGGACCCCCCATCTCAGTGGCTAGCGAGTCTTCTTATTATTGGGAATCTACAGTTTTCATTAAGTTTGAGTTGCCCTCCTTAGTTTTTATGAAGGAAGACCCTCTCTAGACTCATACTGCATCTTCTTAAATAGAAGTGCTTTTTTCACATAAGGCTGGGGATTGTGACATGGAACGTTATTTTATTTACATATTCTTTTCTGAATTTTGTATACTTTGATACCTTGTATTTTTCCTTGGATATGGAAGGAGGTGAGTAGTGTTTGTCTACATCATGGGTCTTTCTTTCATTCAGTAATCTCCTAGATTGATTTTCAAATGACAAAAAAATATGTCGCCCTTTAAAATATTTACTTTGAATATAAGTATGCTCATACTAATGATACTAATGTTTCTTAAAGCTTTAACAAATTTCCTCCTTTGAAAACAAGGACAGGGTTAGCTTTTGTGTCATATAAAATCTATTATTATGTTTTTTATGTAAAATGATTCCAATTAAACAAATACCCTTGATCTTCAGATACTATTTCTGGACCATATTTGAAAGTTAATCACCAAACACTAAAAATGTAACACTATTAAAGAATTTCAAATAAATGTTACTAAAACAAGTCATTGCTTTTCTTTCAGATAGCTCAAAAGGTATATTGTTATTTTATTTTCCCCAAGTATACATTTTCCTTATAATTAATATTAAGCATAGTTGTCTATTCCAGTTTTAGTGAAGCATGACTATTTTGTGGAATATACATTTACAACTTATCTTTTAAATTTATTTCAAAATATTTCATTTTCATTACAGAACTCACTAGGACAATTCATAATGATACTCAAAAAAGAAGGGCCTTACTAGTGAACAAGTTTGAGAATAATGGATAAACACAATTCAACATTTTTTTTTCCTTTTAGTACCTTTGGGAGTTTTTTCCCTAAAGTGCACTGTGAATATAAAAGACAGAAATATACTACAGCATTTCCCAGATCTGGTTTACTAATGGAATTTTCTCCTTCCTTTTTAATTATTTATTTTTTTGTCTTTTCTAATATAATGTTGTAAAAAAAATCATCTCTACTTTCTATTATTTTCCTATTAAATCATTATCTGGTTCATCAATGGAGAATAGTACAGAAGGTTGAGAGGCACAGACAGATGCTAAAGCATCCAAAAATTTGCATTAGCTTATTTAATTGTTAAAAAAATTCTGTAAGATGCAAATTTGATCTTATCTGTCTTCTGTTTAAAAGTCCTTAAAAGCTGTTCATTTTTAAAAGAATTTCCTCTCACTCCAGCCCCAAATCAAAAGGTTTTCTTCCTGGAGGAATAAGACATATCATTTCTCATTCTGCTTCAACTACCTATTTAAATAAAGTTTGAAATAGATATGGTGGTGAAATGGGACTCCCTTTCATTCTTGCTCACAATCTGGTGGCTCCACAATGAGTAAGGGTAGCTACCTTAGGCTCTGCCTAGTCCATCCACTATTTGCTCAGTTCCTAAAAGAAAAAAAAAAGAAAATAAGGAGTCATTCAGAAAAAGAGAAAGGGGCTGATAATATATTCTATGAAATAATCGTTGTAAACTTTACATATTTGTTAAAAATATTTTCACATCCATGTAGGATAAACAAACTTCAATACACAAACATATATTAGTAGAAAATGCTGAAAGTCAAGGAAAGGTAATAAATCTTGAAAGAAGCAAAAAGAAAACAACTTGTCACAATGAAACTATAAGATTAACATCTGACTTCCCAGTGGAAACAATGGAGATCTGAAGGCAGTGGGATTATGCATTCATGTTAAGAAGTGAGATAAAAACATCAAATTTGTCTAACAAAATCCTATATCCAAGAAGTGTATCTTTAAAAAAAATGAAGAAAAAGTAAAGATATTACCAAATAAGCAAAATAGAGGGAATTTGTCACTAGCACACCAAATTTATAAGAAATATGAAAGTTCTGTAGGAAAACATCTATGACAAAAGGTGGCAATTTGACGCTACAAAGAGAATAACAAAGACTTCCAACATAGAAAATTATGCAATTGTTTTAAAAATAGTATAAATGCATTATTTCTCCTTTCTTTTCTTTTTGGGTGCCAGGGATTGAACCCAGGGGTACTTAAACACTGATCCACATCCCCAGATAATTTTATATTTCACTTAGAGACAGGGTCTCACTGAGTTGCTTAGGGCATCACTAAGTTGTTGAGGCTGGCTTTCTATTCACAATCCTCCTGGCTCAGTCTCTCTTGTAGCTGGGATTAAGGCTTGCACCACCATGACAGACTTCTCCTTCCTTCCAACTTGTTTTAAAAACAGGTGTATAAAATGAGGTGTTATTGGGTCTGTACCACACAGAAGTGTAATATATTGGTTAATAACAACACAAAAGAGGTAGTTGGAAGCAAAGTTGTGACTAATAAAATTAGTACAGATAATATAGGAATAATTATAACAATATATATTTGGATTTATAACATTAAGAGATGCAATATGCATAACAGTAATGTCACAAAGGTGGGGAAAAGGAAAGGTGTATAGGAGAAATGTTTCTGAATGTCACTGAAATTAAGCTATTATAAATCTAAAATCAATTCTGATGATTAAAAGAACATATTGTAAACTCTAGAAAACAGTTTAAAAAAAAACTAAAACAAAAATACCCTCAAATATAGTAAAAAATTCATTTAAAAATTTTACATAATACATTAAAAAATATTCATTTAATGTCAAAGAAAGCAGTAAGGAGCCAGACACAGTGGTTCATGCCTGTAATCCCAGAGTTTTGGGAGGATGAGGCAAGAAGAGGATCCTGAGTTTAAAGTGGACTCAGCAAAAGCAAGGTGCTAAGTAACTCAGTGAGACTCTGTTTCTAAATAAAATAGAAAATATGTCTGGGATGTGACTGAATGGTCAACTTGCCTCTGATTTCAATCCCTGGTACCCACCCCCCTTCCCCCCACCACCAAGAAAAAGAAAGAAAAGAAAGCAGTAAGGGAAGAATAGAGATACTGGAAAGATATGAGACATATATAAAAACCAAAGATAAAATGGTTGCTACAAATCCAGCTATATCAATCATAGTGTTGTGAATGCATTAAATTATCAGTGAGCTCTTTCCATTCTTAGAGCAATACAATTATGATGCTCACTCTCTGGAGGCTATGATCATAAGAAGATATCCACACAGATTTGAAATGGAGGAGACAGCATTTGGACAGAGTGTTGCAGGGTTCAGTATACTTGGAATTTAAGGGTTATGGCTCTGAGTAGCCATGGTCTTTGCCCCCAAACCTTTGTGACCAAGGTGAAGGGATATGGCCAAAAGAGGAAAGAGTAGAAAGAACAGGACCAATTGACACTTTTACCTT
Source organism: Marmota flaviventris (assembly GCF_047511675.1). Classification (NCBI taxonomy): domain Eukaryota; kingdom Metazoa; phylum Chordata; class Mammalia; order Rodentia; family Sciuridae; genus Marmota; species Marmota flaviventris. The sequence continues at coordinate 50,952,206 of NC_092498.1, forward strand.
TGAACTGAATACTGATAATATTACCTGAATAAGCCTTAGGATGCTACAAGTTTCAGTATTAATGATATGAAAAGAGTGCATAGGTTACTAATAAAGCAATTGACAATTCTCATCTTTCAGTTTTCTCTGGTGATTCCTTTACAACTACAAAGAAGGTACAATTGGTAACTACACACTATAACATCTCTTCCATTGTTCATACTGTTAATCAAGGCATTCACATATCATAGCTATGCCCAAATCTTTCTCTTGTCATTTTTTATCTTTAAAAGTCAATTTAAAAATTCCCCCTTTCCCTCCTTCATTCCTTTCTTATGTTTCTACTGATTTTTTTCTCTCTTGTTAGCAAACTTCTTCTTCTTTTTTTTTTTTTTTTTGGTTCTCTGCCTACAAAGTACACCAGTTATCACAACAAGGTCTAAGAAATATTAAAGAGAGGTGAAATCTAAGCAAGCATTCTAGAAATTTCCTTGTGATTTGGATAAATAAAAGTCAGAACGCTATCATTAAATTTAAGCACTTTGAAATTCTTTTTGGCTTTCACATCCTCTTATCTTCAATACCTAATAAAGTACAACATCTTGGTGATTGGGTCTTCAAATGTTGAAACAGCATAGTGTCAGACATAGTATTATTATAAAAAATCATAGTTGATCTTAGCAAGACTTTTATAACTGTGGGGGTTATAAATGGAAGACATGGTACAAAACGTTGAGTAAGGTGAGAAAGGGTGAGGAAATGGGAAAGGATAGAAATAGAGCAACACTTTTAAAAATTTGCACAAGCAGTGAAGAAGAATAAATGAAAGTCCAAGTTGTGAACTTTCATTTTAAGACTCTAATCTAGTATCACAGGATTTTTTTTTCAAGAACAGACTAATAAACTTGATAAAGAGCTTATAGGAAGGTTAAATCATCGGGTGAGTGTTTTAAGTGATGATAATCTTTATGATCTCTTTCAATTCTGAAATTCTATTATTTTATGATTTAAATGGACATTCAGACATAGAACCAATTTTGTTCCCTAAATTTATTGTCATGCTAATCACATTCACTAGTTGTAAAATGGAAATACTGTTGCCTGATTTAGAGACATTTGGTTTTACTTTACTTAACCAAGCATATTTTATAAAATGAAATTTAAGAGTACTAGGTTAGAAATTTTAGATTCAGATACCTGAAGGAAAATTTCAGACTTCTTAAAAACGTCTAATGATTCCTGATCCTTATGAAGCCTATATTGTTTTAAGTTTAGTAGTGAACAAGACATAACAGCATGAAACCAGTCACTAGTTTTCAAACTTTTAAAAATAGCACTTCTTATCCCCAGTGAAGCATTATGCCAAATTCTAACATAGTTAACAAGTAAAAGAGGAACTGCTCTCATTAAGGTGGGAAAATGGCCCATAGTAGCTCCCACTTAACTTTCTTATTTAATCTTTCCCCCAAACACCCACACCACACACAAAACATATTCATGCACACACAACACCTTGGGACTCTGCCAAACACCATCTGAAGATGACCACTTAACACTAAGTAAACAATGCAAGACAATTCGTAATTAACTCACAAATTGAGTGCTATCATTCACAGATGAGAGAGATTAATATCCACTAGAATCATTTTATGTAGTGTTATAATTTACTAATTACATAATATATCCATAGTTGTATAACAAATTGTGCCAAAACTTAGAGACTTGAAAGAACATTTATCATCTTTCTGCTTCTATGGGTCAGGAATCTGAGCACAGCTTAGCTGAGTTCTCCAGCTCAGTGTCTCTCACAATATGTGAAGGCATTGGCCAGACTGCATTCATCCTAGAATTCTACATGCAAGTTGTGCTCCTTAGTTCTGTTTTCAATAAGGTTCAATTCATTGCAAGATCTTGGACCAGATGGCATCTCAGAACATGGCAGCTGGATTTATCAAAGGAAATGACAGAGTAAAAGGAGAGTGCATGAGATGGAAGATAACCTCAGGAAAATGCAAATATCTATACATTTATAATCAATATTATTTAAGCTCTTATACATTAAAAATGGTTTGCTAGTTGTAATCTTCAGGGGATTTACCTTCTTTAAACTTTTACAAATTTTTTCTATTTTTTTTCCAAAAGCTTATTAGTTTTTTTCTAAAATAATAGTGTTTCAAATTGTCTATGTTCTATGAAATATTTCATAGCCTCAGTATGTGTATTTTATGGGGAAGATACAGAGTTAATTGGAGACATGATGGTGTTCAGACAAAATTTAACACCTTGTTGTGTCTAAGACTACTCCTGTTTCTCTGTTTGAGTTGTGGTCAATGACTTCTGCCACAATATTGAGTCTCACAATCAGAGACCGATGAAGAACAATAACCACTGCTAGAGGTGATTACTTGTCCCTTCAGAGCAAATTATTCTAAAAACAGCAAAACCAGAAAGCAAGTTGGAATGAACTGCCTGTTTATGGCATTAGATAACATGGCATGAACGTCTGTGAGCCATAGATTACTGATACTAAGTGATCTACATGAACAGCATAAAAATAAGGCACATTTTGAAAAGTGAGTTTCCTCCTGCACATCTCTTACTGAATTCTACCCAAAGGATTTCTAAGTGCAACATGATGGAACTCTTTCAGAAACACTTCAGTAATCATGCCTCATTTTCCCTACAAGAGATGAATACAAGTGAAGAAAGAAAGCTCTATTTTCCTAAAAGTGAGACAAGAGAGCACTGGATAAATTGCTGCTTTTCATTTAATGCTGCCTTATAAACATCTGGAATCACAGAGCTGGAAGGAAGTGCTAGGCTTTGAAAGCATTTTCCCTCTCTGAGAAGGAATCTTTTCAAGAACAGAAATCCATGGCATCCACCCCTGGGGCCGCCTCATCTCCCCAGGAGCTCACTGCATTTGCATGGAAGTGGTCTATAAATGTTGTCAGTATTCCCCCACTCCCACTTTTGTCTGAGTTTACATCATATTGTACCCACTTTGGGTCCTTACAAACTTGATCCTTCCCTGTAATCCCTACCAGCCAGGACTGATTCTACAGTGATGGGTGTGGCTGAGCGCTCCCTCTAGTGGGAAACCCCTTCACCCTACCACCTCCTGCTCCACCTACCTCCACGTCCTGTCCATGTCCAAGCCACCTCACTGGCTTTCTGCTGGACTCTCAAGATCCCATTGCAGCTCCTTCGACCTGTACCACACTTCGAACTTTGAAAAGTATCGTCTTTTCTTCAGCACTTCCAAGGACTTAATAAAGTCCCTCAAAATGTTCTCCATTTTTACCTTCCTTTGGGAAATTGACTCCAAACTGTCAGTGATACTTTTGTTCTACTTTTGACAGGAACATAAATTCTCAGCTCTCGGAGATCTCCTCACTTTAGAAGTCAAGACCCTTTAAAGTTGCATCTTTCTTGTCCCTCCCTCTAAATCAAGATTCAAGATCACTTGGGGGCAGCCCTGAAAGAGGAATTTCAACGTTTCGTTCTATCACATCCTAAGACATGACGCTGTCAGTTGTTGGAGTAGGGGACATGCCAGTGACCCCAACAGTCTCCAGATTCCTCATGTCTGGCACTATAATCAAAGTATTCAGGAAACAGTCTAGATTACCTAAGCTTCTATCATCATATTTCCTATTGTCCTCAGTCCTTCAGTGGCCACCATTTGTCTATTTAATTCCTGGAGGACACAGATACTCAGGAACCCTTTCCAAGTCTTTCTGCCTATTTTTCATATGAAAGAACAAACCCTGTGGGACTCAACACTAAATCGTGTGGTCCAGACGGTTAGGACTAAAGAGAAAAGTATTTTGAGAAGGAAAAGATCATGGTTAAGTCGAGCTCGAGATGTGTTTTACAGAATGAGCAGTTGAATAAGAATAGCAGGACATCAGAGGGTTGGATAACTCTCATGAAAAGTTAATTTCATCAAAAACACCTTCATAGAAGCATTGAAAATAGTGTTTGGTCACATAATCTGGGTACCATGGTCAAACCAAATTTGACACATAAAATGAAACATCATAGACACTCAGTTATTTGTCTCCTTATAATCCTTGTGAAAGTGGATAAATCACTCATTCATTCTTTCAAGCCCTTGGGGTCCTTTAAGATGAAGAGACCTTCCCTATGTTCCCTCCCATTTACCTTAAAATGAGCCTTACCCTAAGGTAGTATCTTTCTCATTTTTCTATCCTTCTTCCCCATAAATGTATTTTAACAGACACATGATTATACAGGAAAAACAATTGATTATTAGTTGGTCTAACTAAAATAAACTGTGACACCAATAACTGACCACTTCCTAGTCTATGTAAAGATAGCTTTCCACTTACTGCCAAGAGAATGTTTGAACAGTTTACTTTTTTCGAATGCTAATGGGTTTGAGGATGTCATTGTCATTTTCTCAACTGGTTTACCTTGAAACTATAGGTCTACATGATGAGAAAACTTGCTGTTAATTCAATGTGGACTGTGCCCTCAGGACTGAGATAACTGAGAGATTTAAAGACTTTATTCACACTACAATTGCTGTTCTCTAATCAACCAAGCCCGCTAGGCTAATTACCCAAGGTTTGTGGCATAACTAACACAGTAGGATTCATGAGAAAATGTCTTACTAGTTAAAATGCCAAAGTCAAATGGCAAAACAATGTTAAACAGACCCTAACAAGATTTCTAATTTAAGTGCTGAGAGCATTTATCTCTTCTGATGTAAGAAGTAGAAAAATAGGGAATTAAGAAATATAAGCTTACTGAAAGTGCACCATTATTGATCCATGTTCCTACTTTTTTAGTGTATGCTAATAACTTTCTACAGTCATTAATTAGAAATGGACATAATCAGAAATTTTTTAAAAGTTCAGCCTTCTCTCCAAAATGTAATGGCACTGCTGATAGTTTAGCCAGTGCTGCATGAATAATTGGCTCTAGTGATTTTCATAAGACTCAGCCTTACATGTACTTCCTTGGATCTTCTGTCCTCATGAATAATGACTCTAGGGAGAACACATGTAAGGCATCTGGAGTGATGTCATTTCTAAAAACAGATTTTTATCAATTGAGGCAGGTAAGATACACATGATAGAGAAGACTTGGGTTAATATTTCCTGAAGGAAAATATTACAATATGGGCAGTATTCCATAGAAATTAATTTAAAAATTTATAGACATGTTATAATTTTATAAGTAGGGAAATCCAGGCTTCTGTTAGTATAGAATTAATTCAGCTACCTTTAATCAAATGATCTATATAATATTTTTGTAGTATTTGTAGAGACAGTTTTCCTTAAAACATATATATTGAAGACATTTATCACAGAGCCCTAGAGCATTCCAATAGGATGCCTAAAACTGACTTATCAAGACTCAGGAGTTTAACTAGAATTGATTCCCAAAGAATAAATGGGTATGTTAAGAAGATTATATGTTTATATTCTTAGAGCATAAATCTTCACAAGGCATCTGTAGTCTTTGGACATATACATTTCTTATAAAAAAATATTGTGTTTTAATCAAAAGCATCATAACAAATATAATCAAAGCAAAATTTATTATGTATATGTGTGTGCCTTCAAAATCCCCCAGTTAGCCTAACATTGATGCATTTCAGTCTAAATTTTCTAATATGTTGTTTTGACAATATGTCCAAAACCTGAAGTCATTTTATAGTCTAAAAAATTCTGATCCAGTTAAGTATTTAAATATGTGTGTTTAATTTTGATTTGTTTCCCTGAAAATTTGTGTTTATAAACTCTCCCACATTGTCTTTGAATCCAATCCAATGAACATTTTTCTCCACTAACAAATGCACAAATGAGTGCATAAATTGATTATAACAATCCCCCTGTTTTCTTGAAGTTCAACTTCCATGTAGGCCTCTGGTGACATCCACATTTCTTTGATTGTATTATTATCTTTCCCTTTCCTGGTTTCTTTTTTCAAGGTACAGAAATGGGTTCCTTCTCCCTGAGGTAAGCAGCTTCTGCATTTCTTCCCTTGGGAACCTTGTCTCTTACATGAATTCTGTTATATAGAAATTACTCTCTGTCTAGCTCTTTCATCCAGATTAGATGCACTCTCTTAAGGGACCCATAGCTTCCTTGCTGAATGGCCCTGTCATGACCAAAAAAGGAATATGGATGATATAGGATAAGATGTCTAATAAAAGAAACTCCAAAGTTGAAGAAATAATTGGTTAGTATTTCTTACATTCTAACAATCTGCTATGCAATTCTTTAGCTTTGGAATTTCCATGACAATTTAAATTTCCAATTCTACTATTTCAATCATTCATAAGTAAATTGCCTGATACCTTACTTAAAAACTTACCTATTATCAGCTATAGCAATAGAATCATAAAGATAATATTCTAGGAACTTGTATAAGTTTAAATAAGAACAATTTAATAATTTTCAGTTAAAAAGGACTCTCTTACATTACAATAACCATCACAATTTTTTCTGTGCATTGTACAGAATAATAAGCAAGGTGAAGTTAGATTTTTATTGTAAGCAGATAACTTCTGTCTTAAAGTTTTTACCAGGACTTGAAAGAAAGGGCTTCTGATGAAGGCTATTCATTATAACGAAGGCTGATCCATCACAGTCTGAATCCTTGAATGTGACTTCTGTGGTTTGCATCCATCCCCAATGTTCAGATGTGGAAACTTATTTGCCAATGTGATTGCACTGAAAGGTGCAGCCTTTAGGAGGTGATTAAGTCCTGAGGCAGAGCACTGGTGGTGGGATTAGGACCCTTATACAAAGGCCTGGGGTGTTCTATTGTTCTATTCAGCTCTTCTACCAGGGGAGGCCAGAGCATCATCCCCCTGAGGAAACAGCATTCAATGTGCCATCTTGGAAACAGACAGAAGCCCTCACCAGACAATAGACACCAGACTTTCATAGCCTTGATCTTGAATTTCTCAGCCTCCAGAACAATGGGAAATACATTTCTATCACTTATAAATTATGTGGTCTGTGGTATTCTGTGATTGCAGCATGGATAGACTAAGACAGCAGCAAAAGCTCAATAATTGTAAAGGAAGAGGATTGTTTTATTTTTCCTACTCCATTTGCAACATTCCTGCTCTTATTCCTGTTCCACTCACCTCTTCTGACAGTTCCTCAAATGTGCCTACGTCCTTGCCTCAGGATGTTTCCTCATGCTATCTCTCTGATTGAAATGCCCTTTCTTCCCACTCTTCCCCTGGATAATACTCACATATGCTGCACAAAGTCCTTTACACATCCTCTCAATCTAAGGGAAGCCTCCTTTATTGTTTACTTTTGTTGCATCTGGACTTTTTCCAGTTTTTTTTTTTTTTTTTTTTTTTTTTAAGATTTATATTTCATGTGTTTAAAGCTGCAAATTTCATGAAGCCAGGGAAAACACTTCACTCTTATGATGTGCATAGCATATTTTAAGTATTCAGAAAGTGCTTATTGAATGAATGAATGGAGAGTAGTCATGGGAATTTCAACTCTTTAAATAGCTCCTACATGATGGTTAAAGTGGAGCATAGGTAATGGTCTTGACCTGCTTTCATAGCAACCTCCCTCCTTAAAGAGGAGGTAAAGTAAAATGGGTACCCACCTTCCTTGATTCAGAAACAATTAGTAAATATGCTTTAATGATAGGAAACTTGGGAAAATATAGTGTTAGAAGAGGAAGACATTATTAAACATTGATATAATGATATATTCACAAATCCATCTGTAAAGAGAGGGAGAGACTTATTCTGCTTACATCCTGAAGTCTTTGTGCAGGTCAAATAAGCTAAGAAAGATAAGAAAATTTTGGAAACTGTGGAGCTTTCAGAAAAAGATGGCAGTAGTAGTATGTTAGATATTTGGAAAGAACATTTTACATGCTCAAGTAAATAAAAGGTCTAAAACAAATGAAGATAAGGGATTCTAAAAAGTATGAACCAAAGAGGTTGAGGGATTTTATTTTAGTTTTGAAATAATGTTAATCATAGAAAATATAAGCAATTATGATAAAAAGAATGTGATTAAATTATTCCTTTTCATTTAAGAAATAGGAATAATTTAGAAATAATCATTTTTAACATTTTGTAGATATTTTGACATCTGATTTTTTGTTTTGTTAAGCAAATCAGTGCATTTGCTTTCTTTCCTTCTCAACATGTATATGTGGCTGGGGGTTCTGGGGATGAACCAAGGACCATGTGTGTTCTGGGAAAGTGTTCTACCACTGAGCTACATCCCCAGTCCAATGATACATTTGCTACAATTTCTCTATGATTTAAAAAACGTAATTACATAATTTTAAGGAGTAAATAGTATTTCTTACATAAAACTATTAATTCATCTATCAATTCAGTAATTATTGAGCACCTACTCCATGCAAAGTATTGTGCTTAGTCTTGGGAAGATGATGGTCAAGACAGAATATAACTAAAAAGAACTCCACTAAATATCTAGTTCAAGTGCTGATAAATGCTAGGAGGAGAAGCACATGCTACAAGTCCATTTACGGTATGCTGTCCCCGATGGAGTCTGAGAAGTTAGGAAAGGCATATTTTGAGTTGGGCCTTGAAAGAGAAGGAGGAGTTAGCTGAGCAAACAATGAAAAGCTGGCATTTGCAAAGGCCTTAATGTAGGAAGGTACAGGCAAATAGGGTGATTTTCAGAATGGGAATAGACTATCATTAAGAAATGACACTCTGAGTAACCTTTAAAAAATAATTCCAGTTATGAAGAACCAGAAGGGAGCCTTAAGGAATTCAAAGAGCAGGAAAATTGTTCATTACCAAGATTTTAGAAAAATACCTAAAAGGTATGAAAGAAGGAGAATATAATCAACAAGTCTTATTATTCAAGGACCAATTCAAATGTCCCACAATTTGGAATACCATCTCCAATCCCCTAAGCAGAACTCAACTGAGTTATTAGATTGAGCCTGAAATATTATAGTCATTCCCTTTCTCTGCGAAATAGATGGAGTTATTGAAGAGACCTTGTTACCTCCCAAATGTGTGCCATACACTGTCTGCACAAAGAGATCTGTCTGAATTATTTTCATATCTTCTTAGATGGATGTTGAACTTAATCATATACAAATATTTTTCACAACTATGCCATCCACTTCTACTTATGCCTCTGACCTTTAGACCACCTTCTTTCTCGTCCAAAAGTATCTAAATTTCAAACATTGACACTGTTTATAATTTTATCTTTCATATCCATAATGAAATTCAATATTCATGTAGACAATTCTTCTAACATTGTGACCTCTCAGTTACTTGACCTACATTCCCATTTTCACACTACTGTTTGCTCCTTGTCTTTAACTTTTATCACTCTCAATCAATTTCCAACTCTCACATCCTTCTATGACAAGGAGATCTCCATGGACAGACCATTTTCTATGGGAATACTTCTTGTTTAAACAAAAAATTGTTCTAATTAGTTATACATGACAGTAGAGTGCATTTTGACCCATCATACATAAATGGAGTATAACTTCTCATTCTTCTGGTTATACATGATGTAGAATCACACCAGTTGTGTAATCATATATGCACATAGGGAAATAATGTTCGATTCATTCTATTGTCCTTCCTACTCCCATTCTCTCTCCTCTCATTTCACTCCCCTCTGTCCAATCCAAAGTACCTCTATTCTTCCCTAGTATCCCCCTTATTGTGAATCAGCATCTATCTGCATATCAAAAAAATATTCATCCTTTGGTTTTTGGGGATTGACTTATTTTGCTTAGCATGATATTCTCCAGCTCCATCCATTTTCCAGCAAATGCCATTATTTCATTCTTCTCTAAGTCTGAGTAATATTCCATCGTGTATGTATGCCACATTTTTCTTTATCCATTTATTTATTAAAGGACACCTAGGTTGGTTCCATAGTTTAGCTTTCGTGAGTTGAACTGCTATAAACATTGATGTGCCTGTGTCACAGTGGTGTGCTGATTTTAAGTCCTTTGGGTATAAATTGAGGAGTGAGATAGCTGGGTCAAATGGTATTCCACTTCAAGTTTTCTGAGGAATCTCCATAACACTTTTCATAATGCACCAAATTGCAGTCCCACCAGCAATGTCTAAGTGTACCTTTACCCCCACATCCTTGCCAACATTTATTGTTGCTTGTATTCTTGATAATTGCCATTCTGACTGGAGTGAGATGAAATTAGAGTAGTTTTGATTTGCATTTCTCTAGTTGCTAGACATGTTGAACATTTTTTTCATATATTTGTTCATCAATTGTACTTCTGTGAATTGTCTGTTCAGTTCCTTAGCCTATTTATTGATTGGGTTAGTTGTTTTTCTTTGTGTGTGTGTGTGTGTGTGTGTTACATTTTTTTGAGTTTTTTTTTATATATACTGGAGATTAGTGCTCTATTTGAGGGGCATGTGGTATAGATTTTCTCCCATTCTGTAGGCTTTTTCTTCACATTGTTGGTTGATTGTTTCCTTTGTTGAGAAGAAGCTTTTTAGTTTGAATCCATTCCATTTATTGATTCTGATTTTATTTCTTGTGCTTTAGGAGTCATGGTAAGGAAATCAGGTTCTAAGCTGACATAATGAAGATTTAGGGCTACTTTTTTTATGTTAGGTGCAGGGTCTCTGGTCTAATTCCTAGGTACTTGATCCACTTTGAGTTGAGTTTTGTGCAGGGTGAGATAAAGGCTTAATTTATTTTTTTTTTCTGCATATGGATTTCCAGTTTTCCCAGCACCATTTTTTTAAGAGGCTATCTCTTCTGCAATGTATGTTTCTGGCACATTTGTCTAGTATGACATAACCATATTTATGTGAGTTTGTCTCTGTGTCCTCTATTCTGTACCATTGGTCTATAAGTCTATGTCAGTGTCAATTCTATGCCATTTTTGTTACTAGAGCTCTGTATTACAGTTTAAGTTCTGGTATTGTGATGCCTCCTGCTTAATTTTTCTTGCTAAGAGTTGCTTTGGCAATTCTGTCATATGAAGAATAGCATTGGGATTTTATTCTGGCACACTACAAAGGCAGTGCTAAGAGGAAAATTCATTGCTGAGCTAATTCATTAAAAAGATAAAAAGTCAACAAGTAAATGACCTGGCATTACATCTAAAAGCTCTAGAAAAAGAACAAATCAAATACCAAAGTAGTTGAAGACATGTACATTTATGCACTCATGCCTGCATACATGTTTTTCCGACAGATTATATTGCCTTTATCTCATTTTATCCACCTAGTATCCCTTAAGACAAAGTTACTCTTATGTATAGCACTGAATATGACTTCATAATATCACCATCATATTATATCCTTATTACAAGTAGTGCCATCCTATATTCCTTTATTTAAAAATAGTCTGCCCAACCCCCAACAAATATACAGTTAGTTCTGCACTCCATGGAGAGTTATCTCAATTGTAGTCCCTCCTTCATCACCCACTTCCTGTTACAATACAGGGCACAGAGGAAGACATCTTTATTTCCTATTGAGTTGTAGCTTGCTATTGTTGATTAAATCACTTTAAGAACTTTCTTTTGGGCCAACTATTCTTAAGAACTAGCAGGCTAGTGGGTAAGGCAGAAATTAAGCACAATACTAGTTAACAAATATTTATGGAAAAGAGGTGCAGATAGAGGCAAAAATAGGTACATATGTGGAAGGTCAGGACCTGAAGAAGATGACGCTTATAACCTCTGGAATGATACGATCAGCCCTAGAAGAAAAAGCTGGACACCTTCTTGGGCTGCTATAATATTTTGTTAACTTGAATTCTCTCTGTAAAGTCATTCTCCCACATCTTTCATCTTCGAATACCCAGTGATCATCTGTCTTGACACAGCCCATCTTCTCTAGAGTATTGGGAGGACAAACACAAACTAGATTATTAAAACTTGAACACTGGAGATAAACTTATTTATTCTTTAAAAAAGGAGAAATAAATATTATGTTAATTGTAAGTGTCCTCAATATATATTCTATTCACTAAAGTAAAAGTTGAAAGAGGAGAAAGTGTATTGAAGATCAAGGATAGCTCATGCTAAGACCTGGAAGAATAAGTGTGCTCAAATCTCTAGGGCTTAGTCATGGTGGCTGGAACAAAACACCAAGGAGGGTGTTATGTCATGAGGTTGGAATGAAACCAGACAGTGAAACAGGTGATTGGGTTTTATTCTATTGTCAATGGAACCCCAAAGTAATTTAGCTGGGGCAGTGATGCAACCTGCCTTATGTTTTGAAAGAACAACTCGTGGTAGTATAGATGGTGGACTATTAGGAGAATTTTCCAGATGGAGAAAAGGAGCTTCAAAAAGTTTTGCAGAAATTCACATAAAGTCAGTAAATTCCATATCTATTTTGTGTACCTTGGTATATGGTAAACATTTAATTAATATTCTTTTTCAAAACAGTAACTAAAAAATGAAATTCTCCCATAACAAAGATCTGTACATTTAATTTATACAGTTTAAACAAATAATTTAAAGTCCTAAAATGTGGGAAGAGTTATTCTTTGATAAAGAGATAGTCAGAAACTGTGTCAAATGGGAAGGTGGGCATTGACTAAATTATAACTGATTAAACTCTGAGTATTATATCCAGGATGTAATAAGCAGATGAATGGAACATATGTGTTTAATTTTAATTGTTCTAAAGTTAGTACCTAAATCAGATGCGTTGGGCCAAAAGTTATTTTAAAACATTACTGAACATGTGTCCATGTTTTCCTTTTATTTATTTAGTTCTGCTGTGAATTTTTTACTAATCTATTTAAACTTCAAGTAAATTTATAGATCTCTGATGGTTTTGTCAAGCAATCATAGAATACCAGATTCAAATCTAACTGTACTTTCAATGTAAAGATAGCTTCTTCCTTTTCCCTGACAGGATCACCTGAGTTCCACTTGAAGGAAGGAGATAAGAGGTCCCATCTGTCATGTGGATGGATACCTGATGTTGAACCACTGCTGTAATGGGAAGCTTGGCTGTTCAGTCATCTCATTGCCATCCAAGCAACAATCATTCTTTCACTTCTGTTCCACAACTCTTCAGAGATGGCTATTATGTTTTCCTTCAATCTGGAAGCCATGCAGCATTTCAGAGGAATTTTAATTTATTAGTCATCTTTTTCACTGCTATGACTAAAAGACCTGATCAGAACAATTGTAGAGGAGGAAAGTTTATTTCAGAGCTCACGTTTTCAGAGGTCTGAGTCTATAAACAGCTGACTCCATTCCTTGAGGATTGAGGTAAGGCTGAACATCATGGCAGAGGGAAGTGGCTCACATGATGATCAGAAAGCAGAAAAATTCCACTCACCAGATAAAATATGTAAACCCCAAATGCATGTTCCCCATAACATACCTCCTCTAGCCACAACCTACAGGTCTTCAGTTTCTACTTAGTAAATCCAGTGATGGGATTAATTCACTGATTGAATTAAGGCTTTTATAACCTATTCATATCTCCTCTACAACTTCTTACATTGTCTCACACATGAGCTTTTGGGGGGATATCTCACATCCAGACCATAACAGTTAAAAAGACCATGGAGTACATTGACTCCTGGAAGAATGGAAATGGGTTATCATGAACAATGAAAAATTTTTGCTCCCTTCTAGGGTACAGGAATAAAAGAGGTTAAAGATAGTCCAAAATATAGTTTCAATCCTGAGAAAAAGAGGATATGCCACTTATAGAGATAGGGAGTTGGGAGCAAATTGACATGGTGGGAAACTCTATCTCAGAAGATAGAATAGAATATCCTACAAAACACTGCTCACACAATTGAACTCTCTGAGAAGATGGGGAGCTCTAGAGGTTTCCAATGCACAGTTGGGTCTGTGAGTGTGTTGACAGAGCTGTTGTTTCCTGTATGAACTGAGTTAAGTTTTCTGCATGGTCCTGATGCCAGACTTGAGGGTGATTCTCCAAATTAACAATTTCCAAGGACTATGAGACCCAACCTCCTTAGCAGAACAGCAAAGCAAACCTCTTGAGTTTGTGTTCCCATTTTTAAAATCAGTTAACAGACTTGCATAGATCTCATGCTATATTTTTTAAAAGTTAAAAATAAAACAAAAGTCAAAGGAAAAAATAAGGCATGACTGCCTTATAAGCCCTCAAATTCTGTTTCTTCTAAGTTTGAACACATGCATATTTTGCAATTCCTGAGGCCATAAAGGACCATCATGTTTTCCTGCCTAGAAACATTCACACATTATACTAATCAGCCTCCCAGGGCCAATATAATTAGGCAAAATTAGTTGGCACCTTAATTTCTTGGCCTCTTCCCCTAGAGTCTTTTTATTTTAAAGATTATTATGTTTCTCAAGCATTAATATTTAAATAATAAATACAAAAATTCCTAAGTGAATTCATTAAGAAATGTCTACAAAGTATTTTTTAAATCTGTGATAAATGCAATATCCAGCACCTTAAGATGGGGAAGGTATCTGGGTTCTGTAATATTAGCTGAAGAAGCCCTGGTGATCAATGGAGTGACAGACAGGCATGCAAGAAAAATGATCAAGCTGGTAAGACTCTAAATATATCTAATAATGATCTTGTAAAACTCCTATTGTGCTAATAGTTAATGATAATGCACTATTCATTTAAGAACTATTTAGGTGGATAGATCTCATACTATATTTTTTAAAAGTTAAAAATAAAACAAAAGTCAAAGGAAAAAATAAGGCATGACTGCCTTATAAGCCCTCCTTAATAGCTAGGGCTTATAAGGCTCTCCAGTGTCCTGCCTCACCTTTGCCATTCCACAATCATTGTGCTGTGGTCCAATTACCTTGTGTAGTTCCTAGATGCACCCCAAGCTCACAGACTGACTTCACTTTAGGACCTGCTTTACTTGCTCTCCTTATCCCACTCCTAAACCATATTGAACTTACTGACACTCATGGTTCAGGTGTCAGATTATGTCTTTTCTACACTATGCTCCCCTTAGATGTCTTTACACTAGACCAGTTTTGGTTCTGCTTTTCCCTACAACACTTCTAAGGTAAGAATAATAGCTCTATGCTTCCATTGCTGCTTACATCATTGACTTCTCACCCATCCTAGACTAGAAATTTATAATATATTCTTTCATCTTCATGTTCCAAGAATTCAGTGCCATGCCTAGTATAAAGGAGACTCTAATAAACTTGTATTGAATAAACAAGTAAATAAATCAATGATTGCTAGCTAGTGGTATTTAAAAAAATACTTATCTGTGGCTTAAATAACACATACAGCTACATAAATTTCAATATTTTCTTGAATTTCAGGACAACTGTCAAATGCAACAATGCATTTTGACCTTTCATATATAAATGGGGTATGCATTGAGAAATTAGACATTTTTTATTATGCAGGAAATAATTTTATAGTGTATTCTGACATTTCTTATTGAAATAGTTGGATACTAAAATAAGCAATCAAATAACCAAAATTTTTGGTAGATTTATTAAATGGATAACTCTGAATTAAACTTTTCTGGCTCTAAGCCAGTGAGGATAAGCAACAGAAGTTAAGCACTTTGAGTGATATCTTAAGGTTAAAAAATAGTATAACAGTAAAAAACAGTATAACAACTTAATATCAATGTTAATTTCCCCAACCCTAGCAATGTATGTGTTTCCTATAACCATTATATTTTTCCCCTCCCTTTTTTCCCTTTACTTTCTTTATTTTACCTCAAAGCTTCAATAAGCAGAAGTTTATTTTTTATTTATTTTCTGTGCAAAATGTTATCCTTTGTCACTCTCATAAAATGTTCAAAAAATATATGGGCAAAAGTCAAGTGATTTTTATAGGCAATCTATAGGACAGAAACTGAAACCTCAGCTTTGCCTGTTCCTAGGGCTGCAAGAGGATCTGGATGAGTAGTATCCAAGGACAAATCTCAGGGATGAGACATAAGAGAATGCTTTGTTAGTCATAGCTCCTTCTGTAGATTTACCATATATATTCCTTAATTCTGAGAAACATTTCCATAGAAATTTTCTCCCAGTATGTAGGCTCTCTCTTCACATTATTGTTTCTTTTACTAAGAAGAAGCTTTTTAGTTTGATTCCATCCATTTATTGATTCTTGATTTTACTTCTTGAGCTTTAGGAATCTTGTTAAGGAAGTCAGTTCCTAAGCTGACATGGTGTAAAGGTTTGGGCCTACTTTTTCTCATCTTAGGCACAGGGCCTCTGTTTCAGTGCCTAGTCTTTAATCCACTTTGACTTGATGCACCTCAAATATAGCATTAATTAACAGCATTGATTAATTTTTTATAATATAAAAACCTCACCACTAATAATAACCAATAAATGGGCTAAGGAACTGAACAGATAATTCACAGAAGAAGAAATACAATCATCAATAAATACATGAAATATGTTCAACATCTCTATCAATTGGAGAAATGAAAATCAAAACTACTGTAAGATTTCATCTCACTCCAGTCAGAATGGCAATTATTAAGAATACAAGTAACAATAAATGTCATCTAGGATGTAGAGGAAAAGGTACACTCAGACATTGCTCGTGGGACTGCAAATTGATGAAACCATTATGAAAAGTGGTATGGAGCTTCCTCAGAAAACTTGAAATGGAAACACCATTGACCCAGCTATCTCACTCTTCAACTTATACCCAAAGTACTTAAGACCAGCATATCAAAGTGACACCCATATGGAACAGATGAATGACTAAAGAAAGTGTGGTACATATACACAATGGAATAATCCTCAGCCTTAGAGAATGAAATTATGTCATTTGCCAGTAAATGCATGGAGCTGGAGAATATCATGCTAAGCAAAATAAGCCAATCCTCAAAATCAAAGGCCAACATTTTCTCTGATATGGGGATGCTGATCCATAATTGGAGGGGTGGCTAGGGAAGAATGGAGGAACTTTGGATTGGATAGAGTGGAGTGAGGGGAGGAAAGGAAGTGTGTGCGGGGATGGGAAGGATGGGGGAGGGAGACGGACATTATTACCCTATGTACTTGTATGATTGCACAAACAGTGTGACCCTGCATTGTGCAGAGTCAGAGAAATGAGAAGTTGTGCACCATTGTATTGCCGGGGGCTTCCCTGCTCAGGAGCTAAGAACACCCTTCCCCCAGCCCTGAGTAAAGGCGGTATTGGACTGTCATCCAGTGCCCCCTGCTGCGTGAAGCAAGTGGCCTTTACCTCTGATTGGCAAGGAAGTGCCTCAGCTCTGGGCTTGAGCATTACCTAATGAGATCCCCCCCTCCTCCTTTTGAAATAATATCTTCTGCCTTATTTGGGTGGAATATTCTATTGAAGGTCTTTTCCCTAATAAATAGAAGGGTTCTGGGTGCACCCGCTCTCTTGCTTTCCAGAGTGGAAGAGGACCCTTGAGGTTGCAGAGCAGTGCCACCCTTAGCCTGAAAAACCTACCTCTGTGTGTTGTGAGATTTCTTTGCCATTTTCTTAGTTTAATGTTGCCGCCAGATCCTTTGAACCAGCTCATCTGGCCAGGGTGGGCAGCTGGCGAGACTCCATTGGTGTACAATGAGTTGAAATGCATTCTGCTAGCATGTATAACTAATTAGAACAAATTAAAAATGTACACGTCTTCAAACATGATACATAATAGTGTGACTACAACAAGGCTGGCATGGAGAATGTATTTAATTAATAGTGTTTCTGATTCAGGATCATGATGTTAGATCCAAAGTCCCCCAATGTAGTAGACTTTGCAAACTGAAAGAGGAACAGCAAGACCACAAGAGCCATCAGAACAGGGACTGTGTAAGTGACTTTGGAATCTTACTGGCTCATAGTGTGCTTGGACTCTATGGTGCTAGGGTTACATTCCTGGTTCTTTCTTATCTCATCTGTTAGATTGATCCCTTCTGTGATGAGCAGTGACACTCCAAAGGTACCACTCTGTAATCAACTGTGCCCTGCTCATATAAACATACACACTCTTCCCTTTTAAAAAAATAACTTTTCACTTTTATTTTAGTAAAAATTAATTTTTATTAATTGAAAAATAACAATTGTCTATATTATACATTCAAGAAGTAAAATGTGATGCTTTGCTATATGTTTGCATTGTGGAATGATTAAATCAATTAATAAATCACCTCACTTCCTTTTCTTTTTTTTTTTAGTTGTGAAAATATTTAAAATCTACTCTTTCTAATTTTGAAAAATACACAAGTATTCCCAAGAGATATCTGCATTCCCCATGTCCACTGAAGCTTTATTCACAATAGCTAAAATATGGAAGAAACCTAGCTGTCTGTTATCAGATGAATGAATAAAGGACATGTCACACACACACACACACACACACACATAGTGGAATGCTATTCATATTTCAAAAAGAACATTCTATCATTAGTGACAACACTGATGAGTCTGGAAGACATGATGCTAAAGTGAAATAGCCAGAACAGAGAGACGAATCCTGCATGAGCTCACTCACCTGTGGAATCTAAAAATGTTCAGCTCATAGGAGCAGACAGCAATACGGTGGTTACCAGAGGATGGAGGAAAGGGCAGAGTTGACCCAAGAATGCAAAGTCTCAGGCATGAGGACACGCAATGTTTAGCTCCAGGGGAAAGAGTGGTATTTTGCCTTTTGCCTTCATTAACTACTCCAGATATTCTAATTAGGATAGGACAGAAGACTGTTCTCAACATTAAAATTTCATATTTTCCAGGAAGGTTGAATGTGGATTAGTTTCAAAATCCAACAATAAGAAAAGAATCATTCCTGAAAAATAGATAAATTTCAAATAACAGTTTTATTAATGTGGGCAGAGAAAACTGTCTTATTTAAGTAAAACAATTTGATCTCTTCAAAAACTGAAAAATGTTTCCATTTTTATTATCTTTGATTTAGAGATATAATAACTTAAAAATACTTCTGAATATAAATATAGATTATACTCAAGTCAATCTGAGTGTGCCCATTCACTTTGAACACTGGTTTAAACACAGAACAATAAAGTACTTATTAGAATTCCAGTGTTTTGCACACCAGCACTAATTGTCCTTTTCCCTTGGATATTCATATTAGTTAAGAGAAAATATTTTCTTAAGAGCATAATAGAGAATCAAGGAATCATGCAAACAAGTTGTTTGAAAACCAGTGGAAAATTAATCATTAAATTTAAGATTCTCAGAGGAAATTACTTCAGTTGTAAGAGCAAACACTTTGTTCTCATCAATCCAAATCAGTTCTGTTACCAGCATGTGAAATTAGGTTCTCAAAACAAAGGTGATCTTTGTTTTTCTCATAAAATATAAGACAAATAACTTATTTTTCAAGTACACATTACTTTCCTATAGAAAACCATTTTTTCACTCATCCTTAAGTTTGGAACTGACATAACTGAGCTCACCCAATTTAGCTCTTAATGCCAAGATACAAGTGAGGAGCCCAAGGGAAGCTCCCTGCTTCTCTCAAACATTAAGGCAAACAGCACTCCAATGATAAGGCCACCTGCCTGTGGTTAAAAATGGACTTTTCAGGGAAATGGAACAGTGTGTGGCCAACATCAAAAGGACATGACATTGCCCTTCCAGGTTGAGGCACACAAAGAGTCATTAAAAAAAAAATCAGTGCCTACTTATGAGATTAAAGAAGGTACAAACTTGTTATGTGGGTTTTGCTATGCAGATGGGCATCACCAGAAATTCTGATCATAAGAGGATGAGAGAGCATTATTATTGCAGAAGAGGAGGCCACCAAAATGTCAACCTCTCAGGAGGGAAATGGAGATTCATGACAGCAGTGGAGAGGCAGTGAAAGATGGATGCGGTAGTTTAGTGTCACTTCAGTGAATTTAGTGAGGAAGTGAAAGACAATCTTCGAAGGGTGGGTCAAGAAAGAACTGGGATTTATCAACTGAAATATGAGCTGTAGTGGAATGTAATTCAGGACTGTTACTCTCCTTTCAGTCACAGCCAAAGCATTATGAATGAGCCTGACAGTATTTTAATGAAAACTTTCAAATCAATTAAATATGCCTTATCACCTCCATGCACCTACATGTAGAATACATTTGAACTTCAGGCTGATGCCTGTGTGTTCCACAAAGGTAAAGATCTAATTATGCATCAAAATTTTCTTTCTTTCAATAGAGATATTTGCTAAATAACAAGCTAACAAAATTATATTTGTTGTCTTTTGCTTCCCAAGCCTATGTACCCCCATCTGCACTTAATTATGTACATTGAGTATTTGGAAGCAATCATGGTGAAGAGCGAAAAGCCCCAAGCAGGAGATTAAAAATCAGGAGCCTCCTTTTTGCTTCTGTCTTTCCTGGTCCTGGGTATTTCAAGACCACAAAGTGGATTAGTAAGAGGAGAACTTCAAAGTCCTTCTTGTTCTAACATATCATGAAAAAAGAAAGGGACTATTTCATATAGTAAAATTACACAGTGACTCTAGAATAATGAAAAATAAGACCAAATAGATAAAATAATAATAATAACCAAATACTGAATTATACAAATATCAAAACATTAGTATAGAATATATACAAGTAACAGGTATATGGATGTCTGAAAAGTTACATTGTCTCTGCCTTTATCACACATATTTTATTACATCCCCATTAGGATAGCTGTTCCTAAAACCAATACAGAAATTAGCAAGCGCTGGTGAGGATCTGGAGAATTGCTATCTTTGCCCATCGTGGGGGATTTTATAAGGGTGCAATAACAGTGGAAAATGTTATAGCAGGACCACAAAAAAATAAAATAGAATTACTATATGATTTAGCAAATCCACTTCTGGGAATATATGTAAAAGAAATGCAAACCAAGACTGGAACAGATATTTGTATACTGATATTCATATTCACATTCACAATAGCTGAATGTGGAAGCAACCCAAGTGTCCATTGACAGATGAGTGGATAAATAACATGTAGAGCAAGGTCAAAGTGTGGGAGAAAAGACTTCAGGGAGGCTTTCTTTTAATCTCTACTGTGTAGCTCTTTAGCTCACTGTCAACACTGTGCAGATAGTGCTGCCGGCTACTTATGGCTATTATGTAAAATTTATTTCAGGATACCTTTTCAGTTCTGGAAACCCAGGATATAATCCATGTTTTTTTTGTAATTATCCATTTTCTAAGTGCCTAGAATTAATTTTGAAAGTTTCACTTCTATTATGTTTTTGTTCATTTTGTCCCTTGCAAAATAAAATAAAATGAATAGCACACATAGAAAAACAATGTGGTATATAGATATAATGGGAGATTATTCAACCCTAAAAAAAGAAGGAAATTCTGATGCATTTTACATCATGAATAACCCTTGAAAACATTATGCTAAATGAAATAAATCAGTCCCCAAAGGACAACCGTGGTATAATTTTACTTACCTAGAGTAGCAATCAAATTTGTATAGACAGAAACCACAATGGTGATTGCCAGAAGGAGGAGAGAATGGGGAATTTATTTTTAATGGGTACAATGTTTGGGTTGGGGCTATGAAAAGGTTCTAGAGATGGATGGTGGTAATGGCCACAAAAAAAGTGCCATAAAACTGTGCACTTAAAATGGTTAAGATAGAACATTTTATGCCATGTATATTTTACCACAAAAATAATTTAACTTTGGGCATAGGGTTAGGACACATCTTTAGTTGGCTACTTGTTTGGCCAGGTTTGGAGCCAGTTTGCATTTCCAATTTTTCATTACAAGGGAATTATTGCCAGAAATGAGAGGGAAAGATGCTGAATAAGGTAGTAAATTCTTTCTACACAATGTCTCCAATGCAGCATGCAGTGTTGAGATAGTTAAATAAATTTTAAAAAAGACAAGTCAGGTTAGAGTTCTAGCCATCCCAAGCAGAGTGCCTGTGGAGTTCTGAAGAAGCAGGAGGGCTTTCAAAACAATGGTTTTTAGTTTTGGATTCTCTATATCCATTCATAATAGGCAAACTCACCAGTTGTTATAAATTTTTATACCATTTCTGTCACCTCATGTATCTATTTTCTTTCTATTAATTTGGTAAAATATTTTTGGCACTTGATTGTATTTTTAATTTTTTATAATTAATTAATTTTTATATTTAATGTTTTTGTATTTCATTTCCCTCCCCTATATTGTAAGAGCTTTTCAGAATACAATTTGTGATCTATTTATTCCTAAATCCCTTGACATTTATAATGGATACTTTCTTAATAATGAATGCATGAAGGCAAGCTAAGTAACATAGTATACTCACCTTATCAGAATTTGCAGTTCAGGGAAATATTGTTTTATTTATCAACAAAAAAGTTGAAACACATCTCAACTAATTAGTTAGAGCACCTAATCAATCCAGAAAAAAATATTTAAAAATTTTTGTTAATCTACACATGCAAAGTGAAATATAAAGTTTGATAAATTGAACCTATTACAAAGAACAGAACATATAGAGGAAGATAATAAAAACATAGCATCTAGCATTTATTTGGCATTTGCTAAATGCCAGACTGTCTTAAACACTTGCCATGGATTTTCTTTTTTAAATTTCACAACAAAATTTTAGGCAATTTTTAAATTCACAGATAGAGAAATCCAAAGATATAACATTAAGCACTTGTCCAAACCCAAAATAAATATTATATTAATTATTCAAACCCAGAGAAGTGAATCCAGAACCTACAGGGTTTAAGACCAGGGTGTTTCCTGCTGGGGGGTTGATGGGCAGCAAAAGACAGGAGCACTTAACTTTGCACAAAATTTGGCCACAAAGCCCATGACTTCTTAACTCAAAGATTAGTGACAATTACAGAATGGCTATCTATGTGATCCTTATCAGTGATCACAGATGTCAGTTTTGTATTATTTTGTTTTTCTAAAAGAGAAAAAAATTTGGTTGTTAGCAGAGGAATAGTCATTTAAGGTTTATTAGGAACATCTGCAAGCCCAGAGGGTTTTGTGAAGAGCAATGGGGACACATTCGTATTTAAAAAAAAAGTGACAGGCCCACTCCTATAAAAGATAGGCTAAAAATGGTTTTATGGAAAATATTAGGTTTTTAAAAGAGATGGTTAAAATAATTATTTTTAGTGAAATAAAATTATTTAACCTTTCAAAATATATTACTTAGTTATTTATGCCAAGGCAAGGATATATGAGTTATCAGTTAACGTGCTCATTTGAGACTATTTCTTCTCACAAAGCATAGGATATGGGAGTTTCTTTAACATGAGTCCAGCTCCAGCCTTACAGGCAACTTCTCCATATGCTAGGTATACATGAAGTGTACAGTATTGCTGACCAGCTGTAGACAGTAAATACTGTCTTGCCTGTTTCACTCTTTTGGTTTAATACTACCAATAAGACCTAGCCAGAGAGTCATTTGTCCAAAGACCACTTAGTTCCATTCACACACAAAAATACAGTTGCATAGAGTCATCTTCTGCACTTTTAACTTTACTTGACTCTTATCCAAATGTGCCATGATATCTCAGGCAAGACAGCTTCATTTGTGGAAACAATGAATTAACTAAAACAAGAACGGCCACCTCCATACCCATCAAGCAACTCAAACAAAATACAGGCTCTGATTTATCAATAGTATTTTTATTATATTTCTGCAACATTTCATAAACCAAGCAATTTAATTATTATAATCTATTTTTCAAATTATCTTGTTGAAAGATGATAAACATGGGGAAGAAAAATAAAAAAGAACATACTGTGAGAATTCCCATTTAACTCTCTCCAAGGTAAGCATGGTCTTAATTTCTAACACTATAGTGTTTTCCCCCAGTGTTTTGCTGATATGGATAAATACACACTCACATATTTGTTGGTATATACTAAGGAATGGGAATTGCTGCATCAAAGGATAGGCTTATGTCTCGTTTTAAAACATAACACCAAACCATATTGCATCCTTGATTGTTTAATTTTACACTCCTACTAGCAGTGCATGAAGGTTCCCATTACTCATATCCTTGCCAACCTTCTTACAGGCAACATGGGGCTGAGTTTTATTATTGGACCAGTCTGGCAAACATTTTCTTTTAATTGGGGCATTTCATGTATATACATGCAATATGGTTACTGGTAATTTGTGATATAAATCTAAAGTCTCGCTCTTTGCTTAGTGTGTGTTCTACCCAGTGCTCCCTCCCGCTCACAAGTCTGTCCAATGCTGTGCTCTGCTTCCTTACTGTTCTGTCTCCTCCTTCATCTTCATCAGGGCTCCAATAAGAAGACAGCCCAAATGTAATTTTTATAAGTATTTCATCCTATGCTTTCATATGTTTGGTGCTTTTTATGTGGTAGGCATTTTATATATCTTATCTCTATTTTCTCTTCAAAAAAATTTTATGAAGGGGGCAGGGAGAGAGAGAGGATACGAGGAGACAGAGAAGTGAAGTGACATGGTCATGGTCAGGTTCACTGATTTAGGTGACTGTTCAGGGCGCAAAACCCACATTTTATAATCCCCAAGTCTGTACCTTTTCAGAGAACCACAGTGCTTTGTTGGTGATAGACTGCTGACACACACTTTTTAAATAGAAAGTGTAAGGAAAAGGTTAATAGATTTCATGGTTTTAGTTAATAAATAGTCTTTTCTTTCTCTAAGAATATTTACTTACAATTTCATAATTTTAATTAAATTTTAGAAATTCTTCCAATCAGGAAATCAGTGTGTCTCTACACACACACATACACACACACACACACACACACACACTTAAACACATGTATAAAAATGTGTACACCTCTAGCACAGATATTTATATGATTTGGAATGTATTTTCTCTCTTTCAACGTGTGTGTGTGTGTGTGTTTATTTGTGGTGTATGGTACTTTATGATTGTTTGAAATACTATTATATATACACACATATATGTATATATAGTATGTATAAGTGCTTTTATGTGCATACATAGGATATTCAGAATATATTTTCTTTCACCTCTCTGTGATAAAAATATAACCAACAAGTCAACAAGACATAAATACTTAGTCTATGCTCCTTGTTAGATAAAATACTTTTAATATAAAATTAAGGATTGCTTATATGAAACTGAGAAGGTTTCAGGAAATCCAACCATTTTTAAGAAGGAATATTGAACTTATGCTTCAGAATATTGAAGCTTCTTTCACCATGGAAAATGTTGAAAGAAATCAAATTATTTACTTGGTTTGGGATACATGGTGTTGCTCATGTCCAGCATCTGAAAACTGTCCACATTAACTGACATAGGCTGAGTTATTTAAAATATTAAAGAGAAAACAAAACAACAACAAAAAACCTCAAAACAGTTAACATAGATCCCTGAATTGTTGGTGTTCTGATTATGCCTTTACGTAGTCATATTTTCTTAATATTCCAAATAATAATGAAGTACCAGTAAATCAACACTAGTATTTATTTCCTATGTTGAAACTTTCCTGTCATCAAGATCTAAAATTACACTTGGTGAGTGAAACAGTGAACTACCATTAGGAACCTGATGTGTAATATTTTAGATTTTATTTTTGCTTTTCTTTTTGTTTTGAGTACATGAACCCATGGGGTATAAGAAGTTACCAAGATGTTTTTAGAGAACTGTCTCTCTTTTCAATGTCCAGGCACGTACCACATAAATACAGGACAAAGAGACACATCTGAATCACATGGAGCACAAGTGTCTGCCCTTGGCCTTATTCTGAGCAGTTCTTTGAGGATTGCTTTGAATAACACCTTTTTCCACCTGTGTGTTGTTGGCACATCAATTGCTTGCACATTAGTTGTTTGTGATTGTTCTTTCCCTCAGGATTCCCTTTGCCACAATTTCTACTGTTGTTTGTAATAACACTTTCAGAACAGTTGACTTGAGTTTTACCACATTAGAATATTTTAAGGTCAATGCTTTTCGTGTGATTTTAAAAAAAACTATGGAACCCTAATTTTGTTATAGTATTTAATGAACCCTAGGTCAGAATTTAAAGTACAATATTGTGTTGTTCATATTTAGGGATGATCCAGATTGGAGTTCAGTCTTTCTATACAAAATGTTATGGATGGTTGAAAAAATATAGATAGGAAAAAATTAGCTTGAGCCTATTTGAGGCTAGCTATCGTAATATATTGTTTAACACAAAAATTCTCAAGGTAGTTACCATCAACCTTATTTTACAAATAAATAAATGGATATTAAAAGGGGCAGGTAACATAAGGTACAGAGCATTCTGGGTCTAATGGTTTCAGGTCATCCCAGATCAGCCTGGTTCCAAAGCCCTTTTTTACAAAAACATCCCAGACTTACAACATCCTAGATGTATAACTCATGTTGATATCTATTATTATATAGATAGACATCAGAAAAAAAATCTATGTAAAGTAATTTTTTTTCATGCTATTTGTCTGCATGCATCAGGAGCAGGATGGCTCCTGATCATGGATCAGTGTAGACTTTGGGTTGTTAGGTAAGCATAGATTCCAATCTTGCCTCTAATGCCTATTAATTACCTTACCTCTAATAACTAAGAGAGCATTAAACTAAACAGTGAGACTCTGCTTTCTCATGTGTAAAATGTGAATGATAATGACATCTCCATTACACGGTTGTTTAAGTTATAAAGGAGGTAATGAAAATTCAGTGCTTAACAATGAATAGTAGTTAGCAAGCATGCAAAAATATTAGCTGTAAATATTACTATTGATTGTGAACTTAAAAACATTTTAAAACAATCTGCCTACTAATAGCAGAAATACAGGAAATTAAATAACAGTTCTAATAAATTTAAGTGTGCAAACATTTATAATGAAATCCATATGCTTATGTAAAATTTTGGTCTGCAGCCTTCTGTAAAAGAGTGATGTGGGCAGAACCCCAAAACACAGCACCTCTAGCAATGAATCATAAATAATCGTTAATACAAGGAACTGAGGGGCTCATCAAGTTTGGCATTTTATTTCAGCTCAGCAGTGGTACAGTGGCAAATTGATCATTGAAAGATTGAGTTTACTGGTTGTCATCACTGCAGTTCTAAGTTCTCCTAGGTGTTTTCAGCCTCAGGGGTAACACAGAAGGGATAGTATATCATTAATTATAATTTCTTTTCCTTTTTATTTGTCATACTTTCCATAGGGACTTTTTCAATCTTATCTAGATCATGAAGGAGAGAGGGAGAGTCTGCAGAACTAATCTGTCTTCCCTCCATAGGAAAGATACAAAGTTGTACAGGAAATAAGAAAGATTTCCAATCTCTGGAAAGGATGGGAATCTTGGTAGATCCAATTTAGCTCCACAATATGATTTTACCCTCAACAGTAACCATTTACATAAAATAATTATGTTTAAGTGAGTATTTTGACCCCTTCATATAAAAAAAGGTTCATGAAAATAATTTTTACAATGTAATAATTATTTCTGTATTGTACCAGATAAAAATAGCAATTTTATATCAACTTTACATTTTTTCATTTATCTACAAAACAACTCTGTGACTTGCAGAAGATATTACTATGTTCTTCATTGCTCCAAACAGGGACAATTCTTCTACAATGAGCAGAGCTGTATATCTTTGAAGTTTTTTTTTAATGGGTATTATAATTTGGATGTTCAATAATTCTCAGATGTCCCAAATATCATTCTTTTAGTTTTCAATCATTTGAAAGCGAAAAAACAAATTCTCAGCTCATCTATGATCCAGCTGATAGGCTGGGTTTTACCCATGGGAAGTCTCATACATTGGAAAGTGAGTATACTGTGATGCTGATTTATCTTACTTGTACAGTTATCCTGGACATTCCCTATAAGGAACATTCCCAAACTCTTCCACTAAAACTAAACACACTCTCCTTATTCCTACTTGAAAAAGTAATTATTTGATAAAATACAGTTAAATCATTTTTTTTGCATTCTCTGTAGACATAATCTAGTGGGAAATTATTTATATTTGTGTTCTACATTTTCTAATGATACTAATGTTTTATTTATTTTGATTTACTAAGACTTCATATTCTTGTGTTATTAATATTGTCAATTATTTTATACCTATGTATCCAATAACTCTATAACCAGGTCTGCCTGATAGCAAAAAAATAATGTATTATGAGATGTTGAAAAGTTCATGGAGGTTTCCAAAGGTGTTAATATTTAAGGGCCAAAGAAGCTAAGTTCTAGAAATGATCAGGTAGAGAATTTAATACAATTGATGATGGTGGTGATGTAATAGGATGAGGACTCTAACCTCATCACTTTAACTTTGGACCTTTTTAATCTTTGGAAAACAGAAAGTCTTGTGGAATTATGGAAATTCTTTGTAAATGGTGACTTGCTAGAAACATGTAAAGGACTATAAACATTAGTATTTTTAAAAGGACATCTATTTTAAAGATCAAACTTGTGGGAATATATACGTGTAATTTTAAGTGAAACATACTTAGGTAGTTCTTACATTTATTCAAAAATTGGAATAAATTTCTTTGAAAGTCCATATGTTTGTAGGTGTGACATAAGATGGATGAGTATTTATTAGTGAGAGTTTAAATTTCTATTTCAAACACATGCTTTTAATGAACTTGCCTAAAAATCTTTTAAACCTGTGCTTTCTCCATAGAGAAAGACAGAGAATTATGTTAGGGAATATGACCCAGTATTCCACATTAGCATTCATGAAGTTTGGTGGCTGAGACTTAGCAGAACATGTTGAAAATGTGGCTCTAATGTTTACAATCCTTTATACTTCTATGTTTTTTAATATCAGCATTTAGAAAGCCCTCAAGGAAGCATTTTTCTGAATTAAGAAAAGACAGTCATATAGTTAGGAGACTGTCTTTTCTTTGTTCTAAAGATTTATTATCACAAAAACAAGTTTCTATTTTGTTACTGATTTAAAGAATAAAATTAATGCATGTTCATTTTTTAAAAGTTGAAAACACTGAAAGATTTAAAGACAAAAATTCATACATTGTCCCACTCCATCAAAATAAAGGCACAGATAATATTTTGATGAATTTTAGATGAACTTACATTTAAACTATTGAAATAAGAATTTACATAAACTTTGCATACTGACTTTTAAAATTTCATATTATGACACAATGCTTTTTCAATACTATCATATAATGTATGAAAATATCATTTTAGTCATCAGGGTTTAATTAAAGAAAGATATATATCTAGTATCCTTCAACCACAAAGTGTATACGCATGCACATATATATGTGTCATATATATATTTATATATGCATATATATGTGTGTGTCATATATATAAGAAGAAGGAAATTGCTATAGGGATTTCATCGCATGCAACTGAGAAAGCAGATCAACAGTCTCTTGGAAGTTCTTGCTCTGTGTCTGGTAAGAGCCTGAAGGCAGCTGGGCAGGCTGTTGAGAAAGACGGATAGCTGAGAAGTAGAGGTGCAAAAAGGACAAGCTGTGAACTGCTGAAGATAAGCTGCACCTAGAAAGCTGGATTAGACCCCTGTTGATCTCTCTCGACTCCCAGCCTCCAACCTTGATGATGCAGTTGACCTGCAAAGAGAAACTGCCATCCACCCTGACAAACAAAACACATGCATAGCCCAGGACTTGAAGAAGCTGATGGAGAAATACTGAACTGTAGGAGCAATGGACTGGCTGCTGATCCAGTCAACAGGGGAAACCAGCAGCTGAACCACCATGAGCAAGTGCTCTTCCTTTTGAAACAATATGTCTGCCACAGCTTTGCTTTGCCTTCCAAATTGCATACAAAATGTACTTTTCTGGCATTCCTAACTCAGAACTATACAGAGCAGGGAATTCTTGGAAATCCAGATCCTGCTTAAGGAAGTGCAACCCTCTACAATCTTTTTCATTTCCATACTTATAAAATATTACAAGAAATGCACATACCATATATTCTGTACCATCACACCCAATTATTGAATATTTGGAAACACTGAGATTTCTAACAACATTTACATATATTCTCTATTATTTTGCATATTACCTCAGGATCTTGGTGTTTGACATTTGTTAACTGTCAAATCATACTGATTTTTCTGCTTTGCTACCTACTTGACTCTACTTCCTTTCTGATCTCACCTTAAGAATGAAGGTCAAGAAGAAGTCTTACCTAATTTTGGAAACCTAGTTTGTGGTTCTCCACTCTTCTCCTCAGAGAGCAGTTACAGTACACATTCTGCCATTGCACCCTCTGGGCCTGGGTCTGTGTCTTTCGTTACTCTGTCTACTTGAAGGCAGATGAAATATATCGCTTATTGTGGATCTCCAGTTCTTAGGAGGGTTCTTGGCACATAGTAGGTAGCAATCAATGAGTTAATGAATTTATATCATAAGCTAAACTCAGATGATGTTATATTTTTCTTTTTGTTACTTTCTCCATTTTCAAAATACACTCTGAGATTAGCTACCTGAATTTCCTTCAGAAAAATGGAATGCAAGCTGATTTTTCCTGGCCTCATTGAGTGTTGTGACAGTATTATTGGATGAAAATCACTCGAGACATTTGTCATTAAAGTCACATGATTGGCTACTAAGTTTAAAGCCATTTCGCCATGAAGTAACAATCTTTTGAAAATTTCTGGTATGAATTGACTACTAATGTTAATAAGCAGTTTCTATGTACTATGTTTTTCCCTAAGACTTTGAAGAAACTCGAGATAATTCATTGCTCTTCTTTTGGCAGATATTCATGTGAAATAAATATTAATTTTGATATTTTTGTCATTGTCCCTGATTCATCTGATATTCAAAATGCTATTACAAATAATAATTTCAACCTAGAAGAAGGGGAGGGATTATGAATAAAGAATAGCCACAGGAAATTTAATGCCCGAATATTTTGGTTTTTGTTATTATTCCCAGTGTGTTTAAAACATTCACTTTTGTGCTATTCTAAACATATAAATGATAGAAACCCTAAATATGTAAGTGAATTGTTTCTGATGGGAACCAAGCAAGCTCTTCTTCAAAATTCATGATAAAGTATATGTACTACATTATTTCCTGGAGATAGTTTTTTCTTCCTGTTTTTAGTTTTATTTTCCACTCAACCTAGTAACTTTTAAAATAGTTAACTATTAAATTGATGTCACGTTTATTTTTTAGTAATTTTGTCTTCAATAAACTCATTCTTTTTATCACCTTAAACATTAATTCTATCCTATTAGTTTCTTTTCTTTGATAATACTTTTGGTCTTATGAAGTGAGCTTTTTAAAAAGTATGATCATTAGACTTTAGTTTTAATTTTATTTTCTAGCATTCATGAGCAACTAGGGATGAATTGCAAAACAAGCTAACACTCAAATATCACTAGAGGAGTTTTGATGCATCCATTAAAACAAATCTATTTTCAATAATCTAGGTAGTTTTAAAAACCTTCATTTTCTCATTGGGTATTTTTAGATTTGGTGGGTTTTAAAATTTTGAGATAAACAGCTTTAATTCCGGATATGTTTGTCTTTTATATTTGTTCTTGCAATTGAACTTCACTGTGCTCCCTGTGTTCTTCATCTCTGACAAGTAGATTACAATGTAACTCATCTCTGTCAAACCAGCTGCCCTGAGATGTCAGCCGGAAGATGTCATGCGCCAGCAATGAAGAGGCAAGCCGCAGTAGGAAGTGCAGTTGTGCTTGGCGGGCTCATGGCACTGTGACACTTTCCTTTCCAACTTTGGAGTTTTCCTAAGGAACAATTTTCAGTGTATGCATTGGCCTCTAACCTTGGATAACAACCCAGCTTTTTCCTATTGTTGAATAGTACATTGACGTTCCTAATAGTACTCATCCATATGGTATTATTTTGCTTATTGGAATTAAAAGAAATGTAATATGTGAAAAATATTACTTATTGGATTATAGTGCTTCAAAACATTATTTTTCTCCTTAAGTGTTCCCTTGACATATGTGTCCTTTAAACTTACTTCTTTCTTTCCCCCTTTGGCTTAAGAGAGACTATAATTCAGTGAACTAAGTGTTCATGGCTTCATAGTTCCTTCCTCATAGACTTAGATGAAATGTCATTGTTGGATTCATTTCATTTCATTTTATAGGTCTCCTCTTACCTGAGTGGTATCTCAGAGGAGTTATTGTCAGTTCACAAAAAGTAAGTGGCTGATTTGCAGAGTGTGAAAGAACAGAGAGCAAGAGGTTATGACTGTCGCTATTACAGAATCAGGCACTTTCCTCTCCAGATCCATTCATTATTTCTTTTTGTATCCCCAACACTTAGAGTGATGCCAAGAACACAGAAGATAATCAATAACTTTTACCCATAAAAGAAAGAGCAATAACTCCTGAAAGAGAAACAGACATTGCATTAGAAAGAAGCCTACAGCTGATATTTCTGGGAATATGGGTTAGATGTCTTATTCTTTAATTTTGGTGGCTATGTGAACTGGGAGACAAGAGACAGAGAAAGATGTTTGCTGAATTCTGCATCACCTCTTCTGCCAAGAAAAAGTTGGAAGTAGTGCAGTATGGACTTTCTGTTGCATATAAATGGGACTAGAGCTCATCTGGTCCTTCTTCCTACCACTACAAAAAGCATAAGCTAAATTCTGAAGTTTCATCCAGCATCCTTTAACTTCAGTGATTCTGCTCAGATTAATAGTATAAAATTAGAGCCACATTTCATTTTTCCTTTAAAATTCTCTTTATCTGTACCTTTAAACTGCAGGCATGGAAGGAACATAGCCCAGTTATGGAGATAAGGAGAAAAGTCATATTCTGCATGACAGAGACCATACAATGTGCCTGGAATAAAGTGAGGGGCAAAACTGACATTAAATTTGAAAAATAAAGTGCAATCTGGAGTAAGGACAGTCCACAAGGATAGGATCATACAATAAGGCTTTATGTGGACTTCTTAGAGTTGATCAATAAAATATTCTCTTGTATTACTCAGGATTCTCCAGAGAACAGAATCAATTTTATATCTATCTAAGGATTCATTGGTGAATACAATTTATGGAGACTGAGAGATCCCACAATCTTTGGTCTGCAAGATGGAGACCTAGGAAAACCATTGATATAATCCATAGGTTTAGGAGCCTGAGAGGTGGTGGTATATATTACAGTCTGAAGGCCTGAAAACCAGGAGAAGGCCCATATCCAGCTGAACTAGTCAATAGATGAAATGGTGCTTGCTCACATTGGGAACATGATCTGCTTCACTCAGTTTATCAGTTCAAATGCTGATCTCTGCTGGAAACACCCTCACAGTCACACCCAGAAGTTTATTTAACCAGATACATGGACACCTGGAATTGAGACAAGTTGACAAAATTTAGCTATTTCATCTCTTTTTTTTCCTAATGGAACAACCCTAGAGCTTTGAAGATGAATGTATATGCTTAACTAAGAAGACATATTACTCTTCTGGGCATTGAAATTTGTAAACTATTTCTCCTGCAATTTCTTATAAAGGCGAGAGAGTATACTGCACTTAACATTTCCATAATATATTATTAAGTTTCAAATAGCTGTTCCTACATGAAAGTCAATGTCACAATGCCAAAGCGTAGTTCATGAGAGGCCAGAAATTCCCAAATACAGTTTTCTATATCCAACTTCCCCAAGAATAAATCAAGTGTATAAATGTATGGTTTTCAGTGCTTGGTATGGTATTCCATAGGGTAGACAAATAGATCAATGGAATATTAAAGATTCCAAAAATATTCCTACACTTAGTCAATTGATTTATAATGAGAGTGCTAATGACCAATGAAACTCTTTTAACAACTAGATATTATATGAAAAAATTCATCTCAATCAGTATCTCACATAACAAAAAAAATAATTTGTGATGTGTCAGAGACCTATACTTAAAACCTAAACAACAATGCTTATATAAGAAAGCACAGTAAAATATCTTCACAATCTAGAAATTGACCTGAATTTTTTTTCTGTCTAAGCAATGATCATAAAAGAAAAAACCTTATAAATCTAAAGTTGTTTATCTGAAAATATAATTGGGAAATGCATAGTCAGGTCACAAGCTAGAAAAATATATTTATAAAACACACAGGGCTACAGCTTATTATTTGATTTCTAGCTTTTTAGTAGGACAGACTGAGGCAAGCTCTCACTCAGGGGGAAATCTTATAAATGTGGGTTAGAAGTGCACCTTTATGCTTTCAGGGGTGATTTCCCTCAAGTTTCTGCCTGGTTTTGGCCTTGCTCCAGTGGACTTAAATAGTTCTTTTAAATTTTAAAAGGATGAGCTTACACCACGATTTCTTTTGGTAATTCCTATGAAGTTTAAAAAGCAGTACTAAGTTGGGAAGATTATTGTATAAAGTCAGTCATAATTGAAACCAATATTTTAAGTGAAATATTAGTAGTATTCCCTTTCAGCCAACATTTCAAAATCTTACTTAGCAAATGATTGTATAAAGTATCTCAAAAGCAGTGCAGAGAACCACACTAAGGATACTAATGTTTAAAGATTAAACAAACAATCCTTTAAAATACAATTAAATTGGTATTTGGTAAAAAAAAAAAAACCCATTAATAAATATTCATGGCTTGGTTTTCTATGTCAAAAAAATCTAGAATTGACCTTCTGAGTCATTTTTAAAATCCTGGAGCTGCCTTATGGAGAATAATTACTGAGTTATTTATCTGGCATAGGAAGAGTAAAATATGAGTCTCACTTTCATTTCATAATAGCGTTGTTGTCTTAGGAAAGTTTCATAGTCTCTGTGACCTATAGTATAATAGAGGTAATAGTGTTGTTGACCTTAAAAGATATTGTGAAAAGTAAATGAGGCAATAGTTGCAGGAGAAATTACAAATAGTGATATAAAATTACTATTATTTTTTATAGATGAGGCTAGAAATCATTAATTTGCATCTCAAGTTTTTTTATAAAAAATTATTGAAAACATTTAAAGCATAAACAAATTTACTAATATAAATGGACTCTCATCACCCAACCTGTGTAGTCATCAACCTTCAGCCTTTTTATTTCAACTGTTGCAATCCCAGTTTTCTTTTTCTTTCTTTCTTTCTTTTTTCTTTTTCTTTTTCTTTCTTTCTTTTTTTTTTTTGGAAGCATTTTAAACCTTAGGGCTTATATCATCTCACTTGCAAATATTTCAGAATGTTGCTCTATAAAAGAAGAATTATTTAAAACATAGGCATAAACACAAAATTAACAGTAATTTCTTTCTCCCTCCCACTCCCTCTTGTAGCTCTGGGAATTAAACTCAGGAGTGTTCTACCACTAAAATGTATCCCCAACTATTTTCATTTTTTTTTTATTTTGAGGTATGGTCTATAGGGTCTCTTTAACTTGCCAAGTCTGGCTTATTTATTTATTTTAGATTTGATCTCTCTTTTTAAAAAATTTGTTCTTTTTAGATATACATGACAGTAGAGAGTGTGTCTTGGCATATTATACGTACATGGAGTATAACTTGTACTAATTAAGACCATATTCTTGTGGTTGTACATGATGCAGAATTTTCCTGGTCATGTACTCAAATATAAAGATGGGAAAGTTATGTCCAATTAATTCTACCATCCTTCCTATTCTCCTCCCCACTCCCTTCCCTTCATTCTCCTTTGTCTAATCTAATGGACTTCTATTCTTCTCCTCCCCACTTTCCCTTTTTTTAGGTTAGCATCCACATCAGACAGAACATTCAGTCTTTGGTTTTATGGGACTGGCTTATTTCACTTGGCATGATATTCTCCAGTTCCATCTATTTACTGGCAAATGCCATAATTTAAGTCTTCTTTATGGTTGTATATATACCTCACATTTTGTTTATCCATTCATCTGTTGAAGGACACTTAAGTTGGTTCCATAGCTTGATTATTGTGAATTTAGCAGCTATAAACATTGAAGTGGCTGAGTAAGATGGAGCATTGACCTCCAGAATATACAAAGAACACAAAAAAATTAACATAAAAAACCACAAATAACCCAATCAATAGATGGATAAAGGAACTGAACAAGCACGTCACAGAAGAAGAAATAGGAATGGTTAAAAAATATAAGAAAAGTGTTCAGCTCTAGCAATTAGAGAAATGCAAATTAAAACTACACTGAGATTCCATCACACTCCAGTCAGATGGCAATCATCAAGAATACAAATAACAATACAAGTTCCTTCATTGTGGATTATGTAATCTCATCATTTACCTCTGAATAGTCCTACATTAACAGAAACTTTAGTGGGATACCTCATATCCGAACCATAGCACTTGACCATCATTAATATTGGGATGAAGAAGCATATTTCTCTTGCTAAAAAATATAATTACAAAAAGAAGTATTGCTGTAACATTTGAAGGACTCATTGAAAACTGATTTCTTTAAAATCAAACAAAGAGAAAAAGATGATTTACATTCACACTCCTTTTATAGACTTAACAGAAATAAACCTATAAGGAAGAACATTTTACTCACTAGGGACTCAGCCAAGGCATTGGGCTGTGGGTGTTTCCAGTTGGAAACCTTTAAAAGAACAAAATGCTAAACCCGGTTTGATGTATGATTTATCTATCAACTTATATATCTATCTCTGTTATTACCTGTATATATTGATTTTCCAGAGCCATTATCAAGTTACAAAACATAATTTGGAGCATTAAGCAACTTCTTATGTATCATGTATTTATCTTTCCTCCAACATTTCATCTATATCTTCTTTCTAATCTTTTTTTATTAATGACAAAACTGTTTTTATGAACTCATTTTCAATCTCTTCCCCTTTAGACCCTATATCCAAATGATGCCAAAATTTTTAATTTTATTTATTTCACTTACACATTATTTCTGATCATTCTCCTTTCTATTTCCACCAGTATAAGTCAAATCCTTTACAATATATTATTTCTCTGAATGGACAAAAAGTTTCCATAAGGTCTGGCACATAGTAAATAGTTAGCAATATATGATAAATAAAAAAATTAATGCAGGGCCTGGGGATGTGGCTCAAGTGGTAACACTCTAGCCTGGCAAGCACAGGGCACTGGGTTCAATCCTCAGCACCACATAAAAATAAAATAGAGATGTTGTGTCCACCAAAAATAAATAAATATCTATATCTATATCTATATCTATATCTATATCTATATCTATCTATATATATATAAATTCTCTCTCTCTCTAAAAAAATTAATGCATGGTTGAATACTATTTTAGCCAAATAATTGCTGTAACCTTGGTTTTTTTCTTCTAAACTATTGATATATTCAGATTAATTCTCCCCAGAAACAGATATACTTACATGTTACGTCACCCTGATTCTCCATAGGAAAACTTGTTTTGGCTGAAATGCATTTCTACAAACATGATTTTCATCTTCTTCATCCTTCCCTACCCTTCTTTTCCCTAACATGAAGATCCTCTACTTCTCATTTCTACACAGTGAAATTTTGTCCACATTTAGAATCTTAATTTTGAAATCCTTGCTCCAATTGTATTTTCCCAATTGTGTTATAGATAAATGTTTATCTTTACCTCTGAAATTATACTTAACTTTTAAAACAATGCATTTATTATATCCTGCCCTTTTATTTAGTTAGCTTCTCTTTGTGGATTATAATCTAGGTAAGATTGGGACTTATCTGATTCATTTGAATATAAACTGATTAAATAAAACTTCAATAGATAAATGAAAATGACAATTAAAAACATTTGTGGATAGTTGATCAGTAATATACTAAGGAGATTGTGAAAATTTTAATACTACCTTAAAATACACTATAAATCATAGCCTACTCTTGGAAAATCTTAAATGTCTTTCCTTCTATGTTTTCCCATATCTCTCTCCCTAATCTCTTCCTCTTCTCCCCTAGCATTTATTTTTTCTTCTACAATAAACACTCTTGACTTACCTTTCCTTACATAGGCATGTCTGGGGGGCTACTGAGACTAATGATTCTTATACTCTGCCTGAGTTCAAAAAGATGAAGACTAGGTAAACCAGGAAATACCTATTTCTTCAGAGATGCAATAGTGTGGTCAGCATTTCTTTTTGTATTGTGTTAAAATACATAACAAGAGATATACCTTCTTAATAATTTTAATGCACTATGAATTTTAATATAATTTTAATTTTAAGGCACTATAATTTTAATGCACGATGTTGTTATACAGTAGATGTCCAGAACTTTTTCATCTCACATGACTTTTCATTGTATAGCAACTCCTCATTCCCCTCCTCTACCCCCTACCTACCTTCTGCTTCTATGATTTGACTACCTGAGGTGTCTCATAAAAATTGTTTCAGCACTGTTTGTCCTTCTGTGACTGGCTTATCTCACTAGCATAATGTTCTTATTTATAGTAGTCAAAGATCAAAAGACCCTAAATGTTCATCAGCATATGAATAAATCTCATATGATACAATTTAGATGAAACTCGAGAATATTATCTAAATTGTATCATATGAGATGATCTTCTTCTTTTTAAAAATGAAATAGCATGACATTGTATGAAAATACCACATTATCTTTATTTATTCATCTGTTGATGAACATTTAGGCTTTTGACCTCTTGACTACTATAAATACTTCTGCAATAATTCTATCTCTGTCATTACCTGTACATATATTGATTTTCCAGAGCCATTATCAAGTTACAAAACATAATTTGGAGCATTAGGCAACTTCTTGTGTATCATGTATTTATCTTTCCTCCAACATTTCATCTACATCTTCTTTCTAATCTTTTTTTTATTAATGACAAAACTGTTTTTATGAACTCATTTACTTTTTTTAAAATATTTTATTTATTTATTTATTTTTAGTTTTCGGCAGACACAACATCTTTGTTTGTATGTGGTGCTGAGGATCAAACCTGGGCCGCACGCATGCCAGAAGAGTGTGCTACCACTTGAGCCACAACCCCAGCCCTATGAACTCATTTTCAATTTCTTCCCCTTTAGACCCTATATCCAAATGATGCCAAAATTTTTAATTTTATTTATTTCACTTACACATTATTTCTGATCATTCTCCTTTCTATTTCCACCAGTATAAGTCAAATCCTTTACAATATATTATTTCTCTGAATGGACAAAAAGTTTCCATAAGGTCTGGCACATAGTAAATAGTTAGCAATATATGATAAATAAAAAAATTAATGCAGGGCCTGGGGATGTGGCTCAAGTGGTAACACTCTAGCCTGGCAAGCACAGGGCACTGGGTTCAATCCTCAGCACCACATAAAAATAAAATAGAGATGTTGTGTCCACCAAAAATAAATAAATATCTATATCTATATCTATATCTATATCTATATCTATCTATATATATATAAATTCTCTCTCTCTCTAAAAAAATTAATGCATGGTTGAATACTATTTTAGCCAAATAATTGCTGTAACCTTGGTTTTTTTCTTCTAAACTATTGATATATTCAGATTAATTCTCCCCAGAAACAGATATACTTACATGTTACGTCACCCTGATTCTCCATAGGAAAACTTGTTTTGGCTGAAATGCATTTCTACAAACATGATTTTCATCTTCTTCATCCTTCCCTACCCTTCTTTTCCCTAACATGAAGATCCTCTACTTCTCATTTCTACACAGTGAAATTTTGTCCACATTTAGAATCTTAATTTTGAAATCCTTGCTCCAATTGTATTTTCCCAATTGTGTTATAGATAAATGTTTATCTTTACCTCTGAAATTATACTTAACTTTTAAAACAATGCATTTATTATATCCTGCCCTTTTATTTAGTTAGCTTCTCTTTGTGGATTATAATCTAGGTAAGATTGGGACTTATCTGATTCATTTGAATATAAACTGATTAAATAAAACTTCAATAGATAAATGAAAATGACAATTAAAAACATTTGTGGATAGTTGATCAGTAATATACTAAGGAGATTGTGAAAATTTTAATACTACCTTAAAATACACTATAAATCATAGCCTACTCTTGGAAAATCTTAAATGTCTTTCCTTCTATGTTTTCCCATATCTCTCTCCCTAATCTCTTCCTCTTCTCCCCTAGCATTTATTTTTTCTTCTACAATAAACACTCTTGACTTACCTTTCCTTACATAGGCATGTCTGGGGGGCTACTGAGACTAATGATTCTTATACTCTGCCTGAGTTCAAAAAGATGAAGACTAGGTAAACCAGGAAATACCTATTTCTTCAGAGATGCAATAGTGTGGTCAGCATTTCTTTTTGTATTGTGTTAAAATACATAACAAGAGATATACCTTCTTAATAATTTTAATGCACTATGAATTTTAATATAATTTTAATTTTAAGGCACTATAATTTTAATGCACGATGTTGTTATACAGTAGATGTCCAGAACTTTTTCATCTCACATGACTTTTCATTGTATAGCAACTCCTCATTCCCCTCCTCTACCCCCTACCTACCTTCTGCTTCTATGATTTGACTACCTGAGGTGTCTCATAAAAATTGTTTCAGCACTGTTTGTCCTTCTGTGACTGGCTTATCTCACTAGCATAATGTTCTTATTTATAGTAGTCAAAGATCAAAAGACCCTAAATGTTCATCAGCATATGAATAAATCTCATATGATACAATTTAGATGAAACTCGAGAATATTATCTAAATTGTATCATATGAGATGATCTTCTTCTTTTTAAAAATGAAATAGCATGACATTGTATGAAAATACCACATTATCTTTATTTATTCATCTGTTGATGAACATTTAGGCTTTTGACCTCTTGACTACTATAAATACTTCTGCAATAATTCTATCTCTGTCATTACCTGTACATATATTGATTTTCCAGAGCCATTATCAAGTTACAAAACATAATTTGGAGCATTAGGCAACTTCTTGTGTATCATGTATTTATCTTTCCTCCAACATTTCATCTACATCTTCTTTCTAATCTTTTTTTTATTAATGACAAAACTGTTTTTATGAACTCATTTACTTTTTTTAAAATATTTTATTTATTTATTTATTTTTAGTTTTCGGCAGACACAACATCTTTGTTTGTATGTGGTGCTGAGGATCAAACCTGGGCCGCACGCATGCCAGAAGAGTGTGCTACCACTTGAGCCACAACCCCAGCCCTATGAACTCATTTTCAATTTCTTCCCCTTTAGACCCTATATCCAAATGATGCCAAAATTTTTAATTTTATTTATTTCACTTACACATTATTTCTGATCATTCTCCTTTCTATTTCCACCAGTATAAGTCAAATCCTTTACAATATATTATTTCTCTGAATGGACAAAAAGTTTCCATAAGGTCTGGCACATAGTAAATAGTTAGCAATATATGATAAATAAAAAAATTAATGCAGGGCCTGGGGATGTGGCTCAAGTGGTAACACTCTAGCCTGGCAAGCACAGGGCACTGGGTTCAATCCTCAGCACCACATAAAAATAAAATAGAGATGTTGTGTCCACCAAAAATAAATAAATATCTATATCTATATCTATATCTATATCTATCTATATATATATAAATTCTCTCTCTCTCTAAAAAAATTAATGCATGGTTGAATACTATTTTAGCCAAATAATTGCTGTAACCTTGGTTTTTTTCTTCTAAACTATTGATATATTCAGATTAATTCTCCCCAGAAACAGATATACTTACATGTTACGTCACCCTGATTCTCCATAGGAAAACTTGTTTTGGCTGAAATGCATTTCTACAAACATGATTTTCATCTTCTTCATCCTTCCCTACCCTTCTTTTCCCTAACATGAAGATCCTCTACTTCTCATTTCTACACAGTGAAATTTTGTCCACATTTAGAATCTTAATTTTGAAATCCTTGCTCCAATTGTATTTTCCCAATTGTGTTATAGATAAATGTTTATCTTTACCTCTGAAATTATACTTAACTTTTAAAACAATGCATTTATTATATCCTGCCCTTTTATTTAGTTAGCTTCTCTTTGTGGATTATAATCTAGGTAAGATTGGGACTTATCTGATTCATTTGAATATAAACTGATTAAATAAAACTTCAATAGATAAATGAAAATGACAATTAAAAACATTTGTGGATAGTTGATCAGTAATATACTAAGGAGATTGTGAAAATTTTAATACTACCTTAAAATACACTATAAATCATAGCCTACTCTTGGAAAATCTTAAATGTCTTTCCTTCTATGTTTTCCCATATCTCTCTCCCTAATCTCTTCCTCTTCTCCCCTAGCATTTATTTTTTCTTCTACAATAAACACTCTTGACTTACCTTTCCTTACATAGGCATGTCTGGGGGGCTACTGAGACTAATGATTCTTATACTCTGCCTGAGTTCAAAAAGATGAAGACTAGGTAAACCAGGAAATACCTATTTCTTCAGAGATGCAATAGTGTGGTCAGCATTTCTTTTTGTATTGTGTTAAAATACATAACAAGAGATATACCTTCTTAATAATTTTAATGCACTATGAATTTTAATATAATTTTAATTTTAAGGCACTATAATTTTAATGCACGATGTTGTTATACAGTAGATGTCCAGAACTTTTTCATCTCACATGACTTTTCATTGTATAGCAACTCCTCATTCCCCTCCTCTACCCCCTACCTACCTTCTGCTTCTATGATTTGACTACCTGAGGTGTCTCATAAAAATTGTTTCAGCACTGTTTGTCCTTCTGTGACTGGCTTATCTCACTAGCATAATGTTCTTATTTATAGTAGTCAAAGATCAAAAGACCCTAAATGTTCATCAGCATATGAATAAATCTCATATGATACAATTTAGATGAAACTCGAGAATA
This sequence comes from Marmota flaviventris, assembly GCF_047511675.1. Lineage (NCBI taxonomy): Eukaryota > Metazoa > Chordata > Mammalia > Rodentia > Sciuridae > Marmota > Marmota flaviventris. The sequence continues at coordinate 50,994,835 of NC_092498.1, forward strand.
TTATCTAAATTGTATCATATGAGATGATCTTCTTCTTTTTAAAAATGAAATAGCATGACATTGTATGAAAATACCACATTATCTTTATTTATTCATCTGTTGATGAACATTTAGGCTTTTGACCTCTTGACTACTATAAATACTTCTGCAATAATTCTATCTCTGTCATTACCTGTACATATATTGATTTTCCAGAGCCATTATCAAGTTACAAAACATAATTTGGAGCATTAGGCAACTTCTTGTGTATCATGTATTTATCTTTCCTCCAACATTTCATCTACATCTTCTTTCTAATCTTTTTTTTATTAATGACAAAACTGTTTTTATGAACTCATTTACTTTTTTTAAAATATTTTATTTATTTATTTATTTTTAGTTTTCGGCAGACACAACATCTTTGTTTGTATGTGGTGCTGAGGATCAAACCTGGGCCGCACGCATGCCAGAAGAGTGTGCTACCACTTGAGCCACAACCCCAGCCCTATGAACTCATTTTCAATTTCTTCCCCTTTAGACCCTATATCCAAATGATGCCAAAATTTTTAATTTTATTTATTTCACTTACACATTATTTCTGATCATTCTCCTTTCTATTTCCACCAGTATAAGTCAAATCCTTTACAATATATTATTTCTCTGAATGGACAAAAAGTTTCCATAAGGTCTGGCACATAGTAAATAGTTAGCAATATATGATAAATAAAAAAATTAATGCAGGGCCTGGGGATGTGGCTCAAGTGGTAACACTCTAGCCTGGCAAGCACAGGGCACTGGGTTCAATCCTCAGCACCACATAAAAATAAAATAGAGATGTTGTGTCCACCAAAAATAAATAAATATCTATATCTATATCTATATCTATATCTATCTATATATATATAAATTCTCTCTCTCTCTAAAAAAATTAATGCATGGTTGAATACTATTTTAGCCAAATAATTGCTGTAACCTTGGTTTTTTTCTTCTAAACTATTGATATATTCAGATTAATTCTCCCCAGAAACAGATATACTTACATGTTACGTCACCCTGATTCTCCATAGGAAAACTTGTTTTGGCTGAAATGCATTTCTACAAACATGATTTTCATCTTCTTCATCCTTCCCTACCCTTCTTTTCCCTAACATGAAGATCCTCTACTTCTCATTTCTACACAGTGAAATTTTGTCCACATTTAGAATCTTAATTTTGAAATCCTTGCTCCAATTGTATTTTCCCAATTGTGTTATAGATAAATGTTTATCTTTACCTCTGAAATTATACTTAACTTTTAAAACAATGCATTTATTATATCCTGCCCTTTTATTTAGTTAGCTTCTCTTTGTGGATTATAATCTAGGTAAGATTGGGACTTATCTGATTCATTTGAATATAAACTGATTAAATAAAACTTCAATAGATAAATGAAAATGACAATTAAAAACATTTGTGGATAGTTGATCAGTAATATACTAAGGAGATTGTGAAAATTTTAATACTACCTTAAAATACACTATAAATCATAGCCTACTCTTGGAAAATCTTAAATGTCTTTCCTTCTATGTTTTCCCATATCTCTCTCCCTAATCTCTTCCTCTTCTCCCCTAGCATTTATTTTTTCTTCTACAATAAACACTCTTGACTTACCTTTCCTTACATAGGCATGTCTGGGGGGCTACTGAGACTAATGATTCTTATACTCTGCCTGAGTTCAAAAAGATGAAGACTAGGTAAACCAGGAAATACCTATTTCTTCAGAGATGCAATAGTGTGGTCAGCATTTCTTTTTGTATTGTGTTAAAATACATAACAAGAGATATACCTTCTTAATAATTTTAATGCACTATGAATTTTAATATAATTTTAATTTTAAGGCACTATAATTTTAATGCACGATGTTGTTATACAGTAGATGTCCAGAACTTTTTCATCTCACATGACTTTTCATTGTATAGCAACTCCTCATTCCCCTCCTCTACCCCCTACCTACCTTCTGCTTCTATGATTTGACTACCTGAGGTGTCTCATAAAAATTGTTTCAGCACTGTTTGTCCTTCTGTGACTGGCTTATCTCACTAGCATAATGTTCTTATTTATAGTAGTCAAAGATCAAAAGACCCTAAATGTTCATCAGCATATGAATAAATCTCATATGATACAATTTAGATGAAACTCGAGAATATTATCTAAATTGTATCATATGAGATGATCTTCTTCTTTTTAAAAATGAAATAGCATGACATTGTATGAAAATACCACATTATCTTTATTTATTCATCTGTTGATGAACATTTAGGCTTTTGACCTCTTGACTACTATAAATACTTCTGCAATAATTCTATCTCTGTCATTACCTGTACATATATTGATTTTCCAGAGCCATTATCAAGTTACAAAACATAATTTGGAGCATTAGGCAACTTCTTGTGTATCATGTATTTATCTTTCCTCCAACATTTCATCTACATCTTCTTTCTAATCTTTTTTTTATTAATGACAAAACTGTTTTTATGAACTCATTTACTTTTTTTAAAATATTTTATTTATTTATTTATTTTTAGTTTTCGGCAGACACAACATCTTTGTTTGTATGTGGTGCTGAGGATCAAACCTGGGCCGCACGCATGCCAGAAGAGTGTGCTACCACTTGAGCCACAACCCCAGCCCTATGAACTCATTTTCAATTTCTTCCCCTTTAGACCCTATATCCAAATGATGCCAAAATTTTTTATTTATTTCACAATTCTGCAATTAATACAGATGTGAAAATATGCCTCCAAGATCCTGTTTTAAATTCTATTTTTAAAACAACTTTAGAGGGTCATGTTAGTGTGTTTCTAGTGACAATACAATATTTCTACATGGAAGGATTTAAAGAAATGCTGTGTTTTTCCATTTTTTAGAACTTACATTTGTTAAAAATTAATAATTTTGCACAGTTGAGAAATCAATGAAATACAGAGACCTTAAAGGACACTGAAGTTTAGCATATGAAGTATGTAAGTCGGATTAACATTTTCTTGATTTCCCGAAAGTTTTATATTTAACACATGTAGAGTAGTAAGTTTTGGTAAGACTTGCACCAAACCAGGTGGGAAAATTAGAAAGCCATAAATAATTTGAATGACTTTAGTCTTTTAAAAATAATCAATGTAAGAAAGAAGTTGAGGGGAAAAAAGGCATTGACTCATTTCTAAAAAATAAATAGAGGTTGAATTTGATTTAGTTAGAATTTATCATTAAATTAATGCCTTTAAACACTTCTTGAGTATCTGCTGTTCAAAAGATTCTGTGAAAGCAATAATTTTATGAATAATTCTTTGTTTCATATACAAATAACAATGATAAAATTATTTGTGGAGTACTATAATTTAGATCTACATTGTTCATCAAAGTCCCATGTGTTAAAGCCTTTGTCCCCAGCTTGGTGCTTTGGGACATGCTGAAACTTTTAAGAGGTGGGGCTTAGTTGGAGGTATTAGGTCACTGGGGCTAATACCCAAGGTGTTATGTGTCTTCCTGTGCATGTATGTGTGTGTTTGTGTGTGTGTGTGTGTGTGTGTGTTTCTGGCCATGAGATGAACAACATTTTCCCCAATATGTTCTCTGCCATGATGATGCAATAATGTGCTGCTTTGTCATAGGTCAAGAAGCAAAAGGAATAAATGGTCATAAGAATGAAACCTCTAATACCATGAACTAAAAGAATATTGTTTTTAGAAATTGAATATGGCCATTTTTTTTTGTTACAGTAACAAAGCTGACTAACACATGGAGTAAATACCTTGGATAAGAAACCGTGTGTTACAGAAGTTCAGGAGTTTGAATTTCAGTGGAGTAAAGAGCTTGCAAATGTCTAAAAGGAATAAAGCATGCTTAGGTCACATTGTATCACTAACATATTTCAGGAGCTCCAGAATTGGTGTGAAGAATTAGAATGGGATTCTTTGATAAAATAATTTTGTTTAAGCTGTGTCCTGACTTGTAGAGAAAGAAAGAAGAAGCACTTGATTAGTTCATTTTAAGCCACATTAGAGGAAATTATAAGAAACATTCTCAAAATAATTCAACTTCCGTACAAATGGTATGTGATCAGACTGGCAAGGTGGATTGAAGCCATCTATTACTCAATAGGAAATGGAGAGCTAGGGCGGTTTTTGAGCAATAGAGCAGAAGGGCAAAATATCTTTTGAAAAAATTAATTGGAGAAATATATAGAATAGCTTGGAGGAAAATTAAATAAATTAGTTTCTCAGCACTATTTGTGACAAGAGCCAATACAGACCTAAACTAAAGATATAACAATGAAAACTGAGGATATGTATGAAAATATATGTTAAAGTTAGAATTATTAAGACATAGTAACCAACAGGGTAGAAATAGGAGGGAGGTAAAGGAAGATAATTTAATTTTTTGCATCTGATTTAGGCAGAGAATTATACTATGATCAGAAACATTGTAGTCAGAAAGTGAAGCTAGTAAGAAGAGAGAAAAAGAGATGGCACATGTCCAATGCCAGCAGGCTCTCAAAGAAGAAATACACCAAATGGAAAAACAAATACAACAGCAGGAAGGAATTAGCCATTTCAGTTTGGAAGTTATTTATAAAGAAGTAGGAGTTAAATCCTTGGAGATGAATGAAGAAAGGGGATCTGAAGAAAAGTGAAGAAATAAGTGTTTAAGAGAATATTTTTAGGGAGATAAATAGGTTCATCTCTGTATGGAGTAGGAGGAGGAGGAAGAGGAAGAGGAGGAGGAGAATGAGGACAAGGAGGAGGATAAGGAAGAGGGGGAAGAGGACACCTAGTTTTTCTGTGTCACAAAATCCAGTGTGCAGGTGGTTTTAAGATTTTAATGAACAAAAGAATTAAGGCACATAATCTACATTTTTTTTGTACTGGGAATTGAACCCAGGGGCATTTAACTACTGAACCATATGTACAGCGCCCTTTTAACTGTATTTTATCTAGAGACAGGTTCTCCCTGAGTGGCTCAGTACCTTGCTAATTCGATGAGGCTGGCCTTGAATTTATAATCCTCTTGCCTCAGTCTCTCAAGCCTCTGGAATTACTGGCAGGCATGTACCACTGTGCCCAGCAGAATCTACATTTTTTAAGAGGCATAAAGTGACTTTTTTTGTAATGGGGAGAGTAAGAAAACTGTCACAATTGGAATGATAACTTAAATGATTTAAATTTGCTGAGGGCAGTCATATCATTTACTGGTAAACATGATAAAATAGAGAAGTGACTGAATATTTTAAAAGAAACATGATAAATGGCCCAATCAAGATGTTGAAAAGAGACTTAAGAAATTTAAAGTGTGTTGGGGGGGTGTCAATGCAGTATCCTTAAAACAAGCTACTTCTTTTATTTTTTTAAATGACTTCTGATACAACACCAAAGGGGATGATCAGTGAAGACAAAGAAATTACATGGAGAGAAGTGAGTGAGTTCATAGCGTAGGATCTTGACCTTACAATAAGAAGGAAGTTTCATGGTGTACAGTTACTATAGTTTGGATCTTTAATGTCACTGAAAGGATGGAGTGGAGATATTGGAACCATTAAGAAGAGGAGCCTAGTGGGTAGTCTTCAGGTCCCTGGGGAGTGTGCCCTTGAAATAGGTCTCTCTCTCTCTCTCTCTCTCTCTCTCTCTCTCTTTCTCATCTTGAACAGCTTTTCTCTGCCACCCACTGTGGCTGTACATCCTGCCACAGAACCAAAGCAACAGGTTTGGACTGAAACCTCCTAACTATGAGCCACAACAAAGCTTTTCTCCTTAGCAGTTGGTTATTTGCTACAGAATGGAAAGCCAACTAGCACAACAGTGATTTGGGGAGGTTAAGACAACAGATAGGGTTCAGCAGAGCCAATCCCAAGGCTTGTCATAGAGCTCAGCAGATTTCAGTGGAAGAACATCTGGGTGTGGGGAAGTCATAAGGCAAGGACAGTGCAGCCAGATAAATGTAATGGTCCAGTACTATTGCACACACTTGTTTTTATTCTTTGATGTACACATTTCATTGAAGAGTTTTTAATAAACTATAACCTTGCTTAAGAATGAGGAAAATTAAGAAGATTAATTATAAGGGTTTTTACTTAAACAAATCTGCTTAATTTTGCTCAAACCAATACTGGTTTTATATATATATATTTATATATATATATATATATATATATATATATATATATATATATATATATATATATATATATATTTTAACATGATAGATAGAAATATGTTGCTTTGTGCCATGGTACCCAATTGCTTACAAATGGTAACAAATCTAAGAGTACTGCTTTTCTTGACGTGTATTTATATTTGTGAAGATAATTTTTTTTAATGTAAATAATTTTACAGAGATTCAGTGTGGTAACTACTAACACTTCTATAAGTCCTTGTTCATAGTTGTGGAACTGATTTTTTTCTTTCATACAATGTCTCCCAAATTTACTTGTAGCAAAGATTTTCTTTCTTCCCAAACATCAGTCCTTAAAAAATCTAAGACAGAAGGTAAAGTTAGGTCAACAAAATTTTACAGATGTAGTAAATGTACTAGCATGGCATGGGTAGAGTTTAGGGTTCCCCTCTTAGTGAAAATATGGATGGGCCCCTCAAATCAGGGAGAAGGCTACAGGATTCTGGAAGAGCAGGTTGATTCCCAGCAATAAGGCAGGTGTTTCTATCCTCCATAACAGTGTCTTCCAAACTTTGCTGCACATTGGAATCACAAGGGGAGCTTTTAAAACTGCCAGTGCCCGGGTCTCATCCCATATTAATTAAATAACACCATCTGGGGTAGAATCTAGGTATCACCTATTTTTAAAATATACTAATTCATTCTAAGTTTCAGCAAAATTTAGGAACCACTGCCCCAAAATAAGATTTAAAAAGCAAATGGTTACATCTTAGTATCTGGACTAAACAATAAGTGTGAACAGTTTCTAGTTCAGCTAACTCTTTATTTCTCTTTACCCAGGCTAATGAGTTTTCACTCCCATGAATGCCTTCCTGTGTCTGAAGGTTCTCGACCAGGCTCACTGCAGAGAGCTTGTCTCAAGGTCTCAGAGTTGAGAAGTCCAAACTTATCTGCAGCTCTGGTTCCCTTCCTTATCACACAGCCTTTAATCACTACTTGAACTCATCTTAAATGAAAGTGGTTTTGCATGACGTTTTGTCCATGCTCTAATTTGTTTGGTTCTGTCTCTTGAGAGCCCTACAGAAGTGACTCAAATCCAGGGTCATGCTCAACGAATGGCTTTGCCCTCTTGGTCTCACTCAATTAGGAGAAAGTTGCCCACAGTAACTGATGCTCCCATGAGACTCAGTCATAGTTACTACCTTATCACTGCTTCATTTACATGGGATTATTCTGTTTACTAACCTCTGCACAGGTCAGTAAGTCTCTATGCACAGTTTAATGTCTGAAATAGATAAAACAATTGCTCCATGCTTTTTCCCTGTGGCACTATGTAAAGTAATGATAAAACTGTTCAAGAATGTTTCTTATTGAAAAAGTTCCTGCATATGTGTAGATAGATGCTGCAGTTTACAGCTTTCAATATATATTATATATATATGTAATATTATATATATATTATATATATATATATATATATATATATATATATATATATATATATATTGCTATAGCATAGTTTATTAAACTGAACTTCTGTGGCATATGTTTACTGTCTCACTGTCCAATTTCAGAGCAAATATTGATTTGCAATCTGGCAATAATTTGATATTATACCAAGTTTATTGATAGTTACCTATTAATAATTATATCTAAGTTTTTAATCTCTATGTTGGACATTAGCAACGATATTACAAACATTTTCATCTTAGTTATAATAAGCTCATCAAAAGGTGAAAATTAGAACCACAAATTCATTTATAATTCACATACCTGATTATTTGCAAGAAAGATTTTTACAACAAATACAACAATATTAGAGACAAATAATGAGACTGTGAAATAGAGGAAGGAAGGGAAAATATTCAGAACACTGGCAAGAGGAGATATCTACCATTGAAAGTACAACTTTTCTCTGAAATTTGTGATAGTCAAAATAAAAGGGAAAAAGACCTTAAGCTACACTAATCTCATTAGCTAAAAAAGAAAGCATGTTAATTCACTAGAAGGTAGACATATTAGCTGATTCTAAGATATAACAAAAATGTCATGTTCTTATAAAGGATGTAATTTTAATTATACTTTTACAGAAGATTTAGAGGCCATTCATCTGACCCTGTTCATACATGTATCTTTATGCCAATCCTAAAGCAAATCAAGAAGGAAAGGTTAAGTCATAATTGTACCATTGTAGTTTCAATGCGCTGTAAAGCAACCTATTGCAGGTACTATTGTTTGGGTAGTTATCACTCCAGGACCAAGTGTCAAGGATTTGGTTCTCAGGATAGCACTACTTGGAGGTGATGGAGTATTTGAGATGGGGCATAATTGAAGGAAGGTAGATCATTGGGTTCATGCCCTGACAGAGATGGTGGGACCCTGGCCTTTATGAGCCCTCTTTTTTTTTTTCTCCTTCTGGTGATGAGGTGAGCAATCTTGTTCTGCTGCATACGTTTGCCATGATTCACTGCCTCATCACAGGTTCAAAGATCATTTGATAATGGACTAAAACCTACAAAACTTCAAGCCAACTTTTCTCTTTATAAGTTGATTATCCCAAAAAATTGTTATAGTGATGGAAAGCTGCCTAACTCACTAAGGTTATAGCTGTTTAGTATCCTGATGTTATGTTGGAATAAAATTCGGAGAACTATATTCTAAAAGAAAACATTTGAATATACCTTTTAGGCTGTTCTTTTACATTAGTTTCAGATGCTTTTTTATTCTTTTTTTTTCATTGTAGGCATTTTTCTATATATATAAGGTAGCCATGGCTGCCTTTATGTAACAGATAGTTACATAAATGAAGCTTGTATTTAGTATAGTATCCATAAAATAAGGAAATGGGTATAATATGTAGCCAAAGAAATAAAGGTGAGGTGAAGACACTTTTGTTGTAACAGTTAGGAAATAATGCAATGAAGAACAAAACAGGAAGGTGACTATCTTGTTTTCAGAATGCAAAAAAAGAAACCTATTGAGTAACTGTGGTTTGGTATGAACTAATGTATGATTGGTACAACCACATCTCCTCTTGGCAGGCACAGAATTCATGGTCAAAGGTAATCATAATAATTGTCACTCAAATTAGGACCCTGGGTGGGGGGAAAGAGCTTTAATTATGACTCCCAGAAAAGTAGACATACATTGGAATTGTCCTGGGCAAATGGTCACAGGTTGTTACCTCGGAAAAAGTGGTTAGCTTTCAAGTAATCAACTACTTAAATAAAGCTCTGTAAAAAAATGTTTACAGCTTCTCTCTGAGGTGTTTAATTTACAAATTAGAGTTCTGTTGCAAAATTTGGGGCAGAAAAGAATATCACACTTTCAGCTTCTTGTGCTCAGAATGCTCTTTCCTGAACTATTTTAAACCTTCAGTTCACATCTTTTCCTTCAGTGAAATTCTCATCTTTTTGCATAGCTTTCCCTGCTCACTCAAACTATAGTAGTCCTACAATTTAAGTTCCAAAGCAAATAAGAACATTCTTCTTTTCAATAATGGAAACACATTAAATGTACTTAGAAAATTATCATTCCAAATTAAGAATATTTAGAAAAATGCTACTCTGAAACCACCATAGGAATAACTGCTTCAGACCACGATCATTAATGAAAGCTAAAACCATTTGCTGAGACTTGGTTAAGGAATATTGAAATTTACATGGTCCCAAAGATGTTTAGTAATTGTTAAAGCAAAAGAATTGCTGCAGCTGAAAAATCTTGACAACATCTTTTTAACCAAGTGATCAACGTTGTTAAAGTGGGGAGAACTATTATTAGATGCCTTTAGATGGGAGGCACTGGGAAGGGAAAAATGCTACTTTTATATTTTAAAAAATACATAATCTAAATCTACTATGGGAGACCAGACAAATCTCAAATTGAAGGATATCATCAAAATATCAGTGTCATAAAGGACAAAGGTTAAGGTCAGATTGAAGGATAATAAAAACACAATGCAGGTACATAAAATGTATAATCCTGCACTGAAAAAAGAAATTTCTATAAAGGACATTATTGAGAAAATTGGTAAAATTTCAACATGAGCTACATATTATAAAATTTCATCAGTGGCAAATTTTCTGGATTTTTGAAATTGTAGTATGATGAAGATATATCATTTATTCTTAGAAAATGCATACTGAAGTCCTTAATGATGAAGGATTATGATCTCTTTTGATAATTAATAGAGAATTGGAATAATAGTAATAACCATGTTAGAGTATTAGTTTCCTTTGGTTGCCTTAACAAAATATCATAGACTATGTGGATTAAAGGACAAAAATTTATTTTCTCACAGTTCTGGAGGATAGAAATCTGAGTTCTGAGAGATCTGAGATCCTGGATTGCAGATCACTTTCTGTGATACAGAGCGAGCTTCGGTACCTCTTCCTAGTTTTATAAGGGCACTAATCCCATCATGTGGCCTCCACCCTCATGACCTCACCTAAGTACTTCCCTAAAGTCTAGTCTCCAATACCATGACATTGGGCCATGGGGCTTCAACACATAAATCTCAGGTCAGGAGACACAACTCAAACCATAGCAAATAACTATAATAAAGCTTTTGTGTTATGTATTTTATTTTATTTGTTCTTTTTAGTTATACATGACAGTAGAATGTATTTTGACGTATCTTACATACATGGAATATAACTTCCCATTTTTGTGGTTGTACATTGTTATGGGCCAGGCTATATGGGCAATGACCAAACAGACTCTATTTTACCCTGACTCCATATCATGTAAGAAATGCTTCTCCCATGGGAAATACCTGCCTCTGTACCCACTAATAGTTACCTGGCATAGCATGTTTGGCAACACAAAATGGCATTTTCATATTATGTAAAACTGTTCTGTCTTTGGTTCTCATTTTTATTAGGCAATGTACCCTGTTAGAGATTGATGGTCTCGACATTATTAAACATTCTCTAACTTGCACTCCACTAGGGTCATTTTGACCCACTTCCCTTCTGCTTGTCTGCTGCTATGCCAATCTGGAAAGTCCCAAGGGAAATACCAATGTACCCATTGCAGTATTTCACTAACTGCTCAATTCAGCTTCTGTACCCCTGCTTACTTGTAGCTATGTCAACCTGGATGTGGTTTTTGCCTTTAAATACCCTAAAATATTGAAGCTCAAGACTGTTTCCTTATAGACACAACTTGGTCCTGTAGGAAGCAGTCCTGGCTGGTCAGAATAAAGACTCTTTAATTTGGACAAAACTGGGACTTGGTATGTTTTCTGAGCTATCTGCCCATCAACATACATGATGTGGAGTTACACTGGTTCTGTATTCATATAAGAACATAGGAAAGTTATGTCCAATTCATTCTACTGCCTTTCCCATTCCCATCTCCCCACCCTTATCCCCCACTCACCCTTGTCCAATCAGGTGAACATCCACTCTTCTCTCCTCCCCTACTCTCTGCCTATTGGAAGTCACCATCCATATATCAGAGAGAACATTCAGCCTTTGATTCTTTGGGATTGGCTTATATCACATAGTGTACAGTTCCATCAATTTCCAGGCAAATGCCATACTTTCATTCTTCTTTAAGGCTGAATAATATTCCATTGTGTATATGTACTACATTTTCTTTATCCATTCATCTGTTGAAGGGCAAAACCTAGATTGGTGCCTATGAACATAGGAAAATTATGTCCAATTCATTCTACTGTCTTTCCCATTCCCATCTCCTCTCCCCTACCATCCCCCCACCCCACTCACCCCTGTCCAATAGCTTAGCTATTGTGAGTTGATCTGTTAATAAACATGGATGTGGATGTGTCACTGTAGTATGCTGATTTTAAGTCCTTTGCATATCAACTGAGGAGTAACATAGCTGGGTCAAATGGGGGTGCCAGTCCAAGATTTCTAAGGAATCTCCATACAGCTTTTCAGAGTGGTTGCACCAATTTGCAGTCCCATCAGCAATGTATGAGTGTAACTTTTTCCTCAGAGCCTTGCCAACATTTATTTTTGCCTATATTCTTGGTAATTGTCATTCTGACTGGATGAGAGGAAATCTTAGAGTAGTTTTGATTTGTATTTCTTTAATCACTAGTGATGTTGAACATCTTATTACTGGCTCTCGTAGTGTGTATGTATGTATGTGTATGTATGTGTATGTATGTATGTATATATATATATATATATATATATATATATATATATATATATATATTAATTTTATTCCAGTAGACTTACTAAAATCCGCAGCTTATTTATTTGTTTTCTGTTGTCTCCCTTACTTACCAGGCTGAGTGCTAGGGTTTGGCCTACTTGGTTCATTGTTCTAGCTGCATCATTTCATATGCATGTTAGTCTTCACCCACATTTTGTTGTATGGATGAATAGGCTGTTTCTGAAGTTCACAATTCAATCAACTAAAGCAATGTGGGGATTTGTACACTTAGCTGTATGAACCTTCAGGAGAATCACCATGGATCAGGTCTGCTTCCTGACTGAGGAGAGCTTACATTTCCAGGTATCTGCCCTTCTAGTTGGAAGACCACATTTCACCTTTGGACCCTCACAATCTGCCAAGAAGTGCACATAATTCAAAGCAATGGCTGTGTGAAGCCTCTTCTTGTTGATCATGGGTGTTTCACAAATTGACTCTCCAGGTAGTACTCATCCACTGACACCAGCAGAAGGTGCTCCCACCCTTTTCTGGAAGTCTTTCTTACCATTGGGGGGTAGTAATCACTTCTATTGCTCTCCTTTCTTTTGTAATTGCTGGATCACTTATTTAATTTTTGTTTATGTTGCAATTTATGTTCTTACAAATTATCTTACTTATATATATGATGAATTATCTTTTTATTTATATAAAGTATAAATAATGACAAATTTTATTTTATTCTACAAGGTAAGTTAACCTGTATAAATTACAAATTATGTTGCATTACTATTTATGTTTATCTCCTTAACTGTGATTTAAATTCTTTGAGTGCAGAGAGTGTTTAATATACCATTTTATGTTTCTACTAACACCTAGCTTATTGTTGTGCATGTAGGAGGTTTACCTGGGCCTGTGTCTCTATATCTGAAACCTTGAGGCCAGTCCATTTTTGGTTGTCATTTCATGGGTAGTAACATGGCTTTTTATTGGTATTTGTTCTGTGATTATTAAATGAAAAAAAAAAGCCTGAAATGTTTTCAGAAGTGGAATTGTCAAGGGCAGAGAAAAGATTTTTATCCATAATCTCATAATGGAATCAAAAAGGGAAGGTACTAAGACTTATTAGACTTTACAAATTGACAGAAAAATTTAACATTTCTAAACAAGAAAGTCTCCATCAATTAATTTTTCTGCATTAAAGTATAGAATGTAGTAATTCTATCATTTTCTTTCTATCCTGTTTGGTATCTCTCATGTTAACAATGTATTTTAGTAATATGTAGCATTCTTTAGCTTTTTGGAAAATTTCTATTGAGATATACAGCAAGACCACCACCAGTGTTAGATCACTAGGTTTATGGAGTCGTAACTTGTGATTTGGTGATTCTGTGTTCTTCCAAAGAATTTATACATCACATTTTCTCATAAAGTCCAAAGCAGCTTTAATTTTTCAGGATTAAAGCTGATATTGAAGATTGTGTCTGTGTGTGTGTGTGTTTGTGTCTTAGCAAGTATCTTAGGGATCATTTAGTTCAGAGGTTTCTAACACAGTGACCAGGAAACCCTAGGGAACTGTAGAATTATTGCAGGCTTTTGGCAAATACTTCTGTGCTTGGTGTGTTGCATAGGTTCCAAGTTAACATCTTTTTTATACATTGTTTTTCAATAGCATGAGGTGATATTATGATTGATAAAATCTATTTATGAAAGTGATACATAATTCACAGCACATTTTGCTATGTATTTCTTACTAAATATTTAATTTGCAACTATAGAAGCCCAAGAAAATAAGACATTTTAAAAGAGGTCTTCCCAACTTTGCCTTTAAAGAAAGAAAAAATGGACTGGGTTTGGGACAAAGAATTATATTTTCCTCATAAGATACTAGAGAAATCCAAAGAAAATATTATAAACCATTGATGTTTTGAAATGTTTGTTGCACAGTGTTCTAATGTTTTAAAATGTTTAAATCATTTAGGTCCTAATACTTAAAAACATGGTATCATGTATTTAACTTAACTCTCCGATCCAGCCATTCTCAAAACATTGTCCAGGATCCCCTGAGGTCCCTATGAATCTTTAATAAAGTCTATAAGGTCACAACTATTTTCATAGTAATATTAAGACTTTTGCCTTTCACTGTTTTCTTGAAGATTCCGGAAACTACATGGCATATAATATTGCTGCCATTTAAATGCAAAGTAGATATAAGGATCCAGCTGGTTTCTATAAGGCCATAATTTAAGAATGTAAAAATATAAAATAATACCTTTCCTTTGCTACTCTTCATTTTAGAAAACATAGTATTTAAATAAGTTTATTATTTCATTGATATATAGTAGGTTTAATATTATTTGAAATAAATTAAATGTTTTTAAATTTTCTGTTTTAACTCATAATATAGTATTTACAAGTATATATAGCACATATAAACAAAGCCCTTAGGGGGTCTCAGTAATTTTTAAATGTGTGAAAGGAACCTGAGATCAAAAAGCTTAATGACTACCATTTAAGTTGATATGAATATATTCTTTTTTTTCTTTTTTTATTGGTGCATGATGATTATACCTAATAGTAGGATTCATTGTGACATATTCATACATGCTAGTAAATTTGATCAATTTCATCCATATATATATATATATATATAAACACTTATATCCACTTTTCTCTATGCATCAGATCTGAGAAGATCCCCAGAAGTGAGAAGGGGTCCATAGCTCAGCCCTCCCTATTTCTTGGCTTATACCACATAAAGGAATTTCAGGTATGTCAAAAGAGGCACAGTAGAGACAAATTTGTAAAAGCAAGGAGATGTATTTAGGAAAAAACAAAACAAAACAACAACAACAAAAAAAAAAAAAACAATAGAGCAGGGTATACCCTCAAAGGGAGAAGGAGTGTCTGGGGCTTCTTCTAAAGGAACCTTTTAAATGATGAACAGGAGAGGCATAAGCCGTGGTATTAGCCTAATGAACTCAATTCCTTTGACTGTAGAGCACAGGGCAGGCCATGGTGGTCTGGTTCATCTCAAAATTTTCAAGTTGATGCTATCTTGTTAATGTACAGCAATTGGACTATATTTATATCAAGGGTCTTTAACAATCACTTTAGGTTTCTTTTAATAAGACTAAGAACACACTCAGTAAAATAACAACATATATAGGCACTAATTAACTGGACTTACAGTACTCTAATATTTGTTGGAAATTTAAGAATTTTGGCCCAAAGGAAAAAAGGTCTCAGGAATGAAGGTGAGTGCATTCATGAAGGTTTTTTTTTTTTTAATTTATAGTTACAATCTCTTTTTCCTTCCCTTTTTTCTCATTTCTACCTATCCTTACTTATTTTATCCTACCTCAGTTTCACATATGAGAAAACACTTAAGACCCTTGACTTCTAGAGTCTGGCTTATTTTGCTCACATGTTGTTCTCCAGTGCCATCTATTTTCCCGAATATGACATAATTTCACACTTCTTTGTGGTTGAAAAAAACTCCATTTTTGTAAATATGCCACATTTTCTATGTCCATTCATCTGTTGATGAACACCTAAGCTGGTTCCATAGGTTTGTTATTGTGGATTGTGCTACTATAAGAGATAGATATACATGTATCTTGGTGTTATGCTGACTTTAAAACTTTTGAAAAAATACCAAGAAGTGGTATAGCTGCATCATATATGGTGGTTCCATTCTTGGTCTTCTGAGGAACCTCTCTACTGATTTCCATAGTGCCTGTACTGAGTTACAATTCCACTAACAGTATATAAGTGTTTCTTTTCCTCTACATCTTCTCCAGCGTTTATTACTACTTTTATTCTTGACTGCCATTAAATTTGAATGACATGATATCTCAATGTAGTTTTGATCTGAATTTCCTCATTGTTAAAGATGTTGATCATTTTTCATATATTTTTGTCCATTTTCATTTCTTTTGAGAAATGTCTATTTGGTTCATTTGCCAATGCATTGATTGAATCATTTGTTTTAGGGTGGAAGATTTTACTGAGTTCTTTAAATATTCTGGATATTAATTCAAATTCAACACTTATTCTGACAAAGGTGTCAGATAATAGCTTGCAAAGATTTTCTCCCATTCTGTGAGTTCTTACTTGAAAGTCATGTTTTCTCGGCTGTACAGAAGCTTTTAAACTTGAAACCATTGTATTTATTAATTTGTGGAATTATTTCCTGAGCATTCTATTGAGGAAATCATTGCCTATGTCTGTATGCCACCACTATGTTTTCTTCTACCAGTTACAAAGTTTCTGGTCTAATTCTCAGATCACTGATCCACATTGAGTTGACTTTTGTGCAGAATGAGACATAGGAACTAGTTTCATTATTCCACTTATTCAGTTTTCCCAGCACAATTTGTTAAAAATACCATCTTTTCTCCAGTATATGTCTTTGGTGACTTTGTCAGATTAATGTGTCTGAATCTGTGTGGGCTCATTTCCATGTCTTGCATTCCATTGGTCAGTGTGTATGTTCTGATGCTGCTTTGTTACTATGACTCAAGTATTAAATTTGAATATATTATGCCAGTATTGTAATAACTCACATTTCTCTTTTTGCTCAGAAATGTTTGGCTATTCTGGGTCCTTTATTCTTCCATATGAACTTTAGGACTGTTTTCTAGTTCTGTGAAAAATGTCACATGTATTTTGATGGGGATTATGTTGAATCCATATATTGCTTTTGGTAATATGGCCATTTTCACAATATTAATTCTGCCTATCTAAGAACGTGGTGATCTTTCTATCTCCCAGTGTCTTCTTAAATTTCTTTTTTCAATGTTTTTATAATTTTTATTGTTGATGTCTTTCACCTTGGTTAGATTTATTATAGACATTTTTTTGAGATTATGATGACTAGAATTGTTATCCTGATTTCTTTTTCAGCAGATTCATTATTCTCAAATACATTTTCTTGAACAATTTATAAATTATGCTAATTTAGTAACTATAGCTTCAAGAACCTGATTTTAGTATTCTAAAAAATTGCTGTTCTCTTTAGTTTTTATACCTTAAACTCCTGTATAATAATTTATTTGGTATTATCAGAAAGTAAAAATGCAATAAGCACTGTTTTTCCTCTTTTCCATTCTAAAATGTAGTAAGCAATCAAAATTAGACTCTAACCTATCAATTTTAACATTCTTTCCTTTCATCAAATATAATTGTCTCTAAGAAAGAAGTATTATATGCCTAGTGATTTCCTTCATTCTAACTTTATAGAGATTAGAACATATCTCTGCTACCTGGCTAATAATAGTTAAACATTATATTTCATCATCACACTAGTTATCACTGATTAGATATCTTCTTGACATCAATTTACATTTTCCATGATGCTCAGTAATGTATCACATTACTTTAGATCAACATGTGTCCAAGACTAGACTGGATCAAAGGGGGTTAGGTTTGACATTTTTACATGTAACATGATACACAGTAGTCAAAATGACTTCTACTTTCTGCAAGAGACTATGCATGCTTCTTCCCAGGTAGAGGCAAAGGAACTAAGTTCCATGTTTCAGAAATGTTTCCCTGTTAAGTCTCCTCAATGAAAGGCATGATGCAATTTGCTTCATCTCTCTTTTTGCCTTGTGTTGTATTTATGACCATGCTAAAGAATAGGAAACACAGGAAGATGTGCAAATCTGATAAAAATTAAGTCGAAGCAAAAAATGATGGTGAATATTTTTAAGTGCTATTCACACACCTGGTAAGAAAACTATTAACAGGTTTTGGATTCATGCCTACTGTCCAGATATTTTATACATATGAGATTATAGGGTGATTGCTTTTCAAGAGCTATGATGGATACATATACAGATAAGCCATTGCAAATTAAGTATATAGCAAGTTCAAATTAGCTGCTAGATATTTCGTTTTTGAATTTTAAGAACGAACGTTGGTTTTCACTGTAATCTTTTCAATTATAATTTAAAAGTTAGAAATACACAGGATATAGAAATAAATGCCATAAAGTATATCAAAGGATTTTTATACTTTTAAAATCCAATCACATGAAACTCAAATTTCAAATGTAGATATCATTATTGACGGGGGGTGTATGCCCTTTCATACTTGAGAAGGTATGATTTTCTAATTTTCTTTTCTGTGACTGATTCATTCTAAATTTTGGCCCTATTAAAAAAAAAAAAAAAAGGATTCACCGACCACACATACACCTTGTTGAGTCATTGGTGCTTCTTGGTGATATTTACTATTATTGTTTCTGTTTATTAAAAGAAAACAGATACTAGCTCTCTTCTTATTATTTCCATCTCTTGAAGTCTTTGACAAGTTTGAAGTTGAGGGCAAAAATAGCTACTAGGACCTTTTTTCCCCTTTATTCCTAACTGTAAATATTTTCTATAATTTTTGAGGAGGTTATGAAGGAGCACAAGGACAAGGAGGAAAAACATCCGAGAGAGAGAGAGAGAGAGAGAGAGAGAGAGAGAGAGAAGAAGAAGAAGAAGAAGAAGAAGAAGAAGAAGAAGAAGAAGAAGAAGAAGAAAGAGTTCCACAGTTCATTATACACACTCCTATGACTCACCAGCACTACGAAGTATTCAGGTTGTTCAAACGAAATGTTCGCTCAATGAAATGAAATATCATTACATGTATTAGAGAGAGCTAATTACAAAAGGTCTAAGTTGACCAACATGTACTATTCTCTTTCAAACTGAACAGATCACGAGTGTGTTCTCTTCCTCAGATTCTTAAATGCTTTGATGTCACCAAGGATATCCTTAGTGTTCAGGAAAGACTCTTGACTCATAAATGATTCATACTTCATAGAATCACCTGGGAACATTTCTTTCTTGTTTTAACCATTCATTGCTTAGCATACAGTTTTGAGCAGAGGAGTGAAGTCATATAGATAATATAGGGGAAAAAAACCATACTTTTGTAGGGAGCCACATAATATTATAGTTTCTAGCTTAAATATTCATTTTTGCAACTATCAGCTGTTCTACATTGTCTATTTTTAATCTGCTAATTTTGAAAACAACATTTGGACTCAGATATAAAATTAATACTTTTCCTTATTATATTTCTCTTGTTTATTTAATTCAGCCTTTGTACCCTTGCATTTTATGTCCTAATTCTGTCACTTGACATGTGAACTGTTTTCACCAGATTTGATATAGTTCAGTAGGTCACTTTGTTCTCCTCTGAGATATTGATGAATGACAAAATAGTCTGATACCAGACCTGTAAAATATTTGGAAAGTGGCATGGAGTCCTTAAAGAGCAGTCTTAGCTCGTGGGCATCCCAACACCTCTGAACCCCAAATCTTTTCTAACATCTACTGCTTATTTCTTCAATTTGCTCATAAGCCTACTGTGAGATATGATTAAAACAAAATATTAATAATTATATTCACTTTCTGTATTATGCTCCCAGGCCTAATGGGCCCTGGAGAGCTGGGCTACCTGCCATAAATAGATCTTAGTATCCATCATCAGAAGCAGATAAATTACAGGATGTGAAATTATATAAATGATTGGGAAAAAAGTCTTATGTGTACATTAATGTCCCTGCTGATTATCATTTTCTGGATGGTGACAAAATTCCCCAATATGGTGCTGTTCCTAATGGGGCATCAATACCCATCATGAGGATGTTGGAGTTCTATATTGAAAAAGAGAAGAAGGAAGGAAGGAAAAAAGGAAGGAAGGAAGGGAGAAAGAAAGAAAGAAACAGGCCAGGCACAATGGTAGATGTAATCCCAGCTATTCAGGATACTGAAGCAGGAGTACCACAAGTATGGGCCCAGTCTGGGCAAATTAACAATATTCTGGACTTGAAAAAAATTTTAAAATAGGGCTGAGGATGAAGTTTAGAGGGAGAACTCTCTTGGGTTCAATTTCCAGTACTGCAAATAATAAAACATGCACACCAAAAAGAAAAATAAAGCTTCTACTGCTATTCTCCTCCACATCTTTGGGTTTTAAAATTCATTTAATTTTTAGTTAATAAAAAGTTGCATGGACTTATTGGATACAACATGTTTGAAGTATGTATTCATTATGCAATGGCTAAGTTGAGCTAATTAATACAGACATTGCCTCACATACTTATCTTTTTGCATGTTGTGATGAGAACACTTAAAATCTACTTAGTAATTTCAAGACACGATACTGTACATTGTTAACTACAAGTAATCATGTTGTACAATTGATCTCTTAAAGTGGTTCTTATATGACTGAAGGATATCCTTTGACCAACATCTCCCCAACTGCATTTAAAAAATCTATTAAATCTTTGCTTTTAAAAATTAAATTTATTTTAACTGATATGTAAAAGCATAACCGTTATGAATGAGGTATCATGTGATCTTTCATTACATGTATACATTGTATGATGTTTAAATCAGTTTAAACATATCTATCTTCTCAAGTATTTATCATTCCTTTTTAGTAAAACCCCCCAATCCTTTCTTCTTGGTTTTTGAAATGTACAGTACCTCATGGTTCTCTGTAGTCACCCTATCATATAATAGCACATCAGAACTTCTATTCCTCTCTATCTGCAAAATCATACCCACTGGTCAACCCTTTTGTTATCTCAGGCTCTACCCTTTACTCAGCATTTAGAACTTGTGTCCATTAGTTTGTCTCATATGAGTTTTAATGATTACACTTCCATCTAACACTTCAGGAATAATTTATTTCTCTATGGTTTCCAATTCTGACTTTATTCTCAGTAGATGTTCTCAGTTCCCCCTCTTCACCACACACTGTGGGGTAAATATCAGCCAAAGCCATCCCAACCATCACCCCTGAAAACAGAGCCTGTTGTATGTACTCTGGGTCTCTGCTTCTGGAGAAAGGATTATTGGACATGTATGCTCAGGGAAGAGAGAATAGGATGAGGAGAACTCTGCAAACCCTTGATTGGAAACTGCATGCACTAGAGAAGTTTGAGGTATTCATAGCCAATGGTTTTTAATAATTAGGACAAGTCATGGTCTCTAACAGACACAGTAGGAAAGTATTAGAAATCTAGGTAACATGTAGGTCTAAATGTTATCTGTTTAGATCTGAATCTAAATGTTCCACGGGAAATATGATAGAATTCCACCCTTTGTTTTCCAGTTTTATGCAAAGGTTTTGGAATAATAAGAAAGCACCATGTCAACAATGATTGATTTTTAGTAATTTTATTGGGGGACAAAATATAAAAATTAAGCAAAATAAAAAATCTATTTTTAGGGAAGTTTAGAAATTCTCTTCAGGCTGGGAATCTCAGTGTGTACTCTGTAGATAATTATTTCACATGTAAGCAGGTCCCTCTTTTCTGAGTCACCAGTATCTAATAAGTAACACTAAACATTAAAGTTTTTTATTTATTTTTCCATGCTATATATTGTTGACTCCCGAGACTGTAAAGCCTTCTTTGGAGTATTGAGAGCTGCTATGATATTACTCCAACAAAATTGCACAGTGGGATGGCATTTAAAATAATTAGGTTTTGGTTGTTGTGACAGTCCTGCAAACCATGGACTTAAACGAGAACATATCAATTAATATAACTGTGGTCACCCAAAGCCTCAATCAGAATTTTATGTTTTGATACATTTATCATGTGAGTTTTCAGATTTTTAATTAGTGGTCCATAGGTATTTTAAATACCTATGTATTCAGCAGTTCCTCAGCTCTGAGGAATGCAAGGACCCTTTCCTGAAATAAAGGAGTTGTTTCTCTCCCTGTGATGAATGCTCTACCACTGTGCATGGGAAACAAGTGCAATAAATTATTGTGGCAAAAGAAAGGGAGTTGAAATCTAAATTTTATTTGGCTGCCTTCTATATTTTGCAAGGCAATATTTAACTGTCTTGCTGAAGTGTTTATGAATTAATGAATTAATAGTTCACCCAGATTTCCCTCCCTCCATTCCTTCCTTCCTTCTTTCCTTCTTCCTTTATGGTACTGGGGTTTGAACTCAGGGGGACTCTACCACCCAGCTATACTCCCAGCCCCTTTTAGTTTTTTTTTTTTTTTTAATAATTTGTAGTTGTAGATGGACATGATAACTTTATTTCATTTGTTTATTTATATGTGGTACTGAGGATTGAACCCAGGGCCTCACACATATGAGGCAAGCACTCTATCACTGAGCCACAAATCCATTCCCTCCTTTTAGTTTTTTGACACAGGGTATTACTAAGTTGACAAGGCTGGCTTTGAACTTGTGATCCTCTTGCCTCAGTCTCCCAAGTCAATAGGATTCTAGGCATGCACCACAACACATAGCCTTTCATTATTTTCAGGTAAAATATTTTAAATGTTTTACAGGTGGAAGAAGGCCTACAAATCATTTATTTCTAACCATTCACACCTAATTATTTTATAAATGAACAAATTGAGGTCTAAGGTTAAAAAGTAAATGAATAGCAGGCTGGGGTTGTGGCTCAAATGGTAGAGTACTTGCTTAGAATGTCTGAGGCACTGGGTTCAATTCTCAGCACTGCATACAAATAAATGAACAAAATAAAGGTCAATCAACAACTAAATATATATATAAAGCAAAATATATAAGCAAAATTTAAATGCTTGATCCTGAACACTTTTCTATCCACAATTATGCACTGATTCTTTTTTCCAAAGGAAAATATTTCTCAGCTGTAAGTTCTCTCATAATTATTAATTTAGAAATAAAAGACTTTATTTAATCATTAAAACTTATGAAATTTTAGCAAAGCACTTTAACATTTATTTCAGTTTTACTACTTAAAATTATAATCCATTATTTTGAACACTGTAAAGTACAATTATTAGAAACCATACCTTATGCATGTTACACACACACACACACACACACACACACATACACACACACACCTCTTTCAGGAACTTAATCCCATACACAAAGATAGAGTCCTAAAACTTAGTATGTTTTAAAACTGTCAGCAGTTGATCTCATTAAGAGATATCCTAGACTTAAACTTTAAATATTCAAGTAGGTTCTGGGAATAGCTAGAAAAATTAGAAAAGAGGTTTGTTCCTTTTTATTTCTTTTCAAGGGAAAGAAGGGAAATGAGGTGTGGAACTCAGAACTATGTCTCTTGGTTCCATATTGAGAGATCTTCAAACTATGAGTTGACATGATTGTAATAGTGCATATCATTTCCCCTGTTTGGGGTACTTCAGGAGGTGTTTCCTTCTTTCTGGGTCTGTTTACATGTTCATGTGTGTGCCCTGAGAGACAGAATTTCCCCTGGCAGCCGTGACCTAATTTCAAGGCTCTGGCAGACAAGGGCAAGAGACTGACAGCCCAGGTTTTTCTGTTGAGCATATTAATCTTTTACATTTTCAGTATGCAGTCATGATAAGGAGAAGCCACCGAAGGATTTTCCAGCTTTTCTGAAATCAGGAAATAGAACACTCTCTGTAACCCTGTAAACCACAGATATTCCATGCATCCAGTTTCTGCCTGGTGTTCAGACTTGAACGTATGGTATACATAATAGGAAGTGACTGGGTTCTAGAAGATGCCAGAGTTTACTAGCTCAGAAAATAATGAGCCTGCCGCCCTAGCAGGCCTCTTTGCAGATGGTCTTTTTTCATCTTTAATTTCCACTTATATTGTTCCTGTAAACTAAAGAAGGGCCTTTCTTCCCTCTAGAGCAGAAGGGCTTATGCAGAGCCAAATGAGCCAATGCACTGTTCTGCATGCTGGTGATATGCTCTTTTAGTGAGAAAATAAGAGAAAAATCTTATTGATTTAGCATTCAAAAGCTTCTTATGTTAGGAAAAAATAAAAAAAAAAATATTATTTGAAATATTATACAACCTATTATACGGGAGAACTCCAGGCTCTTCAGAAATATTTTTCTATTTTATTTCTTAGTAAATAAAATGCTTATTTCTTTGTAAATACAATGACAAATGTTTATCTTCTGCATTTACTGGTGATAGGAAATGAAACAGACTGCTCCTTCCTGAAGAAAATATTGTTCCTTGGCTCTTTTAACTTGCTTTGTTTTGATGGCATGATTTTTTTTTGTCATAACACTTTTTTTTCGCCTTAAGTGGCATTACTAATGCTCTTCAATAGAAAGTTTAGTAAAAAACATATCACAGTTTTAATCATCAGGTTGAAGCTTTCAATCCTTTTTAAGATTTCAGTTCAAGGTCAGGACTGATGGGAAAACAAAGGACAGTTTTGAGAAATTGTAATTTTTTTTCTTTTTTTCCCCATCCATATGTCTTGGGTTCACTTCCGACTCCACATTTTCTATTTTTTTTTACTAGAGTCACTTAAAAAGGGGGATAATAACTCCCCAAACAGAGGTGATTTGAAGAGAGAGAGGCAGCCCACAGTAGAAAGAAGGCAGAAAAATTATCTGTTGATGGTCAAACCACTGAAAATTAGAGTAAGATAAAAGATTGAGTACATACAAGATTGTATTTCTTATAGACTCCAACTAGAGTTTGTGATTTTTATTCTTTCTGCCTTAAGACATTCATATTTCACCATTATATACATAAATAAAAATGACTTACAGGCTTATTTGATTACTGACTAAATTACTCTAGCACAGATGACAAGTAATGACAAATAGGTTCTCCATAATAAAAACTCTGGCAGACTCTATACTTCAGTAAAAAGACAGTAAGAAGAAACCAGGCAGATATTTCTCTCATTCGTACTCTTTTCCATGTGGTCAATAGAACTGTCAATCTCTATTATGTCCTTAGGTCTTACATAGAGTAGAGTAATATAAGTTTCAAGGTAATTTTTCTGACTAGCAACCCAAGGCCAAGGTATCACATTTTGAACAATCAATTAAATTACAGGAAATGCTTGCAAAACATTGTGTTTTGTCCACCTGTCAACATAGAGAGATATTCATATCCTAATAATAGCAATGACAGTTCTATTTTCAGACTCTACACTTCTTAATAGCAGCAGTGGCAAAGCATTGAAAAGGTCAATTTTGTTTCTTTATTAGTTTCTATAAAACTTAACAACCCTCCTGTACATTGCAAATACTCTAAACCATATATGTGCAATAGCTATGCAGCCTGGGCTCTCTTTCTTAATTGAAGTCATTCCTGAATTTGGAGAGAACTGTAAGAGTTTCCAGACCATGGGATGCAGTTCTGCCAGGTAAAGGACTAGCACAATTATGTTCTTCTTTTTGACACCCAAAAGAGAAACAACTGTTTGAATGAATGACCTACATGTAGACATTTGGACCATGAGTTGATATAATTCTAATAGTGACCTTTGAGTTAATAAAGAAATTTCTCTAGAGAGGAGGATGAGAGAACTGAATTATTCTTGCATTCCAAGTGATAGTCAACAGTTAAGTAAATTTGAGTAACTTGGAAGTGGGGGATCATGGATAAGGAAAGGGACATTTTTTTACTCTATTTAAATAGTGTCATTATGTAATATTTTCAGTTTAGAATCAAAAAATAAAATGACTTTTTCTGCCAAAGAGGAAAGTGTAAATCTGTTTCCTTCTCCACCATATGCCACAAGGAAAAAAAAATCACAGATGTCAAAGAGAACACAGGCTGGAGAAGCCAACCAGCTCTAAAGACCTGCAAAGGCACAAAATCCCAGCTCAATAATTAAGAAGAATCTAATGTTTAATAAGCACATTAGAAGGGAGGACTTTAAGATATGTACTTTAAGGACACGGTACCTGCAAGCACATGGGTCTTTAGTTCTTTAGATTTTCTCTCCCTCCTGGGTCTTGGAACACTCTCTCATTTAGAGGTTCAGTTCTCCAAACACCTGCTCTCTGGTTTTCATTTGTCCTGGGTAACTCTCTTCAGCCATTATGAAGCCTTTCCTTATCTTCTGCTCACACCCTCCAGCAGCACATTCCCCATGCCTCTCTATCTTCACTTGCTTTTACTCCAGTTGGAATCTGGGTACTGGAACACATGTCTTATTCCTAATAGCCCCTCCAGCTTCCAGCATGCTGTTGACACATAACTTTTTTGTATATAAAGTTCAATATAGTTAATTTGGTCAAAATTTTAATTGTGGTACAAATCTGTATTTTGTTTTTCTGTTTTTGTCTACTTATTCTCTTTGAGGGGGGAAAAACACCTTTTCCTTTAAGATTGCAGCTTTTGTTCTTAACACTTAAATAGAATTAGAGCTATGTGATGATTTTCTGATAGACTAATGACTTTGTGATTATAAATATTTTCATCTGTTTTCAATAAAGTTTTTGCTTTGAATTGGGCTGTGATGTTAGGATAGCTAAGCCAGAATTTCTTCTTGTTTTTTTTTTATTTGAAAAATCTTGATTTTTGGAATAAAAAAAAATGCACTTATGTTAAATTTAGAACTTTTAGCCTGAGGTGGATCTTTCAAAACATTTCCCAAACAGTGCTCAAAATTGTAAAAGTGAATGTCCATTATCATATTGTCTAAGAAAACTTCCAAGGCACTGGTGATTCTAATTTAAAAATAAAAGAGTTGATTAGTCCTTGGAAATCTCAATGACAATGGGTTTCAAGAGCTAACAATCAGATTTCTTTTAAAATAGAATTTAAAAAAATTCTGAGGGACTCATGTCTGACAATTCCAATGGAACATTGTACCTCCCAATTTCCAAATTAGTAAACTAGGCCAGCATTTCTCACCTTTTTGTTTTAGATTAGCATTTACATGGCCTATTAACTTCACTCTTTTTCTGTCCTTATATTGAAAGCTTATCTCTTGTAAGCATGAGTTGTTTTTCATTTTTGTCTTTACTATGTAGTGAATCACTTTTCCCCAACAATTCATGTTGAAATTCTGATCCCTAGTCCTTCAAAACAGGATTGTATTGAGGAATAGGTTTTGGGATTTTTTTGGGGGGGGGCGGGGCGTGAGGTAATTATTATTTCGTTTTTTTGTTTTGTTTTGTTTTGTTTTTGGTACTGGGTATTGAAACCAGGGGTATTTTACCACTAAGCTACATCCCCAGCCATTTTTTTTTTTCTTTTTGGATACAGGGTCTCACTAAGTTGTTGAGGCTGGCCTTGAACTTGCAATTTTCCTGTCTCAGCCTCCCAAGTTACTGTGACTACAAAAGTGTGCCACCACAACTGGGAGACAGTTTCTTCAAAGAGAGAAGTTAGAATTAAGTCACTGGGGTAGGTTCTAATCCAATATGACTGGTGTGCCTGTAAGAAGAGAGGATTCAGCCAGGCAGTTGTTGAATCTTGCTGAAGCTAAATTTGGCTCCTTCATCTTGGACTTCCAGCCTCTGAAATTATGAGAAATAAATGCCTTTTGTTTAAGCCCCTCCTCTGTGGTAGTTTGGTATAGTAGCCCCAGCAGACTAATCTAGTCTTCTAATTGTACTATTTATTTATTTTACATTTAGAATATGTAGACCAATTAATTACCATTTGAGTTTAAAATTTGCTATCTTATGTGTTTTCTATTATTTCCTACATTTTTCTGTTTTTTTTCTTTCGAATTAATATTTATTCCTTTTCTCCTCTATTAGGTTATTGATTACATGATATTTTACTAGTAGTTGTTTACAGCCACTCTTAATAACAGTGTCCCTTGACTTAAAGGCTAATATTTGCTAATACTATTCTCAATGCCCAAACTTGCTGGGACCCCTGAAGTTTTCCATCTTTTATGATGCTACTGTCAAATATTTTATTTCCAGTATATTTAAAGCCAATTATCATTCTTATTTCATAAAGTGAATGTTCTTTAAATGTGCTCACATCTCCACATTCTTCAGTCTTCATTCCTTTATCTATTGCTGCGTTTTCCAGCGAGAAGCATTTTCATGCTGCATATCAGATTCATTTTCTGAACTCCTCTAATTGTTTTCTAACTGGCCTGTACTTTTACCCTTGGCCCCACACTCTGTAGACTACTTTCAATACAGTAATCAGAATGATTCTCACGAAACCTAAATTTTTGTTGCTTCTCTGCCTATTTCATTCAGAGTAAAAATTAGTTCCTATGTAGCCTGTGAGGCTCTTGGCATCTTAGAATCCTTTTACTTCTCCAAGGCTACCTTCCTCTGCTCTTTTTCTGTTTTATGATTTGGCAGCACCATTTGACATCTGACATTCACACTCCTACTTTAGGCTTTTGCACTTCCTGAAATGATTTCTGTTAACTGTTTTGCAAAGTTATGCCCCGCATCTCCCCCATCTTCATTTCCCTTATGCCCATATCCATGCTTGTTCTAGCTAACATTGTAATCCATATCCCATTTCCCACACCCTTGGTCCTTCTATTTTCTTGTTTTCTTCTTCTCGAAGCACTTCACATCGTCTAATTACTGCTGTAATGTGGAGTATCCCACCTCCACCAGGGTAGTGATCTTTGTTGGTTTCCTTCACTCCTTCACTGATGTATCCCAAGAGCTTTGAAGAATGTCTAGCACAAAGTAGCTTTCAATGAATATTTGTCAGAAGGATCAGTGTAACACATTGGCTAAAGGTATTGCCTATTCTCTAAGCAAAAGCAATTAGAAGATGATATCAGAAAACCTGAGAAGATATGTGTTAATTTAATGTTGGTAATTTCAAAATTTTTAAGTTTCACAGTGTATGTTCACTGATATTTCAATAAGTCATATATTCCTGTATATTGAATTCTGAAGTATAGAGTTCAGAAATGCTCTAAAGATGTCACTCTTTTTTTAGAATAATTTTTTTCGTTGTCAATGTACCTGTATTTTATTTTTATGTGTTGCTGAGAATCAAACCCAGTGCCTCACACATGCTAGGCAAGTGTTCTACCACTGAGCTACAACCCCAGCCCTCTAAAGATGTCACTCTTTAAGAAAATAAAATAAAAACTTTTATGAATATTACCTGAAGATGTTGGTGCTTGGTGGATTAAAAAAGCAAAGTAGTATTCCTCACCTAATTAATCGAGATACGGAGTATTTTTGCCAGTATTTTTGAATTAGATGTATTTATATCCCTGGTACCAATTGTCTGTTAAGGTATTTATTGAGCTACTTCAATGAACCAGGCACTACAACAAATCTGTTTTAGTTCATTACATTAGACAACAACACTTTGAGATATTTATTCCTCTTGAGATATCCGATCCAGTTCATCCCGTTTTGTAGATGAGAAATTCTGACTCTCTAGTTAAGTACCTGTATCTTCTGACAGATCCACTTTTTATTTTCCTTTCTTTAATGCATGTTGGTCTTTGACTGCTCAGATGCATAGTTTAAGGGATAGAAAATCAACTACTTTCCATAAAGGAAACTTTGGCCTGGTCACGTTATCTCCCCAGGCCATTTTTTCCTGAATCTGTGAGCATGGAGCATTATAATAACCAGGATTTGAGAAACCATCCTGATTCCACTTATCAAATCTGAACAGATGCAAAAGTGTTCAGAGTTTGCCTCTAATATTTCATTTAATCTTACTTTTCTCTTTGCTATCTTTCTTTGGCTGCTACCAATCTTCCCATTTTCCCTAATAGCCCTAGAAAAAACTAGGGAAGTGTGGGCAACAAATGCTTATAACCGAAGTTCTCCACACATTGTTAATTCATGTTTTGATTCATAAGTAATTTTGTTGTTGAAACTCTGACTGTTGAGACTTGAGCAATTACAGTAAACTCCAGCATTTTAATCATTTGTAAACAGCTCCCCCCCCCAATATCTTATTTTAGCCTTTAAGCAATTCTGTGAGATAGAAATCATTATCTTGTTATAGATGAAGAAACAGACTCAGTAAAATTTAATATGTGCCCAAGACTTTACTGTTGCACAACAACTCTAAATCTATCACTTTTCTTTTACCACATGGATATAATTTTTTTTTTAAAAAAAGTGAGAAAATGCCATAGATTTCTCTGATTGTAGTTCATACAGAAAACAGAAAAATATGTAAGGCAATGTAGTAATTTTCTTTAGAGAATATAGAGCTTTGATTGAGCTTTCTTAATCTTAACACCAAATAGCTCTCCTTTTGTTATGAATTTTAGAGTAAGGAATGAAACAACTGATTCATTTTAGCTTCAGAAGTAGCATGATTAGAAAGCTGGAAACAATCCTTTTTTGATAATATGTGAATACTTTCTTTACCTAACTTTATATTTGAAGTAAAAATCAGAACTCTTTTTCTTTGCCACCTTAAATGTGTTGATTCTGTTTTTGACCTGGAGAACTTCTTAGCAGGGAGCACAATTTGGTGCAATATCTTAATGGATCATAAGAGACTCTGGGAAGCAATTCTTAAGAATGAATCTCAACATATCTACTTATCTCAGTGTGGGCTGCTATGGCAAATATCATAGACTGGCTGGCTTAAAAGACAAGTATTTATTTCTCCTAGTCCTGGAAGTAGAGAAATCCAACATCAAGGTTCTGGTAGTTCTTGTGTCTCTGGGAAGGGTTTAGTTTCCTGTCTTGTAGATGTTTCCTCCTATGCTGGAAAGAGAAGAGATGTAAGATCTCTTATAACACTTTTCATAAGGGTACCAATTCCATCACAAGGACTCTATAGTCCTGATCTGGTCATCTTTCAAAAGCCCTCTCTCTGAGTCCTATTACATTGAGTTTAGCATCCCAACAGCTATGTTTGGGACAAACACAGACGTTCAATCTATATTACTACTCTTCCATCAACATTAATGATCTTTCTATTCATAACATTTTTGAGGGAATTTTAAACAATAACTTCTTTACCACCAAGTAACATTTCTTATGCAAATATAAAAAATCAAAAATAAAATATCATTATTCTATTGAACCAGTAAAAATAACTGTTACCATTCTGATGACTATTCTGTTATATATGCCTTATCTGTACAATTATAAAAATGGACTTCATCTGTATACACTGTTTCTTAATCTTCTTTTTTTTAAACCTAAAATATTTTAAAATTTCTCTCTAATTACATATTTTCTGCAATGTTATATTTGTATCCAGCAGTAATTTTCTTCAATATTTTTCTGCTTTGCCATGTGAAGTAATTACTATGGTAAATTTTATTTCATTCTCTTTTGTGATTAAAAAAAAGTCTTTATGCTAACTCAGTCAGAAAAATGCAGAAAATACAAATGAACAGCTTAATGTGCTAATTTAAAGTAATCTCACATGTAAATACTATAATGTAATGATCACCCTGATTCATCTCTGTTCAAATCCTGGTGCTCAATAGAACGTGGATTAAAGGTACTCATCCAAGTTAATTAGTCATAGCCACATTTCAAAAGGGCTGGTTAAAGACAGAAAGCATTAAAAGGGATCTGAAAATTAGCAGTAGGAAGAGTAGAAAAAGAAGTTGCAGGAGAGGCTAGTCACGCAGGACAACAGAATAGTTAAAAACACAAAAGAGAGAATATCAGAAAATCTCAAAATTCTCAAAGGAGTCTAGCAAGAGGAATGCTGATACTTGTCCACTGGATTTGGAAAGAAGTAGGCATCAGTGTGGTGACCTGAACAGCTGAACCCTAAAAACTAGCAAGGGGCAATGAGGGATTAAGAAAAACACACAAACATTTAGAAAGAAAGCTGAGATCAGGTGGGACATTTATCTTTGATGGAGAAGCAATGACCCAAAGCTGGCATAGCACATTTATTATATAGGGTCTCACAATCAGGAAGTTAAAAATGTAAAGGTTGTGCACTGGAATGTTACAGAACTAGAAACATTTTTGTAGTTATTCTACTGTTGCAATGTCAGGAGCATCCTGTTACACCCAGGAAGCACATTGTCCAGAGCTCCTGCTAAGCAGGCAGGCTTGCAGGTCCCAGCATGAGTGAAGCATTGCAGTTATCTTGTCATGCTCAGAATTCTCTATACCCAGGAGTGGTGTCTGAGCTCAAGGTCAAGCCTGATATAACTCTGTGCCTTTGCACAGAGCCTCTTTGGGCAGAGTATCAACACAGCAACTGGGCAATCTTGACCTGCACCCTTATACAAGAAGTTTCCAGCACCAGGTGTACCACAACCACAAGGAAATCAGAGACCATGATCCAAATCACGCTTCTCCACACATCAGTGACACTTTCAAAGGGTACTTTGGTGGAGTAAATGAAAGGAAGTTGCCCAAGTAAATAGAAGGAAAGAGGTAGAAAGTTTTCTTTATGAAATTTGTCAGAGAAGGAAAATAAACAGAAGAATATTTGACAGAGGGATTTAAAATCAGAGAATTTTAGAGTAGTTTTGCTTGTTTATAAAGGAATACAAGTCAAGTGCCTCCAATGTGGGAGGGAAGAACTGACACAGTGAAGTGCTGCAGGAGCACTGCGCTGGAGCAGACAGGAAACATGAAGCAGGCATAGAAGCAGAAGTGAGCTGTGGATGGAGAAAGCATCTGCTCATTTCCTCTGAGTGGAAGAAATCAGGAACAATAGCATGTGTAGGATGGAGCTCCATCGGAAGTGAAGAGCATTTTCTCTCTGGTTCCTGTTTCCTCAGTGAAGTAATTTGCATGGATATTTCCTAATGTTTATGAGAACAGCTTCAACATTTTGGTTTATTTTAGGGGAATGTAAAAATGGTGTAATAGAGACAAGATAAAATGAGGGACAGGTGTTGTAAGACCAAATGAAATTGAAAAACAGACTGGCATCTGCACTAGTCCAAAGTTGTATGACATTTTTCCCTTCAGGGTACAAAATGTGGATTGTTTCTCATTGCCAGAATGAGGATGTGAACTAAGTGGGCAAGGAAGACTGGGAATATTCTTCCTTTATATGATTAGGTTTGGAGTATAGACTGAGTAAAGAAGGAAGTGTGGCCAGAGGTGTACTGACAATGGCAAAGGACCAAGGGATTTGAGGTCTGTGTGTGGTCAAAAGTCAAAGTACCTGAGTGAAGTGGTGGGACAGCAGGAAGTAGATAAGCTTCTGGTTAAGAGTTTAGAACACACACATTTCAACTTTAACCTACCAGAAGTTAAGGTATTGCTCTGAATTTTATTTTATTCAGGCAGGTATAACAAAATGCCATATACTAGATAGATTATTAAAAACTGAAATTCCTTAGAGTTCTGGAGGCTGGGAAGATGGAGGTACCAAAAGATTCAGGGTCTGGAGAGAGCTTGCTTTCTGGCTTACAAGGGACAGTTCCTGCTGAGTCCTGCCCCATAAAAAGGACTCAGGATCTCTGTGGAGTCTCTTCCATCAAGGCATGAATTCAATTCATGAAAGGCTCACCCTCAAGACCAAATCACTTTCCAAAGACCTTACCTTCTATTATCAAGATTTCAAAATACGAATTTTGAGGAGACACAAGCATCTATTCCTTCATTTGGGGCCACATAAGGAAAATAAATAGTCTTCAAATATTAGTTTAAAATACATTTTAAAGTGAAAATCAGCTAAAACTGTGTGTAAAACTGATAAAAAACTGATTGATGCTCATTCATCTATAGTACACTTATTTCCATCAGAAACTTTCTAATAAGGTTGGCAAATGATAGTGCTATAAACCAAGAGTTCTTCACTTTTGAATACTAAAGAATTACAAAGCTTAGGGAAATTAAAAAACAAAATCAATTGAGATTCATCCTATTAACTTAGAAAGTACTTTTAAGGCTGACTTTCTAAAAACCTCGGGAGTTGTCTCATGGGAAGCTGAATGTTGCTACTATGTATTTGTAGCATGCATAGCATGCATAGCACAGAAGGAGGGAGAGAAATAATATAGTTTTTGCAATTGCTAATTCAAGTTGAACATAAAAATATCCACTGACCTGGCACCATTCTGTCAATTTTCCTCTCACTTCCTGTGTTGCTAGGGATGCATGCACCCTAAATGGATGAGTGGAAGCTATTAGTAATCTGTCATGAAAAGAAATTGATTTGTTCTTAATTTTAAAAATGCATCTTACTCAAGAGCTCTTTGGTGCTTTACAGAGATAGGCTTAATAATTTATTTATAGTGAGTTCAGAGCTAGGTAATATCAATGAAGGAATTTTTCTTGCACGGTGCAGGGATGATTTAAAAACAGGAAACTAAGAGAATTCTAAAAGTAGCTATCTTATGAAAATTCCCTTATTTGTTTAATGTAAATATGTCACTTAGCTAATGTCATAGTGGCTGATTATCCAGGTATTTGTTTCAATCACTTGTAAAAATGGAAAACATAATAAATATAAAGCTTTATTGCAAACATGTATTGCTATGAATTATAAATATAGTAGATTCTACATGTAAGATCAAATACATATTGTCAAGCAGTGCCCATTTGAGATTTTGTATGCCTTGGCCTTTTAACAGTTTAATTTATCAAGTGTTTTTCAGACTTAGTAAAGCAATTTCTTAAAGGTAGATACAATTTTGACATTTGAAAGTACAAATGAAGGTAGATTGCCTGGGCTCTTTACCTATTGCCTGCCTTTCTTTCACTGTCTTTCTTTCATTCATTCTTCCTCCTCTTTCCTTTCTTCTTTAATTTAGTGTGGAAGCCAGAGTATGAGGCCAACCAAAGATTTCTAGATAGAACAGTGGTGGAGCTCCTGAGAAGTTAGAGCCCAAGCAAGGGAAGAGGCCAGAGAATGAAGCCCAAGTGGATAAAGAATTCTCCTGGGACAGTAGCTTGTGGGTCAAAATCGGTTGCGTGAAAGATATTGACAAAACAGATGAACACATTCAGAACAGTGAGATCTAGGTTTTTCACTGCCAGGGATGGCATTATAGATAGATGGAAATTAGGATAAACTTGTGTGGTGCACTGGAATTAACAACTGTCAGGGGGAACATATAATTTCAATATGTATGGGTAAATACAGAAAAAAATATTGTGTGTGTGTGTGTTTCCAGTTTGGTCCAATGGAAAGGACTGGTGGCAGTTACACCTCAATAACAATGGGAACACAGTACCAGACCTTGGTTTCAAAATACGTTCTCTACCAAAAGAAACCAGAGCTTCTTGAAGAAATGACTGATTTCAGGGGAATGGTAGGGAAAACAGAAAATGACCTCAGAACCTACTATATTGGAAAGTAAGAAAGTGATCTAGGAATGATGGATATACAATGAAAGAAGTCAAAGCCAGTTTTTTGTTTGTTTGTTTGTTTGTTTGTTTGTTTTTTGTATCAGGGATTAAACCCAAGGATGCTTAACTACTGGAACACATCCCTAGTCATTCATATATATATATATATATATATATATTTTTTTTTTTTTGAGACAGAGTCTCAATAATTTGCTTAGGTTCTCACTAAGTTGCTGAGGCTGGCTTTGAACTTGCAATCCTCCTGCTCAGCCTCCTGAGCCACTGGGATTACACTACTGTACCTGACACAAAGCCAGTTTGGTGAATCTCAATAGCCAAAATGGGAAAATTTGAGCATTAAAATAAGTAACCACAATATATGTTAATAACCCATTAAATAGTGTAAGAATCTGTGAATCCATTCTTGTACAAATGAAAGAAATGCAGTGAGAATAAAATGTCCTTTTTAAAATAAATAATAGATGCAGAAGGATCAGGGGATATAGAAAATATTATTTCATGTTAATCTTCCAATTTTGATAGATATGTTGGAGTTATGTAAGAAAATATCTTCATTTATAAGAAAATTACAGAAGGATAGCCAGAGTTAATTGAGTATAATGTTGGCAAATTACTCTCATTCAGGGGAAATTAAAAAAACAACAACAAAACTTCACCTTCTTCTTGCAGGACACTGTATGTTAGGGTCTGTAAACAAGTCAAGATGGCGCCTGGCATTTTGCCAGAGGGAGTGGTTTGTGAAGTAACGCCAGCGAGCCATTAAGTATGGAGATTCCTTATTGGTTGACTGCTGTATCTAGTTTATGTTAATTAAGGTAAGCTGTGTGGAATGTATATATACCCGTCCTGTCCTACAATAAACAGCTCCCACTCCTGCTGTATCAATGTACACAAGTTGCTCGTCACCCCCCAGTTATTTTGCTGCAGCCGGACTGTGGCAACTGTAGATTTGAAATTATTTTAAAACAAAGAATTAAACAAACACTATGCTGAGCACAATTTCTAGAAATATAAGATAGCTATTTCCAAATGTAAAAACATGCTGGGTAATTAGAAAGGAATGTTGCATCTTTGCATCCATCCCTCCCTTCCCCCCCCCACCTCTCTCTCTCTCTTTCTTCCTTTTTCCAGTTATAAAGCATGGTCAGTAGTGTGGGGATGCTTAATCCCTAAATGTCATTTTTGGCTAACACTGGGAATTTTTAGGAAGGTTTAATTTAGTCAACAATAGGAAATAGTCATGTGAAGTTTCTGAAGTGTTGATAATTATCATAGGCAGGTTTCGTTCTGTTCCTAAGTGACTTAGATGATGCTTGACCTTGAAACTTTATCCTCAACTGTAGCAAGGAAAGGGGGCCATCAGAAAAGAACTAAAGACATCTAGATGACAGGGATATGTCCAGGGGAGAGTTGCACAGACCATGGAATGAGCCTGACAAAATTGTGCCACAATCCTGTAACTATTTGGAACTGTTAGGCATAGGGTTCTTACTTGGCAGTATGGTATAAACCCTGTCCTAACTCTAAGTCATTGGTAAATTTGTGACATCTCTTGATTCTTAATATTTTGCAATTTTCCTCATTTTTATCTGCTTCACTTGAAATGTAAAACTTGAAAAACTAGAGTTTCCTCAGACTGCAATAACAATTTATATTTTGATACTTTTTGTGACATTCAGAAAACTTTTACCAGAACCCTAGATCTGTTAATAAGCCTTGTACACAACATGAGATGGCTTTAATCACTTTAGGAAATTGTGATTCTATCTTTAATAGAGAGGAAATGAATATATAAATCACTTATTATTTTAATGAATTTCTGCCTTTTATAATTTTAGTCCCATGTCAAGAAATGTTTTTTAAAATATAACCTTTCATAGAAATGTGAAGGTCTATGTTTGAGTAAAATATAATTGATTTACTATTCTCTACTTGTGGACATTCAGGTCATTTCCATTTTTAAAAATGTTCTTATAATAGCATTACAAACTTCTTTTGAGTAAACAATTGAACATGCCTCACATTTAGAATTTCTGGCTCAAAAGATATGCACTTCTTAAGGCTCAATGTATATATTTTAAATTATTTTCCTGACAGATTTTCTCAATTTATATACATGGCATTGAAAACATCTCTGTGGATTCAAGGTTCAATAATGGCATTTGGTTTAATTAATGAATGTTTGATTCCCTGTCAATTAAGTGATTGTCTCCCACATATTTGTTGAATATTTGTGTTTATTCTCTTGTGGATTGGTTTTCCTTTGTCATTCTTCTCTTATTAACTATATTCACTAAGAATTATTCTTGCTTTTAGGGCTTCATTTAAAAAAGAAATGCATACATGTACTTTGGATAATGATGTTCATCACATTCCACCATCTTTTCTAACCCCCTGCCCCCTCCCTTTCCCTCCTACTCCTCTGCCCTATCTAGAGTTCGGTTATTCCTCCCATGCTCCCTCACCCTACCCCAGTATGAATCAATCTCCTTATGTCAGAGAAAACATTCGGCATTTGTTTTTTGGGGGATTGGCTAACTTCATTTTGCATTATCTTCTCTAACTCCATCCATTTACCTGCAAATGCCATAATTTTATTCAATACTTTATATACAACTAGAGATATTGTGCTCTATATGTGTCATATGAATTGTAATGCATCCGCTGTCAAATATTTAAAAAATCAATTTTAAAAAGCAAGATAATACAAGAATGTTCAGAGAAAAACAAACAAACAAACAAACAAATAAATAAATATGAAATTTATTCATTTGAGATTTATTTTAACATCAGGTGCAATGTGATGTGTAAGGTACTTTTCTTTTTCAAAAATAGCCAAGTTCCAACATTGTTTTTGGTCCTTCTCTCCCCACTCAGCTGCTCTGCTGTGTGAACTCCACCAGGATGACCTCTCCATGGAGGGCCCTGCTGTGGGTTGTCTCTTCTGGTTTCGCAGTTGTTCCATTGCTTGTGACCAGCAGGGCACACTCTCTCTTATGATTCATTGATAGGAAAGGTCCTCATTAGTCTTTATTTTGCAAAAACACGTTCTCTTCCCACCTACCAATGCTTCCAGGAGAATAATTTATTACTATTTTGTCTCAGTTTTCAAAAACCTACTGACAGCAGGTGTTTTGGTGCACTCCTATAATCCCAGCTATTTGGGAGGCTGAGGCAGGAGGATTCAAAGTTGGATACCAGTCTGAGCAATTTAGTGAGATTCTGTCTCAAAATGAAAAGGGTTAGGGATGTAGCTCAGTGGTAAAGCAACCCTAGTTCAATTCCCAGGATTGGAGAAAAAACAAAAACAAACAAACAAACAAACAAACAAAAAAAAACCACAGAAGCAAAAATCTTTGATTTTTTTTTATTTATGGTTATATAAAACATACAATTCAGTATGAAAACAACCAGAATCCTTTTAGCAGTCTTTCCACAGTAAACTTCAAATCCAGTTATTTATCCTCTATAATAATGTTTTGTGATTTTCTTTACATATCTCACTTATTTCCCATTATTCTCTTTTCTAGCTACTTTATGAAGCTTATTGTGAGTGTGCATGGAATTTTTTACTTTCTCGTTATACATTCTTTGTGTTTATGATGTCTCCATATTCAAATTGTTGATTTGGGAATGTATGTATCCAGTTTCCTACTATTCTTGTTAAGTTGAAGATTTGTTTGTTAGTCTTAATTTCATGGTAGGTTTTCTTGAATATTATAGCATTTGTGTATGTTAATCTATTTATAATATACAAGTGTAAATGTTCTATGTAATCTATGAATATAAATGCTTCATGAATATTAGGAAACTTGGATTGATATGAGAGCAATATGGTGCTCTTTTCTAATAATTTTGCCTTATTTATAACTCTTGGGTTATTACATAAATTAGAGTTTTCTGAAAAAAAAAATGCTTACAAATAGGGCCAATCTCAAGAAGATGAAGGCCAGATTTTAGCAACATATTCTCTTCCCAGATTTGCCAATCCCACAAACTCCTACCTTTTCCTGAAACAGAGTAAATAAAAAAGTGAGAAGATAAGCTAAATATTATGTCACCTGAATTATCTTCAAATGGAAGAAACTATCACGAGTGGATGACAAGCTTCCTCCCAAATGTTATCAAATAGCATCACAATAATTTTGAGGTTATTCTTGTTAACTTATTTATGTGACAGGTATGTTAAAATATTATTAAAAATTAGAGCTTTATTTCTTTATTTTAGTAAAATCTTTTCATCTGTGGTTTATTACTTTAAGGCATACTTAGGTATGTTAATTAAGAGTTTATGTTGAATATGTGTGTGTATGATTTTTATATTTAAGTTATGAAAACTCAATAAAATGGGGAAAATATTACTACTTATTTTAAATTTTCCAGTTAAATGTTTATATCAATAGAATTGTTACTTAAAATGTGAAAGACTTTGCTCATGTATCTTACTAGGCTCAAATTTTTTTGAGTAACTTTATTGATAACTTTTAATAAATTTTATTTTTCTTGATCTATTCAAATTTTAAACTCTTAAATCAAAAAATTGGTCTAGTAATATTTTCAAAATGATTAGTTTCAGATGTTATGAAAACACTCTATGCAGGTTGAAGTCTGTGTATCTTGTTTTATCCATAATTTTTCTTCAGTATAATTCAATATATTGTTATTTTGTTGTTCAAAGACAATACTTGTGTATAGTCATTAGCATTAGTCACTTTGTTTTCAATTTGTCAAATTCTATTTTTATATTTACTTGCTTTACTTACCTTTTTCTTT
Organism: Marmota flaviventris; assembly: GCF_047511675.1. Taxonomy (NCBI): domain Eukaryota; kingdom Metazoa; phylum Chordata; class Mammalia; order Rodentia; family Sciuridae; genus Marmota; species Marmota flaviventris. The sequence goes on from NC_092498.1 coordinate 51,034,809, forward strand.
CCTCAGAGATTTTTATTGATACACTGCTGTACTAAAGTTGAAAGTTAACTCATTTATTCAATTTACATTAAGTATTTGACCATGAACTTGTGTTAAGTACCATTTGGCTACTTTGTATATATATTAGCATTTTGATATTTCATATTCTCATTGTTATTATTTTCTAAGTATAGTATAATTACACTTCTAATGTAGTTAACCCCATTTTAAATAAGACTGCTTTTTGTTTTTTGGTTTTTTAGGGGGAACAGTACTGGGGATTGACGCATTAGATAGGCACTCTATCCACGAGCCATGCCCCCATCCTCCATTAGGTTTCTTTTTACCCTTTCAAATATTTGTAATTTTTTATAGCTTTCAAAACTATTTTTAAATCTTTTGAGTTGCATTTCATTGAAAGAAAGTTGCTAGTATAATTCACCATTTTGGAATTCACTTTGAATTTTTATGCAATTAATGTATGAATAATTTTTGTAATGGTTTATGAATATTTAAAATATTATTCTCCATTGCTAAATATATTTGATAAAGCTAATATTTAATTTGTTTAATTATGCATTTTTATAATTTTTGAAATTTTTTGTAATTTTTATTCATAACAATAGTTGTCTCATGTATTTTATGGTGTTAACAAAATAAAGTGTAACTATTTTATATTCATAGCACACTATAACTTGGTTTATTTTAAAACAATCTTGAACACAAAAGAATAGTATAATGAACTTCTCCTTTTTGAGAGTACAAATAAAAATGTGCATCCCATCACCCCTTGTTATGGTTTGGATATGAGGTGTCCCCAAAAAGCTCACATGTAAGACAATACAAGAAAGTTCAGAGGAGAAATGATTGGATTGTAAGAGTCTTAACCCAATCAGTGGATTGATACCTGATGGGATTAACCAAGTGGTAACTAGAGGCTGGAGTGACTGGAGGAAGTAGTTAATTGGGGGTGTGACTATGGGGTATATATTTTGTATCTAGAGCTGGAATCTCTCTGCTTCATAATCACGGTGATGTGAGCTGCTTCCCTCTGCCACACTCTTCCGCCATGATGTTCTGCCTCATGCCCCAAGGAATGGAACCAGCCTTCTTCTTTAGGACCTCTGAAACTGTGAGCTCTCAAATAAACTTTTCCTTCTCCACAGTTTGGCAGGAAATCTTTTTCAACTGGAAAGAGTTCCTATAATATTTTAAAGATCATTGGACAGTTATTTGGGGGCTGGTCTGATGTTTCCACATAAATAGATTCATGTTTTACCTCTGTGACAGGAGGAGGATCACAGAAGTGCACTTTGTTCTTACTGTGGTCTATTAGGGGGTATATTATTGCAATTTGCTCTATTACTGGTGATTTTCTTTTGTCACTTGATTAAAGTGGCATCTTCCAGGCTTTTTTGCCATTAAATTGCTTTTTGTCTCTGTATTCATTTGTTCACTTAATAATGTAGACCTCTGGTTGTTTATGGGTCTATATAGATTATAATACATTATTATCTTTAATTATTTTGATGCTCAAATTGTTCCAGATGTGGCCATCAGTGACCTCCTTGAGGTGGCTTCTATGTCCTTCTGGCTTGTCTTCATAATTCTTTGAGCTTTTTTTCCCTGTTTTTCAGTGTAAAGTATTCCAGGTTTTTGTTTTGTTTTGCACTTTCCCTGCCTTGGACTGGAATCATTCATTTTCTAAAGAACAAGGGTTTCTTCTAGAGGATAATGGTGTCTGGAAACAATGCTAGGAGCACTGGATGTGTTCACTGTGATTGCATGTTTCTGCTTTCAAACCTCTCAGAATAGTTAGTCATAATACACATGTGTATCTTGTGACCAGCCTCCAAGATTGTCCCTGATAATTCTTATCTCCTGTATTCAGGCTCCTGCACTCCCCACCTATGTTGAATGGGGGCTACCCTATGTTACCTATGGGCTGCTGCAGCAAAGGAGAAGGTGTGCTACTCACTGCTTTAGCTCATAAATGACTTGCAGCTTCTGTCTGGACCCTTTGATTGCTTGCTCTGAAGAGAGCCAGTCACCATATTGCAAGGACACTCAAACTTAAGCAGAGGCCTATGTGGAAAGGAGTCAGGTTTCTCCAAGTAAACATCAACTTGCCAGTCAAGACTGAGAAACCCTGGGATCAGATCTCTGTCCCAGCTGAGCCTGGAAATGACTGGGGACTGCAGGCCAGAGTCTTGCTAAGACACTCCTGCATTCTTCTGAGAGACAGTTGTCATGCTTCAAGCTAGAAAGATTTAGGGTGATTTCTTAAGTACCAACAGATAACAGACATACACACTGATTTTTACATCTATATTTCTGCTATTTATCAGCATATATTGAAAACCATAAATTCACTACAATAAAACAGGCTTTAGTCTCCTCCCTTTCTGTATTTCTATTACTCCTTATTCCTTTCTCTGACAGCGAGACATCTCAATTCTTTGATCACCTCCTGGTGTTCTGGGAAGCACAAACCCTGTTGACACCTGGATTTCAGACTTGCAGTCTCCTAAACTGTGAGTGAATAAATTTCTTATTTTTAAACCACAAAGTTTCTCCTACTTTCTAATGGTATCCCTAGGAAACTAATGGAAAGGGAAAAGGGCTGGGGAAAAGATGTAATTTTTAAATTACAAAGTGCTTCTGTTATTTTTTTAAGCAGCTTCATTAAGTTCTAACTTGCCTACAATAAGAATTGCCCATTTTAAGTGATCAGTTCAATGAGTTTTGGCAAATGTGTACACTTGTGTTATCACATTCACCATCAAATGATACAGCACTGCAGTGTCCAGTGTGGCAGCTATTTGCCACATGTGGACATTTTAATTTAAGTTAATTAAAATGAAATAAAATTAAAAATTTCTTTATTTGAACTAGCTACAATTTATTTGCTCAATAGCCAGAGTTCACATTGGATCTTACCGAATTGGACAAAGATGATGGGTTATATCCATCAAATAGATGGATCAAAATCCATCTATTGCAGAGTGCAGATATAGAACATTTCCATCACCTCCAAAATATTCTTTTTTTAAAAAAATAATACCTTTATTTATTTATTTATTTTAATTTTTATGTGGTGCTGAGGGTTGAATCCAGTGCCTCACACGTGCTAGGCAATCATTCTACCACTGAGCCACAACCCCAGCTCCAACTCCCAAAGCATTCCTTTGTGCCCTTTTATAGTTTATCCCTGTCCTCACATCCAGCTACCACTGAACGTCATTCTGTTGCTATATTTTGGGTTTTTTTTTTAGAATTTTAAATAAACAAAATCATATGACACATACTACCTTGTTTCCAGCTTCTTTCACTTAGTATGATATTTTGGAGATTCTCCATGTTGTTGTGTATTCAGGAGTTTATTTCTGTTCATTGCACTAGTATTCCATGCCACAATTCTTTATCTATTCACGAGATGAAGAATATGTGAGCTGGTTCCAGGCTTTGACTTTATTTTAAAATATACTAATATATTTAATTATAACATATATTATAAATTTTAATTTACATTACAATTATAATATATAATAATTATAATTATAATATACATTATAATTATAATATACATTATAATTATAATTGATATATAAATATATTTAAATATATTCTAATTAGTTATACATGACAGCAGAATGCATTTTGATTCATTGTACAAATGTAGCACAACTTTTCATTTCTCAGGTTGTATACAATGTAGAACTCCACCATAAGTGCAGTCATACATGTACCTAGGGTAATGATGTTCATTTAATTCCACCATATTTCTGTCCCCATGCCTGCTCTCCTCCTCTCTGTCCCCTTTGCCCAAAGTTCCTCCATCCTCCCTAGCCCCTCCCCCATTATGAATCAGCATCCACTTATCAGAGAGAACATTCGGTTTGGTTTTTTGAAATTGGCTTATTTCACTTAGCATGATATTTTCCAACTCTATCCATTTACCTACAAATACCATAATTTTATTCTGTTTTGATGCAGAGTAATATTCCATTGTGTGTGTGTGTCTCTGTGTGTGTATAACCCCCCAATTTTTTTTAATCTTGTTGAAGGACATCTAGATTGGTTCCACAGTTTAGCTATTGTGAATTGAGCTGCTATGAACATTGATGTGACTGTGTTACTATAGTATGATGATTTATTTTCAATTGACACATTGTACCTACTTATGGGGCACAGTGTACTATTTTAATATGTGTTTGCCATGTGTAGCTATCAGAAAGGCAATGGACATTTCTATCACCTCATATCTATCATTTATTATTTCCTTGTGCTGAGAATATTCTAAATCTCTTCTAGTAACTATTTTTAAATTATTTTTTGACAACCATGGTTATCTACCTGCTATAGAATATAAGCTATTTTGATACCAGGGATGGGAAATTTTGACTAGGTTTAGTAAAACAGAATTGGGAAGAGTGAGCAAGAATATGAAAGCAAAGCTTTAACTTAGGGAGAAAAAGAGAGTGGGAACTTCACCTCTAAGTGAAGGGGAGCATCCCTAATGGAAAGAGAAGTCAGGCTCTCTCTGTAAAACGAAGGGGCTAGCCTTTTATTGGCAACTAGGATGGAGAAAGGTCCTGTATTTTCATGGAAATTTTTAAGAAATTACCTTCTCCTGGAAGAGTCTCCTGATATTTTCCAATGGCCATCTGCCACCTGGTATTTGTAGTGAGGAAGAATAGGAGGTAGGAAAAGGCACATTCCATACATGGTAGGAAGAATCAGAAAGCAAGATCCAGGGTGAAAGTCATTTTTGGATAACAACTTATGAAATAAGGGAGGCTTGAGAATCAAAGATTTTGGCAAGTAACAGATTGGGAATTAAGGCCCAACAGTTTATCTGTCATTTTGTCTCCTGTTATAACCCCTGACTGTCTTAATTCCTTCTATCCAACTTTACTCCTATACCTGCAAACCATTCTGTCTCAATCCTCCCTCCCACCCAACTTTTGGGCAGATACAAATTTGCTTATCAGTTTTGTAGTGGTTTGTTGTTACATTGGTTTTATATTGTTCCACAACAAATTATCAAAAATGTATCAGTTTAAAACACACCATCTATTAACTCACAATTTCTGTAAATCAGAAATCCAAGCATGACTTAGCTGAATTCTCTACAAAATTATAATCAAGGTGTTGGCTAGAAATCAGTTTTCATGTGGAGTTCCAACTGGGGAAACTCTGCTTCCATACATAATGAAGGACTAAGAAGGATTTATTTCCTAGCAGTTTAAAAACTGAAGACCCTTACTTCTTGCTGTTTCATAACAGGTGACTGCCTTTAGCTCTTAGAGGCCACCCTAATGTCCTCACTCTATAGATTTCCCACAAATGACTACTTCATCAAGGTAATAAAGTTTTTAAGCTGACTCTGATAGCAAGATGGAATCTTAGGTAATGTTATAGACTCATAGAAGGATTCACATCCTGTCAGCTTTGGTATGTCCTATCGGTTGGAGCAAGTCACAGGTCTTGCTCTCGCTAAAGGGGAAAGTCTCATGGAAAGGTCTGAACTTCAGGGGCAGTAATTATGATAGGTAGGCACCATACATTCTGTCTTCCACATGTGTTTTCATTTCTCTTGACATTTCTAAATGAAAGTATCCCATGCAGCGCTATTAAAAATTACTCGGAGGCAGATTGTCTTTAAATGAAAGTGTATATTCCATTACACCAGTCATCAAACACAATGCAAAAAGTGTTGGGTGTGCTGGAGCACCCCAACTAGCATTCAGTGCACACTAATTAAACACTACAATCAAATCACACAATCCTACGGCAACCACAAGCCCCAAAGTATCTCTGATGCTGTGGGATTTCTCTTAGCTGAAGAGCAGATTTTGTCATTGTGCCGTGGTTCTCTCCAGCAGATGATTGGATGTCAAGGAATGGTGGAGTCAGTCTGAGGACAGACAGCAAGGCAGCCAGGCTCACTGATGTCCTCAGAGGTAAGCTCTTTTATGTGGCAGGACAAGTGGTTTATATACAGTTCGAAGTTGGTGCTCATGTTATCACACTCCAACATTGTTCTGTTTCCAGATGATGGTCCTCATCAGTTGCATCCAGTCATGACTAAGCATGCCTGTGATTGCTGTTCCTTATAGCCAGCAACTCAGTTAGTCCCAACACATTCCCAGCATGTCTATGGCAGATGCTCCTTACAGAGAAATTACTGGGTCACATGGAAAATGTCTGTAAAGCTTTTTAAGAAAATGCCAAATTGTTTTTGAAGTGGTTATACTATTTTGCATTCCCATGAGCAAGGGGCTATGGCTTTTTATTATCACTTGTAAACAATGGAGAAGAATCACTGCTAACTGTTGTATTTTTTTCGGGGGGAGGGGGTACTGAGGATTGAACTCAGGGGCACTCAACCACTGAGCCACATCCCCAGCCCTATTTTGTATTTTATTTAGAAAAAGGATCGCATTGAGTTGCTTAGTGCCTCCCTTTTTCTGAGGCTGACTTTGAACTTGTGATCCTCTTGCCTCAGCCTCCCAAACCTCTAGGATTTACAGGCATGGGCCATTGCACCAGGCTAACTGTTCTATTTTTAACAAATACAAAATTTTATTTATTTTGTGCTTCTTTAAAGCAATAAAATATTCTGGTAGCTCAGAAAGATTCTCTCTATTAAAAGTGGAATTTAGTAGGGAAGGGTGGTGCACACCTTTAATCCCAGCACCAGAGGCTATAGCAGGAGGATTGCAAATTGAAGCCCTCTTCAGCAACTTATTGAGGACCTAGGAAACTTACTGAGACCCTGTTTCTAACTAAATTTTTTTAAAAACAGGGACTGGGGATATGGCTCAGTGGTTGAGTATCCTGGGTTCAATACTAGGTACAAAAAAAGAAAAGGAATTTATTTATACTATTTTCACTAATAAACCAAATATAAAAGCAATTTTGGTTGACAAATGGATACAAAGCCATATAGAGGAGAGTTCGTGAGAACACAGGAGGCAGAAATGGTAGCAGCAAGCACAGACAACATTCTCTAAGAATTTTGCATAGGGTAGTAAAGACATGGTGCCATGTCAGAGATCAAATTTTATTTGTTCTTAAGATGGGAGATTTTATAGCACATCTGCACTAGTGGGAATATAGACAGTCCCCAACTTAGAATAGTTTGTCTTCATCCTTTTTCAGCTTTACAGAGGTGCATTCTGTAGAAATTATACTTTGAATTTTAAATGTTTATCTTTTCCTGAGCTAATAATATGCAACATCGTAATAGATAGCATACAGACATAAGTGGTAGAAACATGAGATTAAGGGGATAGTTCTATAGCTGTGGCCTACTGTACTGAACCCCATGTATTTTCTTTTAAAAAGAAATTTACTTGAGACCACTGTGGCCCTTCCTGGCTTCAGTCAATAAGATATGCTACCTCCCTCAGCAAACAACCTGCTATCTTCATGAAGAATGCAGGCTAAATGAGTCCTCCCTGTTGATAAGTATACAAGTTACCCTGAAACAGGGACTTTTGTGACCTTTATGCAGATCATATTCCAGGACTTGGAGAGACATGATGATTAGAAGCAAAGCCCGTGACCATAAAATCTGTAAGAACAAGTTCCTATTAGAACCAGTCAGCATGGCTTCTGATGACCCAGAGTTGTCTTGGATCTTTAGCATGTCATATAACACTAAAATCCCCCCCTGAGGGTAAGACCATGTACAGTGGGGACTCAAAAACCTGATGCAATTCTGCTGTCAGTCAGAAGTCAAGAGATGGACTTAATTGGGACTCTGGAAACTTTTCTGGGACTCCCAATAGAACAGGAGGGCAAGAAGGGTGCACCATCCCCCCGCCTCTCTGAAAGGACCCACTCTCACCTTTTCTCCTTTGACTGTGCCCCTTTTCCCTTTTCCTCTCCCTTCTAAGAAACTCTGCCTTGTTACCATGTGTGACTCATCTGCAATTCTTCGGGCAAGAATGCAACTGGTGTTTGCCAACCATTTTGGTTGCTGCATTCTGTGGGCAGATCTCATCCTGTAACAATCAGGCTCTCTCCTTTGATGCTGGGCAGGAGTGGCCAACCATAGCTCCCAATCAGCCATCAAGAAGATCAACAAGGGATCCTCTACTGCATAATGTGTGGCTAAAGCTAGGCTTCTGGGTAGATTAGGTATATCCAGTATATTTTTGACTGGCAATAATTTCAATTTACAATGGGTTTTTATTCTCACCCGTCAAGGAGGAGCTATAATTGACTAAAGAGAATTGGGGGAAATGATGGTACAGATTGGAGATCATCTTTGTCATAGGAAGAAAGGCAATGTGTGTGCATTCCGATGGAGATAGCTTAGAAGAGTTTCCTGGTGGAAGAATGTGATCACATAGCCTGTAGGTGGGTGAGCAGGATGCACATGCAGACCTTCTAGCTCCTGAGTCATGCTTTCTGCCACTTCACTATGAGGCCAAGGATGCCTTTTCAAAGTTATACATCTCTCTTTAAATTAGTAAATAAAGAATCTCTGTAGAGGCTCTCTGCAACAAATTGATTTTTCCTAATGCTTTGTTTCCTCTGATAAAAAAAAAAAAAACAATAGATTTAAGAAACTTAGTCTTTTCACTTGGTAACATTTTTACTGACTTCAGCTGGGAACTGAGACTCTCTGTGCCCTGAGGTTTGGGCCTTTAGAAAGGCCACTTGACAATCCCTTCCTTGCAAACTGTCTACCCTCCCTCCATGCCCTCTCATTCAGAGACAAATTTACAAGCCTATTTAACAGTCACAGCCACACTTACCAATTGCTCATCAATTCACTACACTAGGGATTTATGAGTTTAGTGACCACCATGTCTCTTAGACCCATCTCTAAAACTTTAATAAGATTTCTAAAAGGTCAGATCTCTTGGGTTCATCCTGTTTAACCTCTCTTCAGCTTTTGACTTCGTTGAAAATACACTCTTTCTGCAGGTAGATTATAACAAAAGATTTACTCTTACTTCTCTTTCCAATTGTTTCTTGTTGAATTAATGGTGTGCTTCTTGTAGGCCTTTGTCCTTAGCCCTAGAGCTTCAACTGTCACATAGATACTAAAGCTTCTCACTCCCCAAATCCAAGGTCAGCGTTTCTTCCAGTTCATTGTTGTAGCTGGAACTGCCTAATAATCACTTTGACTTGGTTGTCTCTAAGTCCTCAAAGTTCGTAGGAGAATCTAAATCACCTTTTATTTCCCGCAGCACAACATGTGCAGCCAGGACCCAAACCCAGACCCTCATGACCTCTGTCATTTTGAATTGCCCTCTTTTCACTCTTTTTAAAAGCATGCCTTGACTATAAAGTCTCAGAAAATAAAGTTGGACACAGTGGATCATTCCTATAACCCCAGCTACTTGGGAGTCTAAGGCAGGAGGACTGCAAGTTCAATTGGGCAATTTAGCAAGACCCTGTCTCAAAAGTAGAAAGGTCTGGCAATGTAGCTCAGCGGTAAAGCACCTCAGGTTGGACCCCCTAGTACTACAAAAATAGAATAAATAAAAGTTTACTACACTGAAATCAAGTGACATCAAAGTCATTCTCAAAATGTGATAGGACTTTTCACTAATTACGGTTGATTGAATAATGTTACAGGGCACCGACCTGATGGGAAACTGAGGCAGCCATTGTAGGCCTTTCTCACTGGTTCTCACACACATGCCAGAAAAATTTCAGACATGTTGTTCAGAGTAGAAGGCATGAATTTATTGAATTTATAGGAAAAGAGAAGAGGGGACTTTCTCAAGGGAGAAAGTGGGTGCACTCTTAACAGTGTGCCCCACAAACCTTCGGTTTAATTGGAGGAGGGGAGTCCCAGGGAAGTTTCCAGCCCAGGTCCACCTTTTAGCATTTGGCTGACGGTATAGGAACTGTGTGGATCACCTGGAAGATAAGATGATGTGCTACTCATAGAGTTGGAGTTTTTAAGGAAATTGAGTCTCCCAGTTTTTGCCTCAATTAATCAGCTTTTTCCCTTAATCAATTTACTCCCCTTTGAATAGCCCTTAGCAATCTTTCATTGTGAGGATATTGGTGCTTTGTTTGCTAGGTTGATTGGGGGTCGTGACATAGCTTTAGTGATAAAGGAAGAATCCAGGCCACCTGGTGAAGTGTGAGTGACCTAGAAACAATAGTTATTTTTTTGTTTTTGATTTGTTTTAAGGGATGTAATTAATTATGTCTGGTGGGGGGTGATATACCAGGTCCCATCTTCTTAGTGCTCCTCTGACAGACAAGGCTCCCTGTGGCTTTTAGTTGCCCTTTATTGTCCTTTCCCTGCCCTCCCACTTAGGGCTGACTAGCTATCAAACAATAGGAATGAAATATCCATTGTCCCCACGTCCTCTATATCCAGAACAGGGAGGGAAAAAAAAAAACTTGGCCATATAAATGTACTTTGTGTCATCCCTGTCCACTGTGTGGCTCTTGAATAAGAAAAAGGACTGTCCTAAATAGGAGACTTGGCAAACATTCTCCTCATGATGATGGTGGGTTTTTGGTTTCATGGGCAGTTAAAGGGTTGTTTATCATGTGTACACCTTTCTCCCTCCCCCTCCCCCCAGAGCAGGAAGCATGGGGGAATGGAGGTGTCACATTTCTGATGAGATTTCCATAGCATCATGAAACTAGGACACACATAGGAAAGAGCTCACGTAGTAAATGAAACCCTTCTAGACACAAGAAATTCAAATAGAAACTGCTTACACATGCGCATCTGTATCTAGGAGAGAAATCCAGACAACTGCATTGGACCCTGCAGAACAAGAAAAATCAAATGACACAAGAGAGGAAAGAGGAACATGATGGCAATAAGGAGATGAAAATATCACTGAACACCAGAGGAAGAGTAATTCCCAGGAAATAAGGAAATCACGATTTAAAATAAAACCTAGAAAATTTGTGATTCTCATCAGTGAAGAATCAATGAAGGTTTTCATAAAATAGGAACAAAAATTCCCATAAGGTAAGAATGAGATTAAAATGACAAGAGAATGAAATATAGTTAGACAAGGGAAATAAAAATAATTACAAGAAAAATAAAGCCAACAAGAAGAATCTTAGCATATGTAATATATATATATATATTAACCTATATGTCAGATATGATATACATTCATATATATTCATAATATATATATGAATGTATATTATATTCATAATATATATGAATGTATATCATATTCATAATATATATATGAAAGTATATCATATCTGACATATAGGTTAAAATTGACATTAAGAATAATAGACTAAGATCTGAGGAATTCTCCTATACCATGGAACAAAAGATCAAAAGTTAAAACTGATGAGGAAAAATACAACAGATAAGAAAAACAAAAACTAGAAGTGCAACTAAAGCACTTCAATTGGTATAAGGGTTTTTGTGCAATAAAGTATAATTGAGACATGTTTCTCTGAAGTAAATTAATATAAACATCAAAAGCAATTCACGGGGGGACTCCAAGATGGCCGCGAATAGAGTGCATCACACCCTGTGTACCGCGCCACTGCGCAGGTGAATAACAAGTTAGAACGACAAAAAACTATCTTGTTAGGAACTTACAGCAAAATGGGGGTGCACCTAAACCTAGAGGAAGGATTTCCAGCACCGAGGTCTGGTAATTGAGTCTCAAACACGAGCCAAATGTGCAACCGGAGATCCGGGCTGACTGATCCGCGCGGCCCGCCCAGTGGCTATAGACGGCGGGGCGCCGCTGAGAAGCGACCAGCAAGCAGGGAGAAACGTTGCTGCGGATTCTGTAGAATCCTGCCGGCTGAGCCCTCACTGAGCCTCGGGCTGAGTTCGGGATTTCAGACGGGGAAGGAAGCGGTACAGTTCTACCCCCCACAACGGAAACTCCACCAAGGAAACCAGCGGCCACCATCTTGGAGAGCTGAAGTAACCACCGCCACTCTCGGACAGATTGCAACAATGAAACAGGTGTGTGTTACTCAGCTCATCTCCCATACAGCGGGGAATTTGCATAAAACCTCTCCTAGGCTTTCCAGGGGGGGATTATCAGAGCGAGCCTGCATAAAGACGTGGGGAAAACTAGAGACACCTGACCTTCAACTCCCCCCTCCCATCAGCGGCGAAAATGAAACCTGTCTTGCGAGCGCTGGGGGAGGGGCAAGCGGAAAAAATCAAAACAGTAGAGTGCCGTGGTTCCCAATAGCCACCCTCCACACCCAACAAACGGCAGGCCCAGAGAACACTTTGAACTGCCGAGAGGCATCACTCAGGGGAACTCTGGTCTAGTAGGAGAAACCAGGCCTAGCAGGAGAAACCAGGGGACTAGAGGCCAGGCCCTCGCGACTGGGTGGCTGGAGACTGCATGCCCGCCGGCGACAGTCCACCCGCTGCCCGCGTGACTGGGCGGCTGGAGAACGCCTGCACACCAGCGACAGCCGGCCCGTTGCCCCTGGGACTGGGCGGCTGGACACCACACGCCTGCCGGAGACCAATCGCCCGCCGGCTGCCCGTGCGACTGGGCGGCTGGAGACCGCATGCCCACCGATGACCGACTGCGCGACTGGACAGCTAGAGATCGCCCACCTGCTGGCGACAGCCCACCTGCTGCCCGTGCGACTGGGTGGCTGGAGACCGCCCGCCCGCCGGCGACTGGGAGCTGAAACCAACCAGAGACAGTCCAGTCCCACCCCCCCATTCGGACACCCCGGCAAGGAGCCTGGGGCCCGCCATAGCAGAGAGGTGACATCACTGGAGCTCGGCCATCAGAATTCCTTCCCAACGGAATCCACTTTAGCAGGCATAGTCTACCAACACAAAGGAGAGACAACAGAGATATACAAAACCAAAACAAATCTATAGAAGAGAGCAGAAACACAGCAATCAAATAGAGCTGGAAAGTAACGTGAACATCATGAAAAAACAAGGGAAAAAAGGAGTACAAATAATGCAGGACAACGTAAATCTACAGGAGGACCTAGAAGCATCAGAAACATGGATAGGGAAAGAACGCAAGGCATACCTAACTCAGATGGAAAGGAATATTAGAGAAGACATGAGACAGCATGTCCAAGCAATAAAAGTATATTTTGAAAATGAATTAAACAAACAAATTCAAATGGCAAAGAACGAGCTTTACCAGGAGATAGAGATCTTAAAAAAAAATCAAACAATAATCCTAGAAATGCAGGAAACCATAAACCAAATTAAAAACTCAAACGAGAATATTACAAATAGACTAGATCAAGTAGAAGTCAGAACATCAGATAATGAAGACAAAGTTTATCAACTTGAAAAGAATATAGTCAACACAGAAAAGATGCTTAAATCCCACAAGCAATCTATTCAAGAGATATGGGATGTCATAAAAAAAAACAAATTTGAGAGTCATCGGGATAGAAGAAGGCATAGAGATTCAAACCAAAGGAATGGACAACATATTAAATGAAATAATTCTAGAAAACTTCCCAGAGATGAAAGATGGAATGGATTGCCAAATCCTGGAAGCCTACAGGACCCTAAACATTCAAAACCGTAATAGACCAACTCCAAGACATATAATTATGAAGATAGCCAACATACACAACAAGGAGAGAATATTAAAAGCTACGAGAGAAAGGAGGCAGATTACATTCAGGGGTAAACCAATTAGGTTAACGACTGATTTTTCATCACAGACTTTGAAAGCGAGAAGATCCTGGAACAATGTATTTCAAACGCTAAAAAATAATGGATTCCAACCAAGAATACTGTATCCAGCAAAATTAAGCTTCAGATTTGACAATGAAATTAAAATCTTTCATGATAAACAAAAGCTAAAAGAATTCGCAGCCAGAAAACCAGCACTGCAAAGCATTTTGGGCAAAATACTACAAGAAGAGGAATTGAAAAATAGTGCCCAAAACTTATAGCGGGAGGTATCTCAGTAAAGGGGGAGGAAAATAACCAAAAAGTAAAAACTAGCCAAACTAAAATAAATAAATAAATAAACATGACTGGAAGTACAAATCATATTTCAATTGTAACCTTAAATGTTAATGGCCTAAACTCACCAATCAAGAGACATAGGCTAGTAACTTGGATCAAAAAAACAAATCCAACAATATGCTGCCTTCAGGAGACTCATATGATAGGAAAAGACATACACAGGCTGAAGGTAAAAGGTTGGGAAAAATCATACCACTCACATGGCCCTCGGAAGCAAGCAGGAGTGGCCATACTCATATCAAATAAAATCAACTTCAAACCTCAGTTAATCAAAAGGGATAAAGAAGGACACTATATACTGTTAAAAGGAACCATCCACCAACAAGACATAACAATTATCAATTTGTATGCACCAAACAATGGAGCTGCAAAGTTCATAAAACAAACTCTCCTCAAGTTCTCAAGTTCAAGAGTCAAATAGACTACAACACAATAATTACGGGTGACTTCAACACACAGCTCTCGCCATTAGACAGATCCTCTAGACAAAAGCTGAATAAAGAAACTATAGAACTCAATAGCATAATCAATAACCTAGACTTAACCGACATATATAGAATATATCAACCATCATCAAGTGGATACACGTTCTTCTCAGCAGCACATGGATCCTACTCAAAGATAGACCATATATTATGTCATAGGGCAACTCTTAGTAAATATAAAGGAGTGGAGACAATACCATGCACCATATCTGATCATAATGGAATGAAACTGGAAATCAATGATAAAAGAAGGAAGGAAAAATCCTACATCACATGGAAAATGAACAATATGTTACTGAATGATAAATGGGTTACAGAAGACATAAAGGAGGAGATAAAAAAATTCTTAGAGACAAATGACAATACAGACACAACATACCAGAATCTATGGGACACAATGAAAGCAGTTTTAAGAGGGAAATTCATTTCTTGGAGTTCTTTCCTCAAAAAAAGAAAAAACCAACAAATAAATGAACTCATACTACACCTCAAAAACCTAGAAAAGGAAGAGCAAAACAACAGCAAATGTAGTAGAAGACAAGAAATAATTAAAATTAGAGCAGAAATCAATGAAATTGAAACAAAAAAACATTGAAAAAATTGATAAAACTAAAAGTTGGTTCTTCGAAAAAATAAATAAGATCGACAGGCCCTTAGCCATGCTAACAAAGAGAAGAAGAGAGAGAACTCAAATTACTAACATAAGGGATGAAAAAGGCAATATCACAATAGACACTACAGAAATTCAGAAGATAATTAGAAAGTATTTTGAAACCCTATATTCCAATAAAATAGAAGATAGTGAAGATATCGATAAATTTTTTAAGTCATACGATCTGCCCAGATTGAGTCAGGAAGACACACACAATTTAAACAGACCAATACCAAAGAAAGAAATAGAAGAAGCCATCTAAAGACTACCAACCAAAAAAAGCCCTGGACCGGATGGGTATACAGTGGAGTTTTACAAAACCTTCAAAGAAGAATTAATACCAATACTTTTCAAGCTATTTCAAGAAATAGAAAAAGAAGGATCTCTTCCAAATTCATTCTATGAGGCCAACATCACCCTGATCCCAAAACCAGACAGAGACACTTCAAAGAAAGAAAACTACAGACCAATATCTCTAATGAACTTGGATGCAAAAATCTCAATAAAATCCTGGCAAATTGAATACAAAAGCATATCAAAAAAATTGTGCACCATGATCAAGTAGGATTCATCCCTGGGATGCAAGGCTGGTTCAATATAAGGAAATCAATAAATGCTATTCACCACATCAATAGACTTAAAGACAAGAACCATATGATCATCTTGATAGATGCAGAAAAAGCATTCGACAAAGTACAGCATCCTTTTTTGTTCAAAACACTAGAAAAACTAGGGATAACCGGAACTTACCTCAACATTGTAAAAGCTATATATGCTAAACCTCAGGCTAGCATCATCCTAAATGGAGAAAAACTGAAGGCATTCCCTATAAAATCTGGAACAAGACAGGGATGCCCTCTATCACCACTTCTATTCAATTTAGTTCTTGAAATACTAGCCAGAGCAATTAGACAGACATAAGAAATTAAAGGCATAAAAATAGTTAAAGAAGAACTTAAATTATCGCTGTTTGCGGATGACATGATAATATATTTAACAGACCCAAAAGGGTCTACAAAGAAACTGCTAGAGTTAATAAATGAATTCAGCAAAGTGGCAGGATATAAAAGCAACATGCATAAATCAAAGGCATTCCTGTATATCAGCAACAAAACTTCTGAAATGGAAATGAGGAAAATCACTCCATTCACAATATCCTCAAAGAAAATAAGATACTTGGGAATCAACCTAACAAAAGAGGTGAAAGATTTATACAATGAAAACTACAGAACCCTAAAGAGAGAGATAGAAGAAGATCTTAGAAGATGGAAAAATGTACCCTGTTCATGGATAGGCAGAACTAACATTATCAAAATGGCGATATTACCCAAAGTTCTCTACAGGTTTAATGTGATGCCAATCAAAATCCCAATGGCATTTCTTGTAGAAATAGATAAAGCAATCATGAAATTCATATGGAAAAACAAAAGACCCAGAATAGCAAAAGCAATTCTAAGCAGGAAGTGGGAATCTGGAGATATAGCGATACCAGAGTTCAAACTGTACTACAAAGCAATAGTAACAAAAACAGCATGGTACTGGTACCAAAACAGGCAGGTGGACCAATGGTACAGAATAGAGGACACAGAAACCAATCCACAAAATTACAACTTTCTTATATTTGATAAAGGGGCTAAAAGCATGCAATGGAGGAAGGATAGCATCTTCAACAAATGGTGCTGGGAAAATTGGAAATCCACATGCAACAAAATGAAACTGAATCCCTTTCTCTCGCCATGCACAAAAGTTAACTCAAAATGGATCAAGGAGCTAGATATCAAATCATAGACACTGCATCTGATAGAAGAAAAAGTTGGCTACGATCTACATACTGTGGGGTTGGGCTCCAAATTCCTTAATAGGACACCCATAGCCTAAGAGTTAATAACAAGAATAAACAAATGGGACTTACTTAAACTAAAAAGTTTTTTCTCAGCAAGAGAAACAATAAGAGAGGTAAATAGAGAGCCTACATCCTGGGAACAAATTTTTACCCCTCACACTTCAGATAGAGCCCTTATATTAGCCAGAATATACAAAGAACTCAAAAAATTAAACATTAAGAAAACAAATAACCCAATCAACAAATGGGCCAAGGACCTGAACAGACACTTCAAAGAGGAGGACATACAATCAATCAACAAGTACATGAAAAAATGCTCACCTTCTCTAGCAGTCAGAGAAATGCAAATCAAAACCACCCTAAGATACCATCTCACTCCAGTAAGATTGGCAGCTATTATGAAGTCAAACAACAAGTGCTGGCGAGGATGTGGGGAAAAGGGTACACTTGTACACTGCTGGTGGGACTGCAAATTAGTGAGGCCAATTTGGAAAGCAGTATGGAGATTCCTGGGAAAGCTGGGAATGGATCCACCATTTGACCCAGCTATCGCCCTTCTCGGACTATTCCCTGAGGATCTTAAAAGAGCGTACTATAGGGATACTGCCACATCAATGATCATAGCGGCACAATTCACAATAGCTAGACTGTGGAACCAACCTAGATGCCCTTCAATAGATGAATGGATAAAAAAATGTGGCATCTATACACAATGGAGTATTACGCAGCACTAAAAAATGACAAAATCATAGAATTTGCAGGGAAATGGATGGCATTAGAGCAGATTATGCTAAGTGAAGCTAGCCAATCCTTAAAAAACAAATGCCACATGTCTTCTTTGATATAAAGAGAGCAACTAAGAATAGAACAGGAAGGAAGAGCATGAGGAAAAGATTAACATTAAACAAAGACGAGAGGGGGGAGAGAAAGGGAGAGAGAAGGGAAAGCATATGGAAATGGTAGGAGACCCTCAATGTTACACAAAATTACATATAAGAGGTTGTGAGGGGAAACGGGGGGGGGGGCAAGGGAGAGTATTGAACAACAGCAGATGAGGTAGAGAGAGAAGATGGGAGGGGAGGGGGGGATAGTAGGGGATAGGAAAAGTAGCAGAATACAACAGTCACTAATATTCCATTATGTAAAAATGTGAGTGTGTAACCGATATGATTCTGCAATTTGTATTTGGGGTAAAAATGGGAGTTCATAACCCAATTGAGTCAAATGTATGAAAGATGATATATCATGAGCTTTGTAATGTTTTGAACAACCAATAAAAAAATAAACATCAAAAGCATCAAATATGTGGTAAACAGCCACATCAAACCCTCCTGGGCCACCTTACTAAAATATGCTTAATTCTAAAGTTTTAAAAAAAATTAGAATCCTCCACTGAATGACAATACACAAACACACACATATATACACACATGCACACACACACACATATGCTATATTTTTTTTCCCAAAATACATGTCTTAAGTCAATGGGAATATGTCTATAAAACTTCATACCTTAAGAATTTTACCAACTTGTCTTTCATAGGTACAGGTAAGGGATAATGCCTTTTCTACCTTAACTACAGACTTTTGACCTTATTGGAAGGAATACCCAGTTAAGCATTTTGTAGTGCTTGCTTTTCTCTCCTGAAAATCATAAACCATATACTATAACCAACATAAATATATAGTTTAACAAATTTCACTTGAGTAATAGAGTGAAAAGATAATGAGGGCAATTATTTATGATGAAATTATATGTACAAGTCATGTTAACTAAAACAGACAAGCAAGGGGTTAGATGCTTATACTATATAAAATCAATAGCATGTGATAGCTATGAAGGTGGATTGACACAGGTACTTTTTATTAGCAACTCACATACAGAAAGCAGTGGTGTGGTTGGTAATGTGATTCCTTAAGGTGTTGAATAAAAGCCAGTATTTGCAAACAAAAATACAATTCAATCTTCCTCCAATTTAAATGGTAGCTCCTATAAATAGTCATGGAAAATTTATTGTTAAAGTTGAGCAAAAAAATTTTGGCATTATATATGGAACAATGATAGGTTTTAGATGAGGTATGTATGAAATGGAGATAGTTCTACACAATTATGAGGAATTTTTTTCATATACATGGTATATTTCATGTTTGTATTTTAGTGTTAGTATTTTACAAAATATATCATTTGTTACAGAGTATCTAATGACTTTAACATCCTTGCATTAATTAAATGATGCTACCCCAAATCACTGAGACTTTAAAAAAGTTAAAAAAAAAAAAAAACTCACAAATTTCCAAAAATACCCCCTAGGGGGCGGTACCACCTTTGTTGAAAAACTGATTTAGAATTATTTTAAGATTATTACAACCAGACAGGACTATCATAAACTCTTGACTTTGGCTTCACCTAGAAGTGTATGTAAACACTGATTCTGGGAAACAGTCTGAAATGTTCCCAGGAAAAAATTTAACCACTTGAATTATTTGTTCCTACTCCAAGTTTACTACGTTAAAATTCAATTCTCAAAATCTTGTTTCTGTTCTTAGTTTAAAAATCAAGAATAATTATCCTTAAATTCTCTGAAAGTTGAGCACTGACAAAATTTCGTAAATGTTAAAATAGAATTTATTCTAAGAGTTCTAAAGGAAAAAATAATAGAACAACTTCTAGATGATCTAAAATGTTCCTAATTTTGTTCATATCAATTATGTAAAAAATCAGTATAGTAAAATAAATATTGAAGGTAAATTCTGAGTGGAGTTATCCAAATGGGGTAAAATTTATTGGTAAGACATTTTTGGGTAAGAAGCTTTAAAATTAAATCAGAAAATGTAGAATGTGTTCAGATGCAGAGCTACTGAATCCCCAAAGACTTAAACATTCAAACTATTAACAATTATAAAATTAAACAATGCTTAAATTACTAAGGTTTAAAGATTAGGTAGAATTCAGTTATTTCTCCATTTTACTTTAATTTTTTAAAATTTATTTTAATCGTACAACCAGAAGAGTCTCTATCAAACAAACGAGACTTTTTGTGCAATTCTACTTCTTGAACAAGAGCATTGATTCTGTTCTTGACTTTTATACTGTTGTTCCCTGCTTCATAGAAACATGTTGATTGCTCTAGCAACTTTTGGGGGGATCCTGAGGATTGTACACAGGGGCACTTTACCACTCAGTGACATTCCCTGTCCCTTTTTATATTTTGAGACAACGTCTCACTAGGTTGCTGAGGCTGGCCTGGGACATTGGATCCTCCTGCCTCAACCTCCTAAATCACTAGGACTACAGGCCTGCACCACCACTCCTTGCTCTTTTGAGAACTTTCTGAGAACTAACAGATGTTGCCTGATTATTGCAGTGCACATGCAGGACGCTGCACTTGGCCACAGAAAGGCTGTGTTTGTTCCCAGAAACACCAGTGATTTAATGTGCAGTCTTGGACAACCAACAAACACTTAAACTCCCTGCCTAATTTCTTACTATAGGCTTTGTGTAGAGAAAAATTTGTGTTTCTTCTAATTTACATCTTTACGTCCAATGAGTCATTTTCTAAACTAGTCAAATTCCCACGTGAAATAGATGTTTGGTTACACTACATATAAATATCCTTTTGTATACACATATAAGTATTTCATGTACATACATGGATGCACATGTGTATGTGATATAATACGCATGTAAACATACTATGTTTACATATATAAATTTGGTAAAAAAAAATAACTACATCTATATATTAGGTTAAAAAAATCTACTGCTGAAATTAGAAATTTAGAATATATGTTTCATCTGACTGGAATAATAGAAACCAAAATAATAAGCAGAAAACAAAACATCACTCATGCCCAATTTCAAATCAATTATACCAGCTCATGGAAAAGGTTTCCAAAATTATACGGAAAATTTAAAAGGTGGCAAAATATGTCCAATTTAAGACAACGTTGTCCATTCAAGGTCAATTTATCTAAATTATCCAGCAGGTTTGGTGGTCTTGTCTTTGTGGGGCCACCTGCCTTTCCCCTATCTTGTCACCTTGGCTTTTCACACTCATTCCCATAATCCTGTCATTGACCATGTTATTGTTTAAGAGCACTGTGATTTTAAAAGGATGGTGTGGGGGTCATATTTAAGCCATTGTCAGCTGCTATGGTAATTACAGTGATTGTTATCTCGTGAAAGCTTTTTTGGCAGGTTTCCAGGAGAAGACTAAAACTTGCATTCAAGTTTACTCTCATTAAGCCATTGGGTTTTTCATTCTGTTTAAAATGAGGTTTAATTCCAGCTTTTAAAAAAAAATTAATAATAATGTAAGCATTCTCGAATTCCATTGCTATTAAAAAATGGTTTCTAAATGCACTTAAAAATCAATTAAATGATTTGTCTTGAAGACTGTCATGAATGTGCACATTCATCCACATAAAATACATATTTCTGAAGTCATGTAATAAAAGAGGCATATACACAATATATGCTATATTTTCTGAACCACATTGCATGACTTGTTGTTTGAAAAATGACATTAAGCAACCTAGCAATTGTGCTCTTTGGTGCTTATCTAGAGGGGCTGGCTGAAAACTTGTGCCCATATAAAAACATGCACCTTGATGTTTATAACAGTTGGCAGATGGTGGCTGCCAGGAACTGGGTGAGGAGAGGATGAATGGGCAAAGCACAGAGGACTTGAGGACAATTAAACTACTTTGTGTGGTGCTATAGTGGTGGACACAAGTCATTATACATCGGTCCAAACACATAGAAGGCACAACAACCCTAAAGTGAACTGTGTATGCATCATGATTACAATTTTTCTGGACACATTCTAATAAGTGTGTCATTCTAGTGGGGATGTTGGTAATAGGGGACATGGCACATGGTGGAGAAAGGGTGTATGAGACATCACCTTCCTATACCTTCTTCTTAATGTTACAGTGAACCTAACTACAAAATATCTTTTAGTAGAAAAAAAAATTATGTTAGACCTTACGGTCAGTAAAAATGATGACCAAGGTTATACCCATGTGTGTAACTAGCCACAGATCAATAGGAGGCCAATTCCTTTGAATTTTGTTTGCTATTATTACATATAAGAAAAAGATAATGAGTTTGAAAGCAAGATATTTAGTATTCAGATTTGAGAATGTGTATGCTACAATCAGAAAATGCCTAAAATAATCTGTGAGCTGAGAATTTTGCTTAATGCATTTTATGTGTGTGTTCTCATGTGTGGTGAAAGGCAATACTATCAGCAGCCTGAATGTGAAAATCTTGCTTATGCTTATTCTTTATGGGTATTGAGATCATTGATTAAATAATTCCTCTTATCAGAATTACTTTGGAATTTAAAAAGTTGATCTCATAGAAGTTGAGATTAGAATTGTGTTTACCAGAGACTGGGGAGAGTGAGGGAAAGGGGAGACGTGGAAAGGTAGATCAGCAGGTACTATGTTACAGTTAAATGAAAAAAGTAAATTCTAATATTTTAGTGCATAGGAGGCTGAGTATAGCTAACAATGATGTATTGTATATTTTAAATAGCTAGAAGAGGAGATTTTTAATATTCTCATAACAAAACTGATAAATGTTTAAGGTGATGGATATGCTAATGACCCCGATTGACTCTATCTAACACATTTATTTGATAAATTAATTAAATACCAAGTAGTTTCAAGATTACCTTATCTTATCCTAAAATATCCTAAATGAACACTGACTGGTAAGTTGACAAATAGAAACCAAGTTAAAACTTTACTCTCTGTTTAGAACAATCTAACCAATTAAAGATGTAGGACAAATAAAATAATATTTGGTAAGATAGAGAGAAAGAGACACCAAAAATCTGCTCATTTTTTAATGTGCCATTTTAAAAAAAACAAGATCAATGAGATACTGACTACAAGTGACTTAATTAATCTCTAGGCATAGCCTCTAGATTCAAGTTGATATTTGATGACAATGGAAGACATCTGTCTCTTGGGAATACATTGTTTATTTTGGTCTTAAATTTGTTCATTATAGTTACAAACCAGAACAATACAACACGTGGAGGTTGTCAGAGAATCACAAGTTGGAGTAAGATGGAATGATATACACCTGTGACCTAGAACATGTATCATTCCATGCATATATGTTTGTGTGTATGTTTGTGTGTATGTGTATATCTCTTAGTACAATGCAGTTATACTCACATTTTTTTTCATGTAGCAAAGAAACTTCCAATGGTAGGCAAAGATGATTATAGTACCAACAAATAATACATGTCAACGAAAAGAACTGCAATAGTTTTGGCCAGGCACTGTGGTGCATGCCTGTAATCTCAGTGACTCAAGAGGCTGAGGCAGGAGAACCACAAGTTCAAGGTCAGCGTCAGCAATTTAATGAGGCCCTAGGCATCTTAACAAGATCTTATCTTAAAAATTAAAAAAAAAAAAAAATAGAAAGGACTGAGGATGTAGCTCAGTGACTAAAGTGCCCTAGGTTCAATTCCTAGTACCAAACAAAATAAAATAGAGAAACAAAAAAATTGCAATAGTTTTAAAAGTTCAATTTATGTAATGGGTTTATGGTTCTAATTTCGTGTTAATCAATATGATTTCCAAACATGAACCAATACCCATTTTAGACTTTATTTTACTCTTTGTCAATACTTTAGACATATTAATTAAGTGCCTGCTCTTATTAATTTATGAGTTTGATTCAGTAAAATCAACCTGTTTTGGTACTAGTGAAGGCAAAATAACCTTAGTTTTGCCATTATAAAAAAGGTAAGAAGTTTGAAGTAAAATTTTATTCTGTATGCATTCAATTTGGCATGCTTGTGTTTATACAACATGGAATAGCCATTAAGTTAAATGGCTTGAAAACTTGAACTGAGAATGGTGTGTACATGTCACTACTGAAGAAATAAAAATCTGCCCTTTTATATGTATGTGTGTATATTATAGTACATGATGTAAAAAAAAATCTTCCACTGATATTAAAAATGGATAAAGATATGCCAAGATAATTTGTCAATTACAGTGTTTCTTAAATGCTGAACAATTATCCTTTCTAACTGTAAATCATTTCATTGAATACAAGTCATACTAGTTTTGCTGTGGACAAAGGATGTCAAAAGACATTTCTGTTCATGTAGTCAACGTCACTTGGTACCTAGAAAATGACAGACATAGTAAACATTCAAAATGTACAGGTTTTTGTACAAATATAGAAGCCTTCATTTCCCTGGGGAAAATGCCCAAGAATGCAATTACTGAGTCATATGTGTTTACTTTTAAAGTGCTAGACTGTTTTTCCACAGTAATTGTGCCACTTTACATTTCCATCAACAATGTCTGAGAGGTCTTATTTCTCTGCATCAGGCAACACATAACACATATACTATATAAAAGTTTCTAGAATATGAAAGTATGGGAATCTTCTTTCTTCCTATGAAGTTAGCATAACCCTTCACACCCAAAACTGTTCTGGTAACCTAATTTGGTAGAATTTAAGGTTGATTCATAACAATTATTTAATTGCAAGTTGTATATATCCCCACCATGGTGGATTTCAATCGACTCAATGAGACATTGTTGAAAATAAGAAAGGAATGCACTCAAGTGGTTGTCATAAGTTGTATGATCCAATTGTAGGCACACACATACACATACAGTTATTCAGCTTCAAAGCCTGGCAAGTTCAAGATCAAGCCAGCCAATTCATTTTCTGGTGAGGTCTTCTTTCCTGGGTTGTAGATTGCTACATTTTGCATGTGTCCTTACCCAGTAGAGAGATCACTCCTCCTCCCCATCTTCTTCATTGATCTCAGCATTACTTCATTTAAACATCATCTGCCAAAGGCCCCATTATCCAAATATCATCATCTTGGGGGTTAAGATTTCAACACCCGAATTTGGAGCAAGACACAATTTGGTTTATGACTAGTAAAGGATTTTACTATCATCTGGCTTGTGAAAGAGAACATCTAAAAATTTCCTCAATATTCAGGGAGGAAGGGTCAAAGAAATTTTGCTAGTTTTGTTGTAATGTGAAGATATAGAAACTAAATATTGAAATGTAAAGGTTAGATCACACCCCTTCTCCCCACTACCCCAATATTTTGAAGGCCATTACTTCAGAAATAGGTATTTTCTCGGTGTTGTCAATGTTCTTGAATAAACAATAACTATTAATGTAATTTATAGACACAATCTGTACAATTAAGAAAGAATATGGATAGCATTATTTTTTTGATTCAAGAAATTATTATTGAGCATTACTATTTCCCAAGTACCTTTCTGAATGGCAAGAACACAAAAATGAACAAAATAGAAACAGTCTCTTCTCTCAAAGAGTGTATTATGTTGCAATAAAGAACAATGATAATTAAAAGGGTAAAAGAATATATGGTGTGTCAGAGGATGAAAGTCCTATGGGAAAATATCAAGCAGGGTGAGAGAAATGGGGAATGCCAACTGGTAGGGGGAAGGGTGGTTATTTTATGCAGGTAAACAGGAAGCCTGAGGAAGTAAAATATCGATCCAGGATGATATCTAGAGGAAGAGCTCAGTGAGGTAGGAAAATCAGTGCAGGGCCGTGAGGTAAGACAATACTGGGTGTGTGAGAAATGGCAAAGAGCACAGTGTGCATGAACCAAGTGAGAAGAGAGAATCACAGGAGATGAGATGAGCAGAGAAGGGGAAGATCATGTGGGACTCCACACATTTTGAGGATTTTAGTTTTTGCTCTGAGTGATATAAGAAGCTACTGGAGGTTTATGAGCAAAGGAATGACATCATCAGATTTATGTTTTAAAAGTTAAATTGTGGGACATGGAAACAAATGAATATGAGAGGGTTAAGGGCATAAGGGGGGAGATTTATTATAGGGTATTGCAGTAATCAAGGAGTTAGATGGAAGTTGAATGAACAGGGCAGGAAGGGAAGAGGTGAGAAGCAATTTGAGTATATTTAAAAGAAAGTACCTGAATTAGAGGATGTTAATAAAGTGTATATGGAAGGAAGAAAGGAGTCAAGGGTAATTCAGAGTTATTAGTATGAACAATGAAAAAAATGAAGTTGCCATTTGTAAAATGGGTGGGACTGTGGGACAGACAAGTGTGCACAAAATGGGTACTTGAAGTTAAGTACAGATAAGTCGTGCTTGAGAAGCCACTTAGACATGTGAGAGGAAATGTTGAGATATTGTTGGTTAGTAATATTAATCTCAGTGAAGGAGAGAATTACAGAATTGAGGTAGACAATGAAAAAATGTCACTTACGTTGATACATGAAATTATGGGACAGAACGGGATCCTAGGAAGTAAATATAACTGCTGAAGAAAGGACTTCTAGGGAGTGTTGGAAACTCAGTAGGCTGAGAGATCAGAAGGAATTTATGAAGGGGACTGAAAAAGAATAGCCAATGAGGAGAATCAAGGGCAGCTGTGCCATCAATTTTAGAGGGATGTGTTATAAGGAAACATTCTTATTAATTTATCTACAGACATTGGACCATTTTAATTTTAAAAATGGTCCAATAATATTACAATTTAGGTATGAGGTATCCCCCAATTGTTTATGTGTGATACAATGGAAGAAAGTTTAGAAATGAGATTATTGGATGAGAGTCATATAACCTAATCAGTGCATTAATCCTCTGATAGGGATTAACTGGGTGGTAACTGTAGGCAGGTAGGGTGTGGCTGGAGGAGGTAGGTCACTGGGTGTGCCTTTGGGACATATATTTTTTCCCTGCTTCCCTATGGCCATGTCCTGAGCTGCTTTCCTTTATCACACCCTATCCATGATATTCTGCCTCACCTAAGCCCCTGAGCAACAGAAACAGCCATAAATCATCAGAGATCTCTGAAACCATGAGCCCCAAATAAACTTCTCTTCCAAAATTGTTCTTGTCAGGTCTTTTGGTCACAGCAATTAAACATCTGACTAAAACAAATAGGACGAAGTGTTTCCTTAGGCATAGAGGACAGTTGCTGGAATGGTAATCTTAAGAGGTCCTACAGATTATCTACAGTAACAGGAGAGAATGCAGGATAATTCAAGTGCATAGGCAGATAGATTTGTGCATGAAGTTGTTCCTCCTTTATTCTCCTGGGAACAGGAAGCAAAGTCCTTGCCAGCATGAGGACAGAGGAGAAGAAATGCAGTTTTAAGGAGAGAAGACAGTTTAGAAGTGAAAGGAAGTGAATGGACCAGGGAAATCATATGGGATGCTTTACTGGTTTCCTACTGCTGTTGTAACAACTTACCATAAACTTAGTGGCTTGAAACAAGACAAATTGATTATCTTACAATTTCTTAGGTCAGAAATTCAACTAGATGATAACAAAGTTACTGACAGAGCTGGTTTCCTTTCTAAAGGTTTTAGGGGAGAATCCCTTTCCTGTATTTTTTTTTCATCTTTTAGAGGTCACCTGTGTTCCTTGGTGCCTGGTCCTCTTCCTCCACCTCAAAGCCAGCACTGGTGAGTGGCTCAAATCCTCATGCCATGTTCCCTCATCCATTCATCTGCCTCTTTTGAGGACTCAGGTAATTAGATTGGGCCCACCTGGATAATCCAAGATGTTCTTCCAGTCTCAAATTCCTTAACTTATTCACATCTGGGAAGTTCTTTTTGCCATTTAAGGTTGACATATTCACAAGTTCTAGGGATTAGGATGTACTTGGGAGATTAT
Organism: Marmota flaviventris; assembly: GCF_047511675.1. Classification (NCBI taxonomy): domain Eukaryota; kingdom Metazoa; phylum Chordata; class Mammalia; order Rodentia; family Sciuridae; genus Marmota; species Marmota flaviventris. The sequence continues at coordinate 51,062,419 of NC_092498.1, forward strand.
TTTTCTTCCTACCAAAAAAAGTATTGACAGCAATGTAGACCCAACTTAAAATGAATAGTATTTAATATAAAGTGAGAAATGATCTGGTTATCTCCACCCCCAGAGCAATGCAACTACCTATGTGTAAAGTATGTAGAAAGTTAGAGCTTGTTAAGTTTGGACTTTACCAAGAAAGTATAAGAAAAGTTAGCAGGACAACAAGCTTAAGAATGTAATCAAGATAGCAACTTTATCATAGGTTACAATACTTTGCCTGCCTATTGAGACAAGTAGATATATGAGGTGGTAATGGACAAGAAATATTATGGGATCAATGGATATTAGAATCAGGTAAATCACAGAATATATAGAAGTTGGTGGGTCTAGAAGGGAGATTATGGAAAGTTGCAGGGATTATTGAAGAACAAGGACATTCGCGGTATTAGGTCCAATAAATGGTCAGAAGATTCAAAGAATCATACATGAGAATATTAAATCTAATGAAAGAAGTTGCATGGAGAATTATTGGGAGAGTGACAGTGAGTCAAGAGCTAAATTCTTCCAAGGATGAAGGGTTGTTTCCTAATGACATACAAACTCCTGCAATGAGAAGGGTAGGTACAGTACAATAAGAAGCATAAGCTTCAAGTATGCTGGGATTTTCAGGAAGAGGGAAGAATAACTGTCTACAGATATAGGTAAAAACAGGAAAGATCTGCCAAATGTGACATTCATTAGAGGAAAGCCACCACTTGAGAAAGCTACAGAGGAATACATATCCTTTGGAGATGACCAGCTTTCAATTAAAGAAAGAAATGAAGAGAACTTACAGAGAATCAGTAGGGGTCATAGAGAAATTTGCTAATAACTATGAGTTTCTGTCCAGAGCAGACTCTAAGAGTTAGGAAAGGACAAAAATGTGTTCAGATGAAGGGATGCATGGAGCTACATAGGCACTGATTTCTGGTCTTCAAAGAGAGAGAGTCTCAGTCTTCTCTCATAGGCTTGTCAAGATTACATTAGGTAAACAAAATATACAGCATAATGAGATATTTCTGAAGGTTAGGTTGGCAGGGAGCATGAAGAGTCTGTGAATGTTGGAGATTGGTAAGGGTCTTGCTGTGAATATGTGCAACTGCCCAAGATGCTGAGGGCCAAAGTGAACCAACGTTACCAGGAACATGTGGAGGTCAGGCCAAATGGAATTCAGTTGGGAATTTTTTAAAATGTCTTAAAAACACAGTAGGTAAAGGGTCAATTTTACTGTAAACTTTTTAAAAATAGTCAAATGATACCAGCAATAAATACTGCTCAAACACACACATGTAAATGTATCTATAATATAGCAGTAATTCCTAAATTAACATGCTTAATCAAAATATATAATTCTAATTTCCTTTGTGAAGAAAATATTAATGAAAAATTCTAACCTAACTGGAAAGTACATAAGTATACTAACCTTGCATATACTATCATCTGAAATTAATAGATGTTAGTTAGCTTTTTATAGCATTTGCTTCAGATCATTTTTTAAAAAGATAACTGAATAATACTCTGTCAGGGATTTTGCCAGACCCCTTCCTCTAGTTTCCTTTCTAGAGGAAATCACATCATGAATTTATTTATTATTCATATTTATTCTCTTCATACATTTTAACATAGATATACATCCAGGAAATCAGTTAAAATTATTTTGTGAGTTTTAAAGTTTTACATGTATTTTGTTATATTACTGTCAGAATCATATTATTTTTACCTTTTAGCATAGGACTAAATTCTTTTCATCATATAAATATACCATGACATATTTATCCTTTCATCTGCTAATAGCATTTCAATGGCTTTCAGTCTTTAAAATTCCAAATGATGTCATAATTAATGTTTGTGAATATGTTATCTTGAACATATGTGCAAATGTTTCTCAGGGCTATGTATTTAGAGGAGGAATGCCAAGTTGCAGGATATGGGACTTGCAACTTCACTAGTTATTGTCACATTGCTATGAAAAGAGATCATACCGATTTGTACTCCAACTAGCAGACTTTAAGAATATTCATTTACCTATACTTGTAATTGTTAGATTAATACATGTATCAGTTTGATCTGTGAGTTATTAGATCTTACTCTTGATTTGCATTTCACTATTTGTGAGGTTGAGCATCTTCCCATTTTTCTTTTTTTCTTTCTTTTTTCTGGTTGTGTACACAGTATATTCATACCAATTCGTGTCTTCATACATGTACTTTGTATGACAATGATCATCACATTCTACCATCATTAATAACCTCATGCCCCCTCCCTTCCCCTTTAACCCCTCTGACCTATCTAGAATTCGTCTATTCCTCATATGCTCCCTATCTCACTATGAATCAGCCTTCTTATATCAAAGAAAACATTAGGCATGTGGTTTTTTGGGGGATTGGCTAACTTAGCATTATCTTCTTATTTTTTGATCATTCTTATATTATCATTTTTGAATTTCCAGTTATATCCATTTCTCATGCATCAGTTTTATTTTATGTAATTTAGAATACATATGTCTTTTTTTTCTTCCCTATATGCTTCAGTCTTTCATGTTTGTTTATTTATTTTTATTTTTTTGTGGTGATGGGGATCAAACCCAGGGCCATGAGTATGCTAGGCCAACACTTTACCACTGAACCATATCCTCAGCCCTGTTTCAAATATTTTTAAAAAAATATTTTTTGGTTATACATGGACACAATACCTTTATTTTGGTTATTTTTTTTTTTATGTGGTGCTGAGGATCGAACCCAGGGTCTCACATGTGCGAGGCGAGCACTCTACTGCTGAGCCACAACCCCAGCCCCTCAAATATTTTTAATCCCTACTTTTAGCTTTGTTTGGTGTCATGTAGAAGATTTTCAATGTGATATAATTGACTTTCTCAAACCTTCTTGATAAAAATCTGTTTTTCATGTCTGATTTGGTTTAGGGTCATTAGTAAACTATTTTAATTTCAGTACTACCCATGTAAATTGCTCATACTATTACTTCAAGGATAGAGCTTACTCAGCAATGAAAATAGAATGATCAAAATGATATGACCAGACCCAGAGTGATCATTTTCTAGATAGAGTACTGTTTATCATGTATGAAATATGCAAGTGATTACAAAAAACTGCTACGTAGGCAGAACACTAAATGCTAAACAGAGTAAGGATTTCCTATTCACTTTGCCTTATGTATATGATAATTGTGATTGATGAGCTTTAAAGTTGTTACAGGAAGTGTTTGGAGCAGATACAAACAACAAAATCAATAGTGTCTAAATAGACTGGGTTCATGTCAGTAGATTTATTATCTTAAACTTTCAATCTAAAAGCTCTGTCTTATTTTGCTATAACCAAAGTTAAATGTACTTGTTTATAAAGTAACAGGGAAAAGATAATTTTGACATAACAGCATTAACTATTAAAATATCAAGATTGGGATATAATTTTTGAGTCCTGCATTACTTTTGGCTTCTTTTAGAAATGTGCCTGTTCTGAGATCAAGATCACTGCATTGTTCCCCTGCCACCTGCCTTGTTGGTTCAGTTCAATTAAATTCTGTTTTACAATTTTTTTTCAGGATCAACTATTTTCAATTCCAAATAAATTCAGGTGCAGATTAAGTTAAAAATGCACATGTTAGAGTTAGTTGAGCTTATCTGGAAACTAAGTATAGAGGGATTTGTTAAAAGGTAGACACAATATCATAAATACATCTTATCAGTGAGTACAGATAACCCAGTTTATGTATAAATCTTGTTATATATGTACTGTTTATGTGCGTACATAAGTTATTGTTTTTAAGCTTTTCACTATACCTTTATTAAATTGGTGGTTTTATCAGTTTTATGACTTAAAAACAGCATCTATTTAAGGTGATACACTCAAAATTATTATCTTGATTTATCAAAATTTATCTCCCTTAAACACCAAACATACATCAAATGTCCTACCCAACATCTCCACTTACATATTAAATAGGTTTCTCAAAGTTAACATTTGTAAAACTGAGCTTCTATGTCTCTTTATCTCACTTTCAAACTGCAGCTCCCATTCATGATCTTTCCTGCCTCAGCAGTAGTGACTCCATTCTCTTAGTTATCCAGACACAGTGTGGTGTCACATTTTATCTCACTCTTTCTTATATCACACTCCATCTATAAGAAAAATACTGTCACCTCTGTTATTAAATTATGGCTACAGCTAAACACTTCACACCAAACATTTCCTGGTACCATACTGGACCAAGCGATCATCAGAAAACTGATATCTGAATTATTACTCTAATCTCTGTTGAGAGCCACAGCTGAAGGGGCCCCAGCAAACTTCCAGCTGCCAGCTGATGATTGGCTCACAGCGGCCCCAGCAAACTTCTAGCTGCCAACTGATTGGCTCCTCTGCGGTGATGCTCATTGGGTTGTTTCCCTGCCCTTTCAGACTACAGAGCTGCTCATTGGGGGACTTTTTTTTGGCTCTGCCCACACGACCTAGCCAATTGGCCTCAAGAACAGGAGGAGGTGGGGAGGTTGAGAGGCTTGTGGGAAGTCGGTGGTGGCAGTTGGGCTCTGAAGGTTTTTCCTGAGGAGCTGTGTGGTTTGGTGTGTGTGTTCTAAAAATAAAGTTCGTTTCTTTTGACAAGTGGCTCCTGAATTGTGCCCAGCCAGACTGCGGCAAATTTCTTAATTACATCTAGAGTTCGGTGGCATATTTGGAAGTGAGAACTTAAAACAATGCTGACAGAGTTGCTAAAGTATCTGGAAGTCATGTCTGGTCTGTTTAATGTTTAGAATAGTAAATTGGGCAGGAAATTGACATAGTCACCTTAAATGTTTGAAGGAGCTGTTATATTTTCCAAGATAGATATCATCTACATTGCTTCTGAAGTCAGGGCAAGAACCATAGAATGATGTTAAGGAGGCATATTTCTGTTCAACATGAGGAAAAGTTCACTAAAAATTAGAATGTCCCCATTTAAAATAGGGCTACTTATCCACCAATAGTAGACAACCAGTAACTAAAATATTTCAAGTTAAAATAAGGTGTCCTGCTGTTTCACAGAGATATGTCAAATGCGAGTCTATATATTCTACTTTACAATGTAAAAATAGAAATACTAAATTGTATTCTCTCTTACAGATATGTACTGAAAATAAAATACCCAAATGAGCAAACAAAAAGAGATAGCATAGTGTTGTGCACATAGCAGATGGCCAATAAATCTATGTGGAATTAATATATTAGAATTGCACTATGTCACCATACTCAAAGCATCATGGAGACATCAATTTTTCCATCACCTATGAAGAACTTAGTTGTTCAAGGTTACACAGTTCTTTATTTGGGAGATTATAAATTCTTTTCATATCCTCTTGAAGCTAATTTATTTTAAAATTTTTGTGCTATATACTTTATGTGAACAGTAGCCTGAAAATTCCTAAAGCTCTAGGATTCTATTCACCATGTGGTTATGTGATCTATCAAGTAAACATTAATGCATTTATACATAATAGACTCAAATGTTGCTTTCTTTATACTTAGGAAAATACCCCACAATAATCACTAACTTTTAGAAAATAATAATAATAATTGTTATTATTATTATTATTATTATTACTATTATTGAGGGAAAGGATTTTCATATAACAGCTGGTGAAATTCACTGAACTAGGTACATTAGGAATTTTCTGTAGTGCCTTGGAAAAATGTGTAGTGTAAATAAAGACTGTTTTTATATATCTCTTTGTACACAGAGTTTAAAAATCTTAGAATGACTCTTTTCTAAACACTTTTTAGCAAAGTGATTAAAAAATCCTTTAGGACTTGATATTAGTCAATATTAAGATTCTATCAATAGAATTTCTCTTATTAATTATTTATTAAATAATCAACTTGGATTTTTTGTAGTGTCATTTATAAGATTGTGTAGAACATAAAAAATTGTTCAATTTCTACAAAATGTCTAATGGCCTTGCACCTGAATGGTTGATGCTTCCCAGACCCTGTTCAACTTAATGCCATGAGGAGGATCTCTGATTAATTTATATTATTACAATTACTAAGTGTCACCAAGTGTTCCCTTGTAAGGGACAAGTGATATTTTCTCTTTTTCTTAGATGGGAGGGTATATTGTGATTTTTTTTAAAATCGTAATTTGAGTTTTTACTCTTCCATCCTCTTTACCTGTACTAACAGTCTTTAGTTTACATAAACTTCAAAATACCAAATAATATTTCACTTGCAGAAAACTTATTTAAATCTAAATTGGAGAAATTTTACAATCATTGAAAGAATTATGGTATTCTGGGGTGTCAGTGGGGTTAATAACTAGCAGTGATTCTTACAGCAGGTGATTTTGGGTAAGGCTGTTAGTACTCTCACATGCACCCATTCTTTCAGGTTTACACAGTTCAACTCAACTAGACCCTTGAAAAAAGTTTTTACTCAGCCTCCCCCAGAGAATATGTCATTGAGAGCATTTGACATTTTATTGGACATTAGAAGATGGTAAAGGACCATCTTCACCTCTAGACTTTGATGTGATTCTTTAGACTTTATTAGGGTTGTTAAAGAAATATAGTATTTTAGGGCTAGCTCATCTCTCCCATAATTTTATTGATAAAGAAGTTAAGAACAGTCTCAAGTCATTCTAGTTATCATTAATCTTTTGCAGAGAAACATTCAGGCCAGTAATTGAGCTACCAAGAACTTAAAAAGAAAGAAAGAAAATTTCTTCCTAGTATCATGTCCTTTCCTATTGTGAATTGTCTTTCTTGTGAAATAAAAAAAATCCAAAAATTGGTGGATTGAAACAGATACACGATAATGCCATGTCAACATTTATTTATGGCCTGACAGTTACACACACACACACACACACACACACACACACACACCAAAAAAAAAAAAAAAACACTGGAGGATTTTAAAAACAACTCTTGCAGAGGATTCCATTGTAAGGTGGTCCATCTCACTTGTCAAACTGGAAATGGAGACTGTACAATCTATATCTCTGATTATTTGCTTGAGTACACCATCCATTTTCCCAGATGGCACATTAATCATTTCATTTCTACTTGTCTGCTATGACATTCTAACTTCAGGATAGAAAGCACTCTTTTAATTGATCTCTTAAATTTCATGATTTCCACAGATGAGTTCTAATAGTTACTATTTGTTTTAAATTATAGCAAGCCATGCTTCTTGACTGGAGTATGTTGTAATATGTCTGTAATTATTCAGTTGTTTAGAATTTGGAGTGAATTTTCCCATAAGGACAGTGCTATTAATTGTCTGGATAATGATGAAATTGTGTCTACTTCATGATGTATCAAAACTGTAGTTCTAGAGGTAACATTTCTTTCTGCTAAACAACATTTATAATTTGTTCCCTTCAGCATAGAATTTTCTCAAGCATCTATCCAACCATCCATTCATTAATTCTTTAAAAACTATTGGACCAGTGCATAAGTTCTAGGTACTGGGATTTAGCAATTTTGAAAACACTATTTCTGTTCAAGGAACATATAACCTAACATTGGTATATGGAAAAGTACTTGGCAAAAATGGTAGGTATTATAAATTTGTCTTACTTCAGGCAGGACAACTCAGACTTTGGTCAAGGATGCCGCAGGACTTGGAGACATTAGAGGATGGGGCTGTTACCCTGATGCAGGAGACAGATGGTGTTGACATCAGATGAAAACCAGTAAGTATTAAAAGAAGAAAGAAGAGTAAGATGGCACCTAAGATTTTGACTTGGGAAACTGTTGGTCAGTGGATGAGAAGAGAGTTTATAGCCCAGCTAAATTTTCATAAACCTAGCTGCATTTTCATAAGAATAGGTAACTGAGTTCAAGACAACCAGGTTTATGACTGGGGATAGCCATTTAAAGTAGACTTTTCTCAATGTGATCAAATATTTTGTAAAGATTTACTAATCCCAGGATTACCAGTTTCATTAGTTTATGCAGCCAAGTAGTAAATGATGATGAGATTTATTCCTAATGGAGTAGTTGTTATCAGCTTAAGATTACTGTGTTGGTTTTAATGTATTATCTTCTAACACAAGACAAAACAAACATTTGTCATGTTCTTCATATGCCCAAGATGTTTAACACTGTCACAGTTATAAACTATCCAACCAGTGGAATGGCTCAGCTCAGCCAATGAAGCAATACACAGTTTCTCCCTCTAGAATATTAAATATATAAATAAAATGAAAAAGCTATCAGTTAAGAAATATTTTACTGTCACTTATTTCTATCTATTATTTTATCCTTATGATTTATTGCAAGTAACCAAACTGAACATTTGGTGTTTTATAATAACTTATATGCTCAAAAAAACTTTCAAATAAGTGGTTCATAACCCTCTTTGTGTTCAAATTTTCATTTATCTTTTCAAATTTTTTGGCAAGCTATGGTATTCTGGGAAATGAGCATCCATTCATTTCATTATGTTCATATTTATATAGCTTCAATGCCAGTAATTAATTTATTTTTGCATAATATTGGGTATTTGCTTATTGGTGGACATCATCCAATGTCATTTCCTGTATATCTGATTTTCAGTGCAAATTCCATAGCTTTAGTTTTTGTTTTAATAATCAGATGTCACATTCAGTTTCATTTTGGGTCTTACTCTATTGGCAATACATTTCTATCTTTACTTTCAGGCTGTGAATAAAATTCCATCCCTTCCAGATTTGACACGTGACTTGCTCCTTAACTTCCTCATGCATTTCATGTACCCAACTATCACTCTAAGCCTTATAATTCTTTGGAATATATTTCTTTTGTTCATTTTCACATTTTCCTCTGCTTAAGTACTTTGTCAGTCAGAACATGATTCACTAAATTTGTTTATCCAGTGTAGTGTAATTTCACACAGCATTGTGTGTTTCTCATGCTTTTATTAATGTTGTTCCCTTGTTACCTCATTTACTATTCATATTTCCTTGACAGTTTTCTAAAAGAAAACCATTTTTGTTGCATTTATTATTACTTCCTTCAAATATTGTCAATTTGTATTTGTACATAACACTCCTAGAAAGAAACTTATCTTTTGTTAATGATAATAAGAATATAATGAATTGATTTTCTTGAACTCTTCTGAGAGAGAATAATAGTAGTTTCAGAGAAATAACTGTTCATGTGTTCATTCTCTTTTCAAGACAGGATTCAACTTGCAGGATGTAACTTTTCATGTAGAGTCCATTAAAAGCACTTACAGTGATTGCTTTTCAATAGCAATGACAACAAAAACAACAAGTGCATATTTTTAACTGTCTGAGATTGCTGAATTTAGGAAGAGGAATGTTTTAAATCTGGCAAAGAATTTATGACAGTTGGAAAATGAGCCATTGATGTTAGCTGAAGCTTTTTCCTGATCCCCACTGCTGGTTATTGCCCACATTTAAATAAGCAAAACAGACTTTTTTGATCTCATATAATTCCGTGATAAAAGAAAACACAAGTCTAATTAAGGATTTAATTTATGTCTGGTTACATTTGTAACCATGTTTATCATATCTCAAATCACAGATATTGTCTTGCTGTTTCTAATGTCAACTTGATTAGAAAGTTCACTGCATAGACTAAGAGAACATGATTTTTTTCCCGATCTACATAGTTTACAATACTCTCAATTACCACTACTTAAACCAATAAAAAGCTCATTGTATACTAAGAGTTGCTTCATTTTCAAGAAGGAAAACGTGTAATAATTTCAGGGCACTGAAATGATAATGACAACATGAAAATTACACTCAACCTAAAATAAGAGATTTTGAGTTGGGGTCTCTGTTTCATCAAATACTAACTATACAAGTTGAGACAATATAATTAATTTTTTTAAAATCATGTTCCATTCATCAATGAAAGCCAAAAAAAGCCATTTTCAATAGAATGGATGTTTAAAAATATAAGATAATGTATGTGAAAATTCCCATAAACTTCCGTATTAATATTATGTTTATTCTATTATTCCTTCCAAATAATTCAATAAAGTATGATAGGGAGCACATTCTTCCTACTATGTCTACTTAACACAATTCTAGCAATGGTAAGTTTTTTTAGTCTGAAACTGGAGACTCATTATTTAGCCGCATGAAGGAAATAGACACAATTATGGAATTGTCCTGATTTAGAAACAATTCATGCTTACTCAGTCTTGTAATTTTTTAAAAAATTCATATTCACCCTCTTAACCACTTTGTCCACACCTCTTATATTTCATGCACACTAAATAATTCAGACTGACCAATATAATGGAATTCTTGAATTGAACTTAGAAATGGGTATTCTTTATCAATTACTTGAACATCTTGAGATGAGTCAAAGTCAAAATTTGTTGTAGACAAACAGACAGACAGGATTTCCATCAAGGGAATAGGGAGGGAGCTCTAAACTGTGGTCTAGTTTGTCATTCTTCTCTTCACTTAGTATACTTGATTTTTCCAATGATCCATTTTTAATGATTCTTTTAAAGTTTGTCACCATATCTACAAATAGATAATAATTTATAAAATTGAATTAAGGCTACAGGATGGTTATTTTAAACTAAACTGAACTAAACTAACAAGAATGGTTATATTAAAGTGGTTATATTTAACAACTGCTTTAACAGTATTACCAGTCAGATAGGATACTGGCAAAAAGTCATGAACATGGAAGTAATACAACAGAATGTTAGTGAAACCAAACTTATTGATACCAATAAGGTTTCACAATGAAAGAGGTTATAAGAAGAATATACAAATTAAGAAAACAATGTAGTGTTCATTTATGAATCACGGGCATAAGTCATTTAAACTGTTATTGGCCTTACTTCAAATTATATGAATAGAAATTCTTAGAAATGTAGTTTTTCATGGTTTCAACCAAGAACTTAACATATGTAAAAGATAAAATTACAGTTTCTTTAGTTAAAACTGAGGCAGGGTTCTCTTGTACCATCACCCCCCGAGAGACCACCACTGAGTGGCAAAATCATAAAAGTTGAGAAAGTCCCTGTTCTAAATCCAATTTGGGGGGAAACTTCCAAATCCTAAAAAATGCAATCTGTGTTAATTTATTTTAGAAGGAAAAATAAGCAGCAACATTATGAAAACTTTGAGGCAAAGTAATAAACTTTGAGCCCATAAAATTTTAGTACATAGAATTCGTTGATTTAAATGACCTTTATAATGTAATTCTTCAGAAATCAAAATATTATGAAATTTTAATATATCACAATTTGCCAAATATATATCGCACACTAATATATATATATATATATATATATATATATATATATATATATATATATATATTGCACACTGACCTAAATAAAGAATTCTGCTTTGAGCCCCAGAAGATCTGAAGATAAGCCTTGCACTCAAGGAACTTAATGATTCTAGTAGACAAAAGGAGATCAATAATAATAATCACTGAATAATACCCTCTTGATGATTTAATCATAGTTTCACATTTATTGTTGCGCTCTCTAAGTAATAAATACATTTTGTTAGGCTTTAGATGTAACTATTCATAGGAAAAATTTTAAAAACTTCCATAATTCTAAAAAAGCTCTTCCATCTTTCTGAGGGTGATCTTGGTAACATTTGAGTCATCTTCTGCTTTAGGAGGTATTCAAGATAGAAAAGTTCATTCAAATGCACAGGAGATATGGTTGGGGGAAGCATGGGAGGATTAGATGAACTCTGATAGGGCAAAGGGGAGGTAGGGAAAGGGAGGGGACAGGCGGGTAGGAAAGATGGTGGAATGAGACGGACATCATTACCCTAAGTACATGTATGAAGTCATGAATGGTGTGAGTCTACTTTGTGCACAACCATAGATATGAAAAATTGTGCTCTATACGTGTAATATGAATTGTAATGCATTCTGCTGTCATATATAACAACTTTTAAAAAGAGATTGAAAGAAGAGTAAGAAGTTTTGGTATATCATCAAAGATGGTAGCTCTTGAGAACTTTCTTGAAATTTTATGCTTTATATTTAATTTATGATTATTTTTTTAAAAATAAGTCAGTTTTATTGACAAGATAGAGCAGTTCTTTAAAGAAGCCATTTCATTGATTTTTTGGTTGAATTCCAGCTTACAGATGCTTGCCATTAGCGAGCTAGCAGTAACATCTGTATCTGAAATCCATGTTTTTATTCTGTTTCAGTCCATATTGATCTGGAATGGTGACAGGCATTCAGCCAGTCACATTTTCCACATAATTTAACCATAGAAAATTATTATTTGTTTTCTGCACATATTAATATAAGTTTTCTGTCATATAATTCAGAAAATAGATGTTTTGCATATGTCCTTAGGTAATGGGGTGAGGTGGGCCTACATTTGGCAAATTCTGAAATAAGACAGGATGATAAATCTCTCTGAGACTGGACCATTTTCTGGAGCAAGGTGTTACAGTTCAGTCGACACTCTAATCCCCTTGTGCTGTGGAGAATTTGCATGTATTAAATGATCCTTATCATTTCCTATAATTAGGGTATCATCACACAAGATAGCAAATTATTGAAGTGACTAACATATGGGCTAATTAATGTTTTATTGGTAAGTTCCACCCAAATAATAAAGAATGGAAAAATGTGAGTTGTGTGCTAGAGATTGAGTTCACATCATTTTTACTTACTCTCTTAATAGCCAATTCGATAAGTAAAGCCAAAGCACTTTAAAAGAGTAATTTATCACAGCACACAGAATTCACATTAAAGATTAACAGTTTTTTTCTAAAAGTTTCTTGAATAATAGAATATGTTTCCTTTAACAGAAGGACAGTTCGTTCCTTTCAAGGGCATTGTTTACTGTGCAGAGAGCATTTTTTAGAGATACAAAGGGGTGATTCAGGAGCTTATAAAAACACAGAGAACAAGGCTTCATAAATGACCCATATAGATTGGATGAATTTGCATTTCATAACTGACAAGCTTGCTATAATATAAAAGAAATGTTTTTTAAAAGGTACTACATTTCTTTTAAGGTAGAGACTTGGCTTAAAGTCTTATTTGATTGTATTTTTGCACAAAAAGTCTCTAAAAGGGAGTGAAGCATGAAACTCTAGACCCATTGAGACTTGCCCATGAAGCTCTGGGCTGCAGCTCTGACCTTAGCCCTGTGGGGTCGAGGACTTTCCCTTCCTCCCTTCCTGCCTCCCCAGGTTCAGTAATCTCACCAGCTGTCTTGGACTCTTTCTGAGAGCAGCACTCTGTCCTCTGTCACTTTCTAGCAGATACACTTCCCCAGGGAAATCAAGGTCACCAGGAATAAGGATTCCAAAATTAAACTTTCCAACCTCTGGATGAACGGAGTTAGACATTTGTGAATTGCTTCCTTTATTTAACTTCTCCATTGTTGACCTTCAATTTCTTATTTTGTTACCTGTGCAATTTTAATATTATGTTTTAAAATGAACTTAGAATTCTACATATATTCAATGTGAGGTTTCAAATAAATGTATAAATGAGTAATGTAATTTAATCACTATAATTCTCTCCCACTGTCTCATTTTAAAACAGTGGAGGTGAATGCATCAAATCTCCCTGGGACATGACTGATGTTAATGCATATTCCTCTGTTGTCAAACTACTCTGTGACAATTTTAGCAACCAAAATTTTCTAAAAATTGTACAGGAAGAATTATATATATATATTATTTTAAGCACTTGCACTACCTTTAAACTACTCTCTTGATGAAAGCAAAGCAAGTCTTGCTCATTTTTTTTCTTTTTCTAGGATCACTCCTTTTCCATTCTGCCTGCTCTGGCCTCTGAGGTTGAAGGAAGCTGTAACTGTGTTCCCAGTTATCTCCTACTTAAAGCCTCTGCAGTATGAATGCCCATCTGCTTCTCAATTAACACACAGCCTTCAGGATCCCAGCAGCAGTCTGTCTTCTAGTTAAACACACTAATATGATTTTTGAACATAACTTATGAAATTTAGAGTTTCAACTATTCATGCACTGTGCATTTTTTACTTGTTCCTATGTTTTCCATTCTTTTTCCTTCTTGGAATATAGGCAAAATGCCAGAGTTGTGTTCATCTTTTCTCACAGTGCAATTAAGCAATCATCCTTGGAAGCTCTTCATGTAACACGTACCTAATAAGTATAGCTCACTTCTGGAATGATTGGCTGAGAGGACTTAATCCCTTCCCATTAATGCACTGCATGAGCCTAATGTATTGTGTTTAAGCCTAAGATATTATGCTTAAGCTTTGGTGAAAACTGGCTAACTGTTGTAGCTAATGTGATCCCTGACAGAATATCTCAGGATAAACTAAATGTGGTAGCAAACAAAGCGAAAATCTCGTGGCAGAAAACAATAGAGGATTTTTTCATGAAATAGTTTTATGCAGGTGCTTGGCAAGCGGCTTTCTTTGTGGAAATTCCAGAACTTGGGCCCCTTTCATTCTACTGCCTACTCATTGCCTAGGGCTCTGAGGTCCTCTGTTTAATGTCCACATCTAACAGGAAGTGAATGGAGTGGCATTGTGTGAGCAGTTTCGTGGGAAAAAGCACTTCTTCCTACACTGAGTTAGATGAACTGTCATGCAGCAACCTAGTCATAATAATATCTTGCAAATGATGTCTTCTGGTGCACTTTGGATGAATGGGAAACAAGTTTTTGTGACCCATCACTGTCCATGTTGCATAAAGTGATCACTCTTGTTCAGAACTGTGAGATCTTCCCTGTCTTGTCAGCAGCCCTGGGGATTCAAGTTGGCGCAAGTAGCTTGGCTTACAAATATCAGATATAGGAATATTAAGATTTAAAATGTGAGAGGACTAAAAGTGAAGGTTGTCAATGAATCTTGCCACAGGATATAAGAAAAAATAAACACATTCTCTGTGATAAGTATTCTAAGAGTGGGAAAAGGACCTCCATCACCCACTGTGAAGAAAATGAATAGAAGCAGATCGTTGTATCTGCAGTGGCTGAACTGGGAATAAGGTCACCATGGTTCTTTATATGTCTGAGGTCATTCCATCTCATCTTTGGAAACATACTGGAGGTTTCTGCCTCCACTGAAAGAGATTTTAATTTCCCAGAAAGTATTGCCTCACTTATTATATAATTTAAAAGTCTCTTCCTTCAAAGTATAAAGCTCGCATCAACAAGAAAGACAGAATTCTCTATTTTCATTGTAACTGCATTGACTAAATGGATTGAAGGTTTTGCTGTCTTACATAGTTATTTTTAGACCCCTATTTCATACTAAAAAGAAAGTTTAATAACGGCACACCTATATGAAGTACTTACCTACATTGCATTATTTCATCCTTTCCTAGAAATTATGTAAGGTATTTGTTTTTATTTTAAGTTTTTGGGTGATCAAACTGAGGCTTAAAGAATTAAGGGGAATAAAAATAGGAAAGACAGTAGAGTGAACTGGACATAACCTTCCTATGTTCTTACATGAATACATGGCCAGTGTAAGTCCACACCATATACAACCACAAAAATGGGAAGTTATACTCGATGTCAAAGTACATTCTACTGTCATGTAAAACTAAAAAAGAACAAATAACATATTTTTTTTTACAAAGAATTAAGGGGAGTTGTCTGAACTTCCTTATGGCTTAGAACATAGGATTTGAAAACAGGGCTAACACTTCAGCTTTTTTTCCTCCCCCCGTCTTTTGGGCTTTAAATCCTATGCTTAAAATATCTTACCAATAGGGTTATTAGATGCCACTGAAACTCTCCAAAAAGTACTACTAATATAGAAAGAGTAGCGTGACTCTTCTATATTGAAAAATAAACAGATGTCAGTTTCTGTATTTGGATGGCAATGAAGAGTTGTACTATTCTGTTCTTTGTGGGGGAAAAAAAAAAGCCAAAGCATCTAAACAAACACTCATAAAGAATAGCGGCCTGGAGTGGACAAGCTTGATAAAGTTCATTGGGAGCATGGCTCTGGCTGGCTTGGTTTGCATGTGAAAGGCACACTTGCATGTAAGTCTTCTATCTCTTGGGAACTGAGAAATCCTCCAAGGTAAGCACACCCCCAAGATGTCAACGCATCACAAATGCAGAATGAAAGACGTGATTTATACAATCACTTAGTGGTTCTACTGGCCTATGTTTTCCTGAAATAATTTCTCATCCCAGCAGAACTCAGTCTTCATCATCTTCTCAAGAGGAGTTTAGAAGCTGTGCTCATCATTTTTTGCTTTGGTTAATTATTTTTCCCCAACCTGGAAAATCTAGTGGTGTTGAGGAGTGGGACTCAGTTCTACCATTTCTTTCATCCTACCCCTCTTTAAAGGCATAAGCAGATTTTCTCCAACATTGTGCTTTTTCTGATTATTGGGAATAGAAAAAAAAACATAACTATGAAAAGGGCAAGTTAAAAGTTCATCAGATATCTTAATATTTTTCTGATGGACTTAATTGCTAGAATGATAAGGATGAACTTCATCTTTCTCATGACTTTTCCCTAATAACTCTCTAGTGTTTCTTCCACAAGCTGTATTCTACAAAACGTCTTTAAAGAGTGAGATGAAGGTAAAGCTGTAATTTTTGGACTTTTATAAAATACTCTAAGATGTTTATTTGTAGTATAGAAGAATCAGTAAATATATTTCTAACCTCCCATTCTTACATGCTATAGGAATATTCTCAGAATTTAGGGACACGTGTCTTATCTTTCAATCTTTTTTGCATATGACTTATTTACAAAATTAATCTCAGGGGACTCTGGATATGAGTTGATTTTGACAAGAGTGGTGGTCCCTCTAGGAGCTTCAAAAGAACATCCAGGGCCCTTGAAATGATTCTATGAGCTGTGGGTAAGGGGTTAGTGATGCTCCTGAGTGACACGGCAAGAATGCATTCTTCCTGGTGGGGAAGCAGGGAGTGTGAACACATGAATGAGACCTCAGTAGTATTTCTAGTAAGTTATGAAGGCCATCCAGCTACCCAAAAGCCTGGGATCTCTTACCCTTTAGGAATGATCAAAAGGATATTGTCTGAAAGCCTAAGTTCAAGAAACCACAATTCAGCAAACATTAATTCCTCCTTATTTATCTTTCTACATACAGTATTCTGTTGATGTCTGATGCATCCTGACCTTGCCTAGTTGAATTAGAAAGTTCTAGATTGACAGGAAAAGTGCCAAGCAAACTAAAGAAACATAAAACATTTAATCTGACCTTGGACAGTTTCATAATTATATATTCTTCTTATTTTCATAGCTATATCTATATAATTCTCTAAAATGCCAGTGACATGAAATAAAAGAAGGTTTAGGCTCAGGCATCTGTAACTGAACACATTCATAGAGTATCCTGAAGAAATGACTCAGCAGAATGTGTTTCCTGAGGAGGGAATTGCCAAGGACAGGATTTCTGTCCCTACAGAGCATCTATTTCTGATGTTATTTTGATTGGGAATTCCAAAATAATTAATAGATGCCCAAGAAAAAATATTTCAGCCATCAAATTGTTAGCTCTTTTAGGCAAATCATCCTTGTCCTGTGTTAGAGAACCATTCACATTTTGCTTCCCACTGTGCCTTAACTACTTAGATGTTTTTAAAGACACGGAGTGAGAGTACTGGTGCTAGGGTCTAAATGGTGTGTCCTTCTCAAATTTATATGTTGAAATTTTAACCCCCAAAGTGATGGAGTTAGGAGGTGGGAGATAACTAGGTCATGATGCCAGAATCCTCATGAACAGGATTATAAAATGGGCTTGTTCACCTTTTCCTATCATGTCAGGATACAATAAAAGGTTGGGAGTCTACAAACCAGAAGAGGTCCCTTGGTAATATTTGATCTTGTTGGCAGCTGATTTTTTGAACTTCCCAGACTTCTAAACTTTGCGAAATAAATTACTGTGATTTGCAAGTCACCAAGTCTCTCGCATTTTGTTATAGCATCCTGGATGGCCTAGAACAACGGTGATAGAATTGGCTAACAAATAAAAGAGTACAATAAGAATCCTTTTAGCTCTAAATAAAAACTGAAGGGAGACTCTCTGTTATTTCTCTAATCCTTGGAGCATTTTCTGTGCTCTGAATGCAAGAGAATATTTTCTTCTCTGGACTTAATTCGTTTATTTGTAAAAATTGTTCATTTCCTAACCTAATTATCTCTTGGGTCAGAGTCAGCATTTTGTTCTGTGTGGCACCGTACTTTTCCACCTCTCAAACCCATATATACAAAGAATTACTTCTCCACAGAAAATTCAGGTGCCTATCATCTCCTTCTGCTCCCTACCACCCTTAACATACACCATTCCCTTCTCATCTGGCTCCCTGAATCATGTGAAGTCATCTAGTATAGTAGTACTGACTGATTCTTAGCATTGTTTAGAGATTTTATGAAGTATATAATTTTATTGCCACATTTTGTGAAAATATTAACAATTCATATAATTTGACTGACTCATTTTTTATACACAACAATTAAATAGTCATTTCACTTTGTTGTAGGAGACTAACTTTGCACTTGACTGAGTCACACTCCCCGGCTGGGTGCTGAGGCACTGAGTCACAGAAATGTGGCAGGGCTTTCCCCACCCTTCTTGGGTTCGAAGGTCGATGTCTCCTGCATGGGTGTGTCTTGCTAAAGCCCCATGGGTGAAGCTACGCTCACCTGCTCACCTGTTCCTTTGTGATATAATCCCTTGCCCTGTTTAGGATAGAATCTTCCACGGAAGTGCCTTGTGTGTGTCCCCTTCTCCTATTGTGCCCTTGGGTGTGGCCTACCCAGATGTCAGTCAACCTGCTGACAGTGGACATTATGAAGATAGACTCAGCCCCCTGAAACCTGACCCCTTGCCTCATTTGAATAGCTTCTCCTCTATAAAAGGGGTCAGCGCATGCTCTCTCTCTAGCTCTTCCTGCAGACCCTTAAGGTCAGAGGAGACTCGTCACAGTGACCTCAAAGAAAAAGGTATTTGTGTCTCTTGTGTGGTTATTTAGTGCAGCCCAGTTAGCCCAGTTTACCTGGAGTGACCCCTGAGCCTTTTAGTCACAAGAACAGAAACCCAGCCCTTTGTCTTGCTGGAATTAACTTTATCTCATTCATACTTTGTATGCTCTTTGGAAAAAGGAAAAGAACAAAATTACCACCCTTATATAGAAATAGCTTTTTTAAAGATGATATCATTAAGGCAGCCTTGTTTTTATTTTAAGATCAGAGCTCAAATTGCTAATGCAAATGACAGCAAGATAGAAATTACCCTCTGACTTTTATTAAAGAACCCAAAAATAAAAATAAAAAGCCAAAAGCCAATCCAGGGCAATCTATTCAAGTAGGCAAGACTGTAAGGTCTAGAGGCAGTAAGGTAACCCTATGTTTAAGCAAAATCCAGTGTGAATTCTATAGAAAAATAGTCAGGCGCCAAAGTGTTGTGAGCATGTATGTGTGAGTAGGGCTACTGCATGTGTATCCGCATGTAAGTGTGTGTGCATGCGTGTGTGTGCTGAAGAATGAAGAATAAGTAAGAGAGGCCAGGATAGCCTCCTAGTGAGTCACTTGGACTCTGGAATGAGGTCAAATGTGTTTACAATTACAGCTAATCAGTAGCATTTACTAATTATATGTCTTTGAGCTAAACAAACACAAAATAATATCTACCTCCTAAAGCTGGTATTAGGAGTAAGTGAGTTAATACACAGAAAGCATTTGGATTGGTGCCTGGAAAATGGCAAGCACTCAATGAATATCAGCTACTGTCACAAGTGCAGGAGAGGAGAGAGGTGCATCAAATTCCAACCTCTTTCTTTCAAGAGCAGCCTACAGCCACCTGCAGTTTGCAGTGTGAATTATGAAGGATGAAGAACTTGAGATGAAAGGTAAGAGTGATTATCACTAGAGAATTTCTCTAACCTGCTGAAAAGGACTGTCATTGTGTCGGCGGGCAATATCGATAGGCTAGGCAAATTGCCTTGTTTCCTCAAAATCTCTACTTATTTGGGTTTGCACATCACTAGATGGCAGTATAAAATTCTCAATAATATCTAAATAAATTAATTCCATCAGGTATCCAAATGCAATATTGCAGAAATATATAAGATCCAAAGAATCACATAAAAATGCTCTGAAATGTTTATCATTAATGTACTTAAATGATCAATGATAAATTCATTTAAAAAGGAAGACATATGAGACATATGGATATTTACAGAATATGCAATGTGTATAATTTAATTACAAACTCTAATAGTACATATATGCATATTAGGGAACCGAAATATGAAAAATGATTTTAGTTTACTTTTATTATGCAGACTGTGGTTTACTATATTTAGATAATAAAAATTGCACAAGCATTATACATGACTTATGAATTCAAAATAACTTTTTGGTAGCAGTGTTTGCATTGAGTGGGTGGGGCAGTGTTGACAAATGGTCTCTATGAGAAGCATAATGCCAGCCTCACACTCTTTTTACAAGGAACAGTTCAAATCTAAATAGGCTCCTGTAAGCATGACAACCAAGAGGAAGAATAAAGAATCTACTCCCAACCATGAACAGAACTCAATCAGAATTAGAAACATTTAGATTTTAGAGGGTACATACTGTATAATCAGGTTCATATTAACCCAATATTGAGAAAAAAATAACTTCTAAGTCTTTTCTAGGATATTTTTTTCTTGCATCTATTTTTCCTGCATATTGTACTCAACTATAGGGCTCTATACCTGAAAAAATGAGCGTTTCTATAATGTTAAATTTCCTGTGTGAGAAATTTACAGGCTACTGATTAATCCTTCTGTCACTTTTCCCTATATTCGACAGAAAAGTGTGACATAGCACCTAGGAACTGCCAAAACACATCTTCAGCAGGCACATGAATAGCATCAGGGAGACCCAATGTCACCTTAAGTTCTTGAGATGACATGGTAGGTGCATGCTTCACCTTTATACATCAAAGTGAAGTGAAAGGAGAGGAAAAGATTGTCTCCTTGGGCTTTAGAGTCACTTTCTTCTCTGAGTTTCTAAGTGATGATGGAAAGAACAGAACTGTGAAAGATGTAGGGGAACATTACAGCTAGTCCTTTCAAACCAAGAGGTACCCTAACACTATGCTTTTCTCCTTTTGTTGTCATGACAACTGGCAAAGAGTCTATAGTAGATGTCCCTCAGTTGGGATTTGTCTGATGTTGTTCTCTTGATTAGACTGAGCGGTGGTTCTTGGGGAGAAGGACCACAGAGAGCATACAATTTTCATAATACCATCTCAGATGCTCAGACTCTCAGCATGATTTATCACTATTGATGTTAACCTTGATCAGTTGTTTCTTTTCTGTATAAATTATCCTCCCCCTTTCCATACAGTACTGTTTTAAAGGAAGTAATTCATACAACAGCACTTAAAAGATGAAAAATGGGGAGTTAAGTCCAACCTCCTTTGAAGAGGGTTATCTACATAAATTGGAATTCTTCAGCATGGGAGATTTGTCTACTTTTACTTATTTATTCATTAATTCACCCAATCATTCAATCCATCATTCATTCATTCATTTATATCAACAGGGACTCATAGATATTTATTTCATATTTGGCATTATAAGGCAATATTCTTTCATTTTGTTACTCAGATTGTAACTTTGGTTACTAGAGGTTCTTTAGATTGTCTAGCCATTACTCTGCGCTAAGTCAAAGCCTTCAAAAACAAAGAAAGTCTAAAAACTGTCATAAGCAGGTGAAGCCAAAGGAAAAATGTTCACTACATGTCATGTGGTACTCTGGATGAACTCTTGGAACAGAAAAGAAAAAATTAGGTAAAAATTATGGGAATATGAATAAAGTGTGGACTTCAACTAATAATAACGAATCAATCAAGGTTCATTAATTGTGACAAATGTACCATGTTATTATAAGATGTTAATAATACGAACAACTAGGTGTAGGGCATATGGAGACTCTACTATCTTTGCAACCTTTTCATAATTCCAACTCTATTCTAAAATAAAAAAAGCTAAGAAGAATCTTTTAAGTCTTTAGCATCCATTCAGCAGTATTTTGGAGTTAAGGAGCAATTTGAGGAGTACTTCTGCCTGCCATAAATGCGTAAAGGGCAGCATATTTCTCACTATAAACTGAAATGCTCAAGATTTCCTACTTTAAATTGATTTCAAGCCTTTCAAAAGAACTCTTTGTGCATATTACCAAGTTAACTCAGTAATAGTGATCTGAAACTTCTCTTCTCTGACAAGTTAAATTAGTGCCCCTGTATATGAACAAACTCTCAGAAAAAGGCCTAACATAATTTGACTAGGGTGGGGCTACTTTATAGCAATGAAATTGGAGAATGCAGTCATCTTGCATGTCTCTAATCATCTCTGCTTAAATCCAAAACCTATTAGCGTCTATTCTTATTCTCAAATTCACCTTGATAGCTGCTTAAATATTTTCTGAGCAAAGCACAGCCCATGTACAGGGAACACTATTTCTACTGCAAATGATGACTTTGCTTAGCCAGTCCCAAATTGCACTGACCTTTTTGATAGCCATGTCACATCTTGCAGTGATAGCCAATTATGTTGCCTAACTCACCCTAAGGTTTTTTAAGCACAGAAGATTAACAAGGTTTTTTTTTCCCTGTCTCACTAGATGTCTGTATTTCTGATTTGTGTCTCTATGCATTGATCTCTATTTCTCGGCCCATTTATTTCTGGATTTGCAGCTTTTTCTTTCTGCATTCACTTTTCTGTTACATGCAAGCCTTAATTTGTGTTAGGAAGAAATAAATAAGTTACTGCATTTAAGATGAAAGCCCAAAATAGCTCTGAGATGTGCTATGTGATGAATGATGGAAATCTAAGTCATTCTTAAGGTGTGATCAAAAGGATGCCCCTAAAATATGCATTTGAGTGTTGAAAGCAGCTATGGTATAATTATTAAGATGACACAGCGATTGCTACTTCTTTCAGGTTTTTCAGGAGGAGGCACTTCATTCAGAAAGAACAGATTTGCCACCAGAAATGCCTTTGAAAAGGGAAGTACTTGTTTCACCAAGCAAGAGTCTCTGGAAGGATTCATGACAAGAATCCTGAAGCAGCAACAAAACTGAAGCTCTGCCTGAGACATTCCTAGGACCTACTAGTAAAATCACTGGTTACCCCTTCATCAGAAAATGCTCTGCGCACAACTTCACTAAAGTAGACCTGTGAATTTGCTTTCTTGTTTAATTTGTCTTAGCTGTTAAAATCCTCTCTACTTTTGAAAAACATGCAAGAGTTGCAATAGCTCAGGATGCTGTTCTGAGCAGCTTACAGAGATGATTTCATACAGCAGGGTTGACATTCCTGCAGTTACTGCTCAAGGTATAAAGCAAGACAGGTGCATCCAGGTAATATTCCTGGATGGTAAGTATTGTCTTTGTCATCTTTCTCTTCCTGACGTACTCAGCATACTGTCCCATTTCTAGGTGCTTTAGAAATGTTTGCTGCATTGAGTCAAATTATACTAGAAGAGGCATAATCAGGCAAAGTGTATATCATGCCAAATCCCTTAATTCCTCAAATCCACAGACTGCCAACAAAAAAAATATAAATCAGTTCTGCCAGATATGTTTGAACTTCTGTTTAAATTCTTTACTAAGTTAATGCTTCTAAGTTTAACACTCTAGTCACATTCCTGGCAGGAAGAGGAGCACTGGGATGGAAAATTAGAGAAGTCTAGTGCTCATCTTGGCATTACCATTTGACTATAGAA